>NC_046190.1:24538521-25862021 GCF_011004875.1 Balearica regulorum gibbericeps | reverse complement strand
GTTTTGAAAATTTATTTTAATATTTATTATTATATGTTGTCATTTTTCTTTATTAAAAAAAATCTATAAAATCTATGTTGGGCATTTGACATGGAAAATGCAGTGTTCCACTGTTTATAAGAGTATTTCTATCCCCTGTGTTTGGTTTTGCTTGATTCTTTCCACTGTTATAAAATAATATGTGAAGTGGTGTATGTGCTATTGGATGTTTGAGTTTTTTTAAATATCTGATTTTTTTAATGTTTCCAGCTCCCATGGGCTCTTAAAATACTTTTCCATTGAATGATCTCATTCTGTATTATCTTATGTAAAGCAAATGATTTATTATTCTTTTATCTCTGAATAGTAATCTCTTCCTAGAAAAAAGAAAAATACGATAGTAACAGCAGTGGAACTCTTTACCAGATTTTGTATTTCCATATTAGAAATTTTTTGATTTCTGTTGGTTCTCCTAAGAATTATTGCCCAACTTTAGGTTGTCATTATTTCAGTTGTCATTTACTGATGTAAGTGCTAATATTACAGTCTTTTTCAGTAATAACAGATAATTCATGGCTTTCATATCATTCTTTCCACTAACTTCAGTGGGAGTTGGATTGAGTTGTTAATCACAAGGTGATGCAGAGGATCCCACAAAAAGTAACACAATGTGATACAATCATATATTCCTTCTTACTTAAAGCCACGCAGGTAACAGCTCACAATTAATTGATTTGGTATTAAAAAAAAAGAGCCTAAAAATTGCAGGAAACAATACTAAGAAAGGGATGTTAACAGCTGGATTTTGTGAATACATATGTAACAAGAGGAAAGCACATAAGCTATTCACATTTTTTTATAACCCTGATCCACAGCAATATCTATTGACTTTATCAACCAGTGATAATTTTATAGTCACTGTTCAGTGAACAGTGCTACCTGCAGCATATCTTTACTGTTTCTACTTGTTCCTGTTCCTGTGCTCTTCAACTTAAATACACACTTGTGGTTTTCTGAGCTGGAGCCTTTTAGTCTAATCAGAAAGGTAGTGGAACAAAACTTCACTTTCTCACTTCTTAGGTATACTTATGTTTCCTTGCATCTCATTAAATGAAAAGATGGGGAATTCAGATAAAAATTAGAATAACTTGGTTTACAAGTGCAAGCTGTCTTTGAACAAGAAAAAATTTGTCATTTACCAATGATGTTTGTTGATGATGACTTTTGGAAATATTTTATTCTACTTCATATCTTAAGTTCTTCATTGGTAATTCTTCATAAAGGTGAAGGGAGAACTGATTATGGTACGCTTTTAGCTGTCACTCTTTATGAGTGACCAACAATAGATATGTACTGATTTATTTTATGATTATAGTTTAGTTTTCATATTTTGTAAAACTATTGAGACATTTTACATAGTTTACTATTTAGAGCAACAATGATAAAGATAAATAAAAATGTGGAATATTATCTAGGTGGCAGCCTTTTATTAAGAGCTATTATTTCCTGTCATAGCAGGACCAGTATTTTCAAAGCATATTTTCTGCCTAAGAGATGAGAAGATCTTACTCCCACCTGTTTAATTTTTGTTACTAGTCATAATAGACCATCTATATAGGTAAATTATGTATCTGATTTTTTTAATTACACAGGGAGTTTCTATTTAAGATCAGTTTCACCTGCCTTCATCACTTTGTATTCAGAGCTAAAGGAAGGCAAAGTGAATTCAGAAGAGTGTGCAGCTCTCAAAAGCACAGTTCTTAAAAGTAATGTGAGGGCATTCCAGATTTCCTAATCCCCTCTCTAAATTTCACGTTAGGGTTAAGGATAAATCCTAGTACCATTTTAAGTCAATGGCAGAATTTTCATTGACTTTCTTAATGTCTTCATTACATGTAGAATGGCATAAATACTTACCAATGCACTTATTTTTTTATTCCCAGGCAGTCTCCTAGATGCTGGTTTTCTAAAGCTTTCTGATTTACAGCCAAGTTCTGTTAACTCTACTATAGGGAATTTGAGATCAATAGTAATTACAATCATCAAAACTTTATCCAAGCTAATATTAATGTACAATGAGCTTCCTGCTTGCAGTTGGTTATTTTTTCCCCTGACTCCTAATAAAGCTGCACAAAACAGTAAGCACACCTTGATAACAAGTTTTAACAGTATTAGATTGTTAATTATAAACAATGTATGATTTTTGTGAGATTGCTTGAAAGCAGAATTTAAAAGTTTTCAAGCCTAAATATAGATAATGTAGTCATAGATATAATAATTACAAACTCATTTTCAGATAATGGGTAAAGTATCTATAGTATGTTTATCTTTTAGGCAACTGTTTCTTATCAAGGTATCTTGAGGATTAATTAAAAGCCATGATTAGATTTTTTTTTTTTTACCTTTAAATTTATATAATTGATATTGCTTAAATTACTGCTCAGTTATCAAAGAAAACATCTGAGTTTACAAAACAACTGAATTTAGCAGGTTTCTGACAAGCTACTAACGTCTGCACTTTAGTGTTCCAGGTCACAATATGAGTTAGTCATTCCTTCATCTCTAATATCTGCGAATATTATGATCAGTTATTAAGAGCAGGAAGCACTTTGCAAATAAGTTTTGTGTCCCTCATGCAAGCCAAATACTTCAGCTTAAAAAATGGTCTTTCTTAGTTCATTGTAGAGAGGTTTTGTTTCTTCTGTAGAAAAAATGCTGAAGGAACATGGAGAACATCAACCTGAAAATGTCCCAGCAGAGCTTGCTGAATAGATAGCAAAAAAAAACCAGTTCAAAATGCAGACATTCACACTCTTCATCTGAAATCCCTTTTAGAGATATTTTTCCTTCCTTTTTCCCCTTATTTTTCTTTTTCCACATGACTAAGCAAGAAGGAAAGCCTAACCAGGATTCTTCCCTCCTGCACCCCATGTTACTCCTCTTAAATTTTCTCTCTGTCTATCCATATATTTGTTCTCATTCTCGGCAGAAAAACCTTTGAGCCTTGAAGACTTTTAAATAAAGGGTTTTTTTGCTTTTGCTTTGGTGTCACTTGATTTCTTATCAAAGGGTTTGATTTGCAATTTTTTCTTGTCGTTTGCAGAAGCCGAAAGCGGTATGCCCTCTTCGTTACCTTTCCTTCCAACCTCAATCCTACCTCCACTCCTTCTAACTTCAGGACTAATTCCTTGCCAAGAACACAGGAAGATAACATCTTTGTCTATCTTTCTCTGTATATACACACACGTATATACATATATATGTATTAAGCTGTCTATATATATATATATCCGTGTGTATATTTATATATGAGCCCCCAAACTCAAAGAGGAGAGAGAATAGCATTTTGTCTCTCCATTGGTTCATGTGACTCGTGCACTAACTTCTTTGCAGGAAGTACAAACAGTCTAAGTTTTTTAGGCTTTTTTTTTTCCCTCCCCCTCCCAAACCTCCTTGTGGAGTCATTGGTGTATCAGATTGTGGCATTTGAAAAGCAGACTTTATTGTTAACATCTCTCCTCCTCTTTTTTCATTTGTGCTGTATCGTGACGATGTATACTTCGTCTGTACCAGCCCTTGGTGCTGCCATATTGTCTCCATATTCACACCTTCATTGATGTCCTTCTTTTCCCAGAGTCTCCTTCAAAAACATTTTACAATACAGTAGTTCATGTTCTCTTGTAGTCTCACCTTCCATTAACACACCAAATGCCCTGATTCTTTGCATTGCTGGTCCTATTTTGAGCCTCGTTTCTCATAATACAGTGTTCATTAAAGCTATTGTACTGTTCCAGTGAAAGTGCCATGGATCGTTTGTACTATGTGTCACATTCATTTTAATGACATTTATTAAGATCATTTATGAAATTGTTACCGAATGTATTTGTTTCTCTGTTTTGCTTTCCTTTGGGATGGCTTGTTTTGCATTTTCTTTTGGTATACCATGCTGTGAGCCCCTCTAGTCTACATTCTATCTTGCTGCTATTGGTTTGGATGAAAGTAAATAAGATGTGCTCTTCCATGTCCTCTCCTCTCCTCAACTCTCTTCCCCCTCTCAGCTTTGTTTTTCTAATTGCTATAGCAGTCTGACTGACAGTGGTGCTCTTTGGAGACCCATTCTCATTGTACAGACATATTGATTTCCTCCATCATTCTCTCCAAACTTTATTTCCATGTCTGTTCTGTTGTGTGTGTTGTATGTGTTATATTTATTTAATTTTTAGTCTTATTCTCCTGTGGTTTCTGAGTAGATGTGTGAAAAGAGAGGTGGCTTCCTGACAGTTTGGTATTATTGATATGATCCAACTGCAGAGAAGTTACTGCAACACTTAGCATCTTCAAGGATCTGCAGTTGTTGCACCTCTACTTTGCTTCTTGCTTTTAAGTATATATTATCATGTGGTGAAGGCATGTTTAACGCTGGCATGATGAGCAATATGAAGAAGTGTTGTACCAAGTGAAGATGCTTGCTCCCAGAATAAAGTATATTGTGCTGCTTCATTGTACTGATAATCAATCACTTCTGGAACGAGAAGGAATAATTTAATTGTTTCAAAGTGTATTGAATTTACCAGCACCATTGAACTATTTTGGACTACGCCCCAATAAAATGCCTTATGCATATCCTGTAGACCATGACTTAGTAGTTGCTATTGTAAAGAACTTAACTCCTGGGAGCAACCTTTTATATGCTTGTAGTAATTAAGCTTTAATATATGGTAGCATGTAATGTGCACTGTGCCTTTTGCCTTGTATTCTTTTTAGTGTCTTACTGGATTTTTCTGTGTAGAGCAATATGGATCTGAATTAACATCAATGATAGAGCCCAGAAGAAAGAAGCAATACTTAGGAGTTACAATCAGTGTGAAGCTGGTATGCACGCAACTCCCACTGTGGGATTTGTGCACTTACCCTCACACTCCACTTCAAAAAATACTCTAAAACAAAAAATACTGTCTCAAACTAATTTTGTAATTCTAATTCTATAGTCATGTGAATGACATGGTGCATTTTAAAAGGCATTATGCTAATAGTGGTGCATTTCATCTGGGCATGGCATGAAACAATCAAGAATAATAGCTGGTTTTATTTAAAAATGTGGTAGCTATAGTCAGTAATACCACATATTCTTGTTTTAGATAATGTATTAATAGTACTTAAACAATATTATATCTTCCTGATTACTAGATGATATTGCTACTGTTTCAGTCGCATGGGGAATGGTACAGTACATCTACCACAAGGTTTAAAACAGAGTTGTTACAGCTTTTGTCATTTGTTTAGTCCAAATTTTGCTGTTTGTGTTACATTTAATTCAACAAATGATCTTTTTTTTTTTTTAGACAAGGATGATGGCAGTTACAAGGGTACCCATAAAACTTTAAAAAAAAAAAAAAAAAAAGGAGTGTTACTGAATCAGACAAGTTTCCTTGATGCAGGGATGAACTGTTCAATTGGTCACTGATAATGGGATTCATCTCACCTAACTTTATCAGTCTAAACTTTAGATATCTAATCTTCTTTTAGTTATCCAGACTTAGTCCATGATTGCAAGGGAAGAGAGAGACAGTTATTGAAAGCAGCTTCCATTGTAAGATGAGATGAATCCCACCTTCAGTGCTGTCTAAAATGTAACCTTGAAAGTAAGAACAAACAAGAATAGTACATAACTGAGGCTGCCGACATGGAAAATTCATAAAACAATTCTTCCAGTGTACTTCTCTACCGATTGATGTTATCTATGTCTTCCAGTTTTTGGCCTTCATATAGTGCTGCTAAAATGTACTTACGCTTGCCTATTTTCTGTGCTGTACTTGCTGGGCATCTCCACGTGCCTTTGTCAGCTCAGTTTTAAGACCTTTACTGCACCTCTTCTATCTTAATAAGATCCCTCATTTTTTCTCAGAGAAGACAGACGGTTATACAAATCTGAGAGTCATCTACTGTATAAATGCTATGTCTAGATTAAGAGTTCACAGTTATGTCCATTTACAACTTCAGCAGTAATGGAAATCAACTCAGTTTCAAGCTGTGCAAAGCAAATTGTGGAGCCTGCCACTTAGCAAGTGGCCTACCAATAAATACATACAGTGTAATGATGGTTCAAACTTTAAAGCTGATTGGTTGTTTTTTCCATGTCATTCACATAGAAGATAGCTGAATATTACGGAAAGCTACAGGAAATATTTTCCATCTTCTACTGAAATTTTTGTACACTGAAACTTTATTAGAAATCTTGTTTTATATATTCTAATAACTTCAAAAGATATCAGCCATCAAGCTTTCTAATGCTGTTTCAACCCAAGAAACATAATTTGAGTCCAACATGTATGGTATTTAAAAGCTGGAGACAAATCAGCCACAGCAGAAATGAGTAAAAAATAAATTAGTCCTGCTCCAAAGTGTCAGTTGACAAATTGTCCTACAGTTCAAACCTCCAACTATCAGGTTCTACATCAAGTATCTTTAAGTTTCAGCAAAAACATGGAAGACCTGCAATTAGTAATAAAAAACCTTAGCTCAGTTTTAATGCTTTAAGGGAAGACATAATATGATGTTCTTTATCTAGGGCACAATATTGTTGTATTGTGTAGCCAATCATTCATGCATTACTGAAAAGGTATTGAGCAGTGCTTGTGTTCTGGGGTAGTTTCAGGTAGATAAGAATGGATGAACAGATATTTATATGTAGCATGTATACTTAAACATCTGAAAGATATAATCCAGCAAGTGAGTAAATTGATCACAATTAACACACTGCCAGAGATACTAACAGATACCTATTCTCCACTGACATATGAAAAAGTCATGTCTTAACTTTTTGTTAAACAATCTATGTAAAGAGATCCATAAGCATTCATCTAGAATTTTTCTGACCATATCTGAATTTTTCATTTTTTTTTGAACTGTGCATCTCAAACATGCACTAATGCCCATTTGTGTTTAACCTGCTTATTTTTCAGTCAGTCTGGGAACTCAGTTTCAACTGTATAGATACTACTGTTCATGTTTCTTTCTTTAGCTTTAAGTGTTCATTGTCAGGTTGGATGGGGCTTTGAGTGTTCTGTTCTAGTGAAAAATATGCATTACCATAATGGGGGGAGTGGAAACTAAATGCTCTTTAAAGGTCCCTTCCAACCAAACCATTCTATGGTTCATTCTGTGATTCCTGAGAGTACAACTGAATTCAAGGGCAATTTCTGCATTTTTGATGTGTGACATTTTCATGGCTTTAGATGCATGATCTTGCAACTAGTTGCCTAGTGAATCTTGCTAAGCAAATTGATTACTTTTGCTAGACATCACATAACTGTAAAAACAGATTTCCAAACTACATATTCCGTTCCACAAGTGGCTTACAATTTGTTATATTATCATAGAGTAATGGAACTGGCTTCTCCTATGTTCATGCTGGTGAAGTACATTAAATTCCTGTTCAATGCATTAGATAATATTTAATTTACACATATTCAATTTACATGGCTGTAATTGCCAGGTGTTCTAAGTGTTCATGCATGACGGAGCAAGCAAGTCAAAAAGATAATCTTTTTTTTCGCAGTGACATGTGAGCCTTGTCATGAAAAGCTTTATCCTGAGGAATGTATTTCTGGAACTGGAATTGTTAAGGAAAATTATGACTAGAAGGTTTTTTGAGCTTGCTATGACTTGATTAGTTTCTGAGGTAACCTAAACTAGAAATGTTATAAAATTACAAAATTTGATCAAGATCTGAGAAGGGGTTAAAGTATTCGGCATTCCTTGCTTGATTTCATGAGCTGATTTAGGACATTATCATAAAATATAAATTTATTTTTTTAAAAACATATATTTGGAAAAATCAGGGATGTAATTTTCAACAGCATTTTTTCCAGTGTGTGGCACAGAAATGCATATGGATTAGCTATATATATTGCTGTTAAACGTAATGAGTTTCTGTCCTTTTTTCCGTTTTCCTACATCTTCCTATATCTGCAAAACTCCCTAGCCTTGGAGATACATAAAAATGAGACATTAGCTGAAGCTTTCTCTCTTAAAACTACGATTTACTTTGCCATGCACTTATCTTCTCAACTGTGGGGATATATATATATGCATATTTTCGTGAGCTACTTAAACAGATACATGTATCTCTAAATAACTGATGGATGCGTTCTTCTTTGTATGTTCATAAGCCTGTTTTATTTTTCTCTGTCCTCTTTGTTCTCTATATTCTATTCTTTTAATTCAAAACATTTCCCTTGCTGTACATATTAGAGTGAGTGCTTATCAAAGCATAACTTTAGCTAATGACACTGCAGGTCTCATAAGAAATAATTCAATTGCTGCTTTAATAAGCAGCATATTTATTAAATCCATATAGACTCAATAGAAATTGCTCATGATTTTGCTCTGGTTAAATATCAGTGTGTATATAAACCCAAAGCTTTATGAGGCTTTGCTGTAACTCTGCCAATAACAGTGATGGGGCAAATTAATTTTTATTCCCAACAGAAGATTTTTCTGCTGGGATCATACTACATTAACTGTGATCACATCTATATTTTGTGGCTATAAATACATTGTATTTGTGAAAATAAGTATATGTGAATGGAGTATAAGATCTGACAAAAATAAAGTCTATGCACTGACCCATCTGAATTGATTTCATGTGTCTCAGAAAACTTTGAGATACAAAATCATACTCACAATACATTACATCCTAAATGAAGCCAGTTACTTCTGATTTGAGTTTATGTTCACTGCCTCTTAAAAGAACTGCTTCATTTGCTTATTCCTTCTGTAAAGTTTTAAGTTCTGTGAGGGGGAGTGAACATTTATATATCTACTGGTTACCTCAGCTTGTGGAGTTTGAGTTGTTGAGCTTTTGGTAGGATTTTTTACTGTTTGGATATGGTTGATCTCTCTCCAAGAATGGGATGAGAGGGGAAAAAAAAAAAAAAAAAAGGTGGGTCTATTTAAAGAAATGTGTTCATCTGTTTTCACTGAAAAACTGTAATACTTCTGTGATTAAGGACAAAGAGCAAAATAAGGACAGAAAAAGTATTTTTCTGACAGAGCAGTACCCATTTGTGCCTAAGAAAAATATCCAAACTTAACCATATTACAAGTCTTCACATATTTTAGAAGGAACACTGTTTTGCAAGTAGAAATAATTGAGACTAGTATCTGTAGAAGATTTTTGAATTTAACAGCTAAATTTTCAGCATCATGACAGATTAAGGATTAGCAGACAGGGAGGAGAAAAGGTGTAGAGTGAAACATGGATGCAGTTATGGACATGATAGAAAGTTTTGGCAGAAAGATGTTGGAGAGTTAGCAGCAAATATTCTCTCCTGGTTCTTGAGATGTGACTGATCAAGGCTCACATGGGCTCACAGGCTTAAGATAAGCCAGTCTCAACCTTTTTTTGTGAGTGTACTGGTAGAGTGTATGTCTCCGTTAGTGCTGGCCTGTTAAAGTATCTCTGTAACAGCTAGTAAGTGCTCTGTTGGCTCAAGTGACAGAAGTTTGTACAAGAATCTAAATTTTCCAACCCGTTTGTGACTTGAATGACTAGTTTCATAATAAGAAATTTTTGCAAGATTGTTTGGTTTTTTTTCCCTATCTGTTTTATTCCATTTTAAAAACCTGTGAAATTGCATTTTAAAAACTGCATTAGGTAAAAGTTTTTGGTTGCAAGTGCAACAATTAAGCCCAATACACTGACAAAGAAATACCAAGTGTGAAGGTTAGCTGTGCAACTTTAATTCATCCCATTTACCTGTGTGCATAACTAGATGTTATTTACACCACCACATTTCATTTGTTTGCAATACTACTGAAGTGTGCTATGGAGATGAACCTACTTTCCGTGGTGATGACTTCCATTTTCTGTAGTTCTCCTTTCCTTTTTGTTGCAAAGCTTGAAACTGTGAATGAAGGAAAAGGAAGGATATTTGGGTAAATGCTTTCCTTGAGATTTAATTTCTGTTTCAGCCTCTGCCACAGAATATCTGGGTGAGAGTGAGCTAATAATTTAAATGAAACCTTTTACAGATGACTTTTGATTAAGTATTTATTATTTTGAGAACCAGAGGCTGGGCATTTGGAAATGCTGAGCAACTTACAGCAAAAGTCCTTAGAAGGTGCGTATGGAGCTATGCAATGCTAAATACTTAGAAAAAATGGCCTTTAGGCATCCCAAATTAATAGCTACTATATCTCATAGTGACTTAATCTCTCATCTGTAAAATGGGATAATACTATATCTTCATTCTTCTTGTAATATAAATTATGTATTTGTGAATCTTCTGCATGCGATAGTGATGAACACTGCAGAAAAACACATAAGAAAAATATGATGCTGATTTTAAAGAAAGTAGTTTACGGCTATTAAATTAAGAACTGCATCATAACCTCTACATGATGGGGGCTGCATTATGGCTGCATGACCAACCTTTTAATTCTTAACTCATGAGCACTCTATTTGCAGCATTCATATTCTTTTCATAGGGCCTTGTGGGCATGTGTAATCACACAGAACAATGTGCTCATGATAAAGCTTTCAGGTATATTTTTTTGTCACACTAATTTATTACTAATGTATGTTAATAAATAACATCTTGAATAAGAGATCTGCTGAGACACATTTTCCCTCCTAACAATAACATGAAAGATTTTTGACCTTCAAATTTTAGTAATGTGTGTCTGTTCAGAATTGTGCTATATTTATTTTCGTAAATATATACTTCCCCCAAAATCAATTTTTTCTAAATCCACAAGCGTTTAAATTGCTGGAAGTCTTTATTTACTGTAAATTTCATACGTATGCCTTTACTACATTTTGACTTACAAAGGCTCAGCTTTAATTAAAGACAAAGGAGAGAGAACTTTTGACAAGCTTTATTAAGTTTTAGCAAGTCAAAAGCTTAGTCATATTACATATATTTAATAATATATTTACATCTATATCTGTGTATTCATATTTAGCATGGTACTAAATTGCCTTACCCAAAATCTAGTGTTAAATTATTATGAAAATAAAAAAGATATTTTGTAGAGAGACATGGATTACCTCACTTCTTGATAGTAGTTTATAATTTCCTTCATCAAATTTAGCTCAGGCTATTCTGTCAGTGTGGTTGGGTTATTTTTGTTCTTCCATGGCTGCATAGCAGTGTTTTAAAAATCTTCTATTCATTTTATGTTTTTTTCAGCTATCGTGACTGGTTGTCTTGTACCATTCCCCTTGAGTGTATGTGTGTATTTATTATTTTAAACAATAATATTGTATGTCCAGATAGGGGTCCCATTAACATTCTTTTTCACTAGAAATTGGCAAAAATTTGCATCAAAGGGTTTAGCTTCATAATGGTATTTTGTATTGTTATTGAGTGGTTGTTGCTGGTTCTTCCTTTTTTCACCATATTGTGAATTTTTCACCACTTTGCATGACAGACCAAGAAAGCTGAACTGCTCAGCTTCACACATCACGTTTCCAGAGGCTTTGTTATTTTGTGTAGTCTATATTTAATGCAAACCAAGAAAACAGATGTAACAAATAATGTGATTGTAGGCCGAGGCATGTGACTGTCTCAAACTTCATTTTTTGTAAAAAGCATGTAAAACTGTTATTTGATTGGAAATTTCAAGGAAGAATGGCTTAAAATTTCCTTGCAGCCTTTCCTAACTAGTGGGTCCCCTATAACAGAACCAAATAAAACTGTTTTGGAACATTCAGTTGAAAGTAATTTAAACTTATGATTTTGTTGTTTTTGTTCTTGTTTCACTGAGCAGTATATTAATCAATCCTGGAAACCATGTCAAGATTCAAGAAGGTACTCTAGGATTCTTCATTGCAAGTGATGCCAAAGAAGTAAAAAGGTAATTAATATATTTTTATCTTTAAATTTAAACATATAGTATTTAATTTCTGGTGTTTCTTTACAATGTAAATGCCTCACCTAAATTTTCATTATTATCTGTTTAAAGTTTCTCAGTTGGGAATTGAGTTGGTACTCTAGTGAACCAACCATGTGAACATGCCATTTTCTTAACTACAGTCCTAAATATCAAGAGAAATGAAATAATTTTACAGCAGATGTGAAAACAAATGAAGAGGTGGTGGTTTTTTTGCTGAGTCCTACTAGAAAATGTAAAATATTTTGATCTGATTTCTCTATAATTAATTTGTCTCAGTGGAATTACTTTGAGAGAGGACAGAGATTACATTTTAAACTTTCAGGTTTAGAGTAGTTCTTGCTTACATAGGCTCTAGCAAGTATTTGATATGAGCAAGCTACTGCATTCATTCAGTAATTGCATTAGCAGAAAAGTATTTATGTTCTTGTCATTTTTCTTTACTGTAAACTACATACTCTATGGGCTCATAATAATAATCAAACTACAACAGGGCAGTATATCCCAACCATTGTAGACAACTTCACTGGGTTGTTGTACTTGGCTGTATTAGATTTGGGTTGAATGAAAAGGGGGTTTATGGTATTGTGTTTAGGACCAAAGATGTGTACTCTTGTTTGTTAGGATTATAATGTGCTCGAAGGAATAAAAGAGCAAATGTGAAAATTTATTTTTTTAAATAATTATTCAATGTCTGTAAGATTAAGAAAAAAATAAGAAAGAAAAGGAATATTTGCAGCTGAGTGTTTCCCCATAATTTGTAGTTCCTGTTGAAAGTCATGCTATCAAGATTCTGATTTTTACTTGATGTTCTCCTTGAGGTAGATAATTTTAACTAACTCCTATACTTAGAATAGCGAAAATTCAAGTTATAACCTTTACTAAGTCCTAAACATTTTATGTTTAAACTACAGTGAAAATAATATTTAAGCAATGCCTGTTTGCCATGAATATTTAAAGAAAATCAAAACAGTGAAATCACTGAGAACTTGAATTCTCTTTTGGTTGAAATAGCTAAGATAGTTTTTGGCTAGGTGAAGCATACAGAACAGCAGTTCTGACCTCTCATATTTCTAGTACCAGCTTTGGAGTATTTGCATCCAGCATTGCCTTAGGTACGCTGTCTTTCAGCATCTAGTTCTTTTCCTCTCTGGTGCTTTTCTCCCTTTGAATATTCAGAACTGTCTTCACCTTTCTTTACTGAGATGCTAGGCTTTGGGTTTGTTTTCCATTTATAAGGCGTTTTACACTCTCCTATGAAAATATTTCAGACTGTAAGTAAAAATTACCTTGCATAGCATTTTTAACAGGGAGAAGTTGACCGTTATTAATGTGTTTAGAGAAAATTTACACATCATTCATCTAGCACATTTTATCTAATAGCAAACTGAAATAAAATTCCCAATTCTACCTTCCTTTTTACAGAAGGCTTTGTTTAGAAATGTGCTGCCTCCCTTACCACAGTTTTTAGCTGTTCTGTGCAAAGCAGATGATTATCAGATGTGTTTCAACCAACAAAACCAAATATGCAAAGTGTTGATTTCACCCTTTGGAGCTGTGGATCAGAGTCAGAAAAATGTTCTCAAATTCAAGTCTTTTAGAGGGGGAAAAAAGGATTTTTTAATAAAGCAAAATTAATTGTATGTTATATTTTATTGTGAATTACATATTTGATAAATATAAATAGCTTTAGTCTAATGAGCTGAAATTTCTCCATTAACCTGTAACACAAAACCAGAATAATTTAATTTGAATTTTGGGTATATAACATGTTTAATGTTCAATTACTCTTCTTGCTAGAAGTACTTTTGCATTTTTAGAACAATAGTTTCACATTAGAAACAACTATATCTAGGTAAATAGTTTCATGTAAAATGTTAAGTGTTTAAATATCATACAAACTATATCAATTGCATCTTTATTATTCTTTATCCATTTACATGTTAGTACTAACATCAGAAATCCACATACTTCAAATCCACTTAATTCAATCCAGTTATATAGAAGGATAATTTTATTACAGCAATCAGTTTAGGTGTTTGCTCTTGACATTGTGCATGGGATTGAAGGTACTTTTTAGGATGTTTGTCCTGCAGTGGACTTCAGAAATGTGATCTGCAGAAATGAACTATGTCCAATACGTGTCGTGAAGTTTCATAAGGGAATATTTGTGATAGTGGATTCTTGTTGAATAGAGGGTCTTACAGCTGGATTGGGGAGAAATTTTCAAAATTGGAGGCAGTTTTCTCCTCCTTGCTTATGTCTTGACATTGACTCATGGTTTGAAAATTATTTTACTCTCATTTCCTTGGAGGCAGTTTGTTTTCTTTTTGTTGGAAGGTGAATATTTTGAAGACCAGACTCTGCAGCGAAGAATACAAACGCTCAGAGAAGGCGCTTTCATTTTACATTTGGCTTTTTGGAAATAGTAAGACAATTTCACAGTCTGAAAGAGCATTCTTCCTGGAAGTTTCTTAGAGAAATTAAGTCTGCTACATTTAGGACTTATATCTTCCATCGGTAGCTTGCATGCTATCTTGATTTTAGAAATGTTAATAACATTCAGTGAGGTCTTACTGCAAATTTAAATTTGTATTCTCTGGTCTATATCTCATATGCTAGACATGCTACCTTTCTCCTGATGGGCCTCTTTACCTGGGCCATTATTCAGAGGTATAAAATAACAGATAAATTTGTAACTATATGAATTAGGTATCTAGTTCATATTTCTGAACATTTCCTTTAATATAGTTCTACCTGTGGTGGACACTAATTAATCTAAAGAGAACTAGTAGCGATCATCCTAGCTGAACTGTCAGAGGCTGTGTACTAATGTTGTTTATTTTTCTTTTTATATTTTGAACTGTAGATTGTTCTGTTCCAGTGACCTCCATATTGTTGTGGCAATCCAACCATCCTAAATCTATGACAAGTACAGTTGGCAAAATCCATGGGTGGTTGTAAAATGGCACCTTTGGTTCTTACTGCCAATTTCTGTTGAGCAATATGCAAGGAGAGGGGGTTTGGAAGATAGGCATGGAGCTGACATATCCTGAATATGGATAAGTACAGAGAAATTTCAGCAGATTAAAAAGTATTTTTAATTTCTTATGCCAAGAAGAATCCTAGGAAAATGTAACTGTCCAGCTAGAGACCAACTGCATGATCCTCATGAAATGTGTCACAACAGCCTTATATGACATGTTGAATTGACAGGCATGATTAAACTCTCCTGTGGGCAGTCTGATGCATATTTATTAAACTGGAATTTTGTTTTAATCTCATCTACAGTCAAATGTTGACCCTTTCTCACTTCCTTAGTTCTCCTTGTGCTTCACCTAGTGGTGAGCCGTTTGATACAAGAGGTAGTTCATAACCAAAAGCATCAAATGGAAACCTAGATGGTTCACCTTGTTAATTGCGTATTTTCGTTTCAAATTTTGGCTTTTCTCTGTTCAAAACTGAAATGGTTCTGCTCTATTCTGATGTAAAAGACAAATAATCTGAATCAAGATTATTTCAGTTCTTTAATTTATATGTTCCTTTGGGAACTTATTTTGATAGCATTTTCTCTTTATGTTTTTGGTTGTTTTGTTTTTGGTTTTTTTTTTTTTTGTTTTTTGTTTTTTTTTTTTTTTTTTTTTTTTTTAAATAGCACATCTGATGTTGTTGTCACATTGATCTCATTGCAATATCTCATTGTATCCAAAATTAAGTCCTACTTGTGACCAGGCTGAAAAATTGGCCCAGGGTGCTAGACAGTCTTTAAAAAACGATAAAAAAAAAGCAGCTAGTATATCCGATAAGAACAGAGAATTCATTATTTATATATATATTATCCTTCTCCCAATTATTTTTGAAATAAAAGTATAGTAAATGAAACACTGATTTGGAGTCTTATGTTTGAAATGAATGGTCTTGCAGCAAATATTTCCTACTTTAAATGTCTAAACCTTTTCAAAGAATAAAGAAAATTCATGCTGGCATGTTTCATTAATTTGGCACTGCAACAAGAGGAAATGTGGGCCTAATTTCATTTGTATGGATTAAGAAATGTGTCAGTTTTTCCATTCTTTCTCTCTAGGGCATTTTTTTACTGCAAGGCCTGTCATGATGACATCACGGATCCCAAAAGGATAAAAAAATGTGGCTGCAAACGGCGTAAGTAATATTTCTATCGCTCCCTTCTTCTCATTTTCATTAACTGTTCAGCCTTGAAGAATATCTGTACATGCGTTTACATGTTTTACACAGTGGTGCAGAAAAGCTAAGAACTAAATGCACAGTAACTTAGTAAGTGCCATTTGCATTTCTGAAGTCCATATGTTTTTATTACATTTCACACCACTTGCACCTGTTTCTTCATTAAAAACTCCATTAGGGTCCAAAGCTAACAATATGTGAAGAATTAAACCAAGCTAGATCTAATTGTGGAGGTTTCTGAGTTAAGAATGAGATAACAGGGAGTTCTGTTCTCATTCCTACCATGCAGAAATCCAGTAATTTCAATAGTTTTCTGTAAAGAACTTTTGTCTATCTTGCTGAACATAATTCTGTAAAAGAAGAAACTAGGGAATAATATTCCATCATATAACTATTGAAATAAATTATTATTGAAATAAACGATCAGTTTTACTGGAGAAACAGATTTTCTCGAAGAAATTAAATATTAGTGCCTCTTACATATAACTGTTTAGAAGATTCCATAACTGTAATGCTAATATTTGGTTTAGTTTGGCTCTTAGGTCTGCTCTTTAAATGGTTTGGAAAATTTTGCATGAAGAAATAATTGAGTTTTGGAATTGAGATCAGACTTTGCATCTGTTTTTTTATAAATATATAGAAATTAGCATTTTATCCATATATACTTTGAAAGGACTTTTTGCAGGAACTATCACAACCACATTTTGGCCCAAGATGTGTGTGATCTATGCGTATTTCTAATACTGATATCAAAAGGATTCAGGGATCCATTTCTCAATGGATGTGTGAATATTTATGTGCATTCCATGGTATTCTGCCATGAAAAAGATCATTCTGTTCAAAAATACTGATTAGGTAAATTGAAAGACCTCAGAAGAGTTTGATCATGTCTATTTTACCGTTACTTTTGAAAGGGAAAAAACTCTTATTTATAGATCCAGTCATAGTGTTATCACTGCACTGTCTTAGAGGATGGAAGAAAGTCTAAACTGGACCTTCTCTGCCTTTAAGAGGTGCCTGAAATTGATGAATTCTTGAAGATTATTTTAAAAAGAAAAAATATGTCAAGTTTTTAAAGAAACTCATCTCCCCTCAAAATCAGCAGTGTGGAACATAGTCTAATTGAGAGAAAGCAGCTGAAACACTGACAGAAAATGATATTTATCCTCCCAGTAGCCACAAGGAGAGCAAAGCACACGGAAAGCATGCTTGATGTGGAAGGAATGTATGCATTGCCTAACATATTGGAAAAAAATTGTTCAAGAACAGTTTATCCATGTGAGAATGTGACCTTTGAACTGCTGCCAAAGCCAATGAGGCTGCCGAATAAGTTCTGGTGAAGCCAGTTACAGATGCCTCAGGGTGCCTGTAACTTGCAAACCCAATCTTTTTTCTGAATTACCCAACAGTTAAAGAGAAATATGTTACCTGCTTAATTTTATCTGATTCTGTCAAAAAAAGACCTTTTTTTATTTGTCTTTTCTTCTCTACCCCTCCTTCACATAGTATATGCTTTCGCACATGTGCTGATTTAAAAAAAAAAAATATTCCCAAAGATCTGTCATTTTAACGTGAGATCTACACTTTTCATTGAAATCTGTTAGAAGATAGGAATTGGGAATTCATAGTATCAAGGGCAAGAGCCCTTTATTATACATTAATGAAAATCAATGTAACCTCCTCAGTACTAGGAAACCAGGGAGAAAATAGAGTATCCCGTAACCCAGCCAGCACAATGGATGTGTTACCAGCAGTAGGGCCATGGAGAGGTGAGAGTGACAACTTCTGTGTGTAGCACTAGGAAATGTTCCAAATGGCATGGTCACACGTATCCATCCAATAAATGAAAAGGTGTTGGACAGATGAAGAAACAAAATGATGGGGTTAGTGAGGCTGAAGGAGGCGGCTGTCAGAGCTGCTGCAGTGAGCACTGAATGCTAAGGAGGGAATCCTCTGAGTCAGGGGAAAAAGAAAAAAAAAAAAAAAAGGTCAGTGAGAGTAAAATCTTAAATTTCCTTTTCATTGTCTCCCGTCTGCCTCTCCCCTCTCCTTTCCTACATACACACACATAAGGTCACAGATACCATGATAGCTGGCAGCTCGCAGTACGGCTGACAAAGCTTCCACTTAGCAGCATGCTCACAACTATTAGGAATAATGCAATTGCATTGCTTTTAAAGTTCTGTCAATCAGCAAAAAAATTAAATGAAAAATTTCAACAGTAATTAGTGATTTTTGGTGTCTCAAATTTGGATTACAATCTTGAGATCCCTTTTATGGGACCTGATTTTTTTAAAAAGTAAGTCTTTAGTGCAGTCTATTATTCACAGAACATGTCTCAGCTTTAGCATTCAAATCACTAATCACTTTTGAAAAATCTTAACTATATTTCTTAACTATATTATCCATCTGTAAGCTACACAAATCACTGGTCTTAAAAATACAGTCTAACCAAAACAAAGCATAAATTAAGAAAACTCTTTCCCTATTGAATTAGGAAACTGTCAACTAATCTGTCAACAGTTAATATGTCAATTTGATTTTCAAAGACACTGCAAATAGTTACACATGCGTGTGTGTAGTCCTATATGTTAAATATATATTTTAATTAGTAAGTGACATAGCAATTAGAGGCAGTCGAATGCGGAAAATGTGTAAGATTAAATGAAAGGTTGTATGTAAAAATATTGACACAGGTGAATTAAATGTGAAAGAATATCTTTACATGGCAAACTTAATTATGGTGGCATTAATTAATGCAGCTTCCTGTGGCACTTGAAAACCACATGCTTTAATAATGCATCTGAGGTTGCACATCAATTTAGATACCATCTGAACATTAGCTTGTGGTATTGTTGGGGTCTAAACGTGAGTCTGACCTACATAGCCATTTGTCCAAACCTGTTAGGCCTAATATTAATAATTCAGGGCAGATCAGTATGTTTCCACAAGGCCAGGGATGATTAAAGTAACCTTGCTTTCCTTTTGCAGTTTCTTTGCCATCCCTTTCTCTTTACCCATCCCACTCTCTGAATAACATACGAATGCTGATGTCACATTGTCCAGAGAAATGCTTGTGTGAAATTTTATTCACAGATTGTTAATATTTTTTTTAATGTTTTCAATCTCTTTCCTATTCCATTTAACTGTAGTTTTTGCAGCAAGGGGCCAAACACATGTATATATTTATATAAAATGCAACCACGTTGGGATGAAATCTCTAAACTGGATGACCTACTCCTCCTGTTTCTTTCATTTTGTGCAACAGCTATGGTCTAATTCTCTATATATTTTTTCCAGTGACAGTACTTGCTGTGAACGGTGGGGGTTGAACCCCAGAGGGGACATATCATGTGTACATTGATGTGTTTGAAGGAATT
Organism: Balearica regulorum gibbericeps; assembly: GCF_011004875.1. NCBI lineage: Eukaryota > Metazoa > Chordata > Aves > Gruiformes > Gruidae > Balearica > Balearica regulorum. Next base: position 25,842,561 of record NC_046190.1, on the reverse strand, counting down.
TCTTGTAATCTATGACAATTGACAAACTTTTGATTTATTTTTCCTCTTGCTGCCTTGGAACACGGCCCCTACTATATTTTAACTGCACACTGATAGTGATCTATTGTGAGTAAAAATGGGTTCCCTGTAGCCCAGAGTGCGGTCCAACCTGTCTTTCTCTAGCAGAGAGTATTTTTGTTCAGTATTTTGGTTCTTTTCTTTATTTATGTTGCATGTAGCAGTGACGTCATACCCACAAGTTTCTCATCGTTTACACCCACGGAGATTAGGGTGACGTTGAAGAAAATACAGCAGTTTTCCCCTCTTCCATCTTTTTGCCCCTTTTTTTCCACAACCTTATTTTTAATCCCCATTTGAAAATGAGATCTTGGCAGTGGCATTTTCTTGAAATGATTGTAGAGAAATCTCATGAATTTTTAGGGATCTCGGATAGGCCGGGGTAATTACCACTATAGCACTGTTTGCCTGGTTAAGTGCAATTCATTGTCAGACCCGTGTTCAATTTTTTTTGGTACTTTGTCTTTTCCATTGCATAGCTGACACAAAGAGCAACATAGCGGTCTTTTACTGTCTTTATCTAACTCCTTTCTCCCCATTGGCAAAAAAAAAAAAAAAAAAAAAAAGAAAAGGAGATGGGGGTAAAGTCAGACAATGAATTAAATGGCTAACTAATATATAAACATACAGGTACCTTCAACAGGAAACAAGCTACAGTGATTATTTTCCCCAGCTTGCTTGTTTTGAAATTAATTACGTGAGTAGAGCCACACTGACTTTTCAGTGCCTAAGCTGTGAAGTTTTACATTATTATTATATATAGAATATGAACTTTATAGACCACTTCATGTCAATCTAGGTCATACCACTTGAAAGTGTGCAGAATCTATGAAGGCTCCGGTCAGCCACTTTTAGTGTGTACAGTTGTGATAATTTAAATAAACACAGCATTTGGGACATGGAAAGAATTTGCTGCTTAGAAATACAAGCACTGCAAATAAATGTGCTGATGATAGGGCAGTGTTGGGATTATATGGGCTTGTTCTTTCAAACAGCAAGAGGGATCAAAGATTTCATAGCTGCAGTGAGGCATTACTGTACCAGATTGAGGCTGCTAACCATACCATATAACTGCAACTATTCTAAATAAGCGAGGCTATGAGACTTTTTCAACATTTCACCAGATATTCCAAATTTATTGTGTCTTAACACTTCAGGTCTTAATCAGAATTGAGATATTTTTGCCCTCTCAGCTGTATGCACCATAGGATCTCGCAAAGAATCAAGGAAAATCCGAGACTCCTGGAGTTGCATGATAAAGTCCTAGCCATCTTGGAATTGTGATGGCCTTCATTATGAGTATCATTATTTACTATTTATCTTATTGTGGTGCCTGCAAACTACATTAAAGGATTGACATCTTGTTGTGGTAGAAAGCATTCAAACAGAGAACAGAAATTTCTCCAAAGATCTATTTTCAGCCAATAGAATGACACAGCAGAAAGATGGGACAGGACAAAAATGCAGATTGTGAAACAGGTCAGCATGATAAGAATCAATACTTAATAATAAACCAGAAAGAAACTAATTTCTATGGATAAAAGGATGAATTGTGTTGACTTTGAGGCAGAATACTGGGAGTGATTTGGATTCATGTGAAACAATGTATTTTAAATAAGTTTCTAAGTTCAGGCCTTTCTTGATCAAATTAGTTTAAATTGTAATAAATAAACAAATAAAAGAGCTTTTCATGCTAAGAGAGTTAAAAAAGAAAAGGTCATGTTGTTTTGACGTGTGTTTTTTTTCCATTTCCCCAATAGCTTCAGTTTGTTCAGAAATGCAGTTAGTTATCTTTCAGAGTACACTGGCTGAGAGTCTTCTTTAAGGTAATGAAGGAAAGGTCATGATCAGATTTAAAAATTAAAATGAATTGGTCTATAAATGTGCCATTACTTCAAAACCTGTGAGTCATTCTTATAGCTACTAAAATAGGGCAAAATGTCCACTCAGGTCACCTGCTGTTTCTACAGTTTTGACAAAGAACAGCACTGCATAAATTTGAGCAAACAACTAAACAATTGCCTTTGATAGCAAAAAATTGCATGATAGTGAACAAGCTGACTTGGTGGTCTTGAAGTTGTTCTGTAAAAATTAAATAATGAAGAGGTAGCTTTGCCGGTTGTGTTAAGAGAAAATAAATTCTCACAAACAGTTTAAAATATGCTGCTGTATTTTTCAGGAAACTGAAATTGTGCTGAGGAAGTCCTTTCAGTATTTCAGTCTCATGACGCTAAACAGCATTGCTAAAAGGCGATCAGATCAGTCTGGTCGTCCTTTAATGCTGCTGTTATTTTACTCGTAGTGTGGATCATGAGAACTTGATGAATTGAAATGACACTGTATGCATTTCAATTCTTAAGTGTAGTGGGACCTCTTTTTACCGTTTGCTGGTCAAGAACCCCCAGTTCATATTCTTAACCAGCTGTTATCTCATAGAGTTCCACTAGATGTCCTCGTAGATCTACTTTTTGTTACCGTTGAGGTCACAAGGAAAACTGCTATAGTGATGGGTGGAATACAAGGATTGGGTAGACTGGTTTTAAAAAAAAATAAATCTGCAAAGATGAAGGGATACTTTGTTCTGCTTGCTTTAAAAAAAAAAAAAATAATAAAAAAGGGGGCTGTTCCTTGACATCTTAGGTAGAGAATAATCTGCAGTTTCCTTTGCTTATTTTTGCAGCTGGAAATATTTCCCATCACTGTTTGTGAACACTAAGTAACACCTCAGATCCAGACAATCTAGAAATGTTGACTGGACTTTTTGAGGTTTTGAGATCAGAGAACAAGGTACTGCTAGAAGCTTAGACATCTAAGGCACATGCCTTCCTTATTAGAATGGAAGGCTATTGCCTTCTGAGAAAAATTGCAACAAAAAAGTTTTTAAAAGTCTTTATTTACTTTATAAATAATTGTCAGAATTTTTTGTTTTCCTTTTGCTCTTAAGAAATCAGAAAACGACTAGTTCATATATACCTTGTTTTGTCAGTAAATTATTTAAGTAGTCTGATTTCCATGTCCATGATAACTTTCCCTGATATTTTTACTAATTCATTTTACAAATACTGTGGGATTGTCATCATACTAAGTAGAAGAATCTGTTCTTCCTTTTTGTCCATTTATTATGCAATTGAAAATAGGGAAGTGATTTTCTTTATGTCCCAATTTACATTTTTCACTAGTTGCAATCAACAGTTCTATTCAACATCCATAACGTTTCTATGAATAGAAATTAGTTGATTCTTATACAGGTGCTACAGGTGTCAAATGAATTTAACACCCACCCGGAGGCTGTTCTTAAGGTCCCCCTGTCTCTCTGATGACTCCCATTTTTTGTTAATGTTTATGGAAGTTTTATAGGAAATGGTATGTGTGTGGCTGAACCATTTAAAATCATTTCTGTCCTGTCTTTGATCTTGTCACTAGTCTTCCCTACTAATAATCCATGTTTTGTTTTATTTAAAAGAAAATAACTATTGTATTTGGTATGAATGTAACAATGACTGTATAAAAGGAATGAAGAGTAATGGCATGTTTTCTTTCCAAAATGTATTGCTGTGATATGCAGTTGCTTATATACTGGTGAAACCCTTATAGCAAGTCCTTTCTGCTACTTATATTTCCAGGTCCAAGCCTGTTTCCTGCATGTTACTGATGCAAAATATTAAAATGATGCATGATCTCCAGAACAACTGATAATAATAGTTAAAAACAGTCCCTGAAAGGGCATTACTTTTGAGAAGTGCCATGGAGTCCTTCCCCAGTTGAACAGAAGGGCTTAAATTTCCCACTTCATTGGTTTAAGTCTGATGAAAATGGTACAAAAAGTTTTCCTTCCCAACCCTCTTTGTCCTTAAGGATGATTTCTTTTAATTTTCATAAATGTGTCCTATCCTATTATTGACTGTTGACAAGATATGGCTACAAGTAAATGAAAACCAGGGACTGTTACTAACCACTGACATAGCAGTTGAGAATTTCTGAGCAGTGTGTTTTACTACAGCATTTGATTAGAAAAAGTCTTTCAAAACAGCTATAATTAAAACAAAATGGGCCTGCCTTTTACCTCACCTACTGTTAGCATGTCTCACAAATACCCTTTATTTTTCTTTCATTTCCTTAAAGTGAAAATAATAAAATAGGCATAATGGAAAGAATTCCACATTTTTGGTAACATATTTCAGTTTTCTTTTTCTGCCCAACTTTTCAATTTTAAAGAATATGTTGGGAAGAGTTAGACAGAGGGAAACCATGGGAAAATAAATGCTGTTTTGAATTTTCTGTGTAGTTTGAATGTGTATGCATCAAAAGCTGCAGTGGGAACCTTCTTACTAAAAGCCAAGCTCTGAGGAATGATGTACCATGCAATGAACAAGCCTGATGCTGCATGATGACTTTCTGAACAGCTCTAAGATAACTCCACTAGGATGCTAAAAGAACATGGCATTAGTCATGTGAGCAAAGTTTTAGAGGAATGGAGTCGCTGCTGAAGAGATCACTCATTCATCTCCCTCAATGCCTGTTTTCCACAATCATAATGTTACCCTTGCTTGACAAGTATACTGTATGGCAAGTCATCAAGGCCTTAGAACAGGACTTGACCCATTTGAGCGATTTCAATCCCTCTTCCCTGGTGACTGTGGCATTAAGAAACTGGGAAAAAAAAAATAAAAATTAATGTCATTACCATAATGCAAAAAAGACATCCTAAACTGAAGGTACAGGCCAGAGAAACATTACCTTTTTTCTGCATTTGCTTTTAAGGTTTTGTTTTTGCCTGTCAGTGTTCTGTTTTGTTTTTGGTATAATTCAGTCAGTTCAATCTAAACCATTACCAAAAGTGTTGGTTCAGTGCAACATGTGAAACAATCTAAGCGGCCTTTGCATTTCTTCAGATTTCAATGCACCTGTGATTCAGGTAATTATGCATGAGTTTATAAAAGATGCTGCTGTATATTTCTAGAAACATATAACAAGGACATTCGGATGACTGCAGGACATAAATGTTCTATTCTAACCTGGCACTCCTTTTGGAATTATCCCCTAATTCAACATTCAGTTATTTGGTTCTCGATCTACCTTTGAATCCAGAGCAGAAAACATGCCGATGATTGGTTCAGCATATTTCAACGGACCAATGCTCTGTGTGCTTTTGGTGATGCCTTATTTGTGAACTGATTTTAATGTCAAGCATATTTACCATTATTAGTTGTGTCTTTTATATGGGCAAATTTTGGTATTCTGTCAAGAGTTAATTTGAATTCCTGAAGATATAATGTAAATGAAGTAAATTTTTCAGAAAATTTTATGAACATCTTGTAACTCTTTAGTAATGTGTAATTTATTGCAATAGAGGAGTTCCCTGGCACAGTTTAATACAGAGAAAGTATTAGCATATGTTTAAGAATAAATATATTTATATATGTGTATATATATGTATGTATGTGTATAATGTGTATGTGTGTGTGAGCGTGTGTATGTAAGACTATATGTGTGTGTATACATACATATATATAGAGATATATAAAAGTCTTTGATTTTTGCAGGATAGGCCAAAAATATCTAATGAATTAGCAACTTCAGATTTTTCTTTTGATTTTAGTCCAGTAGTATTAATTGTGCCAAAGGAAAATTATATTCTTAGGATTCTCTGCTTTTACTATGTTCTTTTTTGATCCAAACACTTGACTGTAAACAGTAATTCTTCCCTATGTCTGCGGTCACCGTATAAGACTGAACAGAAATAAAGAGCAATTTATCTTTTGCCCTACTTTTAATGTACAGCCAAAGTGTTATCAATAATCTCATTGCATTTTTTTTCCTGGGTCAAGACTGTTAACATAAACTAAGGCCTGTATTAAATCCCTTAAATTACCTTCCAGCTGCCTTGTTATATATATAACCTTGCCATTAACCTGCTGCTCTTCCTCTCCTCCCATCCAACACATGGTTATAGCCAAGATGTCCATCTACAAGAGAATGAAACTGGCATGTTGTTTTGATTGCGGACGCTCTGAGCGTGACTGCTCTTGCATGTCAGGCAGTGTACATAGTAACATGGACACCCTTGAGAGAGCCTTCCCACTTTCTTCTGTCTCTGTTAATGATTGCTCCACCAGTTTACGTGCCTGTAAGTTTTAACACCAACACATGCTGTTCCATGTCTGTGGTGTCTGTGGTATCATCCCCGTCTTGTGTCGTACATTGTAGTTCTGTGAGTTTTACTGGGCTGATGCTTTTTAAAAAAGTCAAACCCAAATTTTAATACATCTCTGTATTTATATTTCTGTTTTAATTTGTTTTTAATACAAAAAATGTAATTCATTATTTTGCTTTGTGTGCTCTTTATGAAGCATGCTCTTGCAATAGCATGCAAGACCTTAGTAGTGCAGTTTGGTGACATCTTTTTTATTTAATTCATACAATATAAATTGTCATTAATTAAATAAGTGCGTCAGTGGAGGAACAGGCCCATGCCTAAATCAATGACTGATGCTAAGTGGACAGCTTTAATAGTGCTGGCACTAGAGCAGCATACAATAGGCAGTGAATAAATATTCAGCACACAACTTAGTAGCTGACCTGTAGTAGCTAGAATTCTATTCTATACTGCTGCCATTATCTTTAGTTTTGTTTGTAACCCTTCATTCCTAATAGGGCAGGACCTTCCATCTAATACTGAAACCACAGAAATCTTAGGAAAAATGCTTGTAATTTTTGTAGTGTCTGTTTAGAAGGGCTAGCCTGATGCAAACTTTTTGAAATTAACTGTAGAATCTGTCCCATAGGACAGTACCGTTCTGGAATATGCCCCAAAAGCTCTTTTGAAAGATCAGAGTTGAGAGGGAGAAGACAGAGAAGTTAGAACAATTCTGCATAGCCATTAATTGTTTGGGCAAGCGATAGGGATTCCAAAGCTTCCTTTATCAGTGTCATGTCAACAATTGAGAAAGATTGTTAAATAAAATGGTGATTATTTTTTTTTTTTTTTTAAATTTTCTTATCCTCTTTAGACATTTATAATAGGGAAAACTGTGTCTTGGGACAGGAACCGTTTTCCTTTTCCCTACCCAAATGGGAAAGAAAAACTAAAAAATTATTCAGCTACACCAATAAGGAGTATTAAGAATTTTGATCAGGAAGCATGTCCACTTTACAAGTCATCAAGGATAAAAATGCCTTCCACTACTAAGAGTATAATGTAGTTAGTGTATTATGCATCTGGTTGCCTTTTGATACTGTATGTGTATTGCAGTATATAGCCCAAGTGGTGAATGACTTTAACTATTTTGACTTTTGAACTATTTTTCCAGACACAAATGTGCAGTATATAACAATACTATGATTTTTGTTAGCATTTTTTTGTCTGAAGACTGTGTCAAACTGATTCTAATAGGATTTCTTAGGGATTTTACCAGAACTCTTCTCTCTGTATATGTGTATGAGCACTCTGAATGTCCTTTTTATCTACTTGGTTGCAACTCATGCATCACCTGTGGGGAGATGGTTCCCAGTTGTAAGTCCTATTCTAAGTTTTTATGCTTTAAAGAGATCTTTTCAGAGTAAAATGTAGCAAAACATATTTTATTAAGAGAAGTGAACAAGAAACCTTCCTGGATTGGGATTTACTGCAGGCAGGGTTACTTACACAGCCTAAGAGCCTCAGTAACACAGTGCCTGGTATAGTGCATTAATACAGACTAGCACAGAGTATGTGTTTGGGTCCCGGCACTGGTGTTAACAGCAACCAGACCAAGGTAAATGAATATGCCCCCTACAAATGAGTAAAATTTCTGCTATTAGCACTGTTTGGCAAGGAAATAAAAACCGTAATTTATAGGTTTGCCATAGCTTTCAAGTTCACTTAAGACTCTACAGAGGCAGATAAACATTTTTGATTGTGTTGCTTGCTGAGCCAAAACCCTCCACAATAATGGTATTATTGCCACCAAAAACAATACTGTTGGGAAACACATTAGATCTATGTTGTATTTTGAAGGATAAGTGATATTGACAGCTTTGAGGACTTTTAGCATCCTATCTTTCAAGGGCCTTTTACCCCTTCATCACTCCATTGAATCAAAAGAGATCTCATTCTTCCCCTTGTGAGACTAGTCACCTTTGACTGTTAATAATAAGTACAAAAATCAATACCAATTCACACTCTTTGCAAAGCAGCATAAGTCTTTCTTTTCCAATTAATATATATATACACACACACAACGTTACACTGGCAAGGCTTCAATAGAAATCAGTGTGCTTTCTTTGCAGTGCACAGGGGTCGTATGATGCCCATCTTGACAGAGCTAGTTAATTCAAAGAATGGCGGTGAGAGTCAGCTTTTCATTAAATATGAGCAGATGTGAAATGTAGAGTGTTTGACAATTAGAAATGGCAGCAGCCGGGCCCCTGAATCAAAGTGAGGTCAGATTGGTGGATCAGATTACCTCTCTTACATTCTTTAGTTGTTCTGAAAATCATTTTGAATTAGTGTCAGTGGAGCCATGATGGGTTTTGCCCTTTGTCTTTTATGCTAGGACTGTATTGTTTCCCCAGACACTCATTAAAGGTCATTATACTATTACAGGGCTTGCTTTGGTCGTGGTGCCCCAATTGGGTTGGTTTGCTTCTACAATTGCTTAACGCATTTCTTTCTTTCCTCCTTTTTTTTTTTTTTAAAACCTTTGGTTATAAAAGCAGGCTGCTTTTTTTTTTTTTTTTCCCCCCAAGGTAAATAAAATCACAGACCATTGTTTGAAACTTCTTGAAACAATGAGTAGCTTTTGTAAGAATTAATGCTGTTCGTAAGAATCCAATGTCAAGTAGAAGATATCAATTTACATATTCCATGATGTACATGGGATTTAGTGTACTAATTGTATAATATGTAGAGAAAGTGACACTTGCAGTGTATTTTCCACTGTGAATCAGTTTCTCTGTTGTTATATTGTTGCCTGTACTTCCAGCAAATGAAAATTATAATTTGATTAAATATAATTACATTAAAATAGCTTTTGAGTTTATGGGCAGCTGTCTGGAAAAAAAATTATCTTTCTAAATGTAAGGAAATAGAATTTTAATTTTTTTGTGTCTACATTTTTTCAAGTTTAACTGCTTTTGGTAGATTGCTACATGAACAGCAGTCAAACAGTCCAAATATTTTTTGTACTGGAGACTCAAGTGAATTAAAGTGAAGAGAGGCACTTAGCCACTGAAAAAATTATGTTACTAATAAGTGTGATGTTTCTGCTTAGGTCTGTGCCAAATCTTGGTGAGTGCCATTCAAATGATTGATTGATACAGGCAGAATCTTAACCTGAACCATTTAATTTCTGTGTTTCTGTGTCACCATATGGCTGCTGCTTCTCAGGAACATCAGAAGTTCATGTTCCAAAAGGAAACCTTTTCTAAACTAGTCACTGATACTGGGCCCAGGCATATCTAATTCAGCTTGTGAGAAAACATGCTTTGGCATGCTCTGATAGTTCTGAGAAGCTTTATGTGAAGACTTTGACTTTGGTGAATATCAGGGATCTCCAGACACAAAAGACAAGAGTAATTATCACTATATTTTGAATTCAGAGTTCAGCCCAAACTCCTAGCCATCCTATTTGTAAAGACAGACCATGCCAAGACAAGATGGAGAAAGCTTAACTTTTGAAAGTAGCCAAAGCATGTCCCTACCTGTGTGCCAATCCCGGTTTAGAACCATATATTCTATCTGGTCTTCTAGTGCTATCACGTGGTTTATGCTGAACAGGCAAGTCAGCTGCTGAGTCTTCCTCGAAGGACTTAAAATTGCATTCTGCAAGATTAGATGAACATTTTGGGTAGCTTAAATAAGGATGGCTGTTGAACCAACGTTGGTACACTGTGCTGAAGCTGTTTGGCAATGTGGTTTAGCGTTAGGTCAAGGAACACTCAAGCTGTTTCATTGACCTGGGCTACTTAAGGCAGTGTAGAACCTGCCTGTGTGTCTTTACAACTTAAAAAAACAAATTCTGTAATGAGAGCTGAAATGATATGTCACTTCCTGCTTTAGCCAGAGAGATGAATGCATAACACACGCATTGGTCAGTGTATCTAAAATTCATCAGTTGTATAACTATGCTTGGGCTTTTCTAAAATAGTTGACTATTAAGTCCTGGATTCTTAAATTACTGTCTGAAAAGACAGTGTAGTCTTTATTTCTCTTAGAATGCAAGAACCGTATCCTCTGCTTTCTACGGAACAAAACTAACCTACTACTTCTTCAGTCCTGCTGAAGTAGCCAAGACAGCAAGAAATACTTGCTTTTGTGGATGAACTAAGGTGCAGGAAGGACCTATGTCTGCCCTATCAAAGGACAACTTTCAGTGCTAGAATTCTCTCTTCATCCTTTAGCAGCAATGGTTTCCCTTTTACAGGATATATATACCACCTTGTGGTGGCTAGAGACTTTGAGATTCTCAAACCAGCTACAAATATGATCCCATTTACATTATATCTATAACATTCTGAAGAGGGAAGGGTGGGTAGTACTACTGGTCTCTGAGCTGTGAGAATTCTGTTGTGGCTACAGGAGGGATGGAGACTCATTTGCTCTGAAATTCTTACTTTTACATATGCTGCATAAACACCTTTCTCTTTAATATAACCCAGTGATCGCTGTGTGGTCACACTGTCTCATCTTTGTTCTGTACAAAAAGCCAATAGCACAGCTTTAATGTTTTGAGGAAGAAGAAATTGAAGGAGTAAATAAGTGATTGGGTCTGCCTAGAAAGAGAGATGTTGCCCCTCAGGGATGGCATCATAATGTCATAAGCAAGTGATTATGTGTTGTTATGAAGTTATGATTTTTTGTTATGATTGTTATGATTTTACCGCTCACTTCTGTGAAATGACCCCACCTCTGAATACTGAGGTATGATATAGCATTATCTTGTGCAGCCTGTTTTGTGGGGGTTTTTTTAATGAGATTAGTAAAAATGGGACATTAGAATGAGATATAGTGCAAAATAAATTCCTGTTAATTCAAAGCCACAGAGAATATAAATCATAAGCCTGTGAACCATGCTGTGGGTAATAGATTGATTTATGTAAACCTAGTTTCAAATATTATTCTTTCTTTTAGGGTGACAGATTTTTACTTCACATCAGCTCACATGTATTCAGGGTTGCATTCCTGAGAATTGAAATGGCTATGATGTTTCCTCTACAAGACTGCATCTGTTCCCTTTCAAAATACTTAAAATAATGTAAAAATGGACACCTGTGTGTATTTTTAGAGAGTTCAATTTTGCAGAGGAAATATTATTTTAGATAACTCAGTTAAGATACAGGTCCAATACAGCTGGAAAGAAGTCAGGCATATACATCTTTATGTAGTCTTTATTACTGCTGGGTAATGAAGAAAACCAACTTACCTTCCTTAGCCACCTTCTCAGAATGAACTGCTGTTAAGAAAGCTGCTGTTACCAAAACTGGCCAATGGGGTTTTGAAGCATATAAAACCAGACAATGGAACAATTGAAAAAGAAAATACCAATGTGGGAGATTCCTGTGCTGGTCTATGGAGGTTCACGCTGTGTAGCTACTGACATGAAGTCAGTGCTTGTACATGGTAGAGATTTGCCATATTTGCAGCCAGCTCCATAGCCTGTGGTACTGGCAAATCAGACGCCAGACTGTGACATCTGCTTTTCTGAGAATGAAAATCTCCTAGTTACTCTTCCACTTTCAAGCTTAGTTTATATTTGCAATTCTGCCTAACCTACTTTCTTTCCATCATCATCTCCTGGTGGCAATCGTACAAAGATGCATGCAGGTGTTTCCACTGAAGAAGATAGAACAAATTGACGCAATATATGCAATCACAGCTTTAACCAGCATTCCGGAACTGCTTGCTGGAACAGTGGTTTCACTGAACCAACCAGTCTGCCTTTCCCTCTCTCTCTTGATGTGTAGACCTTCAGGTGAATCCTCTCCTGGATGCAGCTATATGCTTTTCTGCATTGCTAACATAGAGATAGAAGCAGTTGTCAGAATAGGCTAGTATATACCCTCCTGACACTCCAAGTATCTATTCCAACATCTTTTCATGTGAATGAATGCACTAGGACTTTTGTTCATTTTCAAACACTGAATAGATGACATTAATTAAGGGGGCATGGAGGGGGGAAGTAACATGAAACAATAGGTATTTTACGATAGGTGACTTCGAGTATGTAGTTTGACTCGAACACTCAAAAAATGAATCCTTTTTATTGTTCTATATTTTAATAGAACCTGAGTGCTGCTAAATTATTTAACTTTCTTTTGGATATAATATGAGAATAGGTGAACACTGAGATGTAGAAATGCAAGAGTAGGAAAAAACCCAACAAAGAAACAACAAAACACCCCCCCCCCCCCCCCCCCCCCCCGAAAACCCAAGCTGTCCTTTTTCTGATAGTAGAATGGTAAAAGTGAGACAATCTAACTGGTTACTCATGACAAGAAAATATAAATAATGAAGCACACACCTTTTCAGATAAGTTTTGTGTTGTGGGATATACCACTAGGCTGATGAGAGGATGCTCTGCCCAATTTCTGATGTCTGTAACTCTCACACCATCATGGGATGGAGGCACTGCTAAGTTTAGCAGCAAATCTTTTGGAGAATTGGGAAGGTGGGGGAGGGAGAGATGAAGAAGTTTGCATTTAATTGCTTTAGGCCTTTACGTTGAGTAGTGATTCTTACCAGGGTCACAGGGAAGAGACTAGTGAGCGGCTTCTTTGATGGGGACAAGCTAGAAAAGATGCTGTCTGCATCCTGTGGAGTGAATTTAGCAGAGGGTCTTATGCAAGGTGACATGGAAATTATGTTTGCATTTTTAGTTCCTGAGTGTGGCTGGTTGTCATGAAACTCACCATGACAGTTTCTTACCACCAGGCAGCAGATTCTTCCTGTTACCTCCTTGGTGTGGGACAGATGCTAGCCGGTTAGCTCTCCTTCTCTACTGTTTCTGAGCTATTTCAAGCGACAGATGCCAGAGCTGGCTCGGTTTCAGCTTGAGCATTTCTGTCATAGCCCTGCCTTGAGCCCAAATTCTGACCTTTACTATATGAAATAAAGTACTTATGAACAAGCAGTGGCTTGATCCAGAGCAGGCTTAGAGCAAATGTCAAGTGTCAAGTCAGTCTCCTTCCTCCTTATTCCACCTGCATTAGGAACCCAGATTAGACCCTAGACTACAGCACTGGCTGCCTTAGGCTTTATGGGTCTGGAGAGACATAACTTATTAACAAAGAGTTATTAAATTTTTATCAGTTTTATAACACAGTGAAGTGCCTTCTATGAATCTACATTGTATTCATTATAATTTAAAATGTTAATTAAGTCAAAGTTGCATTTAATTTAGTTCTAAATGTGCCTTTGGGAGGAAGCTTTTAAAAACAGCTGCAGGATTGAGAAGCTCATTGATGCTGGGAAGTTGTTAGTACCACGTTTCAGGATAGGTCCCCCAAGTTGATTGCAATTTTGAGTCGTAGCTAATTTGTGTTGATGTTATTGGGCAAGGTCTCAAATTAATATTGAACCAATAACAGCAGAAAGCTATCAGCTCATACTAATCACAGATACATTTTGATGAGTGATTTGTGTTCTTTTCAAATTGCTTCCAAACTAAAATGAATGGTTGATTTGTAAAGCCTGTACTGCTTATACTCTTGTCTTATAATATTTATTTCATTTGACATCCTTATTGGTTGGCTCCTTTTATAATTTGGGGAAAAATTGTGTTCACTGACTTGCAATATTGTCCTTCAGATTCATAGAAAAAGAAGTCCTCTGGCCTAGATCTTCTACGTTTCACGTGATTTGAAATTATTTTAATGTATAAAGGGAGGTGCTTATTAAAATATACAACAGACCACAATATAGTATCAACATGTAAAGTGGAATGCTTTTAATTGTAAAAAAACGCTAGAATAAAAGCCTTCCAAACCAAGTAAAAATGTACTTGGCTTGCATTAAGTATGGTGTATGCTTAAGTATGCAAAAATATGCTTTTCATGAGCTTAGGTACTGGAAAGCTTCTGTTCTCCAGGCTGAACAAGCCCAACTCTCTAAGACCGACTTCATAGGAGAGATCTGATCATCTTCATGGCCTCCTCTGGACTCGCTCCAACAGCTCCATGTCTGTCTTGTACTGGGGCCCCCAGAGCTGGACGCAGTACTCCAGGTGGGGTCTCACAAGAGCCGAGTAGAGGGGCAGGATCACCTCCCTCGACCTGCTGGTCACACTTCTTTTGATGCAGCCCAGGACACGGTTGGCTTTCTGGGCTGCAAGTGCACACTGCCGGCTCATGTTGAGCTTCCCATCAACCAACACCCCCAAGTCCTTCTCCTCAGGGCTGCTTTCAATCCATTCCTCACCCAGCCTGTAGCTGTGCTTGGGATTGCCCTGACCCATGTGCAGCACATTGCACTTGGCTTTGTTGAACTTCATGAGGTTTGCATGTGATTGTTTTCATGTAACTCTATATGTGGTTCTTGAAATGCCACAAAACAAGCACCCATCCTGTATCATTGCTTTGATTGAGATTATAGTAGACAGGAGGGAACTGAGCAGAAGAGGAAAATTTTTAATTGATTTTTAAGAAATCATAGCTATTTTTTTTTTATCTAATTTCTTAATTATGTTGATGGTATACTTTAAAATAGGGTAAAGTTCAGTTGCTGTACTTTTACTGTTTGAGACTATTTACCAGCTTCTGTTAGCATACCTTTTTATAATACAATGATATAGCTTTCCTTGTGATATTTTATATATTATTGAATGCTGTAATTCACTTTTTATCAATGACTTTAGGAAACATACTGTGTGCTACCTCACACACACATGCTTTGTTGATACTGATCAGATCTTGTTAGCACAGTGCAATTATTCTGCAAAGGAAGGCTGGAAAAAAGTGTGATTACTGTGTAAGAAGTGGCCAATGTTATCTGGTTAAAAATTCATGTGGATGTTTTAGTTTGACTGGGAATTCTACCTAGGCAAATGGTGCAAGGCAAAGATTCTAATCTTGACTGCACAACTGACTTATTACATGAATATAGTTCCTTTTCCACCCAGAGATTGAGAATATTGTATTCTCAATATATAATACTACATTTTGTGCTAAGAAGTGCTTTGAGATCCTTACATTTTGAAGTGCTGAATATAGGCCTGGGTGTCCGTTTGACATAGTGATTCCCCTGTGGAGGCCAATTTTCATGTCTTCTGATCTTTGCTGAAGGAGGTCATAGATACACTGCAAGGAGGAGAGGAAAGTGAAATGGGGTACATGACAGAAAGAAGGAATGGGGAAATTACCAGAAGTGCCTTGCTGATATCTAATTTAGGAAAGTTTTGAAAGGGGATACTATCTAAGATGGCATGAGTACTTTCTGCTTATCTGCAGCAGCAGGGAAGAAAGTCTTTTTGGATTTCTGGGAAAAAAAAAAATTAGAAATCATTTGCAGTTTTTAGCTGGTTCTGAACTTTAATTGGAATGCAGAGCTTGTTTACTGTGAACTGCTGAAGGAAATCCAAAAAATCATTATAGTGTCTTTGATCTTTGTCATGCAATTTCCTTTGTTCGTTCTTGCATAAAAGATTTTGCTTGCACTAAGCGTGTTGCTTTCTCCATTCCCATGTTCCTGACATTGTTATCTTCAACTTCTAACTCAGTGTGTTACGTGTTGTCTGACATGGCACTACACTATGGAGAGAGAGATTTTACATCACCATAGCTATGCTATGGAGGAAGACTGGCAACAAGATATGGAGGTTCTGTTCTTGAGCAAACTCTTGCCAGAATAGACTAGCAGGTGTGCCATCTAGCAATGTAGATGGTTTATTCTACAACTGGCTCCTCTTCTATAGTACTTCCATGATCTCCTGTGGGACATATCGCTGGGACTTTTAGTAAAGAAAAGAACTTGTGACATATGGACAACAACTTAGAAGTCAAGATAAACATTTGCTTAGCTGATAAAGATTAATCAGCTGATAGAACTAAGATTCTTTTGGCAAAAAATAAAAACAATTACAAGTTTTGAGCCTCATGTAGAGATAATACTTATTCCTGTTCCATGAGGAGGGCCACAAAAATGATCAGAGGGCTGGAGCACCTCTGCTGTGAAGACAGGCTGAGAGAGATGGGGTTGTTCAGCCTGGAGAAGAGAAAGCTCCGGGAAGACCTTATAGCAGCCTTCCAATATTTAAAGGGGGCCTATAAGAAAGATGGGGACAAAATTTTTGGCGGGGCCCGCTGCTAGGGGTAATGGTTTTAAACTCAAAGAGGGTAGATTTAGAGTAGATATAAGGAAGAAATTATTTACAATGAGGGTGGTGAAACGCTGGCACAGGTTGCCCAGAGAGGTGGTAGGTGCCCCATCCCTGGAAACATTCGAGGTCAGGTTGGACAGGGCTCTGAGCAACCTGATTTAGTTGAAGGGAGTTGGACTAGATGATCTTTAAATGTCCCTTCCAACCCAAACTATTCTATGATTCTATGAGTAACATGATGTAAAATCCACAGTCGCAAACTGATAACATGTTTCATTAACAGACATTTGTCCAATGATTTTTTAATTCATTTTTTATCACTATCAGAATTATTCCTGATCTACCAAAACATGCAAGGACTGTCAGGTTCTCTGTGATCAGTCAGTCACAAGAGGGGTGGCAGCAAAGAAGTGATACAGTATTTATTTAGAATCACAGGGTGTGAAAATGAATATAATTCATGTGAGGCAGCAGAAGGTGAAAAAAAGTGAGATACACCGCTGAATAGAACAGGATGTACTTTTCTGGCTTCCACTACATAGTGTCCTTTGCAACATATGGGAAATATTTTGCAAATTTTCAGATAATGTGCTAATATTTCTCACTAATAATGGATTTGGACTCATAGCCATTCTTGCATCTTGTCTTGTTTTTGACATGAAATGCTGGGTTTTTGCTTGGTTCTGAACAAAGCCAATAAGCTCTCTAATGTCAGGGCAAGCAACAAAATAGCAAAATACATTTTGCTAACTCTTGGATGCTAAGAACTGCATTTGATATTCCACAGAAAAATATTAATCCTATTGTATGAGGTTGCACATTTCCAGAGTACTATTCAAATTAAATTTTAATTGTTGCTAAATTATATTTTGTGTAAATTGAGCCACAAAAATGTAATTTTTGTTTCATTTTACATACAAAAAAAATTGCTGAAAATTAAATCAGTTTTCATTTGGTAAAGATCTAAATTTTTCCATAGTTCTTAAGAGCTGAAGTTTTGCACCAAGGGCTTGTGTTTCCTGGGGTGGGAAGGGGGGGGGGGGGGGAAGAAGCATTTCATTGTGTCGATTTTGATTGTTTCTAGTCAAGTCTCACTGCCCTGGGTAACAAGATATACCTTATTGATTTCTTAATTCAGATAAAGGAGAAAAGACAAGAGAACAGTAGACTTGGGACAGATGTCATCTCGGGCCAGATGTCAGTCTCAGCACAGATTCTGTGGAGGTAATTGTAATGCAAGAATCTGCAGAGACTGGAAACAGTAATGTAATCCTAGCAGTTTGAGAGGATTCTTCCATACAAGAAGTCCAACTTACAAGCATCTTACTCTTTCGAGAGTTATATGACTCAGCAAAAGCCTTTGGTTATGTTTGGAAGAGAAGTAAATGAAACAGAATTTGCAGTGACAGGGAAGACTCAACCCAAGGATCTGTGATTGCGTAGTCGAGATTTGTCTGATATTACATCAGTCAGAAATTCTGAAAGAGCAGGAACTGTCATTCTTTTAAACCATTGGCACCAAATCCTTCCCCATGTTGATTTGCGTAGTATGAATTCTGTGCCTGATCTGTGCACTTCAATACGCCATTATTGTACAATTCTGCCGTTCTTAGAACTCCCTACACCTAAGTTTGTCGCTTTTCAGTCATGGAATTATTTTAAATTTTGTTTTGGATCTCTCTAGTGATCGCCGCCACATGTTCTTTATTATTATTATCGCATGGTCTGTGGAACTTTTTTTTCTTTTCTTCCTTTCTTTTCTGAATAGTTCCTGAAAATACTATCTCCTACTGGAATGAAAATGCATAGTCTGGTTTTGGTTTCAGGATTTCTAGTGTTATCATGTCTAGTAGCTGATCAAGTTTTAATGGTCTTTTTGATTGGCTGATTGAGTCTTTGAATGTTGCAGCTCAGTCAACGACACACAGGTTTACTGGGATTTCTCCTGCTAGATAGATAAGTTCTTATTTTGCATCTCAAATTGTAGCTTGAGGGAATGCAAGAATTGTGTCTTTAGGCTCTGATATTCAGCCTCAATACTCAAGCCCCACATACTCCTTAAGAAATATCCTGAAGTTGTCCCTTGGGTCCCACAGATTTCCTCAGCACTATCCTTGAGTTGTGCCCATGAGGAATATAAAATATGTCAAAATATGCATTTGGTTTTAATCTGCCTTTAGCATATGAGTCTTTTGTCTGCCCTCTTCTTTCTCCTCAAGCAGGACAAAATAAAATCCTCAGAGGTAGAGCTCCAAGCAATTCGCTTTTGGAAGATGACTTTCTTGACAGCTGTCAGTGTCCCCTGAGCACTGGATTTCTGGATGCTTTCAGTATCTGACTCTCAAAACATCTGGCAGCAACACTATTTCCAAATATATTGACATCCTGTGGCATTTGTAGTTGATATAGCTACTTTCAGGGTAGTAACTGACCCGTAAATCTTAGGAAATTTTATATATCAATTTTCTCTTTGTTGGAGAGAGTTCCTCCTCCTCTATGTGAATATGGACTTTATTGTGAAATTGGTGTGATAATTATAACAGAAATATTGGCAGTTCAGTGCCAAAATTCCTGCAGAATTTTCTTTTTTTTTTTTTTTTTAAATCAGTCTTCTTTCCTCCTTATCGTTCTACCTGCTTTGAAAATGAACATAATTTGTATTTAATTTTATACTCGTAGAGTATAAGTGATTTCCCTGGTTTAACACTGAGCACACCAAGCATTCTGCAGGCCATAGCTAAGCACCCTGAGCAGCTAATTCAACACTTCGACAATCCTCTCTCAAAAATTCTCCGTTGCCTTCTTTCCCCTCCTCTTGTTTCAGTGCACTGTGTGCTAACAGTGAGGGTGCTGCTGTTAGGCTACCTTTGCTTTCTCTACTAATGTCCATACTGTCATCAGGATTTGGTTAATGAAACCAGAAGTGTGTAGCACAATGCATTTACCTTTGATGAAGTTTTCTTTCTAAAGCTGTTCCTCATCGTGGGTTGTGATATCTTTGCGTGATCTGCCTGATCCTTGTGGTGAACTAAGCAAGCCTTACCTCTCTGTATAGCTTTCATCACAAAGTGAAAAATAAAAGGACTTTTTTTTTTTTTTTTTAAGCTGGCTATCAATTTAGTTTGGTAGATTCAGTATTATTTGCTTTCTTTCCCAGTTGTTAGTCTGTATACTTTTATACCATCATAGTTTGTCTTACCTGAAGTGAATGGGAGATGGCATGCATTTCTCTCTTACAATAATTCTGCATAGTTGAACCCTAACTTCTGCATGTGTTTCAGTGTTAGCAGTGCAGTATTTTTGAGTATTAGAGAAATAATCAGAGAGAATTTATAACATCCAATTTTTTAGTTTTGTATGGAGGTATTTTGATTCTATTTAGATTTTATTTGAAAAATATGATCCTTGCTAAATACATCCATCCTTTTGAGTACTCTTTCTGTTAGAGATCAAAATGCTGCTGTAAGTAACATTGCTATTAGTTATCACCACTGGATTTCTTAGCTTGTGGTTTATTTTCCACCCTTATGAAATTGCCAGCCCTTGCTTCCCAATAGCAATTGAGTTCAGCCAAGCCACTGTATGTTTTGGCAGAGATGAGAGTATTAATTCTTTTACAGGTTCTTTTGCAGATACAGTCAGAGGTAGACATCACATTTCCATTTCTTCTTTTCTTTATTATTATGGTTATTGTGTTGTTTTACTTCCTTTATTTTGCCATTGTTTACCTAGAAATTATGTGCTATACTCCCTTAATTTTCCATATCAATGAATTATATTCCTTCTCTATTTTTGCTATCGCTATTTTGCTATTACTTTATAGATTTAATTTTAGTTATTACTATCTCAGTTGTTTTTATATTAATATATTTACCAGGTGATATTTGTTTTTTGGATACATTTGTTCAGAGAAAAACAGAGCTTTACAAGAAGGGAGTACATTGTAGAACTCACAGAGGTAGGGAGCACTTAGAAAAAAAAAAAAAGTACTGATTTCTTAGTGTCATGAAGTGTATTTAACTCTATATCTGTAAGTGGTAAAACCAGCATATGTTACAATAGGCTTTTTAATACAACAGGCTCAATCTATTTGATTAATTTGGGTGTTTACCCCGTGACTTACAGTACTTTGCATAAGAGAACTGGTTTGTCAACAATTAATATTGCCTGCTTTTACGAAAGCTGTACTTCAGGTAATAGAGTATTGTTAAACTGCAATCAATGTGCTAAAAATCTGTCTTCTGGCAATAACATTGCTGTGTATAAGAGCAGCTGAGAAATACCCTTCTATACTTATGCATAGATTTGGAGAGGAAAACAGCACTGGGGCTTGAAACTCTGTGTGACCAGCAGGTGGTGGTGCTGGCTAAGAAATAAGCAGCAACTGAAAAGCCTCCACGAACTTTTCTGTTACGTATTCCTTTTGTGAGGAAACATTTTATTAAAAAATAAAAATAAAAAAATCTAGTGTTTCAGGTGGCTCGTTTTATATATATAGAAGTATTTCTGAATAGGTATATACAGTGTAAGCACTTGTATATAAAACCAGCGTGCATGTAAACATGCACAGCATTTTACAATTTGTTAACATATGAAAATGATATTCTGACCTCGCAGGTAACAGTTGTGTGAAGACCTCCATCCCAGAGGAATATTACAGCTGAACCTGAAAGAGTACTGGCGATCACTGAGCCTGATCCTATTAACATTTAATAAATGGAAGTTTTTCCACTGATGTGGACGAAAGCTGGATAAGACTGACGATAAGAAAGCCAGAGTTAAATGTCAAGATTTCAGTTCTTCTTGTTCAGAGACACAGACACTTCTAGCCCTGTTGTACAAGGGTAAACAACAGCCAAAAGGGAAAAGAAATCCAATGGTAGTGAAGTTTAAAAAGTAAAAAAAATTTAAAAATCCAATTTATTGGTGGCATATTCACCACCTAGTAAAAAACCACAAACTGAGCAATGGCCTCTAAAGTGTGTGTTTCAGAAGGAAGACAACTCACTGGGAAGCAGAGGAAGGATTAAAAAACATATTAGAAGTTACGAATACAGCCCCCTGGATTTATAAGAAGTTTATGAAAATCTCTTCTTTACTCACTAATGCTGAAGTGGCAGGGAAATGGGCGTGGGGAATTAGTAAGCCTTCTTCAGGAAATGTGTTAATGAAAACACCTTATTCGCAAATTTATTTTTAAATTTGTCATGAGCAGGGTAGAGAAAAAGTTATTTCAGTTTAAAATTTCAGGATATGCAGGTTGGAATTACACTGGAAATGTGTATATTTAAGATGTTGAGATAAACTGGCACTTTGACCTGGAAAACAAAGTAATAATTCTAATTAGATTTCTGCAGGATGAAATCTGCACTTCTCAATGGTCTCAAGAAGGAAACAGTTGTAGCAAGACCTAGTTGAAATTTGTGGAGTCCTGCTCCAAAGAATTCAGCATATAGCTCTTTCCTATGTGCTGAAGTACTCTACCTTCCTGAGGAACAGAATCTATGCAGTAAATACAAGATTTCTAATCCCAATTTGCAGAGCAATCAGCAAGGACTACTGTGCTTACGTTTTCCCTTAGTTGCTTCTAGGCATTGTATATTTTCGCACTGAATTTAATGGAGCTGAGGGAGCGTAAACAGCAAACTGTTCATAGGCTCAATGGTGAGTGGCCTTTCAAATTTTTTATTTTTTATTTTTTAATAGGAGTTTATTTTTTGTCCATGTAGAGAACTTCACTGGTTTTAGCAGTGACCGATCAGATTGAGTGTATTCAGTCACAAAGGGGAACCTTCCTTTACTTTGTAAAAACAGGACATTCCTCCTACAGTTTGGCAGAGCTACGCAACTACAGTCTACTCTCACTAGTGCTGCAGCTTCTCCCTCCGTGTCCCTTACAGCTGGTGTCAGAATCCTCTCTGAGGCAACAGGACAAAGGACAATACGCTTTGGTTTGCTGTGTACTGAGACAAGGATAGTCTATGACAATGCGCTGAATTTAGAACTACGGGTATGGAAATACTACAATTTGCTGCGCGATGCTACTCTTAAAGAATCCCCCAAAGACACAGCTTTTGGCTTTCCCTGTCACGCCTTGAGCAACTGTCAAAGGACCACTCGTAAAGAAATTGGTGTCCTTTAATCGATGCTATTTTTTTAAGGAAAGAAAAGAGAAGCATAGAAATAAAAAAGATGTTACAGTTATTTGATCTTAAAGCAATACACCTTCCTGTCTAATTAAAAAACCCCAAAACACTGTAATAACAATTTACTCTTGTCACATATGCACGTGGTATGTTTTTATGGAACATATTCCTTATGTTTTTTCCAAACAGCAATAGCAACCTTGCCATCTTACACCTGGTAGAACTGAGAAAATTAGTGATTATCAGCCACATTTGCAGATAATTTGGTCACTCGAGTCTTAGCAAGAGCTGTAAGTAATGAACTACATTAAAAAGGAATTGACTGTAAGGAAGCAACCCAAGGCTGTGTAACAGATCAGCGGTAGAACTAAATTCCCAGTCAAGAGATTCCCAGTCCTGTGTTTGTAGCCATGGGATCATCAGGTAGTCTATTAAAAAGTTAACATGTTGCTTTGAGCAATCCTTTTGTACTTTTGCTTCTGCCAGACGCAGCAGCTGGAGCTCTAAAATTGGAGTTCGTAGCTGCTTGTGACACAGTAGGACATCCAGGGTCTGAACAGCTCTTCTCTGGCACAACGGGGTAACATTTTGTTGTTGCTCCTCCTCAGTGTTCAGATAGCAGAACAGTTTGTCATAATGAAATAACGGAATTTAAATTTTAACTCTAAGAATATTTACACTCGCCATACCCGATGAGAGGCTTTGAGTGTCCTTATTCACCAAAGGGTACTCTCAAAAGACAAAGTCAATTGCCGTCACTTTGATGTTTGTCTGGAGAACGGACCCCCATGAACACAGACCATGTTCTGTTTTAAGTTCTACAATTTAAATACATCTCCCTTTCTTCACTATTTCCCAACTTTTTGTTTGACAATTTTCCAATAACAATATAATGACTTGAATAAACTGTTACAGAGTGAATCATAAATTGAGAAGGCAATGGAGAATGGAGACTCTACAAATCAAGAAAAATGGGGGTTTTCTGCGTTTCCAAACACCTTTGCAGTCTATCTTTAATTCTATATACACATGTAACCCTAAAAGCTCAGGAACTTAAAGTTTGTCATGGTTTCACAGAATATCAGAGCAGCCATCTAGAATACATCACAGGATCCAGCCTAGCAGCATTCCACATTTTCTATTAACTGTCTTTTTGCAGCAGGGAAAAGCAAAGGTGAGGAATATATCTGTAGCAGAGTTTCAACCCTTTATGTGTGAGGAGAATTAAGACTGAAAGACTGTGTATTATTAATATAAGATTTAAGCATTGGATGCCAATAGAAAGAAAAGAAAGTAGAGCAATGCATTATTTGTTCAATTTTATGTGCCTTTAGCCAAAAGGTGCAAGCCTGGGACAAAAAGCGGGGGGGGAGGGGGGCAGGAAAGGAGAAAGAAAAAAAGATGTTTGTTGAGCTGCACTGTTTCAAAGAGAATGTCTCATGTAAGCACCGTTCAGTATTTGTAAAACGTTCTGAGATGATGCGTTCCTGACATTCTCGGATCTTGATGTTATCTGCTTCAGATGGCACACACTGCACTTAAATGCCAATGAGCCTCACCTGCTTTTCTAGTGGTACTAGTATGTAGAGATATGCAGCACATCTGTTTCTCTTTTTATAAAAAAAAAAAAACCAAGAAAACAATGAAATGCATTTCCCTGAGTTTGTAATGCACATAGAAACCAAAACAGCAATCCTGTTTCATTTGAATTACCATTTCAGACACCAAGCAAACACTGCCCTGCAGTTTCTAAAATTAACATTCTTGTATCTCATCAAGCACAATTGCACTGTAGTTTCTAGTCAATGATTTCATTACATGTTACTACCAAAAAATCAAGTAATAATTATAAATTTATAAAATAAATAGTTCATGGGCATGAAGTGATTTTTCAAGGGAATGAATAATATTTTTTCCCCAATAAATAACAAATGTTCAGATTAAACCATATTTTGATACTATGCTAAATTTCAACCCCAAACGATTGGCCACATTTTCTTTTCTGAAACTACCTTTGATAAGAAATGCATTACAAACTCATCAGTTTAGCTTCCTGTTAACAAAGAGACAGCAGCCGTCTGGATTATTCTAGATCCGCAGTGAAACTGCCACACTATGTATGCTCAAACTAAAGCTGTGCAAGTTTGACAAGGGGCAGATGAATCCAGGAGTTATTGTGCAGGGGTTTAAGTCTATGCGGCAGCTGACGGTTGAAATAATCATCTATACATCGCTCTGAGCTAGCTGGGGAAAGGTTGAAGCTGTATATTTTCAACATATCTAGCCTAATGGTTAATCTGTTGTCTTGTACAGGGGGTGCTGGGTGGAATCACGGCAATAGCTGACAGTTTGGAGGAATTGCTGTGGGTATTTTCAGTTGCCTGATTCACAAAGTGGTAGGTAGCAAAGTCTAAACAGTCTTGTCATTGAAAGAGGAAAGTCATGCTCACTGTCGCTCCCATCAAAAGAACTTTGGTAGCCCAAAGCTCAATCAACGTATTGATTATTTGCATTTAGTAATACAGAGCTGCAGCTTGTCTTCACCCACCATGTGAAAGCTGATCTTTATGGAAGACATGCCGGATTGCAGAACAGTGATTGCTCCTTTGGAGGGCAGTTGGGAAGGTGCTTAGGAGAAAGAGAACGGTTAAGTTGGGGGGGAGAAATAAAACATTTTTTTCAAACCAAGATAGTTTAACTGTTAGAAACATCCTCTATAATTCTAGCGCTGGATCTGGCATATCTGCACAGTGACATGGCATTACTCACTACAGAGATTAAGGGCGTGCAGTACGAATTAGACTGAAACAAAAATGAAGTATCTGCAAGTGACAGCTCTGGCTGATGGCTGACTATGAAGGAAAACACTGTGCTAGTGTCTGGCGAAAAACGGTGCTGAAAGCCTAGCAGCTGATAGAGATGGGGGAGGAGAGGAGCAGTGGGTATCGGTGGTGGTTGTTTAGAATGTCTGGTTTTGGTCAGGATATTTTTTCTCCTTTAAAACACATTTTCATCTTCCCTTCCAGGCAAATCATGCTGAAGCCAGTTTCAGCCATTTTGTTGAAAGCACTGTACTGGTATTCTGCCTTGTTACATTTAAATTAAAGCTCAGCCCAGTTTTAAGTTATGGCAAGTGTATGCTCACAAAGAATAAATAGAGATTGCCATAGGCATTAGTTTAACTACATTGGTTGTTTTAAAAATGTTCAGGGAGTTGCAGATTGCATTTCAAATTATCTTCATTATAATAAATAAAACGTATAGAAATAGAAACAGGCATGATTCCCTAATGCAGTCTGTAGGCAAGTGAGCTTCACTGGGCTTGAAAGGGAGTTCTTGGGGATGGGGGGAAGGAATAGGAATGTATGCAGCTTCAAAATACCTTTAAATAAATCACATTAATATCTCACATTTTATAGACATTAATTTTTATCTGTCTAATGTTGACAGGTTTCTTGGGCAAGTTCTGTACAACGCTTACCAAAAGCAGATAATATTCACCCAGGGTACAATTAGGAAATACTACAGAAAACATGGAATTTCTTACTCTTATTCTACTTTTATCCACTTCGTTATTGTTTACCATTCTCAAAAAGCTATTCAAAATTTACTTTCAAAATGACCAGTAAGTATCTCTGTTCTTAGTCAACAATAACAGTGCCTTACAGATACATGACAAATGTCCTGAATAGTTCTAATGAACTTTGGCAGAATAAACAATGCAGAGAGCACACTTGTCATGTGACCGTTTGCATGGAAAATAAAGGCACATGTCATATTAGATAAGGAGAAACTAATCTAACTATGACTAGAAAATAGTTCTATTTTAGTAGACTTGCTGGTGCTAAACTCGTCACATACTTGGAAGAGAACCCTTGTGGATTTGGAGGTTTTAGTTTAACGTTGCACAGTGGTACAACAAATTACCCCAGGCCAGACAGTTTGGTTGCCAAACCTAGTGAGGCAGTGGCAGTATGTAAGGATGTATTTCGTTCCGTATAATTAACAGCAATCTTTGTTTCCCAAATATGTTTTCTATGGAAATCAGCCCACGTAGTGGTGCAAGCACTCAATTAGATTTTTAAGAAATTACTAATGAAAAGAAACTGTTTTTGCTGAACAACAGGATATAAATGTCCGTGGTTTAGGTTCTGCACATTATGATATGTATCTGCATAGTGACAGTGTTGGCCTGTATTTCTCACCTAGTTGTGCAATACTGCTTAATCTGAAAGCACGGTAATGTCTTGTGTTCAAAATTACACCTCTGTGCTGGCACATGTAATTCCATATGTAGCCTGACATGCTTGTGTTTGTGGCACAGTGTGCATCTACAACTTGACAGGCTATTTAGACTAAAAATAACCAGATTTACTCTGCTAGGGTAAAAAATACATAATTGTGTTAGAGGGGTGGAGAAATAGATAATTATCTCTACCAAAGATAGGTTAGTCAGACATTATACTGTAATCTTTGCTTTTCAAGATGGAGTAAAAAGACACGAGCCATAAACTGTTGGAGTCAGAAGGAAACTTGTCCTGTGGACAAGGTATTCCATAGTCATCCACTGTGAGGCTTCTTCCATTTTCATCTGAAGCAGCTGAGCTTGTGCCAGAGGCAGCAGGTTAGAGGTCATGGGATGAAACTGGTAGTTAGAACTTTTAAATCTGGAATAATTTGACAAAAAAACGGCAAGTCTGTTATCCCTA
The DNA here is from genome assembly GCF_011004875.1 of Balearica regulorum gibbericeps. Classification (NCBI taxonomy): domain Eukaryota; kingdom Metazoa; phylum Chordata; class Aves; order Gruiformes; family Gruidae; genus Balearica; species Balearica regulorum. The sequence continues at coordinate 25,815,357 of NC_046190.1, read as the reverse complement.
TTGTTTAGTGTTTTGCTTTTCACTGGTAGTACCCTATCCACGCTGTTGGAAACAAGGGGAAGCAGGATATGTTTTAAGCAGCTCAGTCTGCCTTCATGCTGAACAAGATCATGTGATGCTATTAAATATGATGCCGAGCTCCAGCTATTAAGCCGTACCGAAAGACAAGGTGGTTTAGTTCTGGCTCATGCTGTGCCACTGCAAGCACAAAATCTTGGGAAAGCTTGCTTTTGTCTGCATGGAAAATACCATAAGACATACACTGTTATGGAAGTTTAGTGCTTAATACTCAGGTCTGGCATCTGAAACGATCACTCACTGCACTCCAGAAGAGACTGTAAAAAAGATTACGAAGTTTCTTAAACAACTTGATTGGAGGGTGGATAAACATTATTAGTACATTTTGGTCTTCCATTGTTTGTGAAGATAGTTTGATGCAGGCATGTAGATTTATAAAGATTATTTCCAATATTACTGTCTGTAGTTTAAAAATAGAACCAAATTGGTACATTTTAAAGTGTTCAAATACATGCTTGACCAGTGGCTTGTGTAGGGAGATAGGTTTCTGCAGATATATTTTATCATCTGAGAATTGTTTCACTGGAGGAATATCAAAGATAGAAGTACAAGGTTTGACAAAGACCCAGTAACTCTGAGGTAAGATTGCTGATTTCCGATATGATACACAGCATTTTTTGTGGAAGTTTGCTAATCAAAGATATATGCTATCCTCCAATGATATAAAATACATCTTGAACTCTCATGAGTATGCATTATTATCATTATGCTTTAAAAGTTACTACTATTAGCAAAGAGCAGAATAACGTTGTGAGTTAGTGCCTAGTTCTGTTCTCACTGATTTTTCTATCCACCTCCATTGTAGTAGTAGCAAGCCATCAATTCAGAGATCATTGGATGGGAATGGATACTTTGTCACCAAACAGTTGAACCTTCTTAAAAAGTACATTCAAATGAATCTTGTAATTCACATATAATCACCTTTTTTGTAAGAGATTTTGTGCTTGAACACAAATGGCAAGCATGTGGATGCTATTTATGTGTCTTTCCCATTGCCAGATAGTGTTTCTAGCTGATGGTAAACTAGACAAAAATGCCCAAAAACATGCCGACCTCCTCAAATAATTTTGAGCTACTGTCTACTCAAAGTTCTCCATGGAAACTTTAAGGCAATTGAAACATATGGAAATAATGCTGCAAGATTATCAGTCCATAAACTACTCCCTACCTAACCTCCTCACCTCATAATATGTAACAGAATATTAAATCTTAGTGGCTCAGTAATATACCTTCTTCTCTATAATATACTCATTCAGAATGAAACAAGCATTAGGAGAAGATTATTACTGCATATTTTTACCAGAAAAATGTTATATTATTGTCTTTTATGGAGGATGGCATTTTTAGAGATATTGATATTGTTTTTTTGTTTAATTAGCTTTGATATATTAGAAATAGAAGACTAAGAATCACAGTTTCAAGCTAAATCCGGATTTAGGAAATTAAATTTATTAGCTTTCTTTTCAGAGGTGCGATGTATGACCTCCTGAAATTTACAGTATTCAGCACTTCTGAATACCCAACAGCTATTATGTAGGTTCCTAAACATCAGCTTAATTCCATAAGTATGCCTGCACAATTTTGAAGTGTTGACCTTACTTTTTTCTATTATTCCTTATTTATTTTAATAGCAGCAGAGTGCTCTACCTCCCCTGTCATCTTCAGTACATTCAAAGGAATAAACATCTTCCATAGCTAGTAAATCTCAAAGCCGTTATCAACATGTGGAAAATAAGTGTTGCCTCAGACACACTTACCCTAGGATGGGATTATTGCTTAAAGGTGATAATATTGTGGAATAATCCTTTTATAAGTATTCTTTTACATAAAGCCATTTTTAGAAAAAAAGAAAGCTGCAGGTATAAACCTTTATTTCAGCTGTAGAAACAGATACTTTAAGCTTTAAAGTCTGTAAATCCACATGATACCAAAATTGATTCATGCCTGTGGTTTGAAATAATTTTTAATACAAAGACATTAATTTAAATTTTTTCTTATTGTTTAGAAGTAAAGAATGCAGCTAGACCAAGTTATCCAAAATGTTTATATCAATTCAAGAGTGCAACTACTAATGCATTGGCGGGTGCCAAGTCCACTGAAGGAGTCCCGGAACCTGTTCCACTTGTTAATAACCGTAAAGGGAGTCTCTTCCTACCCAACAACCCCTCGCTGCTGCACCTTAACTTATTGAATTCTGATGAACAAGGAAAATCTACGTACTGTAGATTGCAAAGGGCACTCAGCTTGCCTGTAAAATACCGCTACCACTCCCAAAAGCCTGGGTTGAACCAAGATCTCCGTAGGTAGCCCCGTAGTTGGATGCATAAGGCAATACAGATTGGTTTGTGCATGGTTTTGCAGTCTGTTTTCAATGTGGCTATGACATTACTAATGCTCTGTTAAGTGCTTACAGATGTGGGTTTCTCCAGATGTGGTGATTAATAAGTTAATTAAGATAGCTGGTCAACTAATGTTTCTGGGTGGTTTGTGCTTTACCTTTCGTATGGTTTATTTGCTCTGAAGCATTTACATGCTAGGCAGAATGAGTTTGCCAGGTATTCCAGTTCTTGTGATGTTCAGTAACGTAGATATTATTTCAAATTCTAGTTCTTTTTGGGGTCTAAAAAACAGTGTCTGTAAACTGCTCTGCTAGTGACCTGGGAGAGGCAGTGAAGGAGGCAGATTTATTTAAAAGATGGTAACAAAATAACAAAGAAAAGAGTTATGAACTTGTCCACTGTTTCTGAAAGACATTTCCTTTATTTTGCTTAAAAAATGAAACGAGGATAAAAGTCAAGTAATACGTTGTTACAGATGTTCAGCTCCACATTAAGGCTGTTAAAATTACCAGCACATCTTAAATCAATTCATGGAACGTTGTCTGGAGGTTATGTCATTGAAATAATGAATCCTCTTTACTCAAGAATAAGCAAACATGTTAAAACATCAGTGTAACTTTAAATTAAACTCCAGCATAAACTGGAGCATCTGAAGCCTCATTAGACTCGCCTGACATTTTTCTAGCACTGAGTCTTCCTGAACTGCCAAACTCTTAGATTCTCTGCCTATTAGACAAGTGAGCACTGGGTTGTTACAACAGTACATTAAGTGCCATACTTAGGGATGTGCAAACAAGCTCTTGAATTTTATTAGAACTCAGAGGCTGGATTGAGTTCCAGTTCTATAAAATTCTGTGTCCAATTCTTGAACTTCTTCGCAATTTTCATGAAAGCTGGTAAAGAAAGTCTGCATAATGTAAGATGACTGTATTTTAATACAAATCTTGTAGCATAAAGACATCAAAAATACTAAAAATGGGGGCACATTCTCATTAACAAAAGTACTAGGTCAAACATACAACATCAGAGTTCAGTTGTCATATATCACAGTCCATTATTCAAATATGGTTGTCTTTCATAAGAACAAGTAAATTTAAGAGTCCCTTTTAAATTAATGCAGACACAAGAACCATGAAACTAAAATGATATTTTATGGCTTTACTAAAAATTTTGCTAAATCTATTTCTTTAAATATGCAGGAAATTGATAAAAGTATCTGAAGGATAATAATTAAATATGGTTTATATTCTACTTATTACTAAGAAGCCGCTTGTGAGTTATCATTGCAACACTTTTGGGAACCAAGCCATAGGTAATGGTGTCCATTATAGACCATTCACATATTTCAGCTTCATGGATTCCCTTCCCCCATTCTTATGGAGTGGTGTTTCTAAACTGCAGATGCCCTGTAAACTCTGCACACAGATTTCATTGAAAAACAAAATCTTGTTTGCATGTGATATGATTAAGATAGATCACCTTTCATTGCTGGAGTGAGAATGAGTGGCTTCCTTGCTGAAGCAAGGCATTGTTTTAGCAACAAATTGAGATCCTTCAGAGGGCTTTGCTAACAGGTATTACCTAGTGAGCCACATTGACCTTGGACTTTCCAGGCAATTAGTGACAGTAACTTAGTTTGAATATGACAAGCACATATCAAAAGAGCTTATTTATTGTAGATACAGTACCAAAAATAACTGCAGACTGCTAGAAATCTGGTTCTAGAAATAGTTCCTCTGGTAGTCTTACTAGTAAGACTTTGTTTTTTAATTGGATGACAGGGTGGCATCACCTGACAGCAATGGAGAACACAAATGTTGGACCATGTAATACGAAAAGGTCCTTACTGTACTAACTTTCAGTATTTGAAAGGATCAGACAGGAGTCTTATTAGCTAGCTGAAAACTTGGAAAAGTACTCTTTTTTTTCATAGTGTTTTCTATTGTTCTTAGAAACATTTCCAGCTATAACATGATCTCCAGTTTACTTGTGTTAATGTAAGACTTTGTACATGGTCCTGTTGGCTTTATATCTTCCTTAAATTGTTAAAATAGTATAACAATACACTGATGGTGCAATACTGGACAAACATTCTGTAACCTCATGGTAGCAGATTAAGTTAAGAGAAATTTAGAATTTTTACTACCAAGAGAGCAAAACATATCAGTTATAACTGGTTTCTGGAAGGAACATTTTGCATGGTTCTTGTTCCTTTGATCTTTTAAGTGGTGGATTCATCAGATTGGAACTGAATATTTATATCCTATAAAGAATGGGAGAGCACAGTCTATATCTTGAAAGCAGCCTATTGTCTATCTGGAATAGCATGTGAATAACTTTTTGATAGACAAGTATAAGACAAGATTAGGCCATTTCCAAGAGAGTGATTTGCAGAGGGTGTTCTGAAATGCAGAAATACTTGCACTTTGTTATAATCAGGAACAGAAAGATATTACTAACAAAATAATTCTGTGTGTTTTCACTTCATGTTACAAATAGCTAAATACTGAAGTGATCTAGTTTAATCCAAACTGTTACAGAAAGAAAATTTCAATTTGTATATTTTTGAGAATTTTCTATGGGCTTATTTATCTCTCAGCCAAGCAAAGAATAGTACTTGACTAATCATCAATAAGCATTTCCACTATAGGACTCTGACTTGGGGAAAAAAAAAGGCAAATGGTAAGGAAATGGCTTTGTCTTTGGGGATGCTGCCCAAGAAGAAAAGGAAGTTAAGTTAGTGAAATAAATTATAATTAGGCAGTCATTGCTCTGATCATTTATTTTGGGGTTAGCTTTTGTTTGTTTATTTGTTTTTCTTTTGCAATGCTTTCTTTTGTTTTGATTCCTTTGATGTGTTAGGTGATGCAAGATCATTTAAAAAGACAGCACATCTGTCTTTTCAGGGCTCAGTCCTTCCATCTTGACCAAGGCAAAATGGAGTTCCATAGCAGACTTGGGCAAACAGACAGACATGACAGGCTAGAATGCAGTCTGTAATAAAATAGTGTCAGAAGAGGGTTATAGCAGAAGGATATTGCTTAATTTCTTCCCAGATAAGTCTAGGGCAGGTGACAAATATCCAGGTTTTGTTGTTGTTCCTATGTAGCTTGTTGCAAATAGAAATTTTTTTCCAGCCTCTGCTTGTGCACTGCTAATGTGTATTAAGCTCTTTTAATATAGCTGCTACCACAACTACTACTACTAATCTCTTTCCTTTTGGCTTTAAAGTAACAGCTTCCTAGGCATCAGTTATATCATCTTCTAGTTCATTTTCCAGTTAACAATAGGATGGGGAAAAAAGTGTATTTTTCCTTCTTTATATTAGAATAATTCAACATTAGTGTGAATTTGAGAAAGCAGGCATAAGATAATTCCCTTTGATAGTACTGTAAACCTTATGTGCAGATTATCAAGTGCAGTAACAATTTTGAAACGGTAAAGATGATGGTTAATTCCTATAGATGGGTTAGGAAGCTGCACTTGTTTAAGCAATGTGTATTGTGACATACGTTATCCAAGAGTAGTTTATAATTGGCAAAACCGTAAGTGATTTTACGTCTGGAAATTGATCTGTCATTGAAAATGCACCTCATCCTCATTAAAAGATTGCATAACACATGCATCCTCTGTTACACAGGTATTGTCTCCCCACTCCATTCAACCTCATTCTGTTCACTCCTGTTAAAACTCCCTTTCGTGAGAAGGGTAGAGCAATGAGGTCTGACTTGTGCTGGAGATCTGTGCACAATGGCAGGCTGCGTTCACATTCCCGACTAACTGAATCATTGAACATCAAGGCATTGAATATTCTACATCTCTTCATGAAGACTCTGTTGTTTGGCATGTGAGGAGCAAGAACCAACTGGTGTCTAGTTCATTAGCAAAAGCAGGCTGGCAGCTGTTACATTGGTATTGCAAATAGTACTTCATCTTTCTGGGAATATAGCAGAGCACTAATTCTACTTTTCTGTAGCGCAGATTAACTGAAAATAACTCTAAGAATAACCCGAATGTGGTCCCCCATCCCGTCCCCCCCCCCCCCCGCTTTGTTTTTGAAGTATGAAAACAATTTGAACGCCTGTGTTCAAAACCCTGGTATTCTTCCCTGCTTCTCCTTCAAACCAACCTCTTGGACTAACATGTATTTGATTTTTATTACTGTTGGGCCTATGTTAGCAATGAAGTATCAGTGCGTGAATGGACATAGAGTGTGTGTTCTTTGCTACTTCACTTGTATTTCATATTGCACTTAGAGCGGTACTTAATCTCATGAGTTCCTTATATTTCCAGTTGAAGATGAGCAGCCATCGACACTATCACCCAAAAAAAAGCAGCGAAATGGAGGCATGCGAAATTCACCCAACTCCTCACCCAAACTGATGAGGTAAGACTGTAAGAAACTCATATCTTCATCTCCTTTCTTCCTTCCTTCCTCTTCGCCTCCCCCCACATCAAAAATAAGGGGAAGGGGTGGAAAAAAAAAGATTGTTAGATGGTTTCTGAAAGGCTGAAGTATTTATTCTGTCAGCTTGTCAGCAGTTAATGATAGAGCTGAAAAAAATTCTGTCATGAAAAACAGTTTGAAAAGCTGTTTGAAAAATACATAGGCTTTAAAGTCTTAGCTGTCACCCTGTCCTGTCCATGTGTAGTTCTTAAACAGCAGTGGCACTAATGATAGCACTAACCAATCAGGGGAACTCATGTGGTTAGTTTGCCTCAGGCAATTCTCTTTTTGTTGGATTCCCTCTGAGTACTGTTTTCTGTACTTAAGGCCATATGTGAGATGTATCATCACAATCAAAAATGAACCTGAATATTACCTTCCTTTTATCCTGTCGATTGAAATCAAATTTCTGTTAATTGATTTAGACTGATAAAAAAGTCTAATAATCTATGTACTTGCCAAAGCGAAGTTCAAAACTAATGCAGTTTTACTCAGGCTAAAAGCACATTAATTATGAAATACAGGGATTTTTAAGAGGGTAGTATATACTCTAAAAGTGGGTGACGAAAAAATAATGTTGTTAGTGATATTTTTCCCCTGTTGCTATGTGTATGCTATTTTACATCTGTACACCTTTGTATAACTGTGTAGTTTCCTTCCATAGGACAAATTTGTTAAAACTACAACTGCAGCACGAAATTGGAATCTATTAAAATAATAAGGCATTTGCTTTCTGTCTTACTGTGCTTCACCTTTTGCTTGCTCAAGTGAGTCAGAACACGATCAGATAGCAGATGTGGAGTTTTCGACAAGGAGGCTGTTCCTGCTCTGGTTTTGCATGTGTGAAGTAGCCAGGCTAGAACCTCGGTCCATAATTGTATCCAGAGCTAAATACCATAGCAGATATTTTCTACTGCATATATATACAGAAAAATGTAAACCGATTTACGTATATAGACAGACACATTCATCCAGTTTGGGTGTGTGTGTAACAGTAACTGTTCTGCAGTGACAGAGGTTAAGTGAAAAAAAAAAAAATAATATGAATATGTAGTTCTTTATAGATATAAAACAATTTGTGACTTTTCCTTTTAATCATTGTTGACAATGATTTTGTTCCTTTAACAATTCTGGATACAGCTAGGTAATATTCCTCCTTGTATTTCAGTCAGTAGACTGGAAATTTTCTTTGGCCAGTTACAGAAACATCCATATTTGTTTATTCTTGCTGCAATATAGGGCATATTCAAGGACATAACTTCTACCAGTCGTCTTCATCTCAGTTTAGGCTACAGAACCAAAAGTGAGATTGATTCACAGAAGAAAATGCACCCAGCTGTGGCTTTTTTTTCCTATTGACCATCTATTTCTGTTAAATGTATCATTAAAAGTTCTCTGCCTTTCTGTGAGCTCAGCCTTGCCCATATGACACTGATTTACATGCTTGTTTACAGTTTATGAGGAAGAATAAAATGAACATACTGGCAAGCTTCTCATTTTTATGGTGCCAGTTGTCATGCTAGCATCATTTTCAATTTACTTACCTTTGGACAGTCTTCTTATCTAGTGTTAATAGTGTTAACCACTTAAAGTTTTAAATATGTGGGAGATTCACTCCCCAAGCGCCATGCCCCCCCCCTCCCCCCCCAATCCTAATTTTGGGGAAGTGGAAATAAAGAGAGGGAGGGAGAAAAAGCTGAAACATTTGGAGCTGAGCACACTGCCCCTGTTTGCTATGTAAAGTATGCCTCATTTCTTTGATCTTGAGTAATAATAATTCTGGGGAGTTATACTGTTTTCATATGCTTCAAAGCTGTGTCAAAGTTTTGCTGCTTAAGGGTACTTCTTTATTCTATTGGCTCTTGGGTACTGAGATGACAGGTCCTCTGTACTAGGTGCAGGCTTTTTCAAGTCGTAGCCTTCAGCAAAACATCAAATTACCAAATACAGGGTAACATACTTCTACACAAATGCCTTTCCTGTAGATATATTATACCATATATATTAAATACTTTAGTGTTACACGGTACATTTTATGTGCAATAGAAAGTGATGGTTTGAGGTAGCCTTAGGGGTACTTTTTTCCACAAGCAGAAAAAGCTAGTGTATACCGTATCAAGTATGGTTTTTACAGGACTTTCTGCCCGAAGGCCTTTGTAAATAAGTAATGATCAACAGATTGGCTGTGGGTTTTTGAAAAGCATGCCTGTGTCAGTTTGCATGATGGGGGAAGATTTTCAAAGTGGAGCCTGCTTTCATTGCCTGCTGAAGAGGGACTGAGGGAGAGTAGTCGTCCTGAGCCTGAGCTGTCTGCTCAGTAGCACATCAGAATTGCTAAACACAGGTCGTGCAGCGAGTGGAGAACTTGCCAGGCTTCCAAATCCAGGCATTGTTTTCTTCCTCTTCTCCCTTGCTGCTAAATTTATTCACCAGCCCTGTACTGGAACCCTCAGCCTCTCCCCAGACCCAACCGTCTCTTTGTCTTACCCTTTTTCTACACTGACTTAACTTTGGCTCAAGGTGCTAAATAAGAGAAAGTGGAATGAATCAAAAGAGAACTCTCTTAAGCTTTGCGTGTAATGGCCAAACACTTTTCTCCTTTCTGAAAAACAAAGGTGGGCTGTATTATCTGCTATTTTGTATCCTCCTAAATTACCTAAAGTGACAGGTACTTGCTCTCCTGCCCAGAAATCTTTAGTGTATGTCAGCTAAAAGTACACAAGAGGTAAATCAGCTGAAGCACTGTCATGTCTGTAGCTGATACTTATCTTTGCAATATTTTTCCTAAATTTACTTTAAAAGCTCCTTTTCAAAGCCAGCCTCACCCCTGCCCCTCCCACAGGAGCAGCTGGCAACTTTGCACACTTTTCCTCAGCTGCGGTCCTGGGTCTAGAGGGGGCCTGGAGGACAAGAAGCCTGGAGCGTGTGAAAGAGGAATACGCAAAGAGTTCATTTATAAATTGTAATCAGAGCTGTGCCTCTAGAATTACTTTCTGAGCAGCCCAACGGTTAAGATAATGTTGAAAATGCTGCATAGATTTTAAATTTCCACAGCGGCGGGGCAAATCAGGGAAGACGGTATTACGCCATGAGATAAAACTTTATGACTTCTGCTATCACTGGAATAGAACAGAGGACAGAAGGTATATCACAGGTATTCCCTGGGACATCATGACAAGAAGTCTGACAGGTGCTTATTTAGACCTGGTCAGAAAGTGGGAATTTTTGAGATTTACTCACACAGAAGTAGAAAGCTGTATTACCAAATATGATTTGGACAGATAGATTGAAGACATCTTTTCAATGTCATCTTTTTGATGTTATTGTCTCTAAATGCCAATAAATTACTAACTGAAATAAATAGATGGTAGGCATACAAATGTTCTTTGTGTATATCACAAATGGTCTACATTCTCATTTAGAAAGTTGCTGTTCTAATGCTGAATCCTGCATTGCATCAAATGACATGAGCAGAATCACACTGATACAATACTGGAAGAATCTAATGAATCAGGAACAAATCCTTCAAATTCTAACTAAAGCTACAACTGCAACTTAACTAGAAAAATGTTCTGCATTGTCATGGGAATTTCTATCGGTTTTGCGTCAGCAGAAGTCTGATGTAAGGAACAGGAACATGGGTATTATTTAAAAATAACTCAAAGTCCAACAGGAAAAAAACCAGATAATTCTCCTGTGGAGATGTGAACACAAGCACATCCTATTACAATAAAAAGTAAAATTAAAATAAGAAATGGAAGGAAAAGTAAGGAAAGCTGTGAGTAGCAGAGTAATCTCATATCAAGTCTCCTTCATGAGACAGAGAAGAAAAGTAGAACCGTTTGATGCCTCTGGTGTCATGCAGTGATATCAAGTCACCTGTTCATCATCTACAGTCACAGGTTTTGATGCATGTTATTGATGAACAGCCACATTGAATACGAAGAGGCTATGTTGCCTGAATATGAAATAGCTAAGATAGTTTTTTTAAAAAATGTGTCATTTTGGATTCCAGAATGACCAGTAAAAATGTGAAAAGCCCTGGATATGAATCAAAAAAGCCACTTAAAAGGATTGTTGCTGGGGCTCAAGTCCGCACTTAAAGCTTTGGTAGCTGCTACTGCATGAGTGGAATACACTGACTTGAAGGAAATGTCAGCCCAGCTGAGTCAAACTACCTCTTAATGCAAGAACAAATAGCATATGACAGGGCCCAAGGGGCCTGAAGAGCAAACAAATAGTTTGTCCCTGTCCACTCTGAATGTAGTGGTGTAGTTGACATAGGCCTCTAGACAAGTAGCATACTCAGCAAAGGGTCATTATCATTAGTGTCCCTGATCACATAAGAATCAGAGGACGCTGGGTTTTCAGTGTGTTGCCAAGGAGAATTTCATAAGCCTGGGGATTTTTCTTGATCAAGGATCTAAAATAATTCCCAACCAAACCATAAAATTTGCTCAGAGACTGTCATGTCCCAGCAAAGTGACACAGAAAAAAGTGAGCTTTTTGGCATACGTTTCCGGAAACCTAATGAGATCATTTATCTGAAGTTGAGGGGAAAACCTCCTGTCTTTTTTCCTGAAGTTGGATATAATATTCTAAGTATACGAATAATGGCTGTGCACATTTATCTCCTCATCCGCCCACCCAGCTATATACACTCGAATGTACACACACGTTTCTGCTAATGCCACTCAGGATGAATTTGTATTGCCCCTGTCATTATAGCGTGCCCTTCTACAAACTGGAACTGTGAGCTTTCTCATAGGAACCAAAAAAGTGATGGGAGAAAATTTAGAGGGGAACATTTCTCAAGCAAAAACTGGTAAAGTAAATTCAATCTGATCATTTTCCATGACTCCCCTAAACCAGGCATGAAGGTAAGGTTCGAAGAGGTGAAAACTCTCTGATTAACCATAGTAATGGTTTGTGTTTATGTCCCTCAGCCTTGGAGATTTCCATCATGTACTCTAAACTTTATGTCCTTTGTTAAGGATTTACAAGGCTAACTTTATACAGTGCTAATATGCGATGATAACTAAGCTGCAAATCAGCAGGTATTTAATAGCACATTTCACTTCCTGGGTCTCTTTTACAAGGTCGCTACAACCAACATGAGCAACACGAGTAGCTCAGTAATCACTATGTTATCTTAGACCTGTTTTTAACAAGGTTGTAGAATGAAATGGTTTGAATGGTAGGGGGTAGCATATGTTAGTCCTCTGACTGTTGCTACCATCGTTAGTTATGTTATAAACCATGGGAATAAGAACAGTATCAGATTTGTTTTTAGAGTACTGTGAAATCTTGTGCAAGTGTTTTTGAGATGAGAGCGCTGTGTCAGGAAAGAAAAGGAGAATTTTCAAGCACAAAAAAATCAACAGGCTTTTTTATGAAGTTCAGGGTAACAGAAGATCCACTCAGATCCAGGCAATGGGAAGAAAACAAACTCTTTAGCTTTAAACCAGGTTTAAAGAAAATAATGTATTCTTATAAACTTTGACTTGTGATGTGGTAGCTTTTATCATAAGGTATAAAGGCTATACCCTTCATTTAGGTGGCAAAAAACACTGCTATATTTTATGATGCCACTTACCTGTGGGTTCATTTTTTACAAATGAAAAAATTCTTTTTTTCAGGTACATTCTCCTACCCATCGAAGATTGCTAGTTCTGCAGCTTGAGTAGATATAAATGGGAAATATAAAACCAGAAGACACACTGGCTGTGTGCCTTGTATCCCCCTCATTAAATTGCACATATAAAAGTCTGAAAGTTTTGTTCCTTTTCTATATGAGAGGATTCATACTTCAGAAGCACGGTCTGGGCATGTCCTGAGGTATCAAGATAGTTTAATGAGCAAGATTCTTACAGTAAACAGCTCTATATCAGTGTCCTTAGTAGTCTTGATAAATTAACGTGAACTGTTCAGTAAGGCTTCTGAGGATAAAAAACCCCAACAACTTCAGTGACATCTGGGCAGAGCAAGAGGGAAGGATGGAGAATTGTTAATATTCTTAGCACTGTATTCGGCCCACAAGCCAGCACAGGGCAGTGGGTACCAACCACCATATTAGATATATTCTTCTTTGTAGGTTTAGGGAAAAAGTCAGACAGTGTGAGATTGTAGCCAGGATTAGGATAGCTTCTGAATATGACAATGAAAGTATTTAACAGTAAACTGCAGGTTTTCTTTCTCTTGTCGCACTGGGTTTTCTTCTCTAAAGCCCGGTGCATCTGGGCACTGAATCCTTACAAAGTTTATTGCTGATTAACCTGTGAAATGAAAGATCAGTAAGAGAGTGTCATTAGTGTAACACACATAGGCAGCAAATTCTCATTACAACTTAATGCCATCCACACAGACTGCAGAGGGTCACAGGGAATGGCTAATGGTAGCCGACAAATGTTGGGTGTATTAGTCACAAAACATTTTCTGGATTCCATCAGAATGTCGTGACAACCTTTGCAGCTAGTCCCAGCGAGCTGCTGGAGTCAGCGGAGTTTGCCTGTGACAAGCCGTCACTCTATCTTGGTTGAGCTTTATAGCACCAGTCAAAGCAGTCAGAGAAGATTGAAGTGACAGAGGCCCACTGAGTAAATAGTGAAACATGCAGCACATCATGAAATATTCAGCCAGGGTGTAAAAGCTCTAAATGCTTTTTCAATTATTAGCACCTGCACTGGCTGCATACATCTAACACTAACAGCATGTTAATTGCCACAATTTGTTAGGGTAGTTGTAGGAGAAATTTCAAAGGCATGAGACATTCTCTAGTGTGTCTTCCATTCCTATCTTACCTTCTGCAAACCCACTCCTTCCTCCTAAAATTAAGTATGTGTGTGCATACATTTGCGAATACATATCCACATACAGGAAAGGAAAACTCAAAATTCCCACATGTAGGAAAACTCAAAATTCCTGGCCCACATACAAGGTGAGTCTCAATACCCTGAATCTTGAGCAGGAGATTACTGAACGTCTTTTTGTGTGCAAAATTCCGATATATTATATTTACCTGAGAAAGGCATAATTGCAGACTTTAACAAATGCAGGTTAAAGAGGAGTTGTGTTGTTCCCAGGGGTGTTTTGCCATTGATTCTATATAAGGAGAATTTTATTGGAGGGCAGAATAAAAAGTAGCCAAGACATTGTTTTACTGATGTACAAAGACTAACAGGTTACAGTTTATTGTCCAACAGCATCAGGGTCCCTACTGGTCATATAGTATTCTTGTTCCCAGTGATCAACATATAGAGCAGTTCCACAGCAGATCAATGAGAGTATATTGCTCTAATACTCCATTGCATATGAATGATAGCAAGAGAGTTAAGACAAATGCGTCAGAATCCAAGGATATGCTAAACACTGGTAATTTAATGAGGCAGTCATTTTGCCCCAAATGATATTTTCAGTTCTGTCCATCCCCAGTCATTACTCCCAAGTTCCAGACTCAAAAACTCCAAGTAAAAAAATTGGCAGTAGCTATAAATGTGTGCTAGGAAAGCAGTGCTCTTTAAAATGTAATGTTGACTCCCTCACAATAGGTTTACTGGAAGTGGGATTTATGGTTTTGCTTTAGGCTGTTGTCTTCCAGGCAAGCTTTTTGGGGTTGCAGCTGTAGCATGGCATTTAGTGTCATTTTCAAGTTTAATTGATCATAAGTGGCATTATATGCTCTTCAAAACCTTGAGAAGATGGTATTTTGCTTTTAATTTTAAGTCATGCGTATGTAATATCTGCCATAAGAACCAGAAAAGCTATTTTTAAACTGAGGTTATGGATGAGGGAAATTTAACTTTTGCTCCTTTTCTCCCATGCATGCTATACATGCCTGCCTTTTCCTAGCTGGAATGACCAAATGCTTTGGTCATTGCAAGCCACAAAAGCCAACATCTCAATTAAAACAAACACTGTGGATTTTAATTGATAGAAGATAGTTTTCTTCCTATAATTTGAATTTTTCAAGCAGATGACCTTACAGCCGTGAAGAACATAATAGCTGCAGCACTAATACAGGCATTTCCACAGTAACCTGCCACTGTGGCTCAAGCGTGGCTTGACAGGGCCATCTCCAAGGGTGAGGGGGGGCAGAGAGGCTCTAGAAACGTTCGGTCCATGATTTGGCTGTAAGGGCAACAACTGTAATGCTTTGTGTAATATAAATTTTAATGGGAAGAGGGTGTCTGAACCCCTTAGGCAGATTTGACAGCCTTGGCCTCTGTGTGTCTGTCTTAATTAATTTTTAGTATGTGCAAAACAGGTTTAGATTATCATTATTGTAACGAGAGCGTGTATATCCAAAGTAGTAATACTATTTTATTACTGTATTACTTCAGAAAATGACAATTTTTATTTTTTTTTAAAAAGTCCAAAGATCAATTCAGTTTTTAAGTACGTTGATCAGTGTATCTTCTAACATCTGAGGACAAAGTTGGACCTTAGTAGTAAACATTGTCAACCTCCATAGACTTCTTCAGGCATCGCTTTACTGAGAATGAAAAATCATTGATTAAAGAGAGATTAAAATAATAGCTTAGTCCAGAAGATCTAAATTTAATAAACACGCTGATATGGAAAAAAACACAGATTTTGAAACACAAAGCATAGCTAGTCTCACAGTTTCCTACTCAGGCAATAATCCATTCTCCTAGAGTAAAAGTAGTACAATAGTATCTATCAGCATACTTTCTTGTTGCGTGTCCCATCCTGTTTGCTTCTTTTAAGGCTCCCACTTGCTGTACTCCAAGCAGTGAAGCAGAGGATCCATACAGTTTATCACATTGCAAATAAGGGCGTGTATTGGTTTAAAAAAAAAAATAAAAAAATTATAACTAAATCACAATTTGTTACCTAAAACTTCAATCTGATGCTTCACATTTTTTGTCCCTTCCATAGCACACTATTTTAAACCTAAGAAAATTAGAAATAATAATATGGAGATAAATTTCTAATAAATCTTTGGCACAAGCTACGTTGAATATTCCCTTTTAGGATGCAAGGCCCTTACCCAAAAGAGAGCTACGCTAGGCTTTAAGTACACACACACTAAAAATTGCCTCAAACCTCAAGGCATTTGACCTATCTGATGTCAGATATCTGTTATCACCTGCTTTGTTGTAAGATTCTTTTCAATTTGTATCATTTCTGTGACTGGGATTGGACTATTACTAAATACTCATTTCTGTGAAAGGTTTTGAATCTCAGAACAGAAAAGAAACAGTGGTTAGAAAATTAGAAGGTGGCATGTTTTACAAATTAATTTATTATAGTTTCTCTGATAAAGGGAAAGGGAAAAGGAAAATTCCTTCCTATATGCATCTAATTTCTGAAAGAAAAAGGAGGTAATTTGATCAGTGGACTTAGCTTTTGTTTCAGTGCTGCACTATGAGAGGCTGGTGGAGAAATGTGTTGTCAAAATTTAGGGGGGAAAAAAACAAAACAGAAAGTAAAACTTTTTCTCAATGGAAGCTCCTGAAGATTCCTAAGCTTTTGGCAAACTTTCTTATCTGGAAACACAAAGCTAATACATTCCATCAGAAAAAATAGCTAGGACAGAGCGCTGCTAAATGCTGTACACTTTAATGTAAACTTTAGTACAACCTTCAAATGGAATTGTATCCATGCTTGCAGACCTCACTGTACCGTACGCAACTATGAGCAGCAAGGAATGCCCTGTGAGCAGCATCGCAGTTAGCTCTCAGCCAGGACCACCATGGCTGCGGCTCACTGACGAACGGAGTAAGGGAATGCAGAGTCTTGATATTTTTCTAGAAATTAAAAAAACCCCAAACAACAACAAACCCCCAACAAAACTCTTTGGTACAGCTTTTGCACCAAATTGTCACCTCTGCCTCCCACAAAAGAGGGAGTACACTTATGCAAGGCCTTTCATTATTAAACCTGGAGTAGGGTCAGAGACTCCAGGCAGTGCCCTAGAGACGACTCTGCTGCCAGTGGGTTGATAGTGAAATGCATTGAACTGTATCTCTCTTGAGTGAATGTAAAAAAAACCAAAAAACAACAAACTTTGAAAACATAGTGTTTCTTTTTCCAGATGAGTTTGATTTATGCCTTTGCCATGTAGTGCACTGCTTTTTCTTAAGGCATCAAAAGCTTCTGGTTTAAATGGAACATTGTATTAATAGTTTCGCAAGTTCATTTAAGCCACTATCTATGCAGTTGACCCTCTTTGAGTGAAATGAATGAGAATTTTCAACTGATTTCAGTGAATATATAATCAGTGGCTATAAAATTACACAAATTAATCACCCTGATGGAGTCGGAGATTATACCTTTCTTGGGCATGCAAGCATAACTGTTTTAAGCATGGTAACTTATCGTACTGTAGTCAGGGTAAATCAACCTGTATCATACACAGTGTTCAAAGCCTGCTTTAGTAACCAGTGCAGAAGAGAGTTTCTTACCACAGTCTGCTGGCTTTAAAAGCAGGAAACTTTCCAGTTTTGAGAGTTCAGCCAATATGGGCATTTCTTTAACAGGCTTCAAAAGGCAAACTGCTATAAAATTTGGCTACCTGTCTCAGAGAACTTAGCATATTCATACATTGCAAATATTGTCGTCTTTGAAATGTTACAATTCTGTATCTGTATCAGAATATTTCATGACAAAAACCTTAAGACTGTAGTTTTGCCACATGAAGCTCTGTTTTCTCCTTGAATTTCAGATTTTAGGGTCAGTTTACCCTGTGCCTTGTAGACATGGTCCTCCTAATGCTATTGTGTAACGCAATCACTTAGGGGTCCTCCCTAGCATCTGAAAGTGTTGGAGCAACTCAGTACTTAGCTTAATGTTTGATTTTAGCATATAAATTAAAGAACTGTCTGTGTCTGTGCTCAGATGTTACTACATTTCTGGAGAGCAAGTTTATAAATATGTCTTTTATTTGCTTCTCCTTTGAGAAGCCTTGTGCTTTAAAATCTTGCTACAAAAAGAAGGTTATCACAGGTAGAGTTGTCAGAGAAAATGGACATTGTTGTTTGCTATTAAAATCATGTATTCCAGATGTGGGCATTTGTTAGTCAGTCTGCTCTAAAATGACATACTGTTGAATCTTTAAAGGGCTTCAGTTTGGGAAAGCAAAATACGATTGGGCAAATTGCTAAAATATTTAAAGTGCAGCCTGTTAAAGCTTTTACTGCGAAAAGCATCACGTCAGAAGTTGTATGTGGTAAAAGCAAGTAATTGGCTTTCCATACTTGTGCCAGTCAGTCAGCATGGGGCTCTGTTCCTATCCCTTCTACTTCATTGCAGATGCTAATAGAAACTCCAATATTTATTTTGGAGGGATGGAATTGGAGAGAAAAACTTTTATAGATGTGATGGTATTAGAAAGGCCTGCTTAAAACTAAGTGGTTATTGGTATAGAAAGCATATAGAAAATCTTTGAAACTGCACCCAAAATTTAAAAATTAATTTTTTTTTCTTTTCAGCTTTTATTTAAAAGTGCCTGCATTGAAAGCATGCTAAAGTGTAAATACATTTCATTTTTTTACTTTTATCCCTCTTTGTACACAGCTCTTGGGATATCTTTCCATTCATAATTCATAATATTTTCCACTTATGTTGTCCTCAACTTGTTTTTCCCCAGGCATGACCCCTTGTTAATTCCTGGCAACGAGCAGATTGACAATATGGATGCCAATGTGAAAAAATATGACTCTACAGGGATGTTTCATTGGTGTCCAGCCAAGGACATTGAAAAGGTCATTTTGGTAGGTATTGATGATAAGTTGTGTTTGAAAAGAGGTTATTTGAACCGTAGAACTGATGTCTAATTGATTAATAAATTAATCTCTACTATCATCATATTCAGCATATTGAAATCAGAAACACAGCGTGGTGAAATTGAAACTAGCATTTTGGTTAAAGAATTATGACTATATAAATCTGTATGCCAAGTGCAACAATCAAAATTGACCCAAAATAGAGAATTTCTTTTTCATAAGCTGAAATTTGTATATTGAATTTAAATCTTTAGAGAATTAAGATTGGAAATATTTAAATGTTTACATACCCCATTTATCTCTTTACACAAGGCAGTAATGATTCTAATACAGGCAAGTGTTGCTTTGCATTATCTCTTATTTATTTATGTGAATTTTGCTCTCTTAGAACTTCTCTCTCAATTTCCAACATTTCAAGATGCCCAAATAGGCCAGAGTAAGTAGTACTACTACTCTGCCTTTCTAGCATGTTGCAGTGAACCTAGTCTATGTTTGTTTTGTTTGTTTAACTGGGGAAACCATCAAACTGACTCAAGTCATTAAAAATAATTAGAAGGCCTATCACAGTCTATTTTGCTCGGTGAAAGTTTGTGCCACTTGTGTTCATGTACTCATACCTTAGAGTAACAAGTAACTAACTCCAGATCTCATACGCAAAACTGATGATATTTGAAATGAACTCCCCGGTGGATCTTCACTTTGTCGCACTTCATAAAGCTTTTCCTGAGCCTGCTCTCTTAGATTTTCCTGCACTGTGGCGTGGTGTAGCCAACGATGGTGACAGCTCTGGTTTATTCTAGCAATCAGGGGTTAAAAGCTTGTCTCCGCTTTTCCTCAGGGGGTTCTGTAATAACCGTGACATTGCCTGGAATTGCAATATCGCTGTTTAAACAGTCAAGCAATTAAATTCCAAATTCTAGAGACTGAGCTGTGAGATGGAGTTTGGCTGAACAGCTGTAAGTAGTACTCATTGATATGTATT
This sequence comes from Balearica regulorum gibbericeps, assembly GCF_011004875.1. Taxonomy (NCBI): domain Eukaryota; kingdom Metazoa; phylum Chordata; class Aves; order Gruiformes; family Gruidae; genus Balearica; species Balearica regulorum. The sequence continues at coordinate 25,795,764 of NC_046190.1, read as the reverse complement.
CAGCAGGCAAGGAGAGGCACCCCTGCTGTACAATACTTTGTAACAGACAGAGACAGACATCTGCCTTCACTTTCCAAACACATCTTAGCAGACAACCTTTATGTGTTGCCCCACTTTGAAAAGCGTTTCTCCAAAAATGGTGCTGCGGAGTGCCTCATTTATCATCTCTTGGTGATGCCATGTCAGATTTTCACCCGACTAGCCTGTGAATCTGTAAATCTGGACAGGTTCTTTCTGCTTCATGCATCATCACCAATAAAGACACTGCCATCAAAATGCTTCCCTGCACCTTTTCAAACTCACAGTCCACAATTTATGTCTACATTCATATCCATGCAAATTTAACGCTGTCCTTAGAGACCACACAAGTACAAATTAGTACATGATATGAAGATGATGGGATTTCCCAGGTTGTCTTCTAATTGATACTTGATGATGCCTCAATCAGAAAAGAATTAATTTTTCTGCCCAAGGTCTGTTTTGGCTCTGCAAGATTCCAGCAGTATCAGGTAGGAAGAACTTATTTTGGCACACAGTCAAATGTACATGGCTACATACTGATCAATGACAATAGAGTGACATTTTTTACATGGTTTCTTTCAAGAGAGTCTCTGTCTTGTAAAGTCTGAGTATTCCATAGGCAGAGGCATGGGAAAACTTACATGCTTCTTGAGCATTCACTCTTGTGTTTTGCTGTTTGAAAGGCCAAGACCAATCTTTTGGTAGAGTTGTATGAAAACCAGCGTAATTGCCCCAGAGAAATTGCAAGCTCAACTGATGAGAAAACTTCTAATTAGAGTTCCCGTTCTTCCTACATGGTGGACACCTCCCCTGCATATTTCAACCTGTATCGCACATTGTCATGCTTCCATAACTTAGAAAAAGGACGTATAATATGGATAAGTGAGGGGAAAATTTCGCAGTCCACCATTGTCTTAGTTTTATTCATTGGCAAAACTTCTATGTTATAGTACTGACTGTACAACTTCTTGGCAATATGATATCAGTGGATCTGTAGCTACTTGATGGAGTGCAATAATGCTAAGACTGGCTCCAGAAATGAAGGTCATTTTTTCCTAATGGCTTTATTTAATCATCTTGGTGTTTGAGTTGCCTGCTCAACTGACATTATCACTGATGAAATTAGTGCAAAAATTTATTCTTGTCGCAGGACAAGAAGATAATTCTGAATAAGATTCAAATGTTCTCTGTGAGACTTCTTTCCTTCTTTCTATTCAACAACTCATGAATTCCAGTGAGCCTGAAAAGTTAGTATTAGTCACGATCTTGCACACTATTTTTTTTCTTACTGAGAGAAGCTCTTGTGGAGTATGGTGGCCATCCATTGTAAAGCAGAGCAGTGTAGAGTGTTCTTTGATTGCTTCTAAGGGTAGTGGCAGTTTGTCTTAAAATAAGAATTTTGACTCAAAGAGAATATGATCCTCAATTCACAAGATATGTACATTACCACGAAGCCCTACTAAGACCATTGGGCACTCACGTTTTCCTTTTCAAATTGGTTCTGAATAAAAACCCACTAGTGATTCGTCAGCTAAGGCATGGTTTTGCATCTCTTTTCTATAATCCTTCTAATGGCTAAATGCATAGTAGGTCAAATTCTGTTCTTAGCTAAACCAATAGTACTTTGTAACCGGAGTCCTAATCCACATATGCAGAAACATATACAGGACCAGAATTCCCAAACACTGAAGGATTTGCAAACAAGAACAAAATTCTCTTCTGCTGAGCACATTTAATGAAGGATAAATAAGGGTAAAATGAACAGCTATTATCAAACTGCTTCTTTGTGCATGAACAATATTGACAGTTGTGTTTTTCCTGGTTTAAAACTCAATATATGATTTAAACTTCCCTTTGTTTCATTTCTCCCTTGTCTTTTTGTTTTTTTGTTGTTTTTTTTTTTTTTTTTTAGACTCGAAGTGAAGCAGCGATGACAGTTTTAAGTGGGCATGTAGTCGTTTGCATATTTGGGGATGTTAACTCTGCTTTGATTGGATTAAGAAATTTAGTGATGCCATTACGAGCCAGCAACTTTCACTACCATGAACTCAAGCACATTGTGTTTGTGGGTTCACTTGAATACCTGAGAAGGGAATGGGAGACACTTCATAACTTCCCCAAGGTTTCAATCTTGCCTGTAAGTCCAAAGCCATGTTATTGATACTTTCTTATTTAGGACACCAACTGGACAGATTCGTATTGACTTTGATCTTAGGCTTTTTTACTTTTGTCTACTTAGAGGCCTGAGGACTTAGATTTTCCCTTTACTGTGTCTATGAAAACAAAGCCCTGTGAGACCTTATTAGAAGATATTCGCCGCAGTGTTTCGTTCCTCATCATCCTCATCGGATGAATTTCAGCTGCTATCAAATGTATTAGCTGTGTTATATATCGAACATCCACTGTAGTGCACTGCATGTAGCCAGTTCTGATGTTGTGATTTCCCTGACAGAATGACAGTAGTTATTTATGACATTATTTATCTATTTGTACCCACAAAACCTTTGAAAAAAATTGTTACTCTATCTATGTAATATCTATCTATATTAATACAAAATTCCTGTAGGCTGGCCTAATTTATAAGGAACACTGCCATAGCATTTCAGTTCAGAGTCCTGCTACACTCGTGTATGGAAGTACGGTAAAACCCTGACCCTTTTGAAATCGATAAAAAGCTCCTATTGATTTTAGTACAGACAACCACTGAAGCCACAATTCAAAGGTCCTTTTTCTCCTATATATCATTATCATTCACTCATGTGCCCAAAATGTAGAAGCACGAGCTCCAGGACAAACAGATTAAGCCCTCCAAGCTAGTGATCTTAGGTGGTCATAGCTATAAATGACCCACAAAGATGTAGGCAGGAGGGAAATGAGCCCATGGTATAAGTACAAAAGAGAATGCTCTGTACGTTACGGAGTAAAGTAAGTTTGGATGTTTTTATTAAAATGAAAAATTATGAATTTACCCATTCCTAATAATTACATTTCAGCACTTAAAGATAAATGAATCAATGCTGGATGTAACCTAAACTGAATAATCAGGAAAATAGCTATAGAATGGAAAGACTGCCTTCATTTTCTGATTAATTTGGGCGGTAGGTCTTTGTTACTGTAAATGCAGTTTTAGTGTTAGCCCTTGGCTTTTTTCTGTAAACTGCTCCAACAGATGGTGTCACAAGATTCTCCGCTGTCACAAAAATGGTGTCAATATCAGATTTGGTCAGTTAATATCCTCCTCTTCCTGCCAATCCCTTTTAATTCCAATCACTGTGAATGCTAAAGACTAAGGAATCAGAATTAAAGTAATAATACTGTTGAACTGTAGAGCAGAATAGAATCAAGCTACTACTACCAAACTATCCAGTATATAATGTGCATATATTATTATAATATGTATTTGTAAAGTTTTGATTCTGAATTCTAAAGAGACTCTGAGGAAATGTACACCGCTTTTACATTCCCCAATAAGTTTGTACCCAAATTTAGAGTAGTTTTGGAGTAATTACAAGTTAAACAGCTTAAATAGTTAGTTAATACGCCTTTAAAAATACAGAATATATAAAGGAATTGTATCTTACACAGTAATCAAGGGTGCTGAAGACTTCATTCCCGCTTTTTTTTTTTCCCCCAACCTATCTGGTTCAAAATGGTGATATGAAGTTAAAAATATCAGCATTATTCTCATCTAATTATACTAATTTAAAAGTCTACTAAAGTTTCTGAGATCATACTGGTAGGCATGGTGGTAAAGGAAGGCTGCTCAAACTCATTTCCTACTTCTCTGTGCTTTGGTTCACAAGGTAAAACTTGCTGCTGCTATCTCATGGGGATGTGGTTACAGCTGAAAATAAAAAAAATATTTGTTCTGATTTAAAAAAAAAAAAGCAGAAAATTAATTTAAAGTCTGTGTTAAAGGAGGCATTTAAGCTGCTGAATAAACTCTTAAAAAGTACGCAAATGCCAATTTTAAATATCCTCAGGCAGCCTTAATTCTGTCCCTTTGCATAAAATCATTAGGAGTAAGCCTTTAATTAATTACATGATTACATATTATTTTTCCCCACAGGAATCCTGCTTCATGTGGTGCACGTTACAGACACAAAGGACAGAATTAAGGTGGCAGGAATATCCTAACTTTTAAGTACTTTATAACTAAATCATATAGTTCAATATATAGTGTTTTCCACAAGGTTTCATTCCTCAAATTATTGAAAGTAATGTGGAATAGCGAGGCAGGTATCAAAAGTAGTTGGCAATCACTGAATAAGAATTGAGCTCTGCCTTCACTTTGTGCATTTAAAATTCACTTTTGCATTGAATATTCTCAGTGGAGTTCAGGAGACGTTCACCATGAGTGATCAGGAGATGGAAGAGCAGGGTCTTGACTTGGTTTTATGAAAGTCGCTGTGTGACAAGGGGACAGCTTAGTCTCCTCATCATCATTAGGGTCTTTGGGTACCAAACCATGTGAGGCAGCAGAGCAGAATCTAGTTTCCATAAAAAAAATCTTTTTTTTCCTGGACCTTGCAGCCCCTGTGACATGCACTTAATATTCTGTAACTAGAGATGTGGACTGTTGGATGTGAAAGGCAAGTGTTATCTTTAAACAAATCATAATGGGTTAAGTGTCATGTCTCGGTTGTGTTAACTATGAAAAAAACCCCACAGAGTATCACAGCATTTCCTTTTAATTATTGCATTCTCTGATTGAGAATCGTGGAGGCAGTGAATGTTGCATGAGTTTTTCCCATTAAGATAGTCTTGTTTCAGTTTCAAAGGGTTTAATCACAAAACTTTGAAGATCAGTGTGTTTTCCTCCTAGAAGCACCAAAAACATGCATTGAAAAGAATTAACCTTTTTTGTGTATTGCTTCAGGTGAGAAAAAAATAGCTTTATCCTGATTGCATTTCAAATGTGTAGGACACATTATGCTTTCCTGTTTAAATTGCTATTCTTTTGCCCAAGACCATTGTGACTCAGTAGTAGATAAATAGACATTTAAAACACACCCTTTGTTATATTCAGAGAGCCAGAGGTTGCCACATGATAGCAACTTAAATCAAGACAATTTCAAGTCACCGATGAGATGTAGAATGCTGGCATTATTCCTGTTTCTTGTTTGTTAGTAATAGCTTGACTGAGTATTGAGACTGAACCTAAAATGCTGCCATCAGCACCAACTACCCTTTAGATTAGCACACATCTCCTATTCCCTGGCACATAGTTAGACCAGCTTAATGTCAGAGCATAAAAAAGATACTTCTTAAATAATTTCCCAAAGCTCCTTCTCAATCTTTAATTTGTTTTTCTTTTTTCCTCTCCTGCCCCCCGCCCCCCCCCCCCTTTTTTTTTTCTGTGCCGAAGGGTACGCCATTAAGTCGGGCTGATTTAAGGGCTGTCAACATCAACCTCTGCGACATGTGCGTTATCCTGTCAGCCAATCAGAATAATATTGATGATGCTTCGCTGCAGGACAAGGAATGCATCTTGGCGTCACTCAACATCAAATCTATGCAGTTTGATGACAGCATTGGGGTCTTGCAGGCTAATTCCCAAGGTAAGGACTGCCCTATAATACTTCTCTGCAGTGCCTACAGGGGACAGGACCTGGCAGGAAGAATATCCCTCACTCAGTAATTCAAAGAGCCCTACATCAGCTTGCTTGACAGTTAAACCTGCTGATTGGTATGATGGCTTTTAAAGGGACAGTCACGTAGATTCTCTGCTACATCACAAAGCACATACTTGCAGAGGAAAAATGAATGAACGTGAAACTGGCATTTTTTCTCATTTTCATATTTTCCTAAAAAATACATAAAATCATTGCTTTCTCACCCTGACTTTCTCTGTGGCTTTCTTACCAGGGCAGTTGCTGTTATACAGCGAAAGCTAATTCATACTCACTTCAGAATACCTGAAATCTCTGTCTAACAAGATTTCATTTTTACGTAAAGCACATTGCAACCACAGGGAAAAAGAGCTGAGTAATCCAAGCCAAAAAGTTAAATAAAAAGAACAAGAATTTTAAATTTTCTTTACTGTTCCTGTGCCTTCTTTCTCAAAAAGCCACTTAGAATTAACTCAAAACTGATTTCTTGCCATGGTGTGACATGTACTCATCCCATTTAAGGACATTGAACAAAATCCTTCAGTCTTTGCTGAGAGTAGGGGACTGATTCATCAGTAGCCAAAGGCTGTTTTACACCAACTTTGCCTGCGCAAAGTAGCTGCAAAGCAGTCATAAGCACCCTGGCAAAGACCATCAGTGTAAAAACAATCATCTTCCCATCCCTGAAGGGTCTTGCAGCTTGTGCAGCTGAAGTCCTACCTTTGATAAACCTATTAAGTGCTGCAGTAAATATTCCCTCTGGATGCAGCCCTGCTATAAATGTAGGTGTAGAAAGGGTAGTGCTTTGGTCTGCAATTTCCCCGTGAGCCTGACCTAGAGATAGTTTTCCCTCAAGGACTGTGAGAACTAAGATTAAGTTCAGTTTTTCCTCTATACACTCTAATCAGGAAATAGGAATTATGAGCCAAAAATCAGAGGCAGCAGTGTAACTTCTTGAATACGGAAACTTCTTGAACGTGGAAAATTCTTTCTTAGAATCAGCAGTAAAACTGTGGAATTTAATGTTGGAATGAAATTGTACCAGGAAACTAAACCTTTGGAGTTTTCAAACTTAGGTTGGATAGTTCTCTGGAAAACAAGTAGATTTAGAGAAGAGGAGGAAGAAAGTGTTTTTTCAATCCCATGGGTGTTTGAAGTTTCAAATCGGTGGCCTGGAAGCCATACAACCGCAAAGATTTTAGAGTTTTTTCCTTAAAAATTTGTGGGATTGACCATGCTCACACTATGATAACTTATAGTCATGATTAGGAAACTGATTGCAGAAGTGGAAGACAGGCATGGAGGTTCCTTGTTTTGCTGATTTAGACCTGGGATTTGAAATTTTGTATCTCAAAACCAAATACGTACTTTCACTGCCAGACTATTGGGTATTCTTTGGTGCGTGTCTCTGTCTCCTATTACACACATAATTAAAATCTTCAAGAAATAGAATGTTTGTCTCACCTCTTTCCTCCCTTCATTCCTGTTCTTGAGCATGGGCAGTCTGAAAGAATTTCCTTATTCTGCCTTTGCTCAGAGGTTAGTGATATTTCCAACACTTGGCTGTTGTATTTTACCTCTGGGAGTACACTGGATCTTAGACGATCCCTGAATGAGGATGGAAAAACCTAGCAATATAACAGTCTTCTGCACCATATGAACACCTGTCATTTTTTACTCTCCATCCTTGGAGGTATTCAAGATCTGACTGCATAAAGCCCTGAAGAGCCTGATCTGACCTCATAACTGACCCTGCTTTGAGCAGGAAGTCAGACTGGTGACCCTCTGATGTCCCTTCCAACCTGAATTCTTCTATGATTCTACAATATCCAGGTTGCTGCTAGAGCAGAGCCTCTATAGGTCAGGAAGTGTAGACTGGGGCCATGGTCCAAATCCCTTCAGCCCTATCCACTGTTGTTGATGCAGAGAAGCAGAGGCACAATAGGTTAGCACATAGAAAATTTTGGACATTTCTTCAGATCAATATCATTCTGCATGTAAAAAAGGTAACTCTTTCTGTAGGTTTTTCTGGGGAAACGGGGTATAACATAAGGTAGGTAACCAGCAGCCTATTTTAGTTGAGAGCATTGGCTTAGGAGGGGTTCTTCTAAAACCAGTTGCTTCAGAAAATAATTATCTTCCCAGTAAATTCTCTGCTTATGGTATCCACAAATCCTGAATTGGTTGCATTGCTTTCAATACAGTAAATTTTCTTGAAAGACCTTGAATACAATGGTAGACTGTCAGAAGCAATTAGATCAGTAGATAGCACAAACTTTACTGGAAATTATATCTAATGTGACATTTTTGTCTATGAAATGCAGCTTTAACGTATGGTGGGCACAACTACCATGACAATTATATAAACCAGGTGATTCAGCTTTTGCTGGTCAACAAACAGCATACTAGAACCACCTCGTAGATCCTTACTGGCAATTAAGTGCCTTTATTTACAGAGCAAGTTGTCATTTTACTTTTGCTTAAACATTTCTGTATTGACATACCTATCCTATACACATTAGCTGGTACAAACCTTAAGCATTGCTAATCTGAATTTTTCTAGATCTGAATGTATGATTTTTGAATTAAGACATTCCTCACAACGCCATCCCTTGAAAGAGTGTTCTGTGCTGTTCTTTTATGTGACTCTTGTTACCGATCATAGGAACACTAACATTAAAAAATCTGGGTGTGTGGAAGAATGTCAGTTGACCCGTGACAGGGTGTTGAAAAGAGAAGAAAGTAAACAAAATATGTGAACAGCCTGAGAAATATATGGGCTAAGCTGTGAGATTTTTGGTGAGGGAATCAACGGTGTAATCTTACCCTTGCTATTCTAAGTAATAAGCTAGTATAATTCTGTAGTCACTAAGCAGTGGAATCTGATATGAAAACCTAATATGTAATTTATGCTTATGCCTCTGAAAAAGAAAAAAAAATACAGTCATTTAATTGATAGGTTATTGGATGCATAAGGATCTTTCCAATTTTTATCTGTGATTATTTCACCCCAGTGTCAGAGAAAAGATGACACCAGTACAAGTGCACCATAAAAAGCAGGATGCAAATGTATTTAACCATCAGATAAGCCATAATCATTGGCCAGTGCTGAAGTACAGGGCCATATCTATAACTTCTTTGTTCTAAGCTGGTAGCAGAAAAAGAACCCACAATTTCAGGGGACTCATTCCCTTTTCTCTGGAGCCTCACCCTTGTCACCTACTTTAACACCAAAGTCACTTCCAGTCCAAAGCATATAAACATTCATCACTAGCCAACCTTCTGTATCCATCCAAACGTGTCCTTTCCGACCAGGGACATAGCATTGCACCCACGACTGAGCCCAGATGCAGTCTCAGAGGAAAGGCCTTGTAGAAGGAACAGGAGGGTGGACATAGACAGCAAGCCTTCCTGATAGGGAAAGTTCTGTAACAATAGGGCCACCAACTCCCAATGGATTAAGTTAACTGCTGAAAGAAAGTCTACTGAACTAATCTGGTTTGTATCAACAAAGGATTTTCTCATTACTAGTTCAAGATGAACTTAATGCACATACAGCTGTTCTCATGCAGCAACAAAGATTTGCTAGTGTCTCCTTATAGTGTTAAAATATTCCCAGGCTTTTGTACCGGGTAACATAAATTATCTGGACTTTCTGTAAGTAGTGTGACAACACTTTTGTCCTCTGATCTGCCTGCTTTGAGTCCTAACTGATCCTGCCAGAATTGCATCTTAAACCACCAGAGTTCTCTGCCTTGACCTCCTGAAGAAGAAAAAAAGAACTTACAGTTCCAGGGCACAGAAAAAAAACCATATTCTGGACCAGAGCTACAAAGCACCCTGGAGTACCCAGAGCAAATGACATTAAACTATCTAAGTTGTCAAATCTATGCTCATCATCAGCCATCTAGCAACATATGACCAAACGCATGACTAGACAGAACTGTGAATGGAAACAAGGTGCCTTCCTTAGAAGACAAAGCTTACTAACTGTTCTGGAAGGATTTGCTAGTGTCCTTTCCATAAAAGGTGTCATTCTTCTCAAAAAACCCAAGAAACTCTTTCAAATTGGACCTGTGGTGTTGAAAGATCTCATGTTGAAAGCATTCTCATGGCTGTCTGCATGAGATGTTTCAACACTGACTGGGCAACTCCTTAGGCTTGCTAGAGGTTAGGGGTGCAGCCTCTGATGTCCTGAAAATGAACTTCTGGAAATCGTCAGGGCAGTTTGCTGCCTTTGGGAGACCTAAATTCCAAGGACAGAAAGGCCAAAGTGTATCCCACTGAAGCTGCAGCAAACTATCACTTTCATTAAGACATCTCAGTTTCTGAGATACAAAATGCTGCAAAGTCACAGCTTGGCCCACCTCTTCACTAAATGACTCATAAACTCAGTCAGATGTCTTATTTGTGACAAGGGAAGTCCTGATATTATCTTGCAGTTCCTCTTATAGATGTTGACTGATTGTCTTCCTAGAAAGGTTTGTAAAGAGGCATGTTTGTGGTGGAGAAAAAAGGTCACCTTTGAGTACTGATAATTTGTTTTTATTGCCCCTTGATCCTTCCTGATTTTCATTCTGTCCCCTCAAATACAAAGTGAGATTATTTTATGAAGAAGTATTTTGGAGAGAAGACCAAGGAGTATTAGATCCATGTTAAGCATTTGTGGTCCATAGCCATGAGGTTTTTCCAAAGCACCCAGGCAGATTGAGTCTGAGATGGGCTCTGCCTTGGTGGTTATGTTGGGAGAGCTCCAGTAATTCTCCTTTCCTTCATTCTGTTGACGTTTCCATAATTTCTTCTTCAAGTAGCATCTCTTGACTGTTCCCATTTAGTTTTTCACGTTTCTTATATTTTCTTTCAGAGTCTTATACTGTGGGAATTTTACTTGTTTGACCCACCAGATGAACAGGGCCCAACACAAAATATTTTTCCTCAGTCGTAACTACAACTGCTATTTGGCTTTCTTCCCAAAAACCAGAAAGACAATTATACTTAACTGTTTAGAGATTTATAAATACTGTACCAGAGTAGCCTCTGGGTAGTAACTTTAGATATCCAGCTCAATAATTTTCTTTTATTGGATAGTGATTTAGATCTTATTTTGAGTCCTATATAATAAGAGCAGTACATTTCATTAAAAAACACTTACTAAACAATAAAGAAAAGCGATCTCATGGCTCCAAGCAGGTCTAAAATACAGAAAGGGGAGGCTGTATAGTAACATTTTTCCTATAGACATTACAAGACAGATCACAGTACATCAGGGTAGATGTATTTCAGTATAGTAACAATTGCAGCTGTTTTCTGAATGACTTCAACTTATGAGAATTTTCCCTAGGAACACTATTTCAACACATGAGAGATCTTTTTAAGGCCTCCATTTACAGTTCTTGTAATAGATCCTCCAACAAGAAAGAATAAAGAGAAAAAAATAAAGAAGGGATGAACTCCTGGGTAATGCATCTTATACATCATGGCAGGATTCTTTGGGGAAAATCCTATAAAATCAAGTAAACATACTGAGAATTTTACACACTGACTGTCAAGTGTAACAGATTACACAGGCTAAAATAACCTTGTACAAGTTTAGTTTCTTTTGATCCAGTTCAGTTGAAAATCACTTGTGGCTTCATCATCATTTTTTGTTGGAGCTGTCTTAAACTTCGATTGAAAGGACAAAAACAGCCACTGAGTTTCATTAGATTTATTTCACAATCTGTTGATTAATTCTTAAATTACTGAAATTTTTGATGGATTTAGTCTCGCAATCTGCTGCAAGAAATTTCCTGTTAAAATGAATCTGAGATCTTCATTCCACTGAGTTTGCAGGTAATATATTCTTTTTCACCTCTACCAATCAATAATTCTTGATTGTTTTATATCTGAAGTGTTAACGAAAGAGAGAGAACAACAATAGTATTATCAGGATTGGAAATGAGAGAAAATTCTTAAGCAAAGGGAAAGGATAAATACTGTCTGAAATGCTTGGATAGCAAAGGGTTTGTGTCACTTTCAGAAATAACTGTATTGTAAATCTGTTAGAGATGTTTGTTATAAGTTCAAAACAATAGTTTTATTCCTGAAGGAGGGTTTTTTGGTGAATGTTGAATGTTACTTCTCTTATTTTATAGTCATAAGATAAAGGTTTTAAGTGAAAATTTCAGAATATAGGGTTTGATAATCATAGATGCAGTTACTTTTTAAGCTGTTATGGAATTCAATATTCTGTGGCAACTCCAGCACTGTTTCCTACGTTTAATTTGTAATATTACATAAAAATGTAGAAGTAAAGAGCCTTACTTTCAGATAAAGAAAATGAAACTCTACTTAAGCCAGCTAAATAGTTTCAGAGTTTAAGGAGTTATTTAACCTCCTTAGGAAAGCATATAAGTAAATCTAGAATATTAAATGTAGATGTAATATTAAAAATAAATAAATGAATAGTGCTGGCAAAAAGTGAAAGATTTGGGGTAATTTTTTTAAGTGTCAAAGTGAGCTATGACACTAACTTTAATCTTTTCAACACTTAGATTCCTGTGTGGTTTTGCAAACCAATGTAATTGAGGCTGCAGAATGCTTGTTATACTTAAAGATAGCTCATAATTTCCTAAATTACATAGATGTTTTGAAAATTTTTCTCCTAGACAATATCAGTCTTATAAGTCACTTTTGCAAAAATGGCAAGTGTTTTGCATTGACATCAGGGTTATTGGTTTGTCAGGACTGATAGTTTAGTGTAGGGGTTACACCTGATTAAGGATGTTTTTATACTGTGTGTTTCTGAATGCTCCTTTATTTTTGCTAGCATCAGTTGTTGTAAATGAGAAAAGTAATAATTCAATTAGCAAAATTCTCTACTTGGCTGGTTATTGTTTAACTAACTGAATTTTTAAATGTTTTTTGTAGTTCAGTTTCATTGTTATTTTTCAAAACAAAGGCTGACCATCCTAAGTGATGAAGTTAATAACTGAAAAATGAGATAAGGGTATCCTAACTTCCCAGCACATGTCCTGTATCACCATTTGCTCACAAAAAATCCAATTTTTGAAGATTAGGTCACTGTGATAAATAACTCAGTATTACCTTTTTGCAACATGCACATAATTTCTTATCCTGCTGAACCAGATGGATCAGCTGATAACTGTTATTTATTTTATGGTAGCACACTGGAGCTCTAGATGGGATTAAGAGCTTGTTGTCATAGTCCTGATGTATACAAGAATAAAATATGGCCTTTGCCCTGGCAAGTTTACAATCTGATGCCTTGCTTGTTCCAAAACTTATGTGCTCAATGTTATACAGGTTAATAAATCTCTCTGACTTCAATGAAACTATCCACCTGTGTAAAGTTAGATTATGTGCAAGTCTTTGCAAGATTTGGACTTAAATAAACTAAAGAGGCCGAGTGGGAGAGAGGCTATTCACTTGACTTTGCATCCTGTGCTACAGAAGACGTCTATGTTAGGACCTTGCTAGCCTTCCAGCCTTCACAAGAAACGCTTGACAGAAAAGTTCCCACCCACCCTTTGCATTTCTTGTATTTTCCTGGCAGCTGGGCACTAATATTAGCTGCTGGAACTTAGACATGCAGAGAACAGTTTCTTCTCTCTCTCTCAAAATTTTCCTACGAAGAGAGAAAAACTACTAAGAAAAGAGGTTTTCAATTCTGTTGCTTATAAACTAAAAATGTGTTGGGGAATGGCTGGAGAGACATGTTTCTTTGATGCAATATCCCAGTATTTGAGAAATGGTGCAAGGTCCTAGCCCAAATACCTTCAAGCTTTCACAATTGCCTCTTCCTCCTCTGCTTTCAAGACACCGTCTGCTTCAGCCAGAGAAAGATAAAGCCAGGCAAAGGAGGTAGATAGTACAGTACATCAAGCACGTGATTTCACACTTAAACTATAAATATATTTAACCATCCCAAGACTGTTATAAATTCATGGTGAGTCTATTTTATTATTATTTGCTGTTCAACATCTTGAAAGCAAAACCCCTATTATGAAGGTGTACTATTTTGTGCATTTCTGATGCTGAGGAATAAAAAAAAACCCGCTCTTTTTATGAGCATTAATTATACACCAGGCAAGGAAGCAATTGCCTCTATGTTATGAAATATTAAATCAAAATGCTTCCTGTTCCCAGATGTCCCAGAGATAAATACAGCAGTATTTTGAAGCCCCACTTGGAGCTGTTTTGCCTGCAAATTTATAGTTTTGTCTCCATTTTCAGAAAACCCTGTTTTATGTGAAGTATAGCACTCTTGGTAGTTTTTAAGGAGCAAACTCCTCTGGAGTTGCCTGTGTAGGCAACAACTCTTATGTAGATTGCACACAAGGGATCTGAAGTTGAAAGGCTCCTTTAAGATGACAAATGGGTTGAAAGTGTTATTGTCTTTGATTGCATGCCTTACATCATCTGTATGTAGGAATAAGAGAGCTATACTTTATCTTTAGTCATTTTATAAATATTTAAGTCCTTATAGTTGCCTAAAGATATTAAAGCATATTTTACAGTAGTTGGAATATAAATATTATATATAGCACAAGATACCAAAGTAGTTTAATGAATTCATAATTTTCTGTTCACTTTTATTGGAATGTGTTTTATGTTCCAAAACTTCCATTTAAAGAATAAGAGACCATTCTGCTCTCTGACAAGATGTGAGCCAATAGTGAATGTTATCAAGGTTGCTTTAAATGATGATATGGGACTTCAATTAGCAAGAAGAGAGGGAACATGGGTATTAGAATGTACTAAACAAATCTCTGTGTTTTAACTTTTAAAAAGTCTTTTTGAAGATACCATTTGGTTTTTAAGTCTTTAAGAAACTGTAAAGTATTTGGCTTCTCTGTCTCTCTATTTTTTTAAAAGTTAATTGCAGAAGGAGATGCATATCTAGATCCAATTATACAAAAGTAAATTTTTTAAAATTTGAATTTTAGTATAAAAGATCTGTATTTCATGGGCCCTTGAATACAAAGCTGTATTCAGGGTGTAATTGTGAATCTTTCAAATTCCCATCAAATGAAAAAATTCTTTTTAAAATTTCACAGAGTTTCACTGTTCCCCAGTAGGAGTCCATGCTGGGTAATGCTTGCTAATTACCCACAACAAAAGTAGACACACAATGCTGGTAAATTACCTGACCCTTTGCATTTTAATGAGACAACAAGGATTTCATGAAGTGATGTTGTTTCAGTGGTTAATGGTGTCAGCAATGTTGTAATTGTAGGCTGAGGCACATTAGCTGCACAACCACATGTAGGAAGGGTTTCTCTCGACAGGGCCTTTGGAGAATAGAACAGGGTATTATCATTAAGCCTATGTCATTTGCATGCTGCTAATCACTTACTTTATTATCTTGTGTATCCATTGTCTTTCTTTAATTGCTCTTTAAATGAAAATTAAAAATAGTTGCAATGCCCACGATACTTGTGATAGCATCTTGATTATGAAGATAACTTCAAGAAAATGGAACATATAGATAATATATTACAGCATTACAAGATAGTTTTAAAGTTATATATCATAGTAGGCAGCCTCATGAGCATAATTCTGGTATCTTTCTTTGCTTCAGTATGTATTGTTTGTTTAATAAATGGTTATTTATATGCATAAAGGTGGTTGCTTTTTTTTAAAGGACATACATGAATTCGGAGATCAATGTCACTGTTCTGCTTTAGTGTGGAAGACATACAAAGCACCAATATTCAGCAGATTCCACTAGTCTAATAACGTTACAGGAGAAAGCTAGATTCCACTTCTTTCCAGCTAAATCCTAGTCTGTGATATCCACTGTAGAAGAGCAGAATCTAACACCTGCTAGTGAGTTGCAGAACTTCGACAGCTTTAGGGTAAAGCTTACAAAATAGTTCTTTTATCAAGACTGATCTGTTGATTTTTAAGTTTGACATGGTTAAATTTGAGGCAGACCAGACTTTTCCATAATAGGCAGTCTCTAAAAACTTGGTAGCTCCTGGTTATCAAGAACCTTCCAAACCTTTCAGAGTGGGATATCCAGGCTGAACTGGGGCACTGCCTTCATTTGAGAATCAATACTGCTCTGCCCCTAATTTTTTTTTTTTTTTTAACAGCTTTTCTTTTTAACATCTGAACAAACCAAACTTGAAGAACTAAATCTGTATATTTTACAGATGGTATAATAGAATTCTTTTATTGAAGGAAGAAGGGTAAACTTTGTTCTTGACTAGTTATTATGATTTATTTTTATTCAACAGACCCCGCTATTTTCTGTAAGTTTGACTTTACAGAGATTTTGCTTAAATGCATAGGCAGCATTATTATGATGTGATTCGATGTCTTCATAGGATTTCCTATTTCTGCTAAGCTCGTGTCAGTTCGCTTGTTCTGTAACTTAGAAATAAGTCTCCAAGTGAGGGCAAAGACGGATATTTTTAAAAGACCTCCTCCTCTTAAAAAAAAAAAAAAAGGAAGAGAGAAATATCACTGAAATCAAACAATGTCATATGGGTGCTGAGAAAACCTTGGGGGCAATTGTTTCTTGTTTCGTTTGAGGACAGATGGATTCAATTAATAATACTACAATTATGTGAAATATTAAGAACAAATGTTCCGTTAGTCATTTTAGCTTGCTCAAAAATTGCTTATGTTGTAACCAAAATTGAATTTGGAAAAAGTGCCTGAACCATTTGGTTTAATATTAAACTGTGTATTTTAGAAACTATAGCTGTTGTAAATCCTCAATAATTTGTAAACTGTTCCTATTCTAACTGTTCACGTATGAAGATACTTGCTAGAATGGTAACTTCAAAATTACAGAATAAAGTTCAGCTATATGAAAAGATCCCTATTGAATTGATTTATCTAATCTACCCTGGCTTGAAATAAGTGTTTCACAAGCTGCTTAAAATAATGTTTTGGTGAACTCTTTCTAAGAGAACAACCAAAAAGATTTTTCCATGTTACTCCAATTTAGCAACCTTGCTATTTCCAGTGTGTGCCTAAGCAAACAGATAAATCTCAGATACTTTATTGCCTGCCCCTGGTACCAAATCTTCTGTAGATTTCATAAAAAAAGGGACTTTGCCACAATATCTTGGAAAAGAATTCCTTGAAGTATGATATTCATGGAGTTTTCAAACACAGATTTGCAGTCCTATTTACAACATTTTCTTAGCCAGATGTGGCATGTAAGGCAATGCTTCCATTCTCAGCTCCTCTTACTTGTTTTTAGTGTCTAGCATGTACAGTAATTTTACTAAAAACTGTTGAAAATTGCAGGCTCTTTGGTTTTAAATGTCATTATTAGATGTTGATAAGCCTAGCATGAGACCTAAAATTCATGAAAGGGAAGAAATGTCCTCATCTTTTTTCTTGTCAAATAGTAGAGCCCAAGTTGATAGCTAGCAATGTGGAAAGGACCTAGAGTGTTTCCTTCCAGGTGTTCATGAGAGGATGGACTGGGGCTTGCAGATCTCTCTGCTCTCCCTTTCTGGTCAGTGAAGGGAGGCAGGGGACAGCAGTGCCTTCTTGAGCTTTTCCTCCAAGACTAGTACTGTCTTGACTCATTTCTCCATAGGACTTCCCTCATGTGAGTGAAAGGAGATGCTACCCTTTGTTTGATAAGCTAGAGGAGGGAAGTCTGTCAGGAGAAAAATGTGGGGAAGTGTTTATGCAAAGTATCTTGTGATGCACATTTCAAATACTCTCCCTGCAAGAGACAGTAATGATTCCGCTTATTTGCTTGAGAAGTGCAACTTTACCTTTGTGTCTCCCAGGTTTCTTATAATTTGAAAATTTGATTATTATTAACTCTTCAATTGAATCTTCAGTTCTTGAGTGATAGTGTAAACTCTGTCTGTCTGGACATATCTTCCATTTTGAGTGAGACAGCTATACACTGAATAACATAGACAAAGAGGGTGCTTCTTAAAATTTGGAATATATCTTGATATTCTTTTTTTTATTTTATTTTATGGCAATGCACTTTGCAGTGCCAAATGCAAACAGGCCTTAAAATTTGTCTGTGGATTTATATTTCAGATTGGCTGTGCCCAAAACCACAGATTCAAACTTCTTAAACTAGCTACAAAAAACCACGTTGCAATTTGAGTATTTATTCTTAGAATCCTATCAAATAATGAGAAATAGACTAAAGAGTCTCAGAAATACTCAAACCCCCTAGTTGAAAAGACAGCTATTTCCACTGATATTGTACTAATGAAATACAGACAAGGAAGTAAACATTTTATTTTTTTATCAAGCCATTTAACTCTCCAGTAAATAATAATGGACAAGAAAGTTGATGTGTTGTTGAAGTGTTTCTAGAGATTATGCCATTTTTAAATCCAACAGTAGTATTTAGATGCATGAATAACAGTAAATAGTCCATATAGTGCTGAAAACTAAAAAAAAACCACCCTGCTTTCTGGAGGTTTTCAGTATGACTGTACTGTGCACTGGATACCGTGGCATAAATTTTATGGTTGCCACTTAATTTTCACTACTTAAAGAATACCACATTACATTTTACTGTTATCATTGTCTTTACCAGCTTGATTGCTAGTGTAATGAGTTTTGGATCCCATATAAATAAATAAAATATGGAGCTGATGAAGAGACACTTCTGTTACTATTTCTTTACATATAAAAAGACATTTGAACTATGAGAGGCCAGCAAAACCTTAATAATAAAATGAGTTATTCCATCATAATAATGAGTTACTTTTCTAAGATTAATATTCACTAAGGGGGAAAAACTGCGAGCCAAAATAGTTCAAACTTAGCAATGGAAAGTTCATCTTTTCTTAAGAGCAGGCAGTACCTCACTAGTTTTGTGAGGTACTTTTCCTTTTTTCTTGACACATTTGAGCAAATTGTTTATTTACACTGGTGACTGCATGCTTTGGATATTCTTCCCCCTAGAATGGCCATCCGAGGCATAAGTTTCTTTCTGGCTCCTTGATTCGGGAACCTGTACTGATCGAAGCAGAGGTTCCCAAACTTCCCAGATTGGGTACTACCAGTAGTATCACTGCTGCTCTTCAGAGAGTTGCATCTGCACAACCTTAGATATTATTAGTAGCTAATATATTGCCACTGGTACATCATTCAAGCATATGCAATTAGAAAGCTTCTTCAGATTCATGCTGATTCCGTAACTATGCAATGTATATTTAGATTATTTTTTTTAATGTGAAAAAAGACTAGAAAGAAAAGGAAATCTTCATCGTCTGTTTATTTCTAGTCAGAATCAAGAGTAATTGCAATAAATTAGCCAATTTTAGTATTTAGTAGACCTATATTGAAACTGGAATAGAATGTGGCATAATGTATATGTGACGCATAAAACAGGGATAATATACCAAGCTGAATAGAGTAGAAGGCCGGTTTGATGTGTTAGCCATTCCTGTGAACTTCATTCACAGAGGGTTGACATTTCTTTTAATGGAAGTACTTTCTGGAGGTACTTACCTTCCTATTACTTTATTGTGCATGACAGGGATGGTTTTCATATTGGCCAGAAATACCAATAATTCTGAAGTTCCAATAATTGTGCTGATGGGATGATGTACGTGTTTTGAAAATATACTCCAGACCCCAGGATGGTGCTTCCTTGTTCCTGTTTCAAATTGGGCACCATACGTTATTTGCAAGGTTCAGGTTAAACTGCAGCAGGGATGTAGTAAGCTACCTTTTTGGATCAGGAGGGTTTTGTTTGAAGTATACAAATAATCCTTAGGCAATTGTCATTCCCTGCAGTGCTAACTGCACCTGGGTGCAAGCAATTTGTTGTGCTTGCTATGGAAAAGTTGGTTGAGTTAGTGTTATGCAAACTGGTATAGTTCAAAACAACTTGATACTCATTTCACACATGATATCTACTAAGATGTCTTTAACAGATGTGCTATTCTGAAGTTGTGTGTGTTACAGAAGGCAGTATATGAGTGACAAAGAGCATGACTGATTTTATTTTCCCATATTTATGGTGTTTGGAGTTCTGGTAAAAAATTTTGGCTTGCAGAGAACCTTTGTAGTGGTATGCTGAAAGCATGAATGCCAGAAGGAAATTCTCTGTTAAGCCTCTTTTTAAAAAACACATTCACACATGAACACAAAATCCACGCTCCTTTACCCTGAGCATTTAATCAAGCCCTGAAGTTTTTAAACTACAAATTTAATCTTTGGGAATCACCTGCATACAGTCACTTGACTATATGCTTTTATGACAACCTGTCCACTAAAAAGTCGTGACAGGATTTGGTGAAATCTGGCAGGCTTTGGCATGGGCACAATATGCTCTCTAGTCGGCAGGCTTTGCCAAGGGTTGTGTTTTTACGGTATGGAGTAAGGCAGGAGAAGAGCTTTTGGATAGTTGCAAATAGATTAGGCTGAGGGAAATGTGCGGGAGGCCTATGGAGCATACCTGCCAGATAAATTAGAGGTGGTCTTGATCTGAATCCAACCTGTCTCAGAGCTCAGCTCTGGGAATCCAGTTCAGATTTCTTTGATAAAATGGGGCCTTAGCCTTCACAGTTAAATCTTTGATCCCTAAGGCAGCCTCGAATGTGGGATTTTAGTTTTGACCCAACCTATAGAGAACTTAATGACATTTTACCATAGGTTTCCAGCTCAGTTCCAGCTTGAGTAATTTACAAGTCTGCTGGCACTATTTAGCCCACACAGACCATGAAGTCGACGGTAAGTAAGTCCAAGCTGATGGAAAAACAATATTGCTAGAACAGAGTGACAGATGTTGATTATTGCAAAATGTCTGCTTAAGCGTTTTGTATGGATCCATTTCCTCGCTGCACACACCTGAAATTTTTGTAGAAGTTACAAAGTAATTGTACTTAAAGATGTGGAATCATCTGCTAAAGAAATCATCGGAATACATATTGCAAAAAATGACTGCTGTGGTTATTACTGTTGCTGCTCAGGGGAGCTATTCAGATGCCTCATTTATTGGAGCTTAATAGATTAAAAGTCCAAATTGAGTCTCATGATATAAACCTAATCAAATTCTAATCTGCATAATTTTCCCATAAGCAGCAATGGGAAATTTGTTTAATTTATGTTTCAGTAGTTGCCAATCATGTGTTGGACAGCATTGTTACTTTTATTTATCAAAATATTTTTATTGATTGCTTGCTATGACATCTGGCTTTGGTCTGCCTTTTTCACTAAGGAAAAATTTACTTTATTTGATATAATGTAGGATATAATGACATAATGTAGAATCTCGCCTAACATGCCTATATATAATTTTTAATGGTGAGCTTTCCATTTTGTTTGTAGTTATTGAATACCTGTCCCTGTGAACTAGGTAATATAGCTTAATTTATCTGATAACTTTTATTCAGCATATTTATTTATTTTTGCCTGAAGTCTAAATATGCAAGGTTGATTAATGATTAGACTGAAAAGAATTTGGCATCATTTTATACTAAAGCCTTTTAGCTGCAAACCTATGCTACACCTAGATGCTACTGACTTTGTGCCCTGGAAGTACCTGGTGTAGAAGACTATGAAATGGTAAATGGAGAGTAGGGACAATTCAAAAATTAAATTTGTTATGAAAGTGGCTAAACCCCACAGGAATTATAATTTATGATGGTGTTATGAATTTAGGTGTATTCCATAAAAAGTTTTGGATAGCTGCTGATCCATAAATTGCTGAATTAATATGTTACTATTTCTTCTCTCTCTTTCCAAATATTTGTATAGTTCGAGTGGTTCTTTCTGAACAAAGCAAGAAAAAGCAAAGAAAAAATGCCTGTGAGAAGTAGCCAAACTACTCTCTAGCACTTGGACAGAGGTATTAGTAGTAGGTGCTATACCTAGAGGTGCAATCCATCAGAAATAAAGAATAGTCGCTTGCCACCAAGAGATAAATTGCCACTAGAAGAACAATGTGAGAGAACTAAATTCTTTCCCAACAGGAGTAGGCTTTGGAAAAGCAGGTTCATGAAAACAGAGAATGGAGTGGGGTAAAAGTAGATGAAAAACCAGAGATGACATTACAAAAAACCCCAAGAAATTAACAAATCCAAAGTACATCGTACATTGCAAAGAGTTAAAATATTCTCTGACTAGTTTGCTGTAAAAACATAGCATAAAATTAATGTGAATACATCCCAAGTAATAGGGTAAGTGTGAAGTAGTTTGGAAACCATTGTCTTCTGCATTCTGGAAGTCCTATGTATTTTACTGTGTGTCGTCCTAGGTATTTTCAATTAGAGAATTACCCAATCATTCTTGTTTCTGGAGATGGCTTAGAAAATAGGTGCTTAAAGACAGCTACAAGATAGTGCTAAGTATCAGGCAATAAACTCCTGATGGTCTGTCCCTTTTTCTTGTTGCACAGTGGAGAACCTGCAAAGTGTCTCAGTTTAATATTTGATTTCCCTTCTCGATAGCCTGAAAGCCCCAAGCGGTTATCCTTGGGGATCCTTGGTTTGCTTGGCTGTAACCATTATACCTATCTTCATGGCCCTCATAGGTTTCTGTGATTTACTCTTCTCTGTGCCATACAGTGCTTTAGAAAATAAGAAAGTATTTTCCTAAGTTTTACACTTTCAGAATTGTTTGCTTATGCACTAGAGGCTGAATAAGAAGTCACTAATGTACTGCTGGAGTACATTTTATGTTCCGAAGACAGATGTGTATAAAGCAAGATGGCTGCATTGCGTAACAGGAGTTCTAGTTCAACCTTGCCTTTATTGGCTGGAAAAAAACCAACCAAATAGGATATTTCAGGCCAAAGAAATCAGTAACCTAGAGAAAAACTTGCTTAGAGCATTACAAAATTGCTACAGGACTGAAAAAAGAAGGATGAAGACTCAAAAAAAGGCAATTCACTTTGTTTTCCCTTTACCAGATATAAAAATAAATTCAGTAAAATTGTGTTTGATTCCACTGAGAGCAAGAAGTTCTTGTCAGAGGAATACTGGCTAGGAATATTTACTGTATACAGAAATAAAGTTTCCATTCTAGGAGACATGAGAGAAGTGCTATGGCTAGTAACTACATATTATCTCATTTAAAGTGAGAAAAATAACAAAGAGATGATATCAAGGCTATGTTCTGCAAAGCATTAGTAAAGAAAGCCCATTTGTTTTGATAAGTTTGGATTGTGTAAGCTTGTGGCGAACCTTGGCCAAGCTATGGTTTAGGTAATTGCCACATGAGATTTTGTGAAAAAATCAGGTAGTTTCGGATGGACTTGATCTTGATTTTTTGTGTGTGTTTGATTGTTAAACTCAGCATGAGGCTTAAACTGGGAAAAGACTTGTCTAAGTACTTGTGAATAAACCGTTTGAGTTATACGTCATTCTGCACTGTGCTTAAAATATAACGCTATTTCTAACATACTATGCTGTTCACAGTTGAAAATGGAAACAAAGTGGTATCATTCAATCCTAGATCTCAAGATGATGAAACTCCAGTCCTCCTGATCTTTGCTTTTATAGCTTAA
This sequence comes from Balearica regulorum gibbericeps, assembly GCF_011004875.1. Classification (NCBI taxonomy): domain Eukaryota; kingdom Metazoa; phylum Chordata; class Aves; order Gruiformes; family Gruidae; genus Balearica; species Balearica regulorum. Next base: position 25,772,667 of record NC_046190.1, on the reverse strand, counting down.
TCCTGCCTCGCTAAAGTAGCACAAGAACCAGTAGACCTATAAATCGCTTAACTTTCAGCATATGAGACCACTAACCCACCCAGGAATGATTCTCACACTTTGGGGAGCAGAAATTAGCATTGATCCCACTGCTCTGTGCTTTCATCAGAGCCTTGATTTGGACATTTTCACTATAGATTTCTGTAATTCAACAGTACAGAGGTGAACAGCCACTGGAGAAGAGAGCTTGCTCGGGTGGAAGATGGCAGCTTGTTCTCTGTAACAATCTTTCTCAGCACTCAGTGCTCCAGGGGTTGTTCCAGTCCCAGAGCATTGGAGGGTTGTTGCAATTGAGAAAGGTTTCCTTCAGCTCCCTCCACTCTCTGTAGATTTAGCTTGGCCTATGTTTGGGCCCGGACCATCTCTGAAGACACTGCAGTCTCTGAAGGAGCTGGGAGCCTACACAGTCACATCTGCTCTCCCATGGTCCTCTCCTTTTCCAGAGCTTCAGAGATAATCTCCAAGAAATTGTTAGAACTTCAGGCGCAAATTACAGTAAAAGTCAGAACCAGAATTTAGTATTTCCAGGTTCTGAGGCCAAACTACAACTCTCTGTCTCAGACCACATGGGATGTTGAAGCTAGAATTGTTTCTAAATTGAATGGCTGTAACAGATTCCCATGAATGTCAGCAGCTCTTTAGCTGCATGACTGCTGCTGAACTTTCCAGGTATGCCCAAGTGGCTGTACTTTGGAGAATAACAGGTATAGTCCATCATTCAATTGAATTCACTGGAATATTAATGGACATTGTCAGCAAACAGTAGCAAAGGGATATAGCTGTGAAGTCCTTTTGTAAGAGAATTATTTCTTTTTGTCTGGCTCTGCTTAATGAAAATCCTTGTCCCATATTCCTGCATGATAACTTCTCAGGGGCGTGTTTGGCAGTTCACCATCTGCATGTTATGCATATATGAGCAAAATATGATTGTTGTTTCATGCTTCTTAGATGAGCCAGAGCTAGTTAATAGTATGTATGCTTTTAAAATTAAATTTTGAGGACTTCAGTGCATACGTTACCCAGTGAATCCCATGGTGTCTTTCCCTAGAATAGCATTATTTAAAAGGCACTATCAATTTAAATGGCACTTTAATGACAAGGCCACAACCTTGAGGTCTGCCAAGTGGATTTTCAGTTTGGGAAACTGCATTGTGCCTGCATAGAGTTCCAGTTTAGTAAAAAATACGTCCTAGAAAGGGAAGGGAGGCAAAGAGGAAAGGAGCAGGGGGAAAGGGGAAGAGGATCATAAAGGATTCATTATAGTACTTTAGAATGGAAGATATTTTATAAATGTAACATAAAAATCCAGTTTGAGAATATGCCCATCTAGATCTCAGTGAAGTCAGTGGAACAGAAGCAGCGCACATCCAAGAGCCAAGTTTGTTTCTACATTAAAACCCCAGTAAACCTTTACTGGCTCATCAGCAACCTAAAAGGATGTATTTACTGCTGTGTAGAGCATTGATGTTCTGCATTTCATGGGACATCACTCAGGCAAGTGAACTGCATAGGAACAAAAAGCAGTGGTTTATGGGCAGCACAATCAGCAGATCACTTGGCCATCAGGCCAGTTGCTCCATACAACACCTAAGTAGGGCAAAAGGTAATTATTGCTGCTGCTTTCAGTGGGGAGAAGTCACTGTTAAGCCATGTTAGCATTCCTTAATTTTGAACTTCATTACAGTACCACTGTGGCTCCCAGAATACCTGCATGTTACTGCTGAGCCACAGTTAGTGCCTCCCGGAGTTCCTGAGAGGACCATGGATCAGCCTGGCTCGGGAGGCACAGCGCTCTCGGCAGCCCAGAACTGCTAATCGCTGTGTAGGTTTTGTAGGAGACGAGGAGGGCTCATAGCCAACCCGCCCTGCTGAGCTCTGAGCTGGGCAGCACCTCTATCCCCAGTAACTCTTGGAAAAAGGAGAATTGCAGGAGGCTCAAACTCCTTCAGCTGAGTTAGGGCATGGGAGTCCCTGCCTCTCAAAGAGGGACACTGCTGCCAGGAGAGAAGCAGTAACTCCCAATTGGCAGTCCTCACTCATTTTGAGCACATCAGGAGACCAAAGCCTGTGTCCTCTCAGAGACGTGATATATTTAATACACTGTTTGACAGCATCTTGTATCAGAGGCGGACAGGGACTCGCTACCTCCTGTTGAAGTCCAAGCCATTTCCTTCAGTTTGATGTTGTGGTGGTTATCACTAGAGGCAATGGTGGTGGGTTGACCCTGGCTGGCAACTGAGCCCCTACCCAGTCTCTTGCTCACTTCCCCCCACTGGGATGGGGGAGAGGAGCAGAAGGATGAAAGTGAGGAAAAAACCCTCATGGGCTGAGGTAAAGACAGTTTAATAAGTGAAGAGTTAAAAAACAACAAAACAAACCATGAAAAACCAAAAACTAAGTGATGGAAAGGCAATCACTCAGCCAGTACAGCAATGTAGTGTGGTATGCAGTGGCTGCAGGAACTGATGTGATTGTGCTGCACCCGACCTCCTAATTGTTGGCAAAGAGAATTCCCTTCTCCACAAGCCCCCCGCTGTCCCTGTATTTCCTTACACAGGGACAGTGCTCCGGCTTGCACGGGCTATGTGAATTTTACTCTAGAGGTTGATCCTGTTAAGCAATTGTAGCCACAGCTCCCTCGGTTGTTTGTTGAACAAGGAGACACTGTGCTTATAAGATGATCACAACTATCAGCCCTGTTTTACGATTTTTATGAGCGTTAATGGAACAAGGTTTGGGGACTGAAGGAGAAAATGGAATATGAAAAGGAAAATGAAAAGAGGCTGCGAGGAAAGCATGTCATTTCTAAATGAATGCTCTGTGCAGAGGAATTGAATCTTTTCACAGCTGAAAATGGATCTTAAATCTGATGCCTTAGCTTGTTTCAGCTTCTGTAATGAAATAGAGTTTTCCTAATACCCTGTGACCTGAATTTCTCCCTGCTTTATGGGTGCTATTCCTTGACGTACAAACCTGTATTTTCTCAAGTCAGCATTTGATGATGGATGTCAAAATACAGGTCATGTATTATGCATATAGCATTACCGATTTAAGGTGTTTACTTGTCAAGTTGAAGAAATTCAGAAATGTCACATTCACTGAATCTGCACAGCTGTCACTTGTAGTTTTTCATGCCTTTAAATGAAAGTTCTGATAAAGCAGGTTAGTTTTCCTGCATTTTTTTTTTCCTCCCTCTCTTCTGGAGGAAAAAAATAGAGAGCCTATCTATAGAATTTATGTTGTGACTTGGGAGCAGGAATGTGACCTGAGGGTGTACGATGCCTTATGACTCCAAACATAGGCACACAAAATCCCCAAGCACTCCAATTTTCCTTTCCCAAAAATATTCTAAGATTTTTATATTTTAAAAAAGTGGATTTTTTGGAAGTGTCTGAATTAAGCACAGGCAAGGAAATTAAATTAAGATAACAGATATTTATCACATCTTTCAAAACCATAGGATGAAAAATATTAAGGCATGAGTCTATTTTTCATTCAAGGAGAAAACAAAATCCCTTTAACATGCTTCCTGCATTTCAGACTGAATGCACTGTGCGTGCAGTGTGCAATTACAGAGCTCCTGACAGTCTGTGTCTAACAGAAATGACACATTTACTTCAATCTTCTGACACCATCCTAGGAAGACAAATATGTGAAGGGTTAGAGAGGTGGCTACAAATAGCCTTCGATGGATGGTCCGTGTGTGCGTGCCTCTGTGTGTGCGTGCACATTGAGACGGCAAGAAGGACTTGCACATTTAGACGCAGTTATGCCAACTTTCTTCAATTTGCTTTTAGCTAGTAGGGAAATACTGATGTGCTCTTACCATCTGAAGAGCTTGATTCACTGAAGGATGTTTTAGGGAGTATGCCCTGACATGGGGAGAGAAAAGCTTCAGGAAAAAGGGAGAAGCAGGGCCTCCAGGGATGCTCCCAGCAGTACAGCCCCTAGGGTGCATGGGAACAAGATTAGCTTTCTCTGCTCTCAGATAAGTGAGTGTAAAAAAGTCTTGCTATTGCCATTTTGACTCATAATTCTGCAGAGTATCCAACTGGGCCTGCCACTTTAACTGCTCAAGGAGTCCACAGCTACTTGAGCTTTCTTTAATGTAGTGTGACAGAAGCCATGTCTTGCCTTTCCTGTAGCATAACAGAATGCAAAACTTAAACACCGGAGCCTGCTGCAGAAGGAGGTGTCACACTAATACCCACCTGTCCTCAGATAGCATTCCCTCCGTTTGGAGTCCCACTTTAATTTTCCTGCTATTGTGAGAGTGTCAGGGTTACCTCTAACTCATGAGGTGGTGCCTGAAGGAACTCCATTAGACTCATGTTGTGAGTCTGAGAAATGTTCGGCTCTGCCATGCAGAAGTAAGCATTCAAAGAGCCAATACGGCCATCAGTCACAGCACCAGACACAAGGAAACATCTGCAAACCGATACCAGTTGGGAATGCAACTCAATGTCACCGTGCAGGTCTTACTGAATTAGTTTCAGCATGAGTAGTATTAAATGACCAACTGTTGACATTGCCAACATTTCCGATTGTCTCTAAGAAATCTGCTTTCTAAAGATTTTCTATGGACTAGTAATATTCAATAGAATCGCTTTCTATTGCCATCTTAGGTTTGCCTATGGCCATGTTTTTGTCTTGCATGCCTGTTGAAGATACCACAACCACTTCTTTTCTCCTAAGGAATTTCTTCACAGACTTTTCACTCCCTTTTACTTATCCTGTCCTTACAATCCTCATGTTGTAATGTAATAACTGCATTAACACCACTATCACCTTTCACGTGATACTCAGAAGGAAATTCATACTGGTACCATCTGGAGGGCTAAGTAAGCCTCTCTTCTCAGTGATTCTAATTTTGTTACATATATATTCTATATGTGATGTAGAAAAAACATAGGGAGAAAAGAACTGAATATCAAACCAAAATTTAAATCCCATTAAATCAAGAAGTCCAGATCTAGTGGTCCTTATAATTTGTCTTGTTTAGGAACAGTTTAAGAATGATGGTAATCATCTCTGGAAAAGAACCACAAATCACTCAGAAACACAATATAAAACCACTACAACATGTTAACAACTACAGTTTAGTTTAGAGATTTCCTGGTTTGTAAATTAGTCCCCAAACTGAAGAAAGGTAAAGTACATAATTTCATATCATCTTCTTCTGAATTCAGTAGCACATGAATGCATCAATGAGTTTAACACAGTGAAACAGTTTCCACGCAGCAAGAACATAATGAAGTTACATGAGGAATTAATTTGGCTGTGATTATTTTAGAATCATTATATGGAGAGTTCAAAACTAGTTCAGACCAGTAATGACAAAGGATCAAAAGTCTGTCCTTCTATGTCAGGTGTGAAATCAAAGAACTCAGGCATAGTGTGGCAAAAAAATGAATGTTTTCTCAGAAATGTGTGTTTATTCCCAACAGACAAATATTTGCTTTAAAATGCTGCCTTGACATTGGTCTACATGAAACCCTAAAGTAAAACTCTGGCTTCACCATCACTTCTGCAATAATGACATTCAATGAACATTCCCAGGCTTTCTGCAGCTTTAATGGACAGGGGAGATGGAATGCATTAGTCTCAACTGTGAATTTCCAGTCCAACTGTTGCATAGACTTTTGTATAACTGCCTATTTTTCAGTACTTACAATCAAACTCCAAAAGGCTTTCCCTGGATATATTTCATTAAAAAAAAAAGAGAAAAAAGAGAAAAAAGAAAAAGAAAAAAAAAGATTAAAAAATGCTCAGTGTCAAGAGCTCCATTTCAAACTCTGTAGAGAATCAGGCTGAACACATACTCTTTTTTAGAGGTGAACCTTGCTGCTCTCCAGATCTTTTTTTATTTTGAGTGCCTGCCAATATGTTCCTCTCCCACCTTTGTTTCATTTACATCCCCAAAGGATGTAAACGCTTTCTAGTTTCTTTTCAAGAATTCCTCTTACATACAGTTTGAAAACCTGTGTCTTTTTGCTTCCTTCCTCTTTTTTTCTGTTAGAATGGGCCCTTCCATCCTAATATTGCTATAATTGTAGTGCTCATAAAAATACATAGTATGAATGGTACACCTGAAAAAAAAAAAAAAAATTATGTGGGTTGTATTGGTCCTGGAAAAGTTAGAAAATTTTGAATCCATGTTGATCAAACCTAAAATCTGCTAATGAAGCAATTTGTTCCTCCAGGTTGTACTACTGTTTACAAACAATACTCTTTAAAATGTTAACTGAGGTTTAAGGAAAGGTGTTTGTTTCTGGAATATTTGAAACATTAATAGGACAAAATTAAACCTCTCTAACACTCAAGTCTTTATTTTTTTCTTTATGTTTAAATAAGCCTAACTCTTTCCATTTCACATGTTTTGATGCAAAGGCTACCTAGGATAACAAAACAAATTTCAGTTTCTCCATTAGCTATTTTACAGTAGAAATGACCTATGTATTTGTGAAGGATTATGCTTTTAAGAAATAATTGTTGAATTTTTTTTTTTTTTTTAATGACAAATTTTTTAACATACTTTTCTGGGAAAAAAAGAAAAATTAGAGAATTCCCTGTTGGTGGGGATTTTTTTTTTATATAGTTTGTCCTGTGTAAACTTTCTCTTTTTTTCTTTTTTTTTTTCCTTTCTTTTAGGCTTTACCCCTCCTGGGATGGATAGGTCATCTCCAGACAACAGTCCAGTGCATGGCCTGTTACGTCAACCCTCCATTACAACAGGAGCCAACATCCCTATTATAACAGAGCTAGGTAAGAAAAGCTAACTTTTACCCTTTCATGTACATTCCCATATCTTTTTCCCACTTCCCTTGTTATGCAGCCTCAGGAAAATTACCTATACTGTATCTTACACTGCTATGTTTTCTCTTCTGATAACTGTTTTGAATTATGCTCTCTAAAGAAAGATTAGTAACAGTTGTTTCACTTTATTTGAATAACTGAAATATATTTCTCTCTTTCCTTTGGGTTTTCTCCATTTTCTTAAATAAACACTCTATCAGACAAGATGCTTTGTACATAGTGTAACAAATAAGCAGGGGTCTTTGGGCTAAGGTTAGAAAAGAAAAAAACCACGGTAAGTATGAGCAGACATTTCCTGTGCATTTAATCAATAGTAAGAGGCCATTTGTTTATTTCTTCATGGTCCAGAACTGTTTAATCATGTGTAACCAAACTCTGTATAATAGTATGAGACATTTTACTCCTGAGAATATGATGATGGTAGGTAACCAGGCTCTGATTTCCACTCTAGCTGTGGGTATTTATGTTGTCAAGTGGTGTGATGTGAAGTGCAGAAGCTGTTCTGTTTTTTTCATGGCAAATACAAACTTGATTTGTGGTCCTTTGTCCTTTTATTTTCCTTTTCAGTTTTATTTTTTAAAGCCTTACCTGTCTTTTTCCCTTACTTTATTCTCTTTCTGTACTTTCTTTTCCCCCTAAATACTTTACTTATTAGCTAAGCCTGGCAAACTTCTGCCTTTGGTTTCAATCAGTCAGGAAAAAAACAGTGGAACCCACATTCTAATGATAACTGAACTGGGTAAGAAGTGCCTTTTTCCTTCACATCACTGTCTTATTTTCTGTTGTTGTTGTTCTTACTGTCATCAGCTTTTTCTTTATTTATCTGGCTGTATCAGAGGGGCTACCCTCATGGCACTGCTTTGAATGTGTTTTATCTGTGGTTCTGGTTGAAATTGACTGTCTTGTTCTGGCCTTTCTTAATGATTTTTTTTTTTTTTTTTTCACGCAGCATCAGTAAACCTTTGATCACACTCGTCTGACCTGCCGGCTGTTTTCATAGCACCTTCTCACCAATTCATTTTCTTTGGCCTGGGTCTCCACCTCCCGGCCCTCCCTTCCCCCCCCCCCCCCCCCCCCCCCAATTTTTCTCTCCTTTTCTCTCTTTCTTTCTCTTTTTGTTATTTCAGCCAATTGTCAATTTGGTGGACATGCCTGAGCAGTTCTTGCAGGAAGTCCAAGAAGAAGTAAAAGATATCAGAAAAGAAACCCCAGCATCATACTTTCCCTTAGGCTATTTGATTCCTTATTTTGGGGAGCAGGCCTTTTCTCAGAAGCTCAGGTTTTGAAGCTGTACAAAGCAGCCAAGCTTCTGCATTGCTCCCTCCCAGTACAGAGAGCTCTCGCCAGCTTTTGCCAGCGGTGTTTGATGAGCGTTTCCTATGGCGCAGCACCACACGTTCGAGCCTGCCTCACCTAGCCCGGAGACCTTTCGTAGAAATCCTAGCGTGCTAACTTGCATCAGGAAGATAAAGATATCGAGGATAAAACTGCACTGGCAGAATTCACGTTAGATTTGTAGTGCCTTGGAAACCGACACCACGCACAGCTAGCAAGCTGGTGTCAAAGTCGGGTATTAGTCTGCCAGATGTAAGCGGAGAAAGAATGCTACTGTCGATAGTGCCTACTCTCAACTAGCAAATTAAACTAAGGCACAAGCGCTTCAAAAAGTACATTTTGAAATGATACGTCGGGCTTTCGAATACTATTTTGCTCAAGAATCCGGAGAATAAATTGATAGCCATTGTACAAAGAAAAGAATGTTGTGGATATTGGTAGGATGAAATTCTTCTGACTCCCAGGGCAGAACACTTCTCCGTTTACAACGCTGAGGTGTTATGCTTTCATGGTTACATCAGGGAGTGAGAAGGCAGGAACTTTAATTCCTGCTTCAGCTTGGGTCCTGACTGAATGATCGTGGCCAAGTACTGGCTCAACAGGGCTCTAAAAGGAGGATAACGATGCTCAGCTGTTGAGAGGCTTTATCTATAGCCTATTCATGTTTTGTAAGCTAGGCATGGCAAGCACGGTAGAATATACAGGTTGGAAAAGGAGTGGATGGAAAATGAAATTATATAGGAAGGAAGATCAGAATAGAAGCAGAAGTCTTTCAACCTAAGAAATCCAGAGCCAAAACCTGATCAAGTTAACAGCATGTTGGTTTCAAAGCTCGCTGGGCTGGCTCAGGAGATGTGATCACACAGGGAATAGGGACATAGTCAATATGTGCAGTTTCAAATGCTGAAAAAGTCTTTAAGTTCCCTTCCTTGCATCAAAACTGAAATTAATTTGTCATTTAGTAAGTTAAAGGGTATTTCAATGGCATAGCTAAGCAGTCTGTGCTTTCATGTCTGAGCAGGACTAATATGGAAATTAAATATTTGATGAAATATGATCCACTTGATACACTGATCTCAAGGAAACAACTATTTTTAGTGGAATGGAGTGGAGGCAGAAAGCTTAACTATGACAATGAAATGCCAGAGAAAGTCTGAATGACAAATACTACTTTATTTGGGCTTTTTCTTTAAAACAGCCTGATGTAGATTCTTTTTCACACTGGCTAATAAAGAATTTGTGGCTAAGGAAGTGAAATTATGGAGACAAATACTTGAACAAAAGGCAGTGCTGCAAGACAATAGCTGGAGCGTTGCTCATTCATTCATTCAGATAGATGCATGTTAAAGGGACAGTTTATCCTTTTTTGAGACGTAAGTGCATTAACACCACTCCAGTAAGAATCACAGCAGCCCATCTAACAGATGCCTGTGGGCTATATCAGAGTTTTATGGACGGCCTTTATTTTACAACAGAGTTCTGACTTGGTATCTTATGATAACATTTCACTGTACATGCATACAGCCTTAGCCACTGTACCCGACCAATACCAAGATTGTCTCAATATATCAAAGAGCATCGTGTATCTCATTTTGAGTGCAGGCAGCTGGTCCCACGAAGCTACTTTTACAGCAAAGGGGTAGTCACCTCTCAAGAACAAGAGAGTCACCTCTTACGAGCAAGATAATGATCAACAGATTTTTAAATGCGCATTTTCACATCCATCTTGATTTCATTTTCAGTGACGTCAAAGACACAAGTCTGTGTTTCCAGACATATGCCGTTTCTTTTTCTTTCTGACTGTGTAATGTGTAAGGTCATATGCTGGTGACCTAGAAGCACCTTATGATTTTATTATTATTATTTTCAGTAAATGATTCAAATGTTCAGTTCTTGGACCAAGATGATGATGATGATCCAGACACAGAACTGTATCTCACTCAGCCCTTTGCATGTGGAACCGCATTTGCTGTCAGTGTGCTGGACTCTCTCATGAGCGCAGTAAGCAAACAAAACTTTTTTCATTCACTTCCATCAGACTTATTGTGAAAGAGTATGAAAGCGTAGTCCCTTTTCCACAGGTAGTCAGGAGAAGACACTTTTCTCTTAGATGTCAAGAGAATTTTAAAACCTAAACTAGCTTATTTTTTAGTTGGACACAGAGACCTTAAAACATCAACAATTTAGGACTACCATGAGTCCACAATTTTAAAAGCAGAGTCTCATGTCAGGCTTTAGGATAATATTTTCCAAAAAATGTCGTATCTCCCTTCTGAAACCCAGACCCAAATTCAGTGTGTCAGTCCCTATGCTCACGGTTCTTGTCAGACAGCATCAACTGTGTTTTAAGCTTTTAATTTCCTGTAGCCATGAACAATGCTCTGAGTTTGAGCACTGGGGGACACTGATAGAACTATACAAAAGTCATTGTACACATCACATGAACTCTACTCATGTGAAGACAGGTCATTATCTCTTTTTCACATGAGTTGTCTTGTGAATCAAAACATAAGTGCATGCCAGAAACTGCGGATGGTGGCCTTTGGTTACGTCTACATTAGGGTTTTTGGTTTGCAGCCATAGTACAGTTTGGGAAGCAAACACCTCAGTCATGCTCCTTTTTATCCTCCCTTACTTCATGTTGGCTAGGTTTTCAGACCAGTCTTGCTCTGTTTGAGCTGCACTTCTTTCAGAGGGACCTTAAGTTCTGCTAGATGTAGCAAGGACATAGTCTTTTTACAATCTGAGCATAGGCTTTCTGAGCTCCCCATGGAATAAAGTTCCATAGTGCTGGGAACCATCATCTGTTGTAAATCCCACGTAATATTAGAAATGAGCACAGATTTCCTTAAAGGAGCCAAGTCTGAGCTTCACCTAAAGGTGCTTTTAAGAAATATTCACGGTGGTCTTTATTATTTGATATTTTATTTGTATTTAATATCTAAGTATCTGTATTTCATCTTTTTATTCCTTGCTATATTCCTCATATGTTCCATCCACAGATGAATAATATCAGTCTACACTGATAACATTTTATTCTAATGCAGACTAGGTGTTTGCAATAAACTCAAAAAATACTTTTTTTTGAAAGTTATTTGCCATATTTTGCAGACATGACAAATTCAGAAAGCCTAAGCAAGCACACTTAAACTCTAATTAAAATCTCTATGTGTGAAATATTTAGCATTTTCACATTATAAATGGGAATAATTTAACATGAAGTTTCCAAATTGTTATACTAGAGCTGTTTATCTACTCGCACTATTATCTAAATCAATGATCCTGAATGAATCATTCAGTAGGGCACCTCCAGAATCTTAGAAAAAGTAGGGTTAATTCCTCAGATTGCCACAAAAAGAGTGCAAAATATTGTGGACAACATTGCTTTCTTCTGCAAAGGTATATCACGTAGATAATAGTGAGACAATGAGACATATGTGGAACATGACTGTTCAGAAGTTTTTACTTGGAACTCATCATATAATCCTCACAATATATTTAGTTATTGCTAGCTCTTATTAACTTTTCATTTTTGACAACATGCCCCTCTGTTTCTGCAATTCCTTTCTCCAACAGTCTTTTTTTCCCAAACATTTTCACATCTAAGTGGTCGTATTATATGTCAGGGGCAGTGCAGCCTGAAGCCAGAGAAGTAAATGTGATAACAAGAGTAGAAAATTCTAACTTAGAAAAAGTACTAATCAAGAAGACAAGCCAAGGATTCAGTCAGTTAGAATTGTTCACCATCCTCTTTTCTTTCACCACTTTGCTGATCGGTGGCAGCATTATTTTCTCTTTTATTCCTCAAAGGCCTAGTAAAGAGTTGGAAAAGTACAATTCTTCCTGACCCTTCAGAAAGTGTAAGATGTGTGAGATGTTTTCCCTTTACTATCCCTGTTCTCATGGAAAGGATGTATGCTCCTTTCACTTCTTCTCCAAGGAAAAGAGCGTTTCTCACACAAACTAATCTACTTGCACTGAATTATCTCTTTTTTTCTTCTAGAGTACACTTGTTTTTAGGGACCAGCTGCTATTTATTCTGCCTAACTTCAAGCCAGTACCGGCAGACTGAACCCAAAATCCTAACTAAATTGTGAGATCTGCAGTCATGCTTTCATCCTATTAAGTGCACAGGAATTCTGTAAGAAGGAAATAATTCACACTGTACTCGCCTGTGCCAGCTCACTTTGAGATGAGGATATAGTTCATTATTTGATCCACTTAGTGATTCAGGGGTTTTTATTGCTTAATTTTTATAGACAAATTCCAACTTATGATCTCTGTTGATGTCTCTGGAATGTCAATTCCTCATATGGGCCACAGTAAAAATGCACAATGCACGAACTGCTCCGTTAAGAATGAATCTCTTCTCCCGGTAGTGGGGTTTTGTAGTAAAACAGGTGTAACAAAGATCAGGAAGTAGAATAATACCCACACATACCTGCAGTATTCTTTCTGACCTGCAGGTAATTTTAAACATACATATAGATGTATGCATATAGAAAAAGAGGTACAAAATATATTTACACTAATTTAGTAAATAATTCAGTTATTCAGTAATAATAATTCAACAGTATTAATCAGTGTTAAATTATTATTATCTTTTATATAATTTTATTAATATAGAAGTAGTGAACTAAACTCTTCTCATGAATCACAGATTAGAAAATGCATTGTCACTTTCTGATTGCTGAAGATCATTACATTCTGCTAGTTTAGTGTCATTTCCTATAAGATGACAGTATTAGATATTTTAAATTTGAAATTGCCTGTTATTTTCTTATTTCAAAGGTAAAAATCTTAATGAAGTTTACTTTTCAAAATGCTATCTACAGGCTGTCTGCACACAGTTTGTCCTCTGCAGCAAAGGCAACATATTCCACAAGCCAGTGTGGTAGTTTGAAGATCATTGCTCAGAAGACAATAACGAGCTCAAAAACTGCATTGTCTTTTTGATGAGTTGGTAACAGTGGTCTCTCCAGGCTTCCGTGATGGTGCATTATTGTACTCTGTGTGAAGACTGTAGGCATGGTTCATGTTTTAAGTGTGGCAGTGGCTATTGTTAAATTGCACCAGCTAATCATTATTATGTCTTTGAAGAGACATCTACTGCCATCAGAGTCTTGAATGATATATTAATATTTGTTTTGTCATAACATATGCAAACTCAGGGAAAGAATATATGTAGTCTGTCAGTCTCAAGGTGGTGTCGCTCATGAAAACCAAAGCACGTTCTCATCACCAAATTGAATGTGACTAAAAACCATGGGAATGGAAGCATCTTTTAGATAATGTGGATGTTTTGTAAAAAAGATTATCTTCAGCTATAAAAATGTTACACGACATAGGATAGCTTAAGAGAAGCAAATTTTTGAGGAGAACTACTTTTTCCTTTTATGTGTCTTGTTGAGATAGTTATTCCAGAAAATCCTGTGCGTGCAAGGGAACCAGTTTTATCAACACGCAGTACCTTCAAAGGTTTAAACAGTTGGCCTGAGAGCCAAAGCTTCTCTGTTGTTCCTTTTGGCACTGAAGCTATGAGAACCATAGAAATTCTGGCAGGTTGGCATCCCTCCCATACATACTGCCGACAAAAACCTTGATATACTGTCGGAGTGGTGGCGTTAGAGGCAGGGATTCCAGAAAGAGATTATACTGTTTAACATTTGATATCCTAGAATTTATTTCCTTGTGATAGAATTTTAGGTCTTGATTTTAGTTCTATAATACTAAATTCTACTTTTTCTTCATATAAATGAAAGCACAAAATGAAGACAATTGTTAAAACAGTTAAAAATAACTTTTCAGTATATCCCTTACTCAAGACTTCTCCCTCAGGGATCCTCACAGTCTTATTTATACAGAAAAGAAACTGTTCCAATCTGTGATATGGACATGTTGAAGCACAAGACTATTTTTTGTGCCAGTCTGTTCAGGGGATTAACATGCAGCATTTTGTAACCTAAACTGTCCCAAACTTCTTTAAAGTTTGGACAATATTATGAGAATCAATAGGTTTTCAAACTGTGAAATGCTGCTGTTTATTTTCTGCTGTTGATATTGAGTCAAAGGCCCCTTTGTTATTGGTATAAGTTACTGATGTTAGCTCAGTCATCCTCAGGTTTTGGATATATATTATTCATTCAACAGAATTTTTCCGACTGAAAAAGAAAAGCAAGTTAAAATATTTGTTTGAAAGCAATATTAAAAACTGCATGCAGTGTAGGAGGAGTCTTTTTTAAAAGAAATCCATAAAAAACACTAGCAAACACACAAAAATGGCAGATATGACTTGGAAAATGACAATTTTGGAGTAATTATAAATGAAAGGCAAAGTGCTATTAAAGTTAAAGCAATGTTATTAAAAGATGTGCTAATTTTCAGTTAAATTTTCTGTAAAAGACCAATTAGTTTAAAAGACTTGACAGCATTAACAGCAAAACATAAGCACTCTGGTAATTATACTTTAAAAAAATGATTGAACAAATGGGAAAGCATCCCCGAACAATTTGAAAGAGCTGCACTACAATTCTGGAGCATAGGCTAGGTGGCACTGCTAGCTCAGATATCTATGTCAGAATTTCCTTGCTATTTACCCAGTTTCAGTGTCTATGATGCATTTCCTTTTTTCTGCGTTTAGACTACACCTATTTCATACTCTTATTCCGGATGCTGATTATAGCGGTGTCATACAGATATCTAGTGTTAATGGCAGTAGCAAACAAGTATTTCTTTAGTTACGATTTTACAGTCAACATCACTGGAAAGTGTCTTGTTACTTTAAGTACAGCAGCACCTTTCCAAAGGCATTCTGTAGATCAGTTTCTTATAAGTACTGGCATATCCAGGCCATGTACCCTCCCACAGCGCAAGTAGAAGATCACTCTCAAATTAATTTCAGTGTATTGTTATTCCAAAGGAAATGGATATCAGCCAGTTCAGCTTTTCAGTGTCTCCCCCAGTTCCAAACTGGCAAGAGGTAATGAGAGAAGTCTGATTTTTGTGACAATCGAAAGCATGGACAGACGTTTTTTTCCTGAGGAGTGTTAAATACGTTAGTACAGGAGGAAGCAGCCCTATTCAGCCAAAGGTGACAAGGTATAGCTTTCTATTCACCCATCCTTTCTTGCTTATGGCTGGGCATTTTCTGATCGGTTGCAACGCCAGAGCAGTCCATCCTGAAAGTTGGAATCTTTTCACTCATTGATGCCAAAAACCCAAACCCCATCATTTGGCTGCACTCATCCATCTGATTAAATGGTGACATCCACATCAGTCATGGTGTGAAACTCAAATTAAGCCATTGTTCCAAGATAAATGTTGCCTCCTTTGCTAATAAGTGCCTTAGCTTTGCCTTAACATTTGTCTAGCAGTGGGAGGCCTTTGTGCAGTGACAGCATTCTGTTCCATCGACAATAGATCTGATTCTTTTCTCATTTGCATCAGTTTCATAGGAGTGTACGGCTCCCAGAGTTACTCCTGGTTGGCACATGACATAAGTCAGAATTGGGCCCCTTATGTCTTGATTGTGCTGGACTTTGGAGGGGGATATTTTATTTTATTTGTATTAATGTATTTTTGACAAGTGTCTGACTTGATACATTACTTTACTACTGCTTTCATTTCCCAGTTTAATATGAGATCTGTGGTAAAATAAGCAATATGGCCACAGTATAATTTCTTAGTAGATCATGCTCTAGTGAGCTACATCTGAATTTACGACAAGGGGTAATTGTGCACGTGCACAGTACAAAATTCAGATGAGCTAAGAGTATATGTGTTTAAATCTTGGATTCTGGCTATAGTCGCTATAATTTGAACGACAGAGAGAGAAAGGGTTGGAAACCAGGTAAGGCTGGCCGAATGATACCTCCTAATGAGTAATAAAATTATTAGTACAATTTTAGACTTTTGTATCTTTCAGAAATCACTGCAAGTCAGCAGTCTATAAAACCAGGCTACTTTACACAAACCAACATCTACCAGTCTTAGAGCAGCTGATCATTTCTTACTGTAGTTGGCCCCATTGCAAACCAGACTTGAGAAATCTACCAGTAAAGATACGCTTTCCTTTTGTTTTATGCTCTTCTCTCTTGACTTATAGATGTAAAACTGAGAATAGCATTTTTAATAATATTAAATATCACTACTTAGTGAAGAAAAGGAATCAAAAATACTGAATGAAAGAGTGGGGAAGGCATGAGAAAAGATACAATTGCAGAAAATGGTATGCTTTTCTGAAGTTGTGTACTTAAAGTGCCATATAGAATATGTTGGAGCACTGAATGGGCTTTTCCAGCTTCTACAATTGCAATGCTTCCAACCTCTAGATCTGGCAGATTTTGGCTTTATATCCATGAAACTGGTGTCAAGTAACATCGCTGCCTAACTGCAGGAGCAAAGGAATTATGCTAATTATTTTAGTTCTGAGTGGTAGATAATAAACACTGACAAAAGCCAAGAAAAGAGTTTAAATTTAATGCTGGTTTTGTTTTGCTTTGTTTTGGTTTTTTTTTTATTCTGAGTACTTCCATGTTGGAAAAGTATAGCATAGTGGGAGGAGTTGCCAAAGACGGCAACTCTGATTCTCACCTCAGGGACATCAAGGAAGAAGTAATTGAAGAGTAAAAAATCATGCCTGAACGTCTTCTCTCTCTCTCACCACGGCAGTTCCTATTAAACATCATGTAATAACTCCAGACGTACATTCCTGCAAGGGGTCACATTGATTTTTCTATATGTTAAGAAAGGTCTGAGTATTACACTTGAATTGTTACACAATGCATCCACATATGTAAGAGCTGATTTCAGATTAGCTGTTGGTTTAGACTAATGGAATCTTCCTGACCTCCTGCTAATGTCAGACAACTCTTTACAGTACACTTTGTAATTAAAATATGTAGTGCCTTACCCAGGCTAATTTAAAATAATTGGAGTTGATGAGATGCAAATATTTGCTGTAGGGCATGTATAACAATAACAATATGTTCCTCTCATTTTAATTTAGGCAACAGGTGAATGGCATATATGCCTATGTAAATAAGCAGAGAAGCTTGAAGTTATGAAACTTCAATGTAACAGTGAAAAATGTTGCCGCGTAGAATTCATTTTCTCCTGTTTTATCTGTCATCTAGAGTGAACAATAAAGCTGAAGTTTCATTATACAAAGAAAGGATATCAAAGTAACATGGATAGGAAGCCAGTTCAGCTTTTTGATCTCATGATAAATTATTTCAACTTGTACCTCAGTTTACCCATGTATTAAATACGATTACATTTTATGGACAGAGCAGTGAATTTCATTGAAAAGTATTATCAAAAAAAGTATTCTCTTTGGTCAACAAGCACTATTTGAGAATTCAGTATTCATTTTTAGTAGGCTGGATTACAGACATTTGTTCCAAGTCCTAAGTTCAAGAAAAGTCACAAATCTAGTAATGTGAATCCACAAATCCAGCAACGTCAATCGTGTGTACTCTACAGTGAGCTCATTTTCTTCTCACGTCCCCCACACTTGCAAAGCTTCTGAAAACACAGACATTAGCGACGTTGTAAGTGATGGTGCCTCCTTTTTTTGCTCAACGGTATTTTTTTGCTCAGTACATTACATAGCAGATATTAACTGAGTATCTCTGAACTATACTGGTATACTTTTAAGTGAACTTGAAAGTCACTCATCTGGCATTAAATTAATATTTAAAATACCCATTGTTCGCCTGACAGACCAGCAATGCTAGAGATGCTGGCAAAATGTCAGTGTGGAGTAAATCTTCCCTAATAAACCACACTTACCCTATACCCTAGAGTTTTTTAAAAGGACCACCAGGATCCCAAACTCATCATACATTTATCTGGAATGAACTCAAGATGTTTAATTGATACATGCTTATGTCTGAACACTGTCAAGTCTCGTAATAAGATGTTTAGTACAATACATTGGTTAGACTGCTAGAGTCCAGCCACAGTAATAAGTAATGACATTTGCAGCACAAAGGCAGCTCCCCAACGAATTGGTGACAAGAGTAAAAAGGCAATCTAGCCTGTGTAAGCTTTAAATGTGGTCTGAATTTTACAATTACATGTCCTAAAGCCCATTATTAGACATGAAGGCAATGAGAAGGAAAGCAGTCATTGCATCACTACTAACACCAATTATAGGAAACATAAATCATTCAAATTTTTGTACTTTAATAAAAATCAGCCTGAATTGGTGTTTAAAAGGAAGGATCTAGTATAGGAGCCTAATGGGATAGAAGAAAATAGAGTAATTGGAGGCTGCTGTCTTTTCACTTTCTATATAAAATTATTTGAAGAGACAGCCAAGAACTTTAAACAGCAGAAACCCAGAAAAGTTGTAATTTGGATGTCTTCAGTTGTGACTTTAATGGTGTTTTCTTAAAGAGCTTTCTTTATCTCTGCAGACATACTTCAATGACAATATCCTCACACTGATACGGACATTGGTAACAGGAGGAGCCACACCAGAGCTGGAAGCACTGATTGCTGAGGAAAATGCATTGAGAGGAGGTTACAGCACGCCCCAGACACTCGCAAACAGGGACAGGTGTCGAGTTGCTCAGCTGGCTTTGTATGATGGGCCGTTTGCAGACCTAGGGGTAAGATCATGAGGCAGATGTAGGACCAAGGCTGCTCTCCAATCCATTTGTATTCTCTCAGACTGAATTAACAATCTATCTTAATTAGCCCGTAATTTCTATGATTTAAGTTCACAGAGATTTTGGATCGTTTGACAATTTACAGCACAAGGTGCCAGGTTTGCTCTTACCCTTTTTAAGGAGCTGTACGACTTCCCAGACTCCTTGCCTGGATATTTCATACAGAAAATCCTGTGGCTCTTCTTAGTTGTCAGCTAGAGAGATGGATGAGCTGACTTTGGTGATATAACCATTCTAACAATAATTCATCGTAAACATGAGCAGTATCTATACCTTTGTTGGGTTTTGATAAGCTTATTTAGTCTCTCCATGGAGCTTCCAGTTCTTGCTTAAATTATGCTTATGAGCTTGAAAACAAAGCTATAAGGTTTGTTTTCTGCTGTTTCTAGATGAACTAAAATTCTTGCAAAATCCTAATTTTCTCACATTTCGACTCCATTATCTTAAGAGTGAAATTAAAAAACCCAAACAAACAAAAAAACCCCACAAAATAAACAAACCATCATTTAAAAAACAGTCCATTGGGATAAAGAACTGTCTAGAAATATTTTCTGAACCAAATCTTGTAATCTTGAGGGGAATCTCAAAGCACCCACTTCACATTGATGATGATTTAGGATTTGATATTTCTTGAATTCACCTTTTGTTCACCAGCTCTGTTCAAAAAGAATGGAGTGACCTTCTTCACAGAAATGACAGGGAAGCCCAGTAAGCATTAAGGGTACACAGAGAGAAGTAACCAGCCTTTCCATTCATGTACAAGTCCATTCATAGCTGAGCCTAACAACTCGTCAAAACACTTGGGCCTGCAGTGTAACGTTTCACAAATAAGACAAGCAATAGCAATCCTTCAAATGTTATTTTGCCAGAGCCTCAGTTGCGCTACATCAGTGAAGGCAGAATGCATTAACACTCATCATTACTTAAGAATCAGTATTTTAGATATACAAATTATCAAATCTAAACTTTTTTTCCTAATAAAAATATTTTATATTGTTTATGAAAAATGGCACACTTTTCATCATTATTTTGAAGTGGGAGATGTTTTATTATCCTTTTGACCCCTCAGAACTCTAATTTCTGTTGCGCTCCCCAGTGAATTTATTTGTCTAAGATGACAGTATGGCTACTGCCAAAAAAGGGTCAAAAGTACTAACAATTTTAATACCATCGTTAATGTAATTTGTAGAATATGCATTGTTTGGTACCAAAATTTATATTTCCAGCTTAAAGCAAATCATTCACTCTTCCCAATTTACCATCATTTCATGGACCAAGGATCTCCAAAATAATGATCACTTTACATAACTGCATATTTGAAATAAAACCTTTAGATTCTTCATTTCCTTGGGTAAAAGATTCTCATTTATGACAAACAGCAGACCGTCTATACGTTGTCCTTTTTGTACAAGCTCATACTGAAAATCCTGTTCCCTGACATTGTGTTGAGAAAAGAAAGGAAAAAAATGTGCTGTTCTCTCTTTTTTTTTTCATCCCCCTCTCCTTTCTGTCTGCTAGGATGGAGGTTGTTATGGAGATCTATTTTGTAAAGCACTGAAAACATACAATATGCTTTGCTTTGGAATTTATCGATTAAGGGATGCACATCTAAGTACTCCCAGCCAATGCACTAAACGGTAAGTCCAGTCTTTTAGAACATCTCTGCTTCACCTTTAGTCGTCTTGGTGAGGAAGATCCCAGTGCCTATAATAAATCTAAAAAAAGAGCTTTCTTCATTTTTTTACATAACTTTGCCGCAAAAGGTAACTCTTTGAGGACTTCATGATGACTCTTTAGCTGAGTTTAAATCATAGGCTGAATATCATTGCATAAATTTTCAGTTAATTTTAATCAAAAAATTTTAAAGTAAATTTTCAGAACATACCTTTATCTTGTTTGATTTATGATGATCCACTGCTTGTGTACAAGGAAAGGGCTTCAGTTTGCTTATATCAATCAGCTGTTAGTTACTGTATAATAAATTAGATTATAGTAGCTAGACTTTCTTTTTTTCAGAATGCTCAAAAAATACTCCTGTGGGCTTCCCATTGGTACTGTTTGTATCTAATCATCATTTCTTCCAGTAAATGGAAACTCTTCTCTTGGTAGAATGAATTTTTACTTCTGTAGCACCAAGGCTACCTCAGTGCTTTAAACAGAGCGGACACATTTCCATCTTTGCAAACTGAAGGCCATTTAGCAGCTTACTTGAAATGTGTCTTCATTAAGTTCCTACTAGAAATACACACACAGACCCACACCAGAACTATCGCAAATCTACCGTTTGTTACTGTTTCATTCTCTACGAAAAGCGTCATTATTGGGTGAACATGGCAATAAACAACCCTGCAGCCCACCAAAGCAGTTTCTTCTGTAAGGATTTGGACAAATTGGGTAGAAAAAAATATTTTTGGTTTAGATTTACAGTGTATTTGCTGTACTCGGGATTATTTGTTGTATTAATACTGTCCCTGAGGCAGCTAAGCCAGATTTCCTACAAGAACTGAATTCATTTGAAAATAAGTTGTGAGCTTTGTGATCGATTTTTACTCATTTCTTGCCTGGACAGAAAATGCCTATTGCCTTGCTCAAATATGTTTTTCACATGCATGAAAAAAATTAGCAGCAGGGTCTATAAGCCCTTCCTACCCTGAAAGGGGGTTAGTTGAAGGTGGGGATTCTTGAAATTGATAGAGTTTTTATTTCAGGCCTGGGATGTATACTTAGCAATGCTGGATTCTTGGATGTGCAGATTTCTCTTTATAAATGCTCTTTGAGGCCATGAGTGTACATGTGGAATGAATGAACAAAATTAACCTCACTGCAAATTTGCTGATATATTTTCCTTAACTTGTTTTATGTCCAGTCACAATCCAGACAAATAATTATATCCTTTGCTCTATTGACAGTATTTAAATATTTAATAAATATATAGTAAACATGTATTTAAATATAACTGCACCTAAAATCCTCCTCTCCCTGCTTTTCAGCCATTCTATTAAATACAGTTGCTGGTGGGTATGTTACCGGTTTTTGTCAATATGTAAATCTGTTTGCTAGAGTCTGCTTGCTTGCATTACAGTGCAGCTAGAGAAAGGAAGGTGATTTGTGTGGTGTCGTCTCTGAAAAATCATGACGTGAGTCACTTGAAGAACATCATACTCAGACAGTGTGTCTGCACAACAGAAAACATACAAAAAGTGATATCTGACATAAGGTCCTAAATCATAATGGGTATTGTGTGAGCTAAAATTAGGTACACACTGAAGGAGACAGAAAAAAATCTGGGTAAATGTTCATGAGGTAACAGCTCTAGAAGAAATTTTTTAGCACAAATCTAAACCTGCTTTCTCTCTCTTTCTTTCTCCCTTTCTCTCCAGTTATGTTATCACAAACCCACCATATGAATTTGAGCTTGTGCCGACAGACTTGATCTTCTGTTTGATGCAATTTGACCACAACGCTGGCCAGTCCCGGGCCAGTCTTTCTCATTCCTCCCATTCCTCCTATTCTTCCAGCAAGAAGAGTTCATCAGTTCACTCCATCCCATCAACAGCAAACCGACTGAACCGCACCAAGACCAGGGATTCCCGGGAAAAACAGAAGTATGTGCAGGAAGATAGACTTTGATATGTGTACCTGCTCCCACTGTGTGTGAAACTTGCATTCACCACCCATTCTCCCCAGTTAATGTTTCCAGCAGTAATGTTCCCTGTTTTCCCATGGAGTTCTCCCTTTTTGTACACATATTTTGCATATGTATGACAGTGTGCATGTGATTGTCATTTTTATTTCACCACCATAAAACCCTTAAGCACAACAGCAACAAAGCAGACGGACCAAAAGTTATTTATGATGCTAAGGGAGAAAAAAAAAAATTCTAAACCCATAGGCACACTGAAAACATAAATAACTCACTGCAGTTACTCTACATATCAGAAAATAGAGTATATTTAACATGAACACTTGCTCTTGATGTCAGAGTTACACAAAGAAAGTCATTTAGTGCAGAAGTGTTGATGTATGTTGCAGTAGGTTTTTTTATATTCATATTTACAGGAGTTGCTACATTTATTTGAAGCTTATAAAACTAACCCATTGACAGAAAAAAAAACCCAAAAAACCAAAAAAAACCCACACTAAAAAATCCTTACCGATTTTTTCACCTGAAAGCTTATATTGTATAGGGCTTACACTCTTTGTATAGATTATTGCTACTCACCTGCTTTATACCAAAGCAACATCAGGGACTTTTCTGCTTGTTTAAGGACTTTCTCTAAAATACTAGCCTTTTGGAGATAGTGTCTTTTCCCTTTAGCACTGAAATTGTCTGGGCATGGAGTTGTAAAACTCCAATGGTTTAATTCAAGTTTAGAAAGAGTCTAATTGCATATTAAATTATTATTCTGTCTATTTATACTGCCACATGAATAGCTATATTTTCTTTCACTTTTGACATTTGGGATAAAAAGCCATATGTATCATAAATATTGGATGTAAGTCATTAAAAACTGCCTTCCTGGGACTTTTACGTCTTTAAAAGGTGAATTAGTCACCTTATGTACAGAATAAATAATGTTCAGAAAAGAGCAAGCATTTTTCTATGCTTAAGTATCAGATCTCAAGGGACTTTGTTCCTTTCCCCAGATGGTAGTTTAACTTTTCCAAGTTAGAGCGGTGGTATAAATCTTCCAACAAGAGTCCTAACATGTGAAGATCCTCCAGAAATCCTCCTCCATGTTCTAGCTGGTTCTTTTCAACAGGTGCGTGCCAGTACGCAGGAATACAGGGGAAGACAACCGATTGCCTTTAAGGTCTCTCCCATTTGGGAAGAAAAGGTGCTGTGACCTAGACAGCTCATGAGCAGAACAAGAAGGCCGGGGTGGAAGTACTGACTGTGCTGAGGCATCCTGTTCTAGGCACTTGCCAGCGTTTGGTTCATGCAGTCTCACCAATGACACACCTAGCCAAACAAAAATTGAGGCAGGGAAATTAAAAGAAGTAGTGGAAAGGAACCTGTCCTAGATAGCCATAGAAATGATACTTCAAGCTTGGGTGTTTGTTTGTTGTTTTTTTTTTTAATTGTCAAATGCCAACCTTTTGAAATGTAGAACTAGTTCTAGGTGGTATGAAGATTTTCCCAGAGTAGGGAGGCCAGAAACACATACCACCTTCCCCAGCTACCCAGCAAGAAAGCATGCAGACAGAAAATAAATATTTGGATGTGGGAGTGATTAGCATTGTAACTGCCAACCCAGACAAGGTGCTTTTATGGTTAGTGTTGTTTTCTACCTTCCCCTTCCCCACGCATGATAATTTTGAAGATTTGCTTGCTGTGTGAATTGACAATGAAGCCAAGCACTTTTACTGACAAAACCTGGAACCATCTAAGTGGGCTACAGAGAGTACCACTGTGCAGTGTTAAGCATAATGATTGGAATACAGTATATATGTATGTGTGCATTCAAATGCAGCTGTAAGTCCTATCAGTGAAATACGTTGCAAATTATGGATGCTCCCCTACAAATTACAGTTGCTCTTCATAAAGACAAATTCTGTGTTTCTTTTTGCAAAGAAAGTTATGTTTTGCCCTAAGAATATTTATTACTACAAGGATGTGCCAGTTAAAGTGCTCAACAGGAAATATGACAGTTTAAAAGCATTGTAAAACTTACATAGCTTACTTCTTTTTCTAAAGTGCAACAAGGATGAATAGAATGGGCCAAGGTATGACAATTAATGGTTCTGCATGACCTAGCAACTGCTGTGGGTTTCCTTCTATAACTTTGTCCTTGTGAAAACTTGTGAAATTAAAAAAAAAAATAGTTAAAAACTTTATTCAGTTATTGGTTTGTTTGTTTGTTTGGTTGTTTTGTTGGTTTTCTTTTGCCTTTTTTTTCCCTCCAAACCAGAAGTAAAACTGGCTGCTGCTGCTGCTGCTGCTGTTGCTCAACCCTGTTTTATTTTTTATCCTCTCATCTGCTTGCCTTTCTAATTGCACGTATCCTTTTGTAAACACCCAGGTTCCTGCTCAATGAAGATGCCTACCCCGATGCAGACATTACTTAATTTCCCATTCCTCATTCCAATTCCTTTCCTCCCCTCCCTTCCCTACTCCTCCATCCCCCTTGTATGTTCATGAGCATCTTTTTATGTTGGCAGTATTGACTGAAGATAGTCGAGAGCAGTTATGCATTTTGGAAGAATGTTAATGGCTTTGACACCAAAATGCTTTTCCATTAATGTTTTATCTGTTTTCCATTTAGCAGAGTAAGGAAGGGTGTTAATATGAAGCCACTTGTCACATACTACATAATGACTTTATCCAAAAAAATAGTATTTGTATAACTGCAGCTCAAGTAGAAAAATATAAACAGTGTACATTAGAGAAGCAACTTGTCTACTTTGTGAGCAACAGAAGAGGAATATGTAATATGGATGCAAATCTGAATTCTTCAAATCATAGTGAAGTCTACTTCTCCTCCATCTTCTGTCCTAAATTCCGAAGTCTTAAAGTTTTGACTTTTAATTATACCTTGTGCAATTTTCACTGCTAACTACAGTCAAATTGATCCAATAGTTTATTACAGTGATGAAGATTTTCTGATATGGATATACTAATGAAATTGGGAGGTTGGTTGTCACAAGTAGAGGAATGTTTAAATTGTTTATTATGTTGCCAAAAGTTTTTATATTGAAAAGTAACAGGAAATCTCCCATTTGTTCAGAAAGCTTTCCCAAGTCAACCATTCTTAGTATCTAACCTGGTTAGTTTTTGAAAGTGGAAAAGCAGCACCAATGTCAAGACATGATATTTTAGAGCTTTAAAGGGAGATCCTGCCACTTATAGCAGTCTCAGTAAGGTTTCAACAACGGAAACTAGGTTCTTAGTAACTATGTTGATCTGAGTGTTGACACAAAATCACATCTAGCCAACCTGTAGGTTCTTGTCATAGGTTCCCACTGGCCTAAACTGGCAGAGTCAGGCATTTTCCAGTGAAATTCCCATTGTCAAAAGAATTTTGCTAATTTAGGAAAAAAAAAAAAAATCAACAAGAACAATTCCAGAATAGCATTTTGTCCCAAAATTTTAGTTGCCTTGGAGCAAAATAAAGACCTTCACAGAAAGTAAGAATAGTTTCTTCTCTCTGTCCCTGCACATTACTTACTGCCTGCTACATGTTAAATATTCATCTGCCAAACAAAGAATTGCTGAGCAGGTGGGTGGAGAAATTTTCATTACTTTCTTCTCACACAGGAAGAAATTGCATGGGAGAATTTTCAACTTAGCTATAAATAAGCTTCCTATGTGGAAGGGGAGAAGGCACACAAACACACACATACAGAATCATTTGAAATTGCAAGTGTCAGGGGAAAAAAAAAAAAAAAAGGCATGTTTAAAACAATTGTAAGGTAACCTGGGATGATGGTGAGAATACAGATTTAGTAAATCTTTGTGTCATGTTTAGCTAGTACTTTCTTTGCCTGTGCTCAGAAGAGAAGGTATTTCACGGCAACATTTATTCAAATGTGATTACTCAGTCCAGAATTAATGGCAGAAATTTTAAAGCACCAGAACAATAAATCTGTTGGAGAGAATTGCTAGTCTTTCTTACACAAGGTGACAAAATCTGTGTTTTGATCATTTCACTTTAATTATCTATATCTTTTTATGCTGCAGGGAACAGTCTTACACAAGATGTTAATTTTTATTTATTTGTAATAAGAGCATGAAGCCTTTAGAACCTTCACGGATGCACTGGGATGCTGATGGCCCATTGCAAACAGGTGTTTGAGAGGAAAGTAGATGTTTTCTGCTTTCTGATACATGAAGTTACTTAGCTGTTCCAACACCTCTCAGGTGATGCTGCCAAAAACAAACGCGTCAAATAGAGTAGAAAGTTCAGGGACTCTCTTGAACAGCTCTTAAAAAAAAAATAAAATAGAAAACTATGCCTGTTCTCACTATAAGGGAGAAACACATATGGTAAGGATCAATATATGCGTATGCCAAAAGGGAGAGAAACAGACTGAACATGACAGAGAACTAAAAGAAAGTTGGTGAATATAACAATGTATAAAGACTTAAAAAAGGGTTTTCTGGAGTGATTTAAAGGAAAGAGTAAGTAGTTTGTTTAGGATATGGAAAAATCTGTGCTAAGACTTTGGAAGACATGTCAATGTCAGACTGAGCGTAACAAAAAGATTGAAAAGTGTGTAAGGGATTCAAGGAGGACATTTAGTAACTGGGAGCAGAATATCTTAGAGGCCAAGAGTAAAGATGAGGAGTGTCAAGCTCACATTTCAAAGGTAAGTATAGAGGTTGACGGACTTTCACAGGAGATTCATCAATATGTATTCAAAGACAATTTTAACAGCAGAAAAGGAACAGGAAAGGTATAAAGCTGGGTCCAAGCATTTGCTGCTGGAGATGATATTGCCTGGATCAAGGTTCAGCACTGGCAAAAAGAAATCTAAACAACAAAACAAATTAGAATTTACCAGTTTCTGTTTTTATTATTTAATTGATGTTTTGATTACTTGCCAGGTAAAGGCAAAAAGAGACTTGATGGTGTCTTTTTAAAGATCAGCTCCCTGGATATGAGTTTTATTGTAAAGATTAACATATAAGTAATTGCCTTGTTTTGAAAATTCCAAGGGAAGGCCGGGGTGTTGGAAGTGCTTTACACTGGCTGCTGAGACCCTTACACTCGCTCCCTGATCCTTAGCACTCATGCAGTTCTCCCTTTTCTACGAGATTGAATTAACTTGCACCAAGTACTGCTTGTAAGGAAAGTTTGTGCACCATATGTTAAAAAAGAAGTTAGAGATAAAAGTTCACAGTGCTTAACTCGCCTCAAAATCATTTTAAACACAAACCATTAGAAAACTGTTAGTTTGAAATTGTTTATGTGATCTTGCAAGGCTTTTAAAACATGATAACCATCACACTTTACACCTCTCTGAAAGGTTAGTTTAATCGTAGATCACATAAAATTGGTTTCCACAAATGCATAATGGTTCATGTGTCACACTTGAACTAAATGGTTTTTTAAATGGAGCTGAAATTATTTTGATGTGTACACATTCCCAGACTTTTTTTCCTACAACCTTTCTTAAACCAGCCCCCATCAGGAACCATTCCTTTAAAGTCTCATTAATAATTCAGATGTTCTGATGACTTTAAAAGATCTATGGAATTGAGGCTTTTTTTTTTTTTTAACTGCTTGACAAAAAGATAAATGAATGTAGAAAGAAGCGGTAGGAGTCTGGCAAGCTGTAGATCATCTCTGAACAGATTGTAACTTTATCATTCTGTCAGGAAGAATAATTTAAAGCACTTAATCAGTTAGCTTCAGTGTGCAGGATGTAACATTATGAATTCCTATCGTCCAATCTGTTCGAATCAAAGGGAACTTAATTATAATAGGTAAGAGAGAGAGAGAGAGAGAGAGAGATGGGAGATTGAACATTGTTCAGACTCAGCCAACTTTAAGGGGGCAGGGAACTATCTACCCTGATTGAAAACAACGTAGGATATTTTAAAAAGAAGTAGAATACATTTTAGAAAATGACAAGAAAAACAATACAGTAGTTCTGTTTACCTTCAGTAATAAGCCACTAATGATTAATACGATTCCTTTTTTCAATTAATTTTTTTAAAAAAGCATAAACACAGGTAACAAATATATCTGAATAAAAAAGAAAAAGAGGGATTAAACCCTTCTCAGGTTGGGGTTTATTGTTGGGGAATAGGGGTTTTGCATGTAGATGCTTAAAATCCATATCAAGTATAAGTATTTAAATTTCTCATTCACGAAAGTGTTCAAGGCCAGGCAGGATGGGGCTTTGAGCAACCTTGTCTAGTGGAGGGTGTCGCTGCCCATGGCAGGGGGGTCGGAACTAGATGGTCTTTGAGGTCCCTTCCAACCCAAACCAGTCTATAGTTCTGTGATTCCATGAAAGTGACTGAGAAGTTCAGTAATTCTGGAAATCTATCTACTTCTTTAGAGGTCCTAACTTTGAAGCTAGTTGCTTATTTTTGTGCATTTACGCCCAGATATTTGTCCTTTATTCTTCCTGGTCTTCCAGTTTCTATTCCGTGCTTCACCTCCTTGAGCTTTTGTGCTTGATCCTTGGGTTTCTGAGGTGGATTTTGCTTTGCTTATTTATTTATTTAAAACGAGTACTGCTGCCCTGATTCCAGCCCAGATACAGCGGCATTTCCATGGTAAGCAAAAGTGGCAGTTTCTATTAGGCAAGCGAGAAAGTAAAGCTTCTGAAACATTTTGGGTTCCCCATTGGACTGAGAAGCAGTGCATACGTGCAAGAGCAGCAGCCTTGATGTGGCACACATTAAGCCTTGCATCTAATAATGAAAATGCCCCGCTCACAGAATCCCATCACCGGAACCATGCGTGCCCACTGCTCTGCACACACCACCTCCGGAATTTGGGGAAGGAGGGTGAGAATGTAGATCCCTGTTCACAAATGCTTGTCAAAGCACAAGCACCTAACAGCCACAAGCCATTCTAAGACCAGGAATTTCTAAGTCTTTGAATATAGCTGTCTTGTAAAGTTGCACATCTGCAATTAAGAAATTAGAGCAGTAATTGCTCTCTAAAGGGCTTAAGAAGATCTTTTGGGGTTTTTTTCCTTTGTGAATTTTAAGAAGTTTTTGTCCACATCTGTATATGAACAATGCAATATAGTGGTTACAATCATAACCAGCTAGGGAATGGCTGCAATGCTGCAGCCTCTCAGCATCCTCCCTCCCTCCCACATTGCTCCCAGCCCACCTTAAATCAGTACCATAAAATTCTTCATACGTTCAGGAAAACAAACACTGCCCAAAGATATAAAAGGAACAGCTTCCCCTCTAATCTTCCTTTAAATCCTTGCTTCCTTTGCCTTGCTGTCACGTATCACTACCAATCCATTCGGGATTAACTTGAGCCCCTACTACAGTCATCTGCAGCATCAGGTATGTTCCATACCCTTCCCAAACTGGGGAGTTCAGCAGCCCCTATCAGCCAGGTTGCTAAGTAGCAATATAATGGCCAACCTGTGCAGGAACGCAGCCATCTGGCAGCAGGAATGCGTCCCATTTATTCTAGCACCAATTCTAGAAACTTCTTCTTTACATACTCCCGCATGATTTCTGAGCCAGTGGTAGCAACCACCCCGAGGCTGAAATGGTTCGGAGAAGCCTCTGACTATTTAGGTGCTCCTCTGTATATGGACTTACGTGCTCTCTTCTGCATTACCCTTATCCCATCTGCTCTCCCTGGCTTCTCAGTTTAGCCTTTTATTTGTTTCATTTTTTCAATAAATGAATCAAAGGGTGTTCACCTGAGCATGAAAAAAAAAAAAAAAAAAGACCTCACATTCAACAAACAAACTAGCTTATTGACAGTTTGTCTTTAGCTTCTACTATCAAATCTGCAAATATGTCATCCTCCTTTCATGAAAAGTATTTTCAGAGGTATTAATCTAATGCATTGTACTGCTAGTAATTAGTCAAAGTCACTTTCTATTGATTGCCTTTTCTCTATAAACTTCAGTGATTGCTTCTCCCCTCCTTTTTTTGGGGGGGGGGGTGTTTATGTGTATATATGCTTCACTAATTAAAACTCTCATTTTCCCTCCTTATTCTGTCTCTACCCATTTTGCTCCTTAGCAGAAAAGAAATGGTTTACAGATGAGCCGGATAATGCCTATCCCAGAAACATTCAAATCAAGCCCATGAGCACTCACATGGCCAATCAGATCAATCAATATAAATCGACAAGCAGCTTGATACCACCAATCAGAGAAGTTGAAGATGAATGTTGACTCCTTTGAGGCCAGAACTATTTTTTTAAAGCCTGACAAACTTCATGAATGGTGATGTGACATTTATTCCTCTTACATGCTGAACCACTGATGGAGAAGTTAAGAAGGGCAAGCTTAATGGGAAAATAAAGTAGACAGATCTTTGTTTGTCTGCCTTTAATATTGCTTCCACGTATTTTGGAAACTTTCATTTATAAATGAACATAATCAAAACTAGTCATGTATAGCCTCTAGCGTTTTAAATTATTTTTATTTATTAGAAAAAATATATTTTTCTTTTTTTTCATTGTCAAGTATTTTCCCTTAAAAAAACTGCGTATGTGGCCAGACTCCTAAGAATTTAAAAAAAACAAACCTCAGTCTTTGGCTTACAGGAGAATGATGGTCACAGTTATAAAGACATGTAATTAAGGGAGACAAATGATATATTTACAAAAAGAAAAAAAAAAAAAAAAAGTCCAACTTGTATTTTAGTAAATCAAAAAAAAAAGAAGAAAAAAAAAAGAAGAAAAAAAAAGTTCACCAAAATGTTTCTTTACCGGAGGATGTGTATTTTGTTCAGCATTGACACCAGCTCTTAATAAACTGAACTTACTTATTTTCAAAGTTGAAAGTCATATTTTTTGTACATGTAAC
The DNA here is from genome assembly GCF_011004875.1 of Balearica regulorum gibbericeps. NCBI lineage: Eukaryota > Metazoa > Chordata > Aves > Gruiformes > Gruidae > Balearica > Balearica regulorum. Next base: position 25,741,330 of record NC_046190.1, on the reverse strand, counting down.
ATTCTTCTGAAATATTCTTTGTTTTGCTACCATATACAGATCATCTTAATTGCCAGTTATGTTAAGGTCCAATAACCCCACACACACATTGTGTCCGCCACCCCACCACACACCCCCCCCCCCCCCCCACAGAAGCCCAGCATCCTTGACAACTTTCTGCGACACAAGTGTAGTGAACATCACTACCCTAAAGTGAGGGCCATGGAGATAAGGTGCTCATAGGCAGCACTTGCTCTAAATGGCGCATCTGGCAGTTCCGCTCTGCTTCCCGTTAGCCATCAGCAGTTGCTGATTTCAGGAAGGCAAGCTTGGCAATTCCTCTTCTTTTGCCATGTATTACAGTGCATAAATAGTGCATGAAATCATCGGTTATAGACCGTCTCATCTACCATATTTTGTTGGTTCCTTACTTCAGAAGGGCTGATGGCCTTGCATCAGTCTTATTTGGTCCCAATTCTTCCTGATCTGTATAACGGTTGAGCTTCAGATCTTTGCACTTTGGTGACAGCTCATACCTGGGTAAAAGGCACACTGAATCTCCTTTTGGTGAGTTCAGATCAGGATAAACACTGGTTTAGCCTCAGCTCTGTAACCTCACTACATGCTGGTCTCAGCTAAGTCCTGCACCAAGCAACATGTTATTTTAGAGGTTGGTTTTGGTTTGTTTTGTTTTTCTGTATTTTATTTTCATTTTGCTGGGATACCACACATAAAAGTACAGTAATAACCAAATAAAAATAAAAGTAATGAATGTATTTATTATGAAAACTTACAAAAGGCCTTTGATGGGTGCCTTTTGTGTCAGCAGTTTCACAAAGTTGCCAACAAGCTTTCTAGCCATCAGACAAAAATGTGATGTTTCATATCTGTGCTGCAGTATCTATCTACCCAAGCATTTGATGTTCTAAATAATGATTTAGTAAGTCTATCTCAAATTAGCGACATCTGACACAATTGTGTGGAAAAATAAAAAAATAAAAAAATAAAACGCTGTGTTAATAAGGATTAAAAGAAAAACATAGGACCCAGTCATCAGGAAAGGCAGAATTTCATTGTGCAAGTTAACTTTAGGCTTTGTAATTTTGCAGAATTATTAAACACCACAATAAAACATACTGTGGTACTTTTCTATCATTAGAGAAATATCAGTGAATCAAACAAATACAAAGCAGATGAATTTATTGTGAAAACAATGATGTCCACTATATAATCCAACATTTAAGCTAAACTAGCTCAGCTTTAATGTTTGTCCACTGGCTGCAGTACAAATATAACCATACTAACACCTAATAGGCTTTACTCTGGAGTGACTTCTTGGACTGTGACTACTTTGTTGTTACATTTTGTAGAATAGATATTTAAAGACAGTAACAAGAATTGTTAATACAGTATCTGTAAAATTGGATTGGTTAAAATATTTCACTCTCCTACAAAGTAAAAAAAAAAAAAAACAATTTAAGAAGTTTTCCATTATTATTTAGACCTTGTTTAACCCATTTCACAGTCCCCAAAACAGAAGACGATTCTGGTGAGTTCTTCCGACCTGTGCTGCTTCAGCTAGTGACACATTGTAATCCACATCCAGTTTCTGCATTGGGTCATGTTAAGCCTTTACTTTGAAGTCAGTGCTCCTTTTTCATCTATGAACTGCATTCATATTATAACCAGAGTGAAAAAAGCTGGTCCGGAGTACAGGGGAATATTTGAAATTTGTGTTCAATTTCACCAAGTACCTGTGAATTTAAATTTTTATTTTTTTTCTTAGAAGACAGATGTTTACTGCAGAGGCATAGAACATTATAACTGCATTTCTGAGTGTCATTCCTTCAGAAGTGAGCATTCACTGGATAAAACATACTAATTAATCAAATAATACAACACTCCTCCATAGCTGAAGTTTGTGTGGGTCTTTGTCCAGTTTAACTGTCATACCCAACAGTATCATGCTGCCAACTGTACATAAATAGAGGTCAAGATCTGCCTACGCTCACGCTCTGTCCCTGCACAGACGGTTCCATGTGTAACGATAGATGGCCCAACACCTCTAGGGAACAAGCAAGACAGACAGAAAGGGGTAGAGTTATGGTTTTGTGTTTCCCATTTATAGAAAAGCTAAGCACAATCTTTTGTGTGCTAAAAAGCTAAGCCTTTTCTTAGTCCTCTTTTTGACGATCAAAGACGCAGGACTGACTTCTTGCAATTAGATGGAGAAAGATGTAGAAAACCTGTTGGAGATCTTTGACATTCAGCCATTAAAGGCTACAATAAGGCCAGTACCGATATTTGGATATATGAAGTTACATCAAGGCAAGTGACTGGGAAGTGGCCTAAGTGCCAGCTGACAGACCACATGGCAACTGATGTAGAAATAAGTTCTGATCTTTATTAATAAAATTCTTACTCCTTTCTCAAAAGACAACAAAAGAAGAAGAAAAAAATAATCAGCTTTTTCATAATTGCATGCACAATTAATACAGGCTAAACAATTTTTTTTTTTTTTTTTGGTAACTAACTAACTGATGTATTGGATGGAGAGTGTGTCTGTGTGCATGACTGTTTCTGCATATATGCACGTCCACACATACACACGTAGATGTATGTGTGGATATATGCACACAGGCTATATGTATATAAATGGGGGTGTATATGTATTTGACACAGTCTCATCACAGGAAAGTGGTTTTTTTTTTTTTTTGGAGGGTGGTGAAGAAAGACACAAAGAAAAAAAAAAAATGTGACTTTTACAGACTAGCACATGGAGGAATGGTACCTACTGTTTCCTCCTGGTTTGACCAAAAAGCAGCTGTTCCTGTTAGCTATATGAGCTGGGTGCTGTCAGCACACTGCAGAAACCCTCTCACTGCTGACGCAGGCGTGTGCTTCTGGCCCCTCTCCACACCCATGCACATGCGTGCTCCCATGTTGCCCGAAAGTCTGCTGTCTCTCTGACTCGTGGCTCTTATTTAAGTTGTCCCCTGAAGCCCGTGAGCACTAAGGTGAAAGGATAAAACTGTCCTCTGATGTGGTAGTGTTTGGGGAGCAAGTGTGAAGCACGGCAAACGTTAAGGTGTAAAGAAAATATTCAGAGCTTAAATGCAATTTTTAAGGCCTCGATGCCACTGTCTTACTGCTGCTTGTAAGATAATAAGTATACCATGTATTTATTAATAGGGAAAAAAAGAAAGATGCAAACATTTCCTTGCACTTTTTGAAAACTTTCTAAAACTATATCACCTCTGTTTTAACAGCTCTTCTTTCAAATCAGCACCAATGGCCAAACACTAGGAAGAAAGTACATGTGGCGGAAAGTGCAACCCCCTTGATCTGGGGCATGATCAGTTGTACAGCGCTACAGGTCCATGGACAACTTTGTCATTCTGCCTGTAACACAAAGGGGCCCTGCAAGCCCTGCTAGCCCGAAAGCAAGGAGTGTAGGGAGAGAGCAAGTGGGGGGGAGAGGGACGCGACACATCCAGGTCCTGAAGCAAATGTAAGCACGTGGCTATTTGCAATTCATCTGCAATGGGAAAGCCAGCGCTGCTTGTACAAGGCTGCAGGGCAATGAGGATCCCGTGTAGCCTTATTAAGCCACACAGGTGTCTTCAAAGAGTTGATGAGGCTTCAGCAGCTTACAGGCTGTACAGGAAGCCAGGTTTTGGTTTTTTTTCCCTATTTTTGAATTTTAAAGAAAAAGGCCACCCAATGACTCAAGTGGCATGGATGTGAAAAGAATTGGCCTCAGCCAAACCTGGAAAAGGGGAAAAGTAATTTGCATGTACTGTACAAGGGACACTATGAAAGTATTGACTGTAGCCTTTTATTATAGGTTGTTAGGTGGTGGTGAGCAAGGTGGTTGTTGGTTTGTTTTGGGGTTTTTTTTTGCCCAGTGTAAGGAGGACTTGACCTCTTCTAGAACATGAGAAGGGGAAAAGTGTGTGCTCATATAAAGAGGACTGTTTTTGTTGGGGGGGGGGGGGGTGTGTGTGTATGTAAACTACAGCTAACAACTACTGCAATAATTGGATGCATAAACTGATGCATGATTAAAAAAAGCAATAATTTACAAATGGGTAATTATGCATGTTTTCACTGCTTAGTCACTCACCGGTGAATCCATAAACACATTAGCAACTGCCCTGTTCTAGCTGACTCGCATGGGCTCAAAGTTAAACACAGAGCAGGCACTCACATGGTTTTATCAAGAATCATGTTCGTAAGGGCTTCTGGATCCCAATGTATTTGAATTGAACACATAGTGAGGTCACAGATTATATATGTGTGTGTGTGTGTGTGTTATTTTGTTTTAAAAGCTGTTAGCATTGCGAATTTCTTTAGCACCAAAAGAAGTGTGTATCTCACCTTTCATTTCTAATTTTAAATGTGCTTAAACAAAATAACCAAGTGTGTGAAAAGCGATGAACAGGACAAAGTGAAAACAGAAATCCTTTCTCTGTGTTACAGTGGTTTGGCCTGGGAATATCTGTCAAAAAGTCAATGGCAGATGCATAGAAAAATTCAGGGGAAATGAGTGTTCTTTATATTCCTTCTTTTATTTTCCTCTCTGTGCCATCTGAACCAGCAATATTCTCAACATTTGAACAAGCACTTTTTTTTATATTATTATTAATTTTTAATTCTAAGAGTGTTTGAACAATCCCAGGCTTAAGGGATAGAGGGGTGTTCATTTTTTGTTTTTGGTTTGTTTTTTTTTTTTTAATTCATCATATATGCATACCAGGTCTCCTAATAGTCAGTTAGCAGGCACAATATTTGTAGTACTTTTGTACTGAGCAATACTTGTAGGTGTGGGTACAACCCCCATATGAAATAATGAAAGGAATGGAGTAGCTGTTCAGCTGTAGCCACTGCCTAAGATGGTACATAGGCCTACAGTATTGACAATTCTGCCCCAGCGTTTACCAAGGTTATATTTATATAATATATCTATTCTGCACAGATATTCTCTGCTATAGAACATGCAGCCACATTGAAACTGTATATAATATGCAGTAGTCTCTATAACCAAGTAAATCCCACTGAAGTTAATAGATAGGACTGCTGGTCTAATGTATCTCTTTTATATAATGGTATACTACTGTTAACTGTCAAAATGAGAAGGGGTAGGGGGAACAACAAATATAAAATATAAAATACTTTTTGAATAATCTTGGGTCTAATTAAGAACAATATCTAACTTTTAAGAAGCTAAACACAGTAACGCTGCATCTAATTAGAATCTTAGTGAGGTTGAGAGAAAGCTTCTTACTGCTTCAGTCAATGCATTGTAAAGGAGATCTTTATAGCTTTAAATAAACCCCCACAACATATAGGCAGTTGAATATATGTAACAGAAAACACAGATTTTTCAGAAACCAAAAATTTGACGTATGTGCACTCTATTGACTGGACAATAACTAACAGGAACCACACAAAAAGATCAGTAGAAGTTATGTCAAGTTTTCCTTAAGTAGCAGTTAAAAAAATGTCGCTTCTGCCATGGCATACTTGGGACACATATGCTTTGCTAATGCAAATAAGCTAACCTCTGTCCAAAAAAAAAAAAAAAAGAAAAAAAAGAAAAAAAGAAAAGTTGATATAACTTTAACTTTTGCATTTCTGTAGAGTTCAAGGCTGATGGTTGTTTGTTTGGGGTTTTTTTTTCCCTTCAGTAAAAAAAGCCCCACACAAATGCAAACACATATATACATTTGATGGCTACACATGTCTATTTAGCTATAATTTGGAAGTGGAGATGGGTGGTACACTGAGAACCAGCTATCATCTTAACTTAAAAGTTCATCAAGAAAAAGGAGTATGACTTCATCATTTTACTTTTTACCATTATGGGTTGGTGAGAGAGAACAAATGCTGGTGCTCAGAAATGATCTACCTGACTTTGTCTTATGTAATATCCAGTGATAAATATATTGTCCTGTAAAAAGGGTTTGTACATAACTTGTACATGGTTTCATTTTGTATTTTTCTCAGATTAAAATTTATGTATTTGTGTTCTAAAAGAAGGAGAGATTGCTGTGGTTTGTTTTTTTTTCTCTTCAAGACAGGCTGTGTCCTGTCTATCACCAAATCATGAGTAATACTTTATTCATGAAACAAATGTTATTAATACTTTGAACTAGGACTGCCTCTCTCTCTGGTTCACTTTTCAGAAGCAGCCCCTTCTTAATAGTAATAAATATCAGTTGCCTTGGAGGATACTGCGTGGGCTGTAAGCGAATAATTCTGTAGTAACAGTGTCACCCTAACACCAGTTATGTAGTTGAATAAAATTATAATCCGGTATAATTTAGCTACTTTACATGGCTGAAAAGAGCTTCTCATGCACCTTTAGTTCTGATGATTGATAGGTCAGGTTATGATGGAGTGATAATCTTGCTCAGCAGTCCAAAGATTTTCTAATCTCTAATGACAAGTACATTTAAAAGTTATTTGCAAGATTTGGACTACACTGCTTCTATTGCAGTGCAGGGACCAGATATAATCCTACATACAACTCTATGTTTTTAAGTTTAAGAAGACTTTCATCTTCTTTTGGAATCTTTAAGATTGCGTGCATGTGGCTAGCATTCTGACATTTAAAATAACCTTGTCATTCAAGCTGACATCATTAATCTTCTGTGCAGCAGCATCACCACAGTGACTTGTAATCAATCATCAACCACGGTATGATAAACCTTGTTTGATGCTGAATCATGGAGAGGAAAGAAGAGCAGAGCACTGCAAAAGGTGAAGTTAAGCACCCCCCCAAAAAAACCCAAACAACCAAACAAACAAAAACCAAACCCCAAAAAGCACAGTTAATTTGGTCCTAACAACTCGGAGGTAAATAATGTAAGGAAGGAACCTGGTATAAAATGGTATTTTCTAAGCAGAGTGTTTCGGGGGAGAGGGGAACACCACACCACCAGCAATGCACAGCAGTATTTGTGCAGGATTATAGAGAACTGTGTCACAATCTGGCTCAGCGCCGCCATCAGTGAAGCAAACTGATCCAGCCCTCACTGTGTATACCTGTCAAACCATCCTTAGGTACTCTCAGTAGGGAAGGGAGTCTATGTACCAAAAAAAAAATGAGGTCAGTCTAGAATAGTTCAATGAAAGGACTATGCTGTTAGTAAATGTGCACAGAGAGGTATACTAGGTCTATTTTAGACGTTACGCCTCGACCTCATCCCTTCGTAATGTCAGGCCCTAACTAGTAAGCTTGACTTCTAATTACTGAAGAAGAATGATAACAAGGAAATGAGGGATAGGTACCCATTTTAAGATGGGAAGATAGTTCTTGACCACAGTTTTAATCAGGTGCCTGTGCCCTGCACAAGGATCCATATCATAAAAGAGGTATTTATACATACATAGTTGTCCATGAATATACATGTGTGCATTTGGACATGTACATTTTTATCTATGCATATATGTCACTACCTACTAATATTTTTAGGGTCTTGACTCCTAGATGGCATGGCTTGCTGTCAGAAACACTTAAATCAAAACTGACCATAGAATAGCTAAGGTAAGAAGCTGTTTTGTTGTGTACCATCTATAGCCATTACTCATCGGTACAAAGGTTAGACTGAGCAGCACCCTATGCAGTTCCCTCGAAATGATGTAGTAGTCCTACTCAGCAGGTGGTTGCAGTGCATGAACAGGCTGCTCACACCTTTTCTGGATTATGAGGCAGTCTGCTACTCTTTCACAATAGTTTTTAATTAGGATCCAATTGCCTTTTGCTGTATATGACAATAAAACTGTGCTTTGGCATGCAGTGATCATGTAATACAGAGCCAGACTGACTATCATCAAGTCCTACACTTATACTAGAAGACTAACCTGAGAAAGCAGAAGCAGGGTAGCTGATGAGTGTGAGGGACACAAATGTCTAAATGTCTTGGGACTGACTGCCAATGCCACAGTATTTGCCTGCAAGGAGGTCCTGTTCCATACAGGATTAAGGGCATATGAAATCACTCTAAAACCCTCTGTGACCTGAACAGGTTTAAAAAAAAAAAACAAAAAAAAAAAAAAAAGAAGGGAAAAGAAAAAAAGAAAGGATGGTGAGGAGGATAGAATAATGTAACTTGCCATCAAAATGGCTCCTGCTGCCTTATTCCTTTCTAGATGTATATAAGATCTGCGATGTAACTTCAGTAAAGCATCTGAATAACCTCAGAAAGCCTCAGAAAGCTCACCAGTTATTGCCTCAAAAAGCTGTGTACCATGCAGACAAAGGACACAAGGGAATCCTGCTACTCATAATCAACGGAGCCTTTGTTGTTCTACAGTGCAGGAGACAAGTTACTCCTTGCCAGAAGGAAAAAAAAAACAAAACAAAACAAATGAAACCCCACAGTTCCCTCAGAATTGTCCTAAGCAAGCTGGGATGTGAGGCACTTATCCATACGCATCTTGCTCAGGGCATAGGGTGGGTGGCAGGAGGGAGTCTTTGGGCCGAAATCAGCAGCATGGTGTCTTATCCAGAGCCCTTTTCTGGGCCTGTTTGCTGGCTGTCTCCTGTATAACCACATCTGGAGAGTCTGGGGAAAGGCTGCATGGCTGGCACCTACGTCATCTTAGCCTGCATTTGTTACCACAGAGCATTTATCATGTAATTGCATCTTAAGGAGGTAAATTACAAATGTGAGTGAGTGAACGCAAATGAGAAGCTCTTTACCGTGTATCAGAAGAAAAGGAGTTGTGCATTCATGGTGAGTATTTGATGAAATTATGCAAGTATATTGGTTTTGTATGCCAAGGTTTTGGTAGCGGCGGGGGCGGGGGGGGGGGTACAGGGGAAAGAAGAGCAGAGGCAAATAACTAAACACTATCCAAACATAACAAAATGGGAAATAAAATAGGCAGATTTCATCAGCAAAGATTCTGTGCAGTCTTGGTTAAGATAGAAAATAATTATCTATCCATGAAGACTTGAGGTGTGTAGTGTTTCTGCAGTTAAGCTAGGTCCTAAGCATGATTTCTATCTATATGTATTTGACGGAACTCTTTAAAAAACATTCCCCCTCCCCTCAAACCCAAGGCCTGAAAACAAATATATATTATTATAACTTCTTTTCAGAACATCCATTATGCAAAAATTTTCATCTATCTCTGGGTGCAGTTTGCCTGTTTTTACTTTCTCATTTATTTCCTGCAACTAGACACTAGTGTCCAGTAACCAGACACTTTCAGTATCTGTCAAAAAGATCTTACAGTAAGAGGGAGAGTGAGTTCAAAGTGTCCCAGTGGAAGTGTCGGAGAGATAACACTCTAGACCACCTTTTTTTAATTACTTTATTCAGTTTCCACTTTCTTTTCCTGCTTGGAAGAAACTCATCTTTGTCTTCTCTGACTTTCTGCAGAGATTTGCAAATCAAACCACAGTAAAGACTTGTAAAATACTGTATTTGAAACGTCTGATCATTGAGAAACTGTAAATATATCTATTTTTTTCAGTGCATTCATTCAAGTGTTATCCAGCAAACTCTTCTAGTTAGATATCAGATACAATACAGTACATATTTTGAAAAGCATTTATCTCAAGGGACAGTGCAAAACAAATCAGTAAATGTTGGTTTTATCATGGATGAAAGCCTTTACATGTAGGGTGCACAATCCATGTGTGCAGGCTGAATTAGGTAGCCCTCCATCTCAGGCCTACAGCTTGAATGCAAAGCATTTTGAAAAGCCAATACTATAGTGGTTTAATGTTTGGAATTGATGGAAACAGGACTGGTTCCTTTACTTCAAAGATAACTTTGGTGATACCAGTTAAAGCTAAGCAAGGCCATGATTTGCACGTATATATTTTCCCACTGAGGAAGAAATCACTTCAAAGTGATTATGATAGACTTTCTGAAGTGTGCTGTAACAGTCCTTTCTTATTCCCCCCCACCCCCCCCCATGATCAGCCATCTCTGTTCTGTCTTTTCATAATGTGCAAACTTCATTGCTGCTTGTGCAATATTCTAGTCAGATAATGCAAGCACCCATGCTTTCATCATCCTGCATATGGACATAGCTGCAAAGGAGAAATAATAAAAATGTGCAAGACAGTGGAATTTAGGGAAACCCAGAAAGTCATCAGGTTAGGCTACCATATAGTCTCCCACGCTGATAAATTACTTCTTGAGAAACAGAATCAAATCTAAGCAGATTATTAAAATTGTAAAATTATTTTAAAACTCATGGACTGACTGGGAAATCTGGAAGGAGAAAAAGGAGAGATGCTTAGGTGTGTAGACAATCACATCTGATAGTGAAGCTGGAGTGGTTTGATAAGGGATTTGGCTCTGGGTAGAGGTTTAGGTAGCTGGGTAACTCAGTCGTTCGCATGGATGGCAAGTGTGACAAAGACATCCTTTTAAATTCACTGATTGCTTCAGCATTCATCTTTCCCTGCAGTGTTAGATCAGTTTCTGCAAGGATACATTACTGCATCGCTTTACGTTCTGCAGATGCTTTCTTGTACTTGCACTCTGTCCAAAGAATTTGCGGGGAAGATCATAGCATCAAGCAATGAAACTCCTTACAGCCCTTTGATTCAATGTGTTGTAGTTGGACTTTTCAAGAAATAGTTCTGTTAATGTGTACTTGAATGCCTGCAGGGTGTTTTGTAGGGAAATCAGCGGGCTGGGCTTTGTAATGCCTCTTTGACATCTTGAATCTCACTGAAAAGCATTGCTCTGCCCAGGATGAAACCAACTGCTTGCTGGATGCAGGAGACGCTCTAAGTAAAGGATTATTGTCCTTTCTAGTTTATATTATTTGTTCAAGTCAATCAACAAACAGCCTCATGCCCTTGGCTTGCAACTAACAAATCAAAGCTATGCTTTTCATCCATCTTTGTTAGAAATATCCAAGATATGCCTGGAGATCCCTTTCAGAGTGAGAAGGGTCGGGGTATAACAAGACTAATTACAACATGCTTTTCTAATGTAAATAGTACCAAGTACTAGCAGCAGCACATGCTTAGTTTTATGCCTTATAACATTACAACTTAGTTGTATGTGGTAGTTTTATTACTTGTATTACTACTTCCTACCACTAGGATACACCTGAAGAATACTGATCAGAGAAGCCCTCTGCAAAACGGCCTTTTCCACCTCAGCTGGCACAGGATATGAGTCCTGGAATAAATGGATGTAAACTTTACTCCTATTGCCCCTTCCAAACATTGTGGTGTGCTACACAGTGACAATTGGACAATTTATATGTGGCCTGGGCTTTGATACAACCACCCCAGCCCCCTCCAAAACAAACAACAAAAGTGCTTACAGTCATGATAATAGCTGTATCTGCAGTATGATTTGCATAGTTATTAGCTGAAAGTTTTTTTCTATAGAGTTGTTGCAGTTTAGCCCCGGCTGGCGACTGATCATCACACAGCCGCGGGCTCACTCCCCCCCCCCAGCGGGATAGGGGAGAGAACTGGAAGACTGAAAGTGACAAAACTCATGGGTTGAGATAAAAAACAGTTTAATAGGACAAACGCAATAATAATAATAATAACAACAACAACAATAATAATTTATACGAAACAAATGATGAACAGCACAACTTCTTAGCACCCAAAGTCGATGCTACACATGATCCCCAGCTGCCCAGCCTCCCAGCCCACACGTGCAAGCAGAACAAGACAAGAAATTCATTCCCCACTTCCCATCGGCAGGCAGGTGTTCAGCCATCTCCAGGAAAACAAGGCTCCATCACAGGTAATGGTTACTTGGGAAGACAAACACCATCACACCGAAGTCGATGTTGTGCAAGACCCCCAGCTGCCACACCTCTCAGTTCACCCCACAGTTTAAACGGAACATGACATCATATGGTATGGAATATCTCTTTGGTCAGCTGGGTTCAGCCGTGTCCCCTTCCAGCTTCTTGGGTGCCCCCCGCCTTCCCGTTAGCAGAGCAGTAAGAGAAACTGAAAAGTCCATGACTGTTTGGCAACAACTAGAAACATCAGTGTGTTATCAACATTATTCTCATCACAAATCCAAACCACAGCACTACACCAGCTGTCAGAAAGAAAATTAACTCTATCCCTGCTGAAACCAGGACAAGAGTCCCTTGTAATCAATTCAGTGTTGTTGGAGGCAGCAGGATCATATCATCCTCCGGCAGTTCTCTCATTAATACACCTCTGACCTAGAGGCCTATTCCTAGCGGGACGGAGACTCTCCAGCCAGTTAAATCACCTGTCCCTTGGCTCCAAATGCTGTAGAGACATAATTATAAGGATTAGACTGAGGCCATTAATTCAGAGCAAAAATAATACTCTCTGTAAGACTGAAGATTATAATACTCTGGACTGCATAGCACAATCCTGGTAAAGTTTATGTTGTTGGGCAGTGACCTATTGCTGTGTCCAAGTCCCACAGAGCATGCTCCAAAGCTGTGGTTGCTTTCCATGGACTCTACCATTGTCTCATTTCATAATACCTTTAGCACGCTTAGTAAGCATGTGGACCATGCTCATCCCAGCAAACAGCAGTTATTTAGCATAAACTGCCTTTTGAAGATTACTATCAGTCCTGATTGCCTATGAAGGGAGCCTAATGTAACTGGATATCTGAGACATTTCAGTTTAGGTGGAATGAATCTATGCCACATACTCTGTGACCCCTTTGTGGAAGACCAGTTCTGATGTACTGTGATAAAAGACCTTTTTGAAAGGTGCATGGCTTGAGGCCACCTTCTTTTACAGCTCACCTGTTCAGGAAAATATGATAACTGAAGCACAGAACACAAGCTTGTGTTCTAACAAAATTGTTCTTCAGCTTAGAAATAGGAAGAACCTCTAAAACCTATGATACTTCTATACTTTCCATGCCTCCAGTACCTTAAAACTTCTGCTTTAGAGCAATTTGCCCAGAATCTTTTAATGTGACAAGGAACTCCTTTCTAATGTACATACGGTTCATCCTCTAACAATATAATTGTTCTCTTGCTGTACATACACTGGGGTTTTTTTTGGGTTTTTTTGCTAGTCATATAAAAACATCTGATGATAAATTATAGCCTTTTATCTCACCCTGTTACCCTACACACTTAAAAATGTAGTTTCATTTGCCTTTTTCTTGATCACACAGTTTATGTAAAAGATTACTGCTTGCACGCTCCTGTTCCCTTTTCTCCATCACAGACATATCATCATCCAAGGGACCAATATAAATAAATTCCCATAGGAATTTTGGCAGTAGCTCTTCATGCTTCCCCTTATTTGAAGTCTTTACTTAGGTGGAGCCCCACAATATGAATCCACTTAAGAACTTAGCTCATGAGGCATAGCTGAAGGAACAAACCTGTATCGTGTGTTTAACTTAAAACTAATCTGAAATTTAATTACCTGGAATCTGCTGCTATTTAATTTGGAGAAGTCAAATTTCATATGCCCTGCAGATTAAAAATTTATGAGACAAACAAAAAAATAAACATTGTTGAAGACAGTTAAGGAAGGGGTGAGAGAAGGGGGAGGCATATAAAGAACATCAGTAGGAAGAGGTGTGCTGGGGAAAGTGAGAAGAGAGAGGAAATGGCCAAACATTAAAACAGAAAAGCAAAAGTGCTATCTCAGAAAAGGAAACCAAATGAAAACACAAGGACAAGGAGAAGCAATGCAAGAGTTCAAGATTGGTACAGAATGATCAGGCCAAAACTAATGAGCTTTTTGTCATGCTCTAAAATCGACAGATCTACCATGTGCTTCAGTGAACTCTGGTTTCTTTCCATAGCAAGGCAGATGACTTTTTATCAGATGTGTCACTTGGTGAAATAATTGCCAGCAATAACGGTGCAATAGCAGCATACTCAGAGCACAATTTATCCATGTCTATTCTATCTTTCAACTTCAAAGCTTCTACTGCCTCACAGATCACATCAAAATGACACCTCTGTCGTTAATGACAGTGGTCTAATGCAATACGGAGAAGTCAAATCACTTTGCCAGATAGGCAGAATGCTCTCATACAGAAACTAGGCATGTGCACGGGTCCTGACATTCATATTCAGATTTGTATTTGTGGGGAAGAGGGTGGGTTTGACATACAGATTTATTCAAATTTGAAACAGCTTGATTTTATAAAGCACAAAATTCACTAGAATTAGAAAGGAGGGGGGGACAAGAGTAGCATGTGGGGATTTAACTATTGCAAAGTGAATGTCTGGATGTAGGAAATTTCTGTTTCCACAGCCCACAGCGTGGGTTAGCCAGTGTCAGAGGTCAGAAATGTGAGTTGTCTTTAAGGAAACAAACAAACAAGTCAAATAAAGATAAACATACCTTAAAATGCACACACTGTCCTTGTAGGCAAAGCGACATATTTTCTGGATCTAGTAATAAACCAAGCTGCAGTGAAGCCCTCGTGGTGGTCATTAGTCACGTAAAGAAGAAAGCCAACAAACTGCAGTTCTTAAAAAGAAAGAATTGTCTGTTTATATTCCAGTGCTGTTTGGAAATTACCATAGAACAATAAATCTCTAAGTATGAAAAATATTTATTTTGCTTTCATAGTATACATAAACACACATGCAACCAACATAGTGGCAGGGACACCATTTGTTTAGGTTTCATTAAGATGTGTAGTTAAAAGCCTTACTAAAAGGGTCCATTTCTCACTTCAGTGATTAAATTTATTGCCTGAGGGTTAAGTAATGTTTCAGAGGAAAAATGAGGTTTAGGAATATTGTCATATTTTACCAACTTTTCTAATGGAAACATTTCCTGAACTGGCTGCTTGAGTGGAGGGTTGAGACTTCACCATCATGCGCTTTTTCACAGTGTTTTATATTAAAAAAAAAAGACAATCAAACAAAATAACCAGCTCTCACCGTTCCCCCAAACAAACAAACAAAAAGCTGCTTTGTGGAAAAAGAAAGGCAAATAATTTTTAACAGGTTTCTTATAAAAAAAAAAATATTATTACTATTCCACAAACATGATAAGGAGGACTTAGTTAAAAAGATAAAGAAAAGGAAAGAAATTGAAAGGAAAAAAAAGTTTGCAAACCCCATTTTTCAGTTTACATGTGTGGATGGTGAAAAGGAAACATTCTTCCACAGTCCTTAGCAATGTACTACCATTTGAATAGTGTATATAATGTAAATTACTGACTGTATGGTAGTGTGCTTTGTTTTGTGTGATAGTGGCCTTGTCATTTATTGATTATAGGTACATTTGAGCAGCCCAACTTGAACATCAGTACTGTGAATCAGATTCTGCTCCTAGACCATGATTATGGGCCAGGGAACCATAATGCTTCCATGAGCCCAGGGCGTGGGGTGGGGAATTTTACAGAGGTGTGAAGAAGCTGTGTACATTTAAATACAGTGCACTGCAAACTACAGTTTTCTTGCTTTGTTGTTTGGGATTTTTTAATTATTTATCTTAAAGAAGTTGTCATAGGTAGGAGACAGCAGAAAGATTGACACCCCCCCCACCCCCACCCCCCCCCCCCCCCTAGTTCCTGCTACCCTCTTCAGCGATGGAAACAAATTTCAAGCAGCATTCAGTACTTGCTCCCTGATTGCTGGGTAAACCAGAATCAGGTGGACCATATATATGTCCACCGGGACATGTGTGTCTCTATATATATGTACATATATATAAAATGAAATTGTTATGTCATTTCTCACAGGCTACCAAACAGCAAGGAAATTCAATCACTTGACATAGAAGAGAGAAAACAGAAACTAGCAACGAGTGAAAAGTTAGTTGTAGGCTCCTGGAGCAGGGACTGGGATCCTGTTAGGGTCTGGGACTGTAAGAGTCACTTTCAGTAGAAGTTACCTAAGTTAGGGACCATTGCATGTAAGCAGCTGAGATTAGGAAGCTCAGAGTGCATGTTCAGTGAAGGTGATTGCAGAGGAGGGAGGGAGGAAGGGGACAGTGGCAGCTCACTTGTTAGGCCTTGCTTTGGGATGAGGAGGAGGGAATTGTGGGGTTTTTTAGTTGTCATGACCATTATTTCGCTATCAGTCAGCAATAATTTTGGGGGGTAAATTTTTTTCTTAAACTGACCTACAATTGTAATGTAAAGAGACTGTCTTGGGCTTTCCTTTTGTTTATTTTATTCATTTCATTTTTTGCCTGAGTTGGCTTGTCTTCTATATTCATACTTGTTTCATCAGGAATAAGTACCAAAGCAGGCAGATAGAGTTGCAACAGAAGTATTTTCTGGACATTTCCAGAAACTGCAGGGTGGTAAGGGTTTTTTCTGACCCAGAACGCAGTATTATGCACAAGTCCTTCTTTCTTTCCAGTATCTGTCATCATGTTACTGACAACTAATTAAAGAATTTCCATACAGATCTTCTGGGAAACACCCCTGAAAAATGCTGCCTCCAAGAAGTACAAAATTCCCTGGAATTCTCCATAAAGGCCTGCCCTCCTGTGCCTCTTCTAATTGTCACCAGGCAGATTGAGCCTGAAGCAAGAGGCCACACATGAAAACATTGAGTAAAGAGCTTAAATTGTTTTATCTTCAGTTTAATTTATTCAGAGACACCTGACAGCCTAAAACCTCTGTTTCCATTTTCTCACAGGTCAGGAATGGCACATGAGGAATTACTGGAAGTTTCTCCCACCTGCCCTGCCAACATGGGTCATCTCTTACCCATAGTGAATGTT
Source organism: Balearica regulorum gibbericeps (assembly GCF_011004875.1). Classification (NCBI taxonomy): domain Eukaryota; kingdom Metazoa; phylum Chordata; class Aves; order Gruiformes; family Gruidae; genus Balearica; species Balearica regulorum. Next base: position 25,724,688 of record NC_046190.1, on the reverse strand, counting down.
GTCTAAGGCCAAAGCAATAATTTGCTTGTTTGGTGGTCGTACTCAGAGTTTCTAGTTTAACCTTCATACAGTCCCCACACTGACATGGTATTACTATAACATTAATTCAGTTCCAACTAGATTGTGCTGGCCAGCACATTTCAGTATCAGCTATCACACCATTTGTGAAACAGTGGTGATCTTCCATCCATCTTTAGCATCCTGTGTAAATGCTGAGGAGTAAACTAAAAGGGAAAAAATCTGTCTTCCCATACCTATGCCTTGTACCTATCATAAAATGACTTTTCTGTTTGTTTATGTATTATAAATGATATATCTATTATCATTTTTTAGTACAAAAAAGCTTTTACATATATAGACAATGCCAAAAATCCAGTTGCAGGTTTTCTATAAATTTTCAGCATGAAGTTCTCTGGATAATGATTATCTTAAAATGCCATACAGTTTTAATGCACAAAAATTGCCTTCCAAAGAAGAGAAATAATCAACAGGACTGCCATTTTTTCCTCATTAAAATTCATAACATTCTGGCAAAACCTGTATAACAAAGGCAAAATCTCGTCTTAACAAACATTGCAACAACGTGTAAAAGCATTTTGAATTTTGTACACAAAAAATTACATTTGGTACTCTCAAGTACTCTGCTCAAGTACCCTCAAATACAGAAACCAAGGAATAAGGCCCTGATCTGAAACTTTGGGAAGGTCAGAGAACACCTGTCTGCCCCTTAGGGCAGAATTCAGACCATTCCCTGACTCCTTACACAGAGTCTTTTTTTTTTTTTTTTTTGTATCATCATTTGACTGGACTTCAGCACCTTCTGTGCTATTTTGTTCAAGTTTTTATATTTATGCATGCAAAGACCTTCTCTTGCAGAATAAAATGGAGATTTAATGACCCATCAGCATTTTGACCGTGAGTTAGGTTTCCCTGTAGGTCAGGAAATTCTGTACAAACTGCACATCAGAGGTGGCTTACATGAAACTGTCTCTCTGTGTATTCACCCTTATTTATGCTCACTGCCTTTCTACTGTTTCTTCAAGCATTAAATGTTGAGTTTTGTTCAAAGGAGTGACCATCAGTAGCTGCCGAAACAAGTATATTTTTATCTATAACAGGTTATGTATTACATTTATATTAAAAGATCGCTGTGCAAAAAACCTACTAGGTATAAGTTCTTCACTTCACAGTAGTAAGCATAGAAATGTTTTTCTCCTTATGATGACTTTGTAAGAAGAAATACTTCTAAAACCTCTGCCCCATAATCATCCAAGGACCCTAACTAAAAAGCGCTTTTAGAAAGTGCAAAGATATAATAGTCCCAAGATGAATCTGCCCTACAGTTCCATTTTCTACCATACAAACGTTTGGGAGCTTATCACTGAAGCCACATTAGTCTTGATTTAAGGTCTTTTGACACATTATTACAGCACACTGCCATCACTTCACACCTGCCATTCTGTCAGTCAGAAGAGAGGGAGGGGAAACAATTTTGATGTCAATCAACAAATCCTTTGGGAGGTGTAACCTGTTAAGACATATTACCCTTTGCCCATTGCGATTTACAGGCTTTGAATTTAAAGGACATATGCCAGAAATAATTAAAGACTAATCTTTATTGTACTCACTTATGAATGAAGGCATTTAGCACTACCAGCACATTTATATTGTCCGGAAGAAGAAAGAGAAAGAGGAGCCGAGTGTGGTACTACTACTCTTTCAATTTCTATTAATTAATTGTTCCAGCTGGATGTTAAAATCCTCTGGCCTCACGGAGCAAATATTTAGAACAGTAGCCATAACTATTACGCTTATATTAATGTCCTAGCAAAGTACAGATGATTCCAGCACAATGCAAGATCTGTAACACTGTTTGTCAATCAACACATTATTTTAAAAATAGAAACAATGTCATAAAATTACTGGAAAAAAAAATAGGAAAAAAATAATTCTGTCCCATAGATTTTAGTGGCTACAAAAATCAGTCCCAACCTGGAGAATTACAGCTTACATGGGCATAGCTTTGGATCACCTTGCAGCTATTCTGTTGTAATTTACTCAAAGGCATCAAAGGAATGATGCCAACCTCGAAATCTGAATTTGGGACCTAAATCCTGAGCTGAAGGAGACTTTGTTTTTTCCCAAGCTAGGTTTTCAGAATGACACAGAAGAAAAGAAGCATTTACACAACCTACTTGTTACTGTTCACAACTCATCTCTGGAAGGAACATCTTGTCCTTAGGCTGACCTTAGAGCTACAAGCTAAAGGAAATAGCTACAAAACGAGAATAGCTATGGAGTAAATAAAACAACAGGCAGGGACTATATAGCCCAGAGAGAACTAGAATAAAAAAAATTAATTATATTGTAAATTTTTTACACTATTGCACTGTATTACTATACATACAGCTTGTTTGGGCTAGAAATGGGATGGAACTGTGGAAGCTCTGACTTGCAGTTGCCACAGCATATTACCAAATCACTAGTGCGAAGACCAATTTTGGTAGCTAATCTGAAAAAAATTCAGGCACATTGTTCAATAGGCATACCCTACGTCATTAACTCATCATCACTGAACTAGAACAAGAGATATTCCTTTCCCCTATGGAAAAACGCTCTTTTCTACATCTTCTTCCTGCCTTACCTTCACTCACACACACGAGTGTGTGCACTGGAAAAAACAAGGTGGAGTTAGGGAGAAGAAAGTAATTGGTCTCAACTGTGCCACAGACCTTTAGGGACTAATACATCACCCTCCTAGAGAAGTAAATACAACATGGCATGCTCTACTGATAGTGGGGATATCAAGATCACACAGGAGACACATAGTACCCTCAATTTGCATTCACAAATCATTTTCATCAGGAGCGTAGAGATTCACATGCAGACAAAAGCATTATGCACACATTGTTTATTAATTTGATCTGAGGGAAGGGAAGGGCTAAATTAATTTTAGTTGGTAATAGTGACAAAGGCGTGCACTGGTAGCTGTTACTGTTCCATTTCCCAAAATATGGAAATCATCTTACATATGAAAGACTATGCCTTCTCAGCTCTCAAAATTTAAAGAGGTACTCTAAGGAGGGTGGGAAGTTGAAAGACAGGGAAGCAGGAAATAAAGGTGGATATTCATTTACCATTTTACACAGAGGAAGGAGGAAAACAAATGCTTCTTCAGCAGCTGTCTCCCCTCCCTTTTAAATATGCCATCTGTCTGACTAGATACTCTTTGCTTATTTTTGCATTTTCATGGTACCTGAGCACCTCTAGCTATCACATTTTCCCCCATCTGCACTGCTTTCCGCTCTCTCTGAAGGTGGCTCAGACATGACCATGTCAGACAGTCCTTTTGCCTCAGATTCAGCTTGCTGTGACATTTATTAACCTAACATACAATATCAGCAACTGTCCCTTGACCGTAAGCTCTAGTGGAAGTGAAAAATAGTACACTAGTTTTTACACAAGAAGCCAAGACTTTCTAAGACAGACCAGAATTGCTGATTTCAAGAAACATCAGCACTCACGACCACATATAAACCAGAAACTGAATAACTATATCTAATACAAGAGCAAATTACTATAAGCAGTGTCTTGTCTTGTATTTTGTGGTAATAATAACATAAAAATGCCATGTATTTTCTGCTGGCAGCTGATGGCCAATTCTGCTTTTACTTTCATAGGTGTAAAACAACACTGGCAATGGAGTAAAACTGGTAGAAAATGTGATTTGAATCAGTCTCCTATTTTGAAGCTGGTCAGAATAGAACCTTGTCAGCCTGGAAGACTGTCGAATATGCTGTGACATTTAATCAACTGTTTGACTACAGGCTCACCTCTAGTGTCTGTGGTGAAGTGAACATGATTCCCCTTACCTTGCTTCACATCACACATCACTTTTCAGTGCACTGCCATAGAGAGCTGGGTTATAGCCTTTTTTTTTTTATTTTCCCCCCTAAGAGGAACACAGTAACAGAGGTCAGCTACAGTCATGAATTTTATGAAAGGTTTGCTGGGAAACCACATTAAATGGCAACATCAGTCCATACATCAGCTCTGCAGTGCTCTTATTCCAAGACTCTGCAGCTGAGTGATTTGCAATGTACTTGCATTTCATGGCCATCATTTTCAAGCAATGTCATTTGCCTTGGTATCAGACACTTCAGCTGCACCAGAATCCACCCAGCTATTCATGATAAATTTCTTTCAAGAAAAAAATCTTCACCAGAAACAGAAACACACTCCCAGGATCACCAAACTCCAGTCTTAGGAAGAATTGGATATAAAACCAGGCATGGACACTTCGAAATACAATAGAGGCTGGAAAGGAAACGCTGAGAACAAAATTGATATCCCAGGATTCAGAAATATAACAACTTTGGATTCAGAAATGAAACAGAATAATTTCCTTGTATTTACTGTTTGGACTAACCTCTCCTTCATTCAGAACAGCCTAGTAAAATCATGCAAAACAAACATTCACACCTCTGAATGATCCCAAAAATCTCTATCACTGTCCCAATCCATAGAAGCATCTATTTTAGGCAAACAAGCAAAAACTGTCTATCTAGTATTATTATTTCCGGTGTATAAACCTCCAGATCAGAGGCCCCCTACATTAACATCCATGTGCACATAAAACGGAAGGCTAGATTTAGCAGAGCTGACCCTATCTTCAGCTGCTGCTGTGATCCTAATCTTGCCATTTATGATACAGAGGCACTCAATTAATATGTCTAAAGTCAACAGGATGCTATTAAAGCATAAGATGAGGTCTATATCATCAATATGGCAAATATAATGTTTAGTTTCTTAAGTTTTTGAAGGGAAATCAACACTAGTGATTTTTTTCCAGAGAATATTTTTTCCAGCAATAATATTGCCTCTATTCCCATCATGAAACCATATTTTTAATCTGTGTTGAATCATATTATTGATATTGGATGCCAGTAGAAGTTTTAGTATTGTAAAATATTCAGTTGCAGAAGTAATGTCAACACAGATCCACTAAACTTGTCAATATACAAGTGTGCTAAAACAACAGGCCTCTCGGTCCCTTCTGGGAAAGGGGTTACTCAAAAAGTAACAATAAACACTCAAAATTGTAAGCAGTTCTGGTAACATTTCCATATCAAGGAAAGAGTCTCTATCACCATGAGTAAATTTAATGAAAGTAAGTACTCTTACTGGAATATCTCAAAGTTTAGACATTAGATATTTATGGTCATCTTTCTTGCATCTTGGAAACTGGTATTCAAGAGGATTCTCCATGAAATTTACCATGTACCTTACAGACAACCTCATTATTGTAACTGCAGGCCATGACATATCTAATGGCCGTGTTCATTTTAGACCTGTTTGTTCCTCATGCTGCAATGCAACAGGCATCAAAACCTTTTTCATCTGTTCAGAAATTTTTCACCCCAAATTTCATGTTTATTTTAGTTTGTAGGGACTAAGATGTGTCTATATCCCGAGAACATGGGAAAGTCCAGAACTTGAGCTGAAATCTTGGTTAGTAAAAATATATTTTTATAAGCCAGAAAGATGAACTTAATGCAAGCCTGTATTACAGAAGAGTCACATATGTTGAAGCACCAACATTCAGACGGAGAAGTGTTAGCCGGTTATTGCCATCCTGGACCAGTGGAAAGCACAGAAGACAGACAGATTGGCCCAGGGGTCACTCAAAGCATAGAGCCAGTGAGTAGCCTGTGGGTGCACAAGAAGTTGGGAGGGGACACAGCCGGGACAGCTGACCCCAATTGACCAAAGGAATATTCTATACCTTATGACGTCATGCTCAGCATATAAAGCCAGGGGAGGAAGAAGGAGGATGTTCAGAGTGATGGAGTTTCTCTTCCCAAGTAACTGTTATGCATGATGGAGCCCTGCTTTCCTTGGAGATGACTGAGCACCTGCCTGCCCATGGGAAGTAGTAAGTGACTTCCTGGTTTTGCTTTGCTTGTGTGTGGCTTTTGCTATACCTATTAAACTGTCTTTATCTCAACCTATGAGTTTTTTCACTTTTACTCTTCCAATTCTCTCCCCCATCCCACTGTGGGGGAATGAGTGAGCAGCTGCGTGGTGCTTAGTTGCTGGCTGGGGTTAAACCACAACACATGTGCAAATGAAAAGTTTCAAGAAGGGAAGGAGTTAATTATTCTCACAACTCAGGAAGCCTGTTCCCAGAGTGGCTTCATAAACTTAAGTTTTAAATGCCAGATGTCTTGCAATAATTATACATGGATGCATAGTCCTCCTAATTTTACTTACAGATCCTTAGGCCAGAAGTTTGTGCCTGCAACTCAAAGAAAACAGAGCACAATGTTGCAGGTGTGTTAGCAGAGCAGCATCTGGCCCAGCATTTAGGAAAGAGCTGAACTTTCTTTGCTTATTCAAGACAGGAGAAAGGCACCCAATAGCCATGGACCCTTAATGGCTAGGAGAAGCAGCTGTAGGGCTTTTCACATTTTTCCTGCTCCCTGCTTCCACATATATCACTTCTACTGCAGATTTTCCAATAATCACTGTAAATGCCTACAACACCACATATCTACTGCTCTGAATCAAAGCTGCTTTACCAGAAGGACTTATGTGGTCCATTATCTCCACCTGGTTAGGCAGGCATCTGTATCCATGACAGGGAGAAATGGTACCACTGAACTTATCTCTTGTTAACAGTGTGATGGTTATGAAACCCTACTTTTAGTAGACCCAGTTGCAGCCGGGGTTTCTTGACTCACCTTGCTTTTGTTCCTAAGTCTCCACTTTACCTCACTGACTTGGCAGTCAGTCTATGGAGTGCCTCCTTACTAGGACCAAGGAGGCTGAGAGTGATGGAGCACAGTTCATTGGCTCAGTATTTAGAAAGTAAAATTGTACACAGAGTTACAGAAGTAGATAACATAGCAAGAATGGAGAGCTTCATCCTTACAATAAACACTTTTTTTTACCTGACATCTTAAGTGAAATATCTCTACTCCAGGTGTAGGAGTTCAAAATGCCAACCAAGGACACTGAGGCAGTTGAATGAAGGGGTTGGTAAAACTGGATCAAAAATCACAGTATCAAAAATCCTTTCCATTTATACCTTAAGAAATACGTATAAAGAGTAACTGATTGCCTCAAATCTTATCTGGATTTGAGATATGGATCAAGAAATATCAAGAAAGGACTGGCCTTCTGGTAAAGATTAGGAGGAAGTGTTTACATGAGAAGATTGAATCAGTGTTATTTGAGCCCAAAACAAAGGAACTTGCACAGGAGATTTCAGTGCATTATAGTGTTCCTCAGATGTTAAACTGTAAGCCTGAATCCCTCCTAGGTCATACTAAAAACTAGTGGTTGTCTGATGATGCCTGACTGGCACCCAAAAAATGAGTTCTTAGGGTCAGTTCAATGTTTAAGGTAGAAGACCCCTCATTAGAAAATGGCCACCAGAGAAAATACTACCTGTGGCACTTGTTAGTTGTTACTACACAGCAAAGAAAAGCCAAAAAAAAACCCCGCAGGCTTTGGAAGAAAGCCAGAGTTCTCTTTTCACCAATTCTCAGCTGTCCACTTGAGAAAGAGGACAAACTGATAAGGCATCTACAGAAAAGAAAAGAAAAAAAAAACAAAAACCAAAACACCGAACAACTGCCTTGCTTCTCTTTACATTATAGGTGTTCTACAGAGCAAGAGAAATGCAGTCTCCAGCACTCCCATTCTGATGTTCTTTGCAAAAGAAAAAGTAAATGTGCACATCTGTAAATTTCAGCAGTAGAAAAAGTTTAAGAGTGCTGTCACCTTCTTCATTGTATATATAGCTTGGTAAATAAGGAAGAGAGAGTGTGCTCTTGGCAAAGCCATTGGGCATTCTGTGCTCAGCCTTCCCTCCTGAAATAAAATACAGCGCTAAGTTTTTCACATTGGTTGTTTGATGTATGGCTCTGTTCTACCTCATCATTCTAGTATGATTCAACAAACATTAGAGAGAAATTCTTCTGTTTAAATCCTTTACTGCAACAGAAGTAAATATCTTACTTTTAGAAAACACATTTCTTAAAGATAAAATACAATACTCTTTCAGATAGATTTGCCATAAGTCAGATACCCTTGTTCAAATAATGGACTATGAACCTAATTTATCTTGTGCCTTCAAGAAGTACAGAACTTGTTCTTATTAAGGTGCTCCATTATGAGTCTGTGACTGATACAATGAATTGTTTCCCAGCTGCACTGTGGTTGTCATTGTAAGTCTTCTGGTTGAATGAAAAGGCAATTAAGGAGGAAAGTATTTAACAAGAGACCAAAACAAAATGATACAGTTTTAAGGACAGATCATGATTACAATGACATTTAAACTGTCATTCAGCTAAAATAAAATAACAACATAGAGCTGCATGGAACTCTGGCAAGGGTGATGGGAACAAAACTATTAACTTAGGAGGAAAAAAACCTCACTTCATGCTGAAATAATACCTTTGAATAAAGAACATTTGCTTTTCACTTCCCTTTCACTCCTCCCTAAATTACAAGCACAAATGGGAACAAATAGAAGTTCCTTATTCAGATGACCTGATCAAATCTATAGCTGAACAAGTCATATACCTAGATGCAATTTTCTAATCTTCTGTTTCTCAAAGACAAACTTTCTTCTAAATTCCAGAGTTTTAATTGTGTCATTCAAATTTTGGGGAAACTACTTCAGTGCATAATAAATCCAGAAAAACTAGCTGAGTTCTTCTATTGCTTAGAGGCTGTAACTTTGTCATAGGTGAAGAAACAGTCCTTGTGCTATGCATGAATATAATATATATATATGACAGTACTGGTCAGTACACTATAGTGTAAAATAGGTAAGTGGAAGGAAATAACAGCAAAGCTGTGAAGGGCACTAATAATAGTGTTCCTGTTAGAGCTGGGCTACACATTATGCAGTGTAGGTCTCCTGAAGTGTTGGTGTCTGAGATTTTATTTAGTTCTTCCCCAAAGCATCATGAAATTATGTCTAGTTGTTGCTCCTCAACACATTGTTCCAGCAAGGTACTTAAAAGAATTGATGTATCTGATACTACCTGTAGTAGTAAGACACCAATTCTGGGTCTTACTCTGTTTTTTGTACTCTTATTTGACATTTAAATGTTGTTTGATCATTTCATTTTATATTAGTGCCAGAAATTGGACCAAACCAGGTCTGAGCAGGTTGAAAATTTTGATTATTCAAAAGTTATGTATGGGTGCAATTTGTGTTCATCTCTGGGTTAGTTTGTGCTACCTTTAATGACAGTGCTTAATATTTTTGCCAGAGCCTTACAGGAGGGCTTTTTGGAAGAGACAGCAAAATCGAAGCTTCTAATTTTTGCTTCTAATTTTGCTGAAAGAAATAAATACCAATTCAATAGAGTTGTGCCTGAAACTTTCCTTCTTTCCCTTAGCACCAGTATTGCTACAAAAGCCAGCTACAGTTCACTTATTAAACTTATTTTCATCCAAAAGAATAACAGAAATCATAATTAATAAATGAATCTCACCAGCTGACCTTACAGGGCTCATCTTTCCTGAACAATTTTTCTAGACATTAATGTAAACGTGAAATCCTTTCTCATACTGGGTCATACTTCACTCTCGTCTTACCCTTTCCATCCTCTCCTACTCCAAAGTTCCACTCAAGTTGTGAAGTTAGTCTGTTGTTCACGCTGAGTAGCACAGTTCTTAATGACTAACAGCCTTTCAGGTATATCAAAACGCAGACCTTCATTTTAAAAAACATCTCACAAAAAGTTTAACTCACAACACCACTGACAAGAATTTCATTCCATAGATCCTTAATTTGAATTGCTACAGAGCAAGCAAAGGGGAAATTAATTGTGATTGCAAGAGTGCCATGGGACCAATTCACATCTGATATGAATCAACGTCCACTGCAAGCATGGGAGTATCTCTATGAACACTGGGTATGGTATTTCACGGGGAGTAGAAAGTAAAATTATTTTCCTACATAAGATAAATCATTTAAAAGTTGGGAGATTAGTATAAAAAGGAACCACATAGCTTTAGTCAGAAAAAAAGTGGCCTTTATTTCTTTTGTTTGTTAAAGAAACTAGAGATCAAAGATGTGAGGGATAAGCTGAAATTTTATTTACCCTTATTAACAAATGAATACATTTAAAATGAGTTTTCTAATTATGTAGGAATATAACACACTGATGTAGTGGTGGTTAAATCTCACAAGTTAAAAGGAAAACGCTGAACTGCAACCCAGAGTTTTTAGAGCAGTCTCAGAGCTTGGAGAATTCATAAACCAAGTAAACCTTCTGACATAACTATAAAACGTGGTATAAACTCTAGGAAAAAATAGCCATCTTGAAAGGGTAACAGCACTTTTATGAGAATTTCAACTGCACCATGGCAACATCAACCCGTCAAAGTAAATGAAAGACAGTAAAAGTAAAATTAAAAATGATGAAGGGGACACCAGCTTGCTAACAGCTTTCCAAGCTGTAAAGCTTTCAAATGTTATCTCTTCATTGGTTTGTTCAATCACACATGCCGGTTACCAAGCTTTATCATATTATGTATCTTTCCTATCACTGCAGGCTGCCAGGTTTTGATGGACCTATGCATTAAAAAAAAAAAAAAAAAAAGCTTTTCCCTCTTGGCGCACACCCCTCCTTCTTTCCCCTTATTGGTTCTTCTATACTGGTGCCAATGGTGACACCTCGTGTTATTAACTAAAGCTACAAAAATGATGAGACTCAGTTCAAAGGACTCTTGGCTACTTCAGGTTCCCGTTCCTCTCTCCTCCTTGCTCCACTCACGTACCCTAGAGTTTGTCCTCATGGCACTCAAACCCCAAAACAAGGGGTGGCTACTCTCACAGGTGTGCCAGGTATCACAGCCCCTACTGCTTAGATATCCCCGCTTTAGTGTTCTATCAACTGCACAAGCAAATGGTAATTTCCTAATTTGCAACTCATTCGTTGCATTGTAATAAATTTGTTGAATTGTATTCAGTCCCCTGAAGCATTTTGAGACAAAGTTTTTATGTAAGACTCAAATGCAAACACCAATTCCCATGTATCGTATGCATCTAGTCTGAATTTCATTCATCCCACATAGGCCTTGGTAAAGAACTCAAAGATTAGTCCCTATGATTCTTTTAATAGCATCACACATTAAATATTTCTGTGCTATAGAGCCACAGCTTTCTGACTGGGCCTTTGCTTCTGTGATGTCTCTCTTTTTTTATTAGCTGCAACATGATTCATGTTTTAATAACTTTCTCATTTAAAAATGGTATTAGATCATAAACATTGCATACGTTTCATTGTCATTAAAAAGATCTTATATTGCAAACAGGAGGTGTGTTAAAAGAGAACATTAATAAAGTTATAAGTAGAAGTCTTCTTTTGATTAAAATCAGTCATTAAAGCACCTCTACCTTTTGAAGTAGAGGATTATGAAAATGTAGACTTCTCAAACTGTACATGTAACAGCTCCCTCTTTTGGGGTAGAAAGTCCTTGGACTCTTTCATACTTAAGCTGTCATTAATGGAAAGGACTTGTGATTAAGCCATTGCATGTAGTGTGTAGCACATGCTCTATTTCAAGCCCAAAACAAAAAGGTCTCTGACCATGTCATCACTAAATATGAGCAATATTAGATCTGGGGATTTTTTGGTTGTTTCTGGAGGGAGAGAAAATTGTTGATGTTTTCTCCAACCGATCAGGATCAGTAAGACTACCATGGCAGGATATGAATGACTGCTGAAAGAAACACTGCAGGTTTGCACAACTCCATCAAACCCAATGGGACAAAAATGGTTTTTTTCTTGATGATCCTACAAGGTGATAGCCTGGGTGTCAGAAAAATGTATATTAATTTTAGCCATATAACAACAGAATCTAAAGTAGGACTGAAAGTTTAAAGTAGGGATTCTGCCCCAGGCTGAAATTTGTCAAACTGAATTTTATTATATAAGATTTTCCTCAGTGAAGCATTGCTTTTTTCCAGTGCAAATTAGAAAAAAAGCAGATTATCATCTCTAAAATGGCTGATATCTAATGCCTGTGCATGCTGGCTGTTGCTTGTAGATATTTTGGATCTACCATTGCTAAGCCAAAGACAACATCCAGGTAGACCAGGATCTGCTCCTTCATGATCATTTGACCTCAGCAAGAACTTGAGAGCACCCCTTCTTATTACTGTTCTGAATATGCCCTATCAGTTAGACTAAACAAACCTCCATGAAACTTTTGCAGTGATGCAGAACCAGAGAACGGTCCCACAGATGTGAAATGCAATTTCCTTTAACAGGTTACTGAAGTTAATAGAAATTTGTTCATATCACTGTATTTGGATCAGAAAACTAGGGAAAACCTCTTGTAATCACTGTAACATATCTACAGGTAAAATTTCCAACTATCAGTAGTCACAGTTGGCATAGTACTTCTTGATGGTGACTAATATTCCACCAATGTTATTTAATGAATATTAATGAATTCAATGCATGTTTGCAACTGCTGCAAAATACATTCAGGAATTGGTTTCTTTCTGGTTTTCCATTGACTTTATATTAGATAAAATTCAACCACTTTTTTTACAGAAGCTTATTACAAACTTGTACGAAGCCACAAGCATTAGTATTTTACAATACGTTTTGAGTAAAATAAAAAGTTTTTTTTAAAAAAATAGCTTAAAGATTAAACTGCCTTGATGAGGGAAAAAACCATGTTTATTCATTACCTTCATTATAGATTTGATCTTTTGCAAGTGCCTCTAATATCTACAGCAGTGAAATTTAGTTTCAAATTTGGAGAAGTCAAACCTATTTATAGGCTTTTCTGTATGAACGTTAACTTTATATAGCTGAACAAAAGAATGCACTCCTTGTGCAGATCACCAGCTTCTTTTTCTAGACTGCCACCTGGCATAAGCACTGTTTGCCTGGATTGTCATCTGTCTTCTGTTTCTAGTGAACAGTTTCTAGGATTGAACTGTGCTGCTCAGACAGAATTCACACAACAAGTTAATGCAGTTTGGACTGATCAGTTTGATGAAGCTCATCAATAGTGATGACTTTACAGATGTCTTTGTTCACTCAGCATCTTTTCTATACAGTGTCTGGGTTCATACAAATAAAGATGACTGAAGGTAACATTGTTCAAGCAAACATAGGAGAAATGTCAATGAGTGCTGAACCTGAGGAAAAGGATATTGATGGAGAGCTTATTGCTTATTCATTGCACCTGATAGTTGACATAGACACCCCACTGAGCATGGAAATGAGGGTTACTTTTTTTGGTTTGTTTGTTTTTTGTTTTTTGTTGTTTGTTTGTTTGGTTTTTTTTTTTTTTGGGGGGGGGGGGGTGGTTGTTGTTGTTTTGTCAGAGAACTGGCAGAGACTCCCCCAGCTTCTTTGTCAATTGGTTCCGGGTTCAGACAACCACCTGAACCATTTGAAAGGTTGGTGGTCATAGGTTGTGAACCCATGCTATGTCTGAGGGATAGACACAGAGGCAGCTTGTAGCAGCTGATTAGCGTACAAGCTACTCCAGCTGCACTGGTATCACAGATGAAATGTAAAGCCATATCTGCTGACCTTCAGCCTCAGGAAGCACTTGATTCCATTTTGGTTTGGCTGATTTTGTGTGACCAGAACCCATAAAATCTAGCACAAAGTCTGTCTCAGTCTCTGGATTCAGTGTCCTGCCAATTTTGTCTGGCCCACTCTTTGCATTTCATGGTGCTGAAGTTCATGAAACACAGACTTTGAGCCAAGAAAGCTTTGATTTCTATTTTAGCAGTGGCTACCTGTCAGGGAAACATGCTCTCATTTGCCTGAAGGGAAGATGGTGGTTCTTTGGGGTCATTGCCAAGGCACTCCATATACTTTTCTTGTAAAATTTAAAAACTTGAATGAATTCAGCTGTCAGTGTCTATTTTCTCATTGGTCTCAAATTGGTATTGCAGGAAGCCCTATAACTTTCCTACTGCTATTCTGGAGATACTACTCATCAGAGCTTTATTCTAGCTCTTTTCCTTATAGCATATCTATTTCAGAGTTCTGAACCACAGATAGAGGATATGGTTGGAGATCCCACTGCGCCAGCTCCTGGTGAGACAGTGTCCACACTGTCTAAATGCATGAATGAGACAGACTTAAATGTCCAGAAATTTGCTTTCTGTCTAAATACATCAGGCATCAGTGGCAATAAAATAACTTACACTCAGAAGGAGTATCAGTTATTGGTTCTGCCACACTTTTCAGGACCTTATGACTCAAGTATTTCCTTATCAATGAAACCAGTCAAACCAGTGCAAAGAATTACATATTTAGAAATATGAAAAAAAAACCAAACCACCCCGAACAAAAAAACCCAACCCACAATCATATTCTGTATTCAGTGATGACTCATTATTCATGACTTCACACTCCAAATAATAAAATAACCACAATGAACTCCATTCAGGGCTCTTTATCACAACAGATGTTGATGTATACTTTCTAGCAATTACAGCAGGGAACCCATAGGAGTCCTCCAATAGCAATAATATCTTGTAACACTACTGGTAATAGACTGCTATCTGTTAGCTTACTTGGATAACTTTCAACTATAAAATCACAATTAACTGAAAATTAGGAATAAAAAATTGCAGTTATTATCCTTATTGTATCACGATCCTTGTTATTATCCCATTGGATTTATAAGGGGGTATCCATAAAGGTAAATTAGGTCTCCCCAGAGCCTTTTCTTCAGGCTGAACAATCCCAACTCTCCCAGCCTCCCTTCATAGGAGAGGTGCTCCAGCCCTCCGATCAGCTTTGTAACCCTCTTCTGGACTTGCTCCAGCAGGTTCATGTCCTTCTTGTGCTGGGGCCCCCAGAGCTGGACGCAGCACTCCAGGTGGGGTCTCACAAGAGCAGAGTAGAGGGGCAGAATCACCTCCCTTGACCTGGTGGTCACACTGTTTTTGATGCAGCCCAGGATATGGTTGGCTTTCTGGGCTGCAAGCACACACTGCCAGCTCACATTGAGCTTTTCATCAACCAACACCCCCAAGTCCTTCTCCTGCTGCTTTCAATCCATTCTCTGCCCAGCCTGTAGCTGTGCTTGGGATTGCCCTAACCCATCTGCAAGACCTTGCACTTGGCTTTGTTGAACTTCATGCGGTTCACATGGGCCCACCTCTCGAGCCTGTCAAGGTCTCTCTGGATGGCATCCCTTCCCTCCAGCATGTCAACTGCACCACAGAGCTTGGTGTTGTCAGCAAACTTGGTGAGAATGCATTCAATCCCACTATGTTGCCAACAAAGATGTTAGTGCTGGTCCCAATGCCAATTGCTGAGGACCACTCATCACTGATCTCCACTTGGACATTGAGTTTTTGACCACAACTCTAAGTGTGACCATCCAGCTGATTCCTTATCCACCGAGTGGTCCATTCATCAAATCCATGTCTCTCCAATTTAGAGACAAGGATGTCATCCTGGACAGTGTCAAATATTCAGAAAGTGACTGCATAAAAACTTTGTGTATATTTTTGCTTTACATTTTTTAGCTAATGAAATTGGCTTATGACATTGAAACATAAATCATAGAATGGTTTGGGTTGGAAGGGACCTTAAAGATCATCTAGTTCCAACCCCCCTGCTGCAGGCAGGGACACCCTCCACTAGACCACGTTGCCCAAAGCCTCATCCAACCTGGTCTTGAACACTTCCAGGGATAGGGCCTCCACAACCTCTCTGGGCAACCTGTTCCAGTGCCTCACCACCCTTACAGTAAAGAATTTCTTTCTAACATCTAATCTAAATCGACCCTCCTTCAGCTTAAACCCATTACCCCTTGTCCTGTCACTACACTCCCTGATAAACAGTCCCTCCCCATCTTTCCTGTAGGCCCCTTCAGGTACTGGAAGGCCACAATTAGATCTGCCTGGAGCCACCTTTTCTCCAGGCTGAACAACCCCAACTCTCTCAGCCTGTCCTCATAGGAGAGGTGCTTCGTCCCTCTGATCAGCTTCGTAGCCCTCCTCTGGACTCGCTCCAACAGCTCCCTGTCTCTCCTGTACTGGGGCCCCCAGAGCTGGACACAGTACTCCAGGTGGGGTCTCACAAGAGCAGAGTAGAGGGGCAGGATCACCTCCCTTGACCTGCTGGTCACACTTCTGTTGATGCAGCCCAGGACACGGTTGGCTTTCTGGGCTGCAAGCGCACACTGCCGGCTCATGTTGAGCTTCCCATCAATCAACACCCCCAAGTCCTTCTCCTCAGGGCTGCTTTCAATCTCTTCCTCGCCTAGCCTATAGTTGTGCTTGGGGTTGCGCCGACCCATGTGCAGGACCTTGTACTTGGCTTTGTTGAACTTCATGCGGTTCACACGGGCCCACCTCTCCAGCCTGTCAAGGTCTCTCTGGATGGCATCCCTTCCCTCCAGCGTGTCGACCACACCACACAGCTTGGTGTCACTGGCAAACTTGCTGAGGGTGCACTCCATCCCACTGTCCAATCATCAACAAACCCCAGATTTCCATTTATTAATCTTTTCTTTACCATTGAAAGTCCCACTGAACTAATATGTGCTTCAGTCTAAGTTATAAGAAATTTACAAGAATGACTAATAGAACTTTTTCCCTCCCAACTCATATGCTGGTGAGCAGTGGAATGAGTCATTAGTGATGACATTTTCTATATTTAAGTCTCTTCACCCAGTAGACCTGCCAAGAGGAAAACCGACAGAGTCTCTGGTGTGCCTACTCTTGCATATGAAGAATGGACAAAAAGGTTTGTACTTGGATTTACAGGCATAATTGCATCATGCAGCCGGATGCAGGACAGGAATCCAGTATCAACAGAAAGGAACTTGGGAATAGGAGAGCAGGAAAAAGGACAGAACTGTAGTAGAACCACCCGCGTGAATCTGAACCAAAGACAGAAGGTGACACATCAAAAAAGGAGAGAAAAATAGTTAAAGAAATCACCTGAGCTAAACTCTTGCACTATTAGTCAAATTTAAGGCATTATTTCTATAATCAAGAATAACCTTTTAGACTTGAAGGTGATAACCATACTCTCTAAATCAGTTTCGATCCACTGTTTCAGGCATCCTATTCTCTGCCATGCCAGAACAAATCTAGAATCAGCAAAAAAAGAAATTATCTCCTGGACATTAGTACGAGGCCTCTGAAGCAGATTTCTAACTTTTATGCTAGACCTCAAGAGATGAAGGGTTTTTTTCCCACTATGCTTTTAGGAATAAGGATCAATGATTTCCCTTCAATCAAGCTCACAGCTGTGTTTGATTTCATTTTCTCATGTTTTTATTGTGTGGTGCCTTGAGAAGTTTGTTTGATAAAGTGCCCCATAAATGGGGATTTTTATTGTTATTGTCATTGCACTTCTTAGGTCCCAAACTATACATTGTTGTAATACTACCATTTTAGACTGTCTGATTTTTCATTGCTGAGGAGGATTGATCAGTCTTGTTGCTGTTGCTAGTGAGACCAATATATTTTGTAATTAATAGAGTAGTCTTTTGTAGAGTGCTATGTTGGACTGGATGCCTAGGCAGAAAGTTGTTCTTCTTTACACACAGCTCTGCATTTAGTCCAATAATATCATCATATCAGTAAATAACAGAAAGACAAAACTTCCCAAGAGCAGTTCTGTTTCTTTGCTTTTTAATTCAGCAAGCAGTCCAACTCATCCAAAAAACTACTGGCTGAAACCTGAGAAAAAACAAACCCTTCTCAAATAGGCAAATCAAAGTGCTTCCATGAGGGTCTCCATCAGAGATAAATATTACATTTGTATTTCTAATATAAGCAAAAAATATAACAGAAGAACTTCTAGAGACATCATTTGGTGCCTTTTTAAAATTAAAAATATTTTACAGTTGTTTTATCTTATTTCCTATCCTAGCATCTTTATCCTATCTTCTTTAATTCTTGCTGCCCTTCAGCCTTCAGGCCAAATTCTGTTAAACCACAAAACACTGTTAGAGTACAGTTCCAAAAGGAGGTTGAAGTGGCCTACTCAAAGTCAAATTTGGTGAAATAGAGCCTGGAATAAATGGCTATATATGCTAGACAGTAGTCTGGATCAAAATGTGTCAGGATGTGAATAGCATTGATAAGAAGTTAGTCAAATGTTCGTTGATCAAAAAGGCATTATAAATGATCAAGTAGTGTGATTTAGATCATTCATATCAATGCTGAGTTTTACTTCACAGATGAATTTGATCACAGTTACCTTGTCATAAGTCCACAGAAATTCAGTTTAAATCAATGGAATAATAAAAGACAAACCAAAGTAACAGAATAGAATTTGCTTATCTCTTCCTGCACATGTATCCTAAATTAGATATGCTCACTTGACAGATACAAATACATTTTAGCATTTTTTATTATTGTAGCTCAACTGGCTTTGCAATACCATAGTGACTGAAGCACAATCCTTTTTAGTTCACACATAATCCATACTATTTTGAAATATGTTCTCTATTTAGACTTTGGACCAGAGAATTGTTTCAACTGAGCTACGGAAATTTCTGCCAATTCTCAACTTTTATTGACAGGGTCAAAATACAGTTCCAAAAAGAAACTGTTATTCCCAGTTCCCAAGTCAAATTTGCAGAATTGGCATTTAAAGTAAATATAGTTTATTTTGCTTGCAAACTGAGCACAATTGATGCTGCAAGATAATAAATATGAAGCCCCAAATGGTGTATAATCTAGCCACTTTCAATGCTATACTACATATGCAGTTAGAATGTGAGTGAGCTACAACAGAAAGTGTTCTAACCACCGATAGACTAGGAAAAAATATGGGTAAATATGGATTAAAATTATGGCAGTTTTTCACTGTTTTACTAAAGTGTCTTTTTTATATTGGAAATCTAAGCAAGCCAACCAAGGGAACATATACCTTGTGTACTAAATACAGTAAGAAATTTGTGATTTTTCTACTTTGGTTCCTTTTGCAAGAACAGATGGAGCCGTTTTCATTTTTCAGCCCTTTGGTCCCTTGTGCACAAGCTATCATCATGCTGATAACTTTCACTGTACCTGCAATGCAACTCCTTGCACTTCTGAGCTTTTTTGTTTGTTTGTTTTGGTTAATGCAGCTCTTCCAGACTCTGGCAGCTGTTGCAGTGGCAGATGTGCCCAGGGCTTTGCATTATATTAGGGAAGACGACACCTCATGCCAGGGAACTCTGACATCTCAGGAGATATCTGCACAGTCTCGCAGACTGCCAGCATGTACATCCCACAGTGTGATCTTGCATACCAGGGTCCCCAAAAAAAGTGTCACTTTTTATGCTCAATAAAACCACATTGCCCCATCATACATATTATTCTGTCTTTGCTGCTCACCTCCTTACTTGTTTCCTGATCAAGAGCATGAAAAAATCCATAATGCATCAACTATTTGATGGGGAGGGGAAGATAGATGGCTCTGCATATTACACTGTGTTCAGTTGTCCCATTTCATCCTGAAATGCACTGAAACACAGCCAGTAAGACAGCCACTTGGGTCAGACTAGCATCTCCAGAGAGATTTCACAAATCAGATTTTGGAAAGTAGCTATTATGAGCTAGATGCCTGCAGATAACAACAATCTTCCCCAATAAGCTAATCATAACTCTTTTTATTAAAATATTTTCCTACCACATAGTAGTTCTAATTTTCATTATATTTTTGACTGTTGCATTTGCAATTCAATATCAGTTTAATGTGGGCATTACAACTGCAGTTTACAATAACTCAGCATCCTGTGACAGTGAAATGAAATAATCTGAAAGTAACCATGCTTGCACTTTTCCTCATCTTTCAATTTAAACATTCTAGAAATTTCTGTCATTAACAAAAAAAAATATATTTTTACCCCCTTGTTGTAAATTGTATATGTCGTTCAATATCAACACATAACAGTCTCACTAGCAGCAAGACAGTAGTAAAAAATATACTAACAGTTACGAAGTAGTGCAAAGCACTCAACACCAACAAATAAAAAAAAAAAAAGAGGAAAGAAGTTCTAATTAGCAAAAAAACAACCGAGGAAAGAGATACTGAAATGCATTGTCATTTAAGCATTTGCCTGATAAAGAGCACAAGGAGAAACAAGATCCTTATAAGCACCCAGCAGTCACTACATAACTCATGCAAAATGCCAGAGATAATTTGCAGAGCTACCAATAACAGCCCATTAATACATTCTCATCTCCTAAGACCAGTAGGATACCACAGCTGGACAAACTAGTCTGTGTCAGGGTTTCATTAATGTATCAGTGTTTCTGCTAGCTTATGCTATCACCTGATTAAGTCCATGCTTGTGTTCATAGCTAAGCTTTCTTTAACCTGTACTGTACTTTCAGAATCAGAATTGCACTGCTTAAAATTGCTTTGCATATGTTTCTGCTGTACTGAGTCTGAGCTGTATAACTGTCCCAGTCTACCTTTTTTCCTATTTCCTTTACTCTGGGATCACTACAAGCAAACAAGTCCTTGCTTTGTAACATGTCCTTCTTCCCTAGTTCTCCAAGGGACAGCTTTCTTGATGACCTTCAAGTGTCAATGTGAGGCATTCCATATGCAGGATCAAGTGAGTTCACATTGTAAAATCATCAGGATTGTCATATTAAAATAGCAGTAAAAAACCAACTTCATAATTAAAGCCATATCTTCCTCCACAGAAGGGACACAGAACTCAGTGTCAGATAGCAGGCAACTGCATCAGAGAGAGAAAGTACAGAATTTGGGAAGAGTAATAATAGTATTACCTTTATGAACTGAGAAAACAAACTTAGTCACAGGTAATAATGTGTTATTATTTCTATTGTTATAGTTCCTGGGAGCCCTAGGCACAGACCAGGTATCTATAGCATGATATTATCTCAGGAGCCAGACATCAGTGCCTCTATAGTTAAGTTATGTTTCTTAGTATCCAGCAGAACTTTTCATTTTAATTCTCAGACTTTTCTTCTGAAAAAGAATTTTTCAAACATTTTCACACAGAATCAGGGTAGCATAGTCAGGTATTTAAAGAAATGTCATCCTTCTGGTAATTAGAAGTTCTATTATTTGTAAGTATATATTTTTTTAATTTAAAATCATTGTGATGCATATGTGATTTAATTTACATTTTCTGTAAGTATATTTGCTTCACTGGATAAAACAGATTATCTTCTGGGCAACGTTGATGGAATATCCAGATTTTCATGATTCTGAGATAGCGAAATCCACACTACTATGCTCATGGAGACATCCATTGACTGCATCCATAGTTTGCTGGTTCATGGGGAATCTGCTTCTAATGGTGATTTTTACAAGTTTCAGTAGCCACAGGAGGACTAGGTAGAAGTAAAGATCCACACCCTGATGGTACTCCATGGAACTGAGGTAAGGATATACAGCATAATTCTGCAAAGGGAGTGGGCAGACAGTAAACAATACACATACAGAAATCAATTATTTTCCTAACTAGGTGTAAAAGAATTTTTTCCCTATTTTTCATCTCTGGATTGAAATCATTCCCTTTCCAGGGAACCATAACCATTCTTGCAAAGTTTCTATCTGGCACTCATGGTCCACTCAAAACCTGTCATTATAAATATCACAATGACAAATGAGCTCAGGGATTTTGTTGATGATCAGATAGTACAAAATGAATTAAATAGAAATCATGACCATCACTGACAAAAATATTACTTCTGTGAAAATGTGAGTTGACTGATAAGACTAAACAGTGGTCATCTTCCTTGTGTGGCACAAGCCTGTCATACTAGAGGAAGTCAATTAAACAGAGCACCTTTACAGATTCAGCAAACAGCTGGACCAGCTCTATCAGAAAATAGCATTAGAAGTCAGCTGAGGAGCCGAAGTCTCATTTAAAAGAAGCCAGCCCAGAAAGATAGATTAAGTTCCTTTGAAGAAAGGTGAGAAAGCCCTAGCAACACAAAAGTTGCATGGGAACTTGCTATGCAGGAATGAGGGTCCCACACACATCTTGCCCTCTGTCAGCCCAGAAACAGCTCACTTACCTGCCAAAGCAGTTTCTCTTGTTTGATGGCTTGGATTAGAAATCAATGAGCTCTGGCACAGCTTCCAAATTTAAGTAATATCAATCCTGCCACAGTTTGAGAGCATCTTGAGCACAATACCTAAGGACATGATTACTGCATTTTGCCCTCTGTGGCCTAAGAACCAGGGGAAGACAAGGCTGGGGGAAGGCAGCTGCACAGGCTCACTTGTCTCCCTTCCTAACAGACTGCTGAAGGGAATTTCTGCAACAGAGAAGAAAGAGGCTTCCCAAGCTCCATGAGACCAGCAGGCAAGGAAAGGCAGGATTTGTGCTTGGGAAGGGGAAGGAAGCATTGCCATATTCTGCAACTTTAATGTAAAGGCACAGCCTGTCTGCTCAGTGACAGATGATTGACACATAAATGGGTGTTAGCAAAGTACATGTAAGAGACATGTCACCCAAATTCCTGGCACCTCACTTTTTAATAGTAACATGATATATTTTGGGGGGATATCCATATAGTCAAAAAGCCAAAAGGTAATGTGGATTAACAGCTGACATTGCCTTGTTCATATTTATCAATTTTTTAAAAATAAGTAAGGCTGGTTAGAAAGACTAACTGGAGAAGTAACTTGTGTGGACTGGAAGACAGCAAGATGTACAGCCATATTAAATGTATGAAACCTCCTCACTTTCAGACCCTGCAAGAGGGAGAAGCTGAAGGTCCAAGCTTGCTGTGAATACTCTACACTATTTGATAAGATATATATTGCCAAAGTATCCTACAATAAATGAGAAGATAAATGAAAGGATTTCAGCTGAGGTTAATCAGACATATATCAGGCCCAGCATCATCTGAGTGTAAAATTAGTTTCTATACATAAGGTCTCACTTAACTTTTCTTTTGACTATATTTCCAAGAGTGGGACACTTGTTTAATATCCAAGTCTCTGAGAGGTTTTACATCCCAACTAGTAACTAGGCAATTACCTTATAATCAGACAGTGTTGACAATGCAATCACTTGGCAACAGGTAATTACACAGTGTAACGTTTTATACAGTATTTTGCACTACACCTTGCAAACTAAGTGCTGCCCTATTTTTTTTTTCTCAAGCTGAATAAGACTCCAGAGATTCTAAACAATGCACTCAACCTGAAAACATGATTCTCACAGCTTTTTGTTGACATAAGTGAAATGCCCAGACAGGCCAATAAAAAAAAAAAAAAAGTAGAATATACCTTCTCCACTCTCTTTTATTTAGGGTAGTATGAAGTGTCTTAAAGGAAGAGTTTGGAGACCAAGCCATATATCTCTATCTCCCCCCTGAGGCAGCTTCTCCAACCACTGCCAGCTGGAAGACCCACTCTCTGCACAGGCAAAATTTAGCAATTCATCATGTCAAAGAATAAGGAGAACTTCTCTGACTCTGGGGATCGATCTTAACACCCAAGGGGCACAAGGGCAGGATATAAAGTCTCTGAGTTACTGTTAATGTTGCCTTCTAGTAATAAAGGCCATCCATTCCATCCACTATTGTTAAAATTCTCAACCTATTGTTTTTTTCCTATGAGAAAGCACCCACACTTTTGGGATGTCTGAAAAGTGACCTGATGCATATGAATAATAATAAAAAGCAAAAAAATCACCATCAGCACCAAATACTCACAGGCTGTGATTTAAAAAAACCCAAAAACAACAACAAAAGAAAACCCCCAAAAAACTACTTCTCCATAATTTTAGAATAAACGTTTGTTGCACTTCTAATTTCTAGAGTGCTCCAGACAGACAGTTTAAATTGATGGCTTGTTAGTGAGGACTGGCCCCTTTGTGAGATGTTTTCAGAATGATTGATTTACAATAAAGTGGCTCCTGGTGGGTGCACGCAGGTGGAACTGATTCAGATCGATTCCACAGAAGCTGACTAATCAGCTGTTTAAACTGGCAGAGTGCTCAATGACAGAAACAGTGCAGCTATCATTTTCTATCTAAGATTACAAATTAACTTGTTCTGTTTATCCTGTATGCCATCAATATGGAGGGAAGCAGCTGAGAGGGAAGTGGAATTCCGAACTGATGGTATAAAACCATCCCTGCAGATGTGCTTTCAAACATTGACAATAAAGGCACAAGGGGAAATTTCATTACATATTAATGAAACCAGTGGAGAGCACCACCAAATGAGAAGGACTTCTTTAATTAATTAACTGGAGTAGGAAGTCAACAATATTTTTAAGTGTGACCACAAAGGGACAAATCAATGCCAAAATGGCCAAGAGTAAATATGTAGTGTTTCTTCCTCCCTTGTCCCATGCACTCCCACACACACTATCAGTCTGTCCCTCTCCACGCATATTATATGCACACCAGAGGACTAGCATCTTTAGAGACTAGTATTTCTAGAAATGATTAATGCTAGGTAATCAACATTTCAGCCTCTACAGTCATATCCCTGAAATTGTCATTTTTACAACAAGATGAAAAACTCCATGGGGAACACAATGTGGGTAAGTGAAAGGTGTCAGAGAGAATGTGGGTAAGTGAAAGGAGGATAGATATTCCCTGCCTCAGAGTTGATAACGAGAGCATGGGCACGAGGGGGGTGGGAGCTTAGCAAAATAATTCTACTTGTCTATCATCCATAATGCTTCCTTCATACAACATCTCTCTGGCATTTGAAAAATCTATGGGTGGGGTTTGTTTTTATCCTTCCTCCCCCATCCTGCTTAAATATACCCCATATGTTAATTACATTTAAAACTGCTGAAAAATACTAAGCATGCCCCAGTGCAAACAGCAGTTCTTGTCTTGTTCACAGCAGGGGATAAGGATGATGGTGTTAGTAAATGACTTTTAGCTAACCTACCAAACAAGTTCCCCTTCACCAGTCTTTTCAGGCTTACCTGGAAAAAGGAGGGAGACAGGAAAAAGCTTCTCTGAACCTGTTTAGCCCTTAATCTCTCTGCAGAGATTGACTAAGAGAGTGATAATTGTTAACAATTTTGAGGGCCCTTTTAGGTGACTATTTATGGTCTGAGAGCAACTTGTGGCACCTGAGATTAAAAACAAACAAAAAACCCAATCCACCTGACAACTGTCATCACCTACAAAACTGATTCAAATTAAAAGCAGTCATTGAAAAGTGCTGCACTAACACCAATGTGTACCTTAAAGAAACATAGCACTTAGATACATCAGTCCTATAAGCATTAAGATGACTGTCAGTCTGACTTACTATTCACACGCATTTAAGGAGAGACCTCAAGATGTGTTACTTTATTGTAACTTGTGAGATGCATATTGTACAGTCTTACTGTCATCTGCTTCCCTCTGGTATCGATAACACAGAAATTAAAATACTAAGCAGATACTGACATCAATTTGGTGGCCTAGGAGGTAAATATTTTGACAGATGTACTGCTAAAGCTACTTTTTATTGCTACAGAAAGGAAAGTAAAACTTGATTGTCAGAAATAAAGGAAAACAATACATTACCTGTACCGATACATGCATGCTAAATGTCAAAAAATAGTTGAGCAAGTCTTTATAATGAAATAAGTTTGTGAAGGACAATACATTTGTGTCTAGAAAGGAAAATCAAAACAAAACTCTTTTGAGCTAATCAACCACATCTCTAGATACACAGAATAAATGCTTCTATTTGCCAAAAAAGGAAAGACTCTAATTTAGGAGAAAGCAATTAGGATAATCAGGAAATCACATGCCACCTTTGGATGTGTCACATTAGTTTCTATGATCATCTGTTCTTGAGAAGATTAGCCTCTTGACCTTCACTGTTTTAGCCTTGAAAAGTGTTGAATGCCCAGCATACTGAAGTAAAATTTAGCTGCCTCATTGCTGGCTTCCTTTTGAGTCCTCAACCCTGACCTGAAGGGATCCTTTCTGACTTTCCGTCTCCAGAGAGAAGAAATAATTCAGCGCTCCTGCAAATGTAGGCCTAGCTCTCTCCTGAGCAAACTGCCAAAGCCAGCTGAATTATGTGTGCTGGTATTGTGATGTGGGCTGCTCACAGCAAATTGATCTGATAGCACTGAAGTCATTTCACTTCAGACCTCAGGCTGATGTGCAGTCTCAGAGGTGAGATAAGCTACCTGGTTCTGAACTGAACAAGACATGTTTCTTCAAGATAAGATTGGCAACTGAATACCAGCAGCTGCTCGGACAACCAAGCACAGGCATTGAGCATGATCTGTTACACAGAGTTTGGTTCACATGTATGTAGTACAGAAACAGAGACACACTTCAAACTTTTGCTGCCTGATTATCTGAGACAATTAATATATGGAAGTATTGTACACAACAAAATCTAGTGGAAAACTCAAGAAACAACTTATCAACTACCCCAGTGATGTGGGATGATGAGGTCATAAGAAGGGAGAAAGAATCCCAAAGCACAACCAGTTTCATTCTGGGTTTAGATGAGAGCAATAGCAATTCCAGACTGAGCCAGTGCATATTGCCAGTTTCAGTTTCCTTACATCTTTACATCTTCTGGATATTGCTGATGTCACCTGATTCCCACATCAACTTCAGACCCTTCTCTGAGACTTACCTAAACTATTTTTTGACCTAACTAGGACATCTGGGAAAAGGAAAGGAAAAATCCATTGCAGTCTGAGAAAATACTATTAAATTAAAAAAAAAAAAATCAGTAAAAATTAATGTTCAGTGATTTTCATTATACTTGTGCATAGGAAAATCTGTTCTGATCAGAGCTGAAGTTCTAAGGAAGTCAGCAACATTGCAACTCCTACCAAATTTGTTTGGATCTATCAGTCCTTTAGCCATGTTCCTGTAAGCTATAAAGCATATTTGCTAATCCTTTAATTGTTTGTCTAGAATTTCATTTTACCTTCTCCAGTTTTTCTATTTTCTTCTTAACTGACATCAAGTTCAGACATATATTCCAGAAGCAGCTGCGTTAGTATCCAGAGAAGGTTTTGCCTGTCATCTTATTCAGTATTCCTCTTATAGATGTTACCCATTTGTTCTCAGTGTTTTTCATAAAAACATGTTGATCTGCATGATAATATTTTAATTTAATCAAGTTGTATGTCAACGGAAACCTTATATTGCCCAGGATCAGTGTTGGGGCTGATAGTACATTTTTGTCTTCTTCACCCTTCCTAATGACAAGCATTCTTCTAGTTCTCTGGAACTTCCGCAATTTCAAAACCTATTGAAAAAACAAACTTCACTGTGCAGAGGTCTTAGCTAGATCTTTTTAAACATTTAGGCAGCAGACAGGAATTTTCCACATCTTTTATGATACAGATATTATACATACATAGAAACTGATTGTAAATTAACTTACTGCCAGAAACAAGGGACCATTAACACTGATTTTAGACCAGAATAACGTCTTCCCCATCATCTTGCTGATTAATATTTGCATTGCACCTGCTCAAGAAATTACTGATATGCTGTGATATACCAGCACCAATGCAATTGCATTGCCCTTTGCCACGTCTACTATGTATCAACATAAGAAACAGGGAAACCACTTAATAGAAACACGTGACTTTTTGTTATTTGTCTAATATATTGCCTTTTAAGTACAAAAGTATAGGTTAAGTACACAGGAATTTTCTATCTGTTCCCTGTAGGTTACTAGCAATCATTTCCCTTGTTCAAAAATGTAATTGCTAGGAATTCCGGAGGAAGATTAATTATTCTGTAGTTATCTGCTATTTGCTAAGGAAAAAAAACCCCAAAAAACCCAAAAAAAACCAAAAAAACCAACCCTAAATGAGGTCAGAGGAGTGAACAAAACTACATAATCACTGTAATCAATGACCTAACTATTTGTGTACTATAACACTGGGCCACTTTGAACCTAGCAGCATCTTCCTTTCCAAAACAGTTCCTGTGTTAACTAGCCTCTGAACCTGTGACTCTCTGTAAATGATAGTTTTGCAAAAGCAAAAATATCAACAAAACACATTCCAGTAAAACTACATGTTTAAAGAACTAGATTTTTCCTCACATATTTTGGCTGCAATCAAAAGATCACCGTCCTGCATTTTGCCTTCACTACCTCAGTCAAATTGCAAATCAAATTCCAAAGTGAGAGATGTGGTGACATTTCACCAGTCTTTTAGAAAATTTCCTCAGATCCAGTATACAAAGGGAACTAACAAATTACACTAGAAAGTTTTCATATACCAATTGCATTCCAGTGGGAAAAAAATATTAAATAATGTACATTTCCTGGCTGAAGAAGAAAGAAGAATTCAGAAGAAACTTAGCATTTGAGAAGATGTCAGCATTAATAATTCTTTTCTGTTGCTGGTGGTAACCTTATAATCATGTAAATAAACTGTTAAAATGGGCAAAGAGGCAGATATATAATCAGCCTAAATCTTTAGGCTAAAGCTCCACTCTTACAGACCTGGCACTGAACTGTTTTTTTCATTGGATCACTTTGCTGTGGTACATATACCTCTTTCAAGGTCCCAGACTGGCCAGGGTTCATGACCATGCACTATGAGATTCATCTGTGTAAGCAAAATCAGAGAGAAAAACTGTTGGCCATAAAGATTTCAGTAAATTTGGAAGTGTGTTTTAAAATGAAATGACCACAGCATCAGTCAGATGTGAGGAACAGAGTGGAAAGACAGATTCTGTAAGCAAAATTCACAGGGGAAACTAAAAAATACAGATAACTAAGACTTACCTAAAACAGTGCAAATGATGATAACTGATGCAAACTCTGTTCCTCTAACATTTGAGGAAAGGTCTGGAAAAGCCAGCAATGATTAGTATGATGTCGATTGTCAACAGATTAAAGGAATTGTGCTTACAATAAAGCAAACATTCAGTTTTTCACTGACAGGAGTGTAAGTCCTCACAAAATAACTGAACATTTATCTAAAACAATTTCTCAGTAAAGAAGAGATTCTAGGACTTTCAAGGATGAGAAGGTCTCCTCAAGCTAGGAAGGAAGGAGATAAGTTAATTTTTGAAACAACTGAAAGAAAACTGCATGTCAAAGACAATTCTTTAGATGTCTATTAACTGTTGGGCAGTCAATCATGAGTGGGTTTTCAGTGCTGCTTTTAATCTTGAAATTGCATACGTACAGATTAATTGCCCCTGGGCAAGAACTGAAGGAGTATTTTTTTCTATTATTTAAAGGAAGACCAGATGTCTTCTGTATTCAAAAACTGTTGGTCAAACCAAACCTTTCATTTAATATTTCTCACTCTGCTGTGTGTACAAAAGACAGAAGAAAAGAGAGAGTAAGTATGGAATTTTTATCAAAGATTTGCACTTCAGGGAACCAGCTTTAGATCTAAATCTAGTCAAGAATGCAACAGGGGTTTCTTCCCAGGTGGGGAAGAGGATAATTAACATAATTCAGGGAAGGAAATTAATTGTGATAGATTAGAATATTTTATATCAAATGCAATTTTCCCATTGATTTTTGTACTTGAATTTTAACAGCTATAATATATCGAAGATAGGGAAGTATAATAATAATGATGACATTAATAGCACTCTAGTGTAAAGAATTATTAAGACTTAAATGTGATACTTTTCAATAATGGTAGATGAATTGAATTTGAGGCATATTCAAGGAAAGCTTCAAGCATTGATTTAATTTAGTTTTATACCCAGAAAATTGCATAAATGTCATTTTACCATCCTTAGGCATGAAAGGTAAGAAAATTGCAGATTTTTTTTTCTTCCCCCCCCCGCCCCCCCCGCCCCTAGCCCTTACAGTTAAATTGTTTCTGGCCAGTAATTTATATTTGGTACTACCTTTACTAAAAACAGCATCATAAGAGAGCAGTCAAGAAATATTGCTTTGGCACCAGGAGGGGAAATAAGCCTGTCTTCTCAGAACTGCCCAGGATGTAATACGAAGTAGGACTTTAAATGGGGAGTCTGGACAGACTTAGCCACATCACGCTGTCATGTGCTAGAGCTACAAAAAGACATTTATCCATTTGTGTTAACCAAATGGACAGGTCTGATTGGGAAGGCCCTATTGTGTTTTGTTGATGAGCATTAAAAATATTAACCTTACCAAAGTCTTATGAGGCTCTATGTATGATATAAAGAGATAAAAATAATACAATCTGTGACATTAGGAGAAAAATTTGTAATGTTTTCATCTCCCTTGAACTTTTTTTTTTTTTTTTTCCACATTTCTGCATGACACTTTAAAGAGGAGGAGCCTCTTCCTGGGATGAGAAGCTAAAGGAGGCTCTGTTTCTAAACTTGTCCTAAGTGGATCATCAAGCCCTGAAAAAAGGCAAGTGAGCAGGGATGCTGCTTTGGCAGCAAGAACAAGAGACACCATCTACCAGCCACTGTTTTTACAGCATTTTAGTTATACCATATGAGCTTCATGAGAAACAACAAATGCAAGTAGACCTTAAGACTGGTGTGAAAGCCTGTCTTTTCTGACATGGGTCAACGAGAGCAGTATGAGCTACAAGGCACAAAAACAAGCCACCCTAGATTTTCCGCCATGTTTTATGTCAGAGAATAAATTTAATTTACTTTGGTATGGAAACAAAGTTATGCTAGTGTTAGGTTTTCATGCCCAGCATCAGCAATGAAAGAATGGAAAAAGGTTTGCCTGTCCACAGATATTATGCCAACACTAGATCCCAAGGTAAAGAGTCTGAATAAAGCCCTGAGATCTACAGCAAAACACATAGGAGAAAAAAATGCATGATGTATTACATATTTTGTATTCTTACTGGGGGGGGGGGGGGGGTTTGATTTTATTTTTACAGTTATAAAATAAATTATTCTGTGTGGCAGATACCGTATTATTATTTCACATTCAACTAAGGCCAATACAATTTCCTTCTATCTACTTCAAGCAATTTACTATTACAACTTGTGAGGGTTATTTCCCTAGCAAAAGAGTAACAAATAGGGGGTTTTTAATGTGGTTATTGAGGTATTACTAATAGTGAGGTTTCAACTATGGATAAACTTGTGTTTTGCACAAAATAATGCATTTGGGGGTTCCATTGAGCTCCTTACAGAGCAAATGAGACCTCTGCAGGTTTTTTTATAACTGACAGGCTGTAACAGTCAAGGGCTCCAAAAAGGGGGGCTTAAGGGTGCTGGTGGAAGTCACTAGAGCAGAATGGAACAAGCCTCTATGCTCAGTGGTTAAAGAATGCTAACCTGTGCATACTGAAACGGGCTGAACCATACCATGCAGTTTGGGATTCTGTGAGGAGGTAGCTTGCCTCTGTCTGCTATATTCCTGCTTCCGTAAGGAACTGCCCAATTCGCACTGAATGTGTTAGTCTTCCCGGAGTAATGAAGTCACACACATTCAACCTTTTCCCTGTGCAAAATGTGATATTGAGAAGGTGACGGGCACGTTAAGTATTCAGCTCAGGCAGAGTCCTGAAATTACTATTAGGTGAATTTCAGGTGACATCTGAGTTCCTCCTCTCACTGAGGGAGGTTGTAGAGCCATGAGTGCTCAAAGCTTGCTGTCTCTTTAGTGATAGGAAGAACTTTTTTTTTTTTTTTTGTACCAAGGCAGTATTTGTAGCATGTTGAGACACATTGCGGGTGTACATTACCCTCTGTATTTCAAGTGGAAAATCAACCTGTATGTAAAACAGATGCAATTACAATTGAATGCAAACCTGAAAATAGACAAGTTGGAGTTTAACAGAGCTGAGCAGGAGACCTACATTCTTAGAATGCAGCAAGTATTTGATATCAAGGACAACCCCGGATCTAGGCCATTGGGCCTCTTCAAGCTGGGAGTGCAATTCCCTGGGAAGATTTTCCCCCTCAGGTGGGAACTTACCACAGCCTCTGCACAGGAGATGGCTGTGGCTGGGGGCTCAGTCGCTCAGCAGACCTGCCAGCAGGAGAGAGCTTTCTGGTTTGGATGGAGTCTTCATGGTCCCATGCTGTGAGATCACACTCGGGCTTTACAGGAGCTGATGTGAGCTCAAACAAAGGTCAGAAAACCAGCCAGGCGCAGCTCTCTGGGTCAGTTCTTCAATTTCAGCTGTGAAGTTACAATCTCTGCAACGCTGCAATTTCCAGTATTATTTCCCACTTTAAATAACAGGTTCAGATGCCGAGGGAGGACTTGTATATTTTAACTTAAAAGCTGAATAGGAATCTGAGATTCTGAAAATGGATTTAGAAATCAGTCTCAGCTAGTACTGTGATTAACAGCTTACTGGAAAAGTACTGACCAGTGTTTGAAACTTGTGATTTAACAAAGTAGAGAGGAGTTGGGGGAGAAGATGCTCAACTTTTTTTTTTTTTTTTAAAATAAGCTATACTGTATAAATAATATATAATTAATATATACTGTTTTGAAATAGAAAGCTTGCAATCTTTCCTCTTACTAGGTGTAAAAAAGAAGGCCTATACATTTTTTCACAGTATAAGGATGTGGCTATAGGACATCTCTATGTAAATAGCATCCCTTTGAAATATTGTAACACTTATTAATGCTTATATAGAACAGTGCCTTACAACACCAATCCAAAAAAATGCATTGCTAAACATGCAAAAAGGTTAATCATATAATTAATGGGTGTACTGATTCACTGTAGTTGGCCAGAGAAATAAGGTAAGTAGTTTTTAAAGCTATTGTTCAGGCTATTGTATCAACATGAAATAACTTTAAGAAACAAAAAATCCCAGCTGTTATTAACTTAAATTACTTCCAACCATGTACTGAATATGCAAACAATAGATATGAAAATTCATCTCACCTAATATAAGCCATTTAAAATTAGCCAGCAACTGTAAGCTAGTTATCAAGTCTCTATCCAAAACTGAGACATAAAGAGAGCTATTGAGGACAATTAATTCTCCCTACATCTTAAACACCTCTTTCAGAAAGAGGTAAATTAAGTTTTGAAAACTCTCCCTTCTAACAGGTGAAACCTGAAGTCAGCTAAAAAAGCACCTCACCTGTACAATAAATGGCAAAAGAGCTGCATGCACTTATTTCATAATACCAAACAGACATCATTAAAATTTCATTTTAAACTCCCATGATGTCAAAATTCTTTATTTCTTACCATATGTTTGCAGCTTTTCCTGAGACAAAAGATATTATCCATAAGGCATGAAAATAAACATCACCTTATTCTGCATAGATAGAAATTATTTTTAAAAAAACCTTTTTACTCTAATTTGGTACTGTAAATTTAACATCCTGTGGCATGCTTTCCTTACAAAGCAGGATTGAGCTAATTATTGGGATAACTACTTAAGTTACCTTCAAATACCTCTTTAAAAACTATTTCAGCTCATTTGATATGGACTTGTGTGTGTTAGTTGTGTATGTTGTTGTATGGTTTAGTTTTATATCAGAATGTTACACCATTAGTAGAACTGACTGGGGTACTTTCTGCCAGATTTTTTTTTTTTTAATAAGAAAAAAAAATTACTGAAATGTAATTTTCCATTTAAACATGACCTTTTAAATCAAAAGCCCTGCAAGTGTTTATGACCCAAAATGGGGGGGGGGGGGGGGGGGGGAATCAACCCAAAACCAAATCAAAACCAAACCCTTGAAATTTATGATAGAATCATTAGACTTGGCTCAAATGGATCTA
The DNA here is from genome assembly GCF_011004875.1 of Balearica regulorum gibbericeps. NCBI lineage: Eukaryota > Metazoa > Chordata > Aves > Gruiformes > Gruidae > Balearica > Balearica regulorum. Next base: position 25,691,080 of record NC_046190.1, on the reverse strand, counting down.
AATTGAAGTATTGCAGCTCATGGAACTGAGCCAAAATATTTAGTCTTAGGTCAGTGCAACTGTAAATCTATTTCCACTTCTGTTGCCATGAAGTCTCATGCAAGTTTGGAGAGTCTGGGTGAGGCACAAGGCATCCAGATTCCATCTTGTAGGAGACATAACTGACATTCAGGAGAATTTTTATTTTATCACTGTTTGATACAGCCTTTTTTTTTTTCTTTTTTTTTTTTTTCCCAGTTACTACACTCAAAAATCTAGTTATGGGCAAAAAGGCAATTCGATTTGCATGTAAAGCCAGGAATTAATAGTGTAACTAAAATTATAACAATGTAGTTAAAGAATTACTGTTAGCTCAAATGTAACTATTACAGAAAAGCATAGGAAAACTAAAATAAAATAAATTATTTTTAGTATTACAGAATAAATCTTATTAATACAGTTAAAATTACTATACACGCTCCCTGTACACCCTTTTCTCTGCTATCATACTTACTCTTCCAGATCCTGAAGCTGAGGATTTATGTCAGCAGGGTGTATTACAACAAGATTTTGATGCTACCAGCTTTTTCAACAGAACTAAGATGTTGATGGTAGCTGGGGGTTTTTTCCTCATTGTTGTGAGAGGCATGCTGTTGTTATTGGTGATTTTTTCCTCCTCATTCGAAGATTGACTTGGAGGTGGCTTTTTTTCCCCAAAATATTTTCACACCTTCCTCTTTCTTCATTGGCTAGAAACTTCACATTACATCTGAATTCACTATATATAGAGAGCGTCTCAATTATGTAGTCCGTTGTTCCCTATATTAGCCCTAAAATTGCTTGCATTCTCCCAAAGGTGCTTTCCTTCAACAACAACTAGCTGGTGAGTTAGTTACAGCCCTGGCATCATTCCAGGCCAGTACCTGTGCTCTCCTGCTATGCTCAGTCTCCTGGTGAAGATGCACCTTCTCAGTGAAGATTCTTCCCTGTTGCATTTCATTCTAGGGTCAGAGATGGTTCATCCTACATAAAATAAATATTTGCTATTCCTGTCTATCAGTTACAAAAATATAAGCTACAATAAGAATTAAAACACAATTGTGTTGTGCTTGGCCAAATTTAAAACAAATCAGAAAAAATAATCACCCAATTGTTAGATAAGGTGTTACAAGCTAAAACAATTCTCCAGGCAGGCCAAAATAAGTCCAGAGATGTCCTGACAAGTCCCAAGGTCTCTGTTGTGAGCTTAACTCAAAGCCTGTGGTCTATAACAAGAAATACCAACATGATATTTACTGGACTACAATTTTTAACTTCTAACAAAATAAAATAAAAAAAAAACCCAAACAAATTCGGAGATATTTGAATACAGTAGAAGAAAAAAAGTCCACTGAAGATTTCAGCAACTGTCAAGACCTTTTCTTATGCGGTAGCCTTGCCAGCTGAAACACTTTGCACAAATTGTAAAAGCAATGAAATAAAAATGAGACTTCTTCCAGTACATACTGCCTACTCCCACTCAGAAATGCTCCCTCTCCCTGAAATAACAGATAGAATGCACTGACATCTGTAATCTGTTTCAGTAGGAAACACTGGCCTTCCACATCCACCTTTCTTTAAAGGGTATATAGCCTGAACCAATCATCACCAGTTTGAACTGACTAGATTCCTTCCTACTATGTTTTTTTGCACAGAAGTCTGAAAAAAATTTCATTCTTATTTATGCTTGAGGAGGACTGCATGGTCCCAAGATTGCTGAAGATCTCCTGATAAATAAGAACAACAGAACAGCTATCAATGTGCTTTACCTAAAGAGAGGAAAAACATGCGTATTAACTCAAAAATTTGACATGGATCCAAAATAGGGGCTGCACTTTGTAGAAAACATTAATCATCATGAGTCTCTTGAACTTCTATCTGCTAACTGTGGTCAGACTCCATTATGAAAACCACCACCATTCTTCATGACAATTACTTAACCTTGTAAAACTTCATCAGCAACTGTTAATATATAATAATGAGGTTAGAAGATGATTAGGATATCCAAGTTAGATTATGATATCCAAGGAAGACATTATCTTCTTAATTATAAAACTTTATGGATTTGAAATACCTTGCTAATAATAGTCACTATTAGGTCAAATAATCATTAATAACACCAACAGTAATGAATTTTGAACATACGGGAAACATGAAGAGTATTATTTATTTGGAATTTAAAAGTTTAGCAAATATATCACATTAGCAGCACCTTCAAATAGCAGATTCATTGGTAAATTCTCATAAAGAATCATTCACAATGAGCAAATGAGGTAACTTCACCAATATTTATAAAACATAGACCTTAATAAGTACGGTGCCTGAACAGCATGTTAGTGGGATGGTCCAGCTTTAGCTGTGGAATTGCAAAAATACTTCCATTATTCATAATCTTTTCTAAGACACATTTTTCAAGTATAGCATATGTTTTCTCACATGTAACTTCATTTCACAGGGTCTTTTACATATCTGGTTCTCAAAGGTTAAAAGAAATCTCCTGCAGATTTTTATCTTATTTCCAAGAAGGCACACTCTCATTCTTAGTGTGGCTTCAATTGCCTAAATTTGCTACATGACTGTCATAATGATTCAGGACTGTGTTTAATGTGTATTTCAGAATCTCTCTGACAAACACGTTAATTTTATACACCTCATGTAAATCCATAAAACAGCATGATCTAAAATTCCTAACAAACTTACTAATGAAAATTTAAATATGCATGTGTTACTTATGTGGGTTTCAGTTAATTATATAGCAATATTGTCTCATATACACCTTAATTAAATTAATTATTGATTAGTGCACTTTCCACTGATATTTCATTAACACACAATAACTGTCTCATTATATCTGGGTGAAGTTCTAATTAATTAAAGTGTGGCTGGAAGTGCAAAGTTAAGGAAACAAATTCAGCAGCAGAATCGTTTAAATTCAAGTAACTGAGTAAGAGTAAGCATGTTAATTACATTAAAAAAGAAGAATTAGCCATGAAATTACCTTGGCAGTTGAAAGTAATTGATTAATAAAGATAATGATAATTTCTAAAGCATTACAGTTTTAACAGTAGTAAGAGTAAATTTGTCTGTGTGGCAAAGTAGGAGAAATCTTGAAATATTATTATTATATTTGTAGGATTATGTCCTTGGTTTATTTCAGGCAGAATCTCTTATATTTAAAGCAGCAACATAGATTCTAAATATGTCATTATGACTGTTTATTTTCACACTGATCAGCTATGAGCTATTTCAATAGGTTGACGCAGTAATTCTCACATGATCTGGCAAATAATTCACAGTACTTTTATGTTGTCATTAACTGTCACATTTCTCGAGTTAAATATGAGCCCTGTCACTTGAAAGTCAGAAAGCTGCTTCTAAATTTCTCAATTTCATTAGCAATTGATTCAAATCACTTCCATAAAAGAGACTGGATTGACATATGAATTGCAGTGGCACCACAGTTTAGTGATTAATTAAGCAGGCTATCAGGCTCACGTTCAGTTATTTATTAGTCTTAAAATTCTTGCTTCATTATATAAGGCTTTCTAATTATTACATGTAATTATTTATCTTTTCTGAGTTTTGAATAAAGTTAATAGGTGGGAAAAAAAACCTAACAAACTGTTTCTGATCAGCAAAGCTGTAACATCAATAACAATAATCTATAGGCAGATCTGAAGCAGCATTAGAACTCTGACAAAATGGACTGTGAAAGGAACTGTCAACGTAAAATAAAAGTACACATTTCTTTAAAAAAATTGAAAGTCATGTCAGCATGCAATGTTCAAGGCATACACAGTGCAATGGTACAGTTTATACACTAAAGCATATGCTTTTTGCTTGACTGTATATCCTTCATGATACGATATATAATTTGAATGTAAACAAACATAAACACTCTTCTGGTGTCCTTGCCAGTAAAGAAAATTGGGTGAAAAATAGACTTATGGTCAACCACACAAAAGCCATAAACAGGAGATACTATACAACAGAGTAGCTTGATGATAGCAACTCATCAAATTGAAAATAAAGTTAACTTCTAAATCATTGAATAATATAGTATTTGTGGTTTTTGAAGAGGGAATTAATAAATGTAATTCTTTTGCACTTGAATTCTTTCAACTTCCCTTTTCTTAAAAGGATGACAGTGACTCAGTGACTCATCTAAATGTTGAGAGATTAGTATTTATTTGTTAATTTGAACACTAGACCTGCAAATCTAAGACCCATGTTCAGCTTCTCAGATTATTACAAATATTAGATAGGAATAGTGGTTATTGCACTGCATGCTGTGCAAATATGGCAGAGGGAAAGAACCCTTCCACAGAAGGCTTTGGGGTTAAAAATGTACAGGCAAAGACCAGGGAGTATGGATGAAGGAAACAGGCAAACAAGTGTCTTAACATACCTCTACTTCAAGATAAGTGTATTCTCTGAGCAGCACAGGAAGCTGGGGGTTTTTTGCAACATGACCACTTAGGCTGGAATCAGCAGTTTTCACATAGGCCAACAGAGAACTGTCAGATGATAATTACGTTCTGTCAATAATCTTGGAGCCAAATTCAAGGTAGTGACCCAGAGGTGAAATACTCTATATGCCATTATACGTTCACTACTGCATTAAAGCTCAAGTGAGATTTATTCCTTGTATGACTATGAATCCATAGACCATTCTTAGAAAAGCACTCCAAATCACAAAAACAGTTAGGATAAAAAAAAAAAAAATGTTAGCTACAATTAAAATGATTCTATAAAAGAAAAAAGTCTTTGCATTCAAAGAGCAATCAAAGCATCTTAGTCTCATGAAGAAAGGCAATATTGTTGTTTGAATTGTAGCCTTATTCAGATGCCACAATTAAAACCCAGGTCTATGCTACACCCATCATAAACCTACTCTAAGACATAGTCTTCACTTTATGAAACTGTGCTATCAAAAGCTGATGTCTTCAAAAGAAAGACCCAGGGACATATGGGCATTTCATTGCATGATATAACTCCAGAGGTCATTGAAAATGCCTGCCTAAATAGGCCAACACAGGATGAAAGTCACAGAGAGAGCTGAAACAGCAGGTCCACAACAGCAGGTTGTAGCTGAATCAACAGAACTTAAGTGCCAGTAACAGTCCAGAGTACTATCTGCTGAAATTGGATATTTTTAATCAAGTGCCAGAGGTGTGTAAGAGCATAAATCCCATAGACTTTTAGTGTCAGTTATGCTCCTAAATGCCTTAAGAACTTTTGAAAATCCCACCCTGGACTATTCTGTCCATTGGCTGTTCTAAAAAGCCCCGTATGTGGTTTAATAAATATAAGCAAGCTGAATTTCAGCTTTTCATCTCAAGATGTCTTCTTGAGAGAACAAATTGATTTTGTGGATTATCGGTTTTAAGCTCATGAAGGGCATAGTTATAGGTTCCTAGCAGCTTGAGGATCTGAACAGTTAAGTAAGGCTATGCTGAACAGACTTACCTGCTCACAACTGGAAGTTCCATGGCAGCAGGGATTTCTTTCTGTGCTGTTTTTGGAGCAGAGCTTGCAAGGCTGCAGTGAACTGGATGTCTCAGCACTTGTGGTCACTTTACTCTTCCAGCTGTATGGCTGGGGCAGCTGTACATGCCTTTAAAATTTCTTAACCAGTGATGGTGTCATGTTCATGGAGGAATAGATTTCCCCATCTGCCATGATTGCAGCATCTTCAGTAAAACTTTTAAAAGCTTATTATTTTCAAGACATTACTTTTATTGAAATGGAGATAACAAATCAATATATCTTTTCACACACAGAAACTTTCACTTGGACTCTTCTGCTTCCTAAGTGAATCCAGTATTAGTCAGGCCTGCTGCACTTCATTGAAAGTTGGCAGGGTAAGTGATTTTACAGCCTCAGAGAATGCAAAGAAATAAATTCAGGCACTCATAATTTAGAATTACAATTATTATATTTTCTTGAAAACAAAAGGTATAAATTCATAGGATTCAACATGTTACAAGTAGCTATATGTAGTTAGCTTCAGATGTCAAGACATAGTGCCACTGCCTACAAGATTGTCGTTTCCACCAGATAATCCTCCCATGAGAACTAATACAGTAGTTTCACTTAATTGGTCTGTATACATTATTCATGGGGTATAGCTTTGTGATAATTCTGGCATTCATTAGAGGGGAAGGGTTTTCTCACCACAGAATACACAATATTGAACCTAAGTTACAGTGTCTTTCTAAACATAAGCAATTACAGGAGTTGTAATAAAGGAAGAACTGGCAAATCTGTTAGGGAAAAATATTAAAGAATGGATTCATTACTTACAGCAGAAACAAACTTCTGAAAGTAATGAAAATGCAATATCAAGCTCCAGTACAGCTTACGACTTTCAAGGACTCACCTTACATTTATTAGATGCTTGTGCTCCAGAAGGAATACTCAGTAAGGCATGAGCATCACGATCCCATCAGTGCATCCTCTTTCTTCCTGTGTCACTTTTAACCATGGAGAACTTCAGAGATGTTGTTAGGGCATCATAACACCATTGGCTCTGCCTATTGCCAGCTGGAGAGACTTCCAACCACTGTAAGAAATATGCAGGTTCTCAGTCTCTTTATTCTTCTACAATAATGCAAAGGTATCAGAAAAAGGGACTGGGAAATGACCTGTAAATCATACTAGCTCTGCTTGACTTTTTTTAAATAAATCAATATATTAGCATGGCAGACATACAAAAATTGAAATTATAGTACCATAAAATCCATCTAGCCTTGAAGATGCATTTGTAAATTGATTGAAAGTAAAGATGAAACAAGATTGAAACTAGAGACCACTTGTATGCCTTATGTATCAAAAAACCTCCAAGAACTCTGTTTGACTGAATATTTGTTTAAATAAAGGACAATAGGTTCTCCACCGCTTTGAGGAATCACATTCATGAACTGTTACTCCAACTACTGCAAAGTAAATGTGGGTTTTTTTCCTCTTGATTAATATACAATATTTCACAGTCATTTACACAAACTTGTCATGAATATTTTAGTGTATGATTTTATCTATCATGAACACATGATCTACAGAGGAAAACGCAAGATTAATGCATACCTGTATGCCTTATTCAAAGACATTTTAAATGAGTCTGCAACTTGCACACTATGATCAAACACAAGCAAGAACTTGAACACACTCTGGTTGTCATAAAGTGAACGGATTGTCATTTAAATGAGAGCTGGATTTATAAGAAGGCATTAATAATGAAATACTTTCTGCATTCCAATATAAACATATATTTAGATCACAGATGGTAATCGTCTTAGCTGTTACAGTCAATTGAGTGAATAATGCAATCTATAAGAGGGTTCACAGATGAAATGGAATTTGTAGTTGTTAATTTTTACTAAGAAGTCAAAGAAGACTTGCATGTCGAAAAATATGCAATAAAAATGACTTCTCATATTTCCTCTCTGTATTAATTCATGTTCATATAATGAAATAGAAAACCATATGTTTGGTTGAAATGGGGAAAGGGAATAAGGAGAAGTGATTTGAAGTCAGTGTGTGCATCAAGAGTTATGAGATACACATTCTCATCAGTGTTGTAAAACAGACTTAGCTCTATTTACTGCCACTGTCAGCACAATCAATAAATAACATTTTCCGTGACACAATGCGATGAACTGCAAGCCGCAGTATCAGCAAAGGCTCTTTTCCTTTCCCTGCTGACAGGTGTACCACTCTTTGCTCTATGGTAGAATATGTAGAAAAATTGTAAAGGCTGCTATATCCCAACAGAAGATGTGAAAGGCCCATCACAAAATGATAAGAAAATACCTGTTCTCAAGATTGTGTGGTACATAGACACAGCAAAGAAAAGTCACCAAATGTATTCTCTCACCAGAAAAAAAACCTGAAAGTCCTGCCAAAATTTGTTAGTAAAACTACAAGTAGTTAATCTAAGCAAGTTTCTTCTTAAGAAATTTAGAATTTTAAAAGGTATTGAAAATATTCTCATAAAGAGAATTTGGAAGAGAGAGCAGAAAACACCATACTCTTTTGCTCAAATCTCTACTAACTTATAAAGACCAGGCAATTCAATCACAAACAACACAGCAACAAACAAAATGGAAAGTTTGCAAAGGAAGCAGATCGACGTACAAATGAGACATTTAAATTAATGAATCGAATAGTATTATTTAGATGTATTACTAAAGAAAAAAAACAACAACAAAACACCCACAATCCTCACCATACATAGAATATGATTTAATAACATAGAATACGATTTAATAACCTTAGAAGGAATCTTGCAAAAGGATAGAATAAGAAAACATCACAAATTCTGCGATTTCCCAAAAGCATGCAAGCAAAGGTAGTAACGCAAATATGGATTGAAACAATCCAAAGTTGATTTTGAGCTTGATGTTCCTATTAGCTGTTAACACTGATATGAGAGGAAAGTCAAGTCAGGAATGCTGCCACCAACTCTCAGTTTCAAAATGATTTACAGCAGACCCTTGGAAATCTGAAAGGTTATTCTACCAAGAATACTTTCAGGCCTCCCGCTTTGAAGAGGCAAAGGTAGCATTTATTAAAGAGTTGCCTTAAGGTGAGGAAGCACATACACTTCCCTACTCTGTAGCCACAGCTGTGGATGTTCTGCTAAACCCCAAATACATTGTCACCTGCACCCCATCACCCAGGGCCCTGAGCTACCTCACACCTACCATTTATGCTGACAACTAACTGCTGTTTCATGAGTGCACTCCTGTTTATTGTCTGGACACCTGTTAGCATGATCATAGCTCAGGTTTAAATAATGAAATGCAGGAAAAGACTAAAGACTGCATGATGTGTCCTGCTGAAAGAAAATCAACAGTGTATTGATCTCAGTGACATACGAAAAGTACCTTGAGGAGCAGTGTCATAAAGGTATGAGCTGACCTAAAGAACATATTCTGGATGCAAAGTTCTACATAAGCTTTTGCAATTAAATACAGCCTGTGCTGTCCAGTTACATAAGGGAAAAATGCAAGTAGGGGAAAATATGAAGTGTACTAAATTAATAAAAAACTTTGGGGAACAAAAAAGAGCATCATTTTGAGAAAAGAGGCAAAAAGAAAGCTCTGTAAAGGAATAATTTTTTATTGCCATGCACTGCTATGCAATGATGCTGTATGCTGCCAAAAGACACAGGGAGACCAACGTCTGTTCCCTATGTCTGCCTAAAATGACTTCCCACTGCAATGTCATTTATGGCAGAGCCACAAACAATAATTTATTTATATGAGCTCCTTAAAAAAACCAACCAACCAAAAAAAACCCAAAAAACCCCCACCCAACTCACTGTCCAAGTCCCCTTAGCTAAACAAATGCTTTAAGTGTGCCAGAAAAGTTACATTTTCAATGAAATATTCAGAGGAATAATTGCTTGTATTCTTACTCTCCAGGAGCTCCACCTAACTGCTAACAGATTTATACTTTCCCAATTGCCTTCAACAGAAATGTCTTTGGGAAATTCTTATTTTCTGTGACTACTAAATGAAGTGCATTTAATATAGAAAAAAAAATAATAAAAGCCTAAACAAATTATTTGGAAGAGCTGAGGCTGCTTTGTGCTGCACAATAGGATGCCCGCATATGAAGTATTGTATGTTTTTGCCTCATCAGAAGTACAACAGAGTGGAATTGAAAAGATCCACAAAAGGGAAACAGAGCTTTTGAGAAGCATGATGGAACATACATCTATTGAATACTGGCAAAATTCATAGTTATTCAGCTTGGAAAAGTTGGATAGCTAGAGGATACTTGATTGCAAACAGCAAAATGAAAACTGATCAGAGTTCAGTTTAAGAATATTTGGTACTCTGCTATGAGAAACAAAAGGAAACACAAAAAAATTTGACAACCAATTAAATAAGATACTTTGTAATGCAACACACAGCTGGAATGATCTTTACATCTCACCTATTTTGAAATATTGCTAAAAATTTTAATCTTGGTATAAGGAATCTTTTAATGCTACCAGACTGGCAATTGGAACTTCTGACTGAAAATGTGGAGGTACTGGTTTCAGCATGCAAGTATATTCTGATCAGGAGAAATCAGAAATCTAGTGACTATTGAAGTCTCACCTGAAAAAAATTGTTACAGTAGTTGACCAGCAACAAACAGTTGTTCAAACTGGGACTAGTCATTGCAGTTAATGGAAATTCTGGCATACTGCAAGAGGGATTTATTTTGAAAAAACTCTGTTGTCTTTTGGGTGACTTCATGTTGACTATTCTGGCCCCATGAAATTACATATTACAGACAAAAATAATCTTCTCAAATGGTCACTGAAATTACAATAAGTAGCCCACTGCCATGCGAGTAAAAACTTGTTCATCATTCTACATTTACAAGTTCTTTATACAATCTGGTTTTAATTGTATAAACCTAACCACTAACTGACTGCAGATATGGTCTAATATATCTCAACAGAAACACCTTAGTAGCTAGTGGTATATTTTCCATTCTCACCAGTTTTATAGTGGCACAAAAACTAGCACATCTTATGGCTGATCATGCTTTAAAAGGGCACGAGGGTAGATGGAATAGCATCATGAATACATGGCATAACAACAGTCTTCTAAGACTATCTAAGGTACAGCAGACCTTTACAATGACTGAGGCATGGCAAGTAAAACACACAATAAATACAAGAGCTGACTCATGCCTCAGAAAAAAATTGACTTTTTTTTTAACACACAAACTCTTTTTGTCCATTTTGGTGGTGAGGACGGAAGAATATGTTTGCAATTCATGCTCAGTTGAGACAAGTTCACAGCTTGATTGTAGGAAGAATCATCTTGTCGTCTTCCAGACTCATTCAGATGCAAGGCAGCAGCTGGTCTACTTGCAGTTTGTCTTACTTTGTGTGTAGTGTCAAGTTATCTTTTTGTCAGCCTAGCCTTAAAGTTCACACTATGTACCTAATAATATCAAATGCTTCACTAGTGCTTTTTTTTATATCATTTTAAACTGTAGTAACAGCAAGATAGTAGGAAGGGCATAAATAGCACAATAGAATAAGGAAGCTTAATGGACAACTTTGTCTTGCTGTTTTCCCAGACCTTGCTGTCTCCTCAGCAGCTCCATCCTGAAGTTTCAGTTGTTAGCTTTTGCAGATAATTTATGAAGTATGGAGTTCTAAAGGATTAGTGCTTAGCTGTTACGACCTAGTCTTTCCACACAACATTAGTCATACAACTACTAGCTTTAAAATTGCAGCAGAAATCTGGCGATTCCAAATCCATGTATTCTAGTCAAACACAGGAACTCTCCAAGGAGGGGCTCAATGAGTAAAGCAAGAGAACTTACTCATTAGTTGGTTAAACTGGGTTTAGATTATGACAAAGTCCTTTAAAATACTAGAGCAGAACCATGTCACCTCAAAGTAGTCCCGGGGCCAGTTTGTTACATAACTCTACTGGCTTGTTTCAATGGGAAAGATACCCCCTTTCATTGCCTCTCTGAATATCAAGCTCTAAGGAGGATAACCTTTTAAGCCTACCAGGAAAAGGTGGAGGCAGGCTTTAAAGATTTAGAACATTAATTTTCAGATCTGGATTTTAAAATTCATCTCTAACTACAATTATTTTGCATGTCACCCACAGTTGTGCACATTGCTTATGGAAAAAAACAAACAGAATAAAGAGGCATCCTCGAAAAGGGTCTAGTTTTTCTTAAAAGGACAAAAGGCCAACATTCTAGGGAAAAAATTGTTACACAAAAGTTTTCACTTTTGGCATGTAAAACCTAAGAACTTGTTTTGATTACGGAGGAGTCTTTTAAGATTAAAATGAATGCTTAGCTCTTGAATAGCAATTCTGAAAGGGCTGCATCAAAAAGATTGATAAACATCTGTTAGATCTTGCATCTTTACTAAAATGAAACACACAGAGTGGTTAAACAGCAAGTTAGTGTTAGGAGCAGGCTGCTTTATCTTGACAGATAGAAAAGACTGCAAAAATGCCTTTACTTTTGAAGTCTCACAAAATTAGCATTCAGGAAAATCTTCTTCCAAATATAAAACCATCCACTTCAGCTCTTGAACAAAACCAAGACAAATTTTAGTAGATAGGCAAGCAAAAAAATTTAAGCCTAAATATTCTATTTTAGCCTAATGGGTCTCATTCAAGAGTATGTCTTGGAAAGAAAAAAAAAAAAAAAAAAAGGCAGTTGATTATACTGCTAATTTCAATGCCTTTAACTGTTATTTTGGCTGCATGCAGTATCCCTCTTGGCTAAATCAACATTCTGATGCCATATAGGTATTCTTCAACTATGCCAAGCTATCACTTTGAAATATGTTTCAATTTAAAGTGATACAATAATCCCACATTCACTCAGTCTTTAATTTGAATTGCAGGTAATGCAATATGGATACAGCAGACAACATACTGTCTACTAGCAGGTTTATAGTGAATATTTTCTGGAGTGTGTAATTTTAATATTTATTTAACTGAACTCCATACAATCTACTTCAATATAGTACATATTCTTGTCCTTTCCTGTCTGACTTCACTATATAGAAACACATTTTATTTAGTACACGAAATATGTATATATCTCACCCATAAATACATTTCTAAATGCATAAGATCAACCCCTAACGAATTTTAAAATACCAAATACTACTAATTATATTTACTGAACCCCTAAAGAATTTTAAAATATGGAATACAACTAATTATATTTATTTATGCCTGGTTATTTAATGTTGAAAACCTAAGGCTGTATTTTTAGTAAGCAAGTAAGCACACATGGCATAAGAAAATGGCAGGTTTGTTTGGATCAGGGAAGGAAGAATTCCTGGATTCTATTTTCTCTTTTATGTAATGAACAACTGACTGAATATTGGGCTGAATGCAGAAGATAAAGGAACTTTTTTTTTTTTGGTCCCAATCAGATAATTTCAGATAATTTCTTCTGTGTAATGGAACCAAGCACACTTCTGCACCATTGAAAGTCAAGCAAGGAAGACAGTGCTTCCTTACAGACTCAGACCCTGACTAGTTCCAGACCTTACTCACAGCAAGATGCGTTTGCTAAGCAATGCTAAACTACTGCTATCCAGAATTTTCATTGTTGCAATGGAGGACTAGGAAGTTCCAAGCAAACAAAAGCTCAGAATCTGAACCTGACAAATATTTTCTAGGTCAGAACTTATTTTGCAAACTTAGTCTGGCTCAAGTAAAGAGCAGACCCTAAACCAAAGAATTTTCTTAACATGAAGAGAACATTTCCCATGTGAAGAATGACCCCAGAGGCCACCAAGAAATAACTAGAGATGTGAATACAGGAACACATATTCATCCTCTCAGGAATAGCTCTTCTCAAAAGATTTTGGGGCATTCTATATTTGTGAAGGATTTATTCCTCTCCATAGAAAGGCAAATGTAATCATAACCATCTTTGACAGCACAGTATTTAAAACAGTTAATGGGAAAAACCTTAGATGTTTGTATTTTCGTTCCCAGGTTATGTTACTGGAAAACCTTTCCAGCTTGTGTTCTGGAAAATAAATCTTTCAAAAACCGTGATTTTTGCACATCTTTCTCAAAGGAGAATGCCACAAAGAGCATTCAGTACACTGTACTGTGCAATGAAGTGTTAAGAAACTGTGACAATATCTTGCCAAGAAAACTTAGAATCAAAGCAGAAATATTAATGACTGTGTGATCAGACGAAAACTGATTGCACGGTGCGGGAAATATTACTCAGTACTTTTTCAAATATTGTGAAAGGCATTTCATTATTCATTAGGTTAAACAAGGAAGTCAATAAGACACATCTTTCAATAACCCAAACTATTAGCTGATAACTGGATGATCATGGATTGGATTGAATGGAGAGAAATGGTAGGTGTTAGGGCAGCTAGGCACTGACTTCAACATCTCATTCCATAAGATATCTTAAGATATAACAGGTCCTAAGCCTGGGTAGCCTTGCAACATATAAGATGAAGAGTGAAGAATAAAACTGAAATAATTCTTAATTTTCAAATAAAATCCCCTTTTCCTAAAGTGCTACTTCTATAGCATCATTCTTTCATTCGCAGCTCATGGCCACTAGCTAAGAGCTCATCTTCTATCGACATCTTTTCAAACAATATTTCCCAATTACTAAGCCACGTATGAAAGATGATTCCTCACGTAAAAAACTTTGGGGATTTTCTTTTCTTCTCATCAAAAATCGATGTACAGGAAATTGCTCAAATTTGTCAGAACAACCACTTCTGTTGCAGCTTAATCATTAGATCTAGCCTGCAAGAGAGCCTGCTATACTACCTTTCCCAAGAAACAGCTATCATGTCTTACAGACTAACCAGTTAGAATTATTTGCTTCATATCAGTGACTCTTTTTCACTCTTTTTTGCCTAAATCACTGGTGGAACCTTGCTCGTTTCAGCCTGTTCCCAAATGTGGTGTACTAAGAAGTTAATTTTTAGAGATAGTAAAGATCACACACTCATATACAAAATGCAAGAAGGAAACGGCTGAGAAAAATATGCTTGTACTCAACAAGGGAGAATTTAGAGTTGTAAGGTGATATGTCTTCTACTTGCCATTATCTTAAAGCTACAAGGAAATAGGGAAAAAAATATTAGCTATAGGCTGCTACACTTTCAACATGATCCAGAAAAAGTTCCATACATCATCTAACCCTCTCCTCCCCAAAATACTGTTTTTCCTTGATGGATATACATGTCTCAAGCAAGAGGGGTTTTTTTTCTTCCCATCTTGACTTTCTTATTTCTTTCTTCAACTAGAAGCACCCTAAATTGCTGGCAATCTACCTAAATCAAAGAGCAAAAATTAGAAAATAAAACAAACGAACACCAGTGGCGTTTCTTCATTCAGAGTAAAGAAGCTACCTGGGCCTCATAAAATACCCAAATAAGGGAGGAAAGTGCCCTAAGCAGCCACAGCCCTTTAATTCCTGTAGTCCAAGCTATGCAGAACTAGCTGCAAATTTTGTAATCCTAATGAATGGTCAGCGATTAGTATTATTGAGGTGAGATGTACTTCATTGAAATATTCAGTATCTCATATCAGTGTCACACACCACAGCATTAGTGGGATCAAGATGCAACAATAATAGTTTCCATGACAATGCAGCACATGCGCTCCGCAGCACCTCCCTGGGTAAACAGTAATCCTTCAGAAAAACAAGAAGGTCATTACAGCAACTTGTCAAATCAATGCAGAGAGTGTCTGAGCCGATTAAGGCATCTTCTCTCAGCTCTGACACGGTGTCAATAGTACTGGGCCACTAGTGCTCAGTCAGATGACTGAAGTGAAATGCCCATCAGTCAGGGAGCTGAGGTGGACTAATGATTCCCTGTGCTGCCTATTAGAACTACATGACAACTCAATCCTGTTTGCTTAAAAAAAAAAAAAAAAATGAAAAAAAAAATGACCTTGTTGCTTTGTTTGAAGCTGAATTAAATTGACAACAGCAGCTAATCTTTACCTAGGGCGATTAACAGAATTAAAGTACAACAACAAAGGCACACAAGGTTTTATGGTTTATATTCTTAGTTTGATAATGCTTGCAATCTTCTAGGGTCTTTACAATCAAGTACAATATAAATATGTATTCCAAGCCAGGGTATGTTTGAATGGATCTGTATTAATCAATTTGTAAGAGGACACTTTTAAGTGAGTAAATGTGCGGAGACAAAGTATGGTCTAAATACAGTAATAATCAGCCAGTGGTTTAAAAAAAAAAAAAAAGTGAAGGAAATGTTCAAAGGAAAAAACTATTCTATACTTGCCAGCCTACATGTGTGGGTGCTACTCCAGGTAAGGAAAGGATATAGTCATTACAAACATTACTTTAAAGACACTTTAGGGCTGTAGCTTTTACTGTGAATACATAGTGTCACAGTATGTCCCCCAAAATACAGCGGCACAGTATGTACCTTATTATTTTATAGCTATCATGAAAATGTTTAACAAATAGTCAATACAAAACAAACATGTATAGGCATGTAGGTATACATGCTTTTCACCTGAGGCCATTCTAAACTGCTGAGCCTGATGAAAGTCTTCATGTCCACATCACGTTTCTCAGCAGTTTATCAGTTTACATTACTGACCTACTCAATCAAGAGGAAGACAGAAGTTACGAGGAAGAAAGAAGCATACTGGGCAGAATGTTTTATCTATGTTAAAGAGAAAATCTGAGCTGTTACTAAAACTGAGAGTTTATCCTTCATTCCACTTGTGCACACATTGCTTTAAAAAGGTATTTTTACCCACAACATTAGCAACAGAGTTGAATTGGCTTTAACCAGTTAGATTTCTGAGAAATACGCACTGTGCCACTGAGCTTAAGCTGTGGATTGCACTGAGGAAAAGGACGGAGAAATATGCAGCTGCCCAAATTCTTTTCACTGAAGCCCTAAACCCCAGTAAAGTCAGAGTTAATTGATGTTGGTGGACTTTGAAACAAATCCTCATTCCAAAAGCACTATTTATTTTTTTTCAGATGATGTGAATGAGAATAGAATAGGATACAAATCTACAGAAAATTTACCATAAAGATATGATACAGAGCCTGTACAAAACCTGCTGCAGAGTAACAAGCATGATGAGGACAAAGGGGATTTGTGTTTACCAAGAAATAAGTCATTGGAAGGACTAGATAGCTCAAGGGACTAGTACTGAGTTTGAAAGCTTTTCACCTCTTAGTATCAAACTCAAATCTAGCCCCAAGCTGTAGCTATTGAAGGTCATTATCATCCAGTGGCCATTCAATATTGTGAAAACAGCCCACTTCTCACTGGACAAGGAGTCACATTTCAAAGACAGCAGCATTTCTGAGGTTCATTAGAACCCATAATTTTGGTTTCAGCATAGAGCACTTTATCAGCTGCTGAGCATCACGCCCTCCAGAGGCTGACAGATCAGACAGTGAAAGCATGCGGTGCTGACACAATGCTGGCCGTGCTGCATGCAACAGAGGACTTCTTTTATCGCTATGTCTCAAATCTAGCAGGCTTTGAATTGTAACTGCACAAGTAGAAAATATAGAATACATTTAAATACTTCAGCGATTGATTCTTGTTTTATTCAACAGGCAGTGAAAATTTTAAACAGTTGCCCACTGACACAACCTCACATAGGAAAAGACAACATTTTAAAAGTGAATTCCCAGTAACATTTGCAGTGAAAGCAAGCCTTAGACAGGAAATACACAGAATCTTAGATTTCCTTATGAGACTCTCATTCTGTGCTCTAACCAAATTATTAGTGGCATATCATATGTAGTCATATGCGCAGTGCTTACTTTAATTCTTTCAACATTAGGTTATGTGATGTGTGTTTTGCTACACCAGTTGACAATTGCACTCTTACCTTGATTAGTTTATGTTGCACAAAAGGTTCGTACCAGTGCTCATTATTTTCCATAATTGGGTAAAGCACATACACATCAGTAATCCTGTGCAGTTTGCTTTCAGGCAAAGTAAAAAATTGTTATTTGAGTAGAAACCTACCATTATAGCATGAAATTTTCATTAATAAAGATAATCACATATTATTATTTTGATATATTTTACATAAAGGCTTTGCATAAAAGATTCTCTGGATAGACTCATAGACATTTCCAGATATATTGTCCATGGTGTTCCAGCATGCTGTGCTGGAGCTTGACAAATACAGCTAATGCTATTTCCTATATCCCTGGTGGCAGCCTGTGTAATAGGTACTAGATCTATACAACCCAATAGCAAGAATTAAAAAGTATTAAGGTCTTTCACTGGGGAATGATTTAATTGTTGGTTGTTAATCAACCTGACCATGTTTCTCTAATCTTGAATTACTCTCTAATCTGAGAGTACATGCATGCATGAGAAAGAACATTGGGAAAAGACATGATTTTATATATTCATTCTGAAACATGACTAAGAGCTCTCTCATTTTATATGATGATTGAAACTCCACTTCAAGTTAGCCAAAAAATAATGAGGTAAAATGATCTATTTCTACATGCAAATTAAATCTGGCATGATGGAAGACCATTCTAAAAGGGAGGGAAAAAAGGGGAAGGGGGGAGGCAAACTAAAATTCCAACAACTGAAAAAATAAAGCTGGTTTTCTTAAAATTAAGTGGTATTTTCCCATTAACCTTTACCTCCTAGAAGACAGAAACTTGTATTTGTGATACCGCATGCATCTTAAGATCTTGTCTTAAGACAAGAGGCATTCCTTTCAGGTTTCTAACAAGCACAGATAATATCAAAATCGAGTCATTTCCTGATTGCTACGCAGGAACTCTTCTGGGTAGCTCATAATCACCAGTGATGACAATTACTGTCTCTATCAGGAGACAGCATTTTAATTTTAATTCAAATGGTGCCCTCACCAACTAGAAGTATTAGTGAGAAGAGAAACATGCCTTTCTTGACATTTATGTATAAATAAAGGTTGCAATTATTACTAAACTATCTCATCGTAGATCAAACAGAAACATAAGAACAAAGGAAGCTTGAAAAAATGCCTGTTGGAGAAGAATCTTGTGAACAATATATCTCTTGGCATTTAAAGTTCTTGTTCAAGCAGTGCTGTTATTTAATAAATAAATAAATAAAGCATAGTACATAATTCCTTCAAAGTCACAACCTATATTTTAAGGGTGACATCTTCCCAAAAACAAAGGTAATGGACACTAAAACCTCAGACCTTTGTTGCCTAAATCTAGAATTAGTTGTTCAGTGTAAGGCAAAAGTGCTTAATTTTGAAGGTAGAATTTGAGGATATTAGCATATGCTTTTTTTAAAATGTTGAACTGACTTTGGAGGTTTAAATACTCTTAGCAAAAATAATTCTGTATATATTATTGCTTCAGAAACCCCAAATCTAGACTTCTATTTCAAACATGTCAGTTTGTACCTTGAAGTCACAGAACAAGTTCTCTAAACAATTTTCTTTATACACAGACATGTAAATGTGCATCTGTGCATAAACTTTAAATAATCCCTTTCAGCAGGGCGCTCTATAATGAAAGAAAATAGATTTTAGCAACAAGTACCTTTTTTTTTTTTAAAGTAACTTATAATTTTTTTTTTTTTAAATTGCAGAATATCCTTTTAAGAGGCTTGCAGATAAGAGAAAACTACCAGGGCAAAGGGGTAGCCTAAAATTAAATAAAATCATAAGGACTAAATGAAACATTTCCCTTGTCCTGGCAGAATATACCTAAAGGTTCAAAAGGAAAAATTTATTGCACAATTGAAAGAGGATGGAAAAGTCATACCTGATCTATTCTGACATTCTTAGTACAACATAACTTAGCCTGTCAACATCCTGAATGTAGCTACATAAAGGTAATATAAATTAATAAACAAAAAATAAAGGGATAACACATAGAAATCAATTATGATCAAAGTCAATCTTCATCCTTCACAGCTTCCAGCTTTGCTTAGAGAAGAAATTCCATCAGCTACTGAAATGGTTCAAGGAGAACTGTGGTACTATCTCATGGATTAATTTGGACTCTGTTTTCATGATAACCACTGCTGCTCACTGACTGTCCATGCAACAATAAGGAAAGAGATATCTCAATAATTAGTTGTTATTATTAAAATGTTATGAGCTGCATGGTCTGACATCCAAAGTGGGATTCAGTCAGCATTAGAACAATAATGCTGAAATTACACATGGTGCCAAGTTTCTTCCTGAAAGTATGGTTAATGGTCCTGAGAAATTTCAACACTATCAAGCGTTGGGGGGGGGAGCAGAAAAGTGCACAGGAGCAACTATTTTGTTAATTCTGCTTCACAGAAAAATGGAACTCCCAGTGAATTTTGTAAAACCCAAAGTCCTACAAAGAAAGAGGAAATTTACCCAAGAATCTGTTTTCATGAGTTATTTGAAGCACAAATTCAACTACAAGGATAATGTATTCTGTGGAAACAGAATATAAGCCACATTATATGTGGACAGTGAGTGAAAAGATTGCTGGAAATGGAGACTAAACAAGACTAACCTATGAACTTATGAAAAATGATGACATGAGGAACACTTGACACTCATAAATGATCTTCAGACTGTTACAGGCATTGAAGAAAGAAGAGCTTTTTTAAACGGAGATTCAAATTTCTACGAATCTTCAAGAGTTCTGTTAAAAATAGCAGAGACATTACAGACTGGTACTCACAAAAATGTATTATATCTGTTATGTGTGTGTGTACTGGGGCATAACTCTTATCTTAAAAAGAACTAAAGATGAAGTCATTAAGGTCATAAGAACTTTCTGAATATGTCAGCTTAAGACATGGTCATACAAATTTTTCTCTCTATAATAAATCCTCATATGCTCCCATAGGATGTGATGTAATGGACAATAGCATTCATGTCCATGAAATCATGTAACCCAACGGGAATCATAACAGAGAACTTGTTAAGCATCGGCAAGGTTTTGAATGACTACAATTAAGTAACCTACTTCTCCCCTTGTGTTCCACCACAACAGCTGAGGTCAGCTGCAACACTTGAGTCCCTAAATATAAATGTCAGGGGATGTTGACAGGAAATTCTCAGCAAAGGCCCTTCACCTCTGGAATTCACTTCTCTTATTATAGCTTTGACGGAGCCCAGGTCAGTTGACAATCAAGATGTAGAGCAAGGCCTTTTTCATAATACTTCCCAACAGAGCCATAAAGATGCCTTTTAATATGTTATTGTGGCTAATTAGTTACTTAAGCACACTAAATTAAATAACAAGCCATATTCTGATTTCCCTGTATTTTTAAACTTAACAAACATGGCTAGAAATGGCTTTTTTTTTTTTTTTAAATCTATCAAAAATCACTGAGAGAAGCTGTATATTAAAGAGTTGAATGGAAGGATGACTGAAAACACAACAGGCACACAATGTTTACATCTGTAATGAGAAAAGCAAAGAAAATGTACAATAATGAGGGGTAATTTAGAGAATAATCAAAGTAATATCATAATGACTACAACCAGCATATCATGCCTGAAGGGAAATATCCTGAAGGGATATCTTGCCTAAAGGGATATGGTCTATCTCACAAAAGCTTGGAGCCATTGAAACCCCTAGAGAAATATGATAATGGCTGTACATAAAGTATAATTTATTTACAATTTGAGGAAGGCTTCCATCAAGTCCCTAACGACAAGCTTACTAGTTACATTAAAAGCTGTGCTGATTCTGATAAAGGCACGAAGTCAATAAAGTAAGCAAAAAGGGATTTGCAATGCAAGGAGAAAATGGATGCTGCTTACTAGGCAAGAAGAAATAGAAATGTGGGAAGCAAAACACACTTTTAAAAAATCTGTATTAAAAGAACTCTCAATACATGATCTCATGTCAGCAGACTGTACTGACTACTCATAAGGAAGCATGATCTGATGTGGATCTAGCGGCTCCATTATCTTGGAAATACTGAGACACCATTACAGAGATCCATCTGTATATCTCTTTTAACATTTTATTTGTACTCATTCTTTGCTTGGGTTTTTAACTGTTTGTGGGAAAGGGAAACTGAAGTCTCTCTTCGGAATAGAAGTCTTTTAGCTATTTTCCCAATATCTGAACAAATAAGACATCTATTGATACATACATGTGTAAGGATAAAAGAAGGAGAAATTTTAAAATTACTGAAAAAGACAATATACCACATAGAATAAACAGCAACAACAGGGAAGTGAAAAATAGTGTGTGAAATTTATTTTGCATAAGAAATGAGTCTTCTGTCTTTCAGTAATGTAAATCAGGAAATACTCCATTGAAAACAATCTGGTTGTATTGGCGTAAAACTAGTGAATAAAAAGAAAATCACCAGCATCAAATCCAGATTTGTAAAAGGTTGCTGTAATACTGAAAGAAAAATTACCACCTGCTTGACGGAAATTGGCAGAGTTCATATTAACTTGTGCTTATTTCCTGTCACATTACTGCAACACTTCAGACCTGCAAATCCCACCAATCTTTCTCGTCCTGTAATCAGTTCTGCATGGTGCTCAAAACTCATTCTGAATAAGCATTGATATTTTAAAACTGTGCCCTGCTCTCACAGTGATCCTAATTCTATGTCATTACATATTTTTTGATTGTTGTTTAAACATCTATTATGAGATGTTAACAGAGGCCATTAAAATTAATTAAAAAAAAAGAAATGGGATAAAGCTTCAAATATGGTGTAAGTATATTGTTTTCAATATATTATGATTGTATAAATGCACACGGAGTAATTGCAAACTACCACCACTGCAGCTTACAGCCAATTGATCTGAACCCACGGAATATTTAAGACACAAAATCTTATAGCAGAATTGCTCTGTAGATTGCAACTACAAAGGGGATCTCCTTGAAGGAAAAAATGCATTTTTACAGTCATAGGTTTTATCACAATTTCTTTGGTTTGTAGAATTAAGTAGTTTAACAACTTAATTAGAAGAGAACAATCAAGGCCTCTATCCATCGTTTTGGTTTTCCACAACTGAATACTTTTCATAACAATCAGCAAAGAAAAACTTCTTCACTTGCACACTGTATAGGATAGTCCCTGCAGAGAGGCTAGAAGCCTTACACCTTCTGCCACATGTGACTACGAAGCCTCAGGGCTGAAGGATCATGTTCACTGAGTCCGCCAATGAATCTGTGATTCTTTTATGCAAAATGGGTGGTGTATCCTTAAGGCCAGGAGGGTACCTATGGGGTAGAAAATCCTATGCAAGACTAAGGACTGGAAGATTCTGGTAAGAAACCCATAAGCTCTGTGGAGATGGAAGGAGTGGGTTTGAGACTATATCTCCCCCATTTGGGATGCATAGAATTTTAAAGGCATGCTCTTCCTCTACAACCCAGAAAGGATTTAAGACTCTGCATTGCTTTTGGAGATATGCATATTCCTTATGGAGATGCATATCTCCATGTAAGTCAGGCACTCCTCTCTTTTGAATTTCATATACCCTTGTGTTCCCACTCAGTGGGGTATCTGCTATAGGTGCCACAATGAGATTCCAAACATTTCCCATGCATTCAATACAGAATTTAGGGATCTGACTCAAGGCTCTCAATACCAGTCTAGGAAGAAGGCACCTAAGGATTAATAAGTAACTATATAGAACACAGCCTATACCCATCTATGATTTTAGTCTAGCCCCTCAAAAGTATATGCAGGACCTGAAAACTAAACCTAAGGTATTCAGACATCTACATCTTGACTTTTTTTCCTTGAGCAGTCAGTAAATTCTAGGTAGAGAAATGTCAAACGAATAGGATGGGTTGAAGAATAGAAAATTGTGGGTGTGTAGCAGGAGCTGTAGCAATTGGCCTCTATGAGGAAAGATATGTTACTTTTTCCAAGCAGGTTTTAGTCATGAAACAAGAGCAGAAGCATCAATTGTGAGTTATAAGCAGGACTGAAACTTTAAAAGGAAAAATCAGAAAGTTAAGACAAAGGAGTTTGTTCACAGTTAAATAAGCAAGCTGGGAAAATCCACCCTGATTCTAAAATTCAGATAATGGAGAGAATGAAGGAGATTTGGGTTTCAGATGAAAGAGATGTAAATGAAATATTGACTTCTCATGATAGCAGAAAAAGAGACAACACAAACAGATAGTCTGGCAAACCTGTGAGCATTCATAAGGACTTCTTCACTCATGTGAATGCACTCTTTGGGAGCAGTAAGACAGCAGGAAACAAGGGAGACATTTATTTGAAACTGTAAAAATTGAGAATAAGAAATACTGGAATCTTGAACATCCATCAGAGCATAATTGTTTTTTTCCATTTAGGGGCAAAGTATGACTTTCCAAGGGCTGCTAGAAGGATCACCGTTTCACAAGGACAGCTCTGATGATGAGCAATAGTCCTGGTGTCCTAGTAAGAAGCTTTAATATCTTTTTTTCTCCCCTTGCCTTGCCTTCCTCCCTCCCTTGCTATGCCACACTGCCAGTTGTAAAAGCTTGGTGTAATCCCCAGAGTTTATAGAGGAAGTGCATTAGACGTAAGGAGGGCAAAGCAGACATTGGCTTTGGCAGTTTGTGTGAACTGATGAAGAGCAGCAACAAACTCCCTCGATGGACCAAGCGAAATGCATCCCCCTTTTGAATCACTATTCAGAGAGCACCAGAACAACCAATCTGAGTTACAAGTTCAACATGTTTGTATGTCAAAGTATAAATTCACATACATATCAATAATACAGACTTTCACTATAAAATACATCTTTTAACTTTTTTCTTGGTTTGCATTAATCTCGTACATATCCCTACAAACTGCCCCAAAATTCAATTAGAGTTTAAAAACCTGAATCTAATAAAAAATCAAGAAAGTGAGAGGCAGTGAATTTAAGCATTTAGGATGCTGACTTTGATACACTTCTGGAACTGAAATCTCATCAGGAAAAGAGCACGCAATTAAAAGAGCTTTCTTTTGCATTGATTCATTCACATTAAGTATGGCAAATTATAAGAGCAAAAAAATCTCAGCCTAGATTAGCAATATCATATTTTCATGATGTGCAAGGAGAGGAAAGGGCACGCAATTAAAACATAGTGTAAGCAAGCACAATCAGTTAGCTCTGAACCCCCCCCCCCAGTTTTAGACACTAAAATAATGCTGTAAGCCCACACAAATAAACATTCACTTCAAAATTTCTCATCCTTCTACTAGCACAGCTTCCTCTTACAGCATTGTTATGAAATCCTCTTCTATTCTTTTGAACGTAAGTCATGAGTATCTAAAATCTAATAAGTTCTACAATTGAGTTTTTGCTAGATTCTTTACAATTTGATGTCAAGTGGTGAAATCTACATTACTATTTCCTACCAATATCTTTGTGTGCATTCTCTTTGCCATGCTACACTGTATACCACAGCTAACGAATGTATGGTATATTCAAAGGTCCTCAGTAAGTCATTATTTAAATACTAGAAATAAAACTTCTTAGAAGCAAAGTGAAATAGAAAAAAATCAAGACCATTTTTTTTAAAATCCTTCTGACTAAGAGTTTGAGCCAACAGAAATTAGCCCACTCCGTGATGATATTAGTGAACTAGAACTGACAATGACGCTATTTAGTTGCAAAATAAGAGCTTCAGTGAACTATGAAAACAGCCTGGCAAGACATAATTTAAAATAAAATATATATATGAATTATTCCTTCACCATTTGCATCAAACAAATTTCTTGAATTTGATCCTCAGCAGCTTTATTGTCATGCCATGAGGATATAATTCTCTCTCTCTTTTTTTTCTTTTTTTTTTTTTTTTTTTTTTCCCCCCCTGGAGCCTTAGAGCATTATAGAGTTTGCTTTACAAAGATTCCGTACATGTGTAAATGCAAGATTCTTTCATCTGCAAAATAACAGCTCTGGGATACACTAATCATGGACCATGCAAACATAAACAGTAATGCCTACCCTAAAGTCCTTATGTAACTTAAATGCAATTCTCAAAAATGTAGACAGCCACATACTTGCTTCATCAGTGCCACTTGGATGCAAGTGTGGAGACCCATTAGCTAAATAAATCCCTAGAAAAGACAAAAATTGTTAGTGTGTAAACTGTTGCTTGTTAATGTGCTTAAATGGTTCAAAATGCCTACAGAATTGTCTGCTCTGACCTTAAGACAGTCTTAAATCAATTCTAGTCTGACAGTATTCAGATCTTTCTGAAGAGTGACCCAGAAACTGATTATAGAAACATTGGTTTGAAGAGATCTCTGGAGGTTTATCCAGACCAGCCTCACATTCAATGGTAGCTCTACTGCTTTTCTTCTGGTGGGAATCTCGACAGAAAATGTTCCAGTACATTTAACACATGTAGTGTGTGCGTGCATGTACTTCCAGAAGTGCACAGACACTTATAATCCAAAAGTTTTAAGAAATCAGCATTGTACCAACCAAGACAGTGTCAGTCATTCTTTAACAAGATGAAAATATTTATTTGTTATATGTTTGAATTGCATTGCCTTGCCCTATTTAAATTAGATCTAATAAGAACTTTATATGTCCGGAGTCATCTGTCCCTATATTTACAACTGTTATAGCCATTGATCTGTGGGGCCAAACAGCTACGATTACCTTGAGAAATAAGGCAGCTGCAGACAAGAGCTGTGAAGCAAGCCGGACTCTTCCCTTCCACTGCAGCATAGCTGGTGGTGGGAAGTAATGTGCCAAAGGAGGTTTTCCAGTTGTATTTATTCAGTTTTGTGACATCTAACCCAGACTTCCCTGTTTTCTTGCTGCTTGCTTAACTAGAGGAAACAAACCAAAACCACCAAACAGCAGTGTAAGCAGTATGAATACATATTTGTCTTTAAAGCACATAACGGCTTTCCATACAGGAAAGCATTAGGAGTCTTTTCACATGCTTATTAATACAAAATCATACTTCAACAGTCTGCACCACACAACAGACATTGACTGACATGGAGTAAACATGTTTTAAACTACAGAGAGCATTTAACAGGGCAGGTATGGAGGGGACAGGTGAGGCCATGTGGCATGCAACAGGGCACAATTGTGTAATGCTCCTGAATTCATTCTCCCTATGTCCCAGTATGCAGGATGCCGTACCACACTAGACTAAGGTATGGATATGATCTCCCACTTAAGTGATTATTCACCGACCACAGCTCTTATATAGCTGGAAATCAAATATATTCAAAAGATAGTTAGCTACTACAGAGATTTATGTAAAAAATACAGTATTTCTTGGGTTAAACACAGAACTCTTTCTGAATCTGATAGCAAAGCGAAGTAGTGCATCACTTCCTTAATAAAGCACTTAAAACTGTTGCCACCACTACACTTCTGAGTGTTCCTTTCCTTTACAGCTCCCAGAATTTTAATGGGGAACCATTATCATTACCTCATTTGCCTCAATTTTATATATGTCTTAAAAGAATGCAAATAGCAATGTTATCTGTAGTGCTCTGATGCAACACAACACTTCTTACACAACTTTTTCTGTTCTTGTCAAAGAAACAGCTACAGAATATTAAGAAGGGCATCCTGGCAAAGGAAGAATGCGCAAGATATCTGAATATGCCATAAAACTAAATGATCTTCTAAATTCCATAGATAAGATTCATTCTCCTTGCACTCCCCCCAATTATTAACCTGTAAAATTATTTTAAATAAGTTTTAAACCAGTACCTTGTAATAGCTGACATTTCAGATTTGCAAACAGTATTATTTTAGTTGAATATAAACCCCACAAAACTCAAAAAGTCAAAGGCAAAACAGAGGAAGAGAGAGGTGTGCAAACAATGATTTCACAAAATATACACACAATTGGGAGAAACATGATTAAAAAAAAACAAAAACAAAAAACAAAACCAAAATAACTCTCTAACATTTAGAGAGCATAAAGAGAGGATATTTGCATGGATGAATTGCATGATCTTGAATGGGAACCTGAAGAGCATATAGATATAATAGAGCCTAAGGAGGCTCTTGAGTGATAGGAGCGGTGAAGTTCTCTCTGAAGAGATAGTTACCATTTGATTTATCTAAGTTACAGAGATCTGTACACAGATAAAAAAGCTGCAGCAGCTGTGAAAGCACTTAAATACAATACTTAAATGCACTGTGATGTACCATGTGGTACGAAAGTAGGCACCTGGTATTTACAGCAGAGAGCGGATCAAAAATAAGAAGACTGGAGACATGAATGAGTACTATTTACGAGAAGTGTATGATCATATTCACTTCAGGAACCAAGTGGTTGGTGTCAGCCTGTGACATTTATCTTGAGACGGCTATAATAAGTGATAATGATGAATGTAATCCACACAGCCAACAGCTTTACTAGCAAGGTAAATCACATTTAGCATTCTCCACTTTTGAAGGATGCACCCTAAATATTAATTTATAGCCTTCCATTGCTCTTATAGGCCAATATTATTCATAAAGTAATTTTTAGACTTTATCATATTATTCTTCTGGATACTTTTAAGCAGCACTGAGCCTAATGAAGCTTTTCAGACATTGCCAGGTATTTCCTGTGCAATGACTTCATATATATTATAAACTAGACTCAGGCCTCAGACAACAAAACATTTCCCAAAGAGCAAATTAACTAGTTGAACTAAAAGATGTACCTATCTCCTAAAAGATGAAAACAAGAGGACTTCATTGCAAGTTTTCTTTCATAGGACCTACTCTTTTAGATGTCAGAGAGAGAGAGAACTGGACTCATAATCAAATAACTCCCATTTACTACCAGTTCTCACAAAATAATGCAAAGTACATAAACATCTTTCCATTACATTCATCCAATCTCCAAAAAATCCCTGAACTACAGGCATTATCTTTGGACTTCATAGAATCATAGAATGGTTTGGGTTGGAAATGACCTTAAAGATCATCTAGTTCCAACCCCCCTGCTGCAGGCAGGGACACCCTCCACTAGACGACGTTGCCCAAAGCCTCATCCAACCTGATCTTAAACACTTCCAGGGATGGGGCATCCACAACCTCTCTGGGCAACCTGAAGCATTCGAAGAACTTTTCTGTCTTGCTATAAGGTAGTTTTCAAAGGCCATGTGTAGTTTAAACAGCCACAATGGCTGTGGCGAAGAAGTTCCACAGCTTAAGTATTTGCAAATAGAAACAATTTTCGTTTATAACCATCACTTTCACTTCATGCAACGTGGTTTCATATTGGAAGAGTGAGTGAAAAATTATTCATCTTTCTATGTCTGGAACAATTTTACAAGCTCTTTTGGTATTCTTCTTTCTGCACACCTTTTCATTTCTCTCATTCCAGATCGAAAATTCCCCCTCAGTTTAGTTTTTAGCTCACAGAAATTGTTCCATCCCTTACATCATCCACGTTGACTGTGCTTCTTTTCTGAAGTTTCTCTAATTCTACTTCATCTTTTTTAAGTTAGAAGAATCAGCATTGCACACAGTGCTAAAAACGCAGGCATACCTTGGACTTGTACAGCAGCATTGTCCTGGCAGTACGGCGAAGTTCCCACCGACTGGGAGAGGGGAAACATAACCCCCATTTTTAAGAAGGGTAAAAAGGAAGACCCAGGGAACTACAGGCTGGTCAGTCTCACCTCTGTGCCTGGCAAGATTATGGAGCACACCCTCCTGGAGACTATGCTCAGGCACATGGAAAATAAGGAGGTGATTGGTGACAGCCAACATGGCTTCACCAAGGGCAAATCGTGCCTGACAAACTTGGTGGCCTTCTATGATGGGGTTACAGCACCAGTAGATAAAGGAAAGGCAACTGACATCGGCTACCTGGACTTGTGCAAGGCATCTGACACTGTCCCGCACAACATCCTTGTCTATAAATTGGAGAGACATGGATTCAATGGATGGACCACTCGGTGGATAAGGAATTGGCTGGATGACCGCACTCAAAGAGTTGTGGTCAACGGCTCAATGTCCAAGTGGAGAACAGTGATGAATGGTGTTCCCTCCGGGTCAGTACTGGGACCAGCACTGTTCAACATCTTTGTCGGCAAGATGGACTGTGGGATCGAGTGCACCCTCAGCAAGTTTGCCAATGACACCAAGCTGTGTGGTGTGGTCGACACGCTGGAGGGAAGGGATGCCATCCAGAGGGACCTTGACAGGCTGGAGAGGTGGGCCCGTGTGAACCGCATGAAGTTCAACAAAGCCAAGTGCAAGGTCCTGCACATGGGTCGGCGCAACCCCAAGCACAACTATAGGCTAGGCGAGGAAGAGATTGAAAGCAGCCCTGAGGAGAAGGACTTGGGGGTGTTGATTGATGAGAAGCTCAACATGAGCCGGCAGTGTGCGCTTGCAGCCCAGAAAGGCAACCATGTCCTGGGCTGCATCAACAGAAGTGTGACCAGCAAGTCGAGGGAGGTGATCCTGCCCCTCTACTCTGCTCTTGTGAGACCCCACCTGGAGTACTGCATCCAGCTCTGGGGGCCCCAGTACAGGAGAGACATGGAGCTGTTGGAGCGAGTCCAGAGGAGGCCCACGAAGCTGATCAGAGGGACGAAGCACCTCTCCTATGAGGACAGGCTGAGAGAGTTGGGGTTGTTCAGCCTGGAGAAAAGGCGGCTCCAGGGAGATCTAATTGTGGCCTTCCAGTACCTGAAGGGGCCTACAGGAAAGATGGGGAGGGACTGTTTATCAGGGAGTGTAGTGACAGGACAAGGGCTAATGGGTTTAAGCTGAAGGAGGGTTGATTTAGATTAGATGTTAGAAAGAAATTCTTTACTGTGAGAGTGGTGAGGCACTGGAACAGGTTGCCCAGAGAGGTTGTGGAGGCCCCATCCCTGGAAGTGTTCAAGACCAGGTTGGATGAGGCTTTGGGCAACGTAGTCTAGTGGAGGGTGTCCCTGCCTGCAGCAGGGGGGTTGGAACTAGATGATCTTTAAGGTCCCTTCCAACCCAAACCATTCTATGATGCTATGATTCTATGATTGTAATTTTCCAGTTTGCTTTCTAATCTTTCCATAGTAAATCCAAATATTCTATTCTTGACCATTACTGAGAACTGAGCTACCTTTTTCATTTAACTATCATAAACCCAAAGCCTTGATTCTGAATATTAAGATATCCTGTAATCTATATAATTTGTGGTTTTCCTTAAGAAATATTCTTAAAGAATGATCAAGCTATTACACTCTAAATTGAACCCAAAAGCCAACCAAATCACCTGTTTCCTTGTTAAGAAATGTATTTTTCCTTGATTTAATTTGAACATATTTTGAACACAGTAATCATTTTGTTTCATTGTTTGGGAACTTTGCCTTTTATAGAGACAGTCCTATATATAACACAGACAACTGGATCTACTGAAGATGTCAACTAAGAATTTGCATGACACTTTTTAAAAAATAATCTTATTTGATGCAAATTCATGATTTTTTTTCACTATCCTCTTAGAAACAGAGTTAGCGAAAATAGCATTATTTAAAGGTGCAGCGTTAGATTCGATGAGTGCCTCAGTTTGTCAATCTCCATTTAAAAATAAAGAAAAAAACTGTTCAAAGAGAATATTTTGCCCTGTTTCTCCCCTCTTGTGCTCCCTTCATGTATTTACTGCTGCTGTTGTGGACTGTAATTTTTCTTCTGGCTTTTAAATAAGAAGAATGTTACACTTCTTGACTTGCTTATTTTGCATAGTTTCTGGAATGTTATTCAAAACTTGATAAGGCACCTTTCTTAATCCCTTTCTCTTCTTCAGAACCAGGGGCTTACCCTATCTCTTCTTACCATTTTGCCACAAGTATCATGCCTAATTTCCCTGGAAAAAGCATTCCAGCAATTCTTTTCACCAAATTCTGCCTCGTGAAATATCACAGGATCACTGAGTATACATTTCACTTGGGCCACTAAATTTTTAAGAAACAGCAACTCTTTTGATCACAATATATCTAGACAGCATCTGAAAGCTTAAAATAGGTTTCATCACCAGATATTCTGACAGTTCGATTCAAACTGAAGGCATAGATCAAAATTTGGAACATGTATCTCTGAGTCCATGCTGCATTCTGAACGGCTACACAGCAGGAAATATTATAAAGTGAACTTGGTACTTGTCCAGTTACTGCAAGCACACATACCACATACAGACGAATTACAACAGAACATTACTGATGATTAAATGAATTCTTAATGCAATGGCTATACATCAGTGTCACAGCAAAAAACAGTTGTGTATCTACAGAAGGAGACAAAATAATCTTATATCCAATAACAGTATGATTCAGTGTAAGATAATGTATCAAATAGTGTGTCCTACTCTTTTTGGACATTAATCTTGACAGAAAAATCTTTAGCTTTGTATGGATTAGTCAATGTAAATTCATTAACTACTTGTCATGCTTCTAATACAATCTGCCCTGACCCTAAAGACTTGACAGTGTAGTGTTAATCAAATCTACACAAGATCCCATACAGATAAAACTATCTATTTCAGGTTGGACGATTTTTTTTTCCCTAAAAAAGAAAAACAAAAAAGGTTGGAGTAAAGTATGTGAGAAGAATATTAAAAAGTATGTCTCCACTTTATATTTTTAAAGTCCTTTAATTTTAATAAAATTATTTGCAATTTTCTGTATTGTAAGGGAAAAAAATCAAGGACAATTTTGGCTTGGTTATTTTTAAGAGTTGCATCTAGAAATCTGCTACTTCTTTAAAGTAGTATATCAGAGTTCTACCTTACAAAGAACGAAATAAAAACATATTTTGATTTCAATGAACATGTTGTCCCACCCCCCAAAAAAAAATATTTTTGGGAAATTTATATAATTCCATGCTACCCAGCCATTTCAGTATTGCTTTGATCTTATTTAAAAAAAAAAAAATAAATTAGTCACTGAACTCAAAGGTACATGAAGGAATAGTGTAGCAAGAGTGCATAACATCTGTCTGCCTTGAACTCCTAAACCCAAATGATCAGATACCCTTTTAGAACTGGATTAACTAACAGCATCTTTTAGCTTAAGTCTGGCTATCAGACTTGCAGTCTGAAGGGGAACTTATTATTCCTTTTACTTCCATATCTCTTAATAACAAAATGTAGAGTTAGCAGTCTTTAATAAATGCAGCTTACAGCCATATATTGTAGACCAATCTCTATGTTTAGTTTTCACTTGAATCTTTTTAAAATCTTTCAACAATCATCAACACTATTTGTCTAATCAGTTTTCTCAGACATGTCCAAAAAAAAAAAAAAAAAAAAGAAAAAGAAGTAAATACTGGCATAATTATCAAAATAGTTCCACTTAATACAAAAACATATTTTTCTGCACTTTGGTTTGCAATAAACTTCAATAAGAATAATCATATACAATGGCTTTTATTTCAGAGTTTTATGCCTAGCCATTGGTGCCAGGCATTTTGTTTTACCTATCTGACTATGACTTGATGTACAAAAGCTTTCTATCTTAATTTACCTCTACCTCTCTTACTCTTACTGAAGTGATATATTTTAGAAGCTGAATACTTTCAGACTTGCTATCAACAGCTGTATGTACTCAGTTTCATAAAAGTCCTCTATTCCAGATGCAGCTAATTAACAAGGAAATATGTCATCAGTTACACCACTCAAAGTTTGGTGCTCTCTATTCCATTGTAGCTGTAACAGTTTAGACAAACCAAATATGAAAAAAATATAATTCTGAGCCTGCTTCAATGTATAGCAAACAGAAATTTACATGTAATATACATAAATAATATAAATAATAATTTCTCTTTTTTTTTATTCCTATAAACTTCCTTTGTAACAAAGTAAATAATGCTTCTCTTATTGTTTCTTGAAATTAAAGGAATATGAGAAACATTTTAGTCCAGAGTTATTGTTATAATCTTTATTATTTTTACAGGAACATACCATGTAAGTGACACATTTCAGCTATATCAGATGTGAAATCAAGCATTCAAAAGTCATAATGTGAATATCTTAATTTTCATGAAGAGCATTCTGCAGTCAGTAATGGTATCAATAATGGTAGTTCTGTATTACCAGTGAGAATAATGTTCAGTACTAAACTCTCATGATATTGTAGCCTCAGAAATTATTTGACTTGGATTTCGCTGATATGATATTTCTTTTGTCAACTATTAAATGAAGCAATAAATAGTGAGATAAATTATTGGTTCATAAGCTATGTATAAAGCCTAGCAGTTAACACTAAAATGAAGAACTGAAAATATTACTAGATATTTTAACTGCACATGGTTACATACATTCCACAGTCTAGTGCAATAGCATACTAGAGAAACCTGTTAGCAGAAATAAATTTCATTTAGAAAGGTATGAATACCACAAACGTAGATAGGCCTAATTCCTCATTTTAGCTATAATTCTTGCCTGTGACAATACTGAAATGTCACCTTGCCATCTGCTTGAACTTGGAAGAGCAAGACCAATACATTAAGGTTATATTTTCCAACACATATTGGGAAACTGTTTTATGCCTTACATCACATAAGGGAAAAAATCCGTAAAGAAAGAATAACACACTATGGACAGTCAGTCTATGGCATCAAAGCTGTGATGAGATTTGTTTGCTTGGAAATGCCATTGCTTAGTACAAAGCATGATATTTTAGGATGGTGTGGGGAGATTCATTACCAGAGGAAAGATACTGAAATAGTGGCAGATAAGTTTGAGTTGTAAAGAAGCAGTAGGTACAACGTGCTGGTCCTGAAATAGCGGCTAGGCTAAGCTAGTAAAAAGAAAAGCTCATCTGAACAATGAATAGCTCCTATTCCCCTCAAACAAAGTTTTACAGCATTTTCTTACATGACACGCAGATCCAGCACAGTCGTCTTGTCCAAGTGCTAAGCTTTTTCCATGGAATCAGATAACTTGACAACAACAAAAATGTGTCACAAAAATTTGAAACAGGAGTTTGTTTAAGAAAAACTGGTTCACTAGAAAATCAAAATGCTGCTTTAAAACAATTGCATGGTAAAATATTGAAGGAACTGCTTGCAGACAACTTGCAAATAACAAAAGAACGAATACAACAAAGTATTGGCTTTGTACCTACCACACTAGTTTTAATTTTAACAACTTGTTTTTAGTTTGCCCTTTGATATATTTGGTCAGAGATGGAATTCACCTCCCTTTTCAGATTTTCATCTGTTTATTCACTTCCCCTGTTTTTATTTCCCTTTACAAAAATCTTTAAGCAGCTCCTTTTTGCCCATAGGGCTGTTAATGGCTTTATCTTCATAACTGAAGGCTGTATTTCTAAAGTAATTTCATTAGCTTCTGATTTGTTTAGAGTTGTTTTTTCCTTTTTATGCTAGCTTCTTAATCCCTCATGATTTTTTTTTTTTTTTTTTAAAATATATTCTGCCAGTTATATTGGCTACCTTAAGACAGTTTTCTTCTGACGGTAATTCATCCAGAGCTTTGCCTGGAAGGGATTAAATGTATAAATCTCAACCTTGTTATCATCTAATTTCATGGTTTGTTTTACCTTGAAAAAGAAGTGTCTTTAAGCTCATGAAAATAATTTCTTGCATTGTCATTAGAACTGCACTTAATCACATGCATGGTTTTAGAGCTTCTGTAACGGTTTTTCTTCACTGCCAAGAGAAACCATTGATGCTGAGGTGAAGTCATAGTTAACATGTAGGCATATGGAGATTTAAAAGATTTATGTAACAAACACCCAGATGATATGGATGGGACTGCTGCTGGATATTGAAGGTATATACCAGGCTTCATTTAGATCAGCCAGTTGTTAAGGAACGAAAGGCCAGCACCAGATAAGACTGTCAAATTGCCATATATAACAACATTTAGCACCTTAACAGACTGCAAAATGGTGTTTTATAAGTAATAAAAGTCACACAGGATTTTTTTTTTAAGTATTTAGGTTATCCAGGAGTGCTTTATGCTCAATCACTTAGGCCCTTTTGAAAAACTTTCCCTGGATAATTTAGGAAAAGGCTTTAATAATCAAAAGTAAATAAAGTACAAAATAATTATCTTATTTGTTTAACTAAACTGAAGCAAGCAGACACCATTGTCCCAATTCTTTACACAAACTGTTTTAATGGCTTTCCATGTTCGGAACTGCTAACGATTCCCTTTCTCATTTACCCAGACAGTCTGAACTCTCATACAGAAAATACAAAGGACAAGGAAATTGCTATCTGCTGTCACCCTTTTGCTGTACAAATTGCTCCCACACAGTCATTCTCAATCAAAGACCATAGATTCAGCCTTGTATATTGAGAAAAGTTTTTTGGTCTTTATGTATAGAAGCTCAGCAAATTGATACTAATAAAACACCACCTCTAACTTGGAACGCACTTTCTTTTTAACAAACTAGTTTGCTCCTCTAGAAAAATATTTTATATACCTGGTGTTTCCTTTTTTTTTTTTTTTTAACTCAGATATATTACATCTGAGACTTACCTTTTCATTTCTTTTTCCTGCTGTAATATTACTGACTCAAACAAGGTATTCCTTATTACACTAAATACTATGAAAGAGGATGAAATCAGGTCCACATCACGATTTAGATACTACGGTAAACCTAAACCAAGGAATGAAATCTCTGCTTTGCAAAGCCAATCACTGAGAAGTCTAAACGCTTATCATACTTAAATTCATTCAAAGAGTGAAACCTTAAGAGCATACTCTGCTCTGAACATCAATCATGACACACACATCATGCTCCTACTCTGCTTCTCCAAAGAAACACTAAAGTTGTGGTCAAAATCAGATTTTTTAAAAAATTTTACAATAGTTGCTTTTAATATGGTGGTGTTGGGTTGATGGTTGGACTTGATCTTAGAGGTCTTTTCCAACCTTAAGATTCTATGAGTCTATGATAGCAAAATGGCTATAAACACTATGAAGATGTTTTCAGTTTTGTGGAGGAAAAGAAAATGCATCTCCATCTCACTCTCTCTAATGTATATGTATGCACTTTTAAAAAATATTTTTTAATATATATAAATATATTTATAAATAGATTAAATCGTTAGCAACCAGTAGAAATTCTTACGTTTTTCTACAAATATTCAGCAGATATAATATGAAAACATCGATAAAAATTTAAAATACTAAATTTTCAAGCATTTGTATTTAACATATAACATGCTTCAGTTAATTCTCTGCTGCATTTTGTCTCATATCAGTCACTAGCTCTGAAAGCATCTTAGTAATTTTTTTTCTTATTTTAGGAAATCATTTTTACCCCATTTGAAGCATATTCTTTTGGTTAAAAATATATATATATAAAAAAAAAATGCCAGTGTTTTGAAACCTTAATGACTCTTCAAGTCACTGTTAAGAAGTCAACTTCTTACATTTTATTTTCAAATGCCCACTTTTCCAAAAGAAAATTAAAAATGCATCAATTAAGTCAGGTAGACAGGTTAGGCAACCCAGATGTGGTATTAGAAGATCGCAGACTTATGTTCCGTTTGCTTTCTGCTCAGCTGAACCTCTACTTATGCTCCATGGAGTAACAAAGTTTTCAAATCTTGATTAAAAGGTCTCAACTAAAATGTTAAATAATGGTTTTCAAAAGATCATAATAATATCTGGAAACACTTAAGCTATATTTCCAGTAACAGTCTGAATCTGTGCATGGAGTCAGATGAAAAACATTCAACTCACAGCATCCATCCCTTCACAGAAAATTTAATTGCAACATTCTTTTTTACAAGAAATTAGAAGCAAGCATGGGGAAAGTGTTTGTGGCGTGGAAAATTATTAAAGAAAAATACAGCTATTTAAAAATAGCAAGGCATTTTATACTGCATCAATCCAAATCATTGCTTCACAAGATCAGGTACCTCACAGGTACCTAGCATCTATCTTCTCTCTATGGGCACTTGGACTACTTCTTGCTATGGCCTATATCTTCTACAATGTAAAAGCTACATTTTTATAGCTACTTTCTTAAAGAAGATTCTGTTTTCTTAAAGAAATGTTTTAATAGAGAAACTCTAACTAGTTCTATCTGTTTATGTGAGGTCCATAGCGTGCAGACGAAGAAATCATCACCAGTATGGCACAAAGCAGAAGTAGGTCTCCAGCCATACAATCATTAAATTTGTTAAATTAGGAGAAAAAGGGATTTAATTACTCATGAGAGTTACCCCTCTCTGCTATGTTGAAAAAAAAAATCTCAACAGAAGAGTTATCATTAAACTCTTTTGCCCTGGAGGTTTCACAATGCTCCTCCTATTCATCTGTCTTGCCACACATTCTTAAGTAAGTTATCTGTGGCTGAAAAAAATTTGTCCTTTTGGACTTAATAGCCACAGGTCTGAAGTCTCCTTTGCAACGATAGCAAAGCTGGGGGAAAACTTCAGTCCTAGACATCTTGAAAAAAAAAAAAAAAAAAAGAGACAAGAGGTGTCATAGCAATCACTATGTCCGTGTCTTGTCCGAAAACAGAGTATCACTCAGGAATGAGTAGTGTTTTCATTCTCACAACGGGATAGTTGTTAGAAAGGAGATAAAATTTAGTCCAGCTCAGACATTGGCCTGTTACATTTAACAAAGTTGTCAAATGCAGGGTTATTTTACTCCTACACAGCAATAAGAATAGTCCAGCCTTAGGTAAACTGAGGTTTGGAACTGATATGCTAGTGATGGGGTTATTTAATGGTTAATAAGGGATGTCTAGTTAAAAATTAAGAGACAAAAGAGTTTATACAATTATTAACCTAAGACTAGATAATGATTGTAAAGTAGAAAATAATTAATCTAGTAAATAATTACCAAGGGAATTAACTAATAATTAACTCAGAAAAGAAATTAATTTGTATAGGTTACCTTAAAAGTTGTTAATGTATAAATTTGGTTATGAGTGTTAATATGCAATGAATTAACTATTAAACAAAGTGATCAATGAATAAAAATATTAATGATTGATGGGGGAATACCAATTAACCCAGGTTACTAATTAATGAGTCATTAACTAGTGAAACTGGTTAGTTTGGTGAAGAACTGCAGCTTCTTAACTGAACAAGATGTTTGGGGATTTTTTTTTATGTTATTGTAGTTTGAATGACTCTCAGATTTATATTAGTTCTGCCAATTTTAAGTAAACATTTTAAGTTTTGGAGTGCTGAGATACATAAAGACTTTATTTATTTAGACACATCACAGCTCATTGTTCACTCTTGGGAATGTGTATTCGATAAACGAAAACAAAATTATTTTGAAATACATGTTGCTATTTTCCCCAACCGAATTAGAAACTTCCTGCCCTTATGTTCAGCAAACACAGTGGGATGTTCATATTTAAAGATTTCTTCTTGCATATGTGCAATTTGTCAGGTAGTTTACGAATATTTACATATTAATAGACCTGACATCTGTCATAATTGCATATTAATTATTTTTGGGTTAATCAGATAATTGATTTATTTTACTGCTGTCTGCAACTCTAGAGGATCATTCCTGAGGGAAAATGTGTGTGTACACAGAAATTTGGTCTTCCCCCTACAGCACTCCCCTGCTGATGATCTGAAAAAGTTTTGCTGCTGGTTTTTAGTAGAAAGACTTGTATTTTAGAATTTGATCCAGTGCTTATTAAGAGTCAGCTAAAAGACTTCCATTGACTTCAGTGAGTTTCAGCTTAGGCCTTTAGTCAATGTAACAAACCATTTGTGAAACAGTGGTAAGACAAAAATCAATGGGCTTTTTGATTTTGAATCAATGGAGAATTACAATTCCAGTATATAAATTATACAGGAAGAAGAGATTGCTTTACAGAAGTGGGAGAGTAGCAGACACTGCATCTGAAAGATGTACTGATTCTGAATGGAGATGGTAAATTGCAAATGAACAAAATAATGTTCAGATTCTTAATTCACTTAAAGTTAACACTTAAAAAGAATTCACTAAAGATATGAACTTCAGTGAACTGTATGTACTGTCTTTGAAGAGATGAACATGTTTTGTGCAGTGTCAGAAAACCAGGTCAAACAAATATCCCACTATAGTGTAGCAATAGGTTATAGGAAATACACCCAGGAACAGTCTCAGAGTAGGCAAGAAAATGTTAGAACCTACTTAAACCCAATCATCTCAGAAAAATTTGAGAGCATTGGTTCTTGTTATAGCAGACCTCTAACAGTGCAGCCTTGCAAGTATTCAGGTGCAGGAATGCAATGAGAGCAGTGTGACATGACGACCACTTGATAGAAGTATAAACATTTTTAAAAGAAGGTGTGTGTCTTCCCAAATCTGACTACTTTCTACATAGATAAACCCAAATAGGTAAGCCGCACTGGTTAGCGCCTCCACACCCCCCAAGAAGTGGGAGGAAATAAGTTTTGGGATTCCTGGCCCAGGAAAACCAGCCCACTACTCATAAAAAGCCTGAGCATGATGTTCACATAAAGCAGATTAGGGTACCCATTTCAAATAGGGTATCCCCTTTGTGCTAGCAGGACAAGCAGGGGAGTAAGGAAACACCACCAGAGGTGATTCCAAGCTACAGTCGCAAGTAAGCTGAGGCAGAGGAGGCTGGAGAAGGAAAGAAAACTGCTTCAGAGGAGCCAGTTGCAGGTTCAAAACAATGAGCATCTGACAGTTTGCCAGCTATGATGCCTAACCCACCCCACATTTTTCCCTCCAAAAAGTTCATTTTATGCATCAACCTTATAAACATAAAGCTAACTGAAGTCTGAACCATTTGAAACCCAGATGCACAAGTAACTGCTTATCTGCATCTCCACAATGATATTAAGGCAGGAATGAAAAAAGCCTCAGATGATGTTCTGTCATTACCACATGGCAATAAGACTACTATATATTTCACTTTACATTTCATTGATATAGTCACTTCCAGTAAGTAGTATTACATCTTTGAACTGGCCTATCCTAACGGAGTCTAACATGGATTTGGATTGGCACCAATATCACTTCAATGATGTGCCAGGTCCCTTAGCCATACCATTTGTAACTTTCACATCATTTCTCATTCACAGTTTAGACCTTAAGCAGAAAAGAAACTGCGTGGCAGCCTGCCAAAAGGAGTGTTTATTGTTTATAAATTATGAACGTGTGTATTTCTGCAATTGGCAGCTTCTATCTTAAAGAAAGCAAGCTTTATTTATAAAAAATAAGAACATCTTTGTTTTGTCCTGTGTTATGGCAGATTGTCTTAGATGATACAAAACACATATGCATGAGCCACATTAAAAACTAAGGCTTAGTTTGTCCAGACCCAAAGAGTATGTTCTAGTTCTAATATTTTTAAGAGTCATTACCACTAATTAGGATACAGAAGTCAAGCAAACAGGTTCAGGAAAAAGGTTCGTAACATTTTATACGTATCTAGTGGGAACCTCGTTACTTTTCACAGCATCTGTGGTTTTCCTAAATAAGCCCTGGTATTTGTAATATCATCTGACTTTAGTTCAACTCCACAAATGGAACCTGACAAATCAGATACTAAATCTGAATGCTGAAAATATTACTGAGAACATAATTTTAAAATGATC
Source organism: Balearica regulorum gibbericeps (assembly GCF_011004875.1). Classification (NCBI taxonomy): domain Eukaryota; kingdom Metazoa; phylum Chordata; class Aves; order Gruiformes; family Gruidae; genus Balearica; species Balearica regulorum. Next base: position 25,650,107 of record NC_046190.1, on the reverse strand, counting down.
AATTGTTGCTGCTGCATTCTATGGAACACCATCACATTTATTTTGTCTAACATCAGAAATCTGTGGACACAAAATAAGTTCATTAATTTACTCTTTTTTTAAAAAAAAAAATAAATCTTTTCTATTGTTCTGGTTTTTATGAAGAGACTGTAAAGAATCAGAACAGAGAGCTGTTCTGAAAATACCTGCAGTAGTGATAGAATTATTGAGTAGCTCTGAAGCATTCATTTCCAAATAAAAGCTTGAAACAGTGATTTCAGTCCCTGAGAGCAGAGTCCAGCAATATTTGAAAGTAATGAGAAACAATGACTTGCTGCATTGATAAATATCTTGGGAATATTGCCACAAAGTATTGTGGCTTTTTAAGAACTGGTACAATATGGTTTATTTTAAAAGCTAACTCATATCTAAAGTGTATCTTGACCACATAATTCAACTTTAAAGCAATCACCTATATAAAGAAAGAGCTGGAGCAGAAGCAGAAACCAAATGAGACAGAATGAAAGGAAGGGGAGAATAAAAGGAAAAAAGAGAGAGAGAGAGAGAGATAGAAACAAAAGAGTACCTTAAGCCACTCTCACCCTGTCTTTCTTCAAGTTGTAGAAGACAGATGATCAGGAGAGAAGTGCAAGAAAGAAGGGCTGGTTTGGAAGCTTATATTACACAGTGTGAAGCAGCCAAGAACACGAGTCCTCAAACAGTTTTGTAAGGAGACTGCTGAGACAGGTAAGAGTGTTCCCCTTTATGCTGTCAGGAGGCATGGCCGCACACTGCTGTGCACCTCAATGGCATGCTTGCCTTCCCTCACGGCGTTACCACTCTTCAAAGCTGCCTGGATAGACAAAAGCAGTGCTAGCCACTATTTCTTTTTGGTCTGGCATCAAGGAGGAGACTATGAGGGTGATGGCAAGTGTGGGAATCACCTGTATGATGATAGAGGGGAATCCATGATTACAAAGGAAATTTCTCCCACAGTTTCAGAGCTGAAAGTTACCCAGCCTGGGAGCTGAACATGTTGCCAGCCCAGCCCGAGTATGGTTCCGGGACAAGGAGAGCAGCGCCGCGCTGTGCACAGACCCTCCTGCAAAGGGTGCTCTCACCTACGGGCACTTCTTGTCTGCTCACACTACAGAGAAAGGCCCACCCAGGCTCTGCCTGGGTGGGAAACGGAGCACAGGGAATGGTGGGGCACGAAGCCCAAGTGGCACTAGCTGCAAAGCAGCTGAAAAAAATGAAGGAGGGAATTAGGAGTTAGCAGAATGAGGGAGAAGATGGGAAAGCAAGGTCTGTGAGGACGTGACCATAATGCCACAACCTCTTTTTGTACTTGTATTATATTTTGTTCTCATTTAGAAAAAAGTGTCACAGCCTGTCCCTTGTATTAAGTAAATAAATTGAGGTAGAGTATCTTCTCTCTGTTCTCTACAACCCTGACAGCTTTCATTTTAACACTATTTTCACCTCCACCATTCTGGAAAGTAAACTCAGAAAGCAGCTGCTCCAGCACCTTCTTCCAGAGACCATTTTGGGAACATTCTAACACTACCAGAATCAGGACAAAAGAACTGCCCTCTCTGAAGTTGGACAACCCAACAGTGAAAAAGCAAGTAACACATTATTCTTAATTAAACAAAAAGAATACGGAGAGCATGCAATTTTGTATTTAAAAAAATTAAAACCAATCAAAAACCTAAAGAGATAGATATGTACATGTAAAAAAAAAATAAGCATAACTTACATAAAATACAACTTTTAGAAAGCTAGTGGCATAATACAGTCCAACCTTGCAGGAGGATTTCCAGCCATACATACACACACACACAGTTTTCTCCTTCTAGTCTCTGACGACAATTTTAAGCAACTTGAAGACCAAACGTTTTAATTTCTATGTATACCAGCTGTGCACACCTAATTTGGAAATGTTACCAATTATTGCGTGCACATGGAGCTCATGAGGGAGTATACACAGCACTGAGGCAGTGACATGTTCTGTCTGTTTTTCTGACATGGTATGACTAAAACAAGTACATAATTAAAAGTGAGGAAAAAAAAATACCATGGCATAGCCTTCCTAGATGCCTCAGAATATTTTAATATTACTGTTAGAGGTTCCTAAATGGCAGCGATTTTAATTCAGGAAGCATATTTATAGCCCTTATATCTCTGTCTTCCTGTGTGTCACATTCTCCAACAGAGAGGTAGCTTCTGAACATATGTAGACGTTGGTCCTATTTTGGCTCTGATTCATTCGATCTCTCAGTAGCCAGTAATTATAGCTATATGTATAACCTTTAGCTTTCCAGTGATATGTATAGTTACACCTCTCCTCTCTCCTGTAAAATCCTTTAGCTGAGTGTTCTGAATTCATTCCTCTTTCGGGGATAATGCATGTCTCAGTGTTTCTGCAAGGGTACAGATCAGGGGCTATGGTGCTAATTTAGCATCAGCATCACTACCAGGGAAACAGTTATACTCTGTATTGACTAATTTTTCTCCTGTGACTGTATTGAACCTGCTCCTCAACCTTTTCTTCACAGAATGTCATCACCATCTAAGTAATACATCATCAGTGCAGTTCACTCTGATGATGTATTATACTAACATATCATTAGTGCAACAGCAGAGCAAGGCGCTTTGATGATGTATTAATGCAATACATCATCGGAATGAGTCACTCCGATGATGTATAACTCAAAAGATGGTACTATCCAGGGAAACATGGACATTCAATAAATCAGGAACAACATTAAAGAATAAAATCTAGGACATCTTCTAAGGAAAAACAAAACTTCAGAAAGCTTTGAATGAATATACCATGAGATTTTCCTTAAAAAAAAAAAAAAAAAAAGAAAGAAAGAAAAAGAAAATAGAATGCAAATTGTAATTTTACCAGGAACGTATATTTCTGTTGAGTACAATTACCTATTCAAATTTGAATTCTCTTCTACAATGACAGCAGATACATGCAGGGCATTTTAAGATAGTGTAAGGTGGTGTGATATAATTGATAATATAATCACTTGAGACTTACCCTATGTGGAAGGAAAGTGAAGCAAATGTAAAAAAACCCAACTCCATCAAAAAAAAAGGTTGAAACTTTTTTCAAACTACCAAAAGGACCAGTTAAAATTTAATGTTAAGATTTACTATACACTTTATATATATCTAACAAATCAGCCTATTGACATTAATGCAAGCAGAAATGGCAAACTTTAAATAAGTATAGCACTGAGGATTAAAAGGTACTTAGCTATAAATATTGATATCAATACACTAGTTCTGGTAGATATACTTAATAGAAAAAAAAAAAGTGGATATCCATTGATTTACATGACTGATTTCAACCTACCAAAGCTCAAATCCTAAATACAGTAACTTCATAAGAAAGCTACTAAATGCAATTCTGAGTTACTTGCAAAATTTTACACGAAAGTTAATTAGCAAATTAAAAAAAAAAATCTGAATTTCAACATCCTGAACAAACCTTATATAAAAAAAAGGGTGCTTTCACTGGTCAGAGAAATGACATTTTGGGGAAAAAAAAAAAAAAAAAGAAAAAGACAGATGTTCTTTTTCCCCTGTCTTGCAGGTTTTATGGCAGGGCCAGAAAATAACCACTGTAAGAAATATTGGATGATTAAACAATGAAAAACTCCTCTGATGTTACATGTTTATTTCTGGGTTTCCTATTCAATCCCCATTTCCCCCTGCCATGAGAACAGGCAGATTTTTGTTGTTGTTGTTGTTGTTTTGTTTTAAATTGGCCTCAGCTGCATTTGATTGCTCCAAGCTTGTGGAGATTCTCCAGCTGAGGCCCTGCAATCTCTGTTAGGATTTAACTCCTCAGACTCACTTTCCCCAGCTCCCCAAGTCCCAGCTCTGCTGATACGAATAATGAATGCGCTCACGTGCGTGCGTGCGTGTGTGTGGGACAGATAGAGAGAAAATCTCGGTGTGTATCCCTGAGCACTTGCATTCAGAGTGAAGCCTGATACTCCCTGTATGTGGTGATCCACGGGGCTCATCGAGCCCTCAACATGGCGCAAGCATGGCCCTGGCAGACGCTGCTGCCTGTCCTCACTCAGAGCAAAACTCCTGACGTTTCAAGACATCCCGGTAACTTTATGAAAAAAAAAAAATCACTCTTCTTGAAGCATTTCAATTAATTGCAGTCTGTAGAAGGAAAATACATTTAAAACACATTTAAAACACCCCTGAAGATGGAATAGAGGCTTGTAAAAATTGATGAGAGAGAAGCGGAGCCGCTTTGCAGAGGCTCATTTCCGAACATCAGCACACTCAGCTTACTTCAGGCTGCAACTGCTGCTCCAGGATCACAGACCCCAACACACCAGCCCTACGCGTACAAAATCAAAGCTGTAGGTGCTCTGCGACTGGAGAATATCACCGAGCAGCCCCGGTCTGCTGGCATCCATTACAGAGGACACGTCTGCCTCAGGGGGCACAGTGCCCCCCTCCCTGCAGTCAAAAGAAAGAGCAGTTTCTCCCTCCTGTGACCCTCTCTGGCTGGTGATAATAACGTGAGTAAATGTCATAGTCTGCAGCAAGCTGCAGCATTGCTGTTTGCGTTTAAAGTCAGGCATGCTGATTCAGAGCTCCAGGCCAGCCTGATGTTAGGCACAGCGCAGTGTAAGCTGCGGTTAGGGAAGAGTCCACTCCATCAATTAAACACAGTCACCCTGAGGGGCATAAAAAGTATACAGGGTTCTTAACTGCCTTAGCAGAAGTTAAGAGAAAAAGAAGCTTTTATTGCTCTTAACTAAAGAACCTCCCTATGCTGTTTTAGACTGAACCAAACATATATCCTGGCAGTATTCCTAGGGAGTTGCAGTTCCTTATAAGCATTTAAAAGCCTCCCTAAAATTCACCAGTTTTCTAAGTGCTTTTGCTGGCTAACAGCCATAGTTTTGCCTTTCCTTTTATGGCCTTGTGCTTTCATGCCACCATGTAAACTAAAAATATGTATTTTTGTGCAAAAATCAGTCAAACATGGAAGAAACCAACTAATGTCATTGTGTTTTAACCAATGGTGCCACATCATTGACTTACCACATAACAAAGCATGTTGAGGCAGCTGTGTCAAAAGACAAAAAAATGAGCATAGAAATGGCTCTGTGTCCTAGTATACCTTACACTAATACATAGCCCCTTTTCTGTTTATGGAAGATGAACATACAGAAACAAGCAAAGGCAGATCTAAAAAGACAATATCAACTATGAAGTAATATCAAGGAATAAGCCTCCTCAACTGCCACTTATTTTGCCAAACTTCCCCCCCACCACCACCTTTTTTTATGATTAGGGCATGGTGCTGTAGAATTATGAGTAGAAAAGGAACCTCTTTCATTTGGCTTAATACTGAACCATCCTACACAACAATACAGACAGTAGTCAAGAAACATAGGCAAACAGCTTAATACCAAAGTCCTTATCAAATTCAAGTGTGCGTAAATTAGGAGTTTTAATTACATCACATGTGAGACAAGGCCTAGTGATTTCAGCTAGAGGTAAGCAAAGTCTATTAATAAGACTGTGGTCTTACATTTATACAACAGAAACCTCTCTACTGCATCAATCTACAGGATAGGAGCACTCAAAATGAGCATATTTTAAGCAACTGCTCACTCTTCATCCCTTAGTCTTCATCACACAGGGCTAAAAATTACCCAGTCCTTTCCTTCTTACTTGTATAAAAATGATAACATTTTAACTTCTAGCTCCTGTTTTTTACACAATTAATGATCCTGAAATCATGTGAAAGGACAGCCTCAAACAAAGACTCAGAAAATAGTCCATAAGCTCAATCATAATCTTGCAATTTCTACACCACGCTAACTAGTTTCTTGAACAGTGTACTCTTAGGTTTGCTGGTCTTTGGGAGATCTTTTTTATTCTTTCTTTTTTCTTTCAATTAAAACTATCATAATTTTATGTTAGGAAGTTGCCATTTTATCGAGACTTTTTTCCTAATACCCTTTGGAAAAGAACATCTAGAAAGCAAAATGTAACACGCTCCCTCTTACTCAGCAGTGTTGTGCTTCCAACAGACCATGCTATATAACTGTAGACTCTGTGGGTGGAGCAAATTTACTTGGCTTCAAAGAGGAGAATCTTGAATATACATTTAATTTTAAACCATTCTGCAGATAAAATCCCTCCAAAATTTTTTTATTTAGACATTCAAGCTGGGGCGGTAAGTGCTAAGTCATTCAGGGGATTTAGTTCAGAATCATCTTTGGCACTATGACAGTGTCTTTATGTCAACCAGAAACAGACGCTTGAAGTCAAATCTTCTCTCTGAGCACTTGTACCTAGAAGTTCAAAAGATTTTTTTTTTTTTTTTTTTTACATCTGAACAGAATATAGTAGAGACTCTGCCCAAAGCTGTCTTTAATCCTCAGAGACTTATAGCTGCTATGGCAAATGTTTACACTTCTTACGAAATTATGCTATGTAACACAATATTTTATTACTATTTTTCATATGTATCATGTCATCCCCTGGAATCCTCAAACAAGAATGACTCCCCACTGCACTGGCACCGACATTGGACCATAAAATGGCTCTGCTCTGAAAACTGTTCTTTTAAAAACAGGAGGTGGCACTGGGTCCAATAAAATGAGGAAACTCAAAGGCAAGAAGACTTAGAAAGGATCTCCTAATTCCACTAACTGTGAATTTCATTAAAAGATAAATCTCTTTGGTGAATTAACATAACAAATTGTGTAAATGGATGAGCATATACCTGATTCAGTTCTGATAATACCAACCATTAAATACACTGAAGTGGTTCTGCGGGAAAGTCAACTTGTTCTAGAAGTTTCCCAGTCTTGTAGCAATAGGTAGACAATATATTTTTGAGACTGGGTATTCGTATGTGAGCTACCAGGCAACACCAATATGCACATCTAACCCTGTTTGTTAAACTTTTCTAATGCCATCTTAAATTCAGCTGCAATAAATAAAAACCTCTCTATATTATTTTTTCCCAGTAGTTTTACAAGATGGAAGTGCAAGTACTAATAAAATATATGGTTTAATTAACTAAACTTATGCTGTAGTGTACATTAGAAGTGGATGATTTACAGAGTGTTATCCTCTTCAGGACAGAATAATGCAAACAGCATAATTAAAAGTTGATGAGAAGTGTATTTATTGAGCACACAGGAAGAATAGACACTTAGATTTATGATACACAAAGTGTACCTTTCATTTGCAATATTAACATTTTAAAGTCCAAAGCATCAGCGTAATGCACCCAAACTGTTCTATGCAGCATCTATATAATTTAGCCCTGTTAATCCTCACACTGCTGATGGTAAATTATGTGACCTGAACATATACTAGTGTAACGTGATATATTGTGATGTCATGATTATGTTCATTGAGATGTCTGTGGATGCCATATATCACGTTTGCCTGTCTGTAAGGACACGTGAAATAGTTGAAGGGCCAATCATTTATTTGCGACACGAATTTCAGGGCTATCAGTCATAGACCCATCAATGCAAAAGAAGAAGCCACTGTTTAATTTTAATGGAAGTACTTTTAGAAAATTCTAGTTAATGTTCATGTGGATCAGGGCCTATTGAGGTTTGGGTACTTGACATATTATTTTGAGATGTTCTAGAATATAAAATGTATATTATTAGTCTGGGAATTTTCAAACATGTAAGCTAGGTAGATGTAATGTCACTTATTTTCTCTTCTGTGCTAATATTAAAACCCAGTCCATGATTCTCATATTTGGAAAAATCTTTTTTATGGGGTGCAGAGATAGATACTATGTGCAACAATTATTATCCAAACATCAACGCTACTGAATTCTTTAAAGAGATATGCACAGATATCATGGACATAATAAAGTTTTTTGTCAATATCTAAATCATGAGGTAGATGTACTCCCAACTAGTTGTAACGTGTCTCAGATATGAAACAAATATTTGTCTTCCTTGGAAGTATATTGTATTTTCTTCTAAGTGTGTTGTATTTTGAACAGTTTGATGGACAAAGAAACTTATAATTGGGGCATGAAGAGCCACCTTAAAAAACAATAGGGGCTATAGTTATAAAACTAAATTTGGAAAAAGGGGCCAATGTGAGGGGAAAAAAGAAAAGTGCTCCTTATGTAGCTCCATCTTCACATATATTTTTTTAAATGGTGACACTAAAGGAAAAAAAACCCTGCTGTTCTTTTATAATTAGGAGTTTCTGTCTGAAAACTACCTTTTTTTTTTTTTTTTCCATTCCTCTCCCAACTCAAAATGTATTTCCAGCAAAATCTTCGGGCTCATTCTATGAGCAGAGCTGGCAAGCAGGTCTGCTTATAGAGATGAAAATGGTTAGTTATTGGAAGGTTTTCCATATATAACATGATTTTCATGAGAGGACAAAAGATGCCATGCCCTACTCTAATTAGAACTTTCTTTTTAATTACACACATGTACACACACTAGGGCAAATTTACTGGGAAAAGGGATGGCAAGATTTAAAGGACCAGTTTTTGTCTCTCCCATTAGCAATGCTCAATAAAACTTAGGTCCCCAATTACGTGATGAGGAGCACATAACTGTGGATAAGTCCACTACCAAATCACAACTGCTTCTATGGCTGTCATATTTATGCATGCAAGCTTATCCATATATGCTCCAGCCTCTCACCCTAGCCCTGCTATGTGCATGCTTAGTTAAATGATATTTTAAAGCTTTGTATTAAGATTTCAGTAAAGGTGGATAAGTAATCACCACGTGCCCAGAAAACTCTGCTCAGCACACTGTCCTTCCTTTCAATGGAAATCCAAATGGCTAAAGGCACGCACCAGATCTTAACTACAGACTATCACTTTTATATTGATAGAGTTCCATTGTAAAGTAGTTAGTAAATACTAATTAGTAAGGATTTTTTTCCCCCTTCTCTGCCTATAGCTAGTTAGGAGCAATTTCCTCAAAAGCTTAAAAAGAAAGTCAGAGTGGTCGTTTGTGCATGATTATTTCAATGTGGATTCACATGGAGGTTTTTTTCATTTTGGGGTGTACGTGTAAATGCATGGATCGACGATGAGTCAGGAAAAAAATGTACCACAGAGATCAGGCTAAGTATTTCCCAGCTAAGCAAACTGGAATTCCCCTTTTACAATATCTTCATTTCTTCATTATAGTTTGCACCTAATAGAAAGAATAATTTATGGTTCTGGTATGGATTTGCTGTGAAACCTTGGGCAAACCACTTGAACTCTTTGCATTATAGTTTCTTGATTTGTAAAAAGCAGATGATTTCTATTAATTTATATTCAGCACTTGAACAAATAGGCAAAAAATCTCTGTAGATTTTAGGTATTAAGACAAATATAAATACACTTATTGTTGACAGTATATTAGTTGAATTATTATTTTCAGCCATAGTTCATTTGAGGCACAAAATAAAATAAAAATAAAATCCCCAAAGTAGTGAACAACCTCAGGAAAAAGGCATAAGATAGCTAAATTAAGTCCAAAGGAAAGAATATAAACTCTTATTCACAACCTGTTTTATAAGCTTTTTTCAGAGCTTCTTCAGTCTTGGTTAAATCACTTCTATTCTCTTCACAAAATATGAAGATAGAGATGCTAAGGTTTATATTACCAGTCCCATTACAGAATATTGAGACTTCAAAACTAATTTGTCAGTCTTTTATTGGGAACGGTCAACATCAAACACCTAACATATACAAGCTAAGCTTACTTTTGCTTAATGGGCAATGCCTTCTCAAGGGTAAGTCAGGATGTAGCAAAGGACAGAATAAATTATGTTTAGTGATGATCCCTTTGGGATAAGGCTAATTTTTCCTAAAGAGGTCTGTGAAATGCATGTATATTAATGCAGCAGCTAACTGTATGTAATTTTTCAGGATAATAAGTTTTCTCTTGGATGTAGTGTCCACACAGCCATTTTAGTGGAATAATCTGTTGATGCCTTTTTCTAAGGTTGTGACATTTTTCACAAAAAAGACCTTTAATAAAACAAAGACTTTAGCCAAAGTTTAGAAATTGCCTATTACTCATTCTACTTGCTTGGAGTTTGGCATGAGGAGGCTAGTTTATAGCATACTTTTTCACTTAATTTTCTTATGTTAAGGCCCCTTTCCAAATGGGTTTTAAACACCCCCTGTTTGGCAATGACAGAAATACTGGGCTTTCCATACTTTCTATTGTATTCCATAGCATATAAGTCATAAGAATCAAATAAGGGTTTAGGTATGCCAATGGAGATAAACTGAATAACCTACTATGTTATAAGTAGCCAAAATAACCCCTTATGGCACCTGCTTCAAAACCAATTTCACTTCAATTATACAAAGGTTGTTTTTAAAGTTGTACCTTTTCACATGTGACATGCTCAGGAACTGGCACAGCTTGCTTTCCCTCTGTGTGTAGCTGGAGCTGTATAGCGTGCGTTCTTAGCTACAAAGTGTTTTATCTTTTCCATCACGCCAGGAGTCATCTTCTAGTCACTACTACCAATGTCCATTCTTGGTGAACATACCATCATTTAAAGTGTGACTGCTTTCCTTCGCTGCAAACTTTCCTGGCTTCCACCCATAACCTGAGGTGGTAGTATAGTCTTTCACCACATCTCAATGCTACAACACAAAATTTCCAGATGTTCAGAAACTGATCTACAAAAAAATAGGTGGCCTATAATAACTTATGATAGCAAAACAGTTAGAAACAAAAGCAAACAAAGTGAACTGACATAACCACATTCATTGTTTTCTCCATGCTTTACCACCTGTACAGGTAAAAGAAAATGAAAATGAGACATCTAAAAATACTTCTAGCAAACAAATCTGGCAATGAATGAATGATTTTTGTCATTCGTATGTGAAATTATGCTACATTATTTGCACATCTGTGTAGGTAAATAGAGTTTCTCTCAGGAACAAACAGATGATGCAACAAATACTGTAAATAGCAACTTTTGCTATTCACTCAAGTAGCAGCTCAGTTATAAAACAGAAACAGTAGAGAAATTACATTTTAAATGCTGATAGCAAGAGTTACTTCTGGCAACTGATATCTATATGATTAGCAATATTTGACAGGAAAGTAGGTTTCCAGAAAGATAGTAAATAGAGCTACTTAAAACATTTTCACTAAGGCAGATTTACTCACATCATGGTGTATGTATCATTTTAGACTTCAGTCTGAAAAGTAATATGCTGTTACAAAGGTCACTATCACAGGAGTCATGAACAAGAAAGTACAGGCAAAGTTATAAGGAAATATATTTGGAGGCTTGGAAAGACAATAATGGTAACCAATAGCTATTGCCAATGGAGATCAAGGGCAGCCAATCTGAAATGAATGCGGGTATGTAGAAGGCAAGGTAGACAGTCCATGTTATCTTCAAACAGGAGAATAAACCATTTTAGGTTCACCAATTATCCAGATTAGGCTTAGGTGATTTTGCCTTTCCTTTTATACAGATACAGTGTTTAGCAAATGCTAATTAAAAAATGCTGGATTCCCCTGGGTGGTCTAATATCCCAAGACTATCATTCAGTCTTTATAATTTCACCATTAAAATATCTTGTATCTTCTATAGATTTTGTCTTTGATTATATTTAGTCCTAGATATTGGTAAAGCAGTTCATTCTTCCTTTTTTTGTTCACTTGTTAACAATTTCCATACACAAAGTCAATAGCTCACACATACAAAATACTTTTAGAGCACTGTAGACATGCCCATTTTTTTGTTTATAATGTCAGATGGTGACTGTATTGTAAGTGGTATTATCATGTTACTGTCATCCAATTGGGAATAGGATTTAAACACAATCATTGGAAGTAGCACAAGTCCAGCTGGTGAACAATACATTTATTTTTATTTTGGTCAAAAGAGAGAAATGGTCAAAAAGAATGCTAGATTCAAGCACCTGGTATTCTTCTGACAAAGACTGGCCAGGAGTCTGAACTCAGATACAAATCTGGACATAACGACTGGCTCTTGCCTGCATTTCAGACTGAAGACCTGTGAAGGTAAATAATGCCTTTAGTCTTTGAAAAGTTCAAACTTTGCTCTACACCGATTTCTGACAAAAAATGAATTACAGATATGAACTCAAGTGCCTAACTCGGCTTATCCTCTCCTCTCAGGAGTTAGACTTCAATCTTTCTCAAGTATCTGGGTTAGATTTGGTTGGTTTGCTTTGTGTGATTCCACAACAGACTAAAGCAGAGTAACGAACTGTGCCCACCCACAACTGTTTGTTACATTCTTCCTATCAACCCATAACAGGTGCTTGAGTACACCTCCTGCTGTGATCCCGCAGAAAGCAATCAGTCAACGGTCCTGCTCCCTATATTTGTTCCCATCCCAGGGTCACAGCACACCCTTTCGTGAAAGGACAAGACTGCTCAGTGAGAGTCCAGTGTGGTTTTTCGCAGCAGCAACCTGATGTGATGCATGCTGCATTCCCTTCTTGTAGCAGGGTCACAAAGTGTGCTCAGGGTATCCAACCTGACAATCCATTACAAATGCATTCACCATGAGAGGTGAACTCAACACAACATGTAATTTGAACAACTGATTCATCAGCACTCTTTTTTTCTTTTTTTTTCCAAAAATAATTGAGAAAAAAAAAATAGATTCCAAGAAATTTATGAAGTGCAAATGACTTAACATGGCTATGAAAAACGCTCCTTGTAACAAACTCTATAATAAATTAATGTTAAGATTTGTATTGTCTAAAATTAGAGTGACCAAAAATCCAAAGGATATGAGAAACAGAGCACTTCTGAATGAAGCTGAAACATTTGCAGGTATCACAGGGTAGGAGAAGTAGCTGTATGTAAGTGTTTCAGTTCTTGTCCTCTATGGGCTTAATTTTTTTAAGGCTGTTGTGTGGCTATGGTGACCTTAACTGATAGCAAAACAACTGAAGAAAAAACAGAAGAAAAGGAAATAAAAGAGTACTGGAGAATAAAAACAAGCAGCTCCTCAACCCTGGTAAATTGCTGTAGGTCTGTTATCTTCCAGTTACCACCAGACAGCTGCTGATGGTCAGTGGGAGAGGAGGACAAGAAAAGAGTTTCAAAGCTTGCCAAACAATGCTACCATTTTGTGTAACTGAGCACTTCTTACTCTGACTCCCTGCAGTTTGTGTACATTCAGCTTTTCACTTTCAAGTGTTTCCCTCACCAGTCTCTGCAACGCCCCCTCCATCCCACCCCCAGTTTTTAAGCCCAGGGAACTGCTGTGGGAGGGAGGGAGCACTTTTCCCTTTGTTGTGGCTTTCTCCCTACAGGCTCAATCGAGCTTAGCGGATGGTAGTACACCAGACCATTCTCTTTTTTTCTTTCTTTTTCCTTTTTTTCTTTCCTTTTTTTTTTTTTTTTTTGCCTCTGATGCTAAGCATGATTTACAGCCCTGAGTTATTATTTATCATTATTCATTTTCTGTCACCAGTGCATTGAAGGTTAATAGAAATGCCAGCATGCTCACTGATTTACTTAGTAAAATATTTGTTCCAAGGTTTAGGTCAGATGATTGGTGTCTGAGCGAGCTTCAGGTTTATGCATTATGAAAAGCAAGCTGACTTGACCTTGAGCCACTAGCACTAGCACTATATATTACTTTAGTCGAGTGACCTTCAGAGACCCAGGACACACTAGATGTATTCAACACATGTTTTCTTCTCCCATACTGCTGACATTGTATACATTCCAGTTGAACTTATGTAATGTAAGATGATACTCACTTTTCATCTAATGAATTTGAGTAGGATGACACGTTCAACTAAAACCCCCCATCTTGGAAGTAACAAACTACCTTTGAATCCCAGATGGACTGAGGCTCAGCAAGTACTTCAAGCTAATTGACACACTTTGTCACAGAGAGCATCCGGTTCACCAGCCCACGTAGGAGACAGAGGGCCTAATTCTGACATTTACCACCCTGGTACAAGTCAGGAGTAATTCCAATGATGTCCTCTGAATTAAGTGAGAGAAATATAAAGCCCATGGGCAAGAATTCGCAACTAACAGGATTTATGCCTGGATTATGATACTACTTAATACTTGAGCTAAAGTGGCATAATCCAGCCCTGCATGCCTCCTCTTTCTTTCCTGCCTAAACGAACCCTTAAGTGTGGTGTGGTATTGCCAGACAAGAACACACATATGCAAACAATGGTTATGGAAACTATTTTCTTACCCTTGATTTTTCACATTGGCCCAGTCTTTCTATTCTCACTTGTGCAGCAGTATGTAAGTATCTTCAGATGATTTCTTTTTGTTCTATTTGTTCAAACAAACAATGGCCACTATAACCAAAATGAAAAATCTTAACAACGCTGAGATTTAACCATTATTTAATTTGAAAGTCTCTCAGTTTGCTGTCAGCTACACTGGGACAAAGCCAGACTAATTCCAGAGTCTTTAATGGATCTACTCCAGATTTACATCAGCAAAAACAAGACCAGAATTTGGCACAAAATATATACATATGTATTTTTTCCAGCTCCGCTTTAATTCTTCCCAGGTATCAACCAGAGAAACAGCATCTCTAAGAAGAATTAAAAGCAGAACCTTTTGCCTCCATACCCTATTAGGACAGAAACACCTTCTTAATTTTTCACTTCCCCCATACATGACATTTTGAGATAGCTGAGATTTATATAGGCAGATTTGGCAGCCTTTTCATATTTACTTACACTCAGAGATAAATCAAATCCAGGGCACTCTCTCCAAGAATAAGTTATTTGTTATCTGACTAAGTATGTGTTAGTGAATCAGACATTGGAAAGGTATTTCTATTATAACTGTGTTGTTTGGCTTTGATTTACTGTGGTAGATAATATTATTTTTCATTCTTGATTATACAATGTATTCTCTTATTGTCTTATGTATTTCAACACAGTTAGTTTCTGGGGAGGGTAAGGGGGGAGGGATGTGGATTGGTGTTTGACACATTAACCAAAGGAAAGAAACAGAACCCCATTAGCAGGAGGAGAGAAAACTTAATCCTGCTAATGTTGAATTAGGAACAATTAACCTTACCTGGAGTCTGCCAAGAAAAAAAGGCACTTCAGGAGAAAATATGGGTGAAATTCAAATTTATTACTGGATATCTGCATTAATCCTGCAAAAGTCCCTGAAAGGAAAATGTTTAAATACTCTGGGTAGTAACTTAACCTTCTACCCTCCGCTCTGAAGAGGAACTGGATGAGATAATATCCTTATGCTTTCAGGGTGTCCTAATTATTTTAGTGACTTTACTATTCTTCCATTTAGAAGAGGAGCATGCAAGCATCACACGTCCTGAAAGGGAGCTAGCACTAAATTATCAACAAATTCTACTTTTCATTAAAAAAAGACAGTCTCAGCATCATTCTCTTGCTCTACTTTGTATGGCTTTTGACTGTGCTGGCTTTTTTTTTCCCCCAGTTCGGCAAGGTATGAGTCCCAGTGTACCTTCACAACTGGGTCTTACCTCAGAGTAGCAGATTCTTCTGCCATAAGCAGACTTAAGATTTCCATTAGACCAGATCTTTTTTATCTTTCATCCAAGCTGGCATTATTTCTTATCCAGAGAAATGCAGTACTGCTGATTCTAGAGAATTCAAGTTGTGGTGAGTTACTCCTGTTCAAAAATCAAAAAAATAAAAATGTATAATTTCTGTAGCAGCATTAGAAGGGATCTTGTGGAGGGGCAGAGGATTGGTTGATGTTTAAGCTTTCCTTCAACTAGCAAAATTAACACCAAGAGCAGAATTTTGGTGAGGATGTGTAATCTCATAATATTTAGAAGTTCATCCTCTTTACTCAAGAATTGTGTAAAATAAAATAAATTGCAGCATTTAATAATATAAATCCTTCAGCTCTCCATGGAGCCTACACCATCAGCATCAACAGAAGTGCTAGCATCATCTCCATAACTCAGCTGGAACCATTTGGTACTTTGGTAGACAACAGTCCCTATATGCTACAGTAGACAGCACACTATACACCTGCCTCAATTTCCTTTTTCTTCTTCTTCAGCAAGACTTATTTTCCTCCTCTTTTTAGCCAGATATAGGTTCATCAACCTGCTTACATTATGGTACATACAGTTTTGCTTATATGAGTAACTAGCATGCTCTCAATTAACCTGGACTGTGTACCCTTTTTCCCTTGATCCGTTGCCTGCAATTTCAAGAACTGATCAGAAAGGTTCAGAAAAGTAAAGAAAATATATTCCAAGAACCAAAACATTTTTAAGCACGCCTATCTACCAAAGCCATAAAGTATGATAGATGCTTTAAAACTAAATGTATGTTAGCTTGGCTGCTGGAGACACGGTAGAAGATAAAACACTCCTCTCAATAACAAAAGTGCTAGAGAGAAACTCATATCCTGTGCACTCATGCTGTATTATTTACTGTTTCTATTAAAGTCATTCAGAAAAATCCCTTCAGAAACAGTGCTGTACGAACTCCATGAAAAGTCACTGCCCTCCGAGCTCATGCTCCAAAGAGAACAATATTAGTTCCTCCTTTCCAACTTAAGTACCTAATGAAGGCCAGGCTTTCAAATCCCAGAATCATTGTCTGTGATACGTACAATATGTACAACCAGATTTCAAAGATCTGGATGTGCTGAACTAGTAAGACTTTTTTTTCATCTATCCTCCCCCTTCCCTTCCATCCTCTGCCCACCATCAGCTTGGCTTCTTAATTAGCTGCATGATAGATAACTGAGTTTCAGAAAAATCTGTCATTGTTTGGACATGCTGGGCCCTTCTGAGAAGCTAGATCTAAGAAATGCAAACAGTGATGCAGCAAAAGAGGGTCTGAGGTAAAAGGCAGAGGAAACCCAACTCTGATGTGAATGGCAGCTAATTAGACCTAAAGGAAAAAGGAGTATGTTTAAAAATTTATGTGATTATGTAAATCAGTCAGGCATTAAAAAAGAAAGTAACTGAAAATCACATCAATTATACTGATGTCTGTGAGCCTCTTTCATCTACCTACTGAAGCTGAATTCTCGCCCTTTCTCCACCTTCCTGTTTCTCTGTGTTGTGTTACTCTAACACCACTGCTGCTGCATTTGTGTTTCAGACATAGGGCACTGTATTTTTGAATACCCCAAGGTTAATCCAAAAGGATGCTTATGCTAGTTCATGATAAAAACATGGTCATTACTGTATTATCAGCCCAAATTGACTAAGTTATGAGTCCGTATAATTTCAATGGTCTCAGTGGTAAATAGCCATAAGAGCTTGGAATTTCAGTGTGCAACTTCGAGCAACAGCTAAAAACGCATAACACCGTGACACATGCAGAATACAACTAGATAATATCTCCCATCTTGAGCTAAACCAAGGTGCTAAAGTCATTGGATTCTGCACTTCACCTCTACAAAAAGCTATTTTCAGGCATTTAGAGGATAAAGGAGCAGTAATATCTAAGTAAGTAGTGCCATTAGTTTACCCTGTATTTGCCTTTCAGGACTACGAAACATCTCATAGGATTTTCACTGCTTTCTTTAGGAACCATTGAAATATACCTAATAAAAATGATTATTTAAAACTATTTAAGAATAAAATAAAAACTCCTGTATTTTTGTTAGAAATACAATTAATGATACTAGAAGTCTTAGGTAATATTAATTGCTTTGTAAACTCACCTTCGTGACGAACTCGAGATCTGTTAACTGTCTCAAGCATAGTAGTTTCTCACTTAGCCTAAAGTTTCTTACAGCAGCATCAATGACATTAGCAGTTAGAACAGAAAAACTGAATTATTGAGGTAGCATCGCAGATGATGGTGAGTAAATTAAGCTCATTTAATTTGCCATTTCATGCTAAATCACTTAGCTCGTTTACAAAGTCCACTTCACCATGGAACTGAATTTCCCCAGAATGGCAGTCAATAGGAGTTCTGCAGACAAAATAGTGACACTACCTGGTAGACCACTCTTTCCAGACTAGATCAAACTGATTTTACCTTTATGCTTGAAATCATTCTTATAAATACAAGGAAAGCATTGAAACCTCCTGTCTATTGAAGAGAAAGAATGCACTGAATGATCCGAAGCATGACAGTGAAGTACTTTAACTAGAAATGCAGAAGCATAGCAAAGAAAATGATGACAGCAAGACCAGTGAAGGGCTACAGAGCTAACCCGCAAAGATTCTGCCAAAATCTTACCATTACCTTTTGTAATAACTCCTGTGAACTGTAAAAGGTGGGTCATGTGGACCAAAACTGAGTTTAATTTATATACACTCTAGTTTAACTGAGGTAGTATTGTTTAAACACAGCTCCTTGTTTTCAGGCCTTGCTGGGCTGCAGGGTAGAAACAGGATATAGTTCTTAATGAGATGTGAAACAGATGGTCTGTCTCCTCAATAATACTGAATTTCCATCACCCTTTCCTACAGACAATCGCCAAGTGCTTAAAAAGATCTTAAATGCATTAATACGCACACCGCCTTTGCGAGGTGAGCGTCCTCTGTCCCTCTGGTGTGGGGAGGCTGTGATGACAGACATGCCGATTTCCCGGCAGTCACTCAGCAGCATCCCTTTAGCAGGGCTTGGAAGAGAACCCAGATCTCCACTGCTGCACGCCTGGGCTTTGCACACCACAGATTGCTCTCACTCTTTCTTCCATTCTTCCTGCTAAAACAGTGAGCTGTAGATCCAAAATCTGAAAGCCTTTGTTCCTTGAAAGCTTGATTAAACTAGTTATGGCTCTATTGTCATGGTCTGAAACAATGTACAGACACAGCAGATATGTTTCTGGTTTTAAGTATGGTAAATGTCAGTGTTTATGTTTTTGTTAGCTGGCCTAATTATCATGTGTCCTCTAAAACTCTCTGTTGTAATTACCACTCACCATACTGACACCTACTGCTAAGGAGAGAGCTGATCAGCTGCAGGATTTCTTTACTCCTGGACCCAGGCAACAAACTGCATGTGACACCAACAGATGTTTCTGGTTTTAAAACAGTGGGAACTTCATGAACTGTTTTCCCCAACCTCCCAGGAGTAAATGCCACCATAGTTGTAAAGTTGGAAACGTTTTTCAGGCTGTGAACAAAGCTGTGAACGAATGCTACAGTAATTTACTACTTCTACAAGTCCATTTTTTTAAAAAACAGCGGATGAGACTACAGAAAAGATCATTAGGCAAAAGCAGTTCTGTGGGGGTTTTGCCAGTACAGGCTTTGTGTTATCTACATATGTATTACAGCACATGGAGAAACAGCTAAGGAGAATATCACTCAGAGAGTGTTTGTAACTCGGTGTCTTTTGTAAGGGAATGCCCATTAACTCACAGGGCTGTTCTGAATTGTGTTTGCAGCATAAAGGGAATAGCTTGGCTCAGATTCCATAGCTGTAACTGTACAGGGAGAGGGGAGGAAAAAATCAATAAGTTCAGTGTAAGCAAGTCAGAGCAACCTTTAAAATAATAAGACAAATCAATTTATTTCACAAATGTCTTTATTTCCAAATGCCATTGTTTGGTGCTTTCTGCTGTCATTGTCCATGACATTTGAGAAAACTTGGCTCCTAGTCATTTGGGTGCAGCAGAAATTACCGTGTAACAGCCACGTGAAAAGATTATACATTCACCTCAGCGAAGATCTGCTGTAACAACCTTGTCCTGTGGGGTAAAGAGTGTTTAGGAGGTGGGGGAAGGCAAGAAAGACAAGTTTTAAATATGGACAGAAAAGCCCTACTTTATTGCTATATACAATGAAAAGTAATTACAGAGAAAAATGAAAGCTGCTTCTTGCTGTTAACAGGAAGAATAAGGGAATTCTGTTCCTTTTTAAAGCTTAGAGTCCATTTTGATATAATTGGTTCCAGAATTATTTATGACATTAATTGCTGCATTATCGACTGCCTGTCAGCTCTTCTGGCAGTTAGTCCATCTTTCTTACCACAGAAAGCCAGCTCAGCCCAAACTAGACTGACAAGCTAATTATACCCATCTTCCCCTTCAATGACAAATGCTGCTCATCGGAAACCTTTCTAGAAATAAGCTTTCATTCTTTCCCTTTTTTCCTGAGCCAGACACAACCGATATCTCAAGGTACAGATCACAGCTGAAACTCTGCTCACAGGGCTATTAGCTCTGAACATCTCACTTGAGCCAAAAAACCTAAGCATCTTATGTTATCAAACTGTATGTCATTCCCTGATGCTAGTTTTCAGTGGCTGTGCACTGGGCCATAGCTGTCATTCAAAGCTGTGGCAGACGGAGCAAACCTGACTGCATTAGCTGGGCCCTTCTTAACAGCTGAGGCAGGCCTCTGACAGCCATTCCGAGGCTCACAAGAAAGACTTTGTATTTCCCTCATGTAAACTTCCAGAATCAATATTTTACAGCTTTTATTTCCCTTTATTCCACAAATGGAGGGTGACATTGCCCAGGGGAAAAAAAAAAAAAGTTCCTTTGGAGCAAGGAAATCAGGAGTATGCTGTGAGGGGGAAGACATCCTGGAAATGAGGGGAAATGCCAGAGGAAAAGAAAGGACCTGGTCAACATGACACTGTTGCCTCCATCAGAGCTCAGGATCGTGTTAAAGCAGCCTGGTGCCCCAGACACCGACCTGTTCAGGGCCGCTGCGGCGTCATACCGCAGTGTGAGCTCGTGTAAATTCTTATGCACCACTTAACCCAAAGCCAGTTGCTCTCTTCCATTTCTCAATATTTTATATATGTATATATTATATATTTATTCAATATTTTATTTGTAACCATAAGGGTTTTAAGCATCTCTGAGGGTTTTGTTTGTTTCTTTTTTTTAAAGATTAGACCCTGGAATACCATCACTGTGACAGAATCAGTCAGTTCTTAGCAGATTTGCGTCCTATTCTCATAGAGGCCAGAGTAATAAAAATGATGATGATCACAACACCAACCTAGGTATGAACTCCTCAATAAGTATTAATCTGCCCTCCAATTCAGTCCCTTGCCTATCAAGGAATTCAAAATGGATGTGGTGGCTGGTAACAGGGCAAGGAGTCAATGTCTCTTCTGGATGGAAACAACCATATACATACCGTATATATACACTATGTACAGCTGATATAGAGTGAATTTCAGTTCAGTTTTTACAGAAGAGGGTTCATTCAGTATTACAACTGGTACTTAGCAGGCACCCCGTCACAGGTAGTTTACAAATGAAAAACAAATACTGAATTCTACTCCTGCCTAGATGAAGCTCTTTCAGATCAGAGACAAGGGATGCTGGTGGCAGTACAACGCAAGATAGCTAATCTTACCACTGCCTAAACCTGCTATCCAATGCACTCAATCTGACAGCTATCAGCAGCACTAAATTTACTGAAATTGTACTGTGAATTTCAACTAAATAAAACCGAGGTCAATATTTCAGCAGGCCTATAGTCAAAAATGGCCGGGGACATTGCAGTTGCTGTGGTAACTTCTCATTTTATTCAACAGCACAGTAAGAAGTTGCATGGACCTGCATAAATGGTAACAATGACAATTCAAATGACCACAGGGCTGCCTTGATTTACATCCTGTTCTTTAACATCCTTATTTCAGAAAATACTTACAGTTCCTTGCTTGGACTGAACAGGCTCCTGGGGGCGGGGGGTTGTTGTGAACGCCAAGTTGCCAAGCAAAGTGGGGGTTGGAGTTCAGTAGGAGTCTTGTGCATTTTACACTTTTTCTAGGTAAAGTCCACAGGAAAAACAGCACATAAATTGAGTCTGAAGCTTTACAAATTGGCTACTTAAACCACTCCACACCTATAAATTGTGCAGTGCTGTAGGCCATCTTTCTTTAGACACTATCTTTCATGACAACAAGACCTAGAGGAGAGAATTGAGAGCTCGATAAACAGATTAACTGTATGCTAAAATATTGTGGAGAGTAAGAAGAAAGGAAGTCACGTAAACCATCTGCTCGGTAGATGATGCAGCAAAGTTTGTGCCAGTGCTTTGTGTTTTTCTGTAACACATTACACTCTATTGTGAGCAGAAAACTACTGCATTTCTGAGATTCCCAAGATTTTGAAAAGGTATGAAATGTGTCCCTAGTATTTTTATAGAATTTTCAAAGACTGGTTGTGACAACAAGGATCTCTTCTAAATTTATGAAATGCAAACATGGCAGTTTCACTTTCATTCACAACAGCATGTGCAATATTTTTCTGCATACTTGGTAAGATAATTTTAGTTCTAGATCATGCTCATATAAAACACAAATAAAACTACAGTAAAAATAAACGACTACTCATATGCTTGAAGTAAACTTTGTGAGATGTAAATTGTTTATAAATGCAGCAAGATTCCTTTTTTTTCCTTAGTGCTCAGCATTCTGAGAGCAGGTAAACCACCAGGAAGTGATTATTAATATGATATATTATAACTTTACTGGTTTTGTTATTGCTGACTAACCCTAGACTTTTTTTTCCCCATCATCTATCATTTTTTTCTGTCATCTAACTGATCATCATTCAGAGTAACTGATAAAAAATTGTCTACTTTTTTTATGTTTCACCATTGCAGTGGTCTTTATAAACCTTATTCACATTAAGCACTAAACACCTTTACAGAACACTAAATACTCCAAAAGAGAAAAATATGTTTTCCAGTAAAACCATCAGTAAATATATAAAGTAATACTCAGATAGCATGTCAGCTTTTCTGCCCAATAGCATAATGAGGTGATAAGTTACTTCAAGAGCACTAAGAATAATAGTCTACTGGATTTTCATTTGTTGAGGTTAAATAAATAGCCTTATGCTTTAAAAGAGTTCCTTCCACCACCAAAATCGGTGTATGCTTTAGGGACTCATTGACAGCTGAAATAAAGTCTCTAGGGCTTGTATATTGCTGACCTTGGTAGCTTTTTAGTTTAAAACGTTTTAAAGGTACATGTACAACAACATTGGTGAGGGAGGAAAAAAAGAAAGCAAATGCCAGGAGATCTAACAGAAGCAAGATGCATTTGTTTTTGACTTCTAATTAATCAAGATAACATCTCTTTCAGCCATTAGACAGTAAAATCAATAACCTGGGCAGTCTGACTGCCAGTTAGACTTATACACCAACACCTATTATTGGCAAAACTGTGATGTATTTAACCATTTCATCCTTTATTATATTAAAAAAGGTAACCAACCTCTGTGAGATAGTACGGGAAAAAGTCCAGCACCACAGTAAGTTGCTTACGCATTTGTTGGTAAATTTCCCACTGGTGCCCCTCCAGATGCTCCTCACTGAAACCTTTTTGTAATTGCTACTTTCCCTTACTGGAGTGACTGTTACAGAAATAAACCAAAACAAAGCACCCCAAACCTCAGCTGCATCACTACCAGATCTCAAGGGAAAATGGAAATGTGATGCTTCTGGGAATCAGTGACACTCTGACTTAAGCGGAAAATACTACAAATAATGTTGCTGCAATAGTGCTGCAGAAAGAGAGATGGCACCTGACCAGAACAAGAGGCAGATCTCAGAAATCATTAGAGTGGTTTCTTTTCACAGGCAAGTTAAATGGATTCTTTTACATAAACTGCCTATGGTGAGGTCCTGCAACCTCTTCCCCTGGTCAATAATCCCATTAAGTCTGTGACATTCCTACAAAAGTGCCAAATCCTGAAATCTTTTCTCATTAATTAGCTCATTTCCCAAACAATCTCATTGAATTTAGACTCTAATCAATGCAGACAAAAATGCTTAATTCCCAAAAGAAGAAAAGATCCAGTCCATTTTAGGATCATAGAATCATTTAAGTTGGAAAACATCTTTAAGATCATCAAGTCCAACCATTAACCTAGCACTGCCAAGTCCACCACTAAACCATGTCCCTAAGCACCATATCTACACATCTTTTAAATACCTCCAGGGATGATGACTCAACCACTTCCCTGGGCAGCCCGTTCCAGTGACTGACAACCCTTTCAGTGAAAATTTTTTTCCTAATATCCAATCTAAACTTCCCCTGGCAGAACTTGAGGCCATTTCCTCTTGTCCTAGTGCTTTTTACTTGGGAGAAGAGACTGACACCCACCTTGCTACAGCCTCTTTCAGGTAGTTGAAGAGAGTGATAAGGTCTCCCCTCAGCCTTCTTTTCTCCAGGCTAAACAAACGAAGTTCCCTCAGCTGCTCCTCATAAGACTTGTGCTCTAGACCCTTCACCAGCTCCATTGCCCTTCTTTGGACACACTCCAGCACCTCAATGTCTGTCTTGTAGTGAGGGGCCCAAAACTGAACACAGTGCAGCCTCCCCAGTGCCGCACACAGGGGATGATCACTTCCCTAGTCCTGCTGGCCACACTATTTCTGATCCAAGCCAGGATGCTGGTGGCCTTCTTAGCCACCTGGGCACACTGCTGGCTCATATTCAGCTGGCTGTCGACCAATAGCCCCAGGTCCTTTTCTGCCCGGCAGCTTTCCAGCCACTCTTCTCCAAGCCTGTAGCGTTGCCTGGGGCTGTTGTGACCCAACTGCAGGACCCAGCACTGAGCCTTATTGAACCTCATACAGTTAGCCTCGGCCCATCGATCCAGCCTGTCCAGATCACTCTGTAGAGCCTTCCTAACATCAAGCAGATTGACATACAAGTTGGTGTCATCTGCAAAGTTACTAAGTGTGCACTTGATCCCCCCATCATTGATAAAGATATTAAACAAGACTGATCCCTGGGGACCAGCCACCAGCAGTATTTAACTCCATTCACCACAACTCTCTGGGCCCACTATCCAGCCAGTTATTTACTCAGCGAAGAGTATGCCTGTCCAAGCCATGAGCAGCCAGTTTCTCCAGAACAATGCTGTGGGAAACTATGTTGAAGGCTTTACTAAATCCAGGTAGACAACATCCATAGCCTAAGTGGGTCACCTTGTCATAGAAAGAGATCAGGTTAGTGAAGTAGGACCTGCATTTCATAAACCCATGCTGACTGGGCCTGATCACCCGGTTGTCCTGTACATAACGTGTGATGTCTCACAAGATGATCTGCTCCATAACCTTCCACAGCACTGAGGTCAGACTGACAGGCCTGTAGTTCCCTAGATCCTTGTTGCAGATGGGTGTCACATTTGCTAACTTCCAGTCAACTGGGACCTCCTCACCCCATCTATTTTTCAGAAGGTTTTCAAGCTTTGGCCCATCTTAATTTATGAGGCTTAAAGGGGAAAGCTGCTCCACTAACCTATAGAATCCAGTTGACAATGTTGTGACTTACTGCTGCGTAGCACAAGATTATTTTCCTTCCTTTTCCCTAGCAAAGACTGTTTTTCAACTGAATCTCTATTGAACTAGATTTACCATTGGAAGTCTTGACTCTACAGATTAAATACATAAAGTCACTTTAAAAAAAACTACCAGAAAGTACAAGTCTAAGAAATGGTGGACATTGTGGAGTGGCCCAAAAGAACTTTACAGGGTTGTTTATTTTTATTCCTTCTCACAGGTTGCTATTAAAAAAGGTCTTGAGCCAAAATGTTCCTCAAAAGATTGGGTCTTTGTAGTCGCCATGGATAGCCAAGTGCAACATAGCCCAACACATTAAATCAAATTATTTAGCACATGCATATTTAAAAAGGACAATAAAAACAGACCAGTAATTATGATATTAAAGTACTTTCATGTTATATTGGTCTTTTTCTATTCTTCAGAGTGATCAGATGTACAGTTAATTACACTTAATAATGACAAGTATGGCTTTATTTTACAATGCAGCAAATTAACTCAATCAGGCACTTCATAATGCATAGAATACTATAGAAGTTATTATAGCAGAAGAGAAATATTTAAAATCAACATTGCTCTCTAGGGGTCTTTTGACTTATCTTCCCTTGCTGTGCCACCAATCTATTGTATTGTGCAGGGTAACTCCCATTAAAGCAAATGGGAAATCCCTAGCTTACATAAATCCTCTGGAATTATCCGGCAGAAAAGAAAACTCAGATTCTGTTGCAGAGAAAAATAACAAACTTATATTGCTGTTGAGTATGCAAACATGTTCTTCAATGACGCAAAAATGAGTGGATGGTATCCAGCATGGTAACTTGAATGAAGACTCTCTCTCCTGCACTTTAGTCTAGTTTCTTTCTTCTGTCGGCAAGCCAGCAGCTACCTGCTCTGTCCCTCAGCAACACTGGTGCCTGCTGCAACCTCCCTATGAACTATGAACCTCATCGTTCTCCAGTTTAGACACAGGAAGAGGTTTGCCAGGCAAATACCTCGTGAACATACCCTCCAAGGCATAAGAAATCATGTGAAATGGAGATGTCCAATTCTGAGCATCCTTTCCTTCTAGAGGACAACCAAGTCAACCAAGTTTGAATGTCAGTGCAGCTAGTATTAAGGTTGTCAAAGGGAGAACCTCTAAACAGTCAGAGTTTGGGTCTAAGTTAGCACACTCACTTGACTTCTTCTAAATCTATGTTTTACAAGAGAAAAAAAAAAAAAAATCTTTTGGGATATGTTGTTTTCATATTTCTGACCTAGGATAGAAATATACCAATATATGTTTTTTACAATGTTTTCAAGCTTTGGGCTCTGCTGTTAGATGCAAAGATAATGAGAAAAAAGGACTGTTTAAAAATATATTTGAACTTCAGAGAACAAAACAATACAACATTCCTTCCCAACAATGTGATGGATAGATGGGTGGTAACAAATATATTTGTCAATCCTCTAATAAAACTGTACAAAAAATGTGTATATTAAACACATTCCTTCATTGAACCTTCCCTTCCACCACCATAATATCGTGGATGTCTTACAAGTCTGTTTTAACATACAGAAGGAAGTACTATTAAACCCATGCTTGATTTATCACTATGCCTAGGTAGCCAAAAGATTTAAGTAGAAAGCAGTCCAATAGCCTGTAGGTACCACTGACTTTTAATACAAAAGAGGGTGGTTTTTTTTCAACTTCAACTTGCCAGGGGATTCACATTATCAGAGGCTGATTGTATTTGGAAAATGCTAAAATTGAATCCTCTGTATTCACCTCCAAGGCTGCTAAATGGAATAGCATCCCCTATGTTAAACTGGAAGTTAGATGAGGAGCAGGGACTCATCCCCTGCAATCAATGACAAGCTAATGGGCTGCTGACTATAAATTTTCTGGAAATCTATATGTGAAGCTCTTGATTCAAGTGATTTGCGCTGCAGTCCTTGAGCCGCTGCCGACAATCAGTTTTATTTACACTAACTTTTTGGGCCAGCATTAAAAGATGCACTGCTTGAAACAAGATGCCAACATAATAACTAAGAAGAATGTTATTTTATGCTGCCAGCATCTCAACTTTACAAGGACATAATCAGAAATGAAGGTTGTAAAATATCCAGAGGTAATACAATCAATAAATTATCAACTCTTTGGTACAATAATCATCATTATTGGCTGGATCCTAAGGTATTGTAAATAAATAACATGGGCCATGCACAACAAGTTGCTTCATCAGTGGTTGAAGCCTTTTTGTCCTTATATGTTTTGATTATTAAGGAGTATCTTTGGCAAGTCAGTGCTATTTCTGAGTAAACAGTTCATCTATTTGGGTCACCCTTAGAGAAAGCTTGAAAGACTTATCCTTCTGTCTTCGGGGAAAACTGCAGAAAAAAAGGGTGCTGACCTCCTGTCTGTCTACTTGGTGGCTGGTAAATGTTAGCACAGCTTGATAATATCAATTAGACTGGGAAGCTTTATTTTAAGTTTTTTGAACTATCACTACTGCCTGTGTCCATTTGTCTTTTTTATTCTCTAGATAGGCCATGACAAGGATTAAATGCGACACACACCAAACTTTGAATGTCCCGCAGCCAGTTCCAATGGCTTGGATGCTGTCATTTCGAGCTACATCAGGAACAGTGGCTCAATGGCTGCATCTGTGACACATGTCAGAAACTTTTAAATGTCTGCTCTTTTTTCATCAGGATGCTTCTGTATCCTAGCTAGGGAAGAGATGACATTTTGTGTTTGGGTGGAACTTGTTGTGGTTCCCTCTTCCTGCCTCCTCTGACTGTCAGCCTGAGTTTCCCCTAAACATATCAAAATGCAGACAAATAAACCTTGTCATTTAGAAATATATTCAGTAGTAACCATGCTTGAAAACAATGTTTTAGGAGGAACTTGGGCACATTTTCTCATAGAATGATGCGCTACACAAAACACAGCACTAGGCTATTTCTGACCTTTGTTATGTGCCGCCTTAGAAGATTGATGTGCACAACTCAGATACACATGAATTCCTTAACATTTCTGTTCTTTTTCCATTAAAGTGGAATAATTTGGCATATAAAATACACAGTGTATCAGGGTGGTGTTTTTCAAGGCTTGGAAGAATTAACATTTTGATAAGAATACATAGTTTAAGGGTAGAAAATGGATCTGCTAATGGACACTAAGGGGACTCGGGGTGGGAGTCCAGGAGTTGAAAACACAATTCAGAAGAAGAAGAGAGCAGTTTTGTATCATTATTATTCATTTCAAATAAATACATGTCATTTTTAAGATCAGATTGGGATTTCTTTGTCTTTCAAATTTTTTTTTTTTTTTTTTTTTTAAAAAGCCCAAAACTCTGGACTCCTTGATTATGACATTTTCCCTTTAGGTTTAATTGATACAATAAATAGTCATTTTTCTTCCTTTTCCCTGGGCAGCCTGAGTTATTCAGATTGTCCTAGAGTTATTTGTGACTGTGTATGGGCAGGCAGATATGTTTCACACCGTTAAACACTGTGTAATTTTACTCTGGGGTTCTCTTTGCCCATTTCAACTGGCCATGTTTCAGCTGGATTTGATTAGAAGTTGGACTAAAAAAAAATCTATCTTCTTAAAATAATTATTTGGGCTCCTGGTTAAACTTATTTTTAAAAACATAAGAAGAGAAATACAATGATGGCACATGAGCTTGACTGTATGTGCAAACATGCAGTTTAATCTTGTTTTTTGAAAATATATCGTATATGCCCATTTCCCTGCTAGTCCTGGAGGGATCCTAGAGGGACTGATTCCTTTTTAGGGGAAGCATTCTGCCTATTTCCATCTGACTGTGGAGATAGCTGGGCTTAGATGGAAGATGGTCATTTAGCAGAGGGTAACCTGAGACATTGCAGAGGGCATTGCCAAACCTTCAAGTAAAATGCACCACTCTCCCTCTGGATGGATGAGCATTCCAGTCCTCAGTGCTGCGCCCAGCCTTTGCTGGGTACCCAACACATCGTGCATTCAATCCTGGCATTCAGGGCGCCCAGTTTTTTTGTTTTGGTTTTCCTCTGAGGCACTGCTTCACCATTTATTTCATTGCTAGATGAAAGACCACAATTCCACAGATAAAAATTCTTTAACTTCTATTAAACTCCATGTAAGCTACTTTAAAATCAAATGCTTCTGCAGTCACCTTTTTTCTTTGCTGCACTGAAGGCTGAATTAAAAAGTTAGTAACAAACAAATCACAGAATCATATATCCAGCACTATCCTGTACACAGTCAGGAATTTACTTTGGCATTCCATATAATCTGGGAATCAGCGAGTGAGTAGCAGAGAGAAACGTGGGAAGGGCCAGAATATATTTATTATTGTCAATTACATGGCTATTGTTAGTTAAGGATAAACAAGATTCCCAAACCTTTCATGACTCTACCTTTCTTCTCTGTGGGTATGTGGAGGGGAAGCCTCCCAGCAGGAGATGAAACTTCTCATAAAACGTAGCATTCTGCATTCCAGCCAAGAACTACTACAATTTATGCAAGCGTGACACAGCCATGATTAAACAAGAAAACATAGCCACAGCTTTCTGTTGCACTTACAGATATGCTTTCAAACACACGAGCAGGAGGGATACATGAAAATAACTTTCAGAAAATACGGCATACTGTGGCCTCAAATTCAAACTGCTCCAAAAAGATACAGCTGTTATCATTGCTATTTATGTTGGAATGCCCTCAAGGATGAATTTTAACAGTGGCATTAACGGTGACATTTATTTAGGATTTAGGTTTACTAAAAATAGGGCGGAGGGGAGGAAGGTTTAAATATAACATTTTGTACAAAATAAAAACAAAATGAGAACACGATTCTTTTGGTATGTCACTGCAACAGAGCTGGGAATGTTTTAGTTACCAAAGTCTCAGCATCCTCTCAGATAAGGCTATATTAGCTATATTATTCCAATAGAGAAATTAGGACATATATTTTTATTTTAGTAACTTTTAAAAGTAAACCATTGAAATAGGCACAAACTGAAACCACCTATCCTGTCTCATAGTCCTGAAACCTACACTTCTATCTTACTGTAAAACATTTATTAGCACAATCTGCAGGTTTAGAACATTTGTTCAGATTTCAAAAATTTTAGTGAAGCTGGCCTTCCAGTTAGGTAAAATGTGAACTGCTAAGCCTCAAAACCCACATGGCAAATGTAGCAGAATGCCTTACAGACTAAATCCTCCATGGTTTGATTTGAGAAAAAAACAGAAACCAAACACATCAGACCTCACTAAATTCTTAAAAATAATTACTTTTGGAATTTTGATAGATCCATTTTGATAGATAACAGAATGTTTTCACTGTCTAAAGCTCCAGAAATTTATCAGCCAGCAGCTGCTTTGGAACTAACGAACCTGGATTTCCTTCTTATCACAGGTGATAGACACTCAATTTTATATCGCATATTTTGATTCCTTATGTCAAAGACCCTGTTCTAATGTGTATTTTGATGCCCCATAAGAAATGCAAACCATTCCAGTGTGAAGCTGAAACTTGTGCTTGCTTCTATATTACCACTAAGTACTACTTGGTGCAAAACTGAATGTGCAAATAGAGCAAAACATTCGAAGGTACAGCATCCTATTCCTGGCTTTGTTAGTTTAAGGCAGACCTCTATTTTCTCCTTTTAAACTGGGTGCGCGTTCCTATGTTTTGTGATATTTGCTCCCACTGCCATTGATGTTGAAAGCTTTGCCACTGACATGAATGGAAAGAGGATAAGACTCAGAATGTGCTTATGATATAAACTTGCGATTAACATTAACAGCTGGTAGGTTTTTTTTTTTACTCTTAAGCCTCATAAATACAGCTGAAAAAGCATTTATCTGAAAGTGGAAAATGAGGGCTTAGCTAGAGCTGTGCAAACCTTTCATAATGAAACCCAGAAGTAGCCTGATTTGAGAGAGTTGCTAGAGGTTTGACATTCAGGCCAGGTTTGCTAACCCCTCCGTGAATGTAGCTGATTTACAGTTTTAGATGAAAACCACATACAGCTCCGTAGTGGTTTTGGCTGAATGACGCTTTCGGCTTTTGCTCAAACTTGAAACATATTGGGTGTGAACCTACAATAACCAAAACTTATAAAAAAGAGAAACAAAACAAAAGACTGGCATGAGCACCACATGGACAGAAACCACCCAAGATTCTCAGAAACCCAAGTACAGCAAGCAGTAGCTGGGGGGAAGGTATGTGAGGCATTACAGATGTTGAGATCTTGCAGCTCCACCATCATCTGAAGTACCGGCCAAAGAGGTGTGTAATCAGTGGAGCTCAAGCTAACCATATCAGGCACTGGTTGATAACTGCAGTTTATCCAAATGATTTCCCAGAGCACTGACATTTCCATTGCCTTTTATAATATGTGCATTGTATAGTAGGTGGTGATTTGGTGGTTTGGGAAGTAGCCAAGGAAGGATACTCTAAGTATAGTGAACTTTCTTCCAAAATTGATGTTGAAATTTGGCTACCTGAAACACATTACAAGTCATGGTTAAATCAGTAGGGTATTAAAAAGGAAATGACTCTTGAGCAGAGAAGTTTTGCTTTTCCCCTCTCTTGCATTGTAATCCTCTGACCAGCCCTAAATCGACTACTAAGCTAAAGGAAATTAAAGAAAAGATGAATAAAAAAAAAATCTCAAGCTGGGCCAAATTTATCCCCAGTGTAGCTTAGCTCAAGTAGAGTTAAATCAATGGAGTTCCACCAGGGATGAATTTGGCTTATTGTCAAAAGGAAATGAAGCAACTGTGCCCTCATTTACAGCTATCAACTTAAACAGAAATTTCATTATATGGGAATTTCTGAAAACAATTCCTAGGTAAATGAAAATTGCTAAGGTTGAACAGCACGTGTGTTTGAAAATTCCCTGAAGTCCACAACTGTCTGCTTACTCGGTAGATACACTGAATGCTAGATAATTGAGTGCACACATTGTTTCAAAGGTCTTATAAAATCAGAGAAGCCTATAAAATGAATAAGCAGATTATCTTCAGAAATCTCTTTCCTTTGTTTTCCCTATATTGAATCTTAATTGTAAAAATAGTATTAATTTAAAAGTAGGAGGGCAATTACAGATAAAAATTATGCCAGCAATATCAGTTACCTTGGTATTCTTTATTTGACTTTCCCCGTTCAAATGTAAAAGTAATGTAGAATTTCTTAAGCTGCATTCCTCTGCCACTGATTTTCTCCAGAATATGATCTGAAGAGATCCTGTGAAGCTCCTCTTTACTTCCAAATACAATACCAAAATAAAACTTACATATAATACGGACATTTCCAAACAGATTCCTTTCTATATATTTTATTATAAAACTATAATACCATAAGGATTTATTTCTGTTCTAAGAGGATCTACGGAATTGTAGATGAGAGGTGAGACGATCTGTTCAAAAGATTCTGGATTAAGATATAACTAGGTTTAAAAAACCCTTGACTTTACGCGTGGGGGTTTTTTTGAATTGGTAGAAAAACTTTCAATCAGAATGCAAAATATTTGCAAGATATTTTAAACTTGTGCTGGGAGGATGTTTTGAATATGTGTAGGAACTTGCTCTCAGAGCCTAAACTTTGCATGTAATGCGATAATGTAGAATATATTGTACATTAAAACCTATGAACACAACTAACCTAGAACTAAATGTATTTTCCAAGATGCTGTTCCCTTAAAATGCTGAGGATGCTGAGATGATGATGATGATATTTTGTGAATGTGCCATGACCAGGACTTAGCTTGTCCTTAAAAATATCTGCTCCTTGAAGGCTTGTGAAAATCCTGATCTGAAACCTTAATCTATTTGTCAGCAACTCTAAGAAAGGGTCAGCTTCAGGTTGACAACACCACCAGAGGCAAGTCCATCAGAGTCACCTAACCTAAAAGGTAACTTTCAGAAAAATTCGGCTGCTTTAGTACCGCATACGGAAAATACATTAATTCAACCAGCTTTGATGAAGTCAGAGCGCAGGGTATATCCTGAACATTCTCACGTAACAAATGCCAAAGACTTCTTAAGACCTGGTTATAAACAATTGGAAGAAACCATTTTTCTTGGGCCTAACTCTCATATAATCCAAGATCTTGGTAAGTTATTCGGACAATATTATAAGTAAAATGAGCATTAACTGTAGGTAAGACAACATTCTCTAACCACCTAATACTACTACAGTGGCATAAGGAAATCAAAGGTTTTATCAGTTGTTCCCAGTCACAGGCTAACTCCAAGAAGGCTCCAAACCAGAAGGCATAAGACGTCTCGGTCCTTCAAGCCATTTAGACATGTTTGTGTGTAACAATGCTCACCTGTCACACAGAGTTGGTAGCATAGGCATGGTCCCACAGTAGCATCATTATATGGCTGTTTTCTCACAGTCATATCTTGTTTTGTTTTATTCCCATTACTAAGAGTAGAAAGGAATGCAGAAAACAGATTTTAACTAAACAGCAGAGAAAGACTAGCCAGTCAGATGTAACAGTTACCAGGTGTATATATAAAAACACTGAAAAAGAAAACTATGCATTTCAATTGTTATACTACAAGCCGTGAAGCAGAAATTTCACTTTAAAAACAAAAGGGGGGCACTTACCTATTTCGTGCCATCGCCTGCTTGCAGAGCAATGACATGACAATTGAAGCAGACAAGGACACAGCTAGAGATCTGTAGGAACAGAGGACAACAGCAAGCCAGCCATACAAGACCCCTGACTTCACATCACCTGATTCACTATCGGAGTCCCCAGACTGAACCTGCAAGTGGATACTTAGAAATCTAAGTGCCAAACATACAGCTTCAATCTTGGCTATAAGGTTATACCTCTGGAAAGCTGAATTTCACCTCTTTCTTTCACATATGCCAACCATTGAACTAAGCAGAAAGACAGACAGTTGTACACAGAGTAAAGAGAATAAACTTTCCCGAACTGGGCAAGCAGAGACTCACATGCCAACTATCACACCACATAAAGAAGAAATATGTGGTAAGACTCAGTCAAAATCAATATAAAATGGGCTGAATCAGAACCTCACCACAAAGGCTGCATCTAGCAAAGTTCTGCTGGGGGTAAACATTTCCCAGCATACTCATATTGTTGGCAAGAATAAAAAAAATATTAATATATCCACTGGCAGCAAGTGAACCCTGTAATTTACAGAAAGAATTTTCAACAGCACAGACAGGTTTGTTTCGTTTGACTTAAATGGGAGCAACATAAGACTAACATACAGTGATGTTTCATTTGCAAAGAAGATGTGAGAATTGAACATTCCGCAATCATGAAATGCTCTGCTCAAAGAACCAAATATATTAAAGAGGGAGCTGCACACCAGCCTTCCAATACCAGTAACCTTAACTCTCATGGATAATAACATTGACCTCAAAGGGACTCACGGTTTGAGTAGAGCAAATACTAGACTAAGTATTGTGAGACTCAGCCCTAACAAAGGAGAAAAAAGTAGTTTCAGTAGTAACATACTTTCATCAATCCCATAAATCATTTATGCATGCGACACATGCAATTAGAGCCAGTTTGCTCTGAAGTTAGGTCTGTGTATCCATAATAGTAGGATTTTCACTGAAGGTGAAAATTTATCTTTAAGCTTTCACTTCAGTATTGTAGCTTGGATTTTTTTCTTATTTTTAATTAAAAAGTTAGGAATTGATGTTTTTAATACATAAAGTTAGGAATGCACTGAGCACAGGCAGCTCCTAGTAAAACCGTTCCCCTTCTAGTCTTCATTTGTGAAGACTTGTGATGTCTGCCAAAAGCCAAAGTACTGGTCATCACAAGACTGAACATAAGACTGAAGTTTGGATATTAAAAAAAAAAATAATTGTGGTATTTGAAGATTACTTATTCAAACACACCTCGGATCTCAAACCTTGTTAGCCGTCAAGAAACATGACTGGCCAAAATTTTTCTTGTAACAACACAAAGACCTAAGAATGCAGTGGTTCCTTGGAAAGATACACATTTTAAAATCCTTATACCTTTGTAGGCAAATCGTTTATTTTTAATAGCCTAGTTAATCTTGAGAGGGAAAAATGTGCCATGTATGGAGAAGGGGGAATAAAGCAGAGACAGTGGAATCTCTTCTTAGATTACTTTACTGCAACTTTCATGCTAAATGATACTCAGTTCGGTTAAGAAAGTCAGGCGCAGTTCCCTCTGAGGAAAGAGCCAAGTGTAAATAGCAGCCCCAGGTTTGAAAAGTTTGCCATGACTTAAAACAGGACTTGGCAGAAGACATCTGAAAATAAAATGCTCTGCATATTAAAAAGAATTATGTTAGCATAAACAGTAATAAACATCCATGCTTGTTTTTAAATAATATCCTAACACATGTTAGCAATATAAAATAATTATTCATAGATTATCCTTTTGATTTTCCAGAATCAGAGACATTTAATGTGAATTCCTTTTGAGCAAATTTTAATTAGGGCTTTGCCGTGTTTAACTATAGGTATATAATTCCCCAAATGAAAACAAAAACCAAAATGGAAGAGACTTTGATCACATCTCACTCCAAAAATATTTTTGCCTCCGAAGCTTTGCTGGGAACAAAACACTCCTGAAAATGATACAAATGGTTTTGACATTAGGAAAAGTAAACAAGCAAAATAAAGATGGAAAAATCATGTGATCAGTTTGCAAGTGCTGTTTATTGTTTGAGGCAGGGTTAAACCCTTTTATAAAGACAAGAACATATATGCAACCAGACTGAAAGTGACATTAGGTTATTCTAAACACCCCTATTCAGAACCCTGCTGCCTATAATATGCCATGGCCAAATGGTGTGGAGGTTTCAAATAGACAATATGATAGGAACAAACTAGGATTGCTGTTATTTTGGTAACCAAGAGAGACAACAAGTGCCCTAAATATTTCTAATGATGTTTTTGATTAAAAAAAAAAAAAAAAAAGGCATGCAGTTTTCCTTTATCCACTATCTCCTAGGACTTCTAATGTGAATTGGCATTTCATTTGTAGCCATCTATGACATTAGCAGAGGCGTTACAGGTGGCCAAAACGCGCTTTCCAGACACCAATTTGTATGGCAAACAGCTCAGAGCTCAATTTGAACCACAGGTGGTGTGAACCAGATCATTCTATGTTCATCACTGATTTTACTTATCTGTTAAAGATTTAGGAGAGTGAGTGAAAACTTCCATTTACTGAGTAAGGCCTAAAACATTCACAGCAGCAGCAAGCTTTCCTTTGTCACCCTGCCAGTATCTCATTCTTTTTCATCGGTCAAACCTGATTTCATGATTGGCTTCAATATTCAGTTCACTTCCAGCTGCAACACTAGCTGATAATAGCCCCCCAAAGTAGGAAACTTCTAACAACTGACATTTTTTCACCCAGGAAAGTAAATAAAGACCACCAAGTAACTTCAAACAAGCCAAGAACAGCCGGACAGTGATGGCTTTCAACTGGGACCAACATGCATGGGTTTGGAACAGCCCAGGGGTCAGAATTTTTGCTTATTCCTTGGCTAATCCCACTGTATCTAGTAGCACTCAACACAATATATGTATGACGTATTGGGATTTTTTTTCCCCTGCAGTAACAAATTCATGATTCTAAATATGTCCAACCTGTTTATCAGAAAAGCAGGAAATATGCCGTGCATTTTTATTTTTTCTACTGAAAATTTGACAATAGCCTTTCTTACATAGACATCAAAAGGGATTAATTGGAACTCTTCTCCAGAACATATTAGTAAAGCTGTTAATTATGTTAATTACATCAGTTACTTTTATTGACTTTTTTCCCCTCTGAATAATCATATCCATCTGGTGGCAATTTTATTTTATATCACTCTTTTTAAGCATATTTTTTTCTTTCAAAATTTAAGCATTTAATTCTAAATGTAACCTCTGCACAAGTTAAAAATATCTTGTGCCATAAACCAGGAATAATACACATTGTCAATATCACAACTGAGGCCTTCTTCCAAGTATATACAGTTAAGCTGTGCCACTATTCTACAGCATTAAAAAACAATCGCTTTTCTGAAGGTCAGTTAGTAAATGTTGTTATGTAATTTAAGAATTAGCAAATTTTGTTTGTCTGCAAAATTGCTTAAATCCTTTTCCTTTGCATATAAACAAATATACAAATTGATAGTACTTTGCGTGGCTGAAATATTTCCAGGATATTTTTTTTTTCCTCTGTTGAAAGAAAAAATAATCTATCTAGGCTCATTTGGGAGTGAAGGGGGGACACCAACCAGAAAAAAAACCCAAAACAACACTATGAAAGGGTTTGTGTAAGCATGTATGAGATGATAGAAACACAAGCACTTAATTCACAGGGGAAAAAATAAGAACAGATAAGGGCTTTTTCATCTGAAATTACAGTCTCTCTCTTTTATAAACACTTTGATATCGCCAGCCACTTTCGCTCAACAGGCAAGCTGGAGATAAACGTGCTGCATTTGCTAAGGCACCGACTGATGGAGCATGCTCACTGAAGCCCCAGGTGTGACCCCTGCTCTTCTGCGAGCAGCAATTGGACCAGGCAATCCATCATGGTGCTCCTTCTGTCAGGCCGGGTGCTCGGCTGCAGCTGTCTGTCACACTGGTGGATGGGACCTGCTTAAAGGCAATCATGTCAATCTCTATGTGACTACTCAGACTAAGATAGAAGGATGATCTTGACAGGCTTGGCAAAGTCAGCAGAAGGCACTAGAGGACTTTAGTTACATGCTTAAAATTTAGATGCAATTTGTGCTTCTTATGTAGAGGGATTGAAGAGGCACGAAACAAGGCTGTGTTTTATAGCTGGTCATCTCGGATGAATCTGTTGCCCTCAGAATGTTTTCCGTAGTAAATGTAGCGGCATTTTCCCAGAATGCCTACAATAAAAAGGAAAATAATTACAATTAGGACAGCAGTGGCATAATATGCAAATAAAGCACATAACTAGGAAAATTTGAAGGAGGGAAGGGAATAGTTTTCTCCTGTCCTGCAAAAGCAAGTTTATGCATTTGAAATATTCAGTATTACCATTTCAATCAGCAGTTTTGAATCCATTGGGAAAATATGTGTTCAAATACCCACACGACCTATCCTCTTAAACACACATCCACAACTGTCTTCAAAAATGGAATGACATAACACTGAAACATCATACGCTGTATTTTAAACCATAGTATCACTCCCGTGCTTCTGAAAAGCAGAAAGTCTGGGTTGAAGTTACATTTTGTACTGTCTGTAATCTCCCTGCTCTATGTTTACAGGCTTTCCTTCATGATTAAAACCAAAAAGAAACAAGCAGAAAATAGGTAGAGTTTAATGTGGACCCAGGAAAAACCTTTCAAACCTTCACAAAGTCACCCTGCAAGCACCTAAAGCCATCCCTGCTTTGCAGTGGCAGAGAAATGAAGCGATCGGCTGAAATCCACATGGGAAATCATTGACAGACGCGGGCTAAAACTTGGGACTTCCTAATGGTTAGGCCTCCAGACTTGTATTTTTCCCAGACATACAACTAAAAATGTAGTAAAAACATTCAAAACCAACAAATTCAAAAAACAACATCCCATGAGCAAGATGCAATTATAAATTATGCTAAATATTGATACATAGAGAATGCTTTCAAAAATTAGCCAGAACACAGCTTTTGGGAGATGAGGCATGTTATTTTCAGTGGGCACAGGCGGCAAGATGCCTGAGGAAGCCTTAACTGCTGTGGGTGAGCCACGCGTACCTGCAGATCTCACTACCTTATTCAAAAGCATCCCCTCTGGTGGTACTAAGTGGTATGTGAAAGCGTAGAGTTCACAGTCACATCCCACCTATGAACATCCTCAAAGATGCTAAATTTTACTAGCAGACTTGTTCTTTCTGCCCCCAGGCACGTATAGTCAAATTAAAGTCATCTCCCACGCACGGAAGGAAGGTGGAAGAGTCTCCTCTACCTTGGGAGTGTCTTAACACAGCCATCACTGAAGTACCTAGCTCACCCCCATAAGGGCAAACACAGCCTAGCCCAAAGGAGAGAAACACTGCCTTACACAGAGGGTAAAGATGGGGGAGGAGCAGATCCTCAATATATTGCTGGTTGAGCTTTCCAGGACTCACATAGCAAATACTGTGCTCACCTGCAGTATGAATTAAGTATGCAAGCTTTTATATTCTGCATCTATTTTTCCAGTATAACGTGCATCGGATAAGGAACTAAAGCCTTGGAAGGCATGGGCTGTGCAAGATTAATGTTAACCCATGCTCTTCTTTCCTTCTAAGACATCAGGATAGTAACACATTCCTACAGGAAAAAAAAAATTAATGATAGGCCTGTCATTTGTTATGAAAGACACGTTCCTCTTCAGGATAACACAAATGGGGACTATATGGTGCAGTGTCTGATCCCTTTCCCCTCCTCCACGGAGCTTTCTTCAATAATTTCAATTTCAATAATTTCACTAGCAGAGCAGTTGCCACATTCGAGGGATGATATTATCATTCCTAAACAAGCGTCTAATGAAAAGCAAGGTTTTTTCCCCCCTTCTAAACAGATGATATTCCAAGTCAAACTGCAGCAGGCATTAGGTTGGTAACAAGGCCATTTAGAGCTCTAAGTGTAAAGGATAGGAACAGTTTATTAATGGCATTCTTCAGACTCCTTTTTCACTGGCATTGATAAAAGTCTTTTTGAGGTCTGCGGCATTTCTTAAGGACTGGAAGCAAGACTGTTTATAGAGATGCTGGTGAGAGAGTGCTGTTTGATGAATGCTGGAGACTGTAGCT
The DNA here is from genome assembly GCF_011004875.1 of Balearica regulorum gibbericeps. Lineage (NCBI taxonomy): Eukaryota > Metazoa > Chordata > Aves > Gruiformes > Gruidae > Balearica > Balearica regulorum. The sequence continues at coordinate 25,610,106 of NC_046190.1, read as the reverse complement.
AGGTGTCAGCGCTTAGAAAATGAGGCAAGGACATGAGGTATTAATATTGTCAATGATCTCTTGACAGGAAAACAGATACTGCATTCACCGTCAGATTTAAATAGACATCAAGTGCATTAATGACAGAAGGGCAGACTTCAAACAAAGGGGGCTGTATGGTGCTGCGCTGAGCCAGTCTCCGAGTTGGCAATAACCTGATCTGAAAAGACACTGTCAGGGCTACAGACAGGCCCAGGATTGTGTGCGGTGACAGAAAACAGAGATGCTGACAGAGATACCGGTGCCATATTATGCCAAGTATATTCTAACACTGTCTCCAGCCCTAACTAAATCTGACATCATTTCCTATCGCTTATAGTATCGTCCACTGCTCCGGCAGAATATTTCTCCCCAGACATCATTACAAACTCCACTGTAGTTTTAAAGTTACTGGCAGGCCTGTGCTGTCGTGGAGGCTGGGTCTAGAGGCCTAAGGATAACCTCAGTCAATCTAAATTTGGAGTTTGCTGGAGAAGTGCTCTCATTTTCACTGATATCTCAGCTACTTGAGGTGATCCGAACGCTAAAGTGTGAGGAGCTGTCACCTTGAATAAAATCCTTAAAGTAAAGACGCTTAGTTCCTGGGATGTTCAGCAAAGATGTCGGACAGTCTGGCAGCAGGAAATGAAATCCAGCTGCTGCTGCTCGCCTGGGGATAAAGGTGCTTGGGCTAGTGACAGTTAAAGTCAGCTGAAATTTTTGAACTCCTGCAGCCCACAATTGTTTAAATTAAGGAAGTGTTGTCTCCGCAGAGATTCCCTACCCAGGCACACAGCTGTGATTCGATTGCCAGGCACATTACACACACCGCTCAGAGAGTCTCAATAAAAGCACGGTTGAAAATGTTGCCATGAGACTTTATTTATCATGAAGGTTATTTGTAAAACAATAATCTTGCTCATAAATTAAATGCAGTGACTGGTTGGGTTTTTTGTTTTGTTTTTCCTCTTCGTTTCTCACCTGCCTTTGGCAACTGCAAAAAACTCAGAGAACTACAAAAGGCTTTCGTGCTGGAATGAGAATTTTGATGCTAAGATATGTCACACATGAATTTAGGAAATCTACTGCTTCTCTCCTGCCTATCTGCTATGGTATTCATTTCTCGTAGTTCCAGGGGCAGGAGTGCGCTTGTGCTTTTGCACACAGACAAGGGGAGGAACAAGGGGGAAACAATACATCTGTGGTTGTTGTGGTGTTTTTTAATTAAAATATCCAGCATTGGCCATAATAAGCTAAGTATACCCCCATACATCAAAACAACACACAGCATCCTGAATGAGATTTCTGCTCGTGGTTCTTAAGAAATGACAACACAAGGTCTCTTGAGGGATCATCTTCCCTGAATGAGGCTTCTAATTTTTAAGTAGCTGCTTCTACCATCACCACAAGCTGTTAAAACTATAATTATGAAAAAAATGCATTGGGAAGAATCATTTTTAAATTCACTCTTTATCTTTTAAATGTTTTCCCCCTTCGGAATGGATGTTCTAATTATGCTAGGTAAGTAATGACCTTGCAGTTGCTTGCATGTGTTGTGGTATCAGTCTTTCTTCACAAACACATTGTAATGTCAGCAACACCAGCTTTTCTTTAGCTGAGGGAAAACCCAATTATCCAAATAAATAAATAAATACATACATGCATACTAAAGCACATGAAAAATTGTTCAAGTCATGTTTGCTCCTTTTAAATTTGGCACGTGTTGCAGAGAGCTGTGGTGCAGTTGGACCTCCATACACTTTCCTAGAGCAAAAAAATTTGCAGATCTTCAGGTATTATACGGCAAATGGTAAAAAGAAGTTGCAGTGGGTTGTGCTAGACCTATAGATCACACAGCCTCAGTCACAGGTCAAATTCAGCTCAGGCCAACAGTGACCTAAGGGAATTGTTGTCTGGTAACATCTTGTTGCCTTTCTTGGTTTGCTCTTTTTCCTAGGAAATAAATGCTCTACAGGTATAAAAACCCCACCTCTCAGCCTTCACAGCTGGGGCAGCTCTTAGCAACACAGCCTTCTCCAGTAGCATTCAGTTTTCTTTAAAAAGTAATTTCTAAAACTAAGTAGTCAAGCCAGAACTTTTGCCACCTCCATCAAATCCTATTGCTACATCTGCCCAAGATCCCCCTCAGGCACCCATTTTAACATCAAAAGTTTTTAATAAACCCCTCTGCAAGCACAAACAGCAGAGTATTCACAATTAAATTTGTTTGCCAAACACATTGGTCTGCAGTATACATCAGGAATTACCTTTCAGCATACAGTCCTCTGCCTGCCTTTCACATGGCCTAACCACAGGTGCTCGTACTAGGAGCTGTGCTCAGATAAAGTGTAGCACTTCATACATAGCCTCAATATTCCAGCGGAATTCCACTTTGCCTAACTTTAATTCGAGTACAGTACCTAAATCCTCCACTGCCAATTTGTATTTGATCCATATTCATCTCTTTTTCCACAACCTGCTGTTGCAGAGTTTTGCTATGGGCTATTAAACAGCTGCCATGTTCCACCAAGAAGCTGGGTGCATTTCAGTGTGGTTATACTACCAATCTGTAAATTGTTTTGAGACCCTTCAGGATGAAATATCAACACCGTTATCATTTTTTTCGTAGGCACTTGGGCATATTCTACAATTAATGAACAGAAGTTGCAAAATTCCCTTAAATATTAATATAAGCTTCCTTTAAAGGAAAGTAATTCCCTACCTACAACATTTAGAGGAGAATAAATACATATCTACAAACAGTTTCAAGTGTACAATGCTACCGATTTAGGCAAAACACCTCCATCAGTTGAATTAACTTAAAACTCTTTAAACCCTTTTCATCTAAGGGATAAGTAAAGCTGGTTTGAAACAAAAAATCCTTTTGTACAGGAGTTTAGTAATTTTTCATTTTATATTTAACTTCATGGAAATTCTAACAACTTTATCTAGTTGACAACTTCTTATTTTTGATTCCACTTTGACTTTTGATGAGAAATGAAGTACTAGAAAAGGAGAGGAGCTAAATATCTAACAGTGATAAGGGGAAAAAAAGAATAAATGAAAGTTTACTTGGACCCAAGTAATGCACTTTCAGTTGTACTGAGTCTTGTGGCTGTAACATCAGGGAGATACTTAAAAAAAAAAAAAAAAAAAAAAAAAGCAGGTTTGTGGGTTTTTTTCCCCCAAAAAAATGTTGAGTGTTTGTCCAAATCACTCAGTCTTCTAAGGTTCGTTCATCTGCTTTAACTTGCAGACATTTATTTATTTATAGTGGGGCTTTCATAGTTGTTTATGTAGAAATACATTTTTATAAACATGAACAATAGTTTGAGCAATTAGAAACAAGAAGTCCTTGACTTTTGGAGATGTGTTAGAGCCAAAAGCAGAAAAGAATGCTTTTTGAGTTATGCCGTTGGTCCATGTTCTGTAAAATGGACCAAATTTAATTAAAAAAAATTAAAACTATAAACTTATAGGACAAGAAGGAAAGGAATTATAGACAGACTTTTTGTAATTCATGTTCACTTTTGGTGCAACAGAACAATTGTTTCCATTGAATGTGATCCAGCCTAGGAACCGTCTGACACAGGAATCTGAGAAGATCACTTGGAAGATAAGAAAAGGTGTAAAGGACCACCTGGGTCACTAAGTCCTCCCAAAAGCAGCCAAGTACATAACTCAGAGAGGTCTGCTCAGACATCCATTCTGCCCCAGCAAACAAACCACTGTCAGTATGGGGAAGCTCGAGCTCAAAAACTGCAACATGATACAGGAAAAGAGTAGAAGAGTTGCAGCTGTCCTTGCTAATGTGACAGGAACTCTGACTACTACAATTAAATCTGTTTGCTGCAACTGCAGTTTCCAGAATGGTCCAGGTTGGAGTCAAGACACAGGATCTAAACTCCTTAGAGCAGAGGGAGCAAGAGAAAGAGGGGCATACAACAAGTAAGGCAGTGAATGCCTTTGGTTGTGCTACAGCTGAATGCTGCAGAAGAGTTATCTTATAAGGACCTGAAATATCACAGCAATAAACCAAAACCAAACAAAAATTCCCTAAAATCATATCATAAAACACAAGTGCTCAAATAACAAATGCACAAATATTAACTTCCTTTATGTTATAAACTAATTAATTTCTTTTTAAGATAATAGAAACACTAAATGTAAGCAAAAATAATGTATAATTCCTCCAAAATTATCTGTGCATAAAGGGATCAGATTGTGCCTGAAAAGGCTGAGGACAGAGCTCTGGCTAAAGTGGAATTCCCACACCATGGCCACAATACCCACAGAGTGGTCCCCAAATACTCCCAAAGAGTTCCCCATGGATTAGGAAATGTGGTCCATTGCAGGTTTCCTGGAGGAGGACATTCCTTCCGGGGAGATGAATTACGTCTTTGCTCTGCTCCCTGCCCAGGGGTGCCAAAAAGTGATAATATTTTCCTCTGGACACCCTACAGCATGGGGCACAAAGTGGTCTTTCAGACTGAAAGAAATTGCCAAAAGACGCCAAATCAAATCTGTATCCAGTCTACAGCAATGGTGTTGGAATTACACACCTACGCTAGAGCTGAGAGAAATCAGAGCAGGCAAACTAAGACACTGAATTATTGCAAGTATCCTGCACAGACAAGTACTGTGACATGTCAAGTCTCACTGGCCTGTTTGTAGGAAGGGGGGAAGAAAAGGGGGAGTATGTGGGGAAGTGAAAGTAGGGGAGGGGAAGGAAAGCAGTCAACAGGGAGAGGATGTTGGAAAAATTTGCAATGAAGGTGATAGGAATACAAAGATGTGAAGTTTGCATCCCGGGCCAAGGGAGCTGCATAAATGTTCAGTGTAAACTAGCAGTCAAGCTGATGTGTGATAAAGTGCAGCCTGCTGTAAATACACTTCAGGGCTCCCAATGCAGCTGGGGATGAAACTTGTAATTTGGAAGGGGGGGGGGAAGTAAAAGAAAAAAGAGGAAAGAAAAAAATGCACTGCAAGCTTTTTCTCACATAATCTGTTACTGGAAAATTGAGAAGCTTGTCCAAGTCCGTGGGAATAAGCTGATGAGCTGATACTTAATAATAAACCATATTGTGTCATGGTGTGGAGTCATCTAGATCCATTCAGGCCACAAACTATATTACTTTATACAGCCCTGGCTGACATACATTTAAAGCCCTCTACACATTAAGGAGCCATTAGGCTGACAGATTAAAAGTTATCTTGGAGCTAATGTTTCCATTATGCGTATCCTGGCAGTGGAACAATCAACACACTGTTCCTCAGATGTCATACTTTGTTTAAAAAAAGGGTAGGGGGGAGAGAAGGGGGAAAGGAGGGTCTCTCTCCCTCCTTGAATGACATTGACATGATCAGCTTTGATCTGGGCATGTGCTGTCTACAGATTCTCTACAGTTGGCTAAAATAGGAGCATTTAGGGCGTACTACTTTAAATCATTAACCAGTTCCATACTCCTCTGGGTATCATTGTTACAATTTAAGGATCCACACTTGGGGTTTCTTTGGAATCTTTCCATGCTTATTGCAAGCATCATCAGAGAAATATGTTGGGGAGGGGAAGGATGTATGTCTGTAGCAAAAATGAAGCAAAGAGCACCAAACAAAAAACCTGAATGCTTTTGTCTCTTCAGTGCATCTTTACTATTTTTGCACTCCCAAATAATGTCATGGATGGAGTTAATGCCAACTTTACAATGAAACATTTCTTGTTGAAAATGTTGAAATTTTAAAGCATTTTTTTTTTTAATACTCAGAAGCATAAATTGTATAATCAGCTAGGTGCTGTAAAGAAACCCAAGTACACAGAAAGCATCAGCATGCCAGATATTACGGGTGAACAGATGCTCAAATTCAGATATATTGAATACCCTTGGGGCAGATGAAGGAAAGGAAGTATGGGTTCACAGTTCTTTTAGTCTCTTAAACACTTCTTCATATATCTCATTCTCTCCTACATGGTCTAAATAAAAGTAGTAATACTGTGAATATCCAATGCAAGTCAGGTTACATCTGTTAAATACCCTTCGTCTCTAAACCAATGTCAAAAGACTTTAATTGCTCTTTATGAACGACCAAACACCCCAAACTGGACTAGCAATTTTAGTAACCAGGCAAAAAGCCACTCCCCACCAAACCAGACCCATCTCCCGGCTTCCCTCCTGCCAGGCAGCTTCAAGCCGAGAGCATCAGCACTAGAGGGCAGCATGCATTTGTCTAAAAAACAGACCACACCAGATAACTAAATATTCCGATATGACAATTAAAGCAATACTGTTTGTTAGTTTTGCAGCCAATTTCTTGTTCTGTCATGATCAAAGCCTATATTTATACAACCTCTGCTTTCAGCCTTTCGCCCAGGAGCCTGACTTCTGGTGGACTAATCTCAGCGAACATCAGTTTGTGCATACAGATGGCTACAAAACGATGCCACTGGGTAGTGGCTTGAACAAAAGGCTCACAGTGTTGGGGGGGGGGGGGGGGGGGGGGGGGGGGAAGGTGACCATCCGTCTACACTGCCTGCTCCCAGTACAGCTGGGGTGGCACTTGTTATTCTCTCACAACGTAAATTCTAGCGCTGTTTTGAACGGTCTTTCTGTTACTTTTGATAACGCAACAGTATGATCACTGAAGTGATGCAAGAGGCACTTTTAATATATTCAGAATGGTGGAGGAAAAGGAGCTTGTGAAATCCCATCCCTACCATATATTAAAGTTCAGCTGATCAGTGTATACTCACCATATTAACTTAGAAGATTTTCAGTTAATTTGGCTAACATATGCAAAAATGGCATTTCTGTAGGCTGCTCTATACTTTAGGCTACATTCTATTAATAATACTCATATTAATCAGCAATAGAGTTAAACCATAAAGAATGACAGGGTCATTAAGAAAACAGAAAGTGGGTATAATTATATTGTACTTCACAAACTTTAACCATGCGCAGATTGCATTAGCAGTAAAATGTGAGGAGAAAAAAAGGGTGAAGTAAGCTCTTTTAGCAACTGTGATAGAATTAAACAAATGTAAGATGATTTATGGGGCAGAAAGCAAACTTTTGGAATAATTGTTCGGAAAGTCTGCAAGCATTCCAATAAAATTACAAATTCTTACGTGAAAAAAAATTTGAGCAGCAGGGCCCTTCTGGAGAGTTTAGACATAAATTTGGCTCATCTCATGAGTAAAACTTGCTTTTGGATCTCAAATGTGTTCCTGCTGGAGGAGTTCACATTAGGAAAAAAAAAGCCATACAAAATTCAGTCTGGCTCAACTGGTTTGAAATTTCTCAAGAGAGTCATCCGAAATAAAGACAAGTTGCTTTTTATTTTTAAAGCTGGGAAAGAAAGTCTCTCAAATAAAATTAAAGAGCATAATGAAATAGTTCTGCTGTCACATTATGATACAGTTAAGGGAACCTTCTTTGCATGCCATTACTTGCTCCTTTTCATAAGCCCTTCCTCAGAAACAAAGGAAACATTTAACTAATTGTTAATGATAGGATTGCTATGATTCCTCCGAATACAAAACCAAGCTTTTTTATTTTAAGATGCTAATACTGCAAGGCCCTGGATTCCCTTGATTTCCAGTGGAAGCTGAAGGCATTTCAGCTGTCTGGAAGACAGATCCAGACCCCACACAACTGGTGAGCTCCTTTCTCTCTTCTGTAGCTGTTGCTACAGAGCACCAAATGAAATAAGAAATGCATCTGGATCCAGACATCTGAAGCGTTCAGCAAATATCTAGTTCTCTGGACTAAGTCTGGGCTCGCCTCTTAGCAGAATTTTGTTCTATGCTATAGTGCATACAACACCATCTGCTATTGCTAAATACTTACTGGCCATAGTCTAGTTCCCAAAGACTGCCTGCCTCCAGTACTGCATGCCAAAACATTGTCATTGTTTCCTATCCTCAACTCTTTTCCCCCTTCCTCAGCCTCCCTTTAAAACATGCTAATGACAGGGAGGCTGAAGGCTAAATCACAGTGGACAGCAGAACATAGTTTACAAGTGCACTTTTAGCCTCTATGGAAGCTTTTCCTAAAGATAAAAGATAGGGGCCAAGAAATAGCTCGAGAGAGGCACATTAAACCCCCCCCCACCTTAAGGTCAGAGTCACTAAACTTTAGTTAAAGCACCAAAGACTTTCTAACAAGTATTATGCTTAGTAAACATTTTCCACTGGAGCACGGATATTGGTGAGAGCTTTTGGAGTGTGTCAGTTAATCAGTATTCACCCGCTTTGACAGCTTGAAATATTACTCACTTATTTGCCTGGTTCAAATTTGTCAGACTTGACTATGTCATAAGTTAACATGTCCCCATATTAAAAAGGAGCCAACTGGCAAATGTGCACATTGGACCTAATAAAACACATCTGGCCAAACAATCGAGCAATGCTGATCACTGTATCACTCACAAGCACAAATTAACAGCGACTGTCTTTGAGACTACCAAGCTAAACAGGAAGCAATAATCTGCTACCTACGACTTTACCAAATATCCTTTAAATGGTTAACTGAAGGATAAAACCACCACGTTCTGTTTCACAGACATTCAATTGCTTGGTTAAAGCTGCATAAATATTTTAGATGCCTTGGGTCATTTGCTGATACAAATGGAAGAAATGCTTAAGACAGAAGCTGTCCCTCAATCCAGAGAATGTTTTTTTGGCCAAGGAAGCCCCATCTGCCACAGGAAGGCCATTTAGGCAATGGCTCTTACAGGTAATACTCTTCACCTTTGCTCTCAGAGCAGGGTACTCTGAAGGTAGCAGGTAGTCCAGGATTAGTCCATCACATGAATTCACAGTGGGAAAGCTAGCCACACGCAGTCATTGTTTGGTTAAATGTAGCCAACAGTAGGGTACATGAGTGCTGCTGTTAAGCCTGGGGCAGCACTGAGCAGCCTCTTTTCTGAAAGGAGTAAGTACTGGGCACACCGACTTCCACAGCATCCTTTGTGCTCTCTGACAGAAGCAATGCACAGCACAACTGCCCTACTGAAGGCTTCAAAGGTCTCAAGGGCAATAACAAAAAAATTATACAAGAAAGATCTTTTCAGGGATAAGAAAAGCTTAACCACTTACGTGTGTGCAGTGGACCCTCTGGTCTTTTCAGAGAGGCTCCTGGGAAGCAGCTATATGCTACTGAAGTATTTCGGTCTTTGGGCAAAACAAGCTTGACATCCCTGTTGGCATCTCTGCTGAGAACAGACACTGGCCTTACTCAGAAAACATCAAACGTGACTTTCTGCTAGCTGTGGCGAAGCTGAATACTGAAGGCAGGGGGAGGAGAGGTCATAGAGGAAGCAGCAGTTAACGGGGTAAAGTGAGTGTTATAATCCCCAAATTGCAGTTGGACTGAATGTTTTCAGACAATTTGCCTGTCTAAACCAAGACAGTATCATTTTTCTTTCTTCTAGGAGAGGGTTAAGAATAATCTGAAGCTTGGAAAATGGCTGCTGTTGATACTAGTGAGGCCTTCTCTTTAACTAGATCCTTCAGGAAAAAACAAATTAATCAACAGCCAGCTGAAGTGGGTTTAATGATTGCATTCTGCATACAATCAGCTTTTCCCTTTTCAAGGGCCATCAATATGTCAAGGGAAGACATATCTGAAGGATATAGCTCTTAACATCAAGGTTATCTATTCTCCACAAGGCTCCCACTCCTTACTGGGCTGATACTTTACACTGCCTGTGTCTAACATTTTCATCAACTCTGCAATCAATCAAGGTAATAATGTTGTGCAAAAAATCAATTAACAACGCAATTAAACTTTCCTTATTATCTCAAAGGGCTGAAATAATACCTAAAGGGAAGATAGACTCACTGAATGCAGACATCCATAACCCAATGTGAAAGTGAATTATGAGGTTAGACAGATGCAGGCATGTACTGGCGCTGTTATTTTCAAAGGGATATATCTCATCCAGGCAGTGTATCAGTCACCACCAATCCCATACCCTAAAATTCCAAATTACTTTTAAGAAATATACGATGTGCAATATCCATTTCATATTCTCTTTTAGAGATAAACCCCCCAAAATCTGAACAGGAGTATTATTCAAAGACAAAATGATCTTTCAGAGAGAACATAAAATATAAAAGCTATAATAACATTTACATCTGTATACCACCCATGTCTGTAAATGCAGGTCATCAATTATACATAATCTGTAGTGAATAAGGAACAGAGGAAGCTGCACAACATTTAAAGCCCAAAGGCTCAAATTTGCAAATACCTTGCATCGAGTACACTGAAGGAAGAGCCCCAGTATAAACACATGCAGCAACAACAGCAAGGACTTAAGTATCACTCACTGAAAATAAGACAGAGTGCCTATATTATTTTGTAATTACATTCAACCCTCATGGAGACATCATTCCCAAGAGCTGAGAGTTTTAAAATGCACTGAAAGCAGACAATTAACCCCTTGCTGTTGGGAGGATTTGGGTTTTAGCATAAAGACATTAAGTATCAGGAGCACTCGGCACACCAATACAATGGAGTTAATATAGTTAGGAACCCAGGTGCAATGGTCTTGTGTCAGAGATGCATAGATGAGGATTTGGGGGAGGGAGAAGAGACAAGTAGAGCAAGCATACATCTAAAATCAACTACCTTATGAGTGATCTTACTAGTCCCCAGGGACAAACAAACAAAAAAATTGTTGTTATACAAAGAAAATGACCACGACCAAGCTAGCTGTATTGTGGGGGGTTTTTGACACCTATCATTTTCTATCACACAACCTGAGCATTCCCCCTCAGCCCCCCTTACTCATTTCCCAACACACACTGCCTTCAGTCTCCGTTGTTTTGATTTAACATAGGCAAAAAGATAATGAAGAGAGAAAACATTTAAGGGAAACCTATGTCAGAGTGACAAGCCAGGATCACATCCTGTAATAAAGCTCAGGAAAATTTGGAAGTGGAAAAGGTTTTCCTTAAAGACTGCGCTTTGAATTCCTCTATTAAAGGGCGCTCTGTGTGTCTGTGTTAGCAGAGGTGTTCTACAAAGCCGTTCTCCCAGCAGGGTTTGCTTAAGCACATAACAGCTGCAGTTTAGAAATGGTCTATTCTTACAATTAGCTCATGTAGTACAAGTGGCTTGTTTGGACCAAGAACATCTTTTTCTGTTGATAATTCTCCCTGGTTTTCTCTTTGTCTTGCACTTCCTGCTCTTCCCTCTGCTACCCCCCATGCTGTGGAGTCAGTCATGGGTGAGGCACAAATAAGTGAATTTGAAACTAAATTTTCCACAATTTTTGAAACATTACACAGTTTTCCTGCATGGATTGGGGGCATTAATATTATTCCAGGGTTAGGGAATTCAGCCATTACTATCTTAACCTTTAGGAACATAATTAATATGTTTTCATTTTCAATGACTTCATTGTGTGTCTATCAACTGGAACCATTCCTGCTGTGTATTTGATTCCACTGACGATGGGGTGTGTTGGATTTTAAATGATGTGCTAGCACTTCTGTTCCCTATATACTCTAGTTTATGTGTTATTCATGACTTGCATTTGGAGACATGGATGATACACAGATGTAAATGTTATTAAAGCTTTTGTGTTTTAGATTCATTGTGAAAGACTTCTTTGTTTTCAGATAATTCTTTTAACCATCACAAATAACTAGCAATACATGACAATGTCTTGAGACTTTTTTCTTTCCTGTTAAGCTTTTTGATGAAGAGGTGGTTTTTTTCCCTCCCTAATGTTCTCCATCAAAATAAAATACAGGATAAACTGACAGATAGCAGAGTTACACCTGCAGGATAATGTAGAAGTAAACCCCTTTTTTGTCATACACTCATTATACAAAATCAGAACCAAAAGTTACTTCATTTCTTAATAGCTGTCAGGGCTGTGGGTCCCAGTTCAAGAAGTTCAAGAAGGCTGCGTCTGGCATAATTCTCAAACTGCCTTCACCCTTTATCATCGCATTCGTATTCCTGAGAAATTCAAAATGAACATGGTAAAGAAAAAGGTTCTTTGCCAAATCGTGGTTGTCTATCTTCTTTTTCACTTTGATTAAAAGTATTTTAGATAAATAGTTTTGTATCACCATTTAAAGATTTTGACTATGTGACAGACATACTGTGTATCTTTCTTGCACTGGTACTATGTAGGAAAAATACTGAAACACAAATATCTACTTGAATGCATGGTGCAGATCAGCCTTGCAAAACGTTATCCAACCAGTAGTCAGAGGCAATTTTTTTGATGGACAGATAAAGCACCATTAAATTTTTTCATCATCACTTATTAAGGCAAAGGGTGAGCAGGTAGATTTGTGTGTCTGGGCTGGTAAATCTTCAAGACGGTTGTGTGAGGCTGCTGTACTTAAGTACATATATACTCCCACGTAACTTTGAACTGAAAGAAATCTGCTCTCAAAAAGCCATGTTTAATCACTAATAATTCTGTCATTTGACAATATTTGTTCATACATCCTTAGATACTTTCTCTCAATGAAGTTGAGCCTCACTTCAAATGTAGAGTCTGAGCTCTCACATTTTCTGCTTTTTGCTTAAAAATAAATCTTTTACAGCAGTTGTTTTATTTCATTGGGTTTTGTTGGGGTTTTTTTAGTTGTTTGGGTTTTTTTTTTTTATTTCTGTATTTTATCCATTAAGCCTATAATACATAGCAGCTGCCTCTCTATAGAGTTTAAATATTCAGAAACCATGGTAAAAGTGGTTTCTTTGTCTGAAATTCAAGCTTCTTGTTGTTTAAATCAAACTTGGAGTAATTTAGTCAAATTGTATAATGGGTTGACCAAGAAAATAACTTCTTACGTCTTCTGCTGTGGGAGTAGTATGCTGGATAGTGGCAGCTTGCACTCCCCAACATACCATTTTACAAAGGATTTCATATTTTGTTGTGAATAGTTACTGAAGAGTTTTCCATTTGACAGAGAGAATCAATCTAATGTCACCCACTCTTTACCTCCAATTTTCTACTAACACCACCTCTGTCTGGTGCAATCTTGTTAATGTTTTGCTGTAGATACCTGCTGGTTTACTTCACATGCCACTAAAACTTACTGCTTTTGAACAGTTTTGGAAAACTGCTTTTGAGCTTTATGAAACAGAAGACAATTTTTGAAACTGGACCAAACTGTAACTTAATTCAGCAGGACGCTGCAAGCCTGCTTCTAAGTCTTTGATGCTTCATTACGACAATAATAAGGCTCCAACCTTCACCAGTCACATCGAAGTCAGCTCAGAACTATTCAACAGATGATTTTCGATGGCCACAAAACAGTATGTCAGGGCTCAGATGCCTTGCGCAGCATTACGGGTAAATCGTAGCCATAGTGCAGTGTGGCCATACAATGGAAGGAGCAACCCACTCCCTACTGCAGGATGTAAAATCAGGAGAAAGTAGCATGTCTGGAAGCATCAGATTAGGCCATTCTGGGTGCTTGAGACTAGGAAGCTACTCTATCTGGGACAAGTGACACAGGCTCAGCAGAAGAGGGGGAAAAAGCCACCATTTTTGTGTGATTTCGATCTTGTGCTGCACCATGAGTTCTTCAGCCTTCACAGACTATCTGGCCAATGTGCTCATTTCATTCTTTTACTTTTCACACATATTTACGGGCTTACTCAAAAATGCAAATAGTTCATCATCCAGGGAGTAGACAAGAGTAACATTTTCAGAAGCTTCTTCAACAATTACTTTGTTATCAGGAAGCAGTATAGGATCTCTTATAAACAGGACACTATCAATCTACAACATTATTTAGCCAAATCTAGCTTTCTTCACAATATTAGTAGCCACCTAATCTGAAGTAGAACCTGATGCTACATGACAAGGAGATGTTGAGATAAAATAAAATTGTTAAAATAACAATTTAAAATAAAATTGCCTGCCTACCAAACAGAAGTTAGATATGTCAGGTGCCTCTGTAGGAATATGAGATTTCTGCCACTCCCCCAATGCACTTGTCTGCCTTAAACAGTCTTGGTAAAGCCAACACAATACACTTGGAGATCATGAAGCAGGAAGTCAGACATCAAACCTCTACCAGATGACTCACTGCACTGTTAATAAGAGCAATTATTTAACTGAATGGAATATTTTAGAGAGATGATGAAGTCAAGAGAGAACCAGTTCAATCAATCACCCAAGAAGCAAACAGTGACCCGTAGGCTTGAGACCCTCATCCCTTTCTGAAGTGGTTCCACAATATACATTACCAGAAGCTTCATGAGACCACTCTAGACCATCAAGGGCCCATTCAGGTAAGATCAGCCAACAAATGGGGTACTAAAACAGATTATGGAAAGATGGTAAAACATGATCTTCCCTTTTTCTTCCATTTATTAGAGTTTTTTGTTTAATATGGAAGAAGTTGGCCTTCTACGACCGAATAATATGACAACATTTTTTTTTTTTTTTAAGAAAGAAAATAAATTCCTGTGGTCTTTCACATGCAGCTGTGCGGGCCTGTGGAACCTGGCAGTCTTGTATAGCCTTCTTCCCCATTTATAGCAATGATAGGTAAGTCCTGGACACACATGGCTCTAAAATTTATTGACTTCAAGTGCAATTAATATCCGAGCCTCTGGGAAGCTTATATAAAGCTATTACTCTGTTCAAAGGGGAAAAAAAGGACCATCAAACGGTTATTCTGAAAGTTATTTTTCTGTTTTTCTTTGTCTCTAAAAGGAAAGGGGGAGGGGGGAACAACTGCTCCATAATTATAAATCTTCTGAAATTGTAACTCAGGAAAAGACTTTTCAAATAAAATGTTTCCCAGAAAAGAATATTTGGCAGCGGTTGGCTCTTGTTTTCCCTAATAACCATTAAAAGTCTGCCCTAGTAAACCATTTTACTGCAACGTTTGAAATGGTAGAGTTTACATTTTATTTAATGAATAGTTGCAGAGCATTAAAGCAACATCTCGTCGGCAAAACAGCTCCTTATCCTCGCTTTGTCTCAATTGGTTTTTTTACATTTCATTTTCAATGACATGTCAGCCGTCTCTCACCAACCTCAAAGGAAAGTTGAATGCAGGGCTTACAAAGTTAAGCTGACATTTGCTCTCTTCCAATAAAAAATATTTAGTCCATTAAACATAAATACCTGTCATTATGATACATGGACTGGGTACAAGCCTCCCGTTTCCCTCTGATGTTTATTACATCCAAACAACTGCAGTGCCTGCATGTTTTCAACTTTAGTGTATTGATTAAACTTTTAAATGGCTGCCATATAACCCAGGGACATCAGGAAGATTAATTTGCGTCAATGTTCATCTGTAATTCATTAGCCATTTATTCTTTACAACCACATGGGCTATCAAGAAAATGCAGGCCATTTTTCACTCTGCACAGGCTTGGGAACAGATCCTGAAATTTGTGCTGCATACAAATAAGCTCCCCAGGCCCGGCCACTTAAACTGCTTGGCTTTTCAAAAGTTAAAGTTGGGAATAACAGCAGAAAAAAGGGAACATAAAAAACCAGAAATGGACAAAATATACGTCCTCAGGGTACTAGGGATTTAACTGAGTTTGTCCACTGTCTTTTCATCCATGGATTATGGTTTCTTATTTCAGTCAGATTAAAATAACTGAAACTTGTTTCTGTGCAAAGGCCATAAATAAAATGAGTTGCGCCCCCCTCTAATATCTCCTAAGATGCAGTTACTTGGAGAAAGCTAGAAAGCAGCAGTGAAGTATAAAAAGCTCATGCCTCAAGGAGGTTGTAGCTGTGAATCTAAGAAAAGGATGCAGTTTTAACCAACTCGCACATTTATTGTGTGTTCCAGCCCTGCCTTTATTTGGTAAAATGCCCAGCTAAATATTGATATGTTTCCTTAGGGTAGGGGTAAGCCATCTGGCTCCTTGATTTGCCCTACTGACCCCTTGGCACAGTATGAAGTGCATATTAAATAAGGAAAAGGAAAGAGAACAGCTATAAAGCAAACAAAAGTGCACATGAATTTTACATTTACAACATGGAAAGATCAATGAAATGCATCCTGGTTTCTTTCCTCTTCGCTACCTATAAATAAAGTACTGTCACTGTGCTAGGTAAACGCATGGTAGTAGGGAATTAGACTCGCGGAGTCTAACGGCAGTCATCAAGATTCCAAAAATGAAGATCTCGTATAAGACAAATCCGACAGGTTCCCTGTTGCAGACAGGATCATAAGCATAATAGCACCCTGTAACAACCAGAGAAATCTCCACATAGGCCTAGTACATCATTTAGGATGCAATGATCTCTAATCAAGTCCAAGGAACGCACAGGAGTCTGCAGTGTATCTGAACAACCTGATTTGTGAAGCAGCAGGAAATTTTGGCCTATATCCTCCAGCAGCATAGCTCCAAAGAAATAAATGCTGCCCTGCCATTATCTTATGGGCCAAAAATCTGCCATTTAGTGCATGCCTCTGCAATTTGTATACCAGTACGCACGTAGGCAATCTGCAGATGGCATTGCTAAGCAGCATTTCTCTGTCAGTTGACTGGCTTGTAAATGCCCCCAAAAAAGTGACCTAAAACTAAATTACCAGATAGGCAGGGATATACCCAAAGTGAATTTTGGATATGCTTTTATGTTTTATTACATGCTTGAAATTTAGACTGAGTTCATAGAAAGATTCATTATGGTTCATCAATCTCACAAGCAAACTCGAGTTGATTTGTGGTTTCATTTTGCACAAATACTTACTTCTAATAGGCAGAAGAAAATTAAATGAGTTTTAGTCAGATATTTGGATTCCTTTGAATCTGAAAGTTGAGTCAAAAAGAATGTTGGGAAATGAGCCAGTTACAAAGCCATATGTAGAAGGGAAAAAGTCCCTTTATCCAAATCTGGAGAGTTTTATGCTGTACACAGAGCCTGAGTCACTCTGGTCTGCATCTTGCCCCACTGCACAAGGAAAAGATGAAATATCAGCTTCAGGTTTTTTTGTTTTGGTTTGGTTTTCTCAGCTTTAGTTAGACCTTCAAAATAATCTAAATATAATTTGTTTGTAGTGAATTAATTTTCTACTGTGACGTGAGACAGACTAGGAACTTCAGCAATGAACACACCCTGATAACAAGTGGGAAATATTGCAAAATTTACCTAGCCTAAGTAGAAAAAAGCAGCAGTGCTAAAACTGCAACTTAAATTAAGAAAAGCAAGGCAAATTGTAGCACAATCATGGAGTTTCTAGCATACCAGAAAAAAAAATATCTTAGATAGTATGCAAAAAAATTGCAGGTGTCCTAGAACAGAGCCATTATAAATTCAGTGGAAGATTGCTCAAGCTTATTTCTGCGGGTAACAAAAGCTATCTCATGGTGCTCACTAAAAAGAGTGTTTCCTTTGAAACGTTCACCTTTATTTTTCTATTTGCTAGCATTAACTTACAGCATGACACAGTTAAGAGGCAGCAAGAACTTGGGGGTCAGTTCTTTAACGTGCCCAGTGTAACACATCTGCACCACCAGTGATACAGTAAAGGAGTAGAAATCCCAAAGGGAGGCTCACCAATCCCAGCATCTAATTAAATCTTGAGAAATTAGGTACAGCAACCCAGGGGATCATTTGCCATTGTGCCCGCGCTGTAAAACAACTTTCCTGGGAACATCCCTTACAGGCTGCATGCCACAACTCTGTGGCATGGGAGCAGGCAATTGCGGCTCACCATCGCACCCGGACTCTCTCATGCTGCAGGAATCTCCAAATGGGAAGACTAGGTGGCTTTGAACTCGTGCTTACACCGGGGGGCCTAAAGCAGCGAGCTCAGGACTCAGCTATTTGTTTTCATTTTCATATAATGATGTGTCTAGCTCTCATGGTTGCACAGAAAAGTGTATCAACTCGAACCATATGTTAACTGAGGCAGCAATATGTTCTTAAATTGGCAGACAGCTCAAAATGACAGTTCAGCAAGATGTGAACTATTTTCAATCATCTCAATGGGGTGTTAACTCTGAAACCTAAACATTGCCTGTATATATATTTTGTTAACCATTTCACTACTAAATACTTTAAGCAAGATAGCTATTCTCTTCCTCCACACTTCTCCAAGACAAAATATCCCAACTTCTAATTTGAAAGCATCTATATATAAATTGGCCTATTTACATACTTGGCTCAATCATTTTGAGCATCTCACAATCAATGTATTTATCCTTACACAATCACGAGGCAGTGAAGTGCTGTCATCTCCTTTTTACAGATGGAGAAAAATGCAAGAACGTGATAAAAAGGAAACAGAACACAGATCAGCTGAGCTTAAGCCTTTTGTCTGAACCAGTAGATTAGCCTTTACTTTTACATGGAAGTTATGTGGAGACAGCAAAAAATCCACTGAATTAACGTAAGTAACAGGGGCTGAATATTTAAGAGTAGTATTAGCCATATATATAGCAGATGTAATTTTTAAAAGGTTGTGTGCAGTTCAGTTTAAATTAAATCTTTTTTTTCACTGAATGCCATAGAATTTCCAAGGATTTGCTCAAATTTAAGGCCAGCTTACCACAGAGTACAGAATCTTGTGCCCATACCTCTAGCGGGTCAACTTTATTAACACAGTGTCTTAGCTTTAGGCTATAGCACACAATAAAATAAATACAAGACAAATGCAAATTTTAAAACCAACAAAAGCTGGTCAAATAAACAGGATCTGGATCAGTAACACTTTTTAAAATCATACCTGCCTAAAACAATGCACAAAAAGAAAATAACAAGACTTAAAAATACCTTTGTTTTGGTCTCAAGTTCCTTTCTTACCCTTTTTTCCCTTGGTTTTGCGGCCAATCAGGCAAACAGGGTGGCAGCCAGTATAATTGAAACTGTTTTCCTACCCAGCAAGTACTTCAGTTTTTGAGTCACAGCAGTAAATGCATCTGAGCCAGGAATGGAAGTTGGCTATTTATTACTCAGGTGACAATCTAGGTGATGAGAAAGTAGATAGCATGATAAAGCCCCAGCCTGGCTGGACTACATGGGCAAAGGTGGCTATGTGTCCTGATACCAGCATAAGTCCCTTTCGAACAACTGACTGCAAAAGCTCTATCTAGTTTGTGAAGTATTTTGTGATGAAAGGCACTCTACACATGTAAAATATTATTACTACATTTGCAAAATGAAATTTCTAAGAGAAAAAGCACAGAGCACGCCAACAACAATAAAGCAATCAATTGCAATAGGATGCAATAACTTGCAATAAATTGCTTTGTAGACAAGGATTAAATTGTTTCAGCACCAGCCACCCAATCCAACTTAACTAACAAAGAGAAAAAAGAAATGAGAAACATTTGCTTAAAAAGCTCATAACTGTCAGTGTGTTCAGAACACCAGCATGTCCTGCTACACCTAATACCTTTGTCAAGGTGGCCTATCTGGAACTACTCTTTCCCATTCCCCGCAGACTTCAGTTGCGGAGTTTCCCCACAGACTCTTGCTGTATTTGCCAGCACTGGATCTCTGCTTGGGGTCTGAGTTTGAGACAATCCAGATCCACACACAGAGCCCCCCTTACCCTGACCCCCCTTCAGTATCACTCATCGCAGCTTAAGCTTGTCTGGTTTGCACTGGCAGTGACCTGGATGTTGCACATGCTACGATGCAATAAGAGAACAATACCGGCAATAAGACTGCTTGTGTGATGTTGGTTTTTCATAAAGATGTGCTTAACCTTCTTCCAACAACATTATTGTTATAATATTTTTTCTGCACACTGATTCTACAAATCAGCATTACATTATACTGAAAAAGAAGTGTATTTGGTCTTAAATCCTTGTATTAAGTATTCCCTTTGAACAAAGGCTTTAAGAGCTTTGGTTTGCTATTCCACAAGATCTTTTAATAAATCAGCATCTCAATTCTTAATACTTTCTTCTATTAACACATAACTCTCCCTTCTCTGCATAGTTACATGCTATTTTAAGTGATGTCAAAATTGAGCCTCAAAACGACAGTTAGAAATTCAGGAGAAGGCTGGTTGCCCATTTGTGCCACAGCCTTTGCCTTGCAGCACATGCTCTGTGTAAGACTGGAAAATAACTACAAATAACATTTGGGAGCAGACTGGAGAGTTACCATTCATCTTCATTTCCATGGGATGGGTCAGTTAAAGCCTTGGCCGTCCTATACAAAGCATCCAAAAGTACTTTCGCTTGTTAAATAACAACACAGCACTGTGATGCAAAGTGGTGACTGAACCACCCTTTGGGGGTGCAGTCATAGGAAGGCTCTACACTATGAAGCAGGATTGTATGCATTTTAATGGTTGATTACTCTTCTGCAACATGATTTACTAAAACAACTGCATACCATACCATGAGCAGCAAAGAAAATCTTATGAACGTTCATAGGGTGATATTTTCAAATGAATTTTAAGTATTTTACGATTAAATTGACAAGAGTCCCTAAGTCTATTTTTGACCAGTTTAGGTGCTTGAGGAAAAAAATCACACAGAGGCCTAAACCCATGAAGATATTAAGCTGGCAAAGAGAATTGTTACGCTTTTTTGAGTTAACAACTAGCACCTAAGATCCCTATAACACAATTGTAAAGAAAAATAGATATCCAGAAGCTAAACCCGTGTTCTGCAATATACTGCAATGCCGGTCACCATGCGCATCTCTGTACTGGGAAGAAACAAGTCTCTGCTCCATTTCCCTGGCCATTTGGGCAAGAAGCTGCTGCGCAGCCTTTGGTGGGACAAACTCGAGTCCCATGGTTTTCCAAGGGGAATGTGTTTCCCCAGCTGGGGTGTGGCCTGGGTGCACCCGCTGAGATCAGGACAACCGGGCACCTCACTGAGCACTGTGACCCCCAGCATAAGGGAGAACTAGCAGAGGTCATAGTGTGAGAGAGGAAGATGAAAATAAGCTGTCAGATAGCACTGGAGAGGTAGAGGAAAATCCTGTTTCTCTCCTGGATGTTCAGAATACACTCCAACATTGTGAATAATGTGCCGTTAGCCTTCCGCCTGGTGTTTTGGAGTGAATGTGTCTGTGACTGCTGTGACCTGCACTGAATTGCGTGCTGCCCACTCAGACATGCGCTGTTTCTCTCAAGGGACTTGGACTTTGCAAGCCTCAAGAGGTCAAGGAAGGACTCGGCCATCAAAGCCTCAGCACAGTCAAAATGGCAGCCTCTGCTGACACGTGCAGCAGCGGAGCACTGCATGCTTAAGCAACTTTACCGATGGAAACATAGACAGCTAGAGACTTTCAGTCACTTATGCACCTGATCAGCATTTTACACATTGTTCTCTTGCTCTTCAAAGCTTGAGTCACATTGATCTTGCCCTTAGAGCCTAGCGCTTAGCCACTTTAAAAACACCTGCCCCAAGAGTTTAGATGTATATCCATAGAAATTAACCATACATATTTAGCTGCTTCTGCTGCCTTCACAGGGGGTTGGTGCTAGCATTGGAAAGTGAGCCCACTTCATTAGTTGGCCAAGTCAGGATTTACAGCTGGAGTTTTTAAAAGAACTTAGCACTACAACCTTGGCTGGATATTCAGGAGAGCTTAACTCCCATTAAGCAATGAAAAGAAGCAGCCAGCATCTCAAAATGCTCTGTGTCCAGCAGCTTACACTACTCTTCATTGACTAAAGAAATCAGAAAACTGGCTCCAATAAAATTGCCAAATTTACCTTAATTAGTATGTTTCCTTAATGCCCCATTACTCAAATTCAAAACCATTTGAAGTTTATTGCCTGTTCATGGCACCCTGAAGAGGGGTTTCATTTGCTGAGTGTTCGGCAGCTTACAGTGTTCTCAGTGAGAGCTACTATATTAATTTATTTTTGAAAATACAATTCTGCAAAATTCATTTTAGGCTCACATTTTGAAAAAAATAACCTTCAAATGTGACACAGGTCAGAAACGTAATACACCCAGGGAATACTTTACTTCGATAGGACAGATTACATCTTAAAGCAGAGTTAGCCTCTCCTCCACTCCTTTCCCATGCAGTGGAGGGGACAAACTGACATCCGGGGGTCCACAAAAAACACATTCTTAGACAGCATTTTGCACACTTCAGGAACATCCATAAAATGACAGCACTGCAGTACAGATTCACAAATTACAAAGAGGTGTTACGATGTACTGTGCTCTCTGAAAGTAGATTTAGAACAGCACAGCTTATATTTTACAGATTTTTGCTTTAAAAGTCCTTTTGAAAAGTGGCTGAATAACTTTAATATCATTTTTCTTCACACTTGAACACCTCATTTTACTTTTTGCGAGCAGTCTAATCTCTATTGTAATAGAGCATCTTTAAGAATTTAATTTCAAAACAGAGCACAACTCAAACCAAACCCCACCTCAGACAACAAACAATCATTATTTCCTGTATTCCTACAGAATGAAGATACCAGTATCAAACAAAATGGAATTTGGTAAATCAATTTCCTCTTTTCAATCAAAATTTTAATTTTGATGCAGCCTTTGAAACAGGAGAAATATTTTTTCCTAAACAAGCAAGTGTAAGAAGGACCAATTCAACAATACAGAAATAGTTGGGGATTGGATCCAGCACCTTTCATCACTGACTTCACTTGCTTAAATAGAACCTGCTTAGTAATGTAAAAATAACTACATTAAAACCTAATGGCAATCCAGCTGCTTCTAAATAGGACTTTGAAATGTTGATATGGTTTCTATGAGAAATGAATTCAATTTTGCAGACACATCAACAACCATTGGTACCAACTCTCATTATTGGGCAGAAATTACTGGACATGACCATTGCCCACAGAGGCTATCCAGACATCAGCAGGTAGAGCTGTTTATACTGTCACTAATTTTGTTGTACCTATTCAGTGTTAAAACTCATTGCAAGGCAGTTGCATTTTGCTTTTTTATATTAATACAGCAATCTCAGAAAAAACCTGGTGGGGCAGCTACTGGAACTTAACGATGATTTGCACAGCCAGATTGTTTAACAAGCAGTTAATAGTCCTTTGGTCACAAAAGGTAAATGATAAAAAGGTACCAAAATTTTTTTAACATCTCTCTAGTACTATATAAACTCCTAGTGACAATGCTTTTTCTTCTAAAGAGTCCTGACCATAGTATATGTGGACAATGATTGCTAGTTGTGTCCATGCATTATATTTTTCACATGGGATGTTTTATCTACATTGCAGACCACATATTTGAATCTAAGGCTCAGACCACAAAAGCCCACATTACCTGTCAATTTCCTTGTAGTCAAAGTCTATTTTGCTGATGGGTTAACTCTAAAAATTCTTAAATCAAGTTATCACAAAATAAGGGTACCTCTGTAACACTATTTTGGGAACAACAGATTTGCTTAAGGCTCAAAAAATGTGTTAATTTTTTTCTTGCCTTTCTTTTTTTCATCTAAGCTACAAAAAGCAGTCCCAACTTAGGCTGAGTGTTGAACTATAAATTCTAAGAATATTCAGTTGAATAAGAATTCAACTGAAAAATAAAAGGCCGATAGGATTTTGCTTCCATGAAACTTATTTTTCATTTTTAAACAATATATAAAGGGGAAGACAGAATTCTACTTTTGTATTCCTTTGCTTACTTATAAATGTCAGCTGAGATTCAGCACATTTCTAATCTTTAGCAAAGGCATAATTGAAGTCTTGTAGGATAAGCAAGAATTTTCTTTGGACATATGCTAAAATTATCCTAATTCATATAAATTCAGCTTGCAAATGTCATCCAATATTTATGTATTTATTTGAAGAAATAAATTATTTGGATAACTTTCCCAAAAAACATTTTTCTTGGTTTCATCTGAATTTGAAGGTTCAAAATCACCTTTGAAATCAACAGCAACTAGAAGAGGAAATACCAGAATACTTGCAAGAAAGTCAATTCCAGCCCAGCTTTGAGAAAAGCTGCAAAAAAGATATCTGGTTTGGCTGTAGTCTAAAGCATCTATACCTAAAGATTCTTATTCTGACATAGCCTACTGAGTATTTCCAAAACTCAGGATTAAAGGTCCAGATATCACCAGCTGAAAACTTTTCGATGGTGTGAAGAAACAAGATAAAGAAAAGCAGCACAGGACATGCCATGGGAAAAAGAGGGTAGATGCAGCATTGAGGATTTAAAGCATCAAAAATGCATCTTAAAAACTGAGTGTTCCTGTGGTATCTGTGACATTCTGGTGTTTAAAAACTGGGGGGAGAAGAGACTGGTGAGCCAAGAGGAAAAACTGGTCTTTGAATCTACGTTCCTAACTAATTTGTTTCGAATTCTGCCACAGTCTTACATGTGAGAAATGACATTAAGGGCAAAGGGCAACGGTGCAGAGATAAAGCAACAAGAAGGTATTTAAAATACTTGCCAAGAAAAAAGCACTCATCTGATAAAAATTTAGACAGGAAGGATGCCAAAAACCAGGAGAGACACAACGGAGAGATTTGATGAGGTGATTGCTGCTGCAGTTGTCAGGCTTGTCAGTAGAAAGGGGATGCCAGATTTTAACTCAAAAATAGTGTCAGCTTAAAAGTTGCCTCTTTTTTCACCACATGTTTCTAATTAAGATGACATTAGGAACTTCTGGCAACTATAAATAAAACTGTTTGGGATTTAGTGTAAAAGATTAGGTAGAAAGTTTTTTCAATATCTTAAAACAGAGAAAGAAAAAGAAACCTGTTATGAAGAGCAAACACTCAACAACTTGTGCAAATGCCACAATCCAACAATAATCTCAAGATGGTTTTGAATTTGAATAATGGACCATTAAAAAACCACATTTGTTAAGTGGAATTTGACAACTTTAGTGAAGCCATTTTTCTGTTTTACCTTGAGCAACTTTTATGAGATGCTCCTCAGATTAACTGCACTACTTTAGAAAACAACGAAAATGAAGCTCCTCTTACCGCTCAAAAAAGTGGGACAGACTGAAACCTCATCTCACTTGGCATTCACAGTTTTTGCAATCCCAGCCTTCAGCACTTCTGCATATTATTTCTAAACATCCTATCTCTAATTCCTCCTTTGAAGAAATTTACTGCATTATGTCTCATACATGCATCTGCCTAAGTCTTAGGGACTTTGAGAGACTACTGCATTAACTGAGAGAAGCCACGTAAAACAAGTTACTGAAATGCCCTTTTATGTTAGTATGAGGATGTTTCTAATACCAGGGCCAGCCTTTGGGATTGGAAGAGGCAGCTGGAAAACTGAGGCTTTCGATTTACAGCTTGGATCTTCAGCTGGGGTTGGTCAGAAGACTTGGCTGATTTACACAAGGCAAGGATCTGGAGCCATGTTTTCACTCTAATGAGGTCATAATTTTTAAAAAAATAAAAATTTAAAATTTAACAGGCATTTCCAGGCTAACAAGAATGAAGCCCCTGGGGACTAATGAAGTCAATGAGGTTTATAAATCACAGGTTTATAATACATGCTTAGTAAATCTCTTCTATGCAAGAACTGAAAAGACACTGTCATATTATCTAAGCCTCTTCAAATTCAGCATCCAGCCCATATTGTGTTTAATTACTGTATCCAGTGAAGCCATACACACACCCTACCCAACCCAAGGCTGTTAAACTTCTATTCAAAATTCTGTAAGGGACATAAAAACTTTCAGCACTGCAAGAAAGAGATGTCTATTGTCACTTAGTTTCTCATTTTTCACGCAGTAGACATCAGCATCTTCACCAAGAATAATTGATCTGACTGGACAGAACTACTGGTGGACTGAAACCACTCTGGAAGTCACTAAAGCCTGAGGAACCATTTACATGAGGTATGGGGCCTTACAAAGAGTAAGTGCACAATTCTACTCCTCTGATTCTTCTTGGGATGATTTAACAGCAGTAGAAACTCTTTTATTAGCGCATGCAGGGAATGGCTGGTGTAGAGACAAGCTTTCCCTTTATTGCTTGCCAGGGTTGGGACACATCATGTTCTCCTGCCTTTCAGGTTCACTGCTGGAAATAGCAAGCTGGAATCAAAGATTTGTCCATATCCTACTCACCTACATTCAAAAGAAGAACGGGAATGTATCATGAATATCATGTTTCCGTCATTATGTCTGGAAATGAGATATATGTGGAGGCAGTTTGAGAGAGTGAGAAATCATCTGCAATCGCCAAGCCCCAGGATAACCCTGAATGTTCTCAGGGTCAGAAGGAAATATATTCTGATTGATGGCACAAATGCAGACTCAAAAATGTGACTGTGTCTCTTTTCACATTTCCTTTTCCTGGAGAAGCCATAAGGACCATATAAAAGGAAATAACAATAGACACGATACCCAATGGAATAAGTGAAGGGAAAGCATAGCTACATCTTGCAACAGACTAAGGGAGATCAGGTCACTATGCTATTACAGAAACAGCAGCAGTTTTGACATGCACCTAAACCAGTCAGTCTGTCAGTGAAGAAAAGCTTTTAGCTTTGGTGCTGTTCCATTTGAATGCAGCTAAACTGCTTTCAGAAGTTGAGCAGATTTCAAAATACTTTGAACAGCACCATGTATAAAGGCAATGGGCTTGGAATATCACGATTTTAGCTAGCTGTTGTTGGTGAGTGGCTCAACTGATACATCCCCTACAAGCCCTTTCCTCCAATATTTCAGATTTTGCCTGTTGTTAGAACCAAGTGCTCATAGTTATCCCTGCACACATGGCGTATAAAAATCAACACACGGAACAGACCATTTGATGATGTTCCACATGCAGGACAATATTGAATTTTACAATGTAGTGTTGTTGCTGAATCTATCAATCCTGCAAGCCATGACAAACGGCCACTAGAGAAAAGTCTGTGCCTATTTAGGATGCTAATCCCCATTTCAGTTTGTAACTGCTTTTGCCACCCTTTGCTGAAGGTCACTACCATTACATCTGAGCTAGTAGAATAGCCTGTGCAAGACCCATCATCTGCTCCACTACAAAGTCAGCTGACTGAATTTGCAAAATCTTCAACGGTGAGCTAAGCTAACCTCTTCCAGCTTAACTGTGACCCAGTTTAACCTTCTGACTTTGCCCATAATTTGTAACATTGCAAACCAGCGCAGATGTTTCTGTGGTGACCATCACACCACAGATTTAGCTTATATTGTTCAAGGAGATGCTGTGCCTAGATTTAGAAAAATCCCATCTGTTGTCATAGGCTGTCTCTTCACTAGAGAGATATATCCATGTTTGCATAGCCATATCACTATAAAAGATAATGCAGGAAAGGTTTCCATTACAGCCGTGCCACAAAAAGGTAAAGAACTCAAATAGAACATAACTCAGTGTGATATGAAATAACTCCCACCTGAAAGCAAGAAGGCATCTCAACACAGTGTAACACTACACCTGCGCAGGGGAGTGGAAGGCAAAATAGCAAACTCGCAGTAAGGGGTCAGTTATTGCTATTTGCTATAACACGTGTATTACATAGCATTATGCAATGTAACATTCACTCTTGAGAGCTTGGTTTTGGTCCTGTTTGCTTAGTTCCACCACATAATTTATTTCCTTATTACTGCACAATTAATTTCCCTTCTTTCCCACCCCCAGACTGAATAACTCCCACCTTTGTTGCATATATTTGTGTAACAAACCAAAGAGAAATGTATTTATATGATTTTACATACATTATTCTGTGAAAAATCCAGTTTTCTATAAGCAAGAAAGTAATGCTCCAGTTTTTCAGCATTCACCACACCCTCCTCAATCTCTGGATATTCCCTGACACCTAGCTCTAAATATTTAACAGCCCTTGTGCCATCATACTACAAACCAGTGTTCACCCCTTATCTCCTGCAAAACCCCCATAGCAATCTTTAAAGACGCTAATGATGAAAAATTAGAGACCATACAGAATGAGAAAGAGAGCTGACCTTTGCCAGTGTGAACTGCCCATGCTTGAATGGAGTTCTGTGCACACTCAGCAAAACTTTTCAAGCCTGTACAGCTTTGGTAGATGGCCGATATTATCCTAGCATTGCTTTTCAGAATAAAATTGACAATCTTTAATCCTAATTTGAGTTCATTGCACAGCGCAGTCATTTGGGATTGTGCCATTGTGCAGTAAATTGTACTCCTGCTAAGTGAAAAGATGAGAGAAAGAAATACTTACACTTGGATTTTTAAGGCCAAAACAGAACAATGTCTTTTCCTTTCTAATCTAGCCTGTATAAAGATGAACAGAAAAACAACTCAAACAAAACACTAAAAAGGGACAAAGGATAGATGACTAATGTAATAAGGATTACTTACGGTCACTGTAAAAGCTATTCTTAGAAATGGTGCCACATAACTCAATCCAGAACATTTCCTAGGTTAGAAATATGTACTTAAATCTTACAAAAAATATTTTAACTGGATGTGACTATAACTAAACCCAGTTACAATTAGAATTTGAAGGAAACATTTACCATTGCCGAAATTAGTATGATTATTTACAACCATCAGAGCACAGCAAACACTTTCTAGCAAGTCAAAATGTATCACTAAGCCAGACCAGAAATATATGTTGGAAGATTGTCCTTTTGAGTATATTTTAGAACATGTAAGAAACATATTATTAGTTACCATGAACTGTTTGCGAAACTTTGCTATACCTTGGCTCTCAGGTGTAAATTAAAGTCAGAATTTCAGCCCGCTGTTCTGTTCCCAAACTTTATTTCATAGAATCATAGAATTGTAGAATCATTTAGGTTGGAAAACATCTTTAAGATCATCAAGTCCAACCATTAACCTAGCACTGCCAAGTCCACCACTAAACCATGTCCCTAAGCACCATATCTACACATCTTTTAAATACCTCCAGGGATGATGACTCAACCACTTCCCTGGGCAGCCCGTTCCAGTGACTGACAACCCTTTCAGTGAAAATTTTTTTTCCTAATATCCAATCTAAACTTCCCCTGGCAGAACTTGAGGCCATTTCCTCTTGTCCTAGTGCTTTTTACTTGGGAGAAGAGACTGACACCCACCTCGCTACAGCCTCCTTTCAGGTAGTTGAAGAGAGTGATAAGGTCTCCCCCTCAGCCTTCTTTTCTCCAGGCTAAACAAACGAAGTTCCCTCAGCCGCTCCTCATAAGACTTGTGCTCTAGACCCTTCACCAGCTCCATTGCCCTTCTTTGGACACACTCCAGCACCTCAATGTCTGTCTTGTAGTGAGGGGCCCAAAACTGAACACAGTGCAGCCTCCCCAGTGCCGCACACAGGGGATGATCACTTCCCTAGTCCTGCTGGCCACACTATTTCTGATCCAAGCCAGGATGCTGGTGGCCTTCTTAGCCACCTGGGCACACTGCTGGCTCATATTCAGCTGGCTGTCGACCAATAGCCCCAGGTCCTTTTCTGCCCGGCAGCTTTCCAGCCACTCTTCTCCAAGCCTGTAGCGTTGCCTGGGGCTGTTGTGACCCAACTGCAGGACCCAGCACTGAGCCTTGTTGAACCTCACACAATTGGCCTCGGCACATTTTTGTAGCCTTTCTAGGTTCTCACTCCAACACAGACTTCTGTGGTTTTATAAAGTTTCCAAAGTATATTCCAAAGCCTCCTTCCATTTCTATTAAGTGGAAACAAAGCAAACAAAACTTAAATTAAAGAAAAAAAAATAAAATCACAAAAAAAACCCAAAACCACCAAACTCCAAGGGAACACTAAAGCAATACCCCCAAGAGAAAACAAAGAAACAAATAAATAACGAAGTAGGGACAAAAGGAGAAACCTCCTTCCATTTTCTGAGTCTGTTGGTGGTAGTTGTTTTCTTGGGGGTTTTTTTTGTTTGTTTTTATATAAAGGTCAGGGAAGAAGGACTTGATAGAAAATAGTGACTGACTAACGAAAGAGCCTTTCTTTCTACCACATGCAGTACCAGTGACTGTAGGGATTTATTCAGATCAATCACTTGTTCTAGACTTGGTACTCAAGGACCACAGCCTTCTTTATATATACACACAGTCTGAATAGGCACCAAACAAATAAAAGATAAAATTAAATATTTTTTCCTGAATTTTACATATAGGGTTATATCATATAAAAACTGTTCAAGGACACATATATGACGTTTGTCGGAAACCTAGGCATACACATGTTCAGTTTTGCTTAGTGATTAACACGTGGAAATCTTGCTATACTAGGTTTAGGCTTAAAGTTACTGAAGGCCTAGAGAATTGCAGATGATTTAAAAATGATGAGGAGAGATTAAGTTTCAACTGTCTTTTCCTATTCAAGAGCTGGGGCTCATCAAGAGGAAGCAGTGGGGAACACGTTCAAAACAAACAGAAAGATATGGCTCTTTACACAACACGTAGTAGACCTGTGAAATTCCTTGCCAGAGGCTGCTGGGCATAGAAGCTTATATGAACTCCAAGGGAGACTGGAAATCCATTACAGGCTAGTAAACAAACTTAGTTGAAAAAAGTCAAATGCTGGAAGGGGAAGTAAGGGGAAAAGCACTGAGGGGAAGTATCATATATACTTGCTCAGTTCCTACCCAGACATCTGCTTCTGGCCACACTTAGAATATTGGGCCAGCTGGGCAGCTGGTCTGAACCAGGGAGAGCACTCTGCATGTTCTTATGTTTTGGGAAACACGTGATCATTGAGGTCCTTTACTCTTTGCCAGCTTATTTCTTTTTTCTTGGTGCAATTCCCCATCACGCACAGGATTGGTAACTGATATGAACACACCAGTCCCTTTAATGCTTTCTCAAAAGCAATTAAATTATCAATCATGCTTGGTGTCCTATTTTAACTCAAGAAGTTACAATTAGTTCTATTCTTTTGGAGACTATCCACATTTCTGTTTTCACATATTTTGGCTAGTGAGTATCATATATCTTCTGTGAAAGAATTAAAAGCTCAATTCCTCAGAATATCATTCTCTTTGCAAAGCAACCTAGCATTTTACCAACTTGACTGGCATGCTTTCTTTTTTAGAAATGGCAAGGTAGTAACAGTAGCCGTATTTCTGCTAGGTTATAATGATTTTCCAGTGCTCTTCTCCAAGGTCGTATTTCAACCATCTTACAGACAAATATCATGATACAGATACAGTGCCATGATACAGATAAATATCAACACCTCAAATAAAAGCGGAGATGACAGCTCTGCTAAACACAAAAGCAATATTTTCCTATACACAGATACCCTCCACAGTCAGAAGAGTGACAGACACTTCCGACTTTCCACCCATTGCAATAATCTATCGTGACTTCCTAGTCCTATACAAATTTGTAGGATGCCACAAAGAAATGCCTGATAACAACTGCTACAGCTGTTCAAAGTTGATAGAACATTTAATAGATTATTAATGTGTATGCTCTGTTTAATTTTCTGCCCTGCTGGCACTAATATTTAATCAGATTTTGGATATATTCTTCTCTACTAATTGAGTTTACAAAACCTTGATAATCATGTGCAGCTGACAGAAGAAATTACTTTGTTTTTTTCTAGTCATCCCTGTTCTTTATGTGATAGATTCTTAAACAGGAACATGTTTCCAAAAGGATATCACAGGCATTTAAGAGATTTTACTATTCCAGCCAATATACTCCCTCTAGACTTCAATATTTTCGAATAGAATTTATTTATGAGCATTAAAAATCCTCCTCCCCCCCCCCCCTTTTTGCCCTATACTGTGTTCTTTACTTAACACCAGCTGAGTGATAATTTCAGACAGAGCCTGTCACTTAGGGTTTATCTTTTGAACCCTCCCTTTTTCAATTGCCTCATCCTTTCAATTTCTTTTCTTTAAAAGAACTATTACATTGTAACTTTCTATAAAGTTTTTGACTGAGCTTATCAAAGCCAAAAGAACAGGAAATGTAATAGAAAACCAACAGCTGCATTTTTTAAATCATTCTAAAATACACATTTCATTGGAAATATTCTTAAGGATGCCATCAATTTGGATAGAAATCACTGTCACTATATTGTACGGCAATGCCAACTCTCAATGCCTTCTTTCCAAGGCAGCATTTCTTCCAGCTATACTATTCCTTATATTAAGTGTATTTTCCTTCACTTGTATATGTCCTTAATATGATTAAAAACTAATAAATGCAACTAAACCAAACCATCTAATTACAACATTCCCTTGGATCATCCATCATACGGCAAATCTTGTAGTCACATGATTAAGCACTACCTTTCCTTACAAGCAGGATTTACCCCCTTTTATCTTTTAGTGTCTTGAATATAGCCAGAATGAACTAGGCAGAACCAGTTTGATTTTAAGTATACAGTGACTTAAAAAACTCAGTCCTGTAGAGGTCAGCAATTATTAACAAAGCGTAAAATTTCAAAATTAGCCACAGAATGATTTAAAAGGCATTTGTTCCTGAATGTTCTTCCTCCTCTTTCTCAAATAAAATAGATTAAGGAGGAAATTAAATTCTTCAAGAAATAAATTTTGACTGAAGTGAGAAATCACACTAAGAAGCTAATTGAAGAAAGATGAAATTAATTTTGGTGACATTTATTCTATTTAGCAAAAATGGCGACAAAACATATAGTAGCTCTGTTACCATGAGATAAGAGGTTAGTAATTTAAGGCTGGGCATAGCTACAGTCTACAACGATTTAATCCTTCTGGTACAACATCCCCTGTGACCTATCATTAAAGGTTTAGAGTATAACTGACAATTATTATTAGCTGGTAATTGGATTTTGGAGATTCAGTATAAAGTTAGGATAATTTAAATGACTGTTGACATTGGAAAGATTATGTAAACGCTCTGAATCAGCTGTATTTATCAATTTATTTGGTCAGATAAAAAAAACCTAGCTTATCAGTATCGTCTGAAACAGAATACAAAGTGTGAAAGATAACTGCAGTATTCTTTTTCAAATTAATAAATAAAAGTAAAGAAACAGTAAGAACATTTTCCTTAGAGGAAATGTAGACCATGTTAGCATCTATCAAAATTTTTAACTACTAACTTCAATTACAGTAGGTGAAAAACAAATTTTTATAAACATGCTATTCTTAAAACAGAAAATACTGAATGTGTGTCAAAAATATATGGTATATCTAGAGAACAATGAAAATAGTATGGTGTGTTATTTTATTTTACGTATTTTTAATTATCTATCCTATTATATGTATTTTTAATTATCTATCTATCCTTAGGATAGTTAATTTCTATTATTAGAAACTAATAATAGAATTGAAAACACAGCCATCTTTACAAGTTTATAGCGTATTAAAAATGGTTTTCCTTACGGCTTCAGCATTCTGGTTTCTATAACAGTGATGTATACATGCACGTATCAGTCCTTTCTATAACTCTGTACGTTGGGAAAACCAAGGTTTTTTTTGCAGGGCAAACCACATTTTCTGTGCTTGGTTCAAAAACATGGTAGCATCTACGATTTGCTTTCATGGATCAGCACACAATATCTGAGCCAAAAGCATGAAGCCACACTGATGTTTGATTATCCACCACTCTTTAATAACCATTTTCTTAAATGGACACTTTGGCATCATTTTGAAAATGTATTTGCTAACATCTGAAACTGAAACAATAAACCCCATCCTCAGGACTTGAAAATTTCTCTTTTCCTGATACTTCCCTCCCTAGTACTTTTTTCCCCCTGCTGTTACTATTACCAGTACCCTTTATTTCCTACACAAGTGTTACAATAGACCAAAATCTCTGGGTGCCATAAATCATATCTGTCCTCCAAGCAGCAAGTACATCATCTTAGAAGTACACTCTGAGTAAAACTTTCCAGACTTCAGGATCCAAGGTCCATTTCAGAACATCATCAAGCGCAACTCAAATGCATGAATTCACTGTGCAAAACCCAGAACTCCTCCTTTAACAGGTATAAAAGAACCAGTATGGGGGCTGGTAGAGTAGATTACCGTGATCTCCATTAAAAAGCACACTGAGTTATCACATAAAGGTATATAACACATCGCAAAATCGCTTCCTATTCCAGAAAATGTTTTTGCAGATACTGCTTTGACCTAAGCGCTCTCAAACACTAAAACTAGTCACCATACTCATTTTGCTGAAGGGTTCAGCTTTCTATTATTCCTGATGTACTCAAAATCTGTTTCAATTTTGAACAACTATTCATTTACGAATATTTTATTTATTCTCTGTTAGACAACATTGCAAAACTAAGCTATTAAATCCTTGTTTTGTTGTCCAGCAACTTTCAATGACTTAGTCAAAGTGACTAGGAGCTGCTGAGTATCTCATATTTGAAAATCAGCCTGCTTGTTCAGGTGTCTAAAAGGAAAAAGAAAAAATAAAAAAATAAATAAAAAAATAGGAACTGTTAACAACTGATGTAGATTGTTGCTAGAGGAAAGCATTTGGAGTACAGAAACCATTTTAATCACCCTACAAAACCCAGAAATATATTCCCTGTTCCTGAACACCATTTATTGGCACTTTTTCTATTAACAACTTACTATGGCTGTATAGGACAAAAACCCTGTTTCAGAAAGGATTTGAATATCCTAAGATTGTGTTCAGTCCACCTGAGAATATAATCTATAATATTGACATGTTCCATGAAAGAAAATTCCAAAATAAATCCTTTTGCATTCAACTAGATTGTCTTCTCTAAATTAGCACTGTAATCCAGTTAAAGAAGTCAAAGCTTCACTTAAAAAAAGTTAGCTTTCAAAGTATGCCAAAATAGATTTCAACATTTTGCTCTGCAAATAAATCTAGGTAAAACAATTTCCAAAGCACCATAACTTTGGAAGAATTTAATTCTCTGGAGTAAAATCACTTATGATTCTTTACTGCATCCTTCCTACCTTTTGCCAGTTTAGGTTCCAGCTTCTCTGGAAAAGTGGCAATCTTTCACAACGGTCACAGAGCACCTTTCACAACCAGATCCTGAGTTCTGGTAGGTACAAATCACAACAAAATTGAAGGAAGCAGATGTGGCATCACCCAGATGCAGGGCAAGACAAGGTTGCCTATCAACTATCAGGGAGGAAATACAAAAAGAAAGTATCAAACTGATTTAAACTATCGTCTGGTTTGGACAAAAATCTCATCTTCAGGCTAGAAGAGGCCTCATTTCAGGATGAGGCCACAGAAGGAAGCCATATGAGGTGCGTACTAAATTGATATAACACATCCATGTTATGGATATCCCTGATGACCTCACACCTTTGGTATGTATGTTGAAGCACATTGCCAGAAAAAAAGAAAAAAAAAAAAAGAGAAATAACATGATGACAGCAGTAGAGGGTTGAAAGGTCATATATTTCCATACTCAATTAAGGAAGACAGTCAAACAAGCTATGCCAAAGATTTCAACATTAAAAAGGAACAGATAAACTGTAAATATAATCCGTACCATTATGAATTTAAAGCAGGAATATTCACACCGATATCAAATTCCTATAATGCATAAAAACAAATTGATAGTGAGAGTAAAAAATATATTGGGTGAAAATATCTAAATCTGAGATAACTCAAAAACATGGAGAGTGTAGTATTCAGGTAGCGATGGTCAATAAAGATACAGATTTTGAGAAAAAAATATAACTGGTAAAAGGGGCCAGTTGTTCAGACAGTGATGCTCCATCTTCTTTACATACAGAGAACCAGATCATTGGAAGAGCAGCACACTGGAGGATTTAGCAAATTGTCTGGTAGGGGACATACTGAATTTTCCTAGCTTGAAGAGCTGTCTATTATAATACAGCTAATGGCATATGCAGCATTGGATTCATGTAGCTTTTTTGCTTTCTGTTAGATATCCAAAAAGCTTTTTCTGCCTTTATGTTTGGTTAACAGTTTCCTCAGACCTTGCCACTGTTATTCCTACCTTTGTAACTTCAGGAACGTATACCTCAGCATGCTCCTCTCAGGAGCTGCTCAAGAGGACCTACTTCAGACTGTGAGGAAGTAGGATAGCTGTGTAATTACTGAATTCATAAATAATTTCCTAAATGAATCATATGCACTTTGCAGAGTGCGGTGTGTACACGCACATGTTTCCTGGTCCAAGCCTTCACCTGATGTTGCCTTCACCTTCACAGTTCAACACAAATTTGGTAAATGACTATCCTACAGGTCCTCATTCTATTTCTGATCCATACAGAAGGGCAACAACTACTACACAAAATACCAGTGAATCTTAAGAGCATCTTCGCTTCTAGGGATCTGGGACCCACCTTCCTTTTTGTTTGTTTCTGCTTGCCTAATTCAAGACCACAACTACCATTTATCTTTCAATGGGCCTTTATTCCATTCCATACATCTTAGGAACTAGTAATGACTGTGAAACTGTCTTTGTAGCTGTTTGAACCCCTGACTCTTCAAACATAAGATGTTTTGTTTTTTGTTTTTTTTTTTCTTAGCAGGTGATGTGCAGGTTTACGGATATGAACACCTGGATATCACTATTACTCACTGGCCTATGGCCTTTACTCATTTAATAAATTCCAGTTCGCAAGCACTAAATCACTGTGGTTTTCAGTTACTGTCAAAAGCAACTAGACACTAAATGAGAACAGTTAATTAGGCCAGATTAGTCATTCTGTGACTTCCCACGAACTACCTAGTCTATATAATTTAGTCATTCACAATTATACAGATAGTTAACCACGTTTTCTGAACTTAACAGACAGGACATTCTCCTGATTGGGGAGGAGAGAGAGGTAGATCTGCATTTCTCTTCCAACTAGTGCTGTTATCAGTCATGGGCAAAAACTTCTCAATTGTGAAATCAGATGTATCCTTTGCCAATTTATCCTTACAAATCTGCTTTAAAATTTGGAATGTGGTCAGTAATAGCAAAAGAAGTCTTTACACCTATAACATGCACAGATATGTGCACCTTGAGATGAAATGACTAGGAATAAAGAACTGTCATCACACCTTTCACTGCTCTGCCCTCGTGCTTGGTGGCACATCCTAGGAGTCAGCAGTTTGAAACCTTCCCCTCTGAGTGTCAAAGAAATGAATATGTAAAATTTAGAGACAGAAAAATATCCAACCAGCTTATCAGTGTTGCCTTTTCATTTATCTTGTTTTTTCCTGCTTTTTCAATGTATTCCATTCCCATTGGAATCTTGTTTCACTAATGCAGGATTTTCCTCCAACTTTCTACAGATTCTTCATAGTCCTAAAATGTAAACAATATCATCCCTCCTTTCTCTTCTTTCTTTCCTTCTCTATAGAAATGTTTACCTGCCTCCAAGGACCTCTGAATTTTGGCACCAATTTGCTTCCCTCCTGATATGAACCTATAACATTCAGATGTCTTATCAACAGCCTTCTCTTTAGCGCCAAATGAGGACACTGATATCATGACAACACCAAACAATATGGATTTTTTTTGCTTTCTTCTTAGGAAAGGATATATGACCTGTGACCTGCTTTAAAACCTCGATTGGCTTAAGAACATCAGGAGTTCAGGAATAGAATTTAAGTCTTCATAAATCATCAGCAGTCTTAAATCCCATTTTGTCCCATCTGAAGTGTGCTAAACATAATTGCAGAAACTAAGAAACACACACTGGGACACTAGTAAATCAATCTTAAGAGACCCTTTAAGACTTCTTGAACTAATGTCTCTTATGTTTTATATACTGCTGCTCTGTTTGCAACCTCCACCGGGCGTTAAGAAATTAGACATTTTTAGGGTTATTAAGCACAACATTTTCACAGCAGATCAGCACAAAGTTATTTGGCTGGGACACAGGTGTTTCTTTAATTATATAACATTTGGAAAATTCACTGCACTCTGTGACCTTCAGATCACACTCCTACTTGTGTGGTTTTGTAGGCTCACGCAAAGTAACAACATAAGGACACAGTTTGTCTCTGGACTTGATTAAGTGTTTTCTTATGTTGCCCTTTATTATGTTTTCAGTGTTTCTGGAAGTGGCTAGCTGTTGCAGTATTCCTGAACCAACATACATTTAAGAAGCTGGTGACTCCAAGGTGGGAAATTGTGCTATCAACAAAGACTGTTGCAAAATTCAGATGTATTTTACACTGATTAGTTGAACAAGATGCAGAAAAATGCCGCCCGAACAAATTTATATATTACATCAACAGCTGAGACATAATGATAGAACAGTTCCCGCAGTGTTTTGATCTTGAAATGCTATGGTACAGCTTTAGCTGCTTTCCACACAAGTATTGAGCTGGCGAGTACCTGTTCTCAAAATATTCTAAGCAGAAGTTATGCTGTGATAGTTATGTTCATGTATCACTAAATCCTGATCAAACGTCTACAGTGCACTAGGGGAAACCAAGGCTCTAGAGTCAGTTCAAAGCCCTATTATTGATGCTCTTTACATCAATTCACTCTGCCATGAAGCTAGATAAAATACAGGTTATGAGGATTAATTCAGTACAATTTGCAAAGTCTTAGAAACGTTTGGAAAACATGTAGATGAGTAATGTATAACATTTCATATAAACCTCCTAATAAAAACCCCAAAATAGATCACTTGCTCACATCTGAAGAAACCGAGCTAAAGCGCATAAAACCACAGAAATTGAATGGAGACCTTGCCAACAGGCAGGCAACAGATTAGCTAGATGCAATGAGATATTCCTTAATGAGTTGCTTAGATAGTTTCATAGGTTCACGTACAACAAGGCTTGCCTTGATTGATCTTGCCAAGATTTGGCAGAATTCAAGAAGCCTTTCTACCCCTCCCTAAGGTGGTATTTTTATCCTTTTGAACTTCAGCACGCATAGTCGAGAAGGTCTGCACTTCAGACACTTTAGGCCAGACAAGGCCAGCTAAGGGATGAAATCAGAAACAAAACGTCACCATTAGGGCTGTGTAAACCTGACAGTAATGGTGACCCTCGGGAAGAAATCTCACATTTTAATGAGAACTCACAAGAATGAAAAGGTTCAGGCTACAGATGTCACAAAGTAAACTCTTCCTTCTCGGTTCCTAGTTAAAGATCAGCACCAAAAAAGTATTACAGAACCTCAAGTCACGACAGCCTGATATATTCTAGTGCTAAGAGCTGTCCCCCCCAGTCTGAAATGACTAGCAAAGATGTTCATTAAGAGCCTATTTCAATACCATTATGCAATAACACCAAAACAAATAGAGCATAACAATGAGAGGAAAAGATTTGATGAGCAAAAAAGTTACTGAGCCTTCCGGAGGCAGATACAATGTAAAACTGCACCTTAATTGTGAAAGAGGCAGCAGAAACATGTGCTATGAATGTTCCCTCTAATGTTTTGCAATAGATGAAAACACGTAATGCCTTTATTAAACAGCATGAAATCTATTTAACGCTTCTTTGGAAGCACTAATTAGGTTTTGTATTGTGGGACAGAGTGATACAGTACTAAGGGCAAAATGCTCCACTTAGTTAAGTTCCATGCTACTCCTGCTCACACAACGCAATATAAGAGAAGTCAGTACATTCTGCGAGAGGCAGTAATGAGGTTTTTACTACTATTTTGGTCCCGATATTAAAAAATATATACTCTTTTTAATATTAGGAACAAAATACTGACTTGCAGGAACTTAACAGTCAGTGGAATGTCTGAAACCTGCAAAGTACATGCTCAGTTTTACATTTCCTTGAACTCTTTGCATTCCGTGAGCACAACTGAGGTTAAAAACTTTCATAACGTTTTGAAGGTTGCAACTCCACAGTCTCCTTCATGAAGTTTTGAGATAACAAGAAAAGAAGATTCAAAGCCTATTTAAATGTTTTTATTATTTTGTCTGCCAAGTAAATACAAAATGGGAAGTTCAGAAATGCTGGATTTAACATATCTTAAATAAATAAATAAATCATCCTAAGACACTGTAACAAACAATGGGCCATTGCTGTGCTGATTTAGGTAACAAGCCAGTTGTGTTCCTTATTCAATGTACTTAAGATTAAGTGCAGAATGAAAATATTTTAAAAGGGAGTCTTCAAGTAAAGACAAAACAAGGTTGGGAAGTTGCAACTTTCACATACTTCATGAATTTGAGGCAGCTGCCTTGAAGTGGGGGAACATATACTACAAGCTGCTGCAAGCTGTTAGAGAAAGGGAGGTGGCAGAACTTGCCCAGAATCCCACAGAAGTTAGCAGAGTTCTGCACTGGCGGGTGAGTCTGCATACCCGCCCCCCCCCCCCCCCCCCAAAAAAAAAAAATAAAATATTCAGTTTCTTTTCAGCATT
The DNA here is from genome assembly GCF_011004875.1 of Balearica regulorum gibbericeps. Classification (NCBI taxonomy): domain Eukaryota; kingdom Metazoa; phylum Chordata; class Aves; order Gruiformes; family Gruidae; genus Balearica; species Balearica regulorum. Next base: position 25,570,003 of record NC_046190.1, on the reverse strand, counting down.
CAGTCCCAAAGGAGATTAAATGTCCCTTCAAATATGAACAATTAAATTGTAAAGCCACCAGTGCAGCCTATGGTAATGTTACAGTGACATGCATTCCTGGCGACTCTTTGCAGAAATACACCTGGCAGAGATTGTGGTTTCATATTCAGAACCAACTACATTGATACTACAATGGTTTATCTATGTTCCTATTATCTCTAAGTACATGTTTCTGCTCACAGCTATAGTACATGTAAAAAGAACATCTTCAATTTCCTCAGGTTTTGGATGTCTTGGTTTGGGTTTTTTGTTGTTTGGGGGTTTCTTTGATGAAAACAAATCAATGGAGCTATTAGCAAATGAATATTATGAAATCTGAGGAAACTATCAATAAATCACTCTGTGTATAGAAAATCAATAAGCTCCTTTATGTTCATCTAAATGTTTACATGTAAGTAAAAAACACAGTGGAGTCTCAAGACTGATAGTACTAGAAACGCAAGCAGTACTGAATATTAAACAATACAACTTTGACTCCTAAGATTTATTTTAGCAGTCTGAACCTTAACCTAGAACTCAATAAAATCCATGTTATCTTCTTATAACCCTTTCCTGGCATTCAGGTTTCAAATATATCCTAAACATAATCTGGGTGTTGGACATGAACAATAATCTTTTCTAGAAGTGAGACAATAAGCTAAAAAAAAAAAAAAAAAGGTTGGATGGTCAATCATACAAAGTTCTCGCCCATTCTGATATGTACTGTTATAGGAAGTGCCCTTCTTCCCCTTGTTTTGCAAGGGACTGCCAAGGCCTACACAAAGCTCACTCACCTTATTTAAACTATATACTAGCTTGCCTGCAGAAAAGGGAGAAAAGGCTGAACCCACACATTACTTGCTAAAATCAACCAAAGCCTGGCTGAGAAACATGTAACTGTCCATTATGAGAGAAGAACATTGGGCTAAGAATAAAATAGGTAAGTCTGTCTTAGGAAGCAAGTGAAATTGTAGTGAAGACAGCTCACAAGACTCATCCTGGCACCATCGGCAGTACAGGTAACAAGCTAGAGCAATGACAGCTCCTGGTTCTTGGCCAGGCATTTACTAGAAGCAATAGGCTTCCACTTTCATTTCCCAGCATCTTACTGTGTACCACTCAAATCAGGATCCCAATCCAGCTGTGCTCTGCTGATGCATCCTAAACAGATAATATTCTCCCCTCTCCAGTACTTTAATTGCCTCCAAAATCATACTCACTCGTACAGTCCTGCATTTCTCACTTTCCAGGTACATCCCCACTATGAAAACTGTGTCATATAACTGTACCTAGCCTGCCCCCATGCCTTTCCTACCATACATCCCCAAACTGGGACACTGATCTCCTCTGCTGCATACAGCATGTAGCTCTCAGCACCTCCTTGGTCCCCTGTGCTCTGCCCTGATCTCGAAGCAGAGATCCTAGCACCTTTTGAGCTCCTATTCCAGATACTCTGGGGCACAGCACAACAGGCTAGAGAGGTGGAAGCAATGCCTGGTGGGCTCTGTATCCTCTCTGAGGTAAAAGCCCTCATCAATGCCTCCCTCATAGTGCACCACAGATGATATTACCAACCCAACCATAACCATCTCCGTTGATTTAAGCACCTCCACACTTGCAAGTCTATGATTAATATAGTGCTAACTGACTTTACGGATAAAGGCTTCTACAGCTGCAATTAAGTCATCACAGACATAATCATGAGCTGTCAGACTTTCTGTCCAACGTGTGAATAAACACTTTCAAGCATTCACAACCTCAGTCTGGAGACTTTATGCCTGTACCGTTCTACTCCAGCACATTTGCCAGAGACTCCTGGAAGGAAGAATTAGAACAAGAAATTGGGCCAAGCAGTACTGTAATAACATACAACTCCTTGTCATCACTCCATTGCCTCTTTACGTTCATACCAGGATGTGCTGGTTTTGGCTGGGATAGAGTTAATTTCCTTCATAGCAGCTAGTATGAGGCTGTGTTTTGAATTTGGGCTGAAAACAGTGTTGGTAATACAGGGATGTTTTCGTTATTGCTGAGCAATGCTTACACAGAGCCAAGGCCTTTTCTGCTCCTCACCCCACCCCACCAGTGAGTGGGCTGTTGGTGCACAAGGAGTTGGGAGGGGACACAGCTGGAACAGCTGGACCCAACTGACCAAAGGGATATTCCATATCATATGACATCATGCTTAGCTTATAAGAGACTTGGGGAAGACAAAGGATGGGGAAGTGACTAGCATTTGGAATGATGGCATTTGTCTCCCCAAATAACGATTATGCATGATGGAGCCCTGCTTTCCTGGAGATGGCTGAACACCTGCCTGCTGATGATAGTGAATTAATTCCTTGTTTTGCTTTGCCTGTGTGCATGGCTTTTACTTTACCTATTATACTGTCTTTATCTCAATGCATGAGTTTTCTCACTTTTACTTTTCTGATTCTCTTACCCATCCCACCGGAGGAGGAGTGAGCAAGCAGCTGCTTGGTTGCTGGCTGGGTTTAAACCATGGCACAGAGTTAGGCCTACACCAGAGGGAAAAGTTCCTTGGAACTGGTTCCATCACAAAACTACCATAGAAATGGCAAGAATGAAGACAGACAGACTCTGAAAAGAGTAAAAAATACACCTCCTACAGTGTCAAAATTCCACCATCCCACAGGGCACTAAGCAAACATCTCCAGCTGAACATCTCAGCTATTGCAACAGATCCAAGAGGGGAGAAAAACATCATTGATCACAACAACAAAAGAAGATCTTGAAAATACAAACCACCATTACTGACAAGAACTGTTACGGGAACGGTGTGTTTCTTTTACTAAATCTCAAATCATATCTCACCATGCATTTACATCTGTAACATGAACCTCATTGAAAACTCATTCCATTAATAAAAAGGTCTTTTTATATCAGGGTTATTTTCCTTTTATGGACTATAAAAATAGATATCATAAAACATTATAAGTATATATTTGTAATATAAAAAGTATAGATGGCTAAACCACAAACACTGATCACTACTTCAACAACAATTTTTATTATTAAACTGTTATTGGAATTTTCCTTATTCTTATCAATTCATCCAAAATAGCCTGAGTGAGAGTAGATCTTTTTTCTTATCATGTTAACACTGCTCTATAATTGCTTTAGCAGTTACACTTTAAGAGTTTGAGGCATCACCTCTGTTACTTCAAAGCATCATGAGTTAAAAACTTGATCTGCTGACTGAAAGCTTTGATTTTCATGAAATAACTTTTCCAAGAGTAGATGTATGCATTGGAAAGCTTTTTTGTTCCAGGTCTTGATTTTTGTCCTAAACATAAGTACAGGAAGTACAATTACTCTACACATCTATTCCCCGCCCCCCCCCCCGCCCCGAATTAAAAAAACAAACACAAAAAAAAAAAAAAAAAAAGGAAAAAGGACTTGAAATACCAATGAAAAAACATGGCAGAGAACAGACATGTGACCTTTCTAGCAAACTGGGATCTGATGATGATTAGTTCATCCCATTCAATATTCAACTATGGGCAATAATCTTTCCTTGCTGCTGTACCAAAGTCTTTGCACTCTGTCCCATCAAAGTTCCTTTGGGTCCTCTGGGAAGGAAGCGGTTCTGATCTTGCCAATTCCAGTTTAGTGCTCTTCATTAAATCTCAACTTCTTGAGTCATGCGGTAGCAAGGAATTATTTGCTTTCACTAGAAATGAAATGCTTTAGGACTAAACTCTTTAGGACTGTGAACCCAAAAGTTCAAGACCCAGTAACCAAATAAAAGAAACTCCAAGTGCAATGGTTTTAACTCTCATGAATTTAAAGCCACAATTTTCCAGAGTCTGAGTAAAAGGTTTTGTAGATCACTGTTAGCAAACTGCTTTGCCAACCCTGATATAACCTCTCCTTCCCCTACAATCTAGTTATCCTAGGTAAAAAGCAACAGTATTGTCAAAATGGTGAGTACAGAGCAGTAATAAAATCATATTAAACTTTTAAATATCCAGCTGAATTAAGCAGCATACACAAGTAAACAAAAAAGTCTAGAATGTTTTCTTAGATTACTTTAGTTGCTATCTCTATTCCCAAACAAGTTTGTAAGAACATTTCAAAAACATAGTTTAAATCACAGATACTTGATATCTTTATAAAGACTTACACTTTATAGTAATTACTGTGTATTATCTAAACTGATATAATTTAAGCATGTGCTTAAACACCAGCTTTTAAGAAAGAATCTCAAAATAGCTGGCTCAATCCTCTGAGCAACTGAGCTAGGCTGCTGCACAGGAAAGATGCAACACAGAGCACTTTTATTCTGCTCCTGCAGAAGCTGTCAGACCATAAGTATTTTCTACGTTGTTTCTCTAGCATGTGTTCCACTAGGAACCTTAAATCAATTGTGAACTGACAGAGCACAGTAAAATTCTACCTTACCCCCCTTTCTTCTGCTATTAGAAAGCTGTGGCAGAAGAGGGAAAGATCCTGCTGCCCTGAACATTGACCTCAGCCACTTTACATCAACAAGTGTTCCCATAAAAGGAATTCTCCACTGGCCCTTTACAGCAAGGATTCAGCTTCTTTTAACAGCTTGAGTTATTGGGGAAGGGAAGCCCTCTTTGTCTGAGCCGATTAAAAAACCTAACAGGGAACATGATATGAAGTTATTCAGTATCTCCTCCTACCAATTTTCCATTCAAAACCTCTTTTCCTATCTCCTATACATGTATGTAAGTTATTTCACTTCGCTTTTTAACTTTAGCCTACCTGGAACAAACTACAAGAGAGCAATGTATTTTCATATCACTGGAAGACAGGATAAAGAAATTTGCATCCAACTTAGAATGTTGGAGGAATCTGGCACTAAATTTTGACCAATCTGTTTAGAAGGTGACTTGACTGAGGAGATGAACTATGGGAGGGGGGAAAGCCCCAAAGCCAGAACCATAACAAGAAAGATACCCAAAGTACCTCAAAACAAGGGGAAAGATGAAAGATTCAACTTGCTAGAAAAAATTACTCCTGCTGGATAGAGAAACTCAATTAACTAATACATAATATAGACACACTTGCCTAATTGAAATATGTGTTCCATCATCTCCAGTTCTAGCCAAGCAGCTAAAGAGATAAATCAGTGGCTAAGATTAAGGGTGTGCACACATGCTTAGGAGATTTCACTCAATCCCAAACGCAACCAGCATTCATGCTAACATACCAAATTTGTGCTAACATTTGACATCTTAATATGTACCAGGTCATCCACACAAAGTCACATGCAACACATCAAAGGAGAAACAGTAACTAACTGCTGAGGGGCAGCAGTTGCCTTAAATCACCTTGTAGCTGGTTGGGTGAAGCTAAGAGTTAAGCATTGAACTTCACATCCACATTTCACAAAGCCAGTGGTTAGTATTAGTTCTAGAGTACTGATCTACTTTCTCCGCTGGAATCTTTCATGCATGCTGGACTTCAGCCTACATATGCACCAAAAGGTTTACATATTCTTACAAGGTATTTTAAGGCTTCACTGGGTTGCCTTTGTACAGGTATCCTGAAAGCACTGAGACTAGCACTGCTGGCTCCAAGGAATATCAGAAGTGATAGAGCAACAACAATAGCAAAGCATCCATATGACACTGGCAGGCTATAAGTATAAAATCAGCCCATAAACTGTCCTGTGGAATGTATCTTTTCATACTGCAGAACCAACAGACCCTGTCAGTTTGGCAGCTATGGCCAAATGCAGCCTGAACTCTTTAAACATGTTAGTACAGATACTGTTGGACAACTGGACACAACTCTCAAACGATCACACAAACTGCTGACCTGTTCAAACCTGAGCATCTCCCCATTGTTTTAAACACAAAAAATGTTTGTACATGCACACACTCCCTTGAATACAAACTATTTTGGAATCTACACAATGGATTCATGACAGTAAGTAACACAAGTAGGCAGGAGGGTTTGCAAGATGTGTCTTCCAGGCTACACATGCAAACCTAACTCCATCCACACAATTATGTCACAACCCAGTTACATGACAACATGCTATTTCTCAAACAATAAAATATATTATAGCATTTTTTCCTGAATCATAGTGGGGGTTTTGGGTTTTTTTTGCTTTGTTTTAAAGTCCCACCCTATATTCTCATATGTACTAACAGCAGCGGGCATGGCTTGGCTTAAAAGAATTTCTGGTATCCACAAGCTTAAATACTGGCCTAGAAATGCAACAGGCTGCTTCTTTATTTAAAACATAAATTTTTTTAGTGTCTACAGGAAAAATCACAAATACATAAATTTATGTTTTAAACCAAGTATAAAACATACTGTGGTGGTTACCAGTGCTATCCATCCTGCATGATTTATTCATAAACAGTGTAAGACCAGATAATCCATAACACTGCAAACAAATGTGGTCTGGTTTCATTCACATCTTCCATGCAAACAGATGCTTATCATATTTTTCTCAAAATAAAACAGCTGTTCCACTGTTAAAATCCTGGGGATACAGGTTAAAAAAATTGCAATTTACAGTAGGTAATAGTTTGGATATTTGCTAGTATTATGTGAAACACTGTGTTTTTAATCAAAAACAAGACTGTAAAATTAATCATTGTGATCACCCAACAATTATATTTTATTCTTGGCTTGCATTCCACCGGTGTAATCGTTGTTTTAATGGCACTTGTGGATGGCTGTGAAAGTACTAGGAAATATCAAAACGTACCATCAAAAATAAAGACGTAAGCTTATGATTAACTGTTTAGCACAGAGGTTTCAGAGCAATGACCCAAAGCAGTAATGAAAAACTTAGTTTTGCAGTTTTTATAAAGGTGGCCAAGTCATTAAACAATTAGTGCTTGCAGCTCTTTTAAGCTCTCTCAGGGACATGAACTTGAGCACGGTCCAGAAGAAGTGACTGAAAATCATTCCTCGCTTTTACAGTAGCCTTTGCAAACCCCATTTAATAAAATCACATCATTCCAGTTTTGTTCTGAGCAAGCACTTTGTACTAATTTACCAGTCTGAGCTGGATAAAGGCCTTGAAATAAAGAGAAAAGAAGTAATTGTCCTTTGAGACAGCAAAGGCTTTCTAACATGACCACGCTAGATGAAGATGACCTGACACAGAAAGGGGAAAAAGCACTTCCTTGATACAGCATCCCGTAAGTCTAACGGCAAGAAGAGGATAAAAAACAAGTGTTGCTGTAACGGCAACACTGTGGGTAAGCTTTAAGGACAAGGCATGAATGATTAGTATCTAAGGCAACTATTCTCTTTTCCTCATGCACGTTATAGAGCTAATTATAGAGAAGTATTTCTGTTGCTTCTAACACAGCTATAAAGCACACTGGATATTTCACTTTCCAAAACAGGGGGACTTACATATTTACCAATATTGACAGAAATGGTAAATACTGAAGTGCCAGGTTTGTTTGGATTCCTTGTAGGAAAGGAGGACTTTTGAGCTGAAATACAGATGGGTACAAACAGAACACAGTCATAGAACGTTACATACGAGACCTTTATATTAAAGCACCTCCCCACCCAAACCTGGCCGTGCTCTCTTCACGCCCCCAAGTCCAACGGCAAAAACTATCATGGAAGTTGTTCAAGATACTAATGACTATAGTGTAACTGATGGGAGGTGACAACACACAGGTTAGATCTTATTCCTACAGTACAAAAACCACCTTCAACAGCCAGAAGCATGTTAGCTAACTGAAAGAATGAAAAAACTACAGCACCGTAAAAGGTAGTGTTAGCAATAAGGTATGGACACTGCAGTAAGACTACATAGCAGATTAATTATCAGGGTCCATAGCAGCCCTCAGCTGCGATAATACAGCTTTTAGTTATTAGTGAGCTTATTAAAATTAATCTTATCAGCCCTTGCATCTATGCTTCACTAGAAGTATACGAATTGTGCGATATTATTCATGTAATTATAATCAACTGTATAAGTTGTTTGTTTTCAAGATTCAAGCCTACATAAACTCTTTAAACATCAAATTAGCACTGTATAAAAGAGACAGCTAAAATATACAGACAAATATCAAAACAGTAATGTTCACTCAGATTTTAAAAATCACCTTCTTGGTGCTATGAAGCTTTGATTGGTTTCGGATACCCAGATGAGAATAAGGAGCAAAAACTGTAGAGCCTGAGGGGAAGGTGGAGCCACCAACTCAGCTAAATAAGAAGATGCAAAGGACTCACTAGAATAAGCAGAAATAATAACATTTTTGACAGCATTCTACAGTGAACTGAGGGGCAGAGATTTGATATTAAAGATGATGTATATGGTGTTCGGTATTCTTAGCTTTTCTGAATAGCTGAGACAGCAAGATCCTGAAGGCAACAGCCCTGGCTGAAAGCATCTCCAGTGGATACTAGAAAAGAGACCTTTAAAACCACCAGTTTTGGAAGTAATCAAAGCAAGTGTTCAAAACTGTGTGTAACGAGTACTATGCAAAGTTACATCACAATCGCAGCAACATTATATAAATAATGAGGAGAAATCTCATTATTTAAAATAAAACAAGAAACCTTTATATAATAAGTAGAAGGGTTGATTGAAAGAGGTTAAATGAAACTAGCTATGATGAAAAAGACAGTTTACTATGGAAATGAGACAAGCAGAATCCTGAGAGTGAAGCTACGCGAAAAACTTGCTTAAACAGACAAAAATGCTAATTTGATCCAAGTTCTTTTATGCCCCATCTATTAATGATATGGGAAAACAAGCATAAAGCTGGTGATAGTGGTATGTATATTTAGTATAAGCACTAGTAAATTATGCAATATGCACCAGAAACTTGACTATTGTTAGAACTTTTAGACACTTAAAATTACTTTCAGATAAAAAAACCCCAAAAGATGCTTAAATTAGCTCAGCCCATCAGTCCCATAGCTCATTCCCTTATCTTCATATTAATAGCAAATTAATCCAAGTTTCAGATTTATAACTAGCAATTGTACACCCTAAATTTTTAAAAATATCAAGAAACTCTATAGAATTGAGAGTTACATGCAGATGTTATCATTTTCCCTATTTCTGGCTAGAAAGTACAAAGCTGTTGGAATGCAAAGAAAACTGAAGTTAGCTCCACATGAGGACTTCGGGAGTTCTACACTTCACTCAACGTGTTTCCATCAATACTGAATACACTGGAAATACTAAAAGAGCGAAAGAACAAATTAAAGGTATATACAATGCTTTCCAAGTTATTTAGTAATTAACTTTACCTTGAATCTAACATTGTAGAACATTCTAATATCTTTCATGTCTAAATGAAAAGTTACAGGGAAAAAGTTTCATTCGAAAAACTATAATTGAGTATATGCAAAAGTAGAAAATTAAGATAAATATTATTTTTAACATAGCTCTTCCTACTTGCACAATTAAATGATAGAGTCTTTTTGGTATAAAACCTGAAACATTAACATCTTCTTTAAAATATTGTTGATAGGGAACTCCTTATTCTGTTTAATTTCAAAAAAATGAAACATAAATTGCAGTCTTCAAGACTTTGAAGCTCTTCTGGTTCATATGAAAGGCTCACTTTGCAGCACCTCACTTTTGAAATATTTGGCTAAATGTCAAAGAAATGCCTGGGCTAACAGGTTAGGTTAGATAGGATACAGATATTTACCACGTGGCAAAAAATGAGGATTGCAAGAAGATGACTTTTGCACCAACTTATAATATCTACGGGATAATTTTCACCAGGTAGTTAAATATGCACATGCAGCTAATATCCTTATTGTAAGGGTTACATACTTAAAAGATTTCTGGAAAATGCATCCATAGTTAACTGTTATAAAACCTGTCCTTTGCTGAAATTTCATGAGAATGGAGTGGTTACTGTCTGCTTGCACAGATGACTATTGAGTTTGGGAATCCAAAAGGAAGTTTTCACAGAAACGCACTTTTAAAATAATAATAATATTTCCAGTCTTCTCCTGAATACAGTTTTAACAGCAAGTTCATTTTTGGAAATGTAAATAGTCCTAAAGATTAATCTATATCCACTGCTTTTATTGAACCCAAGATCAGGCTTGTGTGTGCGGTTCCATGTGATTTAAGGCAACCATGTTCCATCCTGACCTCCATCAAAATAAGGTTCAAATTCCTCTTACCAGAATTCCTCTCCTTAGAGAGCCAGCTGGCTTACCTCACACCCAAGAGGGGTGCAAACTGACATACAGTAGATGATTGAGCACAAATTTTTAGCAAGCTCATGAAACAGCATAGACATATAAACTCAAGTTAAGTCCTCCATGACATAAGAGTTCATACAAATGCTTTTTGAAATCCAGCACAAAGATCTGAGACTTGAATGATAATTTTCAGTGTGTAGTAAATCAAATCCAAACCAACTTTGGAACTTCCAAAGGTGTTCCCCTTAAGAAAAAGGATTTTCTTTCTGTACCCTGCATTCCTTCTCTTTTTATATCTCAAATTCTTTACAACTCCATGTCACTGAACTTTTAAAAAAAAATTTATTTAAAAAAAAAAAGCTGACTTTTAGAGAAAACGTAACTAAAAAAGTCACCCAGGCTTGTAAATATTTTAGTTATGAGTAACTGAAAACCCACATATAATAGAATCTGAAATTTACTGTCACCACTTTGTGCTGTGCAAGTATCAAAACAAGTTCTCACAGATTCAGCTACATACTGGCACAACAGTTTAATCATGGTGACATAACTGTAAAACATGCAATTTAAATAATAATAATAATAATAATAATAATAATGTTACTACTACTATTAATCACATTATTAATTCTACCAGTATTTTTTTATTAGATATATATATACAGTAACATCTACATTTTAGAAGAACGGGCACATTTCACATTTCACGTTATTGTACGGATTGAACTGTTCAATTATGTTTCTTACAGCTAGAAACTTGTCAATAGTGCACACCTGCCCACTGATGGAGATTTAATATTTGAAATATTCTCCTACTGAAACAGGCACTGAAGGGCATACACATAGTTTAGAAACAAAGTCAGCATCTTGAAATCGGAATAGCAATAGCACTATTTAGTAGAACTTGAAAGTATCTTCTGTTAATTACTCTGCTACAAGCAATTATTTATTAAAGCATTTCTTGTAGCACCTTTCAAAAATCAAACGCAATAAATCACCTTTAAGCTATAACACAAACCAGCAATTTCAGACACATTTCCAAGCTACAGCCGTCAAATATTAGTCCAGACTTCCCAGTAACAGTGTACCAGGAACAAATCAATCACTTACTACACAGCTTAATACACTAAAAGAGATACTACAAAATAAAAAAAGTAAAGATATGTGCACATCCATGGACTAAATTATGATCAGTATTGCAGGACTAATCTAGGGCAGTTGAGAGAAGAAAGTTGATTACAAGAAGATCCTTCTATTCCAAGTGGGATAAAGGGAAGTTTTGACTGAAAGGCAGAGCAAGGAAAAGAAAGGGTAGAGAGGAGTTCTAATCTGCTCTGGATTGGTCACCCAGCATCCTCCCGAGGTCACTTGACTTCACCTACACACCAGAAGCCTTATATTTGTAAAAGTATAATGCGGCCATTCCTCAAAACAATTTTCTTGGGAACTATTTAAATTCTACACGAGAAATTTCTCTTTGTCCAATGACACTGAAAAGATACATAAATAATAATACGATTACCTGATTAGCACCTTTTGTCTCCATTTCAGCAATCTTCTAATGTTTTTTAAGAGATTGCTGTATAGTAAAAGTTTTCATTTATCTGTCCCAAGTTTCTTTATGTACTGGAGACATCCCGACATTTCTCCAGATTTTGGCCAGCTAGAATCTGATGAAATACCAGTGAAATTATAAAGATGGATAAAGAGTTGCTGAATATGCGAGGTGATGAAAGATTCTTTGGCACCTTATGCATAGCTTTTGTTATAAAATTGCTCTTAAAATAAGCATTTTATCCAAATTCATATTGAGGTATAACTTTTCCAAAAAAATGGTCAAAGCACCTGTGTCACCTATATTTCTGATATAATTTTTTAAATATGCACAGGCAAAAGAATCTTAAGCACTCTGATTTCATCCTAACATTTATTCCCAGTTTAAGATTTGTGTAATAGCCTGAGGAATCGCTTTCTTAACTCTTCAGTAATAAAGAATCAAGAAACAGATATTTTTTTCAATTTCCTTCCATTACATTTTATGTCCACATTTAGATGTGTCTGGCAAAATCTGAAAACTGACACCAATGTGAGAGTCCCCAGGGATTCACAAATATAATTTTCATGCCACTCTGAAAACCAAGAAAAAATGGAAAATGTGAGCTGTTATAAATTTGAGCTAATCTCCTCCTGCCATAACCTAAAATGATCGTCAGCAGCCAGGTAATCTTCTGGTATTCGACAGCACAAGAAGAGCTTGTCTATCTGAGCCTCAGTAACTGGTAAGAATGTCAGTATCTCCTAAAATACTTGCACAAGTAAATTTCTTTGCAACATTTCAATTCTGCACCTGCTTGCTTACCTAAGAGGGAGGAGGCAAAAAAAAAAAAAAAAAGGGGGGGGGGGGGGTGGTGCAAAAAAAGCAGCTGCAGTGTAGAATTCCTGATCTTGGCAAGCTTATTTTCAGGGTTAAAATTAGAGCAGCTCCAATGTTATACTGAAGGTCAGTGACACAAGACCAGCAATCATCTCCAGTAAGCTTGCTTTACTCTTCTATTTATGTATCCTAAAATATAATTGATTATATATGCACAAATTAAATCAAACCTCATCCAATCCCCAAGGACGGCATGAGGAAAATAATGTTTAAAACTGTCGAGACATTTTTTCATTGGTCCCATTTTCCAATGCACTGTACATCCTAAGTCTTATTGGAAGCTGACTGGATTTTAGTCTCCTCTCAAAATAAGGTGCTTAAGAAATTTCAGCTAAGGATAAAAGGCAAAGATGATTATTTCAAGATATGTTAACCACAAAACTAATTATTGTGATACCACTGTTTTTAACTCTGAATTGCAGAATTCCAGCTATGTTACTATGATTTCCAAAAGCTTAAATTTATTTACATGCAGTAATTTAAGCTCACATTACTGTGGAAAAAACCCTAAACGAACCACTTCCCTATTTACACAAACCTGGCATGAATGTTTTATTTTTTTTAACCTGATATTTGAATAAGAAAATTCTATAAAATGTGTCAAAGAACTCACACATTAATGTTTCTAAGTCAGTAATATGGCTGTGTATCTGAAGTAGTAGCAGAGTAAATCCTACTTTTTTCCAAGTCTTTGTGTTTGTCTTTAACCTCCAGCTCCTGGAATCAAGACATCATTTTTTTTCTGAGGTATCTATGTAAGCTTTTAGCCTTCCTGCTTTTCAACAAAAATTTGAAAATTCATCTGAATTTACGTTACAATTTCAGAAAGAAATCTAAAGGAAAGAATCCTACATAAAAGGTTTTCTTGAGTGTGTGGGAGAGGGTATCATTTTGTTTTAAAAATCTCGGGGTTAATTTTAAGATCCCAGGGTTAAAGATCTCTTCATCAATTTTGAAATAGTGTCAAAATCAGATTTCAGGTAATTATTCCATTTTGCCAGCCTCTATTATGCTACGGTCTATATTCAGTTTGATATGACCTTTCATTTCCTGTAGTATTGTTAATACCACTATAGAGCTTGAACTTACACACCCTTAGTAGGTATGATGATACTGATGTGATAGACAAACTAATTCAGGAGTCTTTGTAACACCACTGTAGTATGCACAAACAGCAGTATTACAGCACAAGCAGCAGTAACCTACTGCTAAAGGTAGTGATGAAATAAAGTCTTTTAGGCCAGATTAAAGTGATAGCAATACTATGGTGAAAGGAGATGAGGTTTACCCATGGGTTGCACAGTGACTTTTTTAAAACCACTTGTGCTCCACATGATGCATGCAGCAATTTAGCAATTCCAACAGAATTTAGAAAACGCTTCTCATTATTATACATGGATGATATATACCATTTACACACGTTATTTTTCTCTCTGATAAGGAATTCAGGTGTTGGATTGTTTTTGTTTGTTTTTAAACAAATAACTAAGCTAACACAATGCTAATTTGACAGCATTGTTTTGCTCATCTCTGAAGCCAGATGGTCATGGCCTTTAAAGATTGAAGACAGTCTCGGGTAGCACTATAAGCACCATGAGAAGTGGCAGGCAGTATGGTAATCAAACTAAAGTGACTTCCAGACAGAATGAGAAGAAAGGAGTTGAGAAAGGCAACAACAGCACGAGAATTAGAAAGACTCATGTAACCAAAGAAAAATATCAGTAATTATGACAACCATCTTACTCTTCCTATATCAAGGCCAGTACTACTAATCTTCTTGGCTGCAACTTCCCAGAAAGCAAGTACAAGATGACAATCACTGAATCAACATTTTTCTTAAGCAAAGAAACATTGAGAGCCAGTGAAAGTAACCATAGCTAATCAAACACATCGAAGTCCTGGGTCAGGCAAATCTCTCCCCAAGCTGCTGAAGTAATCAGTGCTATGAAACAGATAAAATGATAGCATTAACTCTTGACTCCACTATTATAAAAAGCATTTTATAGAGGACTGTCTTCTTTGGCTAAGGATGCTCTGCTTCTAATCAGCCAAGATCGATTAGGAATAAACACTGAATAATAAAATAGACATCCAAATGTCCAAATTTTTATTGGATGCTAAGATTTTATTTAAATAAATACTAATAAATGTTGATGTTAACATGCATTTTTTGTCATTATTTTTTATTAACCTGAATTAGATAACAGAAATCCCTAAATATCTTTTAACTTTTCACAACACCTGAAACTATTGTTTGCTTTACAGCTCCAGCAACAGCAATAAAATGACCTATCATTTTCTAGAACCACCTCTCAGGTATTTCATACATGTTTACTTAACAAATGTCCATTTCAAGTCTCCCGTATGCAGGTTTTAGCTTTGCTTAAAAGACTAAACAAAGGCTCAGAGCGATTAAGTCATCTGTTTTGATGGGAAAAGAACTAGAACTGATTAAAAGTCATTTAGTAAATCACAGATCACATTTCTTGCATTCTCAAAAAGAGTTTCTAACATGAGAGAGCTCATCGTATACAAGAGGACTTTATAATATTTTATATATTTTATTCTTCTCTAGTGCATCTTGGTTTTACAAGCTTGCTATCACAGCATCAGATTAAAAAAAAAAAAAATATTGCTGCTTCTTGCTAGCATTGCCCTGTCTATAACAGTCCTATCACTAGCTATTGAGACAACGGTTTTCAAGTTGTCACCAAGATCATGGAGCCTTTTCTTTCCAGTAAACAATCTTGTTGAAAAATTGAGCTTCCTAGCCTTAGGCTGCTGAAAATAGGTCCCAGAAAAACTGTGCTCCACTGTTACCGAAACAAACCATCAAAAAAGGTAGTGTCCTTTAAAATCCTGAATGACAGCAGTCTACACAGATGTTCATCTGAATGCAGGACGACTTAGTGGAAACACAAGAATAGAAATAGTCCATGAGGCATCAGACCCATTAGCTAGCTAAACCTAATGAACGTCTGTCATGCTCTGACTGGTTCTGTGAAGAGCCCTGTCTGTATCCCAGGCAGGTGGAGCGCAGAAGTGTGTTTGGCACGGAGGCTGGAGCATCAGCCTCGAGTGATACAGCTTCCTTTTGAGAGGTATGTCAGGTCATTTTAGGCCTCTCTTTCCTTTTCTGAATTCTGCATGATAATCCTGGCTCATATTCCCCCTTCTTCCTACAGGTCCTTTCAGTGTGCTGTCTCAGATCGAGTTTCCTAGTTGAAGACATTTAATAATATAATTCTTTATCAAGGTAGAAACCTGTCAGTAGCTAGAGAACAGTAAGCAACGTAAGGTTTCTTTCCATCCTATGGAAAATCCTTTTCTTCTTAGGTTTTAGCATTTTTTTACCTAGCAGAAATTAATAATAAATAACAACAATAACAATGCAACACTATTTTCAATTTATGACAGCTAGAAAGGGCTATAAATTTAAGTCCAAGAGAGATATTTTATGAAGCAAAAACAACTAAGGAAGCAGTCACCTTGGCAGTAGATTATTTTGTTGGGATAGCATGCTTTTGTTTGTACCTCTTCTGCTTATATATTAAAATATTTTTATCATTATAAGTAAATATATGGAATTCGCCATGACATTTAATTTCAAAATTCAAATTCCCAAATATAGCTTCCCAGACACTCCATTTGCTCACTGTTATAATTTTCCACAAATTTCCAATAGCAAGTAAAGACACAGCATCAAAAACCACTGCGTTATCTCTGAGGTGAATTACAAGACCCGATGGATGAGTTGCCACGTTATGTTCCTTCTGTTTATACAACTTCGGGTACAGACAGAGCCCTCTCATCTTTACCAGAAAGCGTTATGTGCTTATCCTATAGTAAGGGGAATGGACAGCAACATACCTAGCCATACAGTATAACACAACCAATATCATGGAACTAAATACTGTCTGAGAAAACTCTCTGCCGCACCCCTCCTGCTTGGCAATGAGTCCCACTAATGACTTTTCAAATGAAATACTATGGAATACAAAAGAACAGGGCAAGGAGGTAGAATAAAAGACCACAAAATGTTACATTTTTGGACATCCAAAATACACATCAAACAAAAAGCATTCATACCCTTTAAATTAGCTTGCAAGAGCCTAGCTAGTTAGAGAGAAATAATGAAAAATGACATCATCTCATCCAACTCACATAACTGAATTTAAAGGAATAAGTATTCATTAGTTTGAATTTAGCACCAGAAGGTTAACTGAAAATTATTTGCTGCACTATTTACATGCATGTATCAACACAACTGAAATTATATTTGAATTTCTTGGTGAAATTCTACTCTGTTCTGGAGACTGACCCCTTTCCAACCGTGACAGGAAGCTTTCTCTCCATTTCCACTTATAAATGAATACCTTCAGATTTCCTTAGCAAAGTTTATTTGTTTACACTTTCTTTGAAGCCTATCTGTTCCTCAAATCCCTTTTAAACAATTAATTAAATATTATACATTTAAAAAACATTCTTTTTAAGTTTTCAGTGACATCCAGAAATTCAGATGCCTTCAGGAACTAGTAGCACTGCATTTTTTACTCTACTGTAAACCAGTACTGAATTTTGTCATGTCCAGGATTATTTTTTTTTTTTACACATATAATTAACTGAGTATGTACTAGTCTTTTATTGAATAATTTGGTACTTTCATTGGTGTGAAGAACAACAAAAAGTATCATAAATCCTACGAGGAAAGAGTGATTGCTGACACATACTTCCGTCATTCCAAAATCTTGCGCTTTTTTGTTCTTGTCTGAAAGAGCCCTGTTTTGTAAGATATTACCACATAAGATTTCTTTCTTCTGATTTCTACTTGCAATTAATCTAAAACATGCACCTTAACATCATATTCACCCTCCTGTTATGCTTATTTGCGCTATCCTCAGGTATTGATAAATGAAACAAAACCCACAATCCTCGTAAACTAAGATAACCCTGCTGGTTTACTGTATTTGATTAGCAGCAATTTTGTTGAAATTTCTAGGTTTAAGAAGGAAACAGTCTGGATGTAAGTTGCTATTTTTGCAAACAACATCAGCTTTGCAAAGAAAACTCTCCCCTCCACTCTCCGAACCCTGCTACTTCTGCTTGGGCTATCAGAACCCTTTACCAACCCCCTTTGATTTAATATAGAAGCTACATGCACTCGGACGTCAAAACGTCTTTGTAGTTGTGCTTTGTTCTGCTGTGCTGGAGGTTGGGTCAGAAAGCCTTCGACTTCTAGCTGGAGCAAGTTGTTTAATCTTTGGTGTCAGAGTACAGAATCACTCTCCTCTTTGGGGCAGTTGCTGCTAGACAGAAAATAATTCAAATGGAGTGGTTTAGAAGGTCCACAGTGAGTATAACAGGGCACGTGCTGATGAAACAACCACTGGAAGAGTTTCAGCTCAAGTTTTGAAGCTTAAGCACAGCACTTTCACAAGTCACTTTTGCAAACATTCTTCCTGATAGTCATAGTTACAACAGAACTCCACTGAAAAGAGATAACAGCTATACCCCATAAACTTAAGGGGGTTTCGACTTCTGTGCGTTCATGTTATGGTACTGTGATGATGATGTACCAGTTGGTTCTATTACGTAAAAAAAACCCCAAACAAACAAAACAAAACAAACCCAAACAAACAAAAAACCAAACCCCAAACGACCACCCATCACCAAACATTACTACTATCACCTAACCAACCTTCTGCAAAAGGTCCATGGTACAGGACTCATGCTAAAATTCTTAGTTTGCATTGACACAGAGCTGACATCCTATATGCTTTAAAACAAAACTACCAGAAGCAACACCAGTCAACATCAAATCTAGAGGAATTATTTCTAGACTGTATAGTATTTTGCAAACCCTAAATAAAAAGAGCCTTGCAAGTGAAAAGTATTATTTGCCCATGTAAGGGCCCTAACATAGGCCCTTGAAAAAATGGAAGTTGTGAATATTCTGTTGTACATGTTAAAATTATGTAATAATAATAAGCCCCCCAGATTTGTCAGATGTGTATCTAAGAAAAATGTTATATTAAAAGATTCCTATGTGACATATAAATATTCTCTAATTATTTATTTGCAAACATCAGCAGAACTGATTCCCCTCACCAAAACACATACTGAACAACCATGTATTTCTGTTGTAATACTTATTCTCATGAGATTCTCCAACACACCTTGAAGAGCAGAAGCTCTTAAAGGTTGGACTTGCTATATGGATATATTGCTCTACTATGATACAGATAGACAGAATGTCTTTTCTTATATGAGTCTTCAGAGGACATTCTCCCCAGAACCTCTTCCCAGGACGGCATGCAAAACAACCTTGGGGCATATTTGTGTGGCCAGGCACAGGCTCACTGCATTTCAGGTTTTAAAATATTCATGAGCTCAAGGTCTGGTTTCAGCTGGCTACCACTTAAAGCAGTTTTAGGGGCTCTTCATATCTTTTTGATTGAAGGAGCGCTATTATCAAAGAATTTGACAAATAATGCAAACACATGAGCAAGATCTGGATAATGTTATGGTTGGCAGGCCACAGGGCCTTACAGTTATAACATATGTTTTCATTAAATCAGATATTCACACAATCCATTTTCTAATGAGTAACTATTCTGGCAGGTATCAAAGACTATCTGTGAAACACTGGTTAAAAACTAAATTTTAAAAGGAAGCAATAGAGTAGGAATACTTGTGGTTTATTTCTTTTTAAATCACAGAAGTATTTGGGAAGTGAGGAACAAAGAACACATGGGGGGACACAAAACACCAATAAAAATAACTTCTTAAAGAAATGGAACTGTGTGTCCACTGTTAACATTTTAAAAAAATTATCTAGTTTTTAACACAGTTCAATAAAAGCACTTAGGCTGATAAAGAAAATAGTACTGAATTCCAGTCAACAACTGTTAACTCAATGGGGATACCCTGTTTGACAAAATATGTCAGAGCACCAGAAAATGTTCCTGGCCAATGGTTCAGTTCTAATGCTGAGTCACACAAAAAGATTGTGACTGGCCCTACATGAAGATGACCCAAGCTTAAGAAATCTACAAGCTTTCTTTGATAAAATCTGCAATTTTCCTGTAGATACTTTTAGTTGGTCAGTTCAGCAGGACTGGATCAGCAGTTGTTTTATTGCATATATTAAGATCTGGCCAAAAGAGGATATTTAGATGAAGGACATACTCAAAAATAAAAATCCAGGTACACACTTGGGAGTCAATATTATTTTGTTGAAGAAAGAATTGTTCAGTGTCTTGTCCTGTGGATGTCATTCTGCAATTCAGATAGCTTAACTACCAGATGATGAGTAAAATGTCACTACTTTCAATGGTTTTGGAAATCATCTTTTGGTAACCTCCATGATAGTCCTAAAGAGATTTTAAAATGCAAATTATGATATAATTGGCAAAACTTAGAGAAAGAAATAAATATGGAAATAACAACTTCCCAAGCTAGTCTTTTTTTCCATTCAAGATCATCATCACGTAGAAGTTGTTCAGTTTTGCAAGGTCTCCGCTGTCTTCTAGCAGGGAAACTTAAAAGATATCTCTAGGTGGAACACTTTTGGACCATATAGTTAATTTCTCTTTAATATTAAAATACTGTAAAGCAGACTTCCTGTCACCATCTTGAACACTATAGATACTTCTGCATGTAATTATAACTCCTGAAATGTGAAAGGCAGTGGTGTTGAGATTGGGACTCCAAACCAGTCATTTATAAATAAATTGATAGTATCTCAAAAAGACAAACAAGAAAGTTAAGACATTTTGTCCCTACACTTGTCTGTGACTAGGCCAAGAGTATTTCATTACTTTTTATGTGGTTTCTTTTTCAAAATGCAAATTAAAAATGACCTTTGAGTTGTGCTAGATTTAATGAAAGAGTGCATTCTTTCTCTAGTACTAAATGGCAGAAAAGAAAACAGATGGGTGTGAAGAAAACATGGGTAAACCACCAATCACTTTTATTTCTGTTACAAACTAATTACAGTAAAGATTAAACCCAAGGCAGGCTGCACATTCAAGGTAAAAGAAGCAGAATGGATTGGAAGAAAGAGCTGTTTCATTAAGGAAAAACAGACAAATATATGCATAATTTAAGTAAAGATGGTACAGTATATACTTACATGGAAAGATACATGCTGCTAGAAATAAAGCAAGGTAGATTCTCGTTATGCACTTCCTCAAAATGAAGAAGAGGCAGGAAGAAAAAAATGGTTTCAAGGTCATTCTCACTTTCTACCCCAGTACAACCTATTTAGCCTCCTGGCACAATCTTTGGGCACTTCTGGAAGGTGGATGAATGAGCACTATGATTGTATTATGCCAACATCTCCCCTTTTCCTACTCCTGCCTGGGCACAGAATACCTCCCAGGTTTCGCTGGTGTTGGAAGCACCTGGCAGAGACTAATTTACAAACAAGAGAGTTCTGTGACCAAGTCCCAGTAATCGATGTTTTCAGTTTTGATGAAAAAACAAACAGGAGACACAAATTCACTTTGTAACAAATAACTAATACTAAATTAGTACCAAGCATTAGCAATAAAAGTTAAATACAGTAGAAATTGGTTGAAATGCCGGTCACCAATGTGTCGTCATCACCATCTAAAGGTGTTTATCTGGGATTGAGGAAGGACTGGCCATACCCATAAAATGTGAGACTGTAATAATAAAAAGCAGAGCCTCTGAAAATAATTTAGGGAACATGGTGGGCAAGCAATTCAACAGAAAGTCCTAACATGATGTGAAAGCAATATATGTTAAAGTAATTGATTTTAATTTGAGGGTTAAAGAGATAGGGAGAAGTAATGAATAGAGGAACAGAGTAGGCGTGGAAAATCATTTTACTTCTGTTTATTCATGAGACTAGATTAGTACATACTGTTCTGATAGCCATATCTTTTTAAAGCATGTCGATAAATTAGAAAAGGTGATGAAGAGAGCCACAATCCATACTTAAGGACTGGAGAAAATACCTCAGAGTGAGGGGTTTCAACACTACAATGCTTTTAGTTTATAAAAAATATGACTGGGAGGCTATTTCATTACACTGCATAACAGCCCCACACAAGGACAAAACACTAAATATTAAAGGGCTAATATTCAGTATTAATATTACAAAAGTAGCTTTCAAGGCTGAAAGTGGAAGCCAGACAAAATTAGACGCACTTTTTACCATATGGTGATTAACAATTTGAACAGACTATCAGGTAAATTGGTGGAGTCTACATTTTTGAATCAAGCCAGTGCTTTTGTGGAAGATAGGCATTAGCAAATACAAGTTACTGAGTGCAGTTAAGGGATAATTATGTGGAATGCAAGGCCTGTGAGGTACAGAACATCAAGCCAGTCTGAATAGCTTTGGACTGCATGAATCTATAAACGTGAAAAATAATGGGATTATCTGATTGGATATTAGAAAAGAAAAAAAAATACTGAAAGAACCTTCTCCTCTGGACAGAAATAAGGCACTAAATTATCTCATGTAGCTAAAAATGTCATATAATTATAAGCAAATGGAAACGCTTAGGCCACATCAATCATTGCTATTGCTATTGCTGTAAATAGAATTATTGTCATGCAAGCACGTATATATACACATCAACACATACAAAAATAGGCTATAGTGGAATATTATTCAAACTCCTCATCCTTGTCAAACTTTTTGACTCAGACAAAATGGAACAAGCATCCAAAGTTCCAGCTAAAAACTTACAAAATCAGAAAGCAAATTTGTAATCTACTCTCCAAATAGACATACACAGAAAGCACAATTAATTGATCTGAAAGTTGAGTCCAACTAAATGCCTAATCAGTGTGAGTAAAGAGCATGCATTATGCACGTATGTTGAATACATATGCACAGATCTAGACAGTTCAGGATCATAAAGTAATAAGCCTAGTAAAAGCAACAGGGGAGGAAGATACAGATCCATTCCCTTCAGACAGAATACAGAAAGCTGAGCTAGCAAGACATTACATACAAATCTAAAAAGCACAGTACTTTTTTCTTTCTTTTTTTTACATAAAGCTGTTCTTCATACCAGGGTTGACTATAAAATAACCACTGACTATTCTGTTTTCTCAAATAAGCATCTTGATGTGTACAAAGTGACAGACTTCAGCACTAATCTTCTCAGCGTGCCTGTAACTGGACCCTGAGACAAGCCAGTCTACACCTGCTTGTCCACAGGATGCACCTCTGGTTCTTCTCCCCAGAATCCACTAACAACACTTATTAGCTTCGTCCTTCCCTGAGAAGTGGGGCTGTGCTGCCTTCTGGTTCTCATTATTGTATTCATTTCAATGCGGTTCCTGAAGTCTGATACCTCAGTACTTGAGAGGTCCTGCATGCGCCACCGAACAGTGATTCAACATGACGTTGTGACAGAAAACAGGGAGAAGGGATAGAAATAAAAGAACAAGGGATCAAAACAACTGCATTTGGCTCTCTGTGGGGTGTGCCTATCAACACCAATAACTGTTAACAGCGAGTCAGATGTCACATTGATAGACGAGTCAGATCACTCACATCAGTCTTCCATTTGACTGGAAGCTATCGGTCTTCTTCCCTTATCTAAAAGGACATATAAAAATATAATGGGCTAGTAACTCTCCCCCCCCCCCCTTGCTATTTAAGTTAATTTTGGTAAGTTCTTCATTCCCCTCCGGTTCCTTAGTGATCACTGTGCATTTTGAACACTTCAGGACTTTTGGTGCTTTAAAGACTTTGCTCTGCAGCCACATCAGTGAAAGCAACATTCTTGTTAATGCTGTGACTTAACAGTATAGTGATCTGACTCAAGAAAACCTATGTCAAGAGACACTGACTTTAGGTATGAAGTATGTATTTTGCTTGGTTTACCAACAGTTGTATTCCTCATGCTGTGTATATATGCAGGAAGAGGAAAAGTAGCAGTCAGTTTATCTAACAGAGAACTCAAGAGACTGAGGCTTGTGCTCCTGACTGCCACTAACCAACAACTTGGTAATACAGATATTAAATATTTGTAATTTTGGGGGATTCTGTTTTCTTACTCAAATATCCATTTTTATCTTGGAACAGAGAATATTACTTTTCCTATGGTGCATAGAACAGTGCCTATATCACACAGAGCATTCCTGTTCAAAAATTCATTAAGAGTAGTGAAGATGAGTTTGCAAACAAATTTGACTCTGCATCTTTAGAATTAGATGCTAAACAGGTTAAAAACTTGTTCAGGAGGAAACATAAAAGAACTTGATTTTTTTTTTCACTTTTCATGCAAAGATTTAATTCCCTTTTCCTGTTGTTTGTGCTCATGAAATTGTCCTTATGGACAGTCAATCCTGAAAAGATGCAGTGGCTAATTTTAGTTAATAAATTGCTTTCCTATGTATAGCCAAAAATCATCTGATAAGTTCTTTCTCCATCAGAGCTGCTATATCTCAGTCAATTTTCTAACTGTGAAGATTTAAAGACTTCTGAAACTAGTTCTTCAGAAAAGATGTGCTTGTATTAGGATTTTCCACTCACTAAAAGCACTGTCAAGCTTCTTTGCTCATCAGCCTTCCAGAACCTACATCCGTATTTCATTATATAGCACTCACCAGTAAATACTCTTCTGGGCTAGTTTTGGTCTCTTTTTTTATATATATAAGAAAAGTCTGATACATATATAAATCATTAGGAATTATTAACTAAACAATTGCATAAATAGTCTATTCTAAAATATATTGCAGATGCTTCCAAGATAATGTGCAACAAAATGAGAAAAGTCTCACAGAAAGAAACATACTATGTTTCAAACATAATTTCTGAGCTGTTTAAATATGAAACAAAACCTTGTCAAGCTACAAGTTTCCAGCTGTTATGATATCATAAGATAAATTTACAGCTACAAAACATCTTGGTGAGAAAAAAAAAAAATTGCTTTTACAAAGTATGGAAATATAAATGTTTCAAGCACTGCAACTGTCCAAACAAATTAGTACAAGCAAAAATAGTTGAATTCAGTATGGTTTGATTTCGTACCGGCTCCATAGCACTTGTTATAATTACTTAAAGCTGTAGGCAAAATGTGATTTAAAGCTTACCATGATGCATTTAATGTTAATTTAAAAGGATGCGATAAAAGTATACAGGTGGTCTCAGTGTCTAGCATTTTGTTGTATTTTATTAACTGAAATAATAATTTATTTCCCTAATTAAGCAATAACGAAGCTGGATAACTGGGCTCTGAAAGCCTGCTACGTGTTCATGTTTAAATTCTTAACCAGAGCTCAAATGAAAAAGGAGTTTCTTTCCTCCGTGACTTTGAAAAGAATAGAGTGGTGATTAACAGCAATATTTTTTTTAATGAAACACAACCTTTCATTCCTGTCATCTTCTGGCCATCCTCGCTTGTACGCAGCTCTCTGACAAGTAGAATAATAACGGTCATACATCACTGCCCTGAAAGTCCAATCATCTAAATCTTCACTCGCTGCAGCCTCTGAGACTCAATTACTTTATTGACATGCAATCTTCATAAGGGGAGAAATATTGTGCATGTAAGGTCACTTGGTTATGAAGACATATTATCATATTATCTGCATGAGGGTTGCAGGGCTAAGACCTGACAGAGCTAATTATAATGGTACATGATAGAGAGCTCAGTACACATTATTTGCTTGGCTGAAACTAAAGGTGAGGTAAGACCATGACATCATGGTTTCAAAAGAAAATAATTCCCTTTCCCTTAGAGGCTATTACTTTTATTGTTTAATGTTTTATACATATTATATTAATACACTCCTCATAAGCAAGCAAGCAGTGAAAATTTCTGAACTCAACTTGTTTCCATTTGGAAGTACTTAACTCTTGAAGAAACCAAAGGTTGATCTGTAATAATGCAATCCTTTTTACTTGTGAGACTTAAATCACATCTTCACTGCCTTTCCATCACCCCCAAAAGTGTATCTACACATATACAAACACACACAGAGCAAACCAAAAGACAGTCCAAAATTTGAGCACAGCTAATACATACTGCCACAGTATTTTCTACATATCCAAAACCACGTAAGCCTCCAGTGAAATGCTGAGCAAAGTACATTAAAACAATGTTTCAAGTCTCTCATTCTGCAAAAGAAATTAATTTTCATCTTGCTTTTCTCTGTAGTGACTTCCTTTCCCCAATGTACCTCCTACTCTGTGTAATGCCTACTAATTCTTCATTGCCCGCCACTCAGAGTACTTTTCTGCTCTAGGATCACTGATACAAATGGAACTCCTAATCCTTTACTGGCCATTCCCTTCAAGAACAGCCAAAAAATAAAGCATCTGTTGTGTGTTTAGATAAACAATCAATATAAATTACTAAACTAATATACTGAACCTGTAGCAGGCTTCTTTAGGGTTTTGGTGCTGTTCTTTTGGGTCTTTGTGGTTTATTTTTAAAAACTAGCTTATACATTTATTTTTTTTTAATTTCTTTTTAACTTTTTGTTAAGTTTTATTCATATCTACCTTTCAGGTGGGAAACACAAACTTCTCTCTTACAATAGTTCCAGAATTGCAATATATGATGCTAGTGCCCCTGAGTATATATCATATACTTATAATGGGGAACATCTCTTATTTAATAAAAACTATATGACATAAGGATTCTGTGGCAAATCATGCTGTACAAGGATCTGCATTTTCCTGGTTTGAAGGTAGGGTACAGAAGCCATCCCAACTAATGGATCCCAACTCCAAATAACATCTTCGCTCTCAGCAAGTCTTTACACCACTGATTGACTACAGTGAGATTCAGCATGTGCACAGCCATGTAACTTGACTGATACTGTCAGACTGAGACCTCACATCTAGGTGGTTTCAGTTATGTAATTTACTGAACTTGTTCTACTGACAAAAAACCAAACAAAAACCAAAAGTTATTCATAACAACATATATACAGGCTACCCTTTCTGAAACAAAAAGAAAAAAAGAAAAAAGTAAACTGCACTCCTAAAACCCTAAAAATATCTTTTCTTTTTACCAAATGTTGTAAATTTTACAAATTATATGTCAGATATTATGCCATCCTTTTAATAATAGCTTAGTCTGCCCATCTGTTTTTACATCTTGCTAACTGAGTCTGCTGTGTTTTGCTTCTGCAAGAATCCCATCTGAAGTTGGGTAGCATGTAGAAAGCTTACATGATTTTGTATTTAAGCTTAAGACTTCCCATAGTGTGATATTTCAAAAGAATTTGATTCACCTCTGTATCAGCAAAGGAGTATAAAAAAGTTCTTGGAAGATGACTGCAGATGCAAATAGGAAGATGTTAGGCCCTGTCTCTCTCCAAGAGTAACATTCATGGTTAAAAGCATTTTTTGCTGAGGTTAGATTCCAGCAGCACAAAGGAGACAGTGAAGTAATCAAGACCCAGAGGAGGAAAAAAGTACACCAGAAAAAAACCCAAACTAGAATAGTATAGCAAGGACTGGCAGACTGGCCAGCTGATGAGAAAGCAGTCAGTTAGTGAGCCATTAAACTAGGAAAGAGAAACAAAACGTCTCATGTGACAGCTGTAAAATTCTGCCTCTCAAAGTGAGTTGTTAATTTAAAACTTCCCACTGTCCTGCAAGCTTCTGATAACTGGGATATGATTGACATGAAAGACCCTAACATGCATGGAGGGGAAAAAAGGGCCACCAAAACTCAGGCAAGCACAGAGACCAAAATGCAGATTGTGAACAGGCGGGCTACACATGTAATTTCTTAAGCAACTATGTGAATACTCAATTTATGGAAATATGAAGGAAAAGGTCACCCCCTTGGGCATCAAAGACTTTTTATCAAGGAAATGGAACAAGAACTAAGGGAAAACAAATGTTAATGTCATGCCCAAAACCACAAAACATTTTTATTGCCAAAATTGCTTTGAAACTAACAGGGCCAGGCACATGATATCAGCTCAATATATTTCAGAGCTATAGCTTGCAAGGCACCTAATTCAAGTTACAAAATGTGAGGTACACATGGCTAGGTGTTTTCCACCTAGCTGTAATTAATGTGGACAACATGACATTGATAATATCAACCATAGAGGAGATGGAACTGGGACACTCTCCAGAAAATACAATAAAAAAAATGAATGACAATTAAGAGTAGTAGCCAAAAGGGGAAATGAGATCCCCATATTGTGCATCTGATCTTGAAGACAAAGAACGAATAATAAGGGAGTGAGCGGAAAAACAAGTACATAAACAGGGAACTGCTATAATAAAAGAGAGAACAAGGTAAAAAAAAACAAACAAAACATACAGTCACTTCCATGGTTGTTTAGCACTTACAGTAGATAATATAAAATACTATTAGTGAATGAAATATTCAGTATTGAACACTGAATGAAACATGCAACAAAGGTTCTTCATTATGTTCTTCCAGTTCCACAAATAACCTTTAGAAGGAAGTTTCAGAAGTTGGCAAGAACACATTAACAAGAAAAAAAATGGCAGTACTGTTTAGGTACAGAATGGACTAGTCTATCCTAATTATAAAAAACTTACAGTGGTGGAAAAGTAGTAAATAAATAAACCCTTGTTTAGCTGAACATGCAGAGATACTGTGCAAAACACAAAAGTGTTTTCAAAATATAGTTAGAGAATACTGGGTACTCTCTAAACTTCTCCTTAAGAGAAGATTGGGGGAAAATAAATCTTTCAGCTTTTAGCTCTAAATTATCAGCTATTCCTATGCAGGATGTAAAATTTGGTGATAACAAAATTCAGCATTTGACATGAGACTTTTCTGTAACATTGGCTACCAAGTGATGGTCAACCGTGAGCAGTGAACAAACAATTTACTAGTACTGTAGAAAAGAAGAAAAAAAAAGTTGGCCTTTTGCTCTCCTTTTTAATACTATAAGCAAACAAAGAGATGAGTAAGGCACAGCTTATTTTTTCAATACATTTCCTACTGTTTCTTTTCTATAAAATTAATTGTTGTAAGTGTCATCAGGATATAGTGCTCAATGCCAAGCAAAACTTTCAACACAAAACTCCTTTGGCAAAGTGGAGACTTAGTGACACTAAAGTGTTTTGTGAACGCATCAGTTTGATTTAGATTTGGTAAAAAGAAGGAAACACACTAAAATAAATCTTGAAAAAACGCCGATGTTTTGTATCACTGTTTTTAAAATAATTTCAATATGGGTTTAAAGCAGTTTTGAAATTTCTGAGGCTGTTCAATTATTTTTAATTGCCACTGAATTGAAAAGGTACTATGTTACTTTATTGACACATTACTGGCTTGCAAAGGAGACAAATGTGTCTATAAAATAGATTTCTAGTCCAGCTGAGACTCATAGACCATCAAAGAGAACGAGGACACAAGGGAACCAAATTACAATTTCCATGTGGCACTGTTCCAACATACCTTAACGTGTATCTTGGTCTACCCCACTTTCCTCATCCACCCCGCCTCACACACACAGAGATATATTAAAACCATAACTGTGGAAAACACACAGTTTCCAGTAAGAGTTATTATTTGTTGAAAATAGTTTTCAGCCAAATCTTACCTAAAACTTGCCTGCCAGCTGGACATATCTCTGGAAATGTAGGCTTCCAAAGAGAAAAATGACTAACATAGCATGGGAGGGAGGGAGGGGGAAATAAGGGTGTCTGACATGTCACTGTCAAAGGCCTGATAATGGTACAAAGTTGTCTGAATTACAGCTTGAATCTAAATTCTTTTACTAGAAAGAAGAAAAATGGTATGTTAATCAGTAATGTCAGTTGGAGTTTATCAAGAAAGCGTTGCAAATAAACTGAAAATTTTATTAATTTTGGTAATACTAAAAGTAGTAACAAATGTGTTTTTGCCATCCCCACTCTGTGGAAACACAGACCAATTGACTAATCAATAAGGTCAATATCAAAACTCTCCATTGACTTAAAACCCAGCAGATTCCAGCTCGAAAGCATTTTAGAGGGAAAATCTAAGCTTCGAGCTATGATGATTACTTCAAATAGTTTCACCAGTTTGTATTTTTGGAACCCTTCTGGCAATAACTCCTCCCTTCAAACCATTTCCCAAGTCACAGCTTGTTAGAGAGAATGCTAAACGAGGATATAATGTTTTGGGAAAAGGGTAGGGAAACCAAAAGCCATAAGAAATAAATAGCAAATAGAAACATTGTTTTAGTGACCTATAGTCTATTAAAAAATTGTCGAGCAAATATTGTCAACCTTTTAGGATTTGGACTCTAATGATCCCTTTTGTCATGGCTTCAGGGGGTTATGTGCGTATTTCATGAGTTTGCCGTACACAAACTAGTAAGGAACTGTAATAAAATCCAAATAAAGACATGGCAAAAAAAGAAAGTGATCTTAAAAACAAATAACCAAACAGTATAAAAGAAAATATTAGGAAAGAAACTGATAATACCCCCTGTTGCCAAAATCTGGAGATGTAAATTGCTTCTGGATTCTTCCTCAGATTGCTGTAAAATAAATACACTTTTTTACCCTGTCATAGACTGATCACAACAGATCCAAAGTCAAATCTAAACAGGAGTAGAGACCAAGAGAAGCATTTATCATACTGCTCCACATCCATGTAGAACAAACTTTTCATACAAATATAAAGCTTGAATGAACAGGTACCACACAAAACCACACATATGTCCTGTACGCCAGCCCAAAGACTGACAAGCAGCACTGCCGCAGCAGTTTAAAGGAAGTGTGCTAGGAATCAAGCTGCTTCTTCCCTACCTATCCAGCCTCCAGTTGCAAAACGTAATGATACTTTCTCCTTTTCAATATATCAGATTAATAGAAACAAATATACGGTTATCCATTCCCCCTTTTCTGAACCATCTGCCAATATTTCCTTGCCCACAGAGTCAGGAGTTTTCCAGTGCAATCCAATTTTTAAATAAATAACACATGAGACTGTAAACCAGATCTATGCTCAATTTTTTTATTTTTTAATTTATTGAGTTCCATCATTAATCAGATGGGTTTTTACAAGGATGAAAAAGGAAAATCCAGGGCCTTTGGCTGTTCTGATCACCTTCTTAAATTACTGGCTTTGCAAAGACAGAAAAAAACCTAAGTGCTAAGGTTAACCACACAATTACATACCATTTCTTTTTTTCTTTTTTTTCTTTTTTTTTTTTTCCTAGTTCAAATCAATCCATTACTAGGCAAAGTTACAGTATTTTGGAGTCAGCTGTTAGATCTGACCTCTAGAATTCATTCATCTGAATCTTCTTGAAGTGACATTGCTTGTCAAAACTCATAAGCCAATCAAATTCTTAAACTGAAGTGAGTTGTCCTCTCAAATTAAAATGATACTTTACCTCGATTTTTCAATACAAAACTTGCATTGTGCTTTCCTGTCAGGATCAACTTTGTTTTCAGGAACTTTATCACAATCCAAGTATTTATCCCTTAATCTTCCAAAGGGCCAGGAGGAGAGGGCATGTAACTGAAATTCTCTTTGACGAATTGACACAATTTGAATGAATGACAAAGTAGGTGAGAATATTCCTATTGTGTTCTAAGATGTCTTCATTTTAAACCAGATGGGGAACAAAGAGGAGCTCATGCCAATTTCTGAAGCCTCAGGAGTCACTCTCCCTGCAGCTCCTCCTTTCTTCCCTTGTTCCCAGTCATGCTCACATATTCAACTGCAGGGCAATAAATTCCGTTCTTTTTAAGGAAAAGTGCTACAAAACTCTCTCCTTTGATGGAGATTTTACTGTAAGCAGAATGACAGATGCACACACTGGTCCCTTCCCAACATTTCTTCAGTATAGTTAGTCCAGCCCAAACAAAACTCTTCTGAAAAATGAGATCCCAACCCTCCACCCAGTGTGCCAGCAAAGTGTGCTTAAGTCTCACTTCAGTAGGATAAAAGCATATGCTCGTGTATCACTTCTGAAGAGATATTTTCCTGTATAGAGAGCTTACGCTTAGGAATCTTATTTTGGGCAAAGCTAGAGGAGGGCACAATTCATTAGGAGCAACAGCTAATTCTTCAAAAGGAGCAGTTTAGCAATGCCTATCCATTTAATTTATTTCTCCACCTCTTCACTTAGTGGTGACCAGAATGTTATGGGTCTAAGACTCTTCAGACCGATTGCATTTCTAAACCATAATCCTAGACTACATATTTCTGCATAAATGCGATGGCAGAGAAAAGGCTGAAAAGGCATACGAGGAATGTTTTGTTGAAACACAAACTAATCCCTCTTTGTGCCATAGGACTGGAGAGAAGAAAGTGAAGAGAGTTAATATAACCTTCTACAGCTGAAGAGAAATCCCACTGCAAAAATTAGAGACCTGGCTGAGAAATTTGGATATGGGCTTCCCAGGCTTTCACTTTGCTCTACTGAGAGCCGTATAGCCCAGTAGATTGGATAGGAGTGTTTAGAAAGGTGCATGGAAAGGTGAAGGTAAAAGACAGTCTTGAAGACAGGATAAAAATTACTTGCCTAAACTACACGTACCAATCTGTTAACAAATTCTGAAATACTCAAAGCTGTAAAGATAATACCAAACATTAAAGTCAAGTAGCAAGATGAAGCATCAGTAAATAAGTGTCAGAGAAACTGGATTATAAAATTAAACAGGTATATATATATTTTAATGTCTGCTAAATGTTTCTTTCAGAAAACATTAGGCACTAATAAAAAAGAGTGCCTTCAGGCTTCTGTAGCACTGGATATATCAAAGGGGGTTTTTACTAACAATTTGGGGAGTTTATGCCTCTGGGTGCTACTGCTGTGATTTCAAAATAGAATTATCTGATGCTATGTGATTTCTTGAATCATTAGTTTTCCATCTCTTCTAACTTATTTTCCATCTTTCTTTTATTGATACACACACATATACTGATACAAACTGCCACAAAGGAATAATGAAGCGATCCTTGGAAATAAAATATTACCTGATACTTTCTTAAAATGTATTAAATATCTATACACCTGACATGACTATCTAATGTGATAATCCTGATTACTATTTGCATGCCAAATTCACCTCTAATATATATTGCAGGAGGCATTGCTGCATCCCTGCTCTGCTACACTGTCATCACAAGACTAAGTTGTACGTAATACATTCTTGTCTGACTTCTAAATACTGTAGCAGAAATACCTGTATCAGCTATTGAAATCAGCAATCACAAGCTTTAAAAACTACAGAGACCTATGACGTTGCACAGAACAGGGCCTTAAATTACTAAAATTAGAATTAAGGTTCTGTCATTCTTTTCTAAATGAAAGAGTTTTCCATTAAAAAATTAACACTATTCCTCCTGTTGGAGAACTAGTGTCAGAAAGGAAACACAAGGATTAAATGAGTAAAGAAGGTGAAGTGTATACTTTAAAGACTTTTCAGTACTATGCTACATAGTACTCCATCTTGCCTCAACAATGCAGAAAGTTTTCCAATTATTCTTGACAGGAAGCAGACATGTAAAAAATTGAGAAATTTCTCCTTTTTTTTTGTTTGTGAATGTGTAATTAAGACCCTCATGCTAAGCATAAAATGATCTGAACATCATCTAAAATAAATATGTGCTACTGAACCAGGATTGATAGCCAAGTAGCCGCCCATGAGACTTATCGCACGTAAACAATATGGAAATGTCAATAAAATAACTTTTCTACTTTTGACTTATCAACAGTGCAAACTATTTCAATAAAGCATTCCTTTCTGTCTCATTTTGCAATCTGACAAAGTTAAAACAACAAAAGTCAGAAATTTATCAACACATTCCTTATTTTCTTTGAATAAGAAATTTTTGCTATTAAGCGGAAAATAATTTGATTTTCTATTCTTCAATTCCCAGCACACATTTAACTACATACCACTAATACATACAGAAGAAGAATGACTGTTTTTGGAAAACAAAACAAAAAAACTTCAAATAGTGTTACCTCTTCTTATAAAAAAAAAAAAAAAAAAAAAAAAAAAGCCTTTGAATATTAAGGTTGGAAGGAAGCTTTGACTTCTTTAAAGATACATAGTCACCCTATAAGAATGTATCATTTCTCCCATATTCCTTCCAAAACAAGGAATATGCATTTTTTTCTGAATAACCAATCCAATGCTGGTTCTGATCCAGCAACAGATTTTACATATAGTCTACCTTTTCTCCCCGAGACCACAGAATTCATAAGAAGGCCTAAGCAGTTTGGAGAGCTACGAAGTAAATTTGATTAACAACAGATTTAATTTCAGTCAACTGTGTACAATACAGACTGTGTGTGCAATTTTGCAATGTCATAGACTAGTTGTTCATGTGACAAATTTATTGTGAAATCAGAAAAAATATAGTGGGGCTTGGGGGAACAAATGATTTTGAAGACTGTATGGCTACAACTGGACAAATATGATCAAAAGGAGATGGTGAAGTAAAAGGGAACATTTAATGATTTGAAACTCAAGATTCTAATTAGAGGTGAAAAACAGCAAGAATTTTTCTATTTATTTAAAACTATTCTTGAAAGAGACCAAGAGTGATATGCCTAGAACAAACATAAACTCTGACTTCAATGCAGTCAAGATTTGCATGGCAAAAGCTTCCAACTGAGAAAGAACTGAAAAATGCAAGAGTGAGGATGACAAATCCCATAGACTTCAGCTACTTTGCAAAAAAGCATGAGACAATAAGTAGAAAGGCTACTACTCAGGTGTTTTAGACCTAAAATGTATCAGTGCCTTTGTATATTATCAATTCTACCCAAGACTGGAAATGTTGAGTGAAGAGTGACACCTGCAGAATGTATCAATCTGCTGTTGTTCCTACTTTCTGAGCGAAGGTTGGTGGCAGTATTCCCCAGTCATACTGCCAGGTGAAACTTTTATAATAATCATTCCATTAACCTAATCTCTCTACCACGCTCCTTTAATTTTATTTTTTATAGAAATAAAATTGCTTTTAATTGAAATACATAGTCTCAACTCTAAAGACAAATTGTTGCAAAAAAACATAAAACCTCTAAAAATTTGTCTGCTGCCAGATTATTTTCACTATCTGTCTGATGCCATTTATCAAGATTCGGTAAATCCAATTGTTGGATATAAAAAAGAACAAACAATACCCTTAAGGCCACGTACAGCTCATCTTAGACATCAGTTGGGACTTCATATTTCTTTCCTTAATTTCTGGTCTGGGATCACGCAATACAAAGAACAACTCAAGCCAACAGTCCCATTTACACTGTCAAGTGTGTCTGAGAGATATTGCAAGGCTGCTAAATTGTAGTATACATCAGAATATTGAGAACACCAGAATTACAATAGAAAATTGGAGAACAATGAAAAATTAAGTGTGATGTGTGTGGGAGGAGGAGCAGGGAGAAAGAATCGGATTTGGCCTTTCACTTAACTTTCATCATTGCCTGTTGTAACAGCAGTGTGGTTGCAGATGCGATTGTGAGGCTCTAGGTAAGATATCACTTGTAGCAGGAGGTAATACCTTTTATTAGAGCAACTAACGTGACAAAAAGATAGACAAACTCTTGGGCACATATGCCCTTCTTCAGGCTTGCTCTTCCTCCCAGACCTTGTCTATTTTATACATTTGAGTCAGCTGATCAAACAGATAATTTTTGTGGCCTGACAACAGACATGAAGAAGGGCATATGTCTCCAAAAAGTTTAAACATTTCTTCTACATCAGTTGCTCTAATAAAAGCTATTACCTGTCATTGTAAACCTTGCCTCACTTCCTTTTCACATCCTGCACAAATGCTGAAAATTCCCTCAAGTAATTCAGATGCAAGGGAAGAAATACTTGCTTCTCCTTGTCTCTGCATTGTTTAGTCATGCAAAGACCAGAATCCAAAAGTACCAAAATGCTCCAGGAAAAGATACTGTCACGATACTTCCACTTTGACAAGCACCAGGAAGTACTAGAAATCTCATGGGAAATAGTCTTCTCTTGAGATTGCCAAACTGATTCACAACTTGGCATCAAATAAGCATTCTCATCTTCATTAGCAATAACTCCCAAAACACACAAACAGCTAAAGATTCTCCTAACTTTACTAAGAAAACAGACAAGAGTCTAGCCTTTCACTTGTCTCCTCAGTACCTTACAATGGCTAGTCTATATCATAATCGATAATGACTTAAAATCTGAATATAGTTTGAATGAAAGCATTTCAAAGCTCACATGGCTCTGTTCCCAATAAGTCTGGTCTCTATATAATGAAATGCATTCTTTCTGGCCTAATATTACAGACTTGGCAAAAGAAATGCCTGTGGTATGAGCAAAAATTCCAAACCTGAGTCTTGCAATTGCCCCTCTAAAGGGTCATTTATGGTGCATGTTGTTTATCAGCATGTGTCTGAAATGAATGCTGCTTCAATGCAAAGCATCAGGAGGTCACATTATAATTGGAATGCAATCAGTAGAATTCGTTATGACTTGGTTTCCTTTCTAAAATGACAATCTATGCTGCATATGCTATTATATTAATGTTTTCTGCATTACTAAAAGGAGAAAAAAAAAGCAAAAAAAACCCAAAAAAGCAGGAAAAAAAAAAAGCTGTGAGCAGCTGATATAGTTGTCTTTAACTAAAAGATCACATGAGCTAATCAAGACCCAACACAGTTCACCTTTAAAATACCAAACCATCTGGCTGGCTGTCCCATGATAAATCTCGATGATAAATGTCTTCGTTTTGATG
The DNA here is from genome assembly GCF_011004875.1 of Balearica regulorum gibbericeps. Taxonomy (NCBI): domain Eukaryota; kingdom Metazoa; phylum Chordata; class Aves; order Gruiformes; family Gruidae; genus Balearica; species Balearica regulorum. The sequence continues at coordinate 25,533,724 of NC_046190.1, read as the reverse complement.
TTACAAAGGAACCACAGACCTGCTCAGTTTTGGCACAGCTGAAAACACACTGGCAACAGCAGAATAGAACTCAGATGTCCAAAATATAGAATTAAATCATTGTGACCTGCAGGGCACAGTATATTTAGAGAAAACCTGATTGCAACCAAAAAAAAACAACCCAAAAACCAAAAAGCCCCACACCAAACCAAAGAAAGAAAGAGGTTTGGACCCATCAGAATTTCTCTCCAGAGAAAGAGACATTAAAAAAGAAATAATTTTCCATACTGCAATTTACTAGATACACAGCTTGAGATCAGTTTATTGAAGGGCAACTAGAGGTCCTAAGTTTTCCAAAGTCATCTTAGGAGCATGGGGTTTTTTTGTTTGTTGGTCCCATTGGTTTTGGGAGGGTTTTTTGTTGGTTAGTTTGTTTTTATCTCTACAATTCCATCTTCATCCAGACAAAGCAGAAAGCTTGAAATGGGCATGATAGAAATAATTACATTCTTTGATAACTGAACACATATTTTTTCAGTGTGTCATGATTATTAAGGATAAATTAAATTAGACTGGAAAATCTGAGGGATAAAGACAATAAAAACAGTTCTAATTTTATACAGATACAAAGTTATATAAACCTCACATAAAACTTCCACACTTACCCAAAGGCACAAAACCAAGTTTTGGTATAAAATTTGTATTAATTTTCTCATGCCAATGTTTCTAATATAGAAAAGGGCAAATACTGAACCTTCTATTCACTCCAATTAATGACACCTCAATCAAGCAGAAAGCACTTGTAATTTTTTTTTTTTTAAATTAAGAAATTAAAAAGAAAAATCTTCTGGGACATAATCCAAATTTTGGTAAACTACAGAAAAGCTGAATAAAATCTTTTAATCTTTCAACATTTTCACCAATATTTATCACATTCCTATGGGTTGCAAAATGTATTCCTCTTCCTTTTGGGTGTTTAGCCAACCAAGATAGGAACTATAAATAATTCTCAAAAACCTCTCTGTAATGTCTCAGGCATTTAAGTGGTCAGCTCGGAAATCCCTCTCCCTTACATGTTGACCTTTGCTGGCTAAAGTCCATTTCAATGTAAAGGTTCTGTAACCGAATTTAGAAGGCTGTTGTCCAAGTAATACCATTGCAGCTTTTCCCAGTACTCAGCTTCTGCTTTTACTTCACTCAATTTACTTCTATTTCCTCATTGTACATACCACAGACAATCATCCCAGTGATAATTCTGTATCCTTTCACTAGGCAGTTACAGACTCTTTTTTTGGCAAGTGATACACATTATTTTCACCTTTCTTTGAGAGTTCTCTCTGGTAGGCCCCACATTATTTTCTTTTTTACTTATTCCCCATCTTTTTTCTGGATGTTAATTTTATTTTTCTTATTCCATACTACTCTACAGCTATTCATCAGTACTGATAGATGTGGATGATTCTTCTATGTCCTTGCTTATATATACAGTACTTAATTACTCACAAATGCATTGCCTCCTATCCAACCAACGTTCATCCTGTTGCTTAGCAAAGATATATCTTGTATTTAACTCTTTGTGCAAAGGTAATTTTTCTAGATGTCTGATCTTATTTATATTATCATTATATTGAACTCCTACCAGTCTACTGATATCTACAAGTTACTACAACATTCAGATCTCTCAGACACACTTATGGAGGATAATATAGGGGTTGCACATGTCCAGTCCCCAACTCATCTGCTTTTATTTTCCAGTCCTATCATATTGTAAACATCTAATTTTCCTATTCACTCTCACAGATATCAGTGGGTGTCATGACACATACTTTCTAGGTTTGTCTCTATGAATCTATTTAAATCGTTCACTTTCTCCTAAAATTTTAGCTTGCATTGTTTTCAAGAGTTTAGTTCCTCTATGTCCACACTAATAATTTTCCCCATCAACAACAAAAAAATCATAAGAGGCTCCTAGCATCACTCAAATCTTGCACTAAGGATTAGGATGCTAAGGGATAAAAGAACAGAAGCAATGCAGGGTCTGCAGAGACAAACAGAGAAGCAGAGCTACAGGACTGGACTAAGCAAATAGAAAGACAAAAAGTTGTAGGGCAGATCCGAAAGGCCCATAACTAAAAAACAGGAGTCTGCACCACTTTGGCAGGCAGAAGTACTGAAATAGGCATACAGGAAAGGACAAGTGCACAGAGAATTTAGGCAGCATCTGAGATTTCACAAGATGATCTGTTCACGTTCCCATCATTTATTTTTACTTTTCCTTTGGATTCAAGTGAAGAAGTCAACATGCAGTTCACACTCAATTCATGTTCACCAGAATGATATCCAAGCATTCCAGCAGGAAGCACATAACTTCAGTCCAACTGTGATATTATCTTAGTTCTTTCTTTATATGCACTGTCGTTCTGGGAATTGCGTCCAGCAGAAGGTAGTAGAGAATTGAATCACATCTCTTTCATTGCTCAATTTGAATTTCATGGTGTATGCTGTGGGGGTAAATACCTAACATCTCTCAGAAAACTACAATGGGATAATTCCTTAGGGAGATTAAGTCATTACCCTGTTCCAGTGATTACAGCATGCCCGTGAAAGCTGTAATCCAAATGGGAAGACACTTTTTCCTCAGCAATTACTAGACTATAGAGAGACAGGAGATCAATGTTTGTATTGATGCTCTTTATAAAATTTACATTTTTATCTTATTGTAAAGACCTGTGCTTTTTCATTTGCTTCAGAATCCAATCTAACTTTTAGTATCCAAACCATGTTATACTTTATAGACAGACTTCTGAATATCTTATGAAATGCTCAATACACTGCATCTTTTATAAGCATCACTATTTGAAAGTGGGGAAAAACTATTAGTGAAATACGGAACTCTTTTTTTTTCTTACTTGCAGTTAACAAGTTCCATTTACTGAAATATTTACTGTAAGTCTTTCACTAATATTTGATCACTTCATGGCCAATGAATTCCTCTAACAGTTCTCTAAAAATCCAGAGGAATGACAGAACTAACTACACAACAGAACTAGGATAACAGTTTAGACTACATGATTAAATAAATCCCTAGGAAAAAACAAACAAACAAAAAGCAAAAAATCAATAAAAACCAAACAGCTCAGCATTTAGAGATGAAGGCTGATTTTCACTTTTTGTTTCACCAAAACCTAAAAGATTTTTACCAAAGTCTTTGGTAGACTAAAACTGAGCACAGTAGCTGGAGCAGCTATGAGGTAAAACTTCATCACTTCTCTGAGTACAAAACACACCGTCAGTAGTACTAATTTCTTGAGTGCTCTAAACCTAAACTTAGTCACGTTTAGTATCTATATCCAATATGAATATAATTTCCTTTCATAGTGTACTGACTACTGTAAGAGATGGACAGTGAACTAGTCATTATACTACTAAGGAAGAACATTTGAAATTGCCCTTAGCTTAATACCCTTAACTTTAAGGAGGTAAAAGCCAAAGCACATTGTAAACATCAGTACTGTAACTCAGAAATAACTTTAACATTGCCCTTACACCAAAACCAAAGCCAGCTGAATCCCCAAATGGAGATTAAAAGGTTGGGTGTTTTGTTTGTTTGTTTGTTTTTCGGGGTTGTTTTTTTTTTTACTGTGATAACAATGTCAAAGCACCAGGAGAAAAGTCAATAACTTTTGTCTTGATTCAAATGATGCCAGGGTACAATAAAGTTCTTGCATACCTAGGGTGTTTTCAAGATTGAGAAAGACCCCTTCAAAAGTTTGGATGATAACCTTGGAATTTTTGCGAGAAAACATTAGCAAGCACACAGCTCAAGAATTTCCGTATAAATTTTAAAATGTTTTATTCCAAATTCAGTTTTTACCATTTATTAATTTCATTGCTTAAAATCTTCATTATTTACATTTTAATGCTACTAAACTTGATTGTAATTGTATTTAATATTTTAAGAACTTCCTATAAATAAATCTTAAGTAGTTTTTTAGATTTCAAACACTATAGCAGAATTTTCTTTTTAAGATGGAAAATGACAATAAATATATTCCTAGAAAGTTCAGCTTTTACTCACTCCCTAAACTAGGAATAATCATCCAGCTTTTCTGCGGCAGCAGTTAGCCTTAGCTTGATCAAGTTCTCTGTCGTGCGACCAGACCTACAGCACATACGCAATATGATGTTGATCTGTACATGAACAGCGGGTCCAGACTAAGTGTTAACTTTATAGCATGTTTCCACAGCTAAGTCTTTGCCTGTTCCTGAAGGGCTCGTAGGAAAAAGACTAGCCAGGAACGGGCTGTCACTGCGAGAACAATTCATCAGGCCTACGGCATACTCCATGTCAGTGCTGGAGGGGCTCTTGATAAAGAGAAAAGCCAGAAACAGAACAGAGGATGGACATATTGGTCTAGTGGGCCACATATGGCTGGAGGCATCATTTGGGTACCCCTGCTGGAAACCATAAAACACTATAAACTTCATGGAATTAGCACTAGTACATTCACAGGGGAATCATAGAATCATAGAACAGTTTGGGTGGGAAGGGACCTTGAAGATCATCTAGTTCCAACGCCCCTGCCATGGGCAGGGACACCCTCCACTAGACCATGTTGCCCAAAGCCCCATCCAGCCTGGCCTTGAACACTTCCAGGGATGGGGCCTCCACAACCTCTCTGGGCAACCTGTTCCAGTGCCTCACCACCCTCACAGTAAAGAATTTCTTTCTAACATCCAATCTAAATTGACCTTCCTTCAGCTTAAACCCATTACTTCTTGTATCACACTATCTTTATCCGAGATGTTGCTATCTATTTCAGATGAAGCAGGGAAAGGTACATAATTTCTTTGATGAGTTATATACAGATCAAGAACATAAACAACTGGTAATAAACATTATCGTTAATCACATTATTTTTCCTTTTGTTTCCTGTAAGTAATGCTGGAAAGAGTACAACCCGGTCCTGAAGATATCTCTGTTCGGCTGCCTGCAGATGTTTGCAGAAAGTTACTCCTCGCTTTCTAGTGGTGGTGGCTGCAGTATGATTTGAAACTAGAAATACTTTATTTGTCCATTCTCTCTTTGAAAAGAAAAGCCCTAGTCATAGCTTCTGCTTAGCTAGATGATAGAAGGTGATAATCCTTTCTGGAATGTCGCACTTAATATCTACTTTGGGTGTGATAATCGCTAAATTCCAAGCAGATTAGCACTGTAGAATCCACCAACAGAAAACTTTGTTACAGCAAGGGGAAAGACCAATTATAAAATTAATAAAACTATATAGGAATATTTTATAAAATCATCAATTTTTCTTCCAATACATGTTTCCTATCAGCAAGCTTCTAATTTCTACCAAATGATGCAATGTTTTCTGAAAATCTGTTACTTGCAGTAATGTGGAATAGAGTCAAAATATTAGTTAGCCTCTTGTAAAAGATCAGCAGTCATGGAATCCATAGTGACCAAGCTGCTGTATGAGAATTTGCAGTCTAAAGAGACAATAATAAATCTATTGATTTCAGGTTCTTAAAACAGTCAATATATTGGCTATATTCTTCATATTGATGCATTGATAGTAAACTAATCTTGAGGAAAGATTTATTAAGTTCTTCAGAAGTTAGTTCCGATGAGTCAGCTCAGGCAAAATGTTCAGAGAGAGATTAAGAGCCTGAGAATGTAATATATCCTAATGGATATAATTCCACAGGGACAGTTTCTGACCACTGTCGGATCACGTTGCCTATCATAGTGGTGCTGTTTCCTAATATTCCTAGATGAAAAACATTGTCATTTAAAACAGATAGGGAAAATCCAGGACACAGTGTCAGAACCCAAAGGGATGAGACACAAGCATTACACTTTGGTCTAACAAAGACAGAAGTAAAAAACCCCTAGATCTGTTGGAATACACTAATTCACCTGATTAAGTGGAACAATGGGAGGAAAGCTTCATTCTGTTTCATATATTTCAGGAAGGAATGTGAAACTATAGATAAAATTTGTCCTTTCAAACGTGTTTATGAAAGGTGAATATATTCATCTCTTATAGTCTAAGGGCTACATTTTTAAGATTCATATTAGTAAGGCAGCAATATCTTCATGCAGCTAGATTCCATGCTATGGAAACAATAATAGCAGATAATACTACAGGTGGGATAACATGAATTATCTGAACATGAATATTCCAGAAAGGATATAGAACATGGGAACTGTTGTTCATATGACAATTCAGACTAATATTGTGGAAATTTTATGAGAAAGGTGAACATATGATATTCCAATCAAACAACAAGATGAAATCAAAAACATTTTTGAGCAAATGTCAAAAAATAATTCATGGAATTTTGAAATAAAATCTAACCCATTATTCAGCCTAAAACCTCATTTGTGTTCATTTAAAAACAAACGCCAAATACCAGCCACATGAGATACTTCACGTTTTAGTAGCCAGTATAGGAAATCCTGTTGGCAAGCCACAGAGAAGCAAACATATCTGCCAAGGACAGTGAACATGGTGAGATCGTAAATGTCCACTAACTCTTCTAATTGATTTATATTTGAATTTTGCTTCTCAGTATATCGTTGAAAATGTTGAACTTTTGATTGCACCATTCTTTGTACCATAGACCACTTAATTACAGTGGTGCAGAGGCAAGAAGGAAGACTGATAATACAGTGCGTACATACATCATAATACTTACTTTTAAATGTAGTAGAAAATACATATTAGATCATTATGCAAATGCTTCCAGTCAGGAATGCAGAAATGTGGGAGACTGAGTCAGAAATAGAAGGAAAATGACTCTCTCATGAAAGATTACTGACATTTTGTCACTAATTAGTAATGTGAAAACATTCTGCTGGAGTCCATAACAACAATATAAAACTCCTTTTTTTTTTTTTTTTTTAAATAAACTGCATTAAAATTTAATGCTTAAAAGAAAAGTTCTTCCTGAACAGAAATCAGATCTCTGTGAATTTTAGTGTCTTCCTTGCAGATTAATAATACAGTTTATTATATCCTGCATTTATTGATGGAAACTCATGTTAGAAATATTGGCCAGCATAAAGCCAAGATTTCCTATAATGTCCCAAATTAGTTGGCTACCACAGGTTTATGGATTATTAATGCATCTCCTGTTGGCATTCTGCCTTATACCATTTTTCATTGAAATATTAAACCAAATTCAATCTTTTCTAGATTTTTAGTAACATAAAGCTTGCAAACACCATTAACCCCTATTCCAATAAATAGTCTCTCATTCAATAAGCCTTTTAGGCATATGCTTAAAACCATCCATATTCAGCAAAAGACAAAAGCACATAATGGAATTTAAGAGACAGTTCAGATGTTTTGCTGAATTAGGATAAGTAATGTAATTGATCTTAATAAATAAAAAACACCAAAACTTAAGAATAAGGAGGATCAGCTTTTAGATAAATACATTTACATTAGTAAACTGAATTCAGATTTTTTAAATTGGAATAAATAATCTAAATAATTAAGCAGAAACATTCACAACTGATTTTGTGCAACAAGGAATTAAGACACTTGTCATTCAGACAAGGCTGTAGAATTGGAGTACTACATGGGAACTTTTCCAAATAGCTAAATTCACTGTTAAAAATAAAAATAATAAAAATAAAAATAATCTTAAGTTTACAATGAAAATTCTTTTTTTTGTCTGAAGTGTTACTAAGCTTCTAGATCATTAAGAAGGACAACTGTGTTCCATGGAAGTAAGCAAGCATCTATGTTTTAACCGGAGTGCCTGATGAGGTTAAATAACACAATGAGTTTAACACATGTTACATTAAATAAATATACCCACAAAACTTAGCCTCTCACTCCTCATGAAAGGCCCAGTAAAGTACTAATATAGTTACTGAAATCTTTAAGTTAATGATAACACTTAATAAATCTTTCCCGCCATTTTTTATGCTTCCATTGTTAGGCAATAATTATTATTTTACAGTTTGCAATTGTAAACTGCAATACAAATATATTTTATAAATAATAGCATTTTTCTTCTTTCATCTTCAGAAATTTGAAGATACTAGCACACAGTTTAGAGAGGTGAAATCACTATCCTAACAATCTCTCCCTGTTGAAACAAAAAGGCAGCTACATTCCTTCCAGATGTGCAATAAGGAGAGTCACTCTGTTCCCAGAGGATGCAAGAGCTCTTAGAATTTCAAAGGCTGATGCCAAGAAGCCCTGCCAGATACACTTCACAAAAATGTTTGATGAATTACTATGGTGAGCATCAACTTTTCAGATAAATGACTGAAAATAAACTAGTTTATATCTCAATGGAGACGATAAATTTCATTTTTGCTTTGGGAACTTGAGGTATGGAGAAAGCTGTTGACCATTCCACCTCTCACTGAACTAACAACCAAGAACACTAAAAATGTGTTGCTTTCCAAATTTCCTTTCACTGTGGCTCAATAAATTTATTCAGAGAGAAAGAAGATGTCCATAAAAATTCTTACACAACAGTATGACAACCAAGTGATTTGTAAACTGCCTGAATCTGTACAGAAGATGGAAATCACTGATCTGCAATGTTAAACACATAACTAAATTACAAAGCCTATGAAACGTCAAGAATGAAAAGAGGGAAGCTGTAAAATGTGGTTCCAATGTTGATTAACACATACAGCCTCAATTACATTATAAACAAATCTGATTACAACACAGGCTGTGAATAAATATTGACATGGATAGACGCTATTTAAAAAGCAGCAGTGTGGCAACTTTTATCAGACAAATTCTTCTGTGATAAAGCAGAAGCAATGAGTAAGGCCACACATTGGACAGAAGCTTTTAATTCCTCAACTATGACAACGGATGTTACACTTTCTCCGACAGTTGCAAGTATAGGAAAAGCTAACCTTCGCTCTGCAACCCAATGTACCTACATGCAATAACATGGCTCTAAAGACAGGCACAAAGTATTTTTCTTTTTCACTGACAAAGAGAGAACTTCCAAGATGGTTGTAAGAATTGGCCAGCAATCACACAGATTAATTTTGCATGTCTACAGTGATCAAAAATGATTTCTTATTGAATAGAACTGAAATAATTACAACTGCTTAGAATGGATTTCAGATGGCATTATCAGCTATGAAAGAGTCAGAAACAATATAGAAAAAAAATACGATCAAGGACAATCTGAATGTAAAGTACTTCTTCAAAGTAGTGCATGCTTTCTGCCTTCATCTTCCTCCTCTCCTCCCTTTCATGCTCCTAAATATTTCTGGTACTATTCAAATGACTTTAAACAAATAAAATTTGTGCATGAGAAACTCTTTTGGTTAAAAACATGAGGGCTTATTACCACATTTCTTTACTGGCACAAAATCTGAGAAAAGCCTCAAGGTGCAAATGATCTGCAGTCTATTTAACATCATGGTTATTTATTTTTATGGGCAGTCATTATTTCTCTTTACCCTAAATTATAGGTACATTCCTGGCTCCATTTCCCTCTGTTCTGTAATCTTTATAATAATATGGTTTTTTAGATTTCCAAATCCTCCTCAATACCTCATCAATCACAAATGCATGTAACATCCACTAGTTGTTATACTGGGCAGAGACAGCAAACCATGGAACCATAGCTTGGACCCCAGATAAAGACCTTACTCATATCCCAGGGCTGGGATATATGCCATAGCTTGGGTAGCATTTACTAAGAAAACCTGTTTTGCAATATCTTAAACAGAGTCTTTGCATACAAACCGATATGCACTGAATTAGCGTTTAAATACCACAGTTCCTATTTTATTATGGATTATGTGCTGAACTAGTTCTGTCAAGTTTAGAACAGTATGCCATAATTTTGACTAAATCTAAGCACATGCATCTTTTTCCATGGAAACAGTATTACAAGTATGCCCATTTCTCCTGTCACAGAAAATTTTCATGAATATTTTGATAAACAGCTGTTACGCTATAGTAGTTTATAGCCATAATAGTATCAGCTTCAGCAAAGAAATGACACAGCATCAGAAGTGATCACATAACACTTAATTATTTTTGTGAACAACTCAGAAAAGTATAGTGTGGATCATTTCGATTTTTGGGTTTACTGGACAGGAAAAAACTTGTGCTTTGATGAAAAAGCCCTTGGCTTTCTCATCATCTACCCATTAAAGCTGAGCTGGGCTGCTGTCACTCTCTTCACAATACCTTTAGAGAAGAGTGGGTTTGAACAGACTAAATGATATGGTATTGCTCCTTTCCTGAAACTATGTTTTGTAATTGCTGAAAATAAAGGCTGTTACAAAAAGAGGGATCCTTTAGTTAAATTTAAAAAAAAAAAAAATCTTTTTAAGTTCACTATATCACATATGCAAATGAAAGCCATTTATTAAAATGCAAATTGTACATCACCAAAAAATACCCCAACAACCCACAACAGATGAGATTCTCCTAGAAAGCTGTATATGATTTAGAAGAAACTAACCTCTACAGGGTACTTTGAAAATTGTTGGACAACTTCTTGCTATGCATATGCTTGACAACAGGCCCATAAGAGATTTCATGATACTCAAATAAGGTGACAACATAGCTGTAAGAAAAAAATGCTCTTGCTTATACATTCAAAAGGAGAAAGCATAACATCCTCAAGAACAGTAAAGGAAACCTACTAGTACCCACACCCCTCAACCTTTCTCCAAAGCAGCATATATGTCATTAAAATTCTTCTTGTGTTTCAATAAGAAACAGTAGTGGCCAGCATTGGCTTTTCAGTAGACACACCATTTACATCAGTAGCAGATCAAAATAAATAAATAAAATTAAACTTAGTAAGTTCTGCAATAATCCTGCTGTGAAAAGTAGCATGAATTCCTTTGTTTGTTTTCTCTTGGCACCACCTCTCTGATGTTGAAGGGGGGATGGGGGGGGGGGGGGAAGGGAGGGACACGATAAAAAGGCAATTCTCTTGTGAGCTTCAGTAAGTAACCCTTCCCTGTTACTCTCACCTGAGTCGAGATGCATATGACATGTTATTACCACACAGGTATTCAGATAGATTCTGAGCCATGGTTGGTTGAAGTCAAGAAAAGGAAACACATCCCATGAGCAGAATTACTAAACCTTTCTCTAAACAAATACAAAGACTGGAGACAGCAGGTGACAGACCCTTTGTTAATTGTGCCCCAAGGCTCCAAAGCTCCCTGCCTTATGACATTAGATCAAGCTCCCTTCTTTCCCTGCTTTCAAAATTCCTATTCTTTCAAGCTTTTTGACTTGCTTAGCCAAGCTCCACAGATTATTACATTGTAAGTGCTCAGAGACACTCTACATAAAGGATACTTCATAAATGCAGATTACGTTGTTAATCAGAATCTCTTCACTCTCTCTGGCTTGTTAGGTAAAGCTGCTCTTCAAGCCTTTCCCAGTGCTGCTAGTTTTTCTCTTTTCTTTTCGTTTTCTTTATTAAGCATCAAGGCAACAACATATGAAAACAAATGAACTTAAAAAACTTCATTCAGCTATGCATCAAGCATAGGAAAATGTAGGAGGAGGCTTTAAATCGGTTAGAGAAGGTTTTGTAATTGCTCAAAAGCATACCCAAACTCATCAAATACAACCCTATAATTTCCTGGGTCATACAAGCAATCTGTGGGATCATCCTTAAAGTTCCTCTGGCTTTACATACTCAGATGTAATTTCTTTTATGTTTGTATGAGATAACAATTCTGCTTGTCTGGGCTTCTCACAGGGTGTTAGAGTTACATGAGGGAAAAGGCAAAAAGCATGAGTTGACTAATGAAATCTGAGAGAGCGCACTTTTTTGTCTAAATATTGGAGTGACTGTCAAGGAGACAGAAGCTTTGACCGTATTTCATCTTCAAATTATGATTGTCATTGTTCATAGACTAAAAGAAATCTGACAGCCATCTCAAGATTTAGGATTCATAAGTATCTTTCCAATGACATATTTCAGTGCATTTGATTACTGAAATTACAATATGATCTATTTCACACTGCCCCCCTCCCCCTTCTAATTTAAACAGGTTATCTATCAAGCTCTCATTAGAAAGGTTAAATTTCATCAAGCTGTTCTTAGCAATTTGCAAGTCTATTTCCAAATTAAGAATCACCAAAATATTATTACTGATGATGATCAATGAAAACATTTAAATTACTTTAAAAGAGGAGCAGAAGGTTTGCACATGTCTTGGATAGAATTCACCCATAAACTTCCATTTATTCTGTTGCCACGTAGAGCTTGGAAACACAATCAAAATACCCAAGATCAATATTTGGATGAAGGTTTCCTAGTATCCATCTAGGCACTACAGAAAATGTTCACACGCAGAAGTAATTCTTGTAATATACTGTCAACACACTTTTAAGTTACTTGGGGTTACACTTTAGGATGTGATACAAAACTGACATACTGTCTAGTTGTGATGCTCAAAAATCTGTGGCTAGCTGACTACATTTTACCTATAGGGAAAGGAGTATTTAGATGGTTCCAAACTACCTAAATTTCCAGTAGCAAGGAATGTAGCTGTAGCTTCGCGAGTAGGCAAGGAAGCTCGATAGAGATGAAGGTGCTTTCCACAGAAGTTCAGGAGACAATGGCTACTAATACAGAGAGCATTCCACATGTATGCATAAACAGAACCTCTCATCCTCAAAGATTTAAATTAATAGCACACAAACATTGCTCAGCAATTGATTTGGAATGAACTTATGAGAAGTATCAATGCAGCAATAACTCACTACATATGACATCATAACCTCTGCATGTGTATGTATCTTGTTTCCCCCCTCCCTCAACATTACATTACCCCGCAAGTGAAGACTTGGCTGAAAATCCGAAAAGCCTCATCATATATCCAGCCATATGTGCATGGCTACAGCACCTGCAGGTAGTTGTTTAAAGTACAGAGATGCCTAGCATGTGTATGGATTTCCTCCCCGTAACCCATGCAGGTTTAACTACAGCCAGGGGGAGAAACTGCCTAGAGATTCCCCTCTTGTACTAACATATTTGCTTCCAACACAGTACTTCTAAATTACAGATCAGAAAAAACATTTCCTAGACTGATTGAAAAATCTTTTGTATTAAGCTTATGAAACTTGGGAATCAACAAGAAACAAAAATCAGATGTCTTTTTAACTAGGAAATAATAGAATAGTATTTGAAAAAAAAAAAAAAAAGATTTATCTCAAAATACATAAATTAGGGCAGCTCAAAATACCTACAAACTGTTATTAAATAGTTTGCTTTGGAACTTAAGAAAAATCTTCCAAACCTCTGAAGAAAAAAAAAATAAATATCAAAACAAGTAAAAACTTAAGGAATGCACTAATTCTTTTACTTAAGAATTATAAACGTTAGCTCCAGCATACGTATTTTGGTTTTTTGCTTTGCATTTCACTCTTTGGCCTATCACCATACTTAAGAAATACTTACACTGAAAGGTAAAAGTGAGTTTGACCTTCGCAGATCAAAACGATTACAGCTTGCGGTTGCACCTTTATTTATTTAAAGTACTTTCTGAAGAAGGAACCAGTTAAAATTCAGTATTATCAGAAAAAAATCTGTTTGAATTTTAAATAACTCCTACAACATCAAGCAAAATCATTATACAGATATTGGAACTAGGTTCCTGCTGTCAAGACTTAATTTCATGAATCAGATGCTGTTTGCCTTCCCAAACTGTCCACATGGGATTGAAGTGCACATTTTAAGCTAACTTAGAAACTGGCAGGCACCTTCTAAAATTTCTATTGAAAAGCTCTACATTTGGTCTCTTACATGCACAAGAACAAATCCTGAACAACCTCCAGACCTTCACAGTAGCAGTATTAATTCTTCACCTTTCCTGCCTGTGGTAGTGAAAAAAAGAATGACAGAGTAAGATTTGACTCCCTGGTGAAATACCATGGCTTCTTTAGGGTGAGTGTTGATGAGGAATTATTTTACATCCTAAATATTAATCTATCAGGAAAATACTGTCTCTATGCGGGATGGACAATTTAAGGTTACAAGCACCTTCCTGCTTGTGACTTTTCTTACATGGATCTCCCACTCAGTGCATTTCCAGCTACTGTAACAGCCACAGCAAGCTGGTGTCCATTCTCACTGATCAAGTCACCACTAGAACTCTTTCAAGTTTTCTTTCTACTCTGCAGAACAGACCTATACTTGGCATTTTTTATTTCTTTATTTACTAAATTGCACTTCATATTTGAACTTCCCAAGGCAACTTTTTCTGCCCAAATGACTTTTCCTGTACCTCCCAAATGAATGCTGTTCTTGCAATCTATTTTAACTAGTTCACTTCTTCCAGATCTAAACACCTATCTTCCCTAAACATGCAGACAGCAGAATAAAAGCACGTAAGGGTTGGCAAAACAAGAGAATTTACAGACGTTAGCAATTTTTGAAGCACTCTCTGCTTTGTGACATCTCTTGATGTTCTAATTCTGCTCGTTTGTGGCACCACTGAATAAAAACTATTATACTCCTTTAATGCAAACAGATTTAAATAAAATAAAACAAAATAGCTGAGAGTTTCTCTTCACTTTATTATTAAACTCGCTTTGGTAAAGGAATTACTTTTTATAATGATAGAGCTGAACAAAAGTGAAAAGATAGCAGTACAATGATTAACAGTTAGGAGATGGACTCCTTCAGCTATCCTCCACGGTTCTACTGTCATTGTTATCTAGCATCAGATTACAGGGCAGAGGCAAACTTTACATCCACAATTAGCAGCTGAGTGGATGTCTACATATCTCCTTTTTACTTCCTGTAATTTCACCTGGTATTTCTTTTCTTGACACATCGTGTACTTTACATCAGTAATGGTTGGCATTAGACAGCACCAAATTGCTTTTGAATGATCTAATGGCTTATATCTAATCTATTTATTATAAAGTTGCTCTCTTTTTTCCCCGGTGGAAATTTATCATTTACTGCCTTAAGAAGAAGGGGACGATCTGTCAACTTAATTAATTGGGTGGGTTTGGGAGGGGTGGTGGGGTGTGTTTGGTTGAATTGGGGTGGGGGAATTGTTTGCAAACCTTTTTGCTTTAAGACAGATTCTGGCTCTTCCATCAGGGCCCAAGGGATTATTTCCGTGGAGCCTGCTCCTTTTATTTCATGGAAACAAAAATGACTGTTAAGACAGGCTGTTCCCACTCACAGTTCAGAAAAATACCATCTGGGAGTTGCCTCCCTCCTGGGTCAGGAAGAGGTAGAAATGGGACAGATGTAGTTTTTTCAAAGCACATCTCTGACTCAATACAGCACTAAAGCTGCGACAGTTGCCACTCTGGCAGCAGCTGATGGTGAGGTAGCTGAGCTAGTGTGGGGAAATCCAGCACCTTGTCATGGTAGCCCTGTAATTTTGGTACACACATATTCTAACTCCCCTCAGACTAGACATGAACACTCATTTAGTTCTCTATTAGTTGTGAGAAGCAATGCCTTCTACTACAAATGGTTTTGAAAGAGCTAACTTGGGCCATGTGCTCTTTCCACCTCTCTGTATGTGACCCAACACTGAGCAAAAGTAAAAGAAAACAAATTCAGTGACTGTAGTCTTGCTTGCTCTTTAAGTAGACATCACAAGGGTTGCTTGCTGCCCTCTGTACAGCATCCCTGCAAAGGACTCCTATTCACTAGCATTACATTTTTTCAGCCTACTGCACTAAATATCATCATTACATTTGCTAGGCATTCTAACAGAACTGCAATACAAATCTGTTTCACTTGAGAAGCAAAGCCTACGGTTCCTTAGGTTTTATAACATAGCGCTTAGTACAAATTCACTGAATTTTTCCAGTGCTTCACTATGTGATTTTAGGAGTCTATTTTCCCCAGTGGCACGCAAGTACTAAAATTGCACTGCATTGCATTTTGCTCTCAGTAGGTGGGAAAGTGCATACTCAATGGGTTATTTTCCATTCTTTATTTCAGTTTTTATGCAGCCACAGGTGGGGGGTCTTTCAGGTGGTTGCCTAGGTTTACTAGGCACTTTAGAGTCATAGACAAGCTTTCTTAAAAGGGTCTTACAAACACACCAATGTTGTCAATCGTGCAGTAAAAGAATTTCATCTGTTTAAATAGAAATAACTTTTTAAATCTCTCAAACTGTAAAAGGCAACACAATGAATATCAACAAAAAAAAGGATCAATGATCCTCTGTTTGGTAAAGAGGCACAAAACAATTTCACTCGTTTATACTTATTGCTTACCTCTCTGTCTCCTCCTCTTCTTCTCCCCAGGTGTGATCTCTCTGCTTAAGGGTATACAAAGCTAATGAAGGATGTCGTGATACTTCCTGTCATTTACTTTTCTAGCACTGAGGCTACTAACAGACCACAAAAATATCACCAAACAGGAAAAAAAGGAAGTTGTCAACCTACTTAACATTTGCTTTCAGAACTCTGAAAGGAACTTTGATCAGCAAACATATCATTAGATCATGAATACAGATATTTACATACTATAAAATGTTGACAGTTTCTCTTCTTGCATAAGAACACGCAATGAAATCATACAAAGATGCCCCTTTATTTCCTGAAGGCAAAATTAAAGAAGGGAACCTTCACCCACTCCTGAACAAAGAAAATGCAAAAATACACTGCATCTTTTTGGCTGTTCATAGTTTGGAAGAAATGTACACACTATAGCAAGATGTGCACACCATAAAGAACCAACACACAAGGGGATAAAATAGTTTCATTGCTGTTATGCAGATGGCTGCCCTTCTGACTGTGCAGGAAATTTCTCCCTCCGCCCCAATTTTAAAGTAGGCTTCTACATGTATTCACTACGTGGGAAGTAGTACTTTGTTTCTGATGAGACCCACGTCCCCTTCATTCAGCTCAGTAACACTAACCACAGGACAGTGGCCAAGGTCACACGAGCAGACTATCCTGCTAAGTGGTCTAAATCCTTAGAGAAATGCAGCTTAAGATGGAACGTCCAAGTGATTTTAATCATAAGCAATATGAAAAATTGTGAACAATATTCAGATGCAGTAGTACTTTCTATGTGTGAGGTTTTTTTGTTTTTCTCAATGAAGAGTTCAATTATTTAGAAACTGAGATCCACAAGTCTAAAAATAGGATTCTGTGCCATGTATGTTCAAAGGCCTATATTTGTGCATCCAAAATGGTAGCAGTCCATTAGGGAAATTATTTTTCATAAATAATAATCCTGGTCTGTAGAATATTTTGCGACCATACAGTAATATCTTGAATGACAGCAAGCAGTTTTGTCTGCAAAAACATCAAAAATGTCCCAAAATTGTCCACAAAAAAGGCATTAAATGAAACAATGGAAACTTACATTTTCATTACAGACTCTAATTTTAATAAGAAAACACTATCTTTCACACTTCCGACATTTGATACACAGACTCTTAGAATAAGGCAGATATTTACCACCTCTGGAATTAAAAAATGCTCACAGAATATTCAAATGGAACATGAATTGTAAAGATCTGGTTTTTTTAACCAACAGCATAGAACTTTATTCTGTCTGTGTGCTACAGAACAGTACAGGCTGTATGGAATACAGCAACACGTGTCTATATGTTATTAAAAACAGTAAATTCCCATTTAAACAAGGGTTACAATCTGTGCACTAAACACTCACTAATGGTTATGAATCAAAATAAAGGGGGGCCCTTGTAGCAGGTGTGCATATCTATGAATTTCAATACATTGTAAAACTGTCTGTAGCCAACAGCATCATTTGGCCTTTCTGAGCTTGGAGACAGGCAATTTTTCATGATTTTACTATTTCTGGCCAAACAAAAAGTTTTTAATTAAATATACCACATGATTCCAGATGTTTGTTTATTTGTTCCAATGAGGCTGTAAAAATGCCTGAATGATAAAATTGGAGGACTCCTACAAAAACAGGCTAGGCTGGAGTGCTAACTAAACATGGGGATCCTCAGGAGACTGTACGTCCACAACAGTGCATGTGCTTTGAACCCAATTTCCCTGGAAGGGATGCACTAACACTGCCCATGACTAGACTTCTTTAGTGTAAATATCACAAAGCCAAGTAGCAAATTTACTGGATTTTTTTTTTTAATTGCCAGTTGCAGACTCATTGTAACATTAGTTCTCCTACACATCTAAAGAAGATTTTAGATAGGTTTATGGTCTTGGATCCCAAGTTTCCACATATAGAAGCCAATGTTTTCTATGTTTTTCTGCCACTTTATAGTCATGCTGCTTGGAGCTTGAGCATTCTCATGGTTTCTTATTGCCAGCATGACAAAATGAGCTATGTTGTGAAACATCAGACACTTTCTAGTCTACCCAAAAATATGAAGTTACAGTTTTTTCCTCATTAATCATATTCCCTCTGATGTGACACTTGTATGGGTAACCGGGGCCCAGGCTGCTAGGTTAGTTTTGGCAAATATGGGAAAAGTTGCAATGAAAACCTCAGAAATTATGGAAATAGTGACAAAAATATGGAAAACGGTCAGGGCTTCAGCAGTCAGATTGGGGAATGTGCCCTGTGGAAAAATGAAAGTCTCTAATATTTGGGAAAAAAAATGCTAATGATTTTGAAAGGCTGCCTAAGTCTTAGGCTCTTAATTCCCATTAGATGCAGAATGGGAATTTTGTGCCCAACTCCCTAGATATTTAACAAAATTTTAAACTAAATTTGATTAACCACTCTAATTACTCTCTGTTTTTTTAAAGTCTTGCTGCAGAGAAATGCCCATATTTTATTCCCACAGAGACATAGCAGTCCAGGAAGTGATCCTCATAGAACTTACTTCTGGCCAGCTTGGTCACACCCCTTGGATTCACTTTCAAGCCACAGAACACAGAGAATTCTCACAAATTAAAACACACTGTCATTTAAAACCAAATTCTAACTTCTCTGACCATCAAGAAAGACTTCGTACAAAACTGCAAGTTTCTTTATATGTCATCCTCAACTCATTCACCCCACCCTAGTTTCACATGACGAGTTGCTGTCATTGTTGCAATATACAAGATAACAGTACATTTTTATGCTGAAGTTTTAACAATCTACAGTATCCTGATTCAAATCCAACATTCCTTGTATACACAGACAAGAAATTGTTGACCCTGTAAGTGACAGGAACATGAATCCAATGACCCAGAAAAAGTATTTCTTGAACCATATTAGTCAAGGTCACGCTCAAATCCAACCACAATTTATTCCACATTTCAGAAAGTCTTTGTGCTTTACAGAGAAACATGCAGGCGCTGGCAGAGACTATCACTACTGAGCACGTGAGGTAAAGTGTTCCACAAAAGACCACTGCTATCTGTGGTGGTTCTATTCCAGTAAACAAATAGATTGGGGCGCGAGAGAGGTACTACACAAGACCCTCCTTTATCCTCTCTTTCATTACTGCCCAGCAATAAACCACTCCATGGCTGAGAGCTGAATGGATCATGTGTATGTGTACCGGACCTCTCAATTCCTTTGAAAGGCAACATCTGTGACTGCATGTCAATTCACACAACCGGGACAGATGTCTAATGCATTTGCAGACTCAGGGCAAATGCCAATACACGTGGGCTTCTGTTATCAGATAGAAGCATTTCACAGCAGCAAACCTCTCTAAGGAAATGTGCCCTCTAGCATTTCTCCCCACTTATATTGCTCACTCATCCCTTCTACCTATTCTTCTCCCTGCAAAGTGACCACATCAGAAAAAAAGAGGAGGCAGTAAACTAGAGCACGGTTTGGAAGGGGGGGAAAAAAAAAAAAAAATCACAGAGATATGAAGTTAGCTGCACCACTGAAGAAATAGACATGGGTCAGCACCGTTCAGCAATGGCTGTGAGAAAGGCCTGGCTTGCCTTTCTCTCAACTGCACCAGAAACAGCTGACAGCAGAGTTCTTTAAACACCTGACATTACCTTCTCACACCTCCAGACTGCAAGGACTCCAACCCTCCTCTGACAGATTTTCTCCTTCCAATCCCTTTAACTAAGGGAAACTAAGAGAGGAAAACAAACCGTTTTCTTAACCAAGTCTTGCCTCACGTTGGCACTCATCTTTACCATCAGCTTGCTTTCCATGCCTCTCCCGTGACTGTCGTGCTTCCATTAATGTCCATTTCCAAAACTGAAAAACTAAGCAAGGCACTAGAGCCCAATTTCCCATTTCATACTGGCAAGCCAAATTAGATTTTTTTTCTCTCTTCACTGCCCCCCGCCCCAACAGACTCCTTATTTTAGTCTTCTTCCACCATGCCAAGAAGAGGATTTCCACCCACTCCCCGTGGGGCTAAGTCATGAGCACAGCACAACTCACTGTTGGGACGTATTTCCTGGCATTAATAGGAAATGTCACAGCTTATTTTTGAGTGTTCCTGCCCCTGGAAAATATGATCTTGTTCGTTCCATGCTACTGTGAACTTTTTTGTTTGTTTTAAGGTTATTCATCTCATGGTCAGAAGATCCTGGCTTAAGAGGTATGCAGTCTATCACTCACCATAACATCATGCAGCTTAAAAACTACAGTATTTTCAAAGGACACCCCACATAAACCAACAAAGAAATTTCTCACTATTCACAGCATCTCTGCCTGATACGGAATTTCCATATATTGCATCTGCTTGCAGTTCTCTTATTCATCCTGTTCTTAGTTATTAGACAAGTTAAAGCACATACTTCTTATATACATATACAGAGACCTTTTGTTACAAAATTGTTTAAGATTTCTTAGATTAATTGAATGATAAAGTACTACCCACAGGTTTATTATTATTATTTTTCTCTTTTTGGACAGCACACAATGAGCTGCTTTGTGCAGATATACAGAAAAATCAATTGATAAGCATAAAGTGCAGTTCACATTAAGAAAAACTAACTAATTATGATAAGTTGCTACATAAATTGCTTTGTGACTTTCCAGCAATCAATTTCAAACTCTAAATAAGCCTCTGGCTTGAAAACACAATGAGTACCTAACAACTGTGTCAATAACAACAACAGAAAAGACTGCAATGATATATAAACAGGATAATTATCTTTCTGGAAGTAAGTTTTTATGCAAACCGATTCCTTTTCTTTTTATGTCTGTGATTTAAAGACAGCATGGCTTTTAGAGTGCACGTGTATTGAGTTGAGAACCTTGAAAAATAAGAACTTTAGGTATTAACATTTATTATTAAGAAGTGTGTGTCAGGTTTATAATTTTACTTCAGAAAGTTTAAAGCACTATCTTAAAACTCTAGACCCAATTCTTGAAGGATTGGTAGACATTACTTGTTCCAGATGAATCCGAGAATATTTATTTCTAAAGTCTGAGCAGGCTGAGCAAATTGAGGTAGAACAGGTTATTCCCTGGAGGATAGCTTGGGGCTTTCACATACCACATCAATTATATTACTCCCTCTGGCTCTCCAAAAATTCTACCTTTTTCCTTTCACACCAAATTTTGAAAGTAGTAGGTCTCCTTTGACATCTATTGGATTGTAAATTCCAGCACAACTGGATAGCTGAATGCTTGTTGTGTGTTCTAAAGTACACTTCTGTCTTGACCCAATGCATATCTCAACTCCTACAAAGCTAGTAGCTGGTCTTTATGTATGGTACACCCTAAAAATCAATCAGAATGCATTCTGTATAGTCATACCAGTCATTACTGATAATTTAATGTGCCAAACACTCTGAGTACAATAGCACAGTATAATGATCACAGGGGAAAAAAAAAAAAAAAAAAAAAGACAGATCAAGTTCAGGTGTCTCTCTAACACACTATATGCCTACATGCTTTTGCTTGCTTAGGAACACAAAAGTTTGGAAAGATCTTCATTCCAAAACAAATCTTCAGCAAACAACGCTATTAGACAAAAAAAAAAAAAAAAAAAAAAAGCAGAAGGAACCTCTCTTTTCCTTTGTTCTGAAATGCTTTATAAAATTACCTTCAGAGAGTTAATAGGAAGCTTAAAAATATTCTGTTCCTGGATTTCTGGACACTTCTTGTCGATGCAGTTTACAACTTTCAAACTCAGATTAGGACTGTTTCAGAAAATAAGAAAACGGGTCTGTCAGGTGACTCAAACATATTTGTAGAATAAACAAGAATTTTTCATTTTGGCACTCATCATTCAAATATAAAATGAGAAAATGTAATGTCTGTACATACCAGAACACTTGGATAATTAACTGAATAGACACCAAAACAGGACAGTGGATTTGTTCAGGAAGTTGTTACAAGCCAGAAGTAGATTGGAACTATTAAACCTTGGCATAAATCCAAACTAGGTTCTAAAAACTACTTACATAAATACAGGCTCAGTTTTTAATGGAAACTGCTTCTTCTTCCTTTTACCAGTAAGCTATGGGGCAGACTTACCACTGGTTGTTCCCAGAAACAAGAGCGCAAGAAAGGAGTCATTTGTAAAATGTTACTGGAAACAAAATTGCTTTGGCAAATGAATAGTTTTCAAGTAAATCAGGTAACAAACAATGTTATAAAATATCCAATGTTATACAAAGGGCATCCAACACTTTTTTTTTTATATGTCAAAACCAAATTTTCATGATAGTTGTGATTTAGTAATATTGCTTCTCAAGAGATAGAATGATAAATTACTATTTTCCCCAACCAACTGGAAAGCACTGTTCTTTTTTAGAAGGCAATTTAAGTTTCAATGTTTACACATAACAAAGGAACTTCCTTTCCAAAGATGCCATTATGTAAAAGGAATATGCAACCTGAGGAGGGTGAAGGGTGGGGAGAGCCTTTTTCCACACATCAAGCAAACTATCCTTAAAATTATATTATTACAATTTTAGAATTTCTTTTTCCATCAGTTTCCACTAAGAATTGAAAGCTCTATTTTAAGATTTTTATATGTACCCAGTTGTTGATAAGTAACAGAACATACATACAAACCACCAAAAAAACCCCCAAAACATAAACAAACAAAATGTTTGGAGCAATTTTATACTAAAATGCACTACATTTCATTACTTCCATGTCTTGGGAGCATGGCCATTTCTATTTAAAAACAAGAATAACTGATTTTTTTATTTTTTTTCCCCCCTTAAAGGTAGATCTGGGTAAGCAGAAAGTAAGTTGAGGCCCATTTTATTTTGCTTCATCAGAAAATTCAAAGACTAGAACAATACAAGCAATGGAATATAAAAATAAATGAAGCACGTTATATGACAGGAGGACATGTCTTCAAACTGAGTTGTTTTATCTCCATAAGAGAATTGTACAAATTTCACACAAGTAAATCACTGGTGTCTAAAAACATAAAAAATGAAATACAAAATTCTAGTTTAACAAAGACCAAGGAAGACCTTTAGGAGTTTGAGATCATTGTTTTGGAATCAAAACAAAATAAGCTAGGTATAAAATTACCACTTTGAAAGGCTTGCCTAATGGCACAGCAATTAGATCTCATAAAGAATCGAGTCATATTGCTGTTAGGTGCCCAAAACCTGCATAGAAGGCCAGTACATTTCCTGCTAAAAAATATGAACAGTGAGACCAAGTAAAGGTTCAACTTCAAAAAGTGGGTTGAAGCACAAAGTGATTTAAGGGAAAACAACTTTCCAAGATGGGAAGAAATTTTCTAAAGCTTAAAAACATGTATCCAATATTAATTGCTCTCTTCATGTACTTATATACTCAAGCATCACAACACTTGATATAATATTTACAGTGATTATTCCATATCATTCCACACTGATGCTGTGCTGTCATATACTGTTTCTGTGGGCTCTGAAAGTGAGAGAGAAATTTTTATATTTCCTGAATATTGTCTGTACAAAATATGGAGACAACCCCAAAAGACCAGATCCTGTCTGGAAATAATATACTGTATGCATGAACATGAAAGATGTAAGATGCATGGTGCAGCGCATGCATAATTATATGCTTTTGCTCTCCCTGCAAAATTCATAGTTAGAGTGAGAAATGTCCAAGCAGAACCGTACCATTCAAATACATTCAGCTTGTTCCTGCTACCCCTCCCAGTACCCCAAAAATCAATTTACAGCTGTACCAAACCATTTGCCAGACTTTCAGATTCTGGTAAACAAGTTTCTCCAGGGACAAATAAGAGCACTCACAAGCTTACAGCATTCTTCTTTACAGTTTGCATTGAAAACCGCCAATATTTACATATGCAACAGCTGATTCAATCATTTTTTACAAAACTGAAAGCATTCAGTGAAAAAAAAAATACTGAATATATTCAGAACCTAAAATAAGCATGTTCAAGTATTTCATTCTTTTCTTGGAGATTTTTCTATTGACTCCAATTAATCTTTTATGGGCTTGTGAACTTAGAGATTTTTCTTTGTATAAAGAAGTTGATTGAATTAATGGGCCCTGCCAGCAGGTGTTCCAAGCTTTATTTACAACACCTGGAATTTTGGAAAGTTTTCTTCATTATTTCCCTGTGAATATATTTTATATATAGACATACATATGTACAAACTTATTGGATCATGCTAACTATGTCTCTTTTAGGGCCAATTTTACCCTTTTTTTGGATGACACACTCTTCTCCATTCACTTTATTTATAACTGGGCTTAATCATCAAGGAAATTTTCAGCACATATTTAGCATGCAAAGCAGAATGTCTCTGAGAAGAGTAAAGACAGAAGTAATAAAGAATTATGTGAACAGCTAAGGGTAAAAAGTTGATAATTTGGAGAATATAATTCTCCCCTTTCACAGTTAGAGAGTAATCATTCTCAAACCCTAGCAAAGACAGTGATACGCAGAACCTGGTAAGCTCCACCTCTGAACGGACACCCGTATGAACATGTCTGGAACACCTACTAGAGCCACACAATTGCTTTATTGCAAGAGAAGTCAACCAGTAATGCAGGCATACAACCTTTGATGCTTAATGCTACTGGCACTTCTTTTGTCCAGTCAGACTCCAAAATCAGCCATGAAGCCACACTTCTAATTCACTATCATCTAAATAAACAAATCTGAGGATACTTGGCTTTTAACAGTACTTTTAACATATTTCTATAGAACTTAGGCATTTACAACATTCTGTCATTCTACTTATTGTCTTATTAGACCCTAGCCATTTAATCCAACACCAGAAATCCAACCTCAAAGCAAATGTCCTTACCTAAAAATCAAAGCCACAACACATATCAGGAATTGGGGAGGCAGTGGGTTGCAGTTATTTTCATTTGTGATTTTTTAATCTCTAAAGCAAATGTCCTTACCTAAAAATCAAAGCCACAACACATATCAGGAATTGGGGAGGCAGTGGGTTGCAGTTATTTTCATTTGTGATTTTTTAATCTCTAAATCCAGGATTTTGTTTTGGTCCTTTCTCTTCAAAAAATATCAGTTACTACATGAGCTCAGTGTCAGAACACAATGCACCAGAGCACTTTCAGGACATCTGATTTCCAATACACCATATCAATTTACACCAAGACCAGGATGTAGCTTCACACCCATCTTTAGCCCTGGCACAAAGACAGTGATACAGGCTGCAACAAATTAAAGCCTAATCAGTTGCTCTCCTTATCCTTCCCACCTGAATCCTTGCTCAGCTGCATTGCCTGCCTAACTCTTTCAGAAGGTTTCAAGTAATAAGGCACTCTACTAACACTGCAGAATTTGAACACACGTTAAAACTAAGCTACCATCAATTCACAATGTAAGACTGACTTTGATTCTGGTATCCTCTACAAAACCTGCCTCTGCATAAAAGGTTTACACGTTGATTTCATGTCGATCATGTAATGTGGGAAATAAGTGAGTACTGTTGTTCTGGTTTTAAGCTGAAAAATGCTGCAAACTTTACAAATTTCTCCCTTTTAGAACAAAGGTGAAAGAGCTTAGAATGCACCCTTTGTGACTGCTTCAGTTTTTCACCTGTTCCCTGAACTTTTTGCTCCATAGGTATGCAAAAGGAATTTTGAGAATTTGCCCCAGGGTGCTTTTTAAGTTCTTTTTAAGTTTTCTTTTGGTGAAAAAGGAAATTGAACACTGATCCACCTTTATGTTGAAAACCAGAGAAGAATCCCTTTTATTGCAATGAAAATGTGTTAACATTTCAAAATTATAGCCCTAAATTGTTAAACTGCCAAAAAGATTGCTCTTTAGAAATATTAGAAAGTTTACAAATTCTCTCAAAATTACCAATGCTGCATGTAATCATCTACGTAGCAATGTTTAAGTACTCTAATCTCTTTACGTTTTTCTCTCACACACAAAAAAAAAAAATCACTGAACGTTATTATCCATAGATTTATTTGCTTTCCCAGTAGATTACCTTTAAATCCTATTCAATATGAGTTAAAATCTGTAGTCTTGACAGGTATGGTTTTCTCATCTAGTGCTTGAAAGGCACAGGGTTCTCTGTAAAGTGCCAATGCAGCAGTAACTAATACAGAGAAGGCCTTACAGCAAAGCTCACCACCTTGCAGCAGTTCATACCAATAAAAGTTTAGTTCATACCTCTGTGATTGGTGAGGTCTCTGGATCCCGAAGGGAGAGGTGTATAGTGCATCTCTGGAGAGGTGGAGGCAGCATCGCTGGAGGCCTGTATGACAAAACAAATATTATCAGGAATCTGAGTGAAAGTCAGTGATTATGCAAAGAGGATGCACCTGCAAGATGAGTGCTATGATGTGGTTACAGGTGCACAGAGTCACCAGCCATGGAGGATTAATTTGTTTTTGTTAAGGCTGCCTGCAAACCTTTCAAGAGAAGCTGTACTCACAAGAGTTGTCCTTTCACACGTCCAGTTTCACGTATAGTGTTTACAATCTACCCATTGCAATGTACATATAAAAGATGATGGATTTTAGTAAAAGACACAAAGGACAGTGTTCACTAAAAGTTACATGACAATTTCTAATAGAAAAGATAAGGCAAATAAAGAGAAGAAATACAAAAGCTAAAACTTTTCTTGAATCTCATGCTAATTTACTAAAAGGAGCCTTGAGAAAATAATTGCTATCTTCTGTGCAGCTTGTTTCCTAATGATATATTGGCTTAAAAGCTGCAAAAGTCAAAGGAATCCACCTCAATCTTATTTCTTATTTTGTAATTAATCACATCCTCAAAATTTATATATTTTTTTAATTGAAATGAATTCAAAACCAGATTTATAATGTCTGGTTAAGATAAAAGTATGAAACAGGGCTATAATGTTTTGGAGAAGAAAAAGCTTTAATACTAAATTAAATCTTAATTGCTAGACTAAACCTGAGAACAACAAACAGAAACCCACAATAATGAAAATTAATCATGGTAATAGTTTGTTATAGGCTGTAACTTAGAAATCTTCTTTGTCATGGCTGTTGCAATCCTAGATAATAGTATATTAAAATGTTAAGAGGTAAGTGACTGAGCAGATTACTATACTAAGCTTTTGCTTTTGGAGACCAGCTGTCAGTTTCTATGTCAGACCATAGTTATAGTCCTATCTTTGTCCCTAGCAAAAAAACAGGTCATCATGCATCAAAACAAAGATCTTAATAGAGACAGTTTTGCCTAAACGGCAAGGATGCTATTTATCGGATATGAATAAAAAAAAAAATCTAGAAAATCTTGCCTCCGCTGAATCACCAGTGATAATATACCCTTTTCAGGGTACCTCCTTTTCAGAAAGGTAATGCTATAGACACAACTCTCACCTTCAGCTAGAGTGAAGAATAGTTTGATTTTAGTGAACTGTAAACATGCAGCTCAGTCTACCCTGAACTACGAAGTATTGGAAATCTTCCCTCTGATGACCAATATGAGCTGAGGACACATAACGTCTCAGAGGATTAGATAGATGCCCCTAACACCCAGAAATGTGACATCTGAAGTGAATTCCAAAGAACAGGCATCTATTTACAACTATCTGTTTTCTTTGGGCCAAGTTGTTCTGGGTAAAACAAGAAGAAAATTGTCGCTAACTCTTTAGCATAAGACTTCATCCCTGTAAATCACTCCAAAAGCTGGAGGAATAAGTAGTCTCATACTGTACACTCTAGATGTTATCTGCCTATTCAAGTGTACTTATTTGGGACTCTGATAATAGTGAAGGTTTCTCTTTGGTACTTTTAATCTCAATTTAGACTGTTGACAGCTTGATGATAGCTTTTCCTAAAATTACTAGAAGAGACTTTGCCTTTTCAGCAATATACCACTGAGTGAGCAAAATTCAAGAGCTTCTAAAAAGGATATTGGAGTGAAGGGGCAATTTAGCTTTATCTCCAATTTTAGGAAAAGCAAGAACAGGAGGGTTTGTTTATTGGTGTTTTGCTGTTATTTTATGTACAGTATATAATTCCCTGTCAAATACAGAACAGTTTTCATTACCTTTGAGCTAAGCATTCAGTTAGAGCAACTTTAATTCTACAGGATATCATCCAGGGTTAGGATTGTTTTGCAAAAAACACTGGCTTGGAGTTCTGAATCACGTTTCTGAGTAAGCCTGTGCACCAGCAGAAAGACAACTATTTGTTTTCCCTACCACAAACTGACACTTGGCCCTAAGCTATTTTCTGAAGAGATTTGTATAGATTGTGTTACTCTTAATATTCACAGGAATATTTTGACAGTGACAGCATTGACATGTGACAGTTATGTCTTCAAGTATTGGTGACATATGCATCAGAAGTTCTTGTTGCAGTGGAAAGTAACTACAAATACAAATAGCTTTGAGGAAAGCTGGTTAAAATGGGTGGTAGCTTCAGTTTTGTAGGAATAGGTCACCACATAGTTCAGTAAAGAAATACTAGCAGTATCGTATTCTTGCAAGTGTTAAAGTCATCCATGTTTTGCAGTATATCATAGTATAAGGTATAAAAGTTACAAGGCCAATAAAGTTAGACTACTCACAACCTAAGTTATGCAGATAACCAAACACTTGCTAAATTAAGGTATCTCTGTCTCCACATTAACCTGTAAGTTTTGTCCAAGCTAAGAATTGCTGTACTTGATACTAAATAGATTGTAAAAGAGTACCAGATTTTCAAACCATGTTCATCAAAATTACAGATACTCTAATACCTAAACTTCAAGTAATTTTAATTAAAGCAATGGTTATTGTTTAGGAAATTTTACTTTCTGTTGACGAGTAAGTTGTGACTTGATGTTAGGCTATATTGGTTATAATGGAATATCATTAATACCCATTGATGATATTCTATTTGTGTCACATAGCTTGTATTTGTATCCTAGTATTTCTCTGCTAATATTTACCCTTATTTCTAAGGCATGCCACAAAGTCTTTACACACCAATACAGATCAGTAGCTGTGGTAGCCATTAACGTATCATGCCTGACAAAATATTACAATACAGGAAGAACAGCAGCATGTTGGCACGTTCCTGACAAGGGTTCAATAGATACACAATGTACTTGCGGAAAGATGTGCTAAGTAAAATTGTTTCAATGCACACAGAGATACAAAGGAATCTTTCCTTAGCTAAATACATTTAATTCCAAAATATTTTCAGATGACATCACAGAGACAAATCTTAATTTGATCAAGACATCATCCAAAAGAGAGATGGTAGAGTACAGAATGAGATGTGGTAGCAAAACCCAAACTAATTAAGAAAATATTATTTACTATGGAGCTCAAGACATAGACTAAGGATTCTCTTTGCATGTTACTTTAGAAAAATTTTAAGTGTTTTTGATTTCTCCTTTGCAACATGTTTCTCATCTAGTATGGGAATATCTCAAATCTCCAGCATTTCAGAGTTTCTCTCTCTCTCTCTCTTTTTTTTTTTTTTTTTTCCAGGGAACTGATTAAGAGGCAGATTTCTTGGGGACAGCGTGATACTCATTCTCTAAGTCTGACCCACAATTATCAAGAACTCTTGTGTTCTGTGGTACTGTTGTTTATTTTCATTCATCACAGTTTTAACACTTGTCAAAGTCATCCAGTAAGGTCACAGAGAAATGACCTTAGCAATCTGAAAGCTTGTTGCTTCTCATTTGGTGATTTACATTCAAATAAAAATGGAAGACAATATTGTGACATTGCAGTGATCAGCCCAATGGTACATATCACATTATTAGATGCAAAACTCGTATTTAGTAAGAAAGTATGATTTATTTCAAAAGATTTTTAATATATCCACAGGGAAACCACAATTAAGAATGAAGGAAATCACTGCATTACCCATTTTTTAAACTGACAAAAACATTTCTCCAGAAAGGTATATGATTAATGGAACAATCTGTGGTATAGTTCCAACTTAAAGGATCAACTCCTACTTGCTTTAGAAAAACTTTTCCTTTTATGTAAACAAACACTAATATTTTCTTGATAAGCTTATTCTGTCTCAAATGTGCTCAATGCTTAAAATTAATCATACTTTAACAGATATGTGGCTTATTATAATTTTAAGAACTGTCTGCATAAACATTTACATAGGCTAAGGATTCATTTTGGAACTCCTGGGCACACATATCTTTCCCAAGAGAGATGATGGCAACAGTCTGCAATAATTCATATATCTTTTGAAAAGTTGCCTAAATATCTGTTTACCAATATGTCAGCACTGTATTGATTCAACTTCTTTGTAACACTGATGGCAGCAATTCACATATCTTAACCCATGAGTATATTGGACCGTGATGATTTGTTCAAATCTGTGATAAAATGTATAGAAACTTTTCATGGAATTCCTCAAGACTTTTTCCTGCAGAATTTTAGACATAACTAACTAATTGTTTACAGATTAAATATATATATAAATCATGTGTAAGTGTGTGATGAGGAACATAGTCTGCTTAATAACAGAAAAAGATTTAAATGTATTCGTTTGGGGTTGAATTTATGACATACTTGCAGAGAGTATCAAAATACTACTTTAGAGGGACTGTTTCAGTGTCGTGAGTTTGCAGAGCACCAAGCACAATGGGGCTCTGATTTCACTGTGAAGTCTTTGAGACCCATGTGATAGCAGAAAATATTACAGGAAGCAACAATACACCAAGTCTTTAACCATTCCATCCTAGAGAATGGTTAGGGAAGAACAACTTTATTTGCAACGTGTTTGCTTTTCTCATGTGAACTCACGAACAATAAAGCCAGTGAAAGAAAGGGATAAAGCATGCCAGAAGGGATGAAGAGACTAGAAGATATCCAAAAGCAGGACCTGAGAGGACCACTATATATGGCAGCCTACAAAAGGTATTGCTTTCTTCTCCCTAGCTGTGAGCTAGGCTAGAGGTCTCAAATGGGCCAGCCTGAGTTTGCGTCTGATCCCAATACACTGTTATGTTCCAGAAAACCAACAGGTGGCATGGCATGCTTATGTGGAGAGAGCTTTGCTTGCTGACATGGGATTTCCAGATTCCCCTGCTCCACAGCCAAGCATAGTTAACTACAAGTCAGCAGTTGCCTTTACTAAACCTCCAGCATAAATTAGAGTCACTTTCATTAAGGGGGAGAGGGGGAAACAAGCACATGGTGTTATCACAACTTGCCTGATCTGTCTAAGCTTACTGAGATGACCTCCTAACCCAGCACAGAAATAGTGATTTATTTTAAAATCTGGTTTTAGACGTTTGACCATGGTACTGAAAAACAGAACAACATAGCAGATGAGTATTGGATGGAAGGTGGGAAGGAAGGAAAAGGGTATCACCCACTTTTGTCTCAATCTCATGCCTTAAACTGTGCTTCTCATATTTTGCTGAATGTCACAAAGACCTGAATGACTTACTTTCAGCAGCAGCCATTATTAAGAAAATTAAAAGTAGTAATTTAACCAGTCCTAATAAAGAAGACAAACACAATCTGATTACTCTGAACTAATATGCCATTTTATTTTTATAAAAGTATCTCATTAGAAAGAATTTCCTACGGAAAAATAGGGAGTCTTTTTCCCAAGGATTTTTTTTTCCTTGTTAATAATAAAGAGAATATATGAGACAAGAAAGGAACTTAAGAGCAGGTATTGGTAGGATAAGGGATTTTTTTGGCTTTGTGCTTCTTTTGCCTAATAATCTAATACTAATAATAATAATTTTTCAAAAAATCATCAGGAGTCTGACCTTCTAAGTCTGTGATGCATAACTTTTAGTATGATGTGGAAATGAAAAATGTTTTTCCAGTATGCAAACACAGAGCAAAGCATGAAGGGGAAAAAACAAAATAAAACAAAAATAAAACCAAAAAACCCCAACACTTTGTAACATTTAAAAGAAAATGAAGTCAGCCACACATTGGCAACTGGCTCTCAGGAGTCTGGGAATCTAATTAGACTAAAGAAAAGTTTCATTTGTTTAATCCCCAAATTCCACTTTTCAAGGAATAAATCCCCAATATTTGGATGGTATTAGTAAGGGAACATCCTGTGTAGTATCAGCATATATTGTACATCTGCTGCATCAAAACAAATTTGTAGAGACCAATGGTTCAAAAATACAAATGGTCTGCTACTTTTGGCAACCTCACACGTTCCTTCAAATAATTTCAGCTGCTGGAGGAAGTAAAGGGGGGGAGTGTAATTCAGATAAGCCAATCCTCTTTGAATCATGGTTTGAGAAACAGTAAAATTTAAATGAGTCTGCTTTCCAAATTAAATCTACTAGACATTTCCTTTTTATATTTCTAAACACAAGAATAAACAAAAAATTATCTAATATTTATACCTATGTTAGCAAAAAATGCTGCAACCCATTTCTGACATTTTTAAATTTAATAACACAAGTGTTTCAGCTATAATCAAGAGTGTGACTTTGAACTTAGCAAATATTCATTCCAGATATTTTAGCAGCCTATTTTCATATGTGATGCTATTAATAGAGTAGGCCAAATTATTACAGCATGAGGATGACAAGGAGAACAGTGATCTTATATTTTGGTTAGCCTTCCAATTCCAATAACCTTTAACAAGAAAAGGCATGAGAATTTTGCTTATTTAACAGAAGTAGTAGAGCTTAAGAAGATTCAAAGCAGTTCAGAATACATTTCCCTTATTCTCATATAAGAGAGATTACCACTTCTTACTTTAACTTTTGGTTTTCACTTAATGTTAAATTGCAAGGTTGAAAGCAGGGTGCAACTGGATCAAAAATGTAAATGAACATCAGATAATTCTTATGCATTTAGGCTTAATTGAGTGTAATCGATATGTCTGGTGTGCAGCCAAATTCAACTATTGTGAAAAGCACCTAATGTACAGACATTATTTTTGGACTACTGAATGCCAGAAAATAATGAGCTGGCATTCAGCTTTGGTGAATCAGACCTTGAATTTTCATCTAAGAGCAGTTTTGAATTATTACTGAAGATAAGGTGTAAATGTGCAAGGGAATTTTATCCATGTTTCTCCCATGAATCATAAATGAGGAAAAAAATTACGGTCTAAATTGCACTTAAAAGGAATAAAGTCTTTTCATGTCATACATGATTTATCAAAATGATCTCATTTTAAGAGTACTGTGGTGTATCTTGATTAATAACATTAGTAAGCATGATGAATGGTCTCTTTAATGGTAACACAGAATTTATTGGCAAAATCCCTACTTCTACCAAAAAGGGTGGGAAGTAGCTAGTAACTTGCAGAAACAGCTTAAGTAAACTCTCTCTCATGTATTTTGCATTTAGACATCTTTGAAAATTCTTAATTTGAGTTTATTCTCAGGCTTATTTTGAAAACAAGTAACAGGTTTTACCCAATGTGGCAGCTCTAACCATTACAAAAGTCACTTTGCAGTTCCCTGCAAAACAAGCTGAAATCTGCGTGTACTGTAAGAGGATGGAGCGTATTAAGGTCTTTCAAGAACATAGGCCCTACCCCCTTATAATCTTTTTCAATATCCTCTTCATTTTGCTTCACTATCCTAAACGCTTCCCTTCTCCCATTACTCCATCTTCCTTCTCCCCCCTCCCCCCCTTTTTTTAAGCCTGCTCCAGCCTGCCCTAACTAATTTCCTTTTGGGCTGACAGATCAGAGGCCTTCCTACCAGTGTTCCTTTTAGACCTGTGAAGCCCTCCTCGTAATCCTGCTGCTTGTCCACAATTAATCTTTCCAGTTGCCACATTATTAACACTACCACCCACAGACAGAGGATGCCTGAGCACGGCTGGACACTCGCTTCCCACTGGAGCATCAAAGTTGTCAATCACACACTAGTCAGAAAGTTGCCTGCTGTCAACATCAGAGGTTTTCATCCTCTCCTACCCGCTGATCAAACATTTTTCTTCAGAAGATTAATTCCAAGTCCCCACCCATTTCCTCCCATATCCTCTTTCCCTTTTAGGTTTACTCAATGATCCATCTTCTGTATGGAAAAGGAAGCAGTGTATAATAGAAAACCTTTCAAAACAAAAGTTCAGCAAAACTAAATTTAAATCCTAGCTGTTATCAACCTCCCCCCCCCCGTGCAAGTTAAACACCTTAAAGAGCTTGGATTAGACCTAGTCACAAATGCCTTTCTTTGATCAAAGGCTCCAAGACTTTACACAAATATAATCACAAGGCAATGACTGCATCTAAGGAGCCTGAATTGATTTGTTCTACTGTAACATATAGCATACAAAAACACCCGTTAGGTTTTTCGACTTCCAAGACCATTCTTTTTCAATTTATATCACTCAAAAGCCAAGAATTTTAGCATCTTCTCAACACTATCCTTCTTCAAGCTCAGTAGAAAAAAAATTACTTCTTATTGCATGGTAGTTGCCTTCTATCTTTTTTAAAGTTGTGTCTTAGCTACCTACCTTTAAAAGCAGAAGGATGCAAGAGATTCTGCTCTCACTCAGTTCAGTTTAATGAGTTGAAGGAAAGTAACTTCACTATTAACACCTCTCCCAAATCATATACCAGATTGTAATATTTTCAGTTGTGATGAGTTAAACCTTACTGCTCAGGTGGCTCAGTATCTTTCATTATGGTAGATAGCAGGATCTGACCCTAAAGGAGCACTTAAACGTTCTAGCAACACAACACTGAATGAAAGGAATACCCATTAATATAATCCAACAAGCAATCTATTCACTGTAAAACTTAATGCTAGGTTTTAAAGTAAGAATAAATCAATTTAAAATCACACTACAAAATAAATTCAAAGTTGCTAAATCATACTCAGGCCTAAAATAGATTTTTGAATGCTTTTTCTTCTCTTAGACTGAAAATCAGGAAATTGACAAAAGAGTCCAAAAAATTTAAAACAATAAAGGAAAATCTCTGGCCTTGACTCCTGGTCTGAGTTTGGGAAAGTAAGTCCAAGCAAGAAGTATACAATTTATCTTGCATTTCTTTACCAGCATCTTTACCTTCCTTCACCTTCTGGGAACACACATGCTACCTTCTTTTCATTTACAGTATGCAGCATTCAATGGGCTTGTACACTAGTAAAATAAAGTGCAAAAAAAAAAAAAACCAAAACACATAAACAAGTCTGTCATACCCCAAACCAGAAAACTCTGCAACTGCTGCTAAAGAATTTTGACTTGTCATAGACAACTATTCTTTGAAGTGTCTTGTAAAGTGAACCACAAATATATTTCTAGATGCCAGCAGATGCTAGCTTTCTTCCAAGTTCCCACCTCACCAATGCCCAAACATGCCATTTACTGCATTTCACTCATCACCCAACAGCTCTGAAGGAATGTTCAATGTATTAGATACCAAGTTTCCCTCAGTCATTCCCTGTAACACTTTTCAAACAATTATATCACAACTACAAAACACATCACTATTGGAGTAACTGCTGAGAATTATGCTATGCTATGGCATAGCAACGGTATACAGGCTACATGTAAACACAGGTGCAGAACTCAAATACACATTACATACAACACAGTAACTTCTTACTTTTCATAGACCCGTGTTTTGAAATACAGATGATTCAGAACTTCTACACGTTTTTTTTGCCAGTCTGATGTCCATAGATTCTTCAAAAGCAAACACAGAATCAGCAAGGTAAATTGTTTTGGTTTGTTTTTTTTTTATAGGAACCTCTGAGACTGGTCCATAAATTAAATCAGTAACATAATATTATCACCTGCAAACACAATGACAATCAGAGGAATGCAGAACTGTATATATGTTTCACTGACCAAGCATAACTGTTTGCAATGTTAGAGGGTTTACTTTGCTTTGCTATTCATTCTGCTGTCCCCTGCTTGCTTCATTTTTTCAGAAGTATGGACACTGCTGCAAAATTGAAAGCTAGATGCTAAAGATTATAAGATAACAGTGGTTTAATGACTATTGTTGAGTTGCACTGATTCTGTGCTTAATAGGCACAGGAATTAACAAATGGAAAGGTTAAAAGTGCTTTTAAGGCATCTTCATTCTGTCATGTGGGAATAAAATTGAATTGCAGCAAAAACCTCTTGTCACACTACTTAGTCAGCAGAAGAGGGTGCTGTAGTGTAACCTATTTAAAATGCAAATAGAGTAACTTTTGTAATAGCAGATTAAAACTAGCATTTTATTCACTTGGCATACCCACAGCATACCGAATGCTGGAATCAGACTTGTCACTGCACACCGCAGGTTATTAATAGAGCTCAGAATGGTGTTGCTAAATGTGCAAGTTAAAAGCAAATAAACAAAAATGGATTTATCTGTGGTATTTGTTCTCTGGGAGAATTCAGCAAGGCCTGCCTTACACTGCACATTTGTTTATCCAAGATCACTGAGGCTAATTTTTTTTTCTTTTTTTTTCTTTTCTTTTTTTTTTCCCCCCAAGTATTTGATTGACAGCCACTTACCACAGCCAGAAGTTCTGGGATATGTGATCTATAACGTTAACATTCTAGAGAAAAACACAGTTATTTTCAACCTGGACAAGTAAATCTATTAAATAAGACACACAGGAAAGAGTCTACGGTGCACAACTGCTACTTTCTAATAGGTCTTTCT
This sequence comes from Balearica regulorum gibbericeps, assembly GCF_011004875.1. Classification (NCBI taxonomy): domain Eukaryota; kingdom Metazoa; phylum Chordata; class Aves; order Gruiformes; family Gruidae; genus Balearica; species Balearica regulorum. The sequence continues at coordinate 25,496,899 of NC_046190.1, read as the reverse complement.
GGACTCTCATGAACTACCAGCACATGAGAAAAAAACAAAGCCAAAGGCTTCAGCAGAACCAAATCAACACATTGTGCTATGGCTTTACACTTCATTTTCCTGCAATGTCAGGTGTTAGGGCAGGCAAGTGGGTTTCCCCTCTATATTCAAACCAATTCCTCTGTTCTTAATCTCGATCTCTCAGAGATTCATCAAAAATGCGATTTAATTACATCTCCTCCCCCCTCCTCCCCCTCCCCAAAAGAGCGTAAACATGACTCCTTTTTATCTCCTGATACATCTGGACAAGTAGACAATGTGCTAAAACAAAATAAATCTGCCCTGACAGTCACATCAAAGGGTTCAGCTAGGGGCTTGCAGCTACTTAAGGCACAGGAATGTTGTTGCTAAGCATCGCTCTACAACCTATCAGTCCCTTAAAGAAGAGCTTTTTTCTTTCAGAGGGAGATGAGGAAAGCTGGAGAGTGGGAACCAGACTGCAAAGGGAGATTGGGGATTTTGGAGGATTTTGAAGCTTAAAGTGAATTGCATGAAGAAAAGGGGGTTTGTTTTGTTTTGCCTCTTGACATACAGTCTGCATTTGTGGAGGGGGGGGAGTAGGGGAGGAAGAAGGGGTTAAAACTTGTTGATGAAACATCTTCTGAATTTTCCCCTTGGATAAAACCAAGAAAAGTCTTTGATATCCTTTTTCAAATCCCTGTACTTACTGTAGGTTCAAAATAGAAAGATTGTGACCAAAAGCAATAGGGTTGGGATACCAAGCCTTTTCAAAGTATATGGCAAAATGCATCCCATGCTCTGCTTTTCTGTCAAGCATTTGATTAACCAGGAACAATGTCCATATCTAATAAACATGCTCTACAGAGAAAGGAAACTTTTGATACATATGCACATAACACAATTTGATGCTTGATTTACTAGTAAAAACTATTCCCTCTAGAGAGAAGCGTTCACTGAAATCATCAGTCTTCCACACAGTGCTCTGCAGGACTTGATTTGTACATGTTTAATGCTAAAAACTCAAAATGAAGCCAAAGGAAGGTAAAAATCACACTAAAATCAGACCTTAGAACTATACTAATTATAAACACAGCCGTGATGAAATAGACAGCTAACAATTCCAATTATGCTCTCCTCTCACAGACGTAGAAACATATACAAGGCAGATAGACAATCCAGCTTGAAAAGTACGAATCAATTAGTTTCAAAGCTTAATTATCCTGAAGGTAAGCTAAGAAAACCTGTAGTTCAGTTACAGCACCACTGAGAGGTGAATGAACTTTGGATCACACATCTTTGGCTTTTAAAAACAGTTTAAAAGTTTAAAAAATCCTCTTTCTTTTTTAAGAATTAAACAAAGAAAGTGTGAAATGGACTCATTCTACATGCAGGGTAACTATCAAGAACATGAACAATTACTGAGCCCACGATATTACACAAATAAATAACACTTAGCATTATCTTCAGCACTATCATATTTATTAAACAGTGACTGAGGGCAGCAGTAACCATTTTTATTGTCCCATATAGCTCTTATTTTCTAATTAAACAGAAGGTTATTTCCACTGCCAATGGAGCCATTTATCTTATTTGAGTGTTACATAATATTTTTTGCCAGCCAAGCCTGACTATAAAGTGTTCTGTGTGGTGAACTGTGGCCCAACTTGCTTTTCTGTTTGGTAATCATAGAAATGGGCCATTTTGTGCTGTGTTAATAAATAAACTTTTTGCAATTTCTCCTAAAACATGATAAAGCTTATACTTTGTCCTACCCTCTAGCTTCAATACAAGGGCAATGAGCTGTATTATTAAAGATATAGGTCAAGCAAACCTGATGATTTCAATCCTGTGGGGTGCTTTAGAAACTGTTGTCATATTACTGAGATCGTTCTGCTGTTCCTAATTATTCCTCTTGGTTGCTTCACATTTCAAGTGATTTCTCTCACACTTATGTCAAAATTTATAAGCTGCTCTGTGTAACAACACTACATTATTTCCTCACTTGTTATGGTAATATAGGACAGAAACTAGGAGAATGCTTTAATCTAGCTGACAAGGATAATGTAGTCTAGAAATGTAATAAACTTTGTATTCTACTACAGAGTTGTGGTTTTTTCCCTACCATGAAACATTTCATATAGATAGACATCTTAGAAAAACTAATTGCTACAATAACTTGAATATCCTCTTATCTGAGATGCTTTTATCAGAAAAAAATGTATCAGCATTAAAGCGTTCACTCCAATAGCTTGTGCACTCTCCTTATTCCCATAACTGCTATTCCGCAACATTCTGTTGACTGTACTGTAAAACTACATACTGCCGAAGGAAACCTATTTCCAAGAAATCTGTGCATCACACAAACAGAGCAAAACATTTGTAATTAACAGGCTGGGCTTTAACAGTGCTGTAACACATCTTGGGCTGACTGGCACAAAATTTTATTTGCACTAAGTAGCTTGAGACTGGGAAAACATAAAGTCAAATTTATGTGATAGCTTCATGTTCTACAGTGTCTTTTGAAGGATTTCAGAATGTAAGGAAAGCTGCCAGTGGAAAAGGTAGTCTAATGAAAGGTTTGAATTTTAAAGCTAGCATGGGTACTGCTTACTGTGGGAGCTAACCTATGGAAGCATCATTTCCTTCAGAACATACTAGAGGGTACAAAATGATGTTAAAACCCACTCACAAAAAAACCCAAAACAACCAACCCGCAAATCAAAACAGAGCACAACTCCAGCTAGAAAAATGTCATATGAGTAACTCAAACATGACATCCATCCCAGTATTTCTAGGGATAATTTTGCTGAAGTAGCTTGTATGTGCAATTTGCTGTATTTGTCAAACATCCAATGGGTTTTCAAAGTACTTTTAGTCATGAACAAACTGAAAAAAATCACTAACAGATCTGTGAAAAAAAAAGACCTACTGCCCCATAATTTTGTGCTGCATCATCATGATAATATGAGAGCGAGTCCACAGCATCAAAGCCATCAGATAAGACGACAGGAACAGGAGCGCCTACAATGGTCTACAATGGCAACCTTTAAAGGTTCTTTTTTCCAGATACATGGAAAATAATATTTAATGGAGCATGCTCACAGGAAACAGAGGAGGCAAAGATGAAGCTAGTGTAGTTCCAAATAGAAATATTCACCAACAGCACTGTCAGGAAAAAAAAATAACCCTAACCAACCAACCAACCCCTAAACAGAATAGATTTCTGGTTTTGTTTCTGTTTGTACTTCTGTCTTCCTTTACAGAGTTGATGACCTGACTGAAGATAAACTTTGCAAAGTTTGGGGGTGTGGAGAGGGAGCAAGAGGCAGAAAAAATATCTTCTGAAGGGTTTCACATCTGGATCCCAATTAGAAGAACTGGAGTCCCTGCCATGTCCTGACGGTTGGCAGGATGAACTGTTCATGTGTTTTACAAAGTGAGATTTCCCTTTTCGATGACTATTTCTTTCCCAGACAGAAAACCCGGGTTATGAAAGACACACTTTCCCTCTTCCTTTTGACTTCTCAGCTACCACCTGTCAATATGTAAAACCATCTTGAAAGCTGATGATTTTAAAAGTGTGACTATGTTCAGATTTGTTTCCATAGTGGATAGCCAGAAGAAGGCAATGTCACAGCCAATTTTAAAGCTGAGCTCTAATGGAAAGAGCATTTAGGCCTTATGACTTAACACGACATAATACAATACAAATACAGGAATATGAGGGATATAAGTCATGTGATTAACCAATATATTATTAATTTCTAAAGCACCAGCTTAGAAAACAGAAAACAAACTCTGATAGGAAGCATTAACCACAGGAACAGGAATTAATTTTAGGATCTTCACAAGTAAAGGCATGAGAGATAAGAACTCATACACAAAAGCATTAAACTACAGTGCCCAATGAGCAGTATCGCATCAGTATATTTACATAGTTTTTGGTGAATCGAAATAAACTAAAAACAATGGGAGACACTAGACACTATAAAAGGGGAAGGGAATCAAAAACAGCTATGAAAAATATAATTATATAAATTTGTTAAAAATAAAAACCACAGAGGAACAGCCGAAGTACACAAAAAACACTGTTGCAGTGCTAATGCTTTAGGATTTCCTAATTCTATCTGGAAGAAATATCCTATATAAAGCAGTTCAGAGCAGTCTGAGACTTCTTGTCCATACTTATATATCAGAAATTCATAACAAGAGGGAGATGAACTCCATAATAAAATTAATCTAACTAATTTTTATAATTATTTTTTCCTGAACTTATTAATAAGTGATGTCCATTTTTAAATATTATTTGGAAGATACCTTTACCCTGCATGAGAGGAGAGAAAAAACAGCAGAAGAGTTGCTTTATCTCAAAAGTCCTTTTCCAAGCTCAGTGTGTGGATTGTTTGAGTTCAGTCTGGCCATGAAATACTGGTAATTGAGAACTTTTTGTTTCTTGAGGTGATAGATTTACTGAATTCTGTCCTATATACTGGGTTCTGTCTCTTTAAGAGGCTTTCTATACTCCCACTGAAAAAAAAATGCTTTAACTAGTGGTCCCTATCCATAAAATCCAGAAAGCACTTGACAAAGTGTATTCCTCAGCTCTAGAAACTATTCCCCCAAATTTGCATGACTTCAGGACATACTGCAATTCAGGGATGAGAGAAGGGTTTTTTGTAAGACAGAGTAACTGCTCATTTATAGGACTGTTGAACTTTTCTTGATTTCAGCTGTTACTATGGTTACCTACACAGCTGACATGTACTGAGCACTTCCAGTCTTGGCTAAAAAAACCTGCCATCTATGAACAGTCTGTCGCAATTCTAGGAAATCTGTTCCAACAAATTAGCGTTGCCATCAAAATTCTTCTTTTTTCTACCCTGGGTGTGTAAGCTTCAGTTACAACAGCTGGTTCTTTTCACATCCACTGCCCATTAGATGGAAGTTCTGAATCTTGTTCTTCATGTTGCTGTTCACTTGAGGTAATGCTATTGACATACTGTGATCAACTCTCCTCTTCATGCCCCCTTGGCTACCCGACATAGAATTTCCTGGAATTTCTCACCATAACTTCTGTTATCCAGTCTTCTAAGAAATCACTTGCTCTCAGTTCTCTCTTCAGTGTCCCAGCAACTTTCTAGAACCACTGACTTCTCCAAATCTAAATATGATGTTCTAGCAGCAGATGCACCATTAACAAATACAATGATAACATTAAAATTTCCCATCACACTTGATACCTTAAAGGAGTATCAGATGTGTGTACTAAACCCTAATGATTTTATGTTTTGTCTCACTAATAAAAAGGTCAGACAGCACCAGGCAAAGAACTGATCTCCATGAAAGCATGTCTACTTTATCAACATAAAACCATGTCTACTTTATCAACATAAAACCTGTTCACTGGTACTTAACTAATTGAACATATGCAATGTTGAATTTGTACTATTCTAGCTTCTTAATCAAAATAATGTATGCCATATTTGCTTAATCGTATTACAAACCAAATAAAAGTCATTGTTATCAATCCTGAAGCCCACAGCTTGCACTGACCAAAGGGAAGATGGACTAAAGGAACAAGACATCCTTCTTCCATTCCTGTTCTCATCTGTTCCTCTTTCTTTTCACCACCAGTTCAATCTATCACTTGTCAACAAGATGACACTTTCAGAAAAAGCATGTGCATTTACAGAATGTAACAAACGCCTTGTGAATCATAATATTATTCACAGAAGTTGGAGGTAGTCTCATTTTATAATAGTAGAAACACCAAAGTAACTCTGAAAATTATGGATGTAAGCATGAATCGTTAAACTGGGTGGGTAGAGGGAGTGGAAAGAATATTTCCCTTTTCCCCACTCTGAATATACAAAACCAGGTACAAACAATACGGATATCACAAGCAGACAACTCAGGATTACTTCAGACAAAGTAAAATTACTGTGGAACTGAAATTAAACAGGAAGATAAAATAAGCCTGGGTTATACTGTGGATAATTTCAAGAGCTGCTTGCATTCATGTTTGGAGTACAACCAAGTGCACAAAACAATGGCATAAAATGAAAATGATCCAAAATTATTCTACTGTACTTACATAAATACCTTTTTCCTAAACTACTGTTTCTGTGTGATCAACAGAGATATTGTGAGTTTAAAATTCAGCTAACCAACCAAATACAAAGATTCATCACTCTCTGCAATTCTGCAATTAAGGCATGGCAGCATTTTGGAGAGGTAGTCCTTCCCATTGTTTGAACATGACTCATGTATTCCTCAGAAGTTACATTTCCTACACTGTGTTAGCTTTACAAAGGGCAATTCCATTTGCACCAATGTTTGCATTTTTTTCCCCTGTTTGCACAGTGTCACAATTTAACAGGAACCTGCATACTCGTCTGAAGGAGGACTGGTAGCCTCAGAGAGGAAGAGGTGATATTCTAGATATTCTCTCAGTTTTTGCACTGTTAAGTCTATCTGTGATCTTCTCACAGAAGACTTTAACACAATCCTGATGCAAAAAGTTTTTCAACTCTGGTACTGCCCACAAGACCAACATATCATATTCTGATCACTTTCTTCCATTCTAACAAGTGCCTCAAGATCATAGCACAAATATAAGTCTCTTACATAGCAACAGAAAATATACCATTGCTATGGTATCTGTTGGCAGGAACAGTTTTGGGGAAGGAGGAGAAATAAATTCTTAAAGTTGTGTCTCTATGAATTTACATAAATTATACTCCAAAATGCTTATCTGGTTTTGGGTTTGGGTTTTTGGTTTTTTTGGGGGGTTTTTTGCCTTTTTTTTTTTTTTTTTTTTTAAATCCATTAATACAGAAGTGGAAGATGGGGGTTGTGGTAGAAAATCTAACATTTAGGTCTACTTTCTAGAACACCGAGTTAATTGTTCTATAACCACAAGTTCTCAGACAACATAATGAAAGAAAATGAACAGAGCCAGCTTTCATATCTCTGACTCCTCTGCTCCAGTTATCCAGCTTCATGCATGGAATAACAGAAATAAATATCACGGCAAATATATTCAGACATTCAGATTTAAATGAAAGATTTATTTCCAGTTATACTTATTCTGAAGATCATTCATAACATTTTGTTGTTTCAGCACTGGACTGGTCTCAGCACCTACCTCCTGGCCTGACTTTTTTTAGTTAATATTATATCATTAGGCTGCATAAAGTATCAAAGTTAAAAAGAAGATGACGTATTTTGACTGTTCATGTCACAACTCATTTTCTGTTACACATAACTTTAGATTAAATTATTAGAAACAGACTGATCCGCTAAATGTTTTACACTTTGTAAAACAATTGCTCCGATAGTGTTATTTATAAAACTGAAACTGCTCGGTTCCTTAAAGTACAACTATTGCATCTGGAGGTCACTTATCTTCTCTCACTGAAGAATCTTTGTGCTAAAGGACACTTTCTTCTTTTTTTTTTTTCTTTTTTTTTTTTCGCCATTGAATCTGGCACTTTAGATACAATATGATTTTATTACTCAGAAATACTTTATTACTAACATAAAACTGCACTTTCCACTGCAAAATATATTATTAAATTGTGCCTTCAATAACTGTCTCACCTAATAGTGAATGTTAAATCAAAAAACTGAAGTCAAAGCTCCTGTTGATTTCACAGGTAGAAGATTACATGTTAATAGGGCAGGGCAATACAACACAGCAGGAAAAGAAAAATGTCTCCAGTAGTTTACATAGTTATACACACTGAATTTCTGGGTTTAATGTTATTTTGTTTCTTACAGTGCCATTATCGCAAAGAGTACCTGAGAAGCACAAAGTCATGCAGCAAATAAAATGCCCAATATTCGCTATTGCATATTGCTCCCCAAGAGGAGCACCCAACACTTTTTAGCAGTCTCACTTCTATGTGTTTTGGCTAGAGAAGATCAGAAGACATATGCCTTTCACTTGCAGGTGGACAACTGTAGGCTAGCATCACTTCATTAATTTCCTATTAAAACACCAAAGGAATTAACTTTATTGCCATTAGCATGATCCTTAAACTGTTGTACCATTTAACAAATTGTTCCAATGTTAACACACAGAGATTTAGGCATTTGTACTTAGAACTGCAAGTACATCAGTGTAAGAGAAAAATGGAATGTCCTAGCTTGGTTAAGACATTAACTTGATTAAGACTCTTCCATCCTCTATCTTGTTTTGCTGTCTAAAATATTATTATATATGTAAAATTATTCTCTGTCTTATTTTCTTCAAGCTCCTATTTTCCAAACTGCTCTGTGGATAATAAAATCATTTTCTTTTTCCTATAAAGCATGTGTCTGAAACCAAACTGCTAAGTGTTCTTCTGTACTAGTGGAAGAATCTGATACAGATGCTTTCTCAATCCATTTGCTAATTTATGGATACAATCTTGAAAGGAGAGAAACAACCAAGTAATGGTTGCTGTAAACACAGTACTTAATGTATGAAAAATTTAACCTCAGTTTTCATCTGAGGGGAAAAAAATCCCAAAACCTTTTACACATTTTAACATATTTCCAAAGTTATATTTTATTGTAACCACACTCGCCTTCTCCGAAATGAACAGCACAAATACAGGAACACCAGAAATCCACCTGGAGACAGAAAATAATATTTTCCAGCTCAGCTGTTTAAGAGAAAAAGGCAATCATCACACACCACCATTACTACTTGTACAGAACCTCTTTCAGCAGGCTCAGATTCATTGAGAAAAAGAAGCATGAAGCTAAAGTAAGCAGAAGAGTTTTCAGTGAAACAAATACTCTTCTACTGGTTTCTCGTCTTCCAGAATGTACTTGACTTTTTCTTTTTACTTTTAACACTATAGCGTTACCTTATCCACTCCCTTTCTATCCATTTCCATCTACAGAGGAAAGTTCCTTGTTTGTTCTAAAAAATTTTACAGTTTTTTAGTGAATGAATCCTAAAGGAAGACTTTTCTAGCTTCACAGAACAAGGAGCACTGGGTATGTTTCTGAATGTTGGATATTCATCTAAGAGGAATTAAAACAGCAAGGTCCATCTATCACTGGCTAATACAGCTCCAAAATATATTTCCCCAAATAACTAAAACCATTAGAAGACTGATGAAAGGGAGTTATCTTTTCATGCACAGCAGCTGTTTTTTGAAACTTAAAGTTAACTAAGCTAATAAAAACAAGAAAAAAATGCTAATTCCAGATGTTGGATGAAATGCATTGCAAAAAATAAATAAATAAAAGGCAATAAGCTTTGCGTGATAATTGGTAAAAGTAAAACATACAAAAACCACTTGGTCAGGGCTGGAGACCTCTACATAACTTTATTTTGTTCAGCCCAGCATTTAACCACATTCTTACATGATATTCTTAACTGAGGTGAGCTTAAGCGTTTTCCTGAAGCAGACCTGATGCAACAGTCATAGGAGTTACTGTCATTTTATAGTGTGCGTGTCCCAGTGTTTTAGGTTCCGCAGAGACAATTTTAGTCCAAGAGATTATTTTTTGCCATGCATTATAGCTTTTACTAATATCCTGTGCTTTGCAATGGATTTTCCACTTTTTAAACTAATTTAGGATTTGAAAAACTTGTTGTTATCCCAAGCAAGGCTGCTAATAGTGTTGGACTGGCAACTTCGAGAAAATGATATTATTGTGATGTTCTACTCAGCAGGAATGGTGTTGAGTGAATTTTTAATGATTTACTAGTTCTACTTGACTGAGCTTGCACCCTGTAAATGGATCATATGATCACTGATCACAAGTTAAACTGCTTTTGTTTCTTGCATGGCATGAACTGAGGGTCTGTTGTACAGTACCAGAGGTTCGTGTGCAGCTCTGTGTAAGACAAGGGAAGGTTACATGCAACAGGCAGTTAATGGCTCATACCAGCAAGCCCTCAACTGAGTGGAGCTCATGAGGTTGAATTTTAAAAAGGTAGCTGACCTTGCAGCTGGGAGCTTTAACTGTGTTTTTACCCATTTATACCTGGATAAGTAAACAGTTACTGAATGCTGAAAAGGCCTGAAAGCACTATTTTAGCCAAAGGCTAATCTCCATTCTCTGTGGATGAAAGGACTCAAAACGAAAACAAAACAAAAATATTCTCTGCTTCAGGTAACACAAAGGTAAAACTGCAATAAACAATTCCATTAATTTTAAACTTAATGTTGCCTTACCTTCCATTTCTAATGAGCACTTCAGCCATTAAAAAAACACTGAATTCTTCTGAAAATGATAGAAATATTACAGTCACAGCAAAAAGGATAAATACAATATAAACCAAAATAGCTCAGAAAGGTTCATCTCATGTAGAAGAAATTAAAAGAATAAGTGATCAGCAAACTGCTAGTTACATAGCTTGAACCTAATACAAAGTGTTCATGATTCATGTTGCAGAAAACACAAGTGATATCTAAAGGTAAGAGACATTATAAGGCAGTGATCCTCAGCCTACACATTGACCTCGGTGTTTAATATTTTTCTCAGTACTGCTGTTGAAACCAATGAAGTATTAATGGATTTCTCTGTCAAATGTGGCTATTTCATTGTGTAAAGAACTGGCACTGGTTACGTGAGGAAGGCCAATAGGTTTTAAGGTCAAGACCAGCTTCTGGGCTAAAGACTTCTTACTCATTTTACAGATTGTTCCGCATGAATTTTAGCATACTATCCTAGGTAAAAGGTTTTTTAAAGATCCTTAGCTTATTTTGTTATCTTTCCCTGTAACCTGTATTTTATCTATTTTGTAGACAACAGAAGAACAATGCCAACAATTTCATAGCTTCCATATCCTTCTACATGCACAGACAGATATATTTTAAGATACATGATAAACAGATGTTGGAGGAGGAGAAGGAAAGCCAAGGGGGAAGTAGCCCTCAGCCACTATGCAGCATGCATTATCTCAGTTGAGTGACATGGTAGCAAAAATGCACTTCACAGCTCTCAGTTTGTTTTCTAGCTGACAGTCCAGGATCTGACATTTGATGGCTTGCTAATATCCATATGTTGTGAAGTCAAACCTTCTCTTCACTCTAAGTACAGGCATTAAACCCTAGAATTTTAAGTCGTTCTTTATTCCTCAGTCCATGAATTCAACCTAGCGGCAACAAGACACCCCCATCTCCCATCATAAACCAGTCAGTATCTTGCACTTACTTCTTAACCCAAAAAGAGCATCAAACTTCCATTCATTATTTTTAAAATCTAGCAGACAACAGCACTCCATTTAAATGAGCAAAAACCTGTACTTCATGTGTTTAAATTTTGATCATATAATAGAACAGAACAGTCCTTTCCTCACTTTGATCTTGCATGTCTGTTTGGAATGCAACCTACAAAGGGAATAACCTATTCCTGGAAAATCTATTATCTGCACCTAACAAAATTAGGCACCTATAATCTGTAATGCAAATAATATTGTGTCTGATGCTACATGAATAAAAGACAAGTGAGGAGCTCCTTGTGTCAGATTACATAAAACCTAAACAGAATATGTCTTTCCTAAAGAATTTTAAGTTTTAGCAAAATATAATTGTTCTGTTAAAAGTTTGTACTCAATCATCTAAAACTAGTTTAGCACATTTTAGATTTTCAACAGGTTAAAATGAAGAATTCTTAACTGCTTTTCTACTTCAAGAGAACACCGGTATTCAGTTCAAAACTTTACCTTCACATGTTAGTGCCACCAAAGTTAGACAAGTTTTAGCTGCAAAGGTGTTAGAAAATATAGAACCTCTAATGCTTTGTCCATCCTCTTGAAAAGAAACATTCTACTAAAATACTACTGTAAATAAGGCCTGTTTGGATACCGCTTCTTGCTAACATTTACCTGTGTGCTTTACGATCATTGCAAAACAGAAAGCTCGGCAAACACAGGGGGAAGAAGGAAGTGTCTTGCAGGAGCATGCCCAGGCAAAGGAACTTGCCTCCACACCTGTTATCCGTGTGCATTAGAAACTGTCTGTCTAGACATCAAGAACCTGACAAGATTATATGCTTAACTGATGTTTTGCATCAGATTTAATAGGAGGATGCTGGCAGGCCTCAACTGGGCCTGGAAGATTGTCCAGGTTGTGTGACAAACGAAGCCGTAGTAAAGCTATGAACAAAGAACTCATAGTCACAAAGCATCCAAAACAAACAGTTTCATTTTTTCTAAGAGATGCTTAAATCATCTACACCTCTGCTTAAGGCCTAAACTCCTAAAGACACAAGAAGAAACATGAGTCCTCATGGCTGCAGTGATATTAGATATGAAATAGAAGCAATGATTAGGATAAAAAAGAAAGATGGGGAGAATTTGGAAAGTATAGCAACCCGACCCAGGTTTAAGGACAAGGCAGAAAATAGCATGCACAAGATGAGTGTGTACCTGAACCTCTGAGCAAAAACCCCTGGATTCACCTGTGAGCTTCTTGTTAACAGTGGGAAGAGCATTCAGAAGCTAAGGACAGACTATGATGCAGGAGAAAGGGAAGGCTGTACTAGCATCACTTGTAAACTTCACTTCCAACATGGTACCTAAATGCTTAGCCTTAAGTCTTACTTAGTACAGATCTTTGATTTACCAGTAAGACAGTCTGATGTTGGGGAATAAGTAAATCAGAGTGCAACTGTCAAACTCGTAATACCTTCAGGGAAGGAGGAAATTAAAATCAAAGAGAAACTCAACAAAAGCAGTGTTGCAGGCAACTCTGGGGCACCCGCACTTCGAGATTTCTGCAGAGGTACCTGGGAACCAGGGAATGCTCCTGCAAAGCTGCAAAGACTCTCTGCAAGGAGCTGTTTTGATGAGAACCAAGAGCTAGAAGGAGTTTCCTCCATGAGTGTCAGAAAGGCCCTTGTACAAGGCATAAACGACAGACACAGTACCAGACAGAAGGTAAAAATCTAAAAACCGATGGCAATTATTTCATATCGGGAGAACCTGCTGGAATTTGAGCACAGACTTGACTGTTTTGCTGAGTCATCCTCAGCAGCCCCTTACTTTCTAAATAGTTGTAAACTATTTGAAAACACTTTCAATACAAAAGATTTGATGTAAAAATTCCTAAAATTACCAAATGTGTATTAAAACATTCCAAAAAGAAAATTAAAATCACATTTATAATCAGAAATTAATAACATTTTAAAATCATTTATTTGACTCTAGTTGTATAAATAACTCAATAACCAAAATAATACTTGCTAGATGTTTTATGATGTCATCCACAGTTTTTTTGATATTTAAACTATTAATGGCAAAACACATGCCCTTATATTTAAATTATATTTATCATTCTAATGTAGCTAGAAAATACCATGATATAAAAAAAAAAGTATCTTGGCTTTAATATAAATTTTTAATAAAGTTTATTAAATTTACATTGATCCATATGCAAAAATAATTTGTTTACAATTTGAACTGAAACTCAGAAACAAAGCCTAACTCAGTAATAAAGAAGACTGGAAAAACAACATCTGTATAGTTATTTGCACATTAAACTATTACAAATATTAAATGTTCCATGTTGAGTTTAATTTGGAAAAGGATCAAATTATTTCCTTACATATGTTTGGAGGCTGATTCTGAAAATAAACATGTAATTGTGAGAGCCGAAGGGCATACATGTAGTATTTGTGCACATAAGTTTTCTGTGTAAAATGGAACACAACTGTTCTAGCATCTCTCTAGAAAGAGAATATCTGTTGGTTAGCAGGAGCCTTACTGTAAGGGAATGTCTGGTTTCTGTCCCTAGCTTGCTACTAAATCATTGGCTCATTCTTCTTTTCTTTTTCTAAACTGAGGAATCCAAGGCTTACCCAGTTGTGGTGTTTCTGGATTCCTAATCAGCCTTGGAAAGTGCCCTGAAATCCATTAAGAAAAGGACCATGCAAGTTCCATGCATTACAGATGCATAATACACTGGCCTTCCAGACCCATGTGAAGTGTGCTATTTCTCTTCTCAACTAAAGATGAAAATTCACTACCTATTTGCAGTGATCAGAAGTAGTGCTTCCAAAAGAAATATAATTAAAAGAAGAAATGTTATTTTCATTACTTTACAGAAAAGATTAAAAGCCTAAGTTTCTTTGCTGATCATTATAAATCAGTACACTGGAAGCACATCTATTTTATTTATAACACTTGTTGAGCCTTAAAATTAAGTGGTGTACATATAAAAACACTTAAGGTGACAGACAGCAACAGGAGACATCACAAGAGGAATTAAAATTGTGAGCCTTTCTTAATATCCCAGGACTTGCAACTGTCATAAAGTAGCCACAAAGTAATAGATTCCTAGAAAATCTATCCCATGCAGCAAGAATAAAGGAAAGCAGTTACACAGCCACACTATTCCTTCTTTGCTTAGCAATCTAATACTTAGCAACAGATGAGCCAAAATTCAGCATCCCAGTGTCTTACACTGAAGGTGATGTTGGACAGCCTCACTTCTTGGGTGTCCATGTACTCTAAATAACTGGTACCTAAAAAGACTGTTGTCAAAATGACTTTTGAAATATACATCAGTCATCTCTTTTCTTTATCTGACCAAATATGCACCTCAGAATTTCTATAAATCAAAGGTCCACTTCATTTCTATTCTGAACTGGAGACCATCTCTTCAACAGCAGGTAAGAGAAGGAAAAGGTAAATAGTGCCACAGTAGTGACTATGAACAGGGCTGAGGCATGTGGAATTCAAACAGAAATAAAGCTTATATATACACACACGTAAGAGTAGATAAAATGTCTTCATTTTTGCATAGAAAATTGCTCTGTTTAGGTACTTTTCCCTTAAAAGTAACTGTAATTAGAGGGTCATTCTGTGAAAGAAGCATTTGAATAGAGAGGATCAAAAGTTTACCATGAAACATCTCCATAGAACATGAAAGAAAATACAGTAGAAATCATCTAATTGTGACCATTAAGTCACATTTCTAAACACATAAGGCACTTAAATTTATAGAGTCCTAGTCTATCAAAGACTAGAGAGCTTGAGACCAAACAGGATGCCCACTTCTCAAATTATTTACCTGAAATACGAAATAGACCAAGGAAGGTGCCAACACTTCTAGAAACTAGCTATTCCTTGTCATCCATTCATTTGTCTAACAGAAGGTCCAAAAGACAACAAATCTACTCCCAAAAATATGTATAAGACAATCCACCCACATTTTAAAGCTGTTTTCTTCCTTGATGCACCTGGCAAACAATGTCATTGTATTTTAGAGCATCCTCTGGAAAAGTAACAGTATGGAATACAACAAAAATGTTTCCTTTTTCTTATTTCTCAAAGTATACCTTTATTTCCAATATTTAATAACTCTTCCATTATTAACACTACAGTTGTCCCCCCACCCACCCATCTTCCTGTTTACCACAGTGGCTATGGTCTTCTCAGAAGAATACCACTACTTGTCATTCTACAGTTTATAGGACTAACTCTGCAATATCAAAATGCCTGAGAGGGCTAACTACTTAACTGGAAAATGATATATGAGACACTTTAAAAAAAAAAAAAAAAAAAAAAGTTGTTATAAAATTTATCAGATAATAGATATCACTAAGTAGAAAGATTGCAGAGACCCTCAGTACTACCTCATAAAAACAACAGTTAAATCCACCCATAGACACACTAAAGCAAGAAAACAAAGTTAGCACAACATGAGTATATACAAAAGTGCACTTATCAAGACAAAAGTCATGAACTTATTCACTTAAGACAAGAAGCTGCAATTATTGTTATTTTATCATTCTTATGCTTTGGACACTTCAAACTTGAAATAGGCAACAGGGTACAATATCTAAAAATGGATAAACGGAAAATGTATACCATTTATGAGGAAAAAGTGCAAAGAATAAAAAGTTATGAAAACACAGTTTTCATGCAATAATAGAAAGTAGACTGCCACTAGAGTGATGTTTTTTGATTTAAGAATACAATACTAGATATTCTGTTAGGAGCAGTGCCTCACTGAATTTGTATTCTTGCATTGTTGGCACCTGGATGTCTAATATACTTACCAGCTAAGAAGCTCTGCCGGTGTTATAGATGATTTGAGAAGAAAACATAGACAACGGCACTAAGAGAGAAAAGGCTATAAAAAGATTCAAGATTCCTCCAGAGGCAGAAGCAAAAACATCAGCTCCTTTTTGTAATTTTACAGAGTGAAACTAGAAAGGGCATTAAATAGAGAAAGGAAAAAAAACCTTCTTAAGAGTCTTAATCAAACTCTTACATTTAACAGCATTAATGCTAAGTATGCAAACGTTCATCCCACTGATCATTATGGTATCAAGAACTAATTTTCCTCCTTTTAAGAGCTTATATGTCACATCACACCCCTTGGGCCTTCCAGAGATGTATTTAAATGTCTAACAGGGGGAAAAGAAAAGCATTCCAGACAGCCAGGTGTTACTGATTCACCCATTAAAACTTCAGTTATAAAATATCCCACACAATGGTAAAACATTTCAGTCATTAGCCGATCATAAATAGATTAAGATGACATTCTAAATTATTATGACTATATGTGTATAAAATTTACATTGCTCATCACATTATCCCAGGTGTCGGTAACTGATTATATGAAGTTAAAGATGAAGTGCATGTATTATTTGTTCTAAGAACTTAAGGGAAAGGAAGACACAGCCGGATGTAGCAAATGTAACATTAATCCTGAGACAGAAGAGAACTTTGGATTTATTTACAATGATGCTCATTCATTTACTATTATATCACTTAAAATGAGGTCTTGTTTTCTTTTATTATAAGCTTTATAAATCTGCCTTACATATTATGTGAAATAGTAAAAGAAATCAAAGATTTTTTAAACCTTATATTTCCTAAAAACCTGTTTTCCAAATAAGGAAAATATTTAATGAACATCCACACTGCACATTTCAATATCCACTTTAATAACAAAAGATACAGATGGACTTTTCAAATTATATTATTTTCTCTCTTTCTAATGGTATGCTATTTACACTAATTTAGTTGCTTGTGTAAATGAAAATAATTTCTGTGCTTATTTATTTTTTCTTTATCTACACTATCAAACAAGATTTGAATTTTATCATTAAAATGTATTTCAATTCACTTCCCCCCTTTGACTTTGGCACATGATCATATTTGTGAGCTGACAAATTACGGAGCATCACCAGTATTCCCATAACTGTCAGTGGGCAAGCTCTTACCTCACAGTCAGTGTGAAGAAATTAGAGTCAACTTAATCTAGATTAGAAGACAGCTGATCTAAATCACATTACATTGCGTTTACTATGAGCTAAAAGTTTGTACCGGACAGTCATTGTCATGCTAGAGATGCAACATAATGCTCTGCGCTAAAAAAATGCAATTTCACAATTGCAGAAAGCCAATCAAGATGCATTGCCACCAAGAAAAAAGGCTCTCCTGCCCTCCCAGTCATGCCTGAAATGCATTTCCATTCTCTCCCATGAGTTGGCACTTGCACACAGCATGTTGCATGACTTCTCTGACCACCTGAAAGATTCCGAAGAAAAGTAATACGTAAGTAAGAAGGTTAACTTTCCATCAGCTCAACAAACTAAACTGTACAGTCATCAGCCAGAAACACGGGTAGAGAAGAGGACCATTCCTTTCAGTAGGAGCATAGTCTTAGAGCACCCAACAAGGCAAACCAGTATTTGTTTGAAGGAATGACACAGCAGTGTGTTGTCTAGCAGTAGACCCACTAGTGACTGGATGTAGAACCATGAGCCTTGCACTCCGCTCCTGGCATTCCCACTAACCTCACACTCAATGTTTCAGCTCTGTGTGTCTGTTTCCCCACTCCAGCATCTGCCAGTCTTGTCTTTTGAATTCCCACTTCTACACAGGTTTGCTTGTCACTGTGTGTATATACACTAACACGCACAACATGCAAACATATTTTCTGATAGGGCCACAGCCTCCAGATGTACAAAAAGCAAGCAACTTATCTCTCTGATTCACCCTATTTCCACAGGCACAGCTTTTTCTCAACTTTTTGCATTTTCTTCTTTTTGTTTAATTTTAGGAGTAAAATGCTGCAAGTTTTGCCACTGACTCCAGTAGAAAGAGATTTCATTCTTCAGTGTTTATAATGTTCAAGATTAGCTAAATGTGAACTATGTCAAATGCTGTCACCAACATGCATAACTCATCAACAACTCTACACTAATAAATCAGTCAAGACCAAAGCATCAGCATACTGCAAACATTACTGGTTTATGTTTCAAAAATATATTAGTAAATAATGAGTTAAAAATTATGAAATCTAGCCAGACCACATCCTTTTTAGCATAAATACACCCCAGTTCTCTAGCTATGCAACACAAGATTATTGTTATTTACATCAGAGACAGGCAAGCACCCGAAAGGAATTACTTTCTCTTGTACTTGAGGATGAGAATTGATCTATTCTAGCATGTCTGGTCAAACGTATTAGCTTGCTCTCAAGGAATGTTAGGATGAGATTGACTTCAAAGACCGGAAATCTGCACAGCTTTTGCCAAACACCCACTTTTGCCATCTGGGCTTCAGGTGTTTCTGGGTTCCCATTTCTTACAAGGCTCTATCATTTTTTTTTATGTTTTCTTTCCTGTGATACACTAGGTTGAGGTTGCTATTCCCTTCAGAGAAAAAAACTTTGTCTGCAGGCTAAAGCCTACCTAAACACATTGTTTTGATTAAAACCCATTGAAAAGAAAGATTATGTGAATCAAATTTAATAATTAATTCATAGTTAGAGAGAAGATTAGAGTAGAGAAGCAAGATGAAAGGAGGAAAAAAGAAAGAATAAAAAAGAAACAAAGAAAAAAGGAAATAAAAAGAAAAATGAAGAAAAAAAAAGAATAAAAGAAAAAAGAAAATTTAAAACAAGAAAAAGTTTTCAACATGTGGAGAGGGTCCAAAATCCAGAAAGAATTTTTCACAAATAAGAATTTCATAAGTCCTTCTCACAGCCAAAGAAACTGAGGCACAAGAAAGTGATAAGATTTGCCAAATGGAATAGATTTTGAAACTCAAAATTACATTGGAATCATATTATTACAGCCTATTCTGCAAATTGTGTTTATACTAATTCTCACCAATAAGATCTTGGAAAAATTTCTTTTGTCAGTTGTGACACTGCACCTGCCTGTAGCATTTCACCTGCAACATTTTGTCTTAATCCTTATGACTGAGAATAACACTGTAGGTGTGGCTTTAAAAACTGTACAAGTAAATAATTCAGAGAATCAAATTAGTACCATCACCAATCACCAGAAAAGGTCCAAACAAATCATCATGTACTCTTGGCCACACTTCTTGGCAGACATATTAATAATAAAAACAGACACAAAAGCAAAAAAGCCTCCAAACCCCCCCCGCCCCACACACACACCCCGCTTTCTCCAAAAAGCATAGTTGTCTGATACCACAATCTGTCAGAACCCTAATCAAGGAAACACTAATGACTATATCCAAAAAATTAAAAGTCCACTGTCCTAAGCCACCAAATGCTTGCCAAAATTCAACTTCTACAGGACTGATTGCATGTTGAGTGTATTTTTTTATTGAGTCAGGTCCTTTGAAAAGGCTAACTGGAAGGGGATTAGCCTAAATTTAAGAGGATAAAATAGATTAAACTTTTTTCCAGTAGGTAACAAATATGTGCAGCACTGAGCAGCCTTTTCATGGCATGTTTTCTGTAAGCTTGAAATGAAATTGGAGAGCCAGACCTGGTAATAAAGAGATCATCTCTATTGCAGATGTGTTGTACAGCCTGCACAAACCCAAGGCATCTGCCTAATGTCAGCAGAAGCCAAGCATTCTTTTTCCTTTCTTGAACTCCACCTTGCGTACTATCATTTACATCAGATCTTCAAACCCTTATGGCACATTCTGGTACACTGGTTTCCTCTAGGAAAAGTAACCCTGGGGGCAACTTGGCAGGGATGGCTAGCAAGAGGGCTGGTAATTCACTTTGGTTGCAAGAGGCATTTTGCCTCAGGAGCTAATCTTGATTATTCTCCAGTGATCGTCCATCACATGGGGAAATACCAAACATCTTACAAGGTATTTCAATACATGGCCTCATCCGTTAAAAGCAAGGAAAATATCTTTTCTAATCTTTCTCCTGTTGATTAAAGAGGGAAAGTAGAATCTGGTACTTAGTACCTGCTAAAAAATAGCAGTGGTGGCTAGTTGCCCATCTTTTTCTCCATGAAACTGCTTTTTTCCATAGCTCCAATGCACAGTTTATTATAAATCCTGTTTTGCCAACTATACTGTCTTATTTAGAAGAAATTTATTATCATCTCGGACAAAATGGATTAGCAATCTCAGTCACTGCATATGCAAAACAGGTATTAGTCTAGCAGCTACATGATGAGGTTTTATTTTCTCAAATTTTTACACTGTGGTTTAAAACTTTGGATTAGAATCATGATGGGGCTTATCCAAAATCCACAAAACGCAACATGAGCTTTTTATTTCAAATGATTTTGGATAAAACCCCACATACTTTCAAAAACCTTATCACTGCCACATGAAAAAGTAAGCATTCCATGAACAGGGTCTTCCATTCTCTTATTTCACAATTAATATGTTGGGGGGGGAGGGGGGCATCGGGTGTGGTGGTGCAGAACAGAGGATTTAACTTCGAAATACATCCATTCAATTTTTGTGCATTTTCCAGTGAATAATTTACCGCTTGACTAAAATTTTGAACTTGGAATTGCAGTTGAAAATTTGTGGGGAAAAAAATATGCAAAGCAATGAAGAATTCCTTGTAAGTCACTGTCTTTTTTAAGCTTAGTCCCTTATGAACACTTCCTAGATGCTATGGCAAAGACATCTCAATTTCTATCATTCCAACAGTTAACTCCAAGCGGACTGTCTGTGATGAGAAATGGGTGTGAAAAACTGACCGTAAACCCAATATGCCTATTTGAGTTATACTTCTCATCATTAGGATTTCTAACATCTAAACATCTGTAAATCCATGCATTTACCTCTCAAGTGCCTTATGAGGTTTTAGCGCTGACTTATTATGAAGCAGTTTAAAGAATAATACCCTCCTGAAATTCAGACTTCTCCCTCTGTTTGATCCTGTAATAGGATTATTGTTTTTGTTTGCAGCACAGAAATTTATTCCTAGGAACGTGATGCATAAACAGAAGATTTCAGAACGCAGAAACTGCATTATGAAAAACTTCTCTTCACCACCTCTCTCAATACAAAACTAACCTTGGCCTGCTGACTAGAGATGATGAGAGCCTTTGGGGAGAACAGATGGGAGCTGAGGAGCTGCTCACAGCCCCACAGGAGATGTTTGGCATATTGAGAAACTAGGTCTTCTATTATAACAGCAAATGGAGAAAGAGTTGGAATGATAACTCACTCCATGGCTTATTCTACTTTTCTCCTTTTAATGCGTTCACCAACATGAAAGTCTTTTTGTAGCAACAGCTGAAAACATTCAGTTTTATTGGGGATTTCATGTTGGACTCCAACCTGATCTTGAGTCAAATGAGTAGTAAGTATATCCATCTAAGCCAAGTGTATCATAAGCATTTGATTTTGTTTTTGAAGCACTCGGCCCCACAAATAATGGTTTAATATTGATGCAAACAGCTTTGCTGCGATATTTAGTAAGAGCTGCTTATGAAGCATAGCAAAGGTGTCATTGATAATGCCAATATCTATTCAAACCCAAAGCGGGTTGATATTACTAGAAATAGTCTTGTTATCTATTGTGTACAAGAAAAAAGGAATTGAAAAATTACTAGATATAAAATACAAACTGCAAGACACTAAAACCGGTTTCTTTTATTTTTCTATATCTTAAGCATTGTATTTAAAATGTATATGGATTTGTGTGATTAGAAATTGCCTAAAAGCATGCCTGATTTTGAACATGGTAGCAAATCAAGAACCCAGTGAATCAGCAACCCAGTTCAGCCAAGATGAACCAGTAAAAGCTACCCTGAAATGACTCTAGGATATTTTTTTCTTTTTCTTTTCTTAATAAGAGTGCACACAAGACAGGAAGAACATCAGTGACTTCAGTCTCTGGCCTTCTAACCAAGAAAGGACTTGTGAAGGTGAATGGTTTGCAGACGAAGGGGATATAAAAGAGACAAAACCAGGATAAAAATTAAATAAAAAGTAGCTGTCTTAAACTGTAATTGCACTCCTCTGCTGAGCATGCTTTCAGATATATAAATGTGATTTACCATCAGCTTGCAACTACAAATCAGGTCTTAAGAAACACTTGTGCTATGAAATTGTTTAATCTCATCAAGCTCTGCTTTCACAGCAAGCCATAAATCACAAAGTCTTTGTTATCATAGACCTCCATGAGCGCCTCTCAGGCAGGCAATGGATCGTGGGTATATATAATCCTGACTGCACAAACAGTGGGGTCGTCGCAGCCTGAAATACTTTCATAATAGCCACTGTGCAGCTGGTGGAACACAAGCCTATGATGGATATCTCATTTCCTACAGTCGGCATCTATTTCGAGCAAATTATTACCACATAAATTTCTTGTCAACAGAAACGGCCAATTAATTAAGTTAAAAATTTACTCGTGATCACATCTACAAACCAAATAGAACTGCAAGGCAATTTTACAGTTACTGAATATACTGCAGGTCAGTTTAATGAATAATTTTTAACTTTGTCATAAACTCAAAGACAGGCTAATATCTTGAGGAACCTGACTGGAGAGCAGCTGCCAACAGATTTACACAAAATATATTTATGCAGATTTTGATTGCTGACAGCTGGGGACAGAAATAAACTTCATACAATTACAGAAGCTTCACAAGAATATGAAATTTTCTCCTTAAAAATATGCAAGTTTTCCTCTAAAACACTGTATTTAAACAGGAACAATGCTTAAAAGGATACAGAATTGTTGGGGGAAAATGGCTCATTATCAAAGCTGAGAACTATAGCAAGTAAAACACTATCGATTAGGCTTGCTTTTAAAATTACTTTGTTTTCAAGCTTCTAAAAGTCCATTTTGCATGCATATTTATCACATACACACAAAAACATATAAGGTAGCCATAATCAGTGGGTGGAGATAATTGGATGTTTTCTCACTCAAATAATGAATAAAAGTTATTCTTTCCAAGATGTCTGCACATCAGTTAAAACATTGTCAGCAGTGCAGTGCAAGAGAAAATTTAGAACTATGCCCTCTGTACAAATCAAAGTGGGCAGATTGACAGAGGCATGGATACAGCTACTTACTTTGGGTTATTATAGACATAAAAATGGTCTGCATGAGAACATGCACATTTGTAAGTACTTCATAATTTTTATTTTAACCTTCTTTCACCCTCTTCCTCCATGCACACATTCTTCCTGAAGTGAAAGCAAATATATCCCAGTCACAGCTAACTATGAGGTGAAATAGCCTTTTCCAGCAGATAAAAATTGGAATATTAATTAAAATATGGGGTGGCTTTTGGCTCTATGTAGATGGTTCACTTTTGTTAGAGGTAGGCAATGACCCTAAGTAACAGCACGGACAAAATGGGTTGACAGTGGTGGCTGTGTGACTTTTTTTTTTTAATTTGTATGCAATTCTGTTAGTCTGTCTTCATTAAAATTAAGATATAAATACTATATCTTTCATTAATATATAATGAATCAGCTGTAGAAATCTTTGAAAGGTTAATAATTAATGGTTTAATCAACACAAAAAAGCAGAAATTCCTCATCATACAATTCCAAGTGGGGAAAAAAAAAGCTTAAGAAAGAAGAGTCAAATAAACCAATCTGCAAATACCACCTCCCCATTATTCTCTTCATTGCAAAGAGTTTGAGTAAATAAGTAGGCCTCATAGAAGAACTTAAAGTACAATTATGGCACAGCAATTGAGGAAGCAAGCACTGCTTTTTTTTTTTGGGGGGGGGGGGGGAAGTACTCTTAATTATACCAAGGGAACTCCAACTTTAAAATCTACACTAATCGTACCTGTGGCAGAATGGGAAATCATGGTAGAAAACATCTGGAAAAGGTAGATTACTCAAGGGTGACATCAAAACTATTTGGGGAGCTTCAAAGCTGAAAAACTCTTTTAATTGCATTTTGAAATTACAGAGGTGTTACAGAGCAACAGTGAAGAAGGCCTCTTTGTCCTCACTGTAGCCCTCTGCATTTGGAGGGGAGGTGACCACTGCTGCTGTGGGCAACTGAACTCATTCAAGAAGTCATAGCTCGGGTAAGTTTCTGGAATGCAGGTTATGGAGAGGGGGAAATCTAGCCCTCAGAGAATCTATCACAAAAAAAGACTGGCAGATCATTGAGAAGACTAGCCAGGCTTTAAAAATGACAGAAAGCAAGTTCCCAACCAACCCTCAAGGTGTCCGTGGGGGACTGTATGGATTTGCTAGAATCTAAAAAGCCAATAAGTTGTGACAAGGAACAAGCCTGAAGGAGACGACCTGCTCCAAAGAACACGGTGGGCATAGGAAGAAATATGTAGACAAAATTAATCTAATTTTATTTGGTTTGCTTCCTGAGCTTCTTTATCCTGTGTTCATTGTTCTAATTTATGATCTAACAAAACCATGTGATTCACAACTGATAAATGTTTTTTGGAGGCAACAGGAAGGAAGGAAGGAAGGAAAATTTCCCTCAAAGTTCTGATGGAGTTAAGGTCCTACCACAGCCAAGGGACAAGATGTCAAGGTGCAAAATGTTGCAAAGCCAAAGAGTCTTTTATGGTAGAATTGACCAAAATTAATTTCCACGTCACTCAGCACAATCACAAAGGAACAGTGCCATTCGTATGCACCTACACAAGTTCACAAGACAAAGAACTATACTGCACAGCTTTTTCTTGCAGTTTGAACTAAAAGGTAAAGTAAAACTATGAATTTCTCAGATTGTTGGGCTTTTTTTTTTTTTTTTGGCTTTGTGCTTTTTTTTTTTTTTTTTTTTTTTTTTGTAATGTTACAAAGCTACACTCTTAACCTTAACCAGAGGTTTAATGGTTCTGATCAAAGACAATGTGTGGAGGGTGGGAAGTCTGAAGGACAGTTGTTTTCATTTTAAGAGCTGTTGTTTTCATTTGCTTTTGAAGAAGAGTCAGCTTGGTTTATTTTAGACATTTTCCTGAGAGTTACACTAGTCTGACATGAGTTGTGAACTCTTCTAATGACTGATTCAAGACAGTTTTTTCTTTCTGGAGAGAGGGGGAAAATAATAAAACATGAAACAAACACAAAGTCTAGGAAATAGATGGCTTATGGTATTTGGAACAATCTTGAAATAGTATACGAGAAAAACTTTTCAAAATATTTTCCATTTAGCAAAGAATAATGTAAGACTAATAAAACACAAATACCCCTCACTGTCTATCTCCATTTCTAAAGTAGACAGATGTTTGTCTGAAGAAAGTAAGACTGCAACATGCTTTAAAACAAGCAGACTCTTTAATATCTTTTTGAACTTGCATTTCTGAAATTAGTTATGAAAGCTTTTCAAGAATATTATGTGAATATTCTCAATTTTCTAGAAATGGCTGCAAAAGAATACAAGCTAAGGTTTACTTCAGCTATGATCAAATAATCAGGTACTTCTGTGACAAGGACTTTCTTACACTTCTCTCCTATATGGAGAAAATTGGACTTTTCAGTAAAAAATGGGACACGGCCAAAGAAGAAAGAAAGTGTCAAAAAAGTAGATGCAAACTATACAACGAAACAGCTGCCAAATTTTGGGAAGACAGTACCAATAAAAAACCCTCCCAAAAACTGAGAACAAAATTTCCATGAAAAAAATGCTTTGATTAATTCAGAGTGATTACATTGAAAAATATCTTAGATTTGCTTAAGAATGAATATGCATAATTAAGAAATCTTTTATCAAAACAATTGCAAAATGCAAAATTGCATACTTTAGTGTCAAGGAATAAAAAAACAACTTTGCTGACTAAACCTTATAAACTGGGGAGGTGAGGCAAGGGAGGTAGTATTTTCCATCCAAACTACATTATAATGGTAAACATTAAAGTACTTCTGGTGTACTTTCTGTGCAATGGATAAACTTTTTTCTTATTTTTATTTCACATGTCATCTACAACTTGACATAATGTTACTGAGTAGGCTTTGAGTATCCCAAGAGACACTGCACATCCAATCAATGTTTTGGACATACAAGATTTCTGGAAGAATTTGTGAAATCCTTAAAGGAAATCTGGGGGGGGAAAAAAAAAATTATTGGGGAAAGGATGCAGAATTCTGTACATTTGAAAATTACTACAACTAAATTGAGCTACTTAAATATGTTAGAGAAAAAAAAGAATTTGGAGATAATAAAGATCACTTTTCTGTGGTCTGTGAAGTTATATCCTCTCCTTGGGAAGTGGGGAAAGAGGAAATTTACATTTTCTGCATCATATTTACATGTGGGATCCTTCTACTTGCCAGAATGAGTATATAATTTGGCTTAACAATATTTTCCTAAAATAACAATTTGTCCAAAATTTTATTCAGCTGTATAGTGTCTTCCTCTCACACCACAGTCATGAGAGCCATCAAAAATAATTGTACTTACCAAACCATAATATAAATTTCAAATTTTATTAACTGATCTCCTATCAATGACACCATGTTTCCCATAACAAAGTAAAAACTTCAAGAAAGAGAAGCTTATGAACACAAAATCATCTAATCCCTTCCCAGCACCCTTTAAGGTAGAGAAGAAAAAAAAAAATTGAATGATCAAATAATTAAGGAAAATCTACTTATTCACTTCTAATGATACCATATCTAAGTTCACTGAAAATTCAAAACACTAAAAACATTAAAATCCCAACTTTGACTTGTACTCCTCATTCCTAAAATACAAGATGACTACAGAGGATTCACACTATTAAAGCTCTTGAAGAATGAGGTAAACTTACAAGGCTGTATCCCTAAGGTACCAACCAAAATCAAATGACATCTATACTTGCAGTTTTAAGTATTACATTTGCCTTGTTACCATCTCTGTGAGACACTCCCCTCCTCTGCTCTTTACTCATCTCATTTGTCCACATTTGGGTGTTTTACTATGGCAGGGGCATTAATTGTGCTAGGAAATTTTTATTTAAACTGCATTTAGCAAAAGTTCAATTTCCATACACACAAACCTTGTTTTATGAGACACAAAGTAGGTCCAAAATAAGCAAGAGATGCCCAGACACTTAGGTATCTTCCTAGCTGAATGAGCATAACTGATTTTTTCCATACAATAGAGACAATAGAAAGAGGAATGAGGAACAAGAAGTATGACCTTATTCATATAGATAGGGTCTTGGAAAGTACTCATTCCTTGTGAGTTGAAAACATATTTATTCTAGATATTACATGGAACACCATTAATTTCTTTTCAGGCTTTAGAAATGTTATTGAAGTGTAAATAAAACCACAGTAATATTACTGAATAAACAGGACAAAATCATCAGAGCGTCACATCTTTTCCTATTCCGAGCATGGTTATTGTATTTAATGAGGTACTTATATGAAGAGTTCATATGATTATCATCACTGTCTATGTAGACTGTGAGATCACCTACAAATACAGGTAAAATTTCCATACCTTCAGTAGGTAACCACTATACACACCAAGAAGGGAAGACAGCATCTGCTCCAGAGATGTAGAAGCTAAATTTTCTTTCATGTTACAGCAGTCCTTCCATGCAGAAGTATAAGATAATACACTACGTAACAACCATCTAGTGATGATAGTGAAAATAGGAGTAAGGACATCAAAATCTTGGCAGAAAACAAGAAAAACATGGACTGAGGAACTATTGACATGATCTGTTACTGGAACAATTTACTGATGGTCTTTTAAGATTCATTAGTGTCCTAATGCCTCAAGTAAAATATGCCAGAGATGAACTGGAAGTAATACAGGAAATGCCTATCTTTATAAAGAATTAAAAGAATTAGTTGATAGAAATAGTCACATACTTATTTCTAGATGGTAACTGCATTCCACTGAAGAACACTATTTTGAGGTAAGGTAACATAATGCAAAACACCAATTCTGGAGATATTGTTGTGAGTAGAACAATCTTGTTTTGATTAATTATTCAGTTTGGTAAAATCACAGCTTATTTAAAGGAGCATAAGCAATCTTTCAGAATGCTTCACTTGCTTCTTTATACATAAGAATAACTCATTCCAGGTGTAAATTTACTTAATTAAGAAGCAGTACCCCATCTTTCTCCATTTGAGTGGATAAATTTAAACGTACAAAACAAATTACACAAATCAAAAATTGGGATAATAGACCTGATTTCTGACACAGTACAAGAAAGAAAGAAAAAAGAAAAAAAGAAAAAAAGAAAAAAAGAAAAAAGAAAAAAGAAAAAAGAAAAAAGAAAAAAAAAAGAAAAAAGAAAAAAGAAAGGAGGCGGGGGGCATATACCACACAGAAATTTCTTTCACTGCCTGAACGAATAGAGAAACAATGCTTTAGACAGTTTATGTAATTTGTACTGGATTATTAATCACCAGTATTCCTTTGCTTTCCATAGCATTCATATTCATTGTATTTTATGTTTTTCTAGCACTGTCACAGGCCTCTTCTCTTTTTTTCTGAGCCACTGAGAAGACCAGGCATCTAGGTCCTTGAAGACTGCAACACGACCGTATCATCACAGGTAGTACAACAGGACTCTGCCATCATGGCAGGGGTATTTAAAAAAAAAAACCACCAAAAAACAACCCCAAACCAAATGAAACAAACAAAAACAACAACAACAAAACCCCAAACAAAAATAAAAACAAAACCAACAAAACAACAACAACAACAAACCAACCCACAGTCAAGAACCAGATACCCAGGATGGACTTTTACATCTTTTTTAAAAACATTTTTTTGATAAGTTCCTCATTGAAGTCCTGTGAAGTGACTCCTCAGAAAATGGAAGGAGGAGACAAACTGTGGGGAAGAAAGACACATTGGAGGAGGAGGCTGGTGCAGATACAGAACCATTAAATATAGTCTTGTCTTGTCCTATTCACTAGCATTCAAGTGTGCATAAACTCTGTCTTGTCCTCAGAAAGTTAAGTCCAACTTAACTGATCATCCCACTACTGATACGTATGAATGACAGCAAAAACTATTTGCACTAAAAAAAAAAAAAAAAAAAAAAAAAGCCAAAATGATACAATTTTGCATTTAACAGATTCTTAATTGTAATTCTAAACATCTAATTACCCAGGTCTAATATTATTTTTAAATTTATAGCTAGCATTGACAAAGTACTTACAACCATTATAACACAGGGAAGCAACCAGAAAAATCAAGATTTCTTCAGGTTTTATCTGAAAAATCACCATGATATGTGGTAAATCAAAACCAACTAGAAACTCAATGCTGCTATGTAAATATCATGTCTATTTTCAAGCTTGTAGATTAATAGAGCCCAAACAAGACATTTTCAGAAACTGCCATTTTTTAAATTACTGCATATATATTTTTCCTTTTTCACCATGATACATATTGAGGAAGCAACAGCTCACAAATTATTTCAATAACTGTTTTAGGAAAGAGTTACAATTAAATTTCTTCCCAGGAAAAAGATATTAATACAAAAGAAAGAAAAGAATCCATTTAGGGAGGAGGAGATGGAACAAAAACACCCTTTCAGAGGTAAAAGAGTAACCCATATAAACTCAGAAAAGGCAGTATAGTGTTTGCTTATTGTCTATGAGTTTAAGATATAACCTATTAATCATTTTAGATAGTACTGTTGGAATATTTTATTAATTGTATTCATTATATTATTTAGTATATTTCATTTTTAATATTACCAGATTTAAAAAGTTGTTTATCAATATAACATTTGCTAGTAAATCTATAATTAAAACAAAATTAGCTGTGAACAAATTAAAAAGTTGAAACATTAGGCTTCCAGTAATACATTTTTTCTAACATATTCTCCTAATATTATATGTAAGCCATTAACAAATATGCACCTAGAAGGATTTGCAAAAGGATTATGAAAATTAATATGGCCTACTTAACACTTGATTTACTTTGTCACTGTTATGCACCCTGTATGACAACTCTATCCACCTGAACAAAGACAATTGACAAATACAAGGAAACGGGCAAAAGACTGTTAGAAGAAGACACTCCAAAAGAGAAAAAAAAAAGTCAAGATTGACTTGCAGTCCTCTTGTAAGAATACTTTGCAGCTACTTTAAACAGATTTAAGATAAACTAACATTCCACAACTACAGCTCAGAATACCACTGCCTTCAGGTCATTTCTTTCTCTCTCCATGCAGAAAAATATGTTCCCAAAGTAGTACTTAGAGCACAACATTTAAGGATAAACTGAAATTTTCAATCACGAAACCCGGACTTAGATATGTTGCTGTTAATGAAGACTGTAAGGTATATTCCATAAAATTCAAATATATACTCTTTGATCACAGAATGATTTAGTTATTAATGTACATGTAAACTGCTGTTTGATTTATAAATTGAGTGGATCTTTAAAATAATTCCCTGTCATTCTACTGCTCTAGCCTCCCTATCTTGTTTCTAAATTGTCTTCATCTGAAGATTCTCCAACCATGTTCCATAATAATCTTTTTTACATAGTTTTGGGTGGGGTTTTTGTTATCCTACTCAAGAAAAAAAAAATCCCAGTGTAAAATCCAATTTAATATCAAAATATGTTTGAAGATTAAATTACTCGAACATTAACAATTGACAATAATATATATCACAAGAATGCCAACATATCCCTAAAACTGATCATTCATAAACAAACTCAGAAATTAAACACAAACTTAGCAGAAACTGAAACATCGTAAAGGATGAAAATGCAAACTTTAATTCTGATCTATTTTGATGCACTGAACTTGCTATATGAGCTCTGTAACTGATGAAAAAGAAAATACCCTCAACCCCACTTTGTCAGAAAGAACGAAACAAAAAGGGAAAGAAAGTTTCAAAACCCAGTTAAGCAATCACTATCAATTACACTGTGTTGAAGTCACTCCCCTAACTACTTCAAGCCACAATGAACTACCTCTGAACAATCTCTTTCCCAGTTCCTTGGGATGCAGTAGTAACACGAATAAATTGTTGCTTGGCAATGGAAACACTATCCAGGATTTTTGACCCTGCCACATACTCCTACTCAGCTTTTGGCAATTTTAAAGATTATAGTGGAATACAGCCTCTTCTTACCTAGAAGGTTCTTCCAAAAGATTAGGGCTGTCAGGGGATAAATTTCAGCATGATACTATCTTAGAGATCGATTAGCAATAGCTGACCATAACAAAAGTGATTTTCAGTGACAGTGAGTAGCAAACAGTAAGAAATACATTGGGCTCATGCAAATTTTCACAGGACACAGAGTAATTCAGAGATGAATGACAAACCCGATAACAACAGGCCAGATTCAAATAGTGCAAATATAACCAATAGATCTGATGTGTATGTTGCACTATTACTCAGCATCAGTATAAAGTGGCAATCTCCAGCGATGATTGCTTTCAACACATGAACTCTGACCTCAAAGAGCAGAGATAAAACATTACAAGGCAGGCAGGAATGGAAATTGTAAAAAACTGTAGAATTAGCATCTAGTAATTCTGTAAAATAAACTCACAGTTCCTAGAGCGTTAATGTAAATCTGTGGCCTTTCAGAGCCTAGAAGTCACCAGAAGTTTCATTTAATATTTTCAGACAAAACCTAAAAGAGGAGTAAGCAATAAAACCTATAATTACTAGCTATAAATAAAGTAGAAATAAGCATGATGCAGTGTCCAAACGAAATAATAACAATCACATATGTGTGTTGCAATGGGAGGAAATAGGGCAGTAAAATGAATAACCAGGCTTCAAGCCATGAAGTCAGAGATTTCCCTGATACGACAAAGGTTTAAGGACACAGTGTTGATTTACTCTGTGACAGGCTGACATTCTTGTAAGCATAATGCTCAAAAGCTCATTTCAGCAGTTTTAAGTAGCACGGCACTTTTTCCTGATTTATGGCTGGTTTATGGTGTTTGGAAATGGACATAGTCATTGTGGCCATAGTTTGAAATAAAGTTGAGTGATGTCCTTGATGCAGACCCAGTGCGAAAAATGAAAACTACAAAAAAAAAAAAAAAAAAAAAAGAAAATTATTAAATACACCTTGATAATTTAGCCCAGTGGGGGAAAAGGGCAAAGGGAGAAGAAGATTCGTGGTGCAAGTAAAGATTACACTCTTTGGAAAAGTAAATTCAAGACTGGTAATACATAATGGCTAAGTTTTCAGCGGTCAGCAGTCAAAGCCACTGTAAGACTGGCTCACAAAAATTATTACAGCGGATGCATTACATTGAAGTTATGCATATACCTTCTGTTTGTTTTCTTTAACCACACTAAATTTTCATTTACTTGCTCAGCTGCTCCAGAAAAAAAAACAGTTAGATCATGACACAAATAATACATTCCTCGGATTAGGTTTCCAAATCCTGAGCAGATAACTTCTTAAAATTTCTCTATGTAAATTGATGGCTTTTGAATAAGAGTTTATGAAATGGACATGGAAGGGATCAAGCAAGCTAGAATAAAAAATGTTTTTGTTTAGTCCAATTGTTTTTCCTCAAGCATTTACTAAAAAAAAAAAATCCAATAAACTTCACTAGAACTAAGAGATGGTGGGTCCGTCTTTGAAAATTACTCAGTATCAGTCAGCGAATCCATTTAAATCAAGAGGATTAGAATGTCATAAGAGTCACAGTTAAAGTGCCATTAAAAGGAACTACTAGTTGTTTAATCCATTACCTGTGCACTTATTAAGTATTTTTTTCAGATTCAAAACATTCCCAGTATGAATACAAGTATGAGAGATGGGGGAAATATTTCAATCAGAAAAAAATCATGATCTCCACATGAAAGCTGTGAAAGTTGAGAAGTGTGCAGCTGCCTGAAATGACTTAAGGGATAACTGTCACCGGAATTAATACAGTTTGAATGTTTAAAAATTACAACAGATTCCTTTACATTTCGAAGGCTGTCTGATTCCTGCTGTGAAAGCTTAATGTCTTTCCATTTGATGGAGAGTTGTGGCTGTTTCAGTATACAGTTGACTAATGCTTGTTTAATGGATTGGAATGGTCAACAAGTGTCAGAGGCATAAGCACAAAAGGTTAAGTTAGGAGTAGGCGATTTACTCCCTTTTCTGTTGATATGCTGTCAGTTACACCTCAGAAAGAATGGTGAAGGGCTATGAGATGAGAACTTTTAAATACGCAAGCTACAGAAAATAATAATAAAGTGAAATACAATGCAAAAAAAAAAGAAAACTCCCAGGACGTGCTAGCAGAAAAAGAAAGAGCTGCATCTGGAGTTCACAGCCCAAAATTTCTTGCTGTTTCATTTGTATAACAGCCCACCTGGACTCATAAGAAAAAAAAATTTAAGTGTTAAGGAGTAAAATGAAATCTAAGCTGGTAAAAATTACTGTGTATAGAGCATTCTTCAAGTTTACTTATCCAGCTACCATTAAGCCTCAAGAATTCACAAGAAAACACCAGCTGAAGGTACCTATCTTGACTAACATCCTACACTGACTTTCAAACAAGCCTCTCCAGTGCAACTCCAAGATGAAGCAGAGTTAGCAACCAGCTATTTAATTATGTGAAATACTAAATATAGGAGGATTCTATGCAATATCAAATAAAAAAACCACACAGATGGCTTTCTCACCCCCATGTTTTTTTTCCTAGTATCTGTTTACCTTCAACACTTACACTTCTAAATGATTTACCCAGTACAGCTTTCAAATACAATGTTCCTGGAAAGACAGGGCAGCATCTAATAACATCATGCCTCTGTTTAAATCAGTATTTATTTATTTATTTAAGAGTATATTTATTGGAAAACATATTCAAGAATTCTGGCAGAATTGATTGAACTCCTTGTGTTCTCTATAAAGTGATTTTTCAACTGTATACAGAGGAAAGAAATTCTAACATTCTAAGCCATTCAATATGGTGCACTCTCTATCCAGACACTACTCTATGTGTGTATAATAGAGTTACAGAATATAAACCAAAGTCCTCCACCTTTCAGTTACTCCAGTGCCTACAGTAGGGATACTGAGTCTTCCACATCAATTACTTTGTTCTACATACCCTGTTAAATGGGGTACTTACCAACATGGACATAGCATGCCAACTTCATCACTGGAAGAAAAGCCCAGATATTCTACTGTGATACATACTTTGATGTGCTTTAAAGATAAAAATCCATAAACATTGCTTTCCTTTTAACACTTCATGACCAAACAGCTACAAAAGCAAAATTCCTTCCACAGGCACCAATATGAAACAAACAAAACCAAGTCTCTCTTCTCCTTCTTTCTTTAACTGAGGACTTCCTATGTCAAGTATTACTTTACTAGAAAATATCAAGTCATCATCAGCTGTGGTCAAACCAGAATGAACATTTCATTTAGAATAAAGATTACAATAAAATGAACTTAATAAGGCAAACTTTTGAAGCCAGCCTTGGCAGGAAAAGAGTTTTCATTTACAATCTGAGATTAATAGCTAAGAAATAAAACTACAAAGATAGGAACTTGTTGGCCTTCCAACTTTTAAGACTTTTAATGAGTGAATTTTAAAAAGAAAGAAGACAACAAAGAAAAGAAAATCTAAATGTTAAAATGTCTTGGCAAAGCTTGCAGTATAGGGTCATTTTTTTTTAAAAGCTTATGATATAATCAAACCAAAGAAAAACAGTAAGACCAATGAATCTCTGTACTCAACAACACAGCCAAAACATAGATCACATATTCACAATATGGAGCAAGTAAAATCTAAACCTCAGGTCTGATTTTTATTGCTTGAATTAGAAGAAAAGTGCTCCAATCAAGCTCAGGCTGAACATAAGAATTTAAACTCAAGTTTTGACAAACGTGAGAAGAGCGGAGCAGGGAGGATGTCTGCTCAGATACAAACAAGACAACCTAGAGAGAGCAGTTTTTTGTGAAATTTCCATTTCTGTACACCCCACACAAAATATTGCAATTTTCACATCTGACTTCAAATCAAGTTTATATCTAATCTGGTAACCATTTCTATTGGTCATCTCAATTGTTTATACATCCAAAATACACAGAAAAGTAGGATACAGGAATCACTGCAACCCAGACAACATACAGAGAGCACGTGAGCAAGAAGCACTGGCGAGTGCAAGAAAGGGAAGGTGTGTGAAAGAGCGACTTGAGGACTTGGAGCAGGGGGCAGAGGATGAGCAAAAGTGAAAGAGAGAAAGCATGCAGGCAGGTGAAAGAGCAAGTGAGAACAAGAGCGTGCCCAAGAGGGTGAAAGGGAGGGAGGAGAGAAGAGGAAAGGGGGCAAGGGGGCAGGCCAGGGAGAGAGAGAGGAAGGGCAAGAGAAGGAGGGATAAAAAGTACTTGAGAGAGAAGTTGTTGTTTTGATATAATCAAATTAAAAGTTTTCTGGTAGAGCCAGATACGAATCATACATCTTTTTTTCCAAAACCCAATACCTCAATGATCTTCTCTGCTTGTGGCATGCAGCCAAAATGATGAAATGAGTCATGTGACCCTGATGGTACCCAGAGTTGTACTGAGCTTTACACACTGCATATTTTCTTTATTTCAACTCAGCATGGTTTAGAACCAGCCCTTTTGTTTGAGTAATTTCAATATAATTCAATCTGTTAAATTTTTATTTGGTTCAATTCATAATATCATTATGTTTTATTCAGTTCAGTACACTTTCTAATCGATTCTCTTATCTGCTTTATTCACTCCATTACAATATATATATTATGTTTTATTTATTTTGGTATGAGGTATATAAATTTTGCTGTATGTTACATTAAGCCCTCAGCATGTTGTATCTATTTCTTCAGCTGTTACATCCATTCTGTCATGTGTTCTAGCACACATCATATCTGTTTTGATATGGTTTTACATCCTACTTCTAATTTTTTTAGAGCATTTGTGTAGTATTAATGTGATTTGTTTTTCATCTGCTCCTGCATTAATCTTCTGTAAGCTACCTCATATTTAAAGGGCAGTAAGGTAAAATATAATGTGGTTACTGTCAATAAGCATGAACACGTACAATTTAGTCTTTAGCTTTATAAAGAATGACTCCTAGAATCATAGAATGGTTTGGGTTGAAGGGACCTTAAAGATCACCTAGTTCCAACCCCCCTGCCATGGGCAGGGACACCCTCCACTAGACCAGGTTGCCCAAAGCCCCACTGAACCTGGCCTTGAACACTTCCAGGGATGGGGCATCCACAACTTCTCTGGGCAACCTGTTCCAGTGCCTCACCACCCTCATATGGAAGAATTTCTCCCTAATCTCTCATCTAAATCTACCCTCTTTCAGCTTAAAGCCATTATGCCTTGTCCTATCACCACATGCCCTTGTAAACAGTCCCTCTCCAGCTTTCTCGCAGGTCCCTTCAGGTACTGGAAGGCTGCTACAAGGTCTCCCTGAAGCCTTCTCTTCTCCAGGTTGAACAATTCTAATTCTCTCATCCTGCCTTCATAGGAGAGGTGCTCCAGCCCTCTGATCATCTCCGTGGCCCTCCTCTGGACTTGCTCCAGTAAGTCCATGTCCTTCTTATGTTGGGGGCTCCAGAGCTGGACGCAGTACTGCAGGTGGGGTCTCACAAGAGCAGAGTAGAGGGGCAGAATCACCTCCCTTGACCTGCTGGTCACAATGTTTTTGATGCAGCCCAGGATACCGTTGGCTTTCTGGGCTGCAAGTGCACATTGTTGGGTCGTGTTGAGCTTCTCATCAACCAAGCCCCCTAAGTCCTTCTCCTCAGGGCTACTTCTCAATCCATTCTCCACCCAGCCTGTAGTTGTGCTTGGGATTGCCCCAACCATGTGCAGGACCTTGCACTTGACCTTGTTGAACTTCATGTGGTTTGCACAGGCCCACCACCTCTGGTCCCTCTGGATGGCATCCCTTCCCTCCAGCATGTTGACTGCACCACACAACTTGATGTCACTAACAAACTTGCTGAGAGTGCATTTGATCCCACTGTCCGTGTTGCCAACGCAGACGTTAAACAGTGCTGGTCTCAATACCAACCGACCCCTGAAGAACACCACTTGTCACTGGCCTCTACGTGGACATCAAGCTGTTGACTGCATCTCTAAGTGTGACCATCCAGCCCATTCCTTATCCACTGGGTGGTTCATCTGTCAAATCCATTCCTCTTCAATTTAAAGATGTCATGTGGGACAGTGTCAAATGCCTTGCACAAGTCCAGGTAGATGATGTCAGTTGCCTTTCCCTTATCCACCAATGCTGTAACCCCATCTTAGAAGGCCACCAATTTTGTCAGGCACGATTTGTGATAGGTGTCACCAATCACCTCCTTATATTCCATGTGCCTGAGCATATGTTTCCAGGAAAGTCTGCTCTTGCCAGGCACAGAGGTGAGACTGACAGGCCTGTAGTTCCCCAGGTCTTTCTTTTTTGCCCTTTTAAAAATGGGGGTTATGTTTCCCCTTTTCCAGTCAGTGGGAACTTCACCAGACTGCCACAACTTCTCAAGACACTCCTAGAAGACACCGTGGTGTGCTGTTGAATTCATTTGAATTGTGTCTGAGTATGTAAATGTCATATTCAGTGGGAGTTAAGTCTATAATGATTCTTTTGAAAACCATAGGAGACTATTCTAGTCTCCTATATATTATATTTCACTTTCATATTTTCTCTGCTCTTCTCTGTCATGAATTTAAGGAATAAGAAGTGGAATTCCATTTCATAAGGAAATGAAACAGCAAACTACAGGCATTTAAAGAACATAACTCCTCATTTAAAGAACACAATCCCTGCAAATCAGGATGCATGATTTTGAAACAGTTCTAAGTTTTTTAGCATTTAGATTTGAAATACTAGTGAATTGTTGACTCCTCTTTTTCTATATTTGTTTAGATTGTCGGGGGGGGGGAATTTGGCCATATTTGAGGGATTTTTTTGCACATATGAGAAGCAGAAATTTTAAATCTCTGCCTCTTTATTAAAAAACACTTAAGACGCTAACAATAATTTGATTTAGAAGACAGGGGTATAAGAAATTATTAACTATTAACATGATTATTAAAAACTATGATGTTAGTAATGAAAATCAGCAGAAAATAAAATTAATTTGCCATATAAGCAGAAGATGAACTTTGGCCTTAACTGCCGCTATGTCCCTGGAGTTGGGAATCAAGAGATGGACTGCAAGACCATCAGGCTCCCTAAAGCAGAGGTTGGTTTTTTTCCTATGTCTTTGCATAAACATGAAACACTTGCATGTATTACCTCTAACAAATGGCAGAGTACTTCCTGCTATATATCCATCTGGCTTCCCATTAATTATCCTGGGCAATGCCACAAAGTGGACTCCACACTGCTCTTTCTCTATCGCAAATCATGTTTTTTCCATGTTTAGCACATGCCGTTTCCCTCTTCCTGGGAATTGACTGCCCTGCTCATCAAAATGCAGCAATTTAAGTTATCAATTTTTGCACAGCCTGTCCTCTTCTCTCTTTAGGATATCATCTGAAAAGTTTCCTTTAATTACTCATCACAGATAGGTTGGTGAAACATGTGATATATGTTGCCCTGACGACAGAGATCATTAAATGTGTTAGAAACTGCTGTGGGAAGGCCCCCTGTTCCATCCATACCTCCACAGACACTCCTATTCCCTGGCTCCTCAACATCTGAAAAGCCATGTTACCGTAGAGACCCACATATATCTGAGTGCCGCTGTGCCAAGAAGCACTTTCACCTTCAGAGCTGCTGGCCTGGAACATCCAGAGAATTTTCAGCCTCCCAGCAGGGAGGGGATGACTTGAGCCTCTCTCCTGTCCTCACCGTGCATTATACCTTCCCTCTCCTATTTCAGAGAACTACTGTATGATCTAGCTGTCAAGAGAAATGGAGAAAGGGCAAGTCCTTAAAGAATATATATGGAGTTTCAATTTCCATTCTAAATTCAATCTGTGAGAGTTTGTAAGACAATGCCCATGTACTGAAGGCAGACAAAATTCTAGCCATGCAGTCTTTTCAGGTTCATAGAACGATGTTTCTGATGTTGAAGTAAATAACTTCATAGACATTTAACTATAGGAGAATTTTTATACCTGTGCAAAGGCTCAGCATGAGGACCATGTACTACAAAAAATTGTTTTGGGCTTTTGATTGAGAGTTTAAATAATGCTCAGGGCTTGTGCTGGCATGATCTTCACAGAAATTAACATTTTCCATTTAACACAAATAGCACTTCCTAAGTTTTCATATTTCTGAAAGCTGGAGAGGTGAGGGAACAGAACTACATTCTTTTTACAAGAGACACACATAAAAGCACTCCAAATAATACCTGTTCCCCCAGCTCTTTTTTCTAATAATATGAAAAACACTGTTTTGGCTCTATGACCATATTTTTCAGCTACAGATTTACACGTTTAACACGTCTTAAGTGTGTGTATAAGAGTATCACACAGAATGTAGATTGCATTACAGTGGTCAGAAATTTTGGCGTTCAGTTAGACTACAATACATCTGGAGATACTCCACTGAATTTACTCCAGCTTTGCACCAAGCGACAACCAACCAAGATCTGGGACTGTGCATGTTATTTACTCGCCTCCAATATTAGAATATTATGTGCAGCATTGATGAGACACATTTGGGACTGTATAACATGATACAGTTAATGAATATGATAACATTAATGAATCTAATTTTAAATATTCTTTTTCCTTTAAGACATGTGTGCATGTGCTTGCGTAAACATATACTCTGCATGCTCTCATTCTGTGCATCAGTTTTCAAACCAGGGCAAAAATTTTTACAGCTGACATCCAAACCACTCCAGCAGAATTTATAATGGAAACGCTGACACAAAGCTAACATGGCGGCAGAACAATACTCATATAAAACAAAAAGCAAAGTTTCCTCAAAACAAACTACATGAAGTTCAAAACTCAGATTAAAAGCATACGAACCTGAAATCATTTTATCGATGACTATATTCTGTGAACTCAAACAATCCAGAGAGCAAGATTGTGAGAGTTGTGACTTTTTAAAGTTTTCTTTGGAAAATTCAAATTCTGTAGGGTGTCTAGCCTAACAGATCTTATTTGTATTTGCAAAACCTATATGCCTTTTTTATAGCATGCATTGTGGCTATTGGTATGCATGAACACATTCTAATATTGTCCCCCACAACAAAAGCCATCATTCTGGCAAAAGGAGACAGGAAAATGTAATGCTCTCCTAGCATGACCAAGATGGTAAGAGCTGCTGCAGTTGCCAAATACGATACACAAAACATTTAATTTATAATAGTTAGAACTTGGCCCTTGACCAAGCCCAAAGAACTATGTCTTATTTCACTTGCTCTTGAATATGTCTCTTTCAGAGATAAATGACTGTGCTGTTTGCCAGTTCTCTCCTCTGTTTGGCGTTTTGTTTAGCTCCGCTTGTGACAAGCCAAGAGTTGATGCATCTGCTTGAATGTGTAATATACATCTTTGGTCAACTTAGCTTTTTTCCTTGACAATATTATGTCAAACAATCACATCACAACTGGCTCTGATCTCTTTGTTGTTAGCTAATAAATTAAAGAGTATTTATTATCTGCAATCCTTTTTTCCCTTTTAATGGTGACACATTTGTGGTGAATTACAGGGCAGCTTTATAAACTAGGCTGTGGGCCAGTATCAGCCCCTGCGTTCATGTGAATGTTCCCTCTCCCACTTGGCCTCCCAGCCTGGTGGTAAATCAAGGCAGCTGTCACAGCACACTAAGTTAGTGTGCGTCATTGGGGAGAGCAGGAAGCGTTGGGGGTATAATTCTGTCCATCAAACTAATATGTTATATCAGTAGCTTTGTAATCTTCTGCTATAAGTTATGGGAAGTGACACCTAAGAATTCACTTTGAAAGCAATGTGTTCCTCAGACTTTAAGCCAAAACAGACCCAATCTGCAGCAAGAGTTCCTCTGTTTATACGAGTGGATTTGTAGCAGCTAGCCGTCCTATCGTTATCAATGCAGCAGTATTTTACACATTCCACTGCAAGCCTCTCTCTGTTTACAGTCTTTGCAGCAGAATTTGTAAACTTTTAAAACATGATTTCTTCCCTTCTCCTTTTTTTACCCCTGCTTTAACCTCCAGTAGCAGGATAGATAAATATACTCCTTGAATGTTATCATGACAAAGTGAACTCCTGACAGATAGGAATGAATGGGAGACCTATTTCCCTTGTCCATACCCCCTTCAACCTTTGCCTTGACAAATGTGGGAAATAGCCGCGTAGGACAGGAGAAGAATACACACAGCACTATGATAGGAATGTCAGCTTTTTTGTTAAATGTTCACGTGATAGTGAAAGAAATGAGTGAAGATAACCTTAAATAGGAAGCGTGTTTTCTAAACAGCTTCACAGAGTTCCAATTCACACTGCATCTCCCCTAAAAGGATGGCTTATTTTCAGTCACTATTTTTAATGCTTTTGAAGACCAACAAAAGAGGAACTTGGACTCAATTAAGTGGTTTTGTGAGGTGTGATTTGATCTGAAAGAAGTATGGTTTATCTTCAAAGAGTCTAAACCAGACAAGCATGTCCCACAACCCTAACACGCTGAAATCAAAGATGTATGCTAAAGACATTAAATATCTGTACACTCTTTGCCAAACATATTTTAAAGAAAATTTAGCATTAAACCCCACAGAAGTTTGCTTTGATAATCTTTGTAATCAATAGTAAATGTAAAAAAAGCACTAGAAAACAGTACTCTCTTCATCCTTAAATTTAATTCCAGGGGCTATTACAATATAGAAAACACTTCTTGGGAAAATTTAACTTCACTTAGGTCTTAACACACACGGTACTATCATCATCTCATCAAACATTGATTCAGCTTTCTAGCGATGAATGCAGTTTACAATAGATTTTAAAACATGTTCAGGACAGCTAGAGATACTTCTGATTCCATTAATCTGCAATATACAAATGCTGTTTTAACTCTCATTTCAATGTCAACTTGAAAATCACAAATGATATTTCACAGGATCACATGGTATATCACATTGCCTAAAACCTTAAAAAAATCTTATTTTTAATAGTGTCAGGTCTTGTTCACATGCCTTAAAAACTTAAAAATGTTTACGTCAGACTTGGTTAAACATTAATAAAGTTAAACATTTTATCTTGAAAGTAATCTACTTAAACCACTTTTCTTTCATCTGTTCATCCCAGATAATTAAAGTAGCACTAATTTGGGATATTTCCTCTTTAATAATATTTAAAAAATATATTTCAATATTTTCTTCTGGTTGTAACCACCATGATCTGAACTGCCTAGTTTAAAAAATGTCTAATTAAACCCACAGTTGATGGGATTTAAAATAAAAAAGATTCATTATCACATGAGATGCGGGAAATTGTAATTAACATGTTTGCACCAATCATCAGACCTGTCTTGGTTTTTGGCTGGGACAGAGTTAATTTTCACAAGAAGCTGAGAGGGGGCACAGCCCCGACAGCTGACCCAAACTAGCCAAAGGGATATTCCATACCATATGATGTCATGCTCAGTATAGAAAGGAGGGAGCTGTTCAGGGAGGAGTCATTGCTCAAGGACTGGCTAGGTACCAGGTTCCAGTGAGCAAATTGCATTGTGTATCACCTGCTTTGTATATTCTTTTATTAGTGTTGTCGTTTTCCTCTTCCTTTGCTGTCCAAGTAAACTGTTCCAACCCACAAGATTTACGTTTTTCTTCCGACCCTTCTCCCAATCCCACCGGTAGGAGGCAGAGAGCAAGT
Source organism: Balearica regulorum gibbericeps (assembly GCF_011004875.1). Classification (NCBI taxonomy): domain Eukaryota; kingdom Metazoa; phylum Chordata; class Aves; order Gruiformes; family Gruidae; genus Balearica; species Balearica regulorum. The sequence goes on along the minus strand of NC_046190.1, from coordinate 25,454,063 downwards.
GGCTGCATGGTGCGTAGCTGCTGGCTGGGACGAAACCATGACAAGAACATACATCTGAGCAGTTGATGGCAAGACAGTAGGGTTTTCCCAGTGCTATGCTTTTCATGTGGGATTTATTCATTCGGCCCCTGTCTTGTACTCTTGCCTGCTGCACTTCCATCTCACTTTTTTTTTTAAGGTAAAAGGTCCCTCTCTCACTGCACAACCTCACACCACAGAGTGCCAAAAAAAAAAAAAAAAAAAAAAAAAATTCTATTTCACTATTTACCTGTGACTGGAGGGGAAAAAACAGGGCTTTGTAGAGATTCCAGGGCTGGACTGCAACAAAATCTCCATTATTTAGAAGGGCTCCTGCACGGCTATTTTGCTAGAAATCATATGCCTATGCTGCTTTCTACCACATCTCTCCTTTACGTGGCCCATTCAACACACAGGTGTATGCTGGCATTAAGATACCATTTATTAGGTCTTGTTCCATGCTACAAAGCTCTCAAATATTCACCATCACATGGTTATTTTCATTTGGGAAATGGACTTGTAGCTGTAATACATTGGCCATAACCAACCATTCCCTCAATAAAGTATCCAGTGATTTAATAGAGCCTGAAGAAACAAGGTCTTGTACTTCATGTTTTTTCTGCAGAAGCAGCTAAAAATTTAGTACTTTTAGCCCCTCTCCCAGGCATAAATCCCTCATAAAGACATTCTACAAATACCTCTGCTTAAGACAGACCATGAAAGCCCAGATCCTGCAAACACCAGCCATTAAGAATGAAGGGAAAATACCTCTGATCTCTTAACTGATCAAGAACAACTCCCTGCAGTGAGAAAGCTGATGGTTAAGAGTTTGGAAACCATGCTTAAAGATTCAATGGACTCTTTCCTTCTTCCTTCTACACTGGTTCAGCTTTCTCCAAACAAACCTTCTTGCAGCTGCTGAGGACTAAGCCTCAGGTAAAGTTATTTGATGAAGTACTGTAAAAAACTGAATCAAGCATTTGTGATATTTTTCACAGTCAAAGGTATTTTTCCCCACCCGTGACTGCTGACTAAGGTGTTTGTTCTGAATACCTCAAGTGCGGCCCTGCCAGTCTAGCCATTAACACATTCATTGTTCCCCACTGCTGGATAATAACTATATTTCTCAAGTCACCTACAAAAATTATAGCAGTTGCACCAGGTTGGCCACCTGAGATTTAGCAATGAAATAGCTTGCTCCTGTTTTCATGAGTACTCATGTAAAGCCATATAAAAATTCATCCAGAGTTCAAAGTATATCAGAGAGACAGACTGACAGTACACAAAGCTAACATTTGGACTGAATCATCCATCATCACTAGCTAAGCACTCAGAAACCAAGTAAAGCCCATTTTATATACACAGGGCAGAGTCCTGTGACTTTCCCACTACACAACCTCCTAAAACCAAATGTCTCTGTATTCATCAGAAAGTTGTTGGCTTTTTTCTTCCTCTATGCATACACTTTGACTAGAATTTTTAAAGAGCATAAGGGAGCTGAGCAGTCAAATTACCTGAAAATGAACACAAAGTGGACAGCTTATCCACTCAGCCTCTTTTGACATTCCTTGATTTCACTTCTTTTTAGCATTTGGGACATTCAGAAATGTACACCAAACAAAAGAGAGTATTTTCAAATCAATTAAATACATCAAATGATTGTAAGACTATGTCTGACACCAATATGCACAAATCTGGTCTAGCATTTTGGAAATAAAACATTAATATGGTTCCAGCTGATGCAGACTCCAAAAATCATATTCCTTGAACAAGTCCTTTGACCTCGCAGACTTGGTCACACAGGTTGTACTTGAAAGGATTTGTCCAGCTTTCTGTATTAAACAAGTCTTAAAATTCTGCAGTCTAAACTGACAACATGTTAAATCTTATCCTAGGAAATATTACAAATTTCAGTTACTTGTAAGGCACTTCGTGTGGCTCATTGCTTTTTCTTGTCCTTTGTTAAGAAGGAGGAGAAACAAAAGAAAGAGAAATAATGGAATATTTACTTATATCTTTTAGCAGCAATACAGGACTACTATCTGGTTATGAGATAGATGCAAGAATGTTAACTAAAAGCTAACTTCAATGTATCTTGTACGTGTCTTCCTAGAGAAACAAATTTTTGCTTTTTTCCCCCCAATACAAGCAAAAAATTATCACCCAAGACAAATTTTCATTACGTTTTCAATAGTTAACAATGACCGTTAATAAATCTGAAGTTAATAACACTTAATTATGTAAGAAATTGTAAAACAAATATTAGGTGAAAAATATCATATCAAGTGACTTAAAAAAAATCACAAATAAATATGCTTTCATTTTCAGACTTCTTTAATATCTCTCTCACAATGATGCTAATTTAAAGAAGAAGTTGTCAATGAAAATTTCTTCAGCTGTTCTAATGTTTGAATTAGATATGAAAATTTATACTACAAATACATGATAAGAGATGACAATATTGAGCACCACCAGTGAATAATTTTCAGGACATTTCACTTTAATTTTCTAAATCTAAGAGTTGGGGTTTTTTCTACTATTCACCAGGCTGAATAAATAGTTTACTTAATCTATATTGATTAAGACTGCTCTCTTTTTAGCTGTATGCACAGATATTTAGTGATTTTTCCTTTCCAAATCAATTAGAAGCTCTGCTGGGTCCAGTTTCTGTTTCTTCTCTATTTTAAGTGAGAAAAAAAAATATCTGAAGTTATTTCTCTGTTGTAAATGATAGTCTTTTTTGTCATTTTAACCCATCTTGCTTCAATCTTGCACGTTCTTTGTAATACAAATGACAATCTCCATTCCTTAATATAAACAGAAACTATTTGAAAGAACAAACATCGGCTGAGCTAATCCTTTGCTCCACAGTTCTTTTGTAGACTGAGTGATCCTAAGCTAGCTTTTCTGATTTGTAAAAAAGCATAGCAGGCTCAACAGGGCTAACAGTGCATACTGGATCACAACTTCATAGTGAGCTTTGGGATTATGATCACTTCTGTGCCACCCTTTTGTGCAAATTTCAGTCCTAGAAAAGCAAAACGCAATCCCGTGGTTCCACTCCAGTCAGACAGACAAGGCTTACAAGATGGTTTGTTTGAAAAAGCACTCCCCAGTAAGTGAGGAATGATGACTATTCATATACCACTCAGCTTTGGAGATGAGGGCCGTTTTCTTCCATATATCTCCAAATCTCATCACTGTAAGAAATGGCATATGAATATAAACAGAGTTACAGGTTGCACTTGTAAACAGACTGTTTCTCTGGAAGCATTTAATTAAGACACAGCCATTTTTTAGTTTTCTGAATCTTTACTGCTGTTTTAAATGGGACATAAGCAGTCATGACCTTTTGTGTCTGATGTCAGAGAAATGAAAAGGCCCAGCAATAACTGGAGTTTACATTGGCTTCATTTTCCAGTCCAGAATTAAATACACACTATATCTAGCGCACCATACATTCTTGAAGGCTTAAGATGCGATTCAAGCCCTTCTTGTGTGAAGAAAACAGATAACAGCTGGGAAACTGTGGAGTAGTTCCAACAGGGACTTCTGCTTCCTCATATAGCCCTGCTCAATGAATTACAATTATAATATCTCTATGGTTGTCAAACAACTACTTACTTTAAAAACACCAGCTGTACTATGCCGCCTTTTCTTCTTTTCTTGTTGCAAGACTTATCAAACAACTAAAATATTGTATATTCTTCAGTGAAAGGCTAGTCTGGAAACTTTGAAGAAGATTAGAAGAAAACAAAACAAGTCAACTTGTAGTTGGTCTATATACACTAGCTAAAATTACCTAATTTTTCTATGCTTAATGTTCAGCAACTGAATAAAATGGTCTGCATTTGAGAGGATTTAAGTACCCATTTGATGTCTTTTGGGATTGTGTGGATTTATCTATGCAAGTATATCATTGTCAAATCTATCAAAGATTTGATTATCATGACAGCTTTTCACATGCCAGCTATGTGCCAGTTTTCATAAACTTCTATAAAGAATGCTTAGTTTCTCCCCCCCCCCGCCCCTTGTTTAATGTCTCCAGAGTATATAATCTAACAATAAAGGATCTAAATCCAAAGGAATAGCAGAAAGCTGAATGAAGCCATAAAAATATTATTATTATTAAATATATTATTATTTAAAAATTATTATTTTGGTACAGGTTCAATTCTATATTATTAGCAGCAGGAAAAACAAGAGTTTATACCTTCCACAGGATTCCTAAGAGTAAAAATAATGTAATACGCAAATTACTGATCCATTGCAAGTGAGATCCTGATTGCAAGCGAGATCCTGATTACAAGCACTGTTATTACCTGGTACTTGAAAGAAGACAAATTCTGGGATGAAAATTGAAATCTCTATGGAAGGTGCCCCACCAACACTATTACATTTTTTTGAAAACCAAAACCTTCATCTGTTCATAAGGAATGGTATTTAATACAACATACCTGGGTTTGACCAATTCCAACTGCTTCTTAGAAACAATCTTGAGCTGTTTCCATACAAATTTGAACTGAAACCCATTTTTTCCCCCATTAGCTCTGGTTTTCTGTGATTTGCTTACAAGTGGTTATTTTGCTTCCTTGAGACCCATTCAAAAATCACCCTGTGTGCTAGGCTTCAAACCGCACATTTTCCACAGGGAAAACGACATGTTTTTCTGTCATAAAGGAACAAAATCTAAATAGGATGACACAGTCTCTACCAACCTGCATTTGTTTCTTCAGACGTTTTTGTAACATGTAGGTTTCTCAAACTCAGCTTTAGATTGTATTTTTCTACATCTCTATTTTGCGTTCAATTCCATTCTTAGATGCTTCCCTCTTCATTTCTCATCCCACCTTTTTTTTAATACCTCCCCTTTGCACTATTTCAGAAGGCAAGCAGGTGACAAGAGTTGTTTGAGAATGACAACTTATTTTTCAGCACAGTCAAATTGACAGCCCTGGGACAGAGCGCTGGTGAAAACTGATAATGCTAAAACTTGCCAACAGATTTATACAAAGTATTAAAAAATTCTATTTTCCCCACAGAGTTAAAAAAAAATAAAATAAAATTTCTTTTCTGCTTCATCCCATGTCCCATCAAGTCAGTCAAGATCAAAAGGCTCTCTTCACTTACTGTGCAAGGCTTGAACTAGCAGACCCTTTCTGTGGAAACTCTCCATGAACATGTCCAGAGTTTCTCTGAGACTATTTTGAGCCATTATTAATGCTTCCTGAGTAATTTCTACAAAGGGCATTTAAACTTTTCAGATTCCCACCCACTCATCTGACAGTGACGGCGTTCTGTGTAAGGAACCTGTAGCTCAAGCATTTGTCCAGTTTGCTATTTTTGATCCTCAGGATTTCAACATTTCTTCTAAATATCTTTTTAGTAATCAAATAGTTTATATAAATTAATCTATTCCAAATTTCTTCTTCTATCAAAGAAATTCCACCAAGCAAAATGAAAATAACCCATAGATTTTTTTTTTTTTCAGTAATAAAATACTTTAGTAACTTTTGGATGCAGGTAGCAACATGACTGTAGACCCATCGGCTTTGCTAGCTGTAAAGAGTATCATGTATCTGAGCACAGAGCACACAGCTAGCAGAGCAGCACAACAGTAATTGCACAGCCCAGTGGGAGCCCTTTCTAACCACAGGGCAAGAACTTTTCATTTCCCATTATAAATATTATAAGGGTTTCAAGCCTCAGTTGAGCGGAGAAATGCTTTGTGGTCATTTGGAAACAGATACTGATAGGTGCTTAGCAAGCTCTGATCTCAAGACACTTCATTTGAGACTCAGCACCTATCAGGATGAGAGCATTTTTGCATAGCCTGAGGGTTCACAATCTGGCAGTCTGTAACTGAAGCAACTCCAGAAGATGCTAAGTCTTCAAGCACTCAGGCCATAGAAGGCGAGAACTGTGTTTATCTACCCATAAAGAATCTGACAATAAACAGTGGAAATTTTGCATTTAGTTTTCATGAAACCACACAGCAGTTAAGAGTGTAACCTATTAAAGTTCTAAAAAAAAAAAAACACCAAACAAAAAAAACCCCAACCAAACAAAAAAAAGCCTGATTTTATAGTCCCTGTAATATTATTTCACTATTTGCTATGATGCCATTGCATTTTCAAACAATTTGAAATGTTCACTGCTAACTGCTGCTAGAATGTTTACATTACAGATGTGAGTTCTGTCTATATCTCTTTCCATCCTACATTAAAATATTATTAAATTATTCACCTATTCTTGTTCAAACTAGATTTACATTACTTCTGTACCCACAAATACAAATGGGCCAAAGAAAAGCCTCACCGTACTAAACTTATGCTGAAACATAACAGATAAATCTTCATAAAGTTCTTACAAATTTGGACTAGCTTCATGAAATAATATACATTGTTCTGAAAGGGGAGGGGAAGAAAAAAGAAAGGAGGGGGGAGGAGGGGAATGGAGGTAGATTGACATTTTAGAATGCTTGATCCCATTCCACTTCAGCTTCTGTTGTTGCCTTCCATGCTTCTGTGAAAATTAAAAAAATCAAATGCTCCATAAGATTGTCACTGGATTCCCACAAAAGTCTTACTCTGACTGCCATTAAATAGAATTATGCAAAACAGTTACCAGGCTCAGCAAATGAAGAAGCCTAATACCATCTTCTTGAATTAAGTTTGGTTAACCTATCATCATAATTAAAGTTGGAAAACATCCCATGTTAAAATTGAAAGCAAATATAATATTTTTCTTTTGTTACAATAATATTTTTTAAAGGTTTCAATAGAAATAATACTCATGCATAGAGCATAATATTGCAATTTAACCAACGAGTATAGAGCCATTTTAATCTCTGAAGGAGACAGTAAACAGTGTAGGCAGGGGTTCTACTTAACCCACACACTCTGTTAATACATTTCAGATAACAGGCCAGTGCATTTAAATAAAGTCCAGATTCAATTTAATAGTATTTGTTACAAAGCTTTATCTAATTACATTAGTCAATCTTTATTACTAGCCTCACAAGTGCAGAGAACCCTATTATAATCCTTCTTTCTAATGATCTTTTCGCTATCATAGTAATAACACTCAGCTATAAATTAATCATCTGTTTGCAATCATGAGTAAACATCAACTCAATTAACAATTGATAAATAAACAGTTGACTCTGGAGGCTATTTCTGTTATAAATGCGAGTACTGAAGGATTCAGCGCAGCTTTGCTATTTAACTCCAAAGAGCATTTATGTGTATTCAGAGATTTCTGTTCTGCAGAGTTTAAATGAAACGTGTTACATGAGCTGAGCAGGTTTCCCACCATAATGGTGCCACCCATCTTTTGTGCTGCTAAGTGTGGGGGAGGATATTGTCTGTCTTTTCCAGGGATTGCTTTGTTCCTCTCAGACTAAACACAAGGTGAAGTTAACATATAGAACTGTTTGTTTCTCATGTTAGAACTGCTTAGTAAGCTTTTTCCTTTCTAAGCATTCAGCTCATTGCTGAGCCCAATGCTAGATCACAATTTTCCCTCTTCAATTCATTTTTCCTCATTTCAGTTTGGGTTGGGTTTTGGCTTTGTTTGATGCAGATGAACAGACAGTACTAGAACTACTGTGAAAAGTGGGGGAAACATTTCCTTTACTTACCTACCCTAACCTGAAAGCAAAAGCTCAGTTAGCATGCCACTTGCTTTGTTTCAGTTTTCAGATTTTGTCTTTTAGAGTGGAATGGCAACTGAATCATCCCACAAGCTCAAGGACATCAAACTATCTCAATGACCAAAGATTCTGGCCTGGGCTGCAACTAGAGGACTTCCACCCCGCTGCCTCCTATCTATCCACTGTTCCACATCTCCATTTCTCCCACAACATTCCTGCTAAATTTCTACATCAAATCTTCTCATTTCTTCTAGCTGCCATGTAGCTTGAAACACTGACAGCTGTCTAGAAGACGACATAAATTCTCGGTTCTGTCTCTGTTGGTCAAGGCATAGCAACCACGGACAGACTGGATCAGCTAAAAGGCCCTAACTTCCATTCACCTGCTATAAAACATACCCCCAGCAAAGAGAGGATTACCCCCATTTTGCAGGTGGACTGCATATTTCTGCCTCAGCACTACAGCTTGCCTTAGGTTTCTGGAAGCTGAAGTAAACTGCAGGCAGTAAACTGCAGGCCTGCAGAAGACTCAGAAATGACCAAGTGAAGGAAAAACAGTTCTATCTGAAAGCTGGTCCACACTAGATGGGCCCACAACATCTGATCCAATGCCAAGGGCTGATCCAGCACAAAGGTCCCTCTCAGACACCTGTCTGCTACAGCTTGGGTCGGCACTTGCCCAGGAATATGTTCCTGTTTTGACAACAAAGACCATTCTCTGCTGTTGTTACTTCTATGTATTTCTTGTGGACAGACACCTAGCCCACAAGGAAACCAAACCAAAACAAAACCCAAACCACAAAAAAACCACTACTTGCAAAAAGAAATTACAATTCTTACTGGAAAAATGTAGCAGTACATGTGGAATCTGGCAGGACAAACATAGGCTTCTGCAAGAGCAGAATTTGGAGGAAGCACAAGAAAACCTGTTTGCTCATGGCTGGGATATGCAATACATAATCTATATATCATTGAGAATAAGCTTTTTTCTTTTTTTTTTAGAAATTAGTACTCTCTTCAGATTATTACCCTTTCTTAATACATAAAATATTGCAGTCTTGGTGACTGTCTATTTTCAGCTGTAGAGCTAGTGCCCGAACATACTTCATATTTGTCCTGCCCTGGAAACAGTCTCTTGAATGAAAGACTAGTTTCTTTGGGAACTCTCTAGCTTGACTAATGACAACTGAGTTACCAAAGAAACTTGTATTGAATAAACACATGCTTTGACCGTAACACATAAAGAATTGTTAATATTGCTTTGAGGGAAAGACATAGTGATTATTATTCCTATTTTTGCATGTAGGTCCATCATGAGTCTACCATCTGTGGTGCCTTTGACTTCATGACTCCATGACTGCATGTTCTCACTGTGAAACACTCTGTAAGGCTATGCCTGGTCAGTCCTCCAGCAATTCTTTCAGTCACTCCTAATATTTGTCCTAGCTCCTGCTTTCAGACTTTGTTGTGAAGCAATTTTAAAGCTGCTTTTTTTTGCAATCCTTTCCATCTCCTGTACCAAAAAGACCAGCATTTTTCAAAATACCAAGCGGTATAAGCCTAGAGAGATTCATATAAGAAAAAAAATAAGATGATGACTGTTCATAACATTTTTGAGGAAGGGAACTAGGCCTGAAAATTGCAGGATACTGTACAAATCATGTAATCCATGACAAGCCTTGACTGCAGTTTTTCTATGGCTGTGACTATTTCATAACCCACAATGTACAGGAGGAAGAATGTCTTTTTAATCAAAGAAAAAAAAAAGGGTCATCATGTCTATTAACTATTCTGTTAAAGTTGCATTCCTGCATGAACATACGCATTGCAAAATAATAATGATGAGGTTAATAAGAAACTCGCCAGCATTAAAAAGTAAGAGTAGAAGTGATAAATAAGGTATAGGATTTTCTGATGCTTCTTTGGGTGAACTTTTTTTTTCCCTACTTTAATGAAGTCGGCACTCGCTTCTGCTGCTAGATAACAAATCCCCATGTCAGTACTACATAAAATGTCCATTAGTAACCCTGAATGATCTTATATTTCTGACATTCTAACTTCTTGTAAAATAAATTGATAGCCCATAGTAATACATGGTAGTTAGCAAGCCATTCAGACAAAATATTTTTTAAAACATACTTCTAAGTTGACACTCTGCAAGTCTCAGAAAAGTAAAGCAAAACTTGGACAGAAAACCAAAGGCCCGTTGATTCAGGATCTAGTGCTGCAAGTCCTCCAAGTTCACAATTCCCAGTGAATAACAGTTCAGTCCCGCTGAAGAATACCTTCCATAGGATCCTCTAATGCGTGGGGAGCTAAAAGTGCTCAGCCCTAAAATGGAAATTATCAGCAAGGATAACTCATAGGGCCAGGTCCTGCAAAAGAAGCTTATCTGATGTATTCTAGAAATACAGTCAACTTGAAGCCAGTTTTATGAGAAAAAGCCTGATCCAGAGTTGTGAGATAGCTGGAAACTTAAGCACATATCTAAAATTAAGAAAGTAGTTTCCTTGCATGTAATGAATCAATACCACACTTAAAATCACAGCCCTCCATCTCTTTTTTTATTCCACTGCAGCTTTCTGAAGATAAATGTGTTCTAATGTGAGGGTTTAGCTGTACTGATTTCCATGGGTTATCCAGTGAAATAGGAGTCACTTAGGGATGATGACCTTCCATTGTTCCTGATATAGGAGATATATGGCATATGATTTGATCCACATAAACTGAGATGTTCAATGATGCAGGAATTTCATAACCTCTAAGGAATTCCTATTCTTTCTGCAACACTGAATGAACTGGAATTATACTAATCTTCCACTGTCTTATCCTACATCTTTAACAATAGCTAAAGATGGCAGTGGCCATTTTATTCATCCACTAGTTTGTTGGGTTTTTTTCCCCTACAATAATTTGGAAGACAGTTATTACTAAGCACAGTTACAAAGTCCGTATAGTAATAAGAGAATTTCAGAATTCAAAGCAGTAATATGACAATAATAAGCAAGCGTTAAGCAGAAGCACAGACGGCCCTTGGCCAAAGCACTGAATACATTCTCTTCCCATCAGTTATTAGGAAGAAAGAAACTTCAGCAAAACAACTTTAGTCCCAGTGAAGAAACAGTGTCTTCAGCAGCAGAATTCCTCATTAGAAAATTTAAGAGCAAATTGATGCTGTGTGTTTGAAAAAACACTGAGCCTTGTGACATTTGTGAGTGAATTCATTATGTTCTGCTAAGGACAATAACAAAACCACAGAAAATTTGATCGGGAGACCATAACAGAGGAATCTGCTTTCATAAAAGGGTTTGATTTAACTGAGAAACAACTAAGCCAAAAGGAGAGCTGTGTCCTAGGGAGAGCAACAAAGGTCTTACATGAGAAATAATGTCTGAAAAGGATCAGCTCTTTGACTCCAGGTTAAATGTAATGAGCATTCAAGCCTGGGAGAAATCCAAAGCCAGAAGTTACAGGCAGGCAATATTACTTGACTAGAACTTTACCACTTAGACACCAGGAGATTACTCTTGGAATGCTTTCAAAATGTGCATCTGTTTGTGTGTAAATTACCATGTACACATAATCCTAAAGAGAGACACTGTAAACCCTATTTTATTTTTTTTTTCTCATGCAAATGTAGCTGTGCTATTCTTCTATTCAGGGCTGGATTTAAAGTAATGATACGACAATTGCAAAAGCTAAAATATTTTACGTTAATAATATCACACACAGATTAATTTCAACAGTCTATATATACACACATAAATATAAATAAATGGGGACCACACTGTATTCCTAAATGCTCACCAAGCTATGCTATTTTAGCTATGGCACCACATATAAATGGAATCTATTGAAGCCCTTGGCCTAGAAGTCAGGCTAGAAATCTCAGACCACCTTTATAACATTTTTGTTTCCAGCACTTCCCAAAATAAGCAAGCCATGCTCCTCCGTATGTCTTGTTTGAACAAAGGTTATAAACACCCTGCTACGTGAGTTGTCAGATAGTCTTGTTTCTTCATTTTACCCAGGAACTTTTTCTGTCCTCTGTCTCTTCCACCTTTTACTTTAATCATCACTGTTTCTCCTCTGGCTGTGGATAACATCAGCTGAATGAGCAAATTTTACAGAGCTTTGAAAGGAGTGAGATTTGTGGTCATTCTGTCCTCCTCCAGAGCTATGCTCCACAGCCTTGAGCCAGCTGCTGAGAAAGCTCTGTCTGTTCCTCTCACAAGCATCATCCTCAAGGTTGACAGTTTCATAGTTCCTGTGACACGTAGCTGTCAAGGGAATCTGTCACTACAGTAAGAGAAAAGCAATTTCTTAGATAGTCTAAGCCAGTTCCATGGAGGGCTTTGAAAATTATGGGGAAAAAAAATATGAATTTAACCCAATATTCCAGCAGCAGTAATGGTGGGACCAGCAGTGGAGTGTGGTCCCAGAGACAAAGTGTCACTAGTCCTTAACTGCTTGTAATTACAAGAGAATGGTTTCTCTCGTGATATACTAGCTCCTACTTTAAACCCAAATTAGGAAATGTGCAGGTCTACTGGCAGAAAGCCAGAATTATTTCTGTATATTTGAGTCTCTCAGAAAGGCTCCAAGGGAATTTGGGATAGTTCTTTTTATACGAGACCCCGCATCATTTTAATCCCTATTTTGGTTCTGTTAAGGAAAGAGAAAACACACACATTTACCACTCGCATCTTGTCTATAATAGAAAGACTGTAGATACTTCAAGCATACTGGTACAATGAAAAATGATGCAATTCCTCTTGCGTGCATGTAGTTACACACTGAGTTGACTTCTCCCCCATCAGAGAGGAAATAAGCTACAATGACATGTTATACTGAGTTAACTCCTTCCATACCAGAGAGGAAACAAGCTATATTGATAGAAGTCTTTTTCAAATTGATCAACTGCATCCACCCTCGGTTCAGTCCAGCTTATTCCCACATCAGCTCCTGCGCTTTGTCCATTTCGAGCGTGTAACTCCCCACTAGCATGAGTGGACCGGACAGCTACGTATGCCAGTTGAGAATCTAGCCAGATGTATTTATTTTGATCATTCATTTTCTACTCTGTTACTATAGTGATTGGGGAAAAAAACAGTCACCCCTTCCCAATCTAACACTGTGGAGACTGCACAGCCACAAACATAATGTAAATAAAATCTAACATCCAATTCCCCACAGCACATCCCTTTTGTTACAGTGGCATTTCTGATAACAGGAATTACAGCCACACGGAGACTTTTTGTTCCCTACTAAAAGTGTGATATCTCTGAGAGCAGATGATGGTTTTATTACAAAAACTTTTGTAGTTTGGAAAGAGTAGTAGTAAAAGTTAGTTCAAGGCTTTTATGACTTCTTTTGTTCAGAGGAAACTAAAGGAGGAAAAACATTGGTGATGTATGAAAAGATTGCTTGTTTACAATCAGTACACAGATCCTTGCCTTTTTCATGAAAGGAAGGGAAACCAGCAGGAGAATTACAATACGGAGCACCTCCCAGGATCTCTTTCACCATTCTCCCCATTTGTGTATTAAGCAACAAGGCAGCTGTTGAACAAGTACTATCAACAAAGCAATCTTCTAGCCCTTTGATTTAGGCTATTCATATCTTCTGCCCTGAAATAAAATGACTTTCACAATTAAAACACCGAAATCAATGCTGTATCTATTGTCATGTCTGCAGGAGAAAAGCTTTAATTACAACCCTAGTTAGATAACACAATCATTACACCTCCTTAATCTCAAATATAAAACCAGTACCCTTTGAGTGCTATGCCATCCTTTCTTTGATTTTTTTTATGTGAATGGCTTTTTATCTGAGCACTTTAATTTGCATGCCTTTGCTGCGAGGCAGCTCCCCGTGATATGTTAATTGCAGAGTGCTTTAAGTACTAAAAGATTAACATAAAACCCTTTGCAAACAAGCTAATAGTTTATGATAATTTTTGCATGGCCTTTGTCTGTCTATCACTGGATTGCCTCTAGCTGTAATTTTATAAAGAAGCTGTAAAATATCATTTAAACAAGTTCATTTACACATAATTATTACCAGAATCACATTATTCAATTTAGATACTCCAGCCTATTAACAATCCATGAACTAAAATGTAATTAAACTATTTTCCTTTTATGAACCTATTCATTACAATGTGTGGGAGATGGATCTCTCAGTTTCACTGAAAATTTCAGCACTTTGTTGTTGGAATTGACAAGTCTGGCACTCATTCTGTGCTTTTAATTATATTAAAAGTATTTCAAGACAGCTAAGATAAAGAATATATTTAGAAAAGAATGTGTAGAAATGCCAAGATGGTGTCATCCAGAAACATATATTTATTTCACCCCACAGAGTTTGCACTTTCTTATCAGAGAAAATAAAACCAGGATATATCATTTCAATTAAAAGTTCTCAAGTTTTTAAGTTTTTTGAAGAAATATTTGGAAAAAAAAAAAAAAGTTTATCGCTAACAAGATTGTTTAAGTATTTCAATCACAGTTCCAGTCTAAAACCTTACAGTACAGGGACTTGCATTGTGCAGCTGTGGAAGTTCCCCTTTGGTAAAGATCATCTTAGCTCAAAAATTTATTACATTTCAACAAAGACTAAAATTTATGCAATCTGCTTGTTTGTCCACCACGAACTGTAACAGTTGCCTTAATGGGCCCAGAGACTAACTGGCATTCACTCACTCATATTGTGAAGATACCCTCATAACAATCAAAAGAGGCTCTAGTCAGCCTTTCACAAGGCATATCAGGCCCTGTTTGCTGATTGTATATTTATCCCAGCTATCCAAACTTATCAAAATAATAATCTGATCTGGATAAGGAAAACCTCAGTCTTTGCTCAATGATACAAACTGCAGACCCTCCTACATAAACCATGCCTTTGAATCACTGCTGAAATAAACCCAATGGAAACCTAACACAGGAGTAATTTGCCTTAACGATCAAAAATTTTTTTTATCAGAAACATACAAATCAGCCTGACACTAAGCATTTCCTTACATCTTTGAGGATAGTAGCCAACACATACAAATCTCACTCCTGAGGAGGACAAAAAAAGAAGGTGGATGGACTCCATAATGACTACAAATACTAACTACTCCTGAGTTTTGATTCTCTCACACCTGTGTTAGAATAGGGAACCTATTCAAAATCTAAGCTGATAATTTGAAGGTGCTCTTCCTAAGACAAAGACAGCTCAGATGTATGCTGCAGATGAGGAATAAAGCAACAATCAGGTCATTCCTGTAATACGCACAAGTATCTCTTACTTTTGATGACCCCATCCAAAATCCATCCTCTACAAATTCACTATACCTAATGCCTGATGCTTACCTTTTGAGTTGAATTAAAAAGCTGCAACTTAATTGCATTATGGATACTTCTCTTAAGCACAGGTAAAAATACTGGCCTTAACAAATTTGTTAATATTCTAATGATTAAAGTTTCTTATCAGAAAAATAAAGATGAGCTTTTGCTCAAAGCGTAGAATAATCACATAATAACACTAATAAGAAAAATGCCAACAGAAAATTACTATGGGAGGAAGATGCTCTACAAAGAAATTCTGTGGCAAAACAGGGGATTAATAAGAAAACCCTAACAGATATTTTGTCTAAATGGCCTGGGATCTGTGAATCTTTGAGGCTCATATACTTAATTATTTGCAGCAGTCTTTGAAAGCAAATATTTCATTCAAATGTCAATCTGAATTTTACCATTTAGATCAATTCCTAGGGAAGTTAATGACTATAAAATCAGCAGGTACCTCTGACAGAACAATGCCAATGAAACCCAAGACCTTTTAATTCTTTCTGAACACCTGGTCTGTACACCAGAACTACTGTTTCTCTACATTACTACATTCTCTACATTCTACATTCTCTACATTCTACATTGTCTACATTGCTACCTCACGTTTGTAGTGGACTTTGCAGAAGTTGTCAGTTACTACAGTTCAGTCAAAAATCAAATAATTCTGCCATATACTTTTTCCTTCTTTTTATTTCAATCAGCAAGGGTAAAACTTCAACAGGCAAATGGCAGATTTTAAATGAATTAAAGTTTGACTGTCATTCTAGAGCACAGTGTAGCTCTAGTAGAACTTCTTCTACCTCTCTAACACATTTACAGAAGCAAAGAGAATTGCAGTCCCCAGTGTTCTTGATTTTACATATTTCAGAGTCATTAAAAGTTCTATTTATTTATTTATTTTTAAGCATCCAGTTAATATAATTTTCACTTTTTGGATTGCCAGCATCTGCAGTTTATCTTCATTGTCAGACACTTGTAAGTACTTTCAAATACACCATTCTTTTTACATACCTACTCAGAAGTTAATCATTCATTGGCAGAGTAAGATTAAAACAGTTTCACTGAGAAGAAAAGTTATTAGAAAGGGTAGGTCAGGGATGACTACACCACGTCTTAGATGTTTGCACTTGTACAGAACATCCTTTACTTGATTTCTAATGTATCCATATAGTTGAGATAGAATTGGCAATAATTGCAGTGTTATTTAAAAACCAAACTAAACAAAAAAAAAACCTCTACCAAAACACTTCAGCATTCCTGTTTACATTAGTAGCTCCACACTGGTTTAGATAATGATCCAGGAATAAAATCATTGCGTTTCCTTTTCACAACAGTAGGCTTCATCCTCAAAACAAGTTATAAACAGTTGTTCAAATGTGTGGGGTTTTTCAGTTTCATGCTGTTTTAAATCAAAGTGTTCCTTATGTAGCAGTAAGTTTATGAAGGAACCACAATGTATGAAGAGACGCATTTTCTCATTTTAGTATCTCCCAGTTCATTCCAAACTCCCATTATTTGGACTGTCACCCTGACACTGCCTGAGGTGCATTCCAGCTCTCTGCAAGAGAATCTGCTTTCCCGCTAATGGGGCTGTTCTTGCAATGGCAAATGTAATTTTCCACTCCATTACAAATAGTGTGCAAAAGGACCTATTTCTCACTGCACACAGATAAGTTCCTAGTGAAATCCTATTCACCAAACATTACAATAGCAGAATCCACTTGAAATACAGGTGTTTTTTCAGGGCTGGACAAACAGCTCTGATCCAACCATGGACACACTGAACATTCGCTGCTCCAATATTCATCAATGTTAGAGAAAAATACCCAACAGGTTCAGTGAAGGAGCAAGTTAAGAAGAAGCTGAGTAAACAAATACTGTCATGATACTTTCTCAATACCCTACTTTCTCACTGCTTTTCTTTAACAGCCAGCCATAATGCAGATTTATATAGTGACTGTTACTCTCTGGCATAATTCGTCTAGATTCACAAATCCATTAAAACACCAAACAGTGGCCTAACTGCATTTTGAATGTCTTACAAAGTTTAAAATTAGATGCCTTTGCAGCAACATAAAACTCAAGTAAAAGAAACTCAACATTCTTTAATAAAAAATAGTTATTTCCAGCTATATTTCACATTTATTATCCTATATTTATTTCTCTATATCATTACATCATCAAGAAAATCTTACAAAAAGGAATTAAAATCATCACAGAAGAACTTATACATGCGCTGTGTCTCATAATTCAGTATAAATTGTTCTCATGCAATACTCTTCAGGAAACAGTAACTCTGTACCCATTGATTAAAAGAAATAAAGACTAGGACTCTAAAAAGTACTGCATAAAGAACCACCTTTGGGAATTCTATGCCTAGAGTTCTAAACTGGGCATTAAGTTTATAAAAAAAGATAGCAGTTTTCAATTAGAACTGACAGCCTCAAAATGCAAGTTTTCTAGAGTTTTCTTCCTTCTATCATGTTACAAAAATACTAAAGTAACTTAAGTGACTTTTAGGAATCTATTATGAAAGAAATAGAAAAGATACCTCCTATAGAGGCTACAGTATGTATTGTAGCACCATTCACTAGGCAGAACGATTAACAAATCACCCAATTGTATTCACCCATATACACTTCCAGAACTGAGGCTAAGAAAATATATTCTAAAATCAAACAAAACAAACAAACAAAAAAGTGTTTGTATTAATCAGGGTTCAATAAAAGAAGTATAAAGGTAATGCTGCACTATTCAGGACCATATTCACACTTTCTAGTTCATACGGTTATGTTAGTTCAAGATTTCCAGTGGGAACATACAGCAATATTCTCAGATAAGCATCAACATTTCCTAAAGATAAACACAACTAAGCTAAACAAATAATAGTTTTCCTTTTCAGGAAAGTTAATTTAAGAAGTAACAGGCTTTCCTTTTTTTTTCTTTTTTCTTTGAAATGCGATGATCTTTGCATTTTTCAGTTTCAAAATAAATTTATAAAGAGTACTTGAATTAAAATCTAGGAAAATGAGATCTAGAGTCTCGGGATACAAATAAGCAAAGAACATTTATTTATTTATTGCCATCGCCATTGAATTACTCCTAGACAAATAAGTAGTCTATGTAGCGTGTCTTTGAATTCTTCTCCCAAAAATATCCCCTTGGATAGCATGGTTTAATCTAACAGTTCTACCATGAAAAATATTTTCATTATAATTTTGAAGGTATGCAGAATCACCATTGTGACAATATGGAGACATCTATGTAGATATCTATCACTCTTGACAGCTTCTGAACTAGGTATGCAAAAGTTCAGAAGTATTAAAGAATATAAAAATATCACATCTGGGGAATCTTCAAAGACTAAGCATCAAATCACTGATCTGAATGATAAAGGCAGATGACAGGTGACTATACTAAAAGAAAGAATGGTAATAAAGTGACTAAAATGGACACTTCCATAATTTATCATGGCAAGAATAAGAAAAGCACCTTTCTGTAGCTCATGCAGTGTATACCGTACAGCTATTCAGCTTCTTTAGACGGTAAGTAGAACAATAGTCAAACACTTCAGGCAGGCACTTCAGTGATTTAGTTATCAGTGTCTCCCAGGCAGACACACTGATGCACTCAGTGAAGTAGCATGGAGCGACAAAGCACCAAAATCCTTGACAAACTGCAAATGCAACTGACTCCTTAACTTTGAATGACTACTCAAGCAAGCCCAAATATGAATGCTTTAAATACCTTTCCATTTTGTTGTATCTCTACATTTTAAAATGTTACAGTTAGCAGGATCTCTCAAATTGTCCCTGTCAGTTCCAGCCAAGAGGTATAGTAACGTGAATAACATGTGGTTCTATATTTTAATAAGGGCAAAGCTTATTCTGGAGACAATAGAAATAATTTCAATAATTTTACATCTTGAAATAATTTACAAAAGTTTACAGGACTATTCTTATAGGAATGTGTATTTGCAGTCATCAGAACAATTCACTGTAAAAGAATCACTTGAAAGGGATATCACCTTTCTTTCCAAAGGTAATGTCTCAAAGAACAAACCTTTTCAAGACATTTTAAAGTTAGAAACCTGACTTAAGAAGCAAATTCTAATTTTATTAGAAAAAATGCTCAACAAACTGTCCCAATTATAACTTAGCCATTAAGGAGGTGCCATCCCTTTCATTTTAAGCAGTTTACAACTCAGAAATAATTACTTTTCCTACTTAAAGTAACCACACTCCAATTTTGTTTCAAGGATTCAAATAAGTTCTTTAGTTAAATGACAACAAAAGCAAACACCCTTACAAAAATTCAGCTTTGTCAGATGTGTATGGTAATATAGATGAAATAGAGAAGTTATATTTATAAATATCTCTTAATCATTATTATTATAGGCTACATGGCTATACTCAGCCTGCTTCCATAAGAAGGTACAATATAGATGTACCTAACTACTGTAAAAGAATGCTTGTAATTCCTAACTCTCATAATGTTTACTGGCAAATTGCTATTTTTATAGTCTTGCTTGGTCCAGCAGGTTAGAATAGACATAAATTCTCCGAAGAGCTGCCCATGTATTTAACTGTTCAAGGGGACCATTACCTAGACAAGACACTAAAGGCCAGTAAACCTGCTTCTCTACATGGAGGAGCACACTATCTTTAGACATGAGTTGATACATAAATGCTTCAGTACTTTGTGGGTCGCATTACATCACGGAATGGAAAAGAATTAGGAAAAATCAGATTTAGTGCTACAAATGGTTTCTGAAGATGGGGCTAAAACCCCCTCTAACAGCAGCAACAAATCCAAAGAGTGAAAATGTAGTGGAAATACCAAGTTATTCACATGTGCATTCAACCTGAGAATAGTCTTCTATTGATAATATTCCTGGCACGTTTGGATTCAACTCCAAAATGACATCTGCTGGAGTTTGCTAAAGAAAAGGATTATGGGATGGAACAACAGGAATTATAAACTGTGGAGTATATATTAACAAATTGCTGCCACTTTGCATTTTGCTAATAGTCTTAATTCTAACAGAATTGCTATGCAGCTCATTACTTCGAGGAGCCTATCATTTTTCCCCCTCTTGTACTAGCAATACTTTAAACCATGGTATAATTAATGTAATTAAGTTATTAATAAAGATTGAAGGGGTTGGACACTGCGTGAAATACTTAATTTTGTGTATCTTTAGCTGACTGACTGTTTAGGTTTGTATTTCAACTGTCAGCCAAATTATGTGTAATTAAGCCAAAGCAGAGATCTGTCTCTCTTTTAACCAGTGATGATGTCAGACAGATTCATAGTTCTGGATGGTGGGTGGCAAATCCGCTCACTCTTTTCTATCTGTTGTATTTTCCCATTATGCTTTATTCATGTACTGCATGTATCAGTGTATTCATACTTTGAATATCTCTATTAGTCTGTAATGCAGAATAGATGGTTATGCCACAGAAATAAAATGCCCTGAATTTATCTAATAACAAAATGGATGAACTTTGGTCCTTATGCAATTTATTCCGTTGCTGTGGTAATCGGAGCACCAGTGTGAAACTGCTTGCTGCCTCATTGTTGTACTTCCTCACTCAGCATCTGTACAAAACTACTTCTAGAAAGAAAAGAAAAAAAAAATTACTTGCCTTACTCTTATTCAAGGCAGGTATTGCCCTGAAGCATATAGAATTTGGAAGAGATGGCATTATTTGTTCTACACACAATCCTAGAGTTGGAAACTGATGCCCAATCTACCTGAGCATCCTGGATCAAGTGGTGGCCTGGGCACAACAGCTAAGGTAATCTGTTGGTGTAACAAAGACATTCTTGAACTCCCCAGGGGTTCTGATGCCCTCCTGTGAAGGCTTGCCATTACGTCAATGCTTGGAGGTTACTACTGAAATGTGCACACATGCTTCACATTGTCAGCAGCACTGGCCCACATCCATATCTCATCTGGAAGATGTGCCGTATTTTGTTAAATTAATAGTTGTAACTGATTTCAGCAGGCCTGAAGTTGTTCTTACACTTGCTTAAAAATGCTGCAATTTCAGGTTTCTAGGGGACTAAGATATTTGGCTGTATCTTTTTGTATCATATGTCATGAATTCTAATGATTTTTTTTTAATTGTTTGTTTGTTTTTAACCTCAGCATCCTTCCAAAACCACTTGAAGCAAAACAAACAACAGAAATATATGGATCAAGTCAATAATAGTTAACGGGTCTTAAAATCATTTAAGGCACACCTTCTGCAATCAAGCCTTGAAGGTGCCTGACATTAGGCCATGCCCTGGCTTCTAGACAGTCAGGGTCATAAAGCTCTATATATTTATCAGCCGCATCAAGGTGCCATAGAGCAGACTGGGCATACAGACATTTCAAAGAAGTATGAAAGCAAGGGGCTCATATTATGAATGAAACAACTTTAGATTTATATCTGTGATCTTTCTGTTCAGCCCTGATTTATAACTACATTCTTAGAAGTTGTTTACTCAAGGGAACAAGCCTTCATCTAATCAAAAGACAAAAAAGCTCCTAAATATGAGACCACTGTCTTGGGGACCTTGCAAAAAGTAACAAAGATAAAGAGCTTTACTATTCCTTTTCTTCCAGCTATAGCATTTTTTTTTACTGCTATAACATTAAAAGCCATTTTCCAATTCACAAATAAAAACTTTCTACAGTTGCAAAATGCTGTCAAGAACAGCCATCAATATCCCAACTCTTCTCTGCTAAATGATATTGAAAGTAAAATTCAGACTAGAGAGTAAGCTAACTTAACCACTTATAATGGACTTGTAATAAGCCAATGATTTTAAATGCAGCAATACTGTCAGCGACTGCACAGTTACCCAGACTGCTAAAACCTCTTCACAGTCTTTGTCTTTTATAAATACGAGGAGCATTTTCTACCTAAATTTATCATGACAGACAAAAGGTATTGACACATGAAAAAAAGTCATAGCCAACCATTTAGTTGTATTTCAACTCATAGATAGATTTTTTTGTTTCTTTCTCATTTCAAGTCATTAAAGACTGAGACATTTCAATTCAAAGTGACTGTAGTACGAACATCATATGGAGCTCATGAGGAACTTTTTTAAATAAAGAAATGTGTATCAAATTTTCAGAATATCCTTTTTATTCAGTGAGAAACACAGTGGACCTTTTTCTTGTTTACACTCTTGTAGTCATAAAAGGTTTATGAAACACAGTGTAGAAAGCTGACTTCACTTCTGAGGCCCATCAATAAGAGCACTTTAAGCTAAGAAAACCAAACTTTCTGCCCTCCCCCACTATTCCCATTAAAGTCTCATGAGGCGCTCTGGTCAATAAAAGCAGTTGGAGATGTCCTTGATCTTTCTGTGGCTTTTATAGAAGCCAGATGGCTTGGCTCTGGAACATCTCATAATTTAGTGACATGAAGAATTAAAGGAAGAGTTCCAAATTAGCAAAATTAAACTGTATGATAAAGAGTTACCAAGAAGAAAAAACACTATTTTTTTCTGCTAGATTGTTACATATAATGCAGGCTCTCAAATAAGCTCAGAGAAAAATAACAGGCTGAAGTAGCATATTTCAATAGTACTGAGCAATGGATTTAAAAGCAGGAAAAAAAATTGAAAACTATTTTTTTCCAGTTAGGCATACTTTGTTCAATATGCCAAGTACAATAGCATACATTTTGTATTAGTTTA
The DNA here is from genome assembly GCF_011004875.1 of Balearica regulorum gibbericeps. NCBI lineage: Eukaryota > Metazoa > Chordata > Aves > Gruiformes > Gruidae > Balearica > Balearica regulorum. The sequence goes on along the minus strand of NC_046190.1, from coordinate 25,431,356 downwards.
GTTCAGCTATCCCTTACTCTCAAGACTGAAGCTCTGCTGATATCACAGCAGAATCATCAATATCATGATGATAAGACAGTTAGTTGGATTATACTATGTGCTAATAGAAATTAAATACTGTGTATAGGCCTAGAGCAAGGAAAGAGTGTTAAGGAGTCACCATTATCTAAATAAAACAAATAATAAATCAGAATAAACCTTTGCACACATATAAATCTTTTCACCAAGAAATCTGAGAACATTTCTTATGCATTAACTATGATGCTGGCTTTCCAACACCCTGGGAAATACATATTTAAGCTGAAAAATTCCTCAACAAGAAGCCCAAATTCAATTCTTATTTCATCATATGTCTGTTTAGTTCACAAGCTAGCTCTTTTAGGTACTGTGTTTTACTTCATATTTGTTCAGCACCACATTAACAATCAGACACCTTTCTCATGCTATTGAAAATTATTTAATAATTATTCCCAAGACAGAGAGCTTGTTTTGATTCTTTTATTTACTTTGCAGTTCTGTTACATGTCATACATTGGTGTTATGTTTGAATTTCATTCCTGCCCTCCAGCAATATCCCATGTGATTTTCTCTAAGATCTTGTGATGGTTATTGAAGACTTTGTTTTCAGAGAAAACATTAGCCCTCAGTTTTGAAGAATGGCTTGAGGTAGAAAAAGAATTTGAATTATACCCTGCTAAAACTGTCATCGAAGTGAATTATTACTGTTTACAGTTGTGTTCATTAATTTTACCTGTATCCGTCCATCTAGATAATACACATAAAGACAGAATGCACATAAAGAGACATTCTATAAGAGACCACAAAATAAAATAAAATATATTAAAAAAAATCCTCAACAATTAGAAATGCCAGGATTAATGTTGCTTGTGTAAGTGTAATTGAAACCTCATTTGTACAACTACTCTTCACATGACAGCAATTTTAGCAAATCTAATAGCAGAGCAGAGCGTATAAACCTTTTCTCTCAGGTTAATATCTGAAATACAAGACGACAGTCTCCTTGGTTCTGTAGTAATCTATTCTGTTTACTTCCTATCCCCAAACACATCATGCTGAGACCTAGCAAGACAAGTAAAATGTAGCTGTATAATTATAAATTGGACATAAGAGCCAATACACACAAAGAGGAAAAAAATAAAGGAAGCTACTTCTAATACTGAACAAACATTGGGTACTTAATTTCATCACCTAGAAGATATTTTAGTGCATGCAATTTCCTAGATTAAAATAAGTTAAGTTACATATTATAACACAGATATCTTGCAAAGGTCAAAAATAACCCTGATAATCAGTACCATGAATGCAAATCTAGCTGCTTCACTTTTTTGAACCAGACAAATAAAACTACTGAGTGGCTTGCACATGCCGCTGTAGGACATAAGGAAATGCCCAAGACTCAAAAAAGATGGGCTCTATTTACCAAGTTTGAAGGGAAACTTTTAGCAAATGTCCACATAAAAGTAAATTCCTAGATGCAATTAAGCTGCATTTATGTTTTCCAATGAGGATGGTCAATGCTTGCCCAAGTTGTAGGCACTGAAAAGAGGCTTTAGGAAGTACAATTTGTTGCATACCTCACACTCCATTTTATCTGCAGAAAGAGACATATGTGTTATTATCTGCTAATTATTACCTTGCTATTTTGTATAATGCTTGACACTTCCAAGAGGCCATATGATCTCTGTCACTGTTATAGTACCTCAATTGCATCCAGTTATATTAAGAATTTGTAAGACAACATACCAGAAGTGCTCTGGTATCCCCAAATAACATGTGTCACAATTCAATCAGCTGATGAAAATACAAAGTCTCTGTCTAAGAATAAATTGAAGAATAAAGTCTTTGCCAAGCTTTGTCACACACAAATCCAACAATATACTTCAGACATGAATATGCTGCGACTGAAATTTTAGGTTTTGCCAATTTCAAGTGATATCTCCAACATACACAATTAAAATATTTATCAAAGCAATCCAACAGAAAATAGAATTATACAGATTTTTATTTGTTTTCCTATGATCCCAATATCTAAGTCACCCAGGGGCAAACAATCCTTACAAAGTATTATTCAGCAGATTTCTCTAGACCACAACCTGAGGAATATTTCTTGTAGGTTAAATGCAGCAAGCTAGATCTTTTCCAGACATAAATCATACTTGACTCTGTGAATTCTAACTCATATATACCCAAAAAAGAACATGTACTGATGTAATTTTGGGTATACGCAAATCCAAATCCCCCCCGCAATGCACAGCACCTTTATGCCGTGTGACCAGTGAGAGACTAGAATGCCCAATGCTCCACATCACATGGAACCTGAAAAATCAGAACTCTAAAGATGGTTTGTTGCATTTTCTGGAATGACTTGTCTCTTAGTGATCCCATTATGCTTTCACAGGACTGGTCAATTTTATTCCATCTACTGGTGTTAATTTCACATTGTGCAAAAAACTGGGAGTGCAGAAGAGCAAGTGCTGTCAGCAAAAGCTAGCATGTTGCACTACATATGAAACACGGGATGGACTGATAAAGCCCATTTTAAAGCCTTTCTTCAACATTCACGATGCACAACACTCAGTGTGCTTCACTGTGTAAATCCAGCATTATGTAATAAGGATCCTCTGCTCCAAATCCAAAGCCCAGTCACTGATGTCCTAATAATACTACACATACATCTCTTCAGTTGATAATACTTACACTTCTAAATGACAATGACTTAGAAAGGAGGAGACATTTCATCTTCAGTCATCAAAAAGTTATATCAATGTTGCAATTAGTTTTGGGAAAACATGACAAGATATTCTTGGCATAATTATCCGACAAAGTGAATTATTTTCCCTTAGGTATTAAAGGTTATAGTTGTCATCTATTACTACTACCCAAAGACTTCATGTGCATCTGAAGAACTTAAAGGAATTTTTTTTATCCTTTAATAAATAGTCAGCTGATCACTGCTCATTTTCCAGATTTCACATCATGAACAGTTGTCTCATATAGGCCTAAACCCTCAATATAGTGGGCTTAGCTGTAGTTTTTGAGTGATTTTTTGATCCACAAGATAGCTTGCTTTTTTTTTTCCTAAAAAGTAATCTGAAAAACCTGTATTTGTCATTTCATTGCTTCCTCATACAACCAAGCACATTTCTAAACAGGGAAACTGATAAAAAGGAAATAAAACCACACACTAAGAGTGCTATGAAAAAAATCACAATCAATAATAAATTAAATTACTTAAATTACTTGTTCTGATATTGTACTTTTCATAAAATAAGTTTTGTTCTATTCTACAAGTTTTGTTGTCTTTTTCATGATCTCATATGTTATAACAGTAAACAAAAGTAAGTTAATATGATGAACACTGTGAAATACAGCAAATAGGGACTATGATGATGATGATGGAGTTACAAGAAATGCAGATGTATTCAGCAAATTCAATAAAATGTTTTCAAAACCCTCCATGTAAATTGGGTGGATGTACTCCCTTTTCTAACAGACACATTGGATATTTGAAAAACTGTTTCTAACTTTCAATAAGACTTAGACTTGGAAGTAATTTTTTAACATGTGATTTGAATCTTGTCTGCGCTGGTAAGTAACACAAGAACTTAGGTCAGCTATTTGCTCTGACACTGCTAAGATCCTGGAACGTGCACACTACTAGCTGCTTTGCTCTCACCATATCTTCTCACAGAATGCACCACCAGCCTTGGCCTCACAGCTCCTGATACTATCCCTGCTTTTGGACCTTATCCTTCTTGATATCTTTCAGCACTGCCTGTTGGATGACAGGCTAGGATGTTCCAGGATGACTAATATGTCACATGTGAAGGCTTTAATTTTAAAAGTCACAGAGTGCTCCTGCATGGATCCTCATTTTTAATCATGGGAAAGGGAAGGGAAAGGAGAAAAGTACATTGAAGAGGAAATAATCGTAAGTGATGAGAGAAAATAAGGATGCTATTTCTTAGCTTAAGACCTTCATTTCCTGCAAATACAAAACCAGCTAAAAATGGCCTACGTATTTATAAGGTGAATGTTTACACTATAGACCAGTGCCTGTGGGAGCTATGAAAAACAAACCAATAAAAAAGAGATTGAATTATTTGCTGTGGAAATATGATTTCCTTAAAATATACTTGCTTCTGTTTTGTAAGTTTTTTCCCATCTGAAATTTTATATGGAATTTAGCATATTCACATTCACAGCAAAAGATTAACATGATAAAATTTAACAGTGCTGAAGCAGGCACTATAGTCTGGGAGGTTAATAATTCATTAAATATACAGCATAATATCAAGACATGTTTGTTTTGTTTTGTTTTTTCTTAAAAAAAAAAGTTTTTATTTTCAAGCTTTTGTCTGTCTTAGTTTAAAAAATATCCAAGCTCAGCTGCCAATATTTTTACTGAAAAGTTCCCTCCTGAGTGCTAGGGAGAGGAAGCTTTACTTGAACAGGGTACTAAATAAACCCCAACAAAACAAGACAACCCCCTCCAAAAAAACCCTAAGAGCACCAAAAAGAACAAGAAAAAACTTAATGTAAAATTCACAAACCTTGGCAAAGAACTGAAATAGAAATACTGTAACTTGTCATTACAAAAAACAGAGGCAATAGCCTCCACAACACCTTTGCAGTGGACTTCCCCTTTCCATAAGGTCCAGATTCATGAAGGGTGTTCAGTTGTGGGTTTGTACTTCTAATGGATAACCTATTACATTTTTTACTGAAAATTCTGTTTTGAATTGATGATAAACAAACAATATAATGACAGGTACAAGAAAAGAGCTATTTGATTTCACTAACTCAACTCATTAAACAATTTTGATACACAATGATACAAACTGACCTGATTTATTACCTCATCCATGAAATTCATAACGGGAAAGGGGCAGAAGGGATTTAATACTTACTACATACACAGGATGATTCTATAGTCAGGTTATAAAATCAACACCTAAAATAATTTATAAATACTTAAAGAGGAAGTGTCACATTGAAAAACAAACAAGTGAAAATTACACCCCATTACTTGTGATTAGAGTCTTTTCCTTTAGTTTTCATTACGGAAATGTTTTCCAGTTACAGTTCCCACACAAAACCAGTTGGGTTTGGTTGTGGGGAGTGGGGGTTTTTTTAATTTTTTTGTTTTGTTTTTTAATTTTAAAGTACTATGTTATAATTAAATAAAATTGCTTATTGACTGTGTGACATTGTGGGCTGAGCATCATTACACCAGTCCCTTAGAGGCTATGTATCTTTGGCTGCACTAATGCTTAAATGACTATCCATGTTAATACCCCACGACATAAAGGTTATTGTGACAGTAATCCAACTCAAAGGTGTATTACTTTTCTTAAAAATAATAGCTTCTATTGTTATTGTGATATAAGGAAAGTTGCTTTCTTAAAAAGATTTTTAAGAGTAAGACAATAAAATCCTGAGGCTAGAACTGAATGACAGAACAACCAAATGTGTGATTAAAAATATTTCAACTAATTATTAAAACAAAATTATTAATTGCTGAATATCTTGATCTTTAAGCATGATCAGAGGCAGAAATCCTTAGTCCTTACTGAATTTCCAGGCCATTATCCATCTTTAAGAGATCAAAAATATTTTTCATATTGAAATTCACAACAGAGCTCTATCTACAAGTTTGAGTTACCAGTATGCCTCCACCATCAGGAAGCGGCAGGTGGCTTTAGAAGTCTTTCCCAGTCTTTGTTTTTCTCTAATGTTAAGCATAAGACAACACTGTGAGAATAGTTTCTTTAGGTTATTTTAGTTATGCATACACAACCTCACAAGCTACAGAGGCAGAGATCCTGTCAGTATTCTGCTGATTCAATGCTGGAAAACCAGAATGTAAAACTCAGTTCTCTGTGATAGCAATGAACAAATGATGCAGCATAACGAGACGGTCCTGGAAGCCAAGTTATGTGCAAGAGATATAAAAGCTGTGTGACAATCAAGGTGACAACAAAATAACCTTTCACTTTTCACAACAGTTGTTTCCTGTTAGACCACTTGGACAGGGATCAAAAGTTAAATTCCAGCAACCAAGCCAAGCTTTCAAACAGAAATATTCAGTAGTCTTCATGGGACCATGGCTAGGAGAGTAAATTAACGAAAATAACCACCACTCTAGTGATCACAGTTCCCAAGATCCAAGTCAAGCACAGCTTACATCCTTTCCTACACAATCACATCTATCTAATTGATATCTCACTGCAGTGAATTCAGAGTTTTATAAGCCTCACCTGTCCCAGATCTTCATAAAGTCTCCTCATCAATTCAACCACTGTTCAAAACTTGCATTCCTTTTCTGAGATTCTGTTTATCATGCACCTACAACTGAGGCTGTAATAATTATTATTTTGGTCAGATTATTTTTTACTTTTCTATCTTATTGCAGAACATTCACCTTTGCAGGAAAATATCATTGCCTTCACATAGAAAGCTGACAAAAGGAAATTTGTGTTTCTTTGGTAATGATGGTATCAGTCATGAGTATGATAGTCCTAAACTGAGATGTCAGATGTGTTTTAACTTCAGATTCAAATGATGTCTTTAGAGAAGCAGCCACTGAATACTCAAAACCTTCTTTTAATAAGTTTTTCAAGTTGTTTGTCTTTTGGGTTTTTTTTGGTTTTGGTTTGTGTGGTTTTGTTGGTTGTTTTTGTGTTGGTTTTTTTAAAAAAAAAACTCAGATGACAAATTAGATTGTTAAATTTTGGGAAAAAAAATTAATTTTTACCACTATTATGAGGATGTTCTGGAATTTATACTTCTCAGGCTCTCCTCAATGTAAAGAAATGCCTTTCGAAATGTGACAAGTGACAAAAGCAAGACACTAAAGATTATAAGAGGGAGTTGCAAACCAAGTGGAAATAACTTCCTTTGTAGAAATTATTTATGTAGGCTTTTTTTTTTTTTTTTTGGCAACTCAAAAATGGTATTGTTACCAGTTCATGTTAACCTTTTCTGTTACACCTGAATAAAAAAGAAAAAAACCTGTTCTGATTGCAAACCTCTCTCAAGCTGAGGAATGTATCTAGCCTAACTGTAAGGTTATTTCAGTAACCAGAAAAAATATTCAATTAATCTAAAATTAGGTGGTTGGGAGGGGGAGGCGGACTGAGAAGGGGAGTATGGAGAGGGTAGTAGGGAGGGAGGCAAAGAGAAGACAATGTCTTTGGAACAGAAGACATAAAAAAACAGAACAGAGGGAGAAATTCCAAAATTGGTGAATTAATTCTGCTCTTCAATGTTGTAAAGCTAGTTAGCCTGTCAGTTCAAAGACCCATTCTCCTGTTCCTTTAAGTCCCTGGGATGGGTAAACCAAAAGCTGGATAATTGCTACTGACAGAGACACGGTCATGGGATTAGACCCTGCTAGTACCACAGAGGAAAAGCGCTACTTCCACACTGCTCAAGTGTCTCTTGAGAAACAGATGTTGAGTACATTTAATTCAGTGTTCTCATTTCCCCAGTAAAGGTACAGCCTTCACCAAGGCATGAAAAGTAATGGGCAGAGTACTGGTATCATTTTCCTTAAGTTTATTTTTCAATCATCATCTACTCATTTTGTCTCAAGGCAAGCAGGGTTAAAAGTTATTAGCTACTGAGAGGGTTACATGAGAAAACCAGCAACATCAGAAAATATTCAGATTGGAACAGAGGAATAGCTTATTTGGCATCTAGTAGAGAATAAAGGTAGAGTTTCCAAAGGAAGACTAATATGAATAATTTTCTGCAGAAGGATGACCATCAATTAGTAATGCCAGGCGAAATGAGCAAAGGGTGAGATTCCTGACAGTCAGCACTAGTCTTGTTATCATCTCAGAAGAAAAAATTCTTCCTACTCAGAACTAGGAAGCTGAACGTAAGGAAAATGTAGCTGTCAAAACACACCTACTTCTGACTCACAGAATAAAGAGAAATGTGCAAAATTAGAGATGCCCAACATACAAGCCTAGAATCCAAAACATATAAAGAATGTTTCCCTTCTTAAGTCTCAGCATATTTTGTTTATTAAGAAACATGTTATTGAATAACCATCTGTAAACCTATATTATAATATATGCATGCATTATACTCCATAATCTCTACCATACATCCACATATGGTGGCTGCTTGTAACAATTTCACTTTTACAGACAATTACACCAGATACCACAGTAGCTTCATATGGTAGAAACAGAAAACACTGGTGGAGTCTACACCACTTTTGTGTAGATTGATAATGTAAAGCAGTGGGCGCTCTGCCCACCTTTGTCTAGATGTTAAAAGACAGGTGTAACACTTGTCAAACTAACAGTTCATTGAACCACTCACCTTTTCTGTTAATTCTCTAAATGGACTTGTCATTCCCAGTATGGGTGTGGAGCTGCTACTGAGTTGAATACTTGAGCAGAACATCAAGCCTGCAACCTCATGCACCAGTGATGAATATTCTGAGGGTTCAGTGAGTTTAGTCCCTTAGGTATTTCCTTGAAACACTTGGGACCAGTGGCTTAGACTGGTGACCACAGTTCACTCAGGTATTGCAGCTGTGTTACAGAAGCATTAAGCTTTGTAGAATTTTAAACATCCTGGCTGCTCAACAGTCTTGCATAATTCAACATATAAACACCATAAGCCTGTCAATGAGTCATTATACTATAACTATCTTACAAAGATAATACATGGCATTCAAAAGCACCATCTTAATTCAATGTTAAATAAGTTCCTCCACCTCCAGCCCAATGGACCTTGACAGGCTTTTTTGTTGTTTTGTTCTTTTGTTGTTTTGGTTTTTTTTAAACAGAATATATAGTCCACGTAGATCAAATTCAAAACAAACCAAATAAACAGTTCAATCATGCATCAGATGGGTCACATTTTCAAAAAAGAATGCATACTTTAGTTCATGAACTTCAGATATGTTGGTATTATTATGCTGCTTACAGTAAATGCCTGGTGTCCTTAGAAGATGCAGCTCTTGTTCTCCCAGAAATCTCTCATAGAGAGATCTCATCAAGATCCTGGTATGAAGTGCTTATATATAAAATGGACAAATAGCACAGGCAAAAGTATGGTGCTTTAAATTTGTGGACTGAGGCTTATGCAAAAAGAAAGAAAAAAAAGGAAAAAAAGAAAAGTATTAGAATGTGACTGTATACCCACCAAACAATGCAGCAAAAGGATACATTTATGATGACAGAAAACTCAAGAAAAAGGTTTTTGGAAGCAAATGGATACAGATCCAAATCCAGATGTATGGACGTCATCAACACTACTTCTATATACCTTATCATCCACTGGATTTACCTCACAGCTCCTCTTTATAAGTGTCTAACACTTTGCTGTAATTTTCAATTCAAACTAAAGGTGAATAGTAAGAAAAATTCTTGAGGCATTATGAAAAGATACTGTGGTCCTGCTTCTGTATTTTGAGGGGGCAGGAGGGGAGAAGGGAAGAAGGACAAATTATCCTCGAAGACAGAGCACAGATCTTTGCAACTGTAGTTTGCTGCATCAGCTGTACTCACCCTGAAGGCCCACTTTGTTAACGCTCTTAACCACATCTACCACTCGAGTAACTGTTGTAATTTACACCTCAGGGCACAGATCACAAGATTTCCTCAGCAAAATACTAATTGACATCACATGAATATATTTAGTATCTTCTCATCGATATGCTGGCTGGCATTTTTCTGTAGTGAAACACTGACAGTGACATTAAAACAAATTTCCTATCCCAGTTGATTTAGTAACATCGTTGAAAAAGTGGTATTAAACTCTACAGGAAATGGGTCATACATATCTACCTAGAAGGCAGTAAAAGAGGGGTTTGATTCACAAACCAGTCCTTTAACTTGCATACTTGTTGTTCAGATTTTGTACCATTTTGGTTCTGCATTTTGAATAACTGAATTCCTTAGATGAATCAACGAACATTAAACTGGTTTCTTTTGCTTCAAAGTTTTTGCTGTTTTATAACAGCATCTTGGTCTTGTTTCAGAGAACTATGACAGACTTACAGCTCCAGATTGAGAATTTATGACAAAAAACATTACAAAAATTGCAGGTAACAGAACTGAGAAAACAGATGAAAATTAAGAGGCAAGCACAGGAATTGGAAGGGTCTTATAATAGATATACATAATGGCCCAAGTTCTAATTTCAGATGCTCAACGTGACAGTTCAAAATAGTAATATCCCTGGAATTTGTTTAAAAGGCATAAGACCACTCTGAAGTTTGTGAGGTGAGCTGATTGCTTAATTATGACAAACCCCAGAGCTTCTACTAAGTAAATTTTAAGATCAAGAAATACATGTAAGTCACATCTGCAGTGACTTGTCCCAGACAGTTCATACGTACCTACATGAAGGAAAAAAAACTGCAACAAAACTCCTTAATTCCCCAGAAGGTGATACAATTGGTTTGTGAAGCTTGCTAAGTACCACTAAACAACAGATAGATGCCCGAGAATGATACAAAATTCTGAAAACTTGTAATTTGTTTCTCTAAGTGTATTAGTTGTAGTGGGGACTCTAAGATTAGTTCCTTTCTATCAAATTACTGTTAAACTATGTCTGTATGTTCAAATGCTGAGTACCTCATTCGTTTCCAGCTATCCCAACAGACTTGAATACATGCAGAGTCAGATCAGACTCCAAGGGAACATAAGCTTTTATGCATCAGTCAACAACTAACTGATGAGGTTAAGTAGAAACTTTACCCAGGGGCAGGCGATTTCAATAACCATCCTCTGTGGAGTTTCTTTGAGTCTCCTGGCTGGGATCTGATAACGTAAAAGGACTGTGCAAGGCAAACTTGTTAACCACTTGTTGGTTAAGGCTGCACTAACCACATATCCAGCTCCACTGACTGACACATCTGCAAATTCTCCAACACCAATTTTCTGAAGACGTATTCAGATCAGACCAGTTTTAGACAGGATACTAGTTATAACAGAATCTACGAGAACAAAACACTCAGTGCAAATAATGCAGTACAAAGAAAATAGTGTATATGAAATAGCTGCTGGAACTGCAAACGAGGCCAAGACTGAGGCCTCTCTTCAAAAACACAATTAATGCACTTAAAAATTAAAATGTTCTTTCTGTGTTTAAATTTTCAAAAGTGTCTCTCACTGTTTCCAGTTTATATTTAAAAATAAAGCAAACTTAAAATATTGCTAACGTAACCCAGACACATGTTGGATTTCAAGAAACACAGTCTTATCTACAACTAAATATTTATGCAATGTATCTAAGGCTGACAATAAGCAGCCTACAAGGCTTTTTATAAGACATGCTAAGCAGCAATAAATGTTAAAGAGTAAACCTCAGTTTTAAATATATTTCACAGCATTTGATTTGCTTTTAAATATAAGCTGCAATATTGAGAGTCACAATTAATGGGGCATTTACACTCAGTTTTCATGCTTGTTTTTCAAAATAAGTAGCCCTTTTTCATTAACACATTCAAAACTTAGTTATGTATAAATTACATATCAATTTCAATTTAGGTCGAACATACACCGGACCAAACTTTTGTTCCATGTATGATTCTGTCAATGAATGTAATCTGCAGAAACAAATTTTGGAGGTTTCCTGACTATAGTTAACTACCATACAATTATTTAATTATTTAATACTGTTAAAATATGAAAGGCTACAGTAGATTTATACAATAAAGATTTTTTTTCAATAGTGTAGAACTGGATCAAATTTTTTCTAATTTTTAAATGAAACATAAATTTAAAGAATACACAACACAGAAAAGATTATAGTAATATGCCCAAAATTTACACAATAATTAAAGATGTATACAATAAATTACTAATCTCACATGAAAAACATTTAGTACATTTCAGAGTGCAGTATTCTGTGCAGACCTGATTCAAGATCTCATGGAACAGATCTATTCAATGCATTAGATATTGTCCTCCTAAATGCCATTTAAACTATTATTTCATGAACATCAAAAAGATGGAATAAAGATGAATTCACCAGACAAAAATGAAAGGAAAAAAAAAAGATACAACGGCCTCTGTGTCTTCAGGAACCAAGATATAAATCAATTCTCTTAACCTACTGCTGGAGTATGAACTGAAGAAAAGTCTGGCATCTTCTACACACAAGTATGAGAAAGATTACTACTGTGTTCAGTGAACCCTTGCCCACACATATATTGAGACTCTCAAGGGGAAAGTGGGTCACATTCTAATCATAAAAACACACTGACTTGTACAAGAAAACATTTTATTACCCTTTAAACTTTTGTTTTTGCAGCTGCAAAACAGCTTTATTAAGAGAGATAACACATATGCGATCATCTGCCATCGTGGTAGCGCCTGTGCAGTATTACACTGTTAACACAGCTTCTTTTCAATGATATGTTACCAAAATGGATATACATTTCTAGGGACCTCCTATCTCACACTATTAGTCAAAAGAGAACAGTCAGTAATCAGTAAAATAGGTGCATCTGATGAACTCACTGGTTCACTAACAGTTTAACACTTTCAGAGGTATACGCAGCATATTAAAGGATTTTGTTAGGTTTAGTTTTTACTGCAAGCTAGAAAACAAATGGACAAAATGGGAAGATTTAATAAAGTTATCTATAAACCAAGCATAGAACCCAAACTCACAAAGACAGGCATGGCTCTTGATATCATTCTTCCTGAAGAGAACAGGACTGCTTGTTTAATAAGAACCTTCACATAAAGTAAGATATACAGCAGCACATTTTAAATATGTCCTTTTACACTACTTAAAAAAAAAAAAAAAGATAATTTTTTTTAGAAGAGAATAAATATATTTACAATGACCAGAATATTCCGAAAGACCTAAAGACCTTAGGTGAACATTTTCATCCTGCTTTTAAATCACTGCCTTGCATTCCACAATGAAATTAAAACTGATTCTCATCCAAAACCCTAGATATCTCTGACATGTTTCAAGAATAAAAATTAATAGCAGGTAGCCCCTCCGCACTTGTCACACAACCTCAGAACTGTACACATGCGAAACACAGAACATGCCTTTCTGCTGTGCAGTACTAATTCCCATCTCCTTTAACAGCCGACAAAAATACGTTCACCTTGCCACACGTTTAAGAGAGATCAATTGACCAGGCATATTTTAGACAAGGATAAGGAGCTGAAAGGTCCCTCCTTGTCTTTCTCCTCTCTCCCCTTTTTAAATGAAGGTCAGTCTAACAAATATAACTCATACAAGGTTTCTACTTTTCCAGTGTCGCTTCCAGTGTTAAATCAATTGTTAATCTTGTGTGTTTTGTCTGCACTTTGTTCACTTAATCCATAACTTTAATTGAAATTAGTCTGTGACTGAGAACAAAAGGACTTATCTGAGGAAAAAAAGAAAAAAAAAAAACCACCAGAGAAAGAGAATTTGAGTTCAGATGTTCATGGTATGTCAGAGAACACATTTGACTGCTAACTACTGTTCCATTGTAAGCAGGCTGAATTTTCTCTTCAAAGCTAGGGATCTCCAAAGAAAAAACATTCTGGCCATGCAGAGAAACATATGAGGACACATAACACCATAAAGGATATATGTATTCTCCCTGATACATTTAAAGTGAGAAAGACATAAGTGCATTTATAAGAATTGCTTTAGCTTTTGTATTTATCAGTGTCCTCAATCTTACCTCCATTACAGTCCTGACAGAATAATTAATTTCAGTCAATCAATTGTTTAAGAAAAACTCACAGGTGACCTCAAAATAACACATAATCCACCAAGAACCAGTCACAACAACAATCTTTAAATTCCCTTGGAAAGGAAAATTAAGTCAGCTATGTGTGGCTTGGGGCAACCTAAGCTGTAAATCTCTCTTTTCTGATCTCTTCATATAGATGAAAGAGTAGTGCCGCTCTGGATTACATAGAACAATTATGTGTTCTAAAAACTCAGGGAATCGGGTTTCAGACAGCTTTAATCATTACCAATTAACTGCATCTTTTGCCACCCTGTAATGGTTCTACCAACACCTATGAACACTCAAGAATCACTTTAACAAGCCAATCTTTTACATTTAGGTTTATGGATACTAAAAGACCTGCTCATATTGTTAACAAATCCAAATAGAGGTCACTTGCCTGATTGAAAAAATACCCACATTCTCTCTCTACTGCATACCTTAAAATAGGTGGAGCAGACTTTGAACACTTGTGTAGGCTGCTACTAGTGTGAACACACAGAAGGAACAGCGGATGGGGATTTCACGGTTTGCTCTGGCAACCACTCAGAGAATATAGACATTTAAATTACCATTTCTTTTTTTAAGTATATAAACTTGTTGTACTGTCCTTAAAACTAGGAGTCATTCTCTTTAGCAGTACTGTCTTTGCTATTCTGAAGATTGATAGTATGCTTTTCCCAGCTTGCTTACAACAGCCTTTCCCACTGAAATTTCCCACCAGCACAACACTCCCAACAGGAACAACAGTGTGGATACTAAAAAAAGAGAAGATACCATCAGCTGCAAGAATATCACCACTATGGGGTCAGTCTGAGAAACAGTAGATGACACAGCAGTAAAAACCTTCATGCCTTTTCTATACTACAACTCTCATCATTGCCATCCATAGCAGTGCTTCACCAAGGAGAAATTTTATGAAAACCTTGGTATAGATAGCCACTCAGGGTTGCAATAAGATATATATAAAGTCATAATGGTCCAGAAAATGTGAAGCTCCTGAAATACAAAAGGCTCAGCAGTGTAAATCCAGGAAGATAAACTGACTATAGTTTGTAATTCAACCAAGCAATGCAGTTGTTAGCTAGACAAAAAACCTTAGTAAAATATACTTTTGTTTTTAATTACTCCAACAAAGCACCTTGTGCCCAAGGGCACTATGCTTTGATTTAGGAACACTAAATTCCTGTCCGCATATTCCCTAGCAGGCAAAAACTACTAGGTAGCAAAGCTTTCACAGCAAACGTAAAAACAAGGAAACTGCTCTCAAATAGACAGAGGCAGAGGAAATCAATCCAACAGAAAAGATGAACCCCATCTCTTCAAGGCTGCTATTATATCAAGAGGCAACTGAGTTGTTGTAAACTCAAGAATACACAATAGGCAACAATAGACTACAATCAAAGAATGGTAGATGTAATAATTTACCAGACCAAAGGATATAGTTATGAAAACTGGACAAGCCTTTCACATACATATCATTCTTCACATCTTAGGCAGAATCAGCAATGTTTGTTCTAAACACTAATTGAGAAAAGCTGCTAGCAATCTAGCCAGATTAGGTCGATCAGTGAGATAATCTGAGAGAAAAAACAGTTAATATCTGTGGTGCAGGAATGTTAACAAGGCGAGGATGCTTGGCTAAAGCCTAAAGCCATGATTTTACCTTCCCTATTTGTCTGCTGCTCTAGGTAAGCAACTATTTTGCCTACAGCTCAAGCAAGCCTGGTGAGACAGCTGAACTTAAAACTGAGAAAAGACTCTTTATACCTTCATTATATATGTGCTGGAACTTCAGCAGAATGAGCACGTGTTCTGAATTGGCAGTAAGTATTTCAGGAATCAGTTTTGTACTGCCAGAAAGACTGTGCCATGGCAAATAAATACTATGGCTTTGACATAAAAATTTTTAACTTTAAACTGGCTTCCACCTGTCACTGTGTACATACAAAACACTAAGTAAAGTCTCACAAAAAGTTAATTGCTTGAAGCCATTAATTCTGAAACCAAAGGGTCGATACCAGAAGCTCCAAGGAAAGTTTGCCAGTGTGTATGGGGTGTAGAAGAGCAGCATATCTATATGGTACCTGTAAAGCAAGGGTTGCCTTTTTCAAAAGCACCCTGGAAGGTCCTTCTCCCAGCAGAAGAACGTCTGTGTGGAAGGATGTTATTTTCCTGAGGCAGTCTCCAAGAAGTTCTGTCTTGGAGCGCAAGGAAGCATGAGATGGAGCTCCATTATCACCAGCCCAGTTTTCAACCACCAATGTAAAATTAAGCAAAAGCTATAAATTCAGTAAGCTTTATCATCAACACATGAAAAATTTATTAAACATCCTCCCTGGTTAACAGGCTGCACAAGCATGTTTCAAAAACAACATGTGGAGGCTATCAAGAAAGTTACTTTTGAAGCATCAAGTCTTTGTTATCTCCTGGACAATGAGGACTCAACCAATCAAGTACTAGACTAGGTGATCTTTACCTCCTCCTCTGGTGGAGAAGGAAAAGACAGAGAGACAGACAGACAGTTTGATCAATCTGAACACAAGACAGCCTTGAATGTAAGGCAACTGTCATTTCTTAAGGACAAAAAAAAAATAAAATTGTACATATGCTAACACTGATCCACATCACACGCTTGTCCCATGCAGATTTGCTACAGAACTAAGTTGCTCACAGTTTTGAGTGCATTGCACCATAGCCAGAGCTCCTACCACACCATGTGATTGATGCTCTTTATTCCGTCCAGTCACTCAAAAGCTGTGAAAAAGATGCCGTCCAAATCTTAACAGAGCTATGCCAGAAACCCAACTCTATATTCTACACAGACCTTTAAGATTTTTATTGGGTTTCCTAATTCTGTTTTTGCTCTTTTCTTTTTTGGTCTGAAAGAGGTGGGTACAGCCCTTTTCCAAGATGCTTTTCAAACGTGCTTTAACTTTTTATCACAGCAACACAACCTGGAAAGGATGCAGTAGACAATTGCACATAAAAGTTGAGAAATCTTTCATACCCTGCTGGTGCAGAAAAGTAACTTGCATACTGACCAAAAGTTGCGTATTTGAGTAGAATAAAATGCCTGGTGTTTACTTGACAGAAACAGGTGATTCTATTTAAACTAGACAGGTTGCAATAAAACATTTGAGCTACCAATTGCTGACTGCTTACTTCTACATTCCAACCACAAAATGTTGGTACCTTGATAGTCATTAACCACTTCTAATGCCTCAATGAATCAGCCATGCTGCAACAAAAAGTGAAAACTACCACTTTGTTTCCCTATAAATGTAGATTGCAATACCCAAGACAGAAATAAACTAAGCAGTGCTGCTGGGCTGCACTTCTGAAAATTAAGTACTTCTGAGATGACTGAAAATTTCTGCAACCTGTATTTTAGCTAGGTTATCACGCTTTTCTTTCCATGGTACAAAAGACTTCTGGGTTTTTGCAGTGTTGATATTTGTCAGTGTGGTTTTCCAATACAGCTAGATCTTTTTCAAAGAAAAAAAATCTTGTTTTGAATTAGTCCAGAAAGTGATTAACCTTCACCCTTTTGGAGTGATATTTCAACCAAAAATTGTGAAAAATACATACACTGAAGGCCTTGCTACAGCAGCACAAGGGATATTGTGTTCTCAAGACCAAGTGCAAAAACCAGAAGAAATATGAGGACTGAGCTGTCTGGGCACTTAAAGAAGCATCCCTACTCCAGATGCGGACTGTGTTACATGGCAGTGAAGATCCACTAACACCTTTTCAGCAGCTAAAGATGACTGCTGCCAGAAGCCTGTCCTGCTCATCTGACTCACAAAATAAACAGCCTCAGTGTAGTAGACAATGTTCCACACCTCAGGCTACATTTTATTTTTGCTTTATAACATTTCTCCTGGATATGGTAAATAAGAAAATACTAGTATTTCATAGTAATATAAAAGTGATCTGTTTAATAAATATCACATTATCTGCAAGAATTTTTAACAAGATGCACATTGTGTTTGTAAAATCTATGCAAAGCATAAGATTAAACAACATATTTTGTTAAGTTGACAATAAATTCCATTTTAGCAAGTTATACTACATAGGAGCCATTGGTATTATTGGATTGTATGTATTTTACTATTCCTGGCAGTGCGGAAGCAATACATTTATTTTTTTCCTTAAGGGAGAAGGAGGAGACTAAGCACATTAAATGCTTAGAACTTTAATTAGAAACCAAATTTACTTTTATAAGACTTGTGAATGCAGGTAATGCTCATGGAAGTAGGTATGCATGAGGTCTGTACAGTAATAACCCTTACAAATGCGGAAAGAGAGCAGAAGCAACTTGGTGTGTTTACAGAAATCTATTCCCTTTCTCTGTGCCCAAACTTTCATTAATATGAATATAAAATTATTATTCTAAATGCAAAATTCAGAAGATATGAAAATTAAGGCTATCATACCCTGTCTACAGTGCATAGTTATGATCTAACCTGCCCTGAAATTAGACTTACTCCTGAGCAGCAAATTTTATTTGTATACTTTAATGCACGAAAGTTGTTAGGCATAGATCACACAGTATACAAACACACATCAATATAATATACCTTGGTTCCATTGTACAATATAGATCTAGACAAGTCTGGCCTTATCATGATTATTTATTCTTTAAAGAAAATTAAAAATTCTCCCTCTAAGCATAACTAATTGTGATTATATTGCAAAGGTAAGAGGTGATTTCCTCCAAAGTTAAATAAATAGTTTTGTAGGCTGCAACTATAAAAATATAAGATCTCTATGAGAACACATGTTGGACCTAGAAACCATACTAGGACCTTTACCCAGTGCTCATAAAAAAAAAAAGTCACAAAAAAACCCCAGCAAAAACTTTGTATATTTGAATAAATGTTCAATTGCTTATTTATGGATTCCCCTGATTTTAATGTTTTCCTCTACTGCTTTACAGTTATTAACACAGTCTTGTGATATATGTAATATATTGCCCACATTTTGGAGAATTAACCCAGAGAAGAGAGAGGGTTGCCATTAACAAGGCCCCAGATTTAGAGCATTTCAATCCTTAGCCTAATGTGAAATAAGATATTACTGGATTTATAAAGGGACTGAGTATCCGTAATTCCACGTAGTTCATGAAAGATCCAGATGCACAAAGAAAGATAAATAACCCTACATATCTCAAAGTCAGGTAGCCAAAAAATAACTCACCAAAATTAGCAGACACTTTAAAATGTAGGCCTCAGTGATTTGACTCTAATTAAATGGAAGTTGAAGTCAGAGCCAGGATTAGAAGCCACAGGGGATCCTTTGATCTCAGTTTCTCAGACTAGGCTGCTTTCTGCACTGCCGCACTTTCCCTTCACTTCAGCAACTCTTATGCTGCTTCTTTAGCAGAAGAGCCAAATCAACTACAGGCATGTGGTTGGGAAGGAATTTTTGGCATCTCTACAAACATCCACAAATGGCATTATCTTCAACAGTTGAAGACTCGTATTTCCAAAGTCACAAGTCTTCCTAAAGTCCCTCACAGTCCATGTATTTCTGAGTATTTTATACTTTAAATTGTTTACCATTACACAGTGGCACATCCGAAATGTATGCAATATAGCATTGCAGAAGACAATAAATAAAACCTTAAAAAGCTGACGATATACAGTTACTACAAAGCTAACACTCTATGTAAATATACTTGGAAGGCATTTCATACTCTACCTTTATAAATAACTATTTCTCCTTCTGCCACAAAGCCCTTTTCCAAAACTAGTACCGACATTACGCTCCTGAGAAATAGCATGAGGAATGTTTAGCTTGTGAACTTCAGATATGCATTTTAATAATTTTGAAGGGATGAGTGTAAAAGTAGTCTTTAATAATCTCGCAGCAAAAAAGTTTCACGTGTTGTCTTCACACCCCAAAAAATAAACATGCAAATATAGAAAATTTTAACTAAAGAGAATTTATCAGAGAAATATAAATGAGTTGTCAGGGAACTGTAACACAGTAACGCATAAAAAATTTAGCTGAAAGGTTACACTTATTATAAAGGCCCCAACCCAGTGGTCAGCACATTTTGTGCCACCTCCACTATAGGAAATTGAAAATGGAGCCTCACTGAGCAGATAAGGCTACATGAGAGTGCTGTGCTATGGCAGCACAGAATTGATGCAAGCAGATCATCTGCTTTCCAAAAAACGTGCAACTGTAAGAGTGCTGAAGAAAAGGCTTCCAGGTACCTTAGCTCTCCCCATATCTGAAAGCAGATGTAATTTAAAACCTAATTTATCAGCCCTAAAGTACACGAGAGCATCTTATTGTGTTGCAATAGGCCCAGAATTATTCACTGAATCTCTCCACCACTGTCAAAGACCAAGAAGGCTATTTTTAAAAGTTGTTTTTTTAAAAAATCTGACCATTATTCTCAATCTACTAATATAAGTGAACCTTAGTACATAATAATCACCTAATTGAATTACTTTCTGAGCATATTTTTTTTTCCATATAAAGTTATTTTTGAAGCTACTGAACAATGCACACAGAGATTGAACAATGTGTATTAAGTTGTAAGCTATTCACTTTGGAATGGATCTGTACAGGCTATTTAGAGATTTCAGTGAACGACTCACTGATTTTCAAACTATTACTACATTATATGGACAATTCAAGAAGATCTTTTCTCAGTGGACAGAAATCTAACAATGAATTAGTACTCTATTTTCTTTATTATGGAAATCTCATTTCAGTGCAAGTACTACAACTTGCTAGGAACACACAAGAGTGACTAACGGCACAATTTTTTCTGCTATTTATTGTGCTGGTTCTGTATGTGCAATTACCATAGAATCATAGAATAGTTTAGGTTGGAAAAGACCTTTAAGATCATCAAGTCCAACTATTAACCTAGCACTGCCAAGTCCACCGATAACCCGTGTCCCTAAGCACCACATCTACACATCTTTTAAATACCTCCAGGGATGATGACTCAACCACTTCCCTGGGCAGCCTGTTCCAGTGACTGACAACCCTTTCACTGAAGAAATTTTTCCTAATATGAAAAACATCAGGAGATTTCCCTCTCAAGTACATTAGACAGTGAACCTTCTTTTTTCATAACTTAAATAAGATATCTTTTAAAGATACAGGAAAGACTAAACACTTTGAGTGCCGATTTTTGATAGCATTGCAACTTCTACTGTGCTAAGCAGTATCTTAAGTTCAAGAAATGTGTGTTAGGTGTTTTTGTGAACAGTGTTGATTGTCCAGCTTCCAAAAATTTTGTTGCACATACAGGTGACAAAAGCATTTTTTCAGATCAACAACATTTGACCGTGTCAGGAACTTTTTATGCAGTTTAAATGGAGAGGAACACACACACACACAGAGAATATTCATGCGTACTTTTGTAGATATGCTTCACACTGTTTACTTAACTGTATACAATACTTCGAAATCTGTTCCAACTCATTTCACTGTGAAAACTTGGTAACCTGCATTTTGCAGATTTTGATTATACAAAATTAAAAAAAAAAAGTGCTATTCAGATGCAAAATAAGTTGGCTTCTGCCTTTAAAAATGTAGAGATGATTCGTCTCTCTCCGAAGGCCAAGTCAAAGCTCAGCTAGCTAATCTTGCGGAGATCAATTTGTTTAAATCTGTACTAGGTCCACTTTCTGACAATCTGTACTGTAAATCTCTCATTAACTAAATGATACTCAGTTTGAAATATTAATATCATGGTCATGCAAAGGGCAACAAAAATTAAGATAATGCTAGCCTGCTGTGTTCTTTTCTCTGGAGCATAAGCTGTTGCTATGGTTTTGGTGATTTTAAATAACTATCCTGAAAAGAGTGACCTTTGTATCAAATGAAATGCCTTAAAACTCTTTCAACCAGCTCAGTCCACTTGCTAATTATGTGTATTTTCCTTATTTGAAATTAAGAATGTGAGTCTAAATGGTATTGAAAGCTCTGCCCAGAACATAAAATAATAAAACTCAAAATGCCTGATACAACAGACACTGACATTCTCCATAACCAGTGGAACATAGGCTTAAGATATAAGATGGCTGTAGCCATCATTAGCCAGGGAAAGTTACTCAATCAACCAACATAGAAAGATAGAGTCACCTTACAATCATTCTGTTTCGAATAGCTTAAGAGCAAAAAGGAGAATTTATCAAAGTCTCCTGGCGTGTTTCAGGTTGGCCTTTTTTTTGCCATCACTTTTAAAGACACTCTTACTATCAAGGGTCACCTTTCTGAAAATTGAGCTCTCTATAGAGAGGTTTTCTTGACTTTGACAGTAATACAAAGAAACGAATGCTGCCTGAGAGAGAAAGAGAGAAACCACAATAAACAAAGTTTAAGTCTGGTATTCTAACAGTTGCATTTAACAGTAAGAAATAAACTGGAAAGAAAAAGAAAAAAAAAAAAGAAAATGCTCTGATATGGCCAGCATTCATTAGAACACACTGGTAAGTGTCTAATGAAACAGAAATTTTGTAGAGCGTTTTAGCACTTTACACAAGCACATTTCTAATTACATTTTGGATGTTCATTCTGGGATGCACCATAGGCCTTACAAAGCCCTTACTTACTTTTGAATGACATAAGAGCTAAGAAAAAGCAGTAGTTTTGCTTATTATGCGAGACAGTATTTTTAAAATACTAACTGGTTGGCAAAATATATTGCTATAAATAGTAGTAAGCCTTATGTTCATGGAGACAGAACAGAATTTTGAGAAGAGAAGCCATACCTTGGAAAGATATTAGGACTGGTAAGCTGCTTTTCTGGATTTAGTTAAAATTTCATCGGTGCTGCGGGTAACATTTCTAGCTTTGTAGCAGAGTTTTCAAACAATGAAATGTTCTTGTTTCACAGAAGTCAAGGAGCTAAATCACTTATAAAACTCTTAGCAAAAATAAGTGGTTTGAGTCAATGTTGCTCCAGGTAACACTCTCTGTTTTGGGACTAAAAATAAAATCACTCATTCAGAATATAAGTGGGGAAAAAAGCAAGCTCTGCAGAGTTTTCAAAAATACTTCTTCCTTCTGGGTTTGAAGCTAAGCTCACTATTTATGAGAAACCTTGGCAGAACATAAAAATTTGAAACAACACAGTTGCAAAGAGTGTCAATTCTTTACCTTGTGTAAAATGATAGGTCTTTCACTACAAAGACATTGGCAAGTTATTACAGAATACAGGTTAAAAAAAAAAAAAAATAATTCTGTTTAGTACTCAATCACACCAGACTTTTTGAGCCATGTGAAAGGTGTTTAGCATAAAGTTCCTTAAATTTTATATGAAACAAAATTGCTTGGTACTTAACTGAAACTATCCAACGAATGGTTTCAATATTCAACTCAGGAATTTGGGAAAGACACAGTAAAGTCAATGAAAATTCATTTGAATAGGCTTTAAATCAGAACAGGAGTCAAAAGGATAGATGATTAAACTTGATTAATTTCTTCATTTCTATGCAACTAACAGTACTAAACAGTCTCCTTGCTAATATTTAAACTTAAATGAGTGACTTATTCTGTGAGTGATTCCCAGGAGATTAATCAAGAAAACAATAGAAGAATGGAAAACAGTCATCTATCGTACGATCTTATCGGGAGTTAGAAATTTACAAAACTTTCACCTTATGCCCATACTAAAGAAGGCTTTACAAAAGGATCCCATCAGACTCTCCTGAGTTAGAATGGTGACTTCACATCACTTCAGTGTCTTAGTATGCCGTATGATATCCAAGCGAGCAGCTATGTGCAGTTTTCGTCATTTATTCTTATGAATTAGTGTCTGTGATTTTATCTACAACTTCTCCTTTGTGCATGCAAGTGTGTGTGTTGTCATGCCCCAAGCAGTTCTGTGGAGTTCTCAGGGTTGAAGCAGCTCTTTTATTGTAATCAGTTTTCATTACAGTCCTTTGATGTCTCTCCATTCTTTGTATACAACACTTCATCACCTTTATTTTCTGTCATAATTGCATGTGAAAGATTTCTCCTTTGATAGACCCTGAATGCCAAATCAGTATCGAAAAGAGTGTTGAAAAGTGTCATGTGCTCTGTCTGCTTTAGAAGGCATCCCATACACCTGTGGAAGACAAACAATTTTTCAGTGATATGACATATCTATCATCCGTCCACAGGATATGAGCTGTTCTGTCTGCTTAATAGCAAGGGGCTATGCATAGCAAAATAGTAACTGCTGAAAGAAATGTGTAGCACATTGCAAACTGTCTGGCAGCCCTCCCTAAGCCTCATCTCATTCTGGCCTGCTGATAATTCACAGACTGTGTTCCCGTGCGCTCATCACTCCGGCAGTAAGAGTGGCTAGATGGGGCCCCCTGTCTCTGCTCCCTGTCACGCTGTCATTCAGGTGTGTCTGTCTGCCATCACCTGCTGACAGAGCCACATGCGTCTCAATTACACAATAGGCCTCCATTCGCACTGCTGATGAAGATGTTCAATCTGTACTGGCTAATAGCATTCTCCCTTAAAGATGTGTCTTTTGGGGCTTGTGAAAACAGACACCAGGTGAAGTCTGTTGCCTGCTACAGAATAATATTTCTCACCATATTTTGGTAACAAATGATCAGTGGCCAGTCCTTTTCTCTACAGTTCCTAGACCCTGCCATCCCTGCAATGGTAAAACACAGTGAAGGGGTATAAAGACCCTTTATACCCTCTTTTCCTCTCTCTACTTCAGTGTGAGGACAAGTGATTAAGCAGCAAAATTGGAAAGCCTGATTTGATACAATGTCAAAGCAATTTATTCCTCCTTTATCTTACAAACTCCATTCCTTTTTATAAACAAGGATGCTTTTAACACTATAAGGATGACATCCACATTCAGCTTATTGGGGGCGGGGGGGGGAAGGTACAAAGAGAGCAAATTGCTGGAAGATTATAATGTTAGATATATTATTGTTATGTATGTATCCCATATAACCAGAGAGGGTAACACTCAGTGGTGTCTGACTAGGAATGATACATCAATTATTATTGTCCATATGCCAGATTTTTCCTTTTGGTGTTTTAGTTTCCTCTCAGATTCAAGTTTTAATACCTATACGTGCATCAGGCAGCATCATGCCACAAGGATTTATATTTAGAAGTGATCTCTGCACTAGGGTTATGCAGAATGTGAAAAAATAAAGCTTTGTGGGGCCAAGCTTTAGAACAGTGTAACACTAATGTTATTACAGTTATCATTACTAATAGTAGTAGTAATAAGGTGTTATGTCGTTTATAAGTGCTCAGGATAAAATGTGAGGGTTCAGTCTCATGCAAGGTAGGTTATTAGGTAAGATCTTTCTTGCATCTATGAAATACTGTAGCATGTAACCAGAAATTATTTGTATGCAGTCTTGGCTAAAAACCCAGGAATGAGAAATGAACACTACAGAAAGAAACGAATTCACAAGCAGAAATTTCTATTGTTAAGGAAAGTTAAACCTAGATCTCTTGAAATTTAAAAAAAAAAAAAAAAAAAAAATCACAATTGTATATTGTGATGATAATATCAGACTGTAAAATCTTATAAATAGGTTGCTAGTTTTGCTGGCGTTCTGTTACTATTTAGAGCTTTTCAGTTGGAGTAACAGGTATCTACTTCAGAGACTGAAGCAACTAATATCTTCTTTATAGAGTGCATATAGCAATAATAGGAATCCTGTCAGGAGTCCTCACTCTGTCCCAGCTTAAGATCTAGACATTTCCCCTTTTCTCTGGTAACTGACACAAGATCAAGCAAGTTAAGCCAATAATTTGTTCTGAAAAATACCAAATTTACAAACATAATATTAGCTCACATAAAACCTCTTAAGAAGTAGATTCTTCTGCCATGCAGCTCAACACACTACATTTTCCGTCTTTCTCTCTTTTTAATTAAAAAGTACTATATTAATGCTTTTCAGACCGACCAGTTACTCCTCTTGACCAATAGCACTTTTCTCCTTCCCTTCTGACCATAAATAAGGCATTGTCTTCTGTTCTAGAAATGCACTTTCATTCAATAGGCTTTAAAATCAATAGTGGTTCATGATTAAATCCAGATCCACATATTGGAACTTTACAGGAACATTAAAGTAACTGGTATTAATACTAAATAGCATTAATGCAATATTTTTACTTTTGCACAGATGGATACATATTTTTTCAGATTTCTCAATTTCCCAGCACTCACAAATGATAAATGAGATCTATAGCATTTAAACTAAACAGCTCACTTCTCTGACATCACATACTGGAATTAAAAATTATAATATCCATCAACAAGCATCCCAATACAACGAACACATATTGAAAATAAAGCTACAGTTATCTTCCTCTGACAGTATTACAGGGAGACATAGATCTACCAGCCATGTATGTACAAATAACAGAGTCCTTGACACTTACATCAGGGTACCACTTAGCATGTGTTCAGTTCTACTCCTCTATCAACAATCTCATTTATGCACTTTTCCTAAACATGAACAAACTGATTGAATGAAACAATGATTATCATAAACTAGAGAATATTGATGCCTAGGTTATCCCTCCTTGAACTCAGATGAGTTACTTGCACAAACTCCTTCTAGATGATGACCCTTAAAACACTGGAAAGCAAGATTATCATTCAACAACAAGGAATATTTGCAAGACTGAATACCGAAAATTAAACTCAAGGACAGTCATATAGTCTCTGCCTGGATTTAATCTTTTCACGATTCAAGATATTAAATTAAGCTCAAGAGCATCCATCCACAGCTAGCAGAAATGAATAATTATAATTGGGTGTGACAAGCAAAAGAGGAAAGTAAATCTAGTCCTCTATCCACCTTTTTTAATTTTTAAAAAGGCATGGTTTGTGACCTCAGCTCAACAAATAAGAAATCTTAAGGCTGAAATTACTTTGTAGTTAGATTTCTTGCTTCTTTACTTCTTCCCCACCCCAATGTGGACATAAATGGTGACCTGCTAATTTGTTTTATAATCAGTCCTATTCCCAGTGTTTCAAAGACAACTGGGCTAAACAGCCAGGCAAATAAAATAAAAGTATCCATACCATAAGGGCAAAGTCACCATAACAGGCTGTGTGGCAGCCCGAATTGTGAGGGAATACAAAGTAGTGAAGATTTACATGTGTGGAAAAGATGTTAAATCCCAGCTGGCAACCTTTGTGCATAGATACAATTCAGTTCTGCAAATTTTGAAAATAGCTTAACTTAAATAAAATTTTAAAAAATTACATAGGGAAGGAAAGGAAACCCTCAAAAGTAAGATCAATGCTTAGGGCCTTCCTACCTCATAAAGTAGGATTAGACTCAGGAGGAACCAGAAGAGGAAGAAACTTTTCAAAGAAATGGAAATTTATAATTTCTCTGCCACTGTTTATTCATTTAAATGGAAATACATGAGACTTGGACAGAACCTTTCTCTCTCATATTTCTCCATTAATCTTCTAATACATACTCTTTTTAGACCCAAATATTTGAGAAGTGTCTTGATTTTCCTTTTTTTTTTTTTTTTTTTTTTTTTTTTTTTTGCTATATCTCACACATGTGCATCTGTTTCTATCTCAACAGTTTCTCAAGACTGGAAGATGAACCTCTATTTTCTTGATAGTCTAGTCCAGCGCCAATTTTAAGGCACAAAAACTTCTGACTATACCTTTCAGTAACATTAAAGCACTAAAGAAGATTTAACAGTTTCTTGTTTTGATCTCTGTAAGTTATATTTATATCAAAAAGTGTTACAGAAAAAGCAACTGTCACCAATATTTATAAAATTATTGTTTAGTCATATTAATGATTAGACTCCTTAGTAGAATACAGAAGTGTAATAGAAAACAGTTCTGGACTTTTAAAGTGAAGAGCTGAGCAGACAAGACAAAAAAGGAGAAAGAAAACAGAGATATACGGTGATTAAATCATTTGCGCAAGGCTACACAACAGGTCAAAGGCAGAAATGTGAACTGGAAACATTCCCCTAGATTTCCAACACAGTTCCTGAACACCAGACTATCATCCTGAGTGTTTAAGTCTAATAAAAAATTCTCTCCAGTAAAAAATTAGTATTAACCTCAATGTCAAAAATCTATGGAACTCTTAATCCTGGCACTTTGCAATTATTTTAAATACCCTGCATGTGCATGTAGCTGTAATCTGGTGCCTCTTGGCTAATCATGAGTGTTGCCTCACACTTCCATAGGATGAGAGAACTGTAAAGCAAAGCTGATCAAAACTGTCACCCTTGGGTCACAGGAGTCGACACTCTTGATTATGCCAGAGGATGCCCAGGGTGCATCTGCTGACATTGTGTAAATCATTGTTATTTATTTTTTAAAAATACTTCATAAATAATTTTAACATGAAAAATGTTTTCTATGAGAGAAACACTTCAGGGAAAAGGTGACATATTAGAGTGATTGCATTTTTAAAAAAATTTATTCACCACAGCACCAAGTATTCAGTGTGATGTAACATGAGTTATAGACTCATCTCTCTCTTAATACAGCTTTCTCAGTGTACAAAAATGCCAATATTGTGTACTGATGTTGATGCAATGAACAGAATTAAGAAAATGCAGCCTAGAAGAAATGAAGGGATCCATAACTGCATAGGACATTTAAATGAATAAGCATAATAAATCTGTGAATACAGACTTCATCTACCTTGACTCAAAAGCAAACCCAGCAGAGATGTCAGTGGAACAGAACAATGTGTAAAAAACTCAGTATCACATACTGCTCCTTCAACTCAATGTTTATGGTAATTTTCATTTATTATATCATTACAGAGATCTGCATTTGACCGTCTCCACGTTCCTTATAATCAAATCCCAGCATCTTCTGATGCCAGAAGTCCAGCAGCATTTCACAAGAACATTCTTAGTTGTTAAATTACTGTATACTTCCATAAGATTGTTACCAAGAAACACTTCCTGGTAATCAAAATCCAGGAAAAAAAAAAGAAATTGTAAGATTATTTCAGACTGTTTTCTTGCTAAAACTAACAGCTCTCTGTTAATGAATCAAGTTATCACGAAGTTGGTATGATCTCATCTAAGAGATTGCCTGTGCATGCCATAGGCTGAGGTACTGCATATTTATATATTCGGATATTCAAGTTACATGAATTAATTGTATTTAGCTCTCTTTGTGCAGAGATTACATCTCTTACTTTTAGTATATTAAAATATCAAAGACTCTAACCTAATTTTTGTTATTGGCTGTTGACAGTCTACCTGAAAGACAGGCTCAGTCTTGTATAAACTACGCACTCAAAACCTTAATGAAAAGTCAATAAGCTTTGCTTTCTTGCACCAAGAGACTTACCTATCAGAAGACCAATTTGATTCATCATCCCAGGAATACTTCTTTAAATAACAATTCTTATTTTCAGGACCTTGCTACTAAAAATAGATATGAAACATATCAGCATTCGGGCTGGCAAAATAAAAAGAGTTTAAGCGATGGAAGTTTAGTCTGGAAAAGTAAATGTTCTTCCATAATATGAAGCCAAAACTTATTTTGTTTAGCTCATTCAAGCTGACTTATAATGCAGAGGAAGGGAGAGTTGTACCTAGTGCATGCGAAAACAAGAAAATAGCATGAGGAGGTACAGAAGCAATCTTCATTCTTTTAAAAAAAATCCCACCACAACATTCTAAAGTGGTTTATTTTTAAACGTTAAAACCTATTCAGTTACACAGCACAGAAAACAAATACAAGGATATTTATGCAACATAGGTTTTTTAAAACAGAAAATTTTCCCACCACTCACAATTTCATCCTAAGTAAGGATTCTCTGTATCCAGCATACTGATTTCCTAAATGAAACATGCAGAAAGCAATCTGTAACTATTGATCTACTGCTCTAGCTGGAGCTGTAATCTGCCTAAGTTAGCCAGAAACAGACTGCCCTGTCATACCCTCACAACGTTATCACTTGTTTGAAATTTTTTGAAAGACATTCAATTTGGCAATAACAATAGAATGAAGTAATAGGTTTATTCATTTATATACAGGCTTGAATAAGAGAGCATAACCTCTTCCTAGCTCTGTTATCAAAGACCTGTCTCAGTGGATATTATGCTTTATGTTCACTCAGTAGAATCTTTGCTCACACTGAGAGCCAGAAAAACATCAGCTATGACACAAGCCAGGAATGCTCAAACTCTGTTCAGTGGATCACTACTGGACCATACTGTTTCACTCATTGAAAGTATCAGTTATAACTTAAACTCATCTATGTGTTATATTCATTATTATGAATCATGAACACATGGCTCCAGTCGCAACATCAGTCAATGGAAAAGTCACTTATACCTCCAAGTTAATAGAGCTGATTGTGACATTACTTAAATCCTGCACTAATCTCTCTGAACCCACCTTGCAGAGCAGCACTTTACTCTCAAGGCACAGACAAACAGAAAAGTCTTGTTCCAAACCTATAGCAAGTGATG
Organism: Balearica regulorum gibbericeps; assembly: GCF_011004875.1. NCBI lineage: Eukaryota > Metazoa > Chordata > Aves > Gruiformes > Gruidae > Balearica > Balearica regulorum. The sequence continues at coordinate 25,401,169 of NC_046190.1, read as the reverse complement.
GAATTAGGCAGACACTGTAGCACAAGCCCCCCCCCCCCCCCAAAAAAACCCCAAAAAACCAAAACCAAACACCAAAGATCAAACTTTTAATTTCAAGACAACTGCATAAATAGAAGGGAGCTGGAAAGAAAACTCTCACATCATAAGAAATCAAAACAAAAAACTCATTCCAAGACTTGTGTATACAGAATACTAATAAACACAGGAATGGGACCTTTAAGGAGAAGAGGAACTGCCTCCAACTAAAGAGCAGCAATTTAAATCCCTGCTTCTGCCTGATAAGGTACAAACTATCCAGCTAAGCTGTCCGGAGATGAAACTAAAAAATCTGACACTAGCAGACTCTCCGGGTTTAACAGAGCTTCTTCATTAATTATCTAGACATTGGCACTGCTACTGTGAACTCCCAACTATGCAGAGCAAGAAAAATTCATTTGGCCACAAGCACTTGAAGGTTAAAAAAAAAAAAAAAGAAAAAGAAAAAAGCTGCATTTCACTGGATGCAGCATTTGTATGCTTATCTACGGGTTTTTAATGTCACTTTACAGTTAATAATTAGCCCTCCTCTGGCCTGCACAAAGAGTGCCACTGAGACAAAGGAAAACGTTAAGTGTGTTAGCTATACTTGCCACTGGTATAAATAGTCAAAGGGATGATTAATGAATGAGGGGGAGAATTAAACAGAGCAGTGAACAAAGACAAAGCCCGTTTGCTTGGCTGCCCACAAACCAAGACAAGCTGCATCCATAAAGAAACTAGAGAAAGTGACAAACAAAAAATCAGCTTAATAGACAGCTCATGAAGACTTTATTTAACCCCACATTATGACAGCCTCAGCGCTTTATTAACACTCTGACATGTTAAGATGCCAGGGTCATTTGAGGCTAAAACACACGTTTGTTGGGGGGAAAGGCGGAGAAAAAAATGCACATTTTTGTGCCACAGAAAGAAAAACAGAGAAGGCCCAAATAACTTAAACAACACCCTTCAGTTCTCCTTTGTGGAGCATGCCAAAATCGACATTTTTAAAGAGTTGTTTAGAGATGTCAAACAAAGCAGATGAAGCACTAACACAAGCAGCCCAGGAGAAGTAGCTTGACAGGCCTTATCCTTCTCTTCAAATGGCTACATTTTAGACAGACGCCTTTCAGGTTAAAAAAATTGTGACAGCTTTTAAATTTAAAGCAAGTTATAGTCGCTTTTTTCCCTTTAAATGAGCTAACGAACATTCCCAGCTACTCTCCACAGATTACTAGAGATACCTAATATTCTATATAAAAGTCTCTGATTTCTGAATGAAAAACCCTGCAATAAAGTTAATAAACACAATGTAGCCCAGCACCTTTACTGCTGATGCCATTTTCAAACTTCAACTTTAACATACACAAATTAAACATATACTTTGAGTTATCTTGCCTTTTCTTTTGTTAGGTAGAGTTTTGTTGTTTGGGTGTTGTTTTTTTTTTAAATAAAAGTAGTAACTTTCACAAATAGTCTGTTTCCCTTCATCATCTGCCCAACGCACTGAACAAATTTAATAAACCTATAATAAAATGGGATATACAGCAAAGTACAGAAAACGTTGAAAAGAAAACTACAGTGAAAAGCCTGCAACACATGAACAAGTGCCATAATAAGATAAAGAACTTTTTCTCCAGCTTATAATGCCATAAGTGCATAATTGCATAAGTAATGCTATAAGTAGCCACATCTTCTAACAAGAAGACACAGTATGTAAATATTTTGTTGTTACTGACAAATGAGAATAAAAACAACTTCTTGTTGCTATGGATTCAATATTGTATATCCCTGTAATGCCAAAAAAAATTTCTTTGCTCTTCCCATACTGTTATATTACTCATTAGATCAATAGAACTAATCCACAGAGCTTTTTTTTTTTTTTTACTGAATTTTACATTTTTAGTAGAGAGATTCTTATGCTCTCAAATCATCATTAATATTCCTTTAAGCTTCCTGTCCATACTTTTTTCACCATACAATACCATCCTCTCATCCATGCTCCTACTGCATAGCTTCTTTTTGTATGCTTCATGGCTTGATTTTCTCACTGCAATGTCTGTGAAAACAAGCTGGAGCAGAAAGCCATTCTATATTACTTAAATTCTTCTCTGTACCATAATTTTCTCCATCAACTGCATAATATTTCCTATGTCACAAAGCAAAATTTTGCTTCAAACTCCATTCACAAAGAACTGTGACTCTGTTTAGAGAAGTGTCAATATCAAATGTATTTTCAGCAAATAAGGTAATCCGCAGTTCTCAGGGCAACTTGTAGAGAAAACAATGTAAATTTTCCATTTTGGAGGATTCATTTTTATTCCCAAATATTAGTAAAGTTAGATCGAGTAATACGAGAACTACCACAATTTGCACTTTTCCACTATGCATTCAAGCTAGTGCTTTTTAAATGCTCACAAGGAGCCCTAGAGAAAGATAGTGCGTGTAAGCAGAAAAGCATGAGACACCATCCTCTTCCCCCCATTTCTAAGGCATGGCAAAACTCCTTATACCAAAGCTGCTCTCACTTAAACTTGAGTAACTAACTGCTCTAGATTCCTTTGAATTAGACAAATTATCTGTACTCTTGAGCTAAAACCTCTCTTGGTAGATATATCTCAAAATACAGAATGTGCTATATAACAGAAACTGCAGAATTTGCCTGAGCCTTCCAAGTTTCGAGTTCTTAGACCAGTTCTGATTGAATGTTAAAGCTGGGCAGATCTTATTTTCCTGTACAATACCTTTCAGAAATAGTTTCTTCTCTCGCCAATTGCAATTTCTTTAAAAAGCTTTGATATAAAATTTGAAATGCAAGGAGGGGGGGGAAAAAAGTCAAGGTTCTTCTCCAGATGTCCTAAGAGGTGAGAGACAACTTAAGGAAGTGTTCTGTATCAGTTCTCACACATGCCAACATACTGTTTTTACTTTAGGAATGCAATGAAAACTGATCATCTGAGTAACTAAGAGGTATCAACTTCAATAGTAAAAGCCATATTTTCCTGGGGGACCAGCAGGAGGAGGGAAATAAGTAATCTCCCAGTGTTCAAGTGTGATCTCTACAGGTAACTGTCACATGCAATCATATATCCACATCTAGGATGCGCAGGCATTTTTAGTGCCTTGTCTTTCTGCAACTGCCAGTAAACTCACTGTTGATCCCCTGTACTGCCCTATCACTCATAGAATCACTGAAGGTAGAGGCAGAGGAGACATATTAGGTCAGCTAGTCCATATCTCTGCCAGTGTGTGGGATGTACTTAAATGAATAATGACTGGAAAAGCCTCTCTGGATTTTTCATGCTGTGACATCATTCTCACACCAGTATCACTCTCTCACAGCCGAAGCTTTAAAAATGATAACCAAGTGTGACATGCACTGTAAGAACAAATGAAATAGAGTGAAAACCAAGTAATGTATGCCACATCTACACTGTCAAACATTCAAATCTCTGGAACAACCAAAACCTTTTCTTAGCCATATATATTTATTCTTGTTAACTGAGGCACACATCTCACAAATAGCGAGTCACGAGGGTAAAAGATCTTGTGAGAAGAGTCACCATGTGCAGCGAAGGGAGTTGTCCTGTTTTTAAGAAAAGTGCCCAAAGGATGTTGCTGCTAATCTACTCTATCACAACATTGTAATATATGTGTGTGTAACAGTATGTATAAACCAAATAATGCCCTTCCTAAAACAGCTAGGCAATACTAGTATCAAAGAATGAATACAAGCATCAATCCTCAGTACATAAAATAGTTTTATATTATATGAGAATGTAGCTGAAAATAACAGGAAAAGTTAATAGAAATTTGTTTATTTAGTAATCCTTTAACACTCTCTATGATCTATAACCTCCATTTTGAGTTTTCTAATCTTAGAATAAGCAATTTGTGTTAACTTGAGTCACTCCAAAAACTACCAAAAAAAAAAAAAAAAAAGAGTAAGGCAAAGTAATAAAGTAGTACAAGGCAAGTTCCGTAAACTAAAATAAAAACACTGAACTTTCATTTCCTTTTTTCTGATGCACCACCTGCAAAGTAAATATTTATTTAGAGTAGATTTCATTTGAACTAACACCACGTGCTTAGGAAAAGTGCATTCACAAAGAAGAAGTTATAGATTTCACACTATTCTTGGTGGAGTCATAATATCTCTTCACAGTTTTTAAATCCAATTAATTAGATTAATTGATGCTACTGATTTCATTATAAAGTTTAGTTCCACCTCTGTCTCACTCCCAGCCTGCTTGTCTGGCAAAGAGAGAAAGCCCTGGTGTTGCACAAGCACTGTTCAACAACAGCCAAAACATAGGTGTGCTACCAACCCTGCTTCAGTCACAAATCCAAAAAAAACCTAACTCCATCTCAGCCAGACCAAGTACAAGTTTATATACTTAAAGAAATTAGTCAGATTATATAGCATAGCTGGCTCTTGAAAGGAAGGTATAGAAAACTGCTAGGAGATGGGAAGGAGAAATCAGTCACTTGAAACTCAGCAGACAAATCGTGACAGTACAGACTCTTACAGTGCCCAGATTAAATTTAAATCTGTCAAAATCCAGTTAAAATTTAAGATCTAAACAAGAAGCTGTATTCATACCAGCTTATTTATTAGAAAAGGCTGTGAGAATAAAGCAGTTCTCCAAGACCTTCAGCAAGGCTGAGCACTCATTTTTGAATTTATTTTAAATTCAGTTTTATACACTAAGTAATTTAAACATGCAAAGGAAAACATATTTTACATCATTATTTATCATTCCATAAACAAGAACAGTAGCCTATAAAATTACCTACTTCTCTATGCATCATTTTCATTCCACTTTGAAAGTGCAATCCAATTTTTTTATACTTTAGATTGGAAGGTTAAAACTCCTCTCCTTGCATGCATCACAATAAAGAGACAATGGATTCAGGATGCTGGGTTCTGCAACTCTCTAAAGTAGAAGCTGAAGAGACTGAAAATGAGACACAAATGAAAGAACTACTATACCAACGGAAATACAGTTCCTTCCATGAAAGCGATCATGCTAAATAAGGGCACCTATGTTCAATCCAAATTTCCTTGAAAGAACAGAGAAAAATGTCTCTCTTGACCAATTAATAGAAAACAGTAGTATGAATACATTTTCACTCATGCTTTCAAAAAATTAAACAGAAAATGCTGTTTACATGTTCATTTTTCTCATACATCACTCGTTTCGACTTCCTTTTTCCTTTTTTTTTTTTAAACTGTTATTGATATGCATGCAAAAATGATAAGCCATTTACCTCAAAAGCTGTATGGTGAAGGAAATACACACACATATATATAAAAAAATCTCTTTATTAGTTGCAATGTGGCCAAGCACAGCAGGACTTTTTATTAGGCATTAGTGCACTTTGCTTTTGTGATTTTTTGCTACTGACTACTTCCAGAAATATATTCTAACCTAGCAACTTCAATTTTTTAGGAATATTCCATGGCCACAGGGCACTAATTGAGGTTCTTGGCCTGGAACTCAAAACTGCCTTTCAAATTCTGTTACATATTGGGAAATAAATAGGATCTCAGGTTTTGAATTGCTGTGTCCTCCATTTGCTCCAGGATTAAAAGGAAAAAAGGGAAGATGATTCCTCCCTTTCTCTACATAACAAGCTCAGCCTAGATGATGTGCTGTTTTTCTCAGCCTATAGTTATTTCTTATGGGAAAGAAAAAAAAAAAAAAGAGGGAATTTATTCTTACAAATGCAAAGCCAAAACCAATCAGATTGTAAGATTGGGTATAACACTTACCATGCAACCACATAATCCCAAGGAGACCAAAGGTATGCATGAAAACTTCCTTGTAAAGGGTTAATGCTTAAAGACCTACATCAGGGTTAACTAAACAGGAATCCATTGAATCACACCCATGGAAGGGTCTGACATCACCAATCTCACCTTTCACTACAAGATCTATTACAATTTCATTGTGTCCGCATTCTGCATTTTGACTCCCTTAAGAGAAAACATGCACAAAACAAGTAGAGTGAAGAAGCATTACACATCTGTTCCCTCTTCATATCAGCTTTACTAACCAGTAAAGACTTTGGGCAAAAAGTGGGTGGTTTTATCTTTTCTTCCCTCCAAAGGGCATTGTAAAGAAGCTGGTATTACCTGCAGGTTTCTTCAGACAAAATGAAGTAACTTCTTATCCCCAATATTAAGGAAGACGTGGAATCTAGAAGGACCATGAAAAGCTTAGTGTTTAAAGATAAAGATTTAGGGGAAAAACTGGTGGAACATGGTGAAAGTAAAAGGACTTTTTGTCAGAAAATTTCAATAAAGGAAAAGCCAAAGAGAAAATGCAAAAAGGCCCTGTGATTTCGCAGTTATTTCAGGTCACACTCCCTCCAGACTTCATATTAGGTAGCCCTGGAAGTAGTTTGGATTCGGTTTGCTATGGTGTCCACAGGATGGCTGTTTTCCCTTCAGTAGCATTCATTTTTAATTAATAAAAGAGATCTTAACAAAATTGTTGCAGTAGCAAGTAGCAGTCATGAGATTCTTCATGAAATAAAAAAGAATTGTCACACAGATCTATGTATCAGCCCTAAAGTACAAGGTAGTAGAATCACTTAAGTACAGTTAGGTATCATTTTTGATTTCTTTATGAAACAAAGAAGTTCAAAGAAGTTTTCATCAAATAAGGAGAAAGTCCACTCTTGCTTTCTGACATCCGATGTCATTTGTCTTCAGCCTCCATCTAAGAAATTCAACAAGAGCAAGTGTCAAAGGATTTTTTTTTTTTTAACTTTTTTAAAAAATATATTCCAGGGGCTGTAAGGTGGGAGCGAGACTAACGTTATAACTGTACCTCACTTTCTTCCAAATTGTAACTAAAATATATACCACAGACTAAGAGGGTTACTTAACAGCCAAACTGAGATGCTGCTGACATCACCTCAGCAGACTTTAATGGTGCTACATGACAACTAGATCCATAGAGTAAAGTAGCCTTTTTCTTTTCCCCAAGAAATGCATTTCTGAAATATGACAATTAATTCTGTGCCACTCTCACAGAGAAGGCAAGGACTGCCCTAGACAGCAGGAAATTGCTCACTGCTCAATCACAACATTTTGATTACCAGTCTAGTTCAACACAGCTACAATTTTGGCTTTTTTAGCCTCCTTAATTTGTTTTCATGGGTTTTGTCTTCATTTGATCATTACTGTTATTTTTTCACTGAGATATTTACTTCTCTAATTTCTTCATGTCAATCTGTAGAAAGCTTCAACACTTGAAAGAATGTAACCACCTCCTCTAGGTGGCAACTCAGAGTGGTTTAATAATCTTGTGTCTGTTAGCGATGATAAGCATGGCTTCCCAACCTACCACTTACATTATCTCCAGCATGTTTGGACATCAGTTGAATACTTGACAAGGATGCTGCATTTCTATTGTATTGTCGGCTTCATCAGTACTACATGTCATCCAATAGCTCACCTAAAATAAAGATCAGTAATAACTCCATTTGACACCATTTTAATATATGTGGCTATTGGGACTGGAAAAGTGTGAGAAATGCTGGGGAAACAGACCACCTTTTATGACAACTATCTAATCAGCAGTTTTTTCACCTATCAACACAGTGAACTTCAAATATATTTCCTGAGTAATTGGCAATCTTGTATCCTCTGAAAGCAGGAGAGAAAAAATTTATCAAGACTCTAGTTCATCCAGTATGACAACTAAAACATTTAAGATATTGCTGTGTTGTTCCATTTTGATGCTTATTGAATGTATTAAGTTCTGGGTCAATAATATGTAAATAACTTTCTCCCCCTTTGAGATCCATTTTAGGCGCAATATTAAAATGACAGAAAAATAAAGATGTATTCTCTGAGGAACATCTGATCTAGTTTGTCATAATTATACTTTGGGAATTATTTTCACTTCAAAACAGCTTTGCTCTTGCTGAGAAGGGGAGAGCAGTTTAAAAGCATTTCTACTCTTTTAAAAATGCTGGAATGACTTTAATTGCACATATTTCTAGTAAGTTTTTTCTTAGATACATTTAAAGTTTGAAGACATTGAAATTTTATATAATTTTGTGACAATGGGATATTACATCTTTATCTCTTCTTGATGTTTGTAGGTTGAGATGAACACACCAAGCTAAAGGGCATTGTGAAGATAAGTTTCCATGACATTTACTATAACTCTTTTATATTACCATCTGGCTATTTTATATGTAGCATTCAGAGGGAAATATAAAAAAAAAAAATGATGTAAAGCTGAAATTATTTCCTTGATAACACTTGTTTTAAACACCATGCCACTAAATAGCTAAAAAGTCTCAAAAGTGAATGCATAAAGCATATAAAAGCTACAAGCCTACTTACATAAATTCTTAAGATTAAAGTAATAACTTCTAGAAAAAGGTGGGAGAAAACATACTACAATAAATCTATTTGTAATGGTATTTGGGTTCCAGCAACTGCTTTCATTGTTCTCAAGTGGCTTACATATAAAACAATACATTTGATGTATGATTTCAATTCCTTATGGAAAACTGTTCTATCTACAAGCAGCCTGTCAAACAAAACAACAAAAACAAAAAAGCAGCTCAGCACTAGGAAGAAGTAAAATACTTAAAAACAAAGTAAGGACACCTTTTTTTTTTTTTTTTTTTTAAAAAAAAGTCTCTTTTAGACATCTATGAAGACTGGTTTACCACAGAGAATGGGATGCACACTTGGAGAGCAGGGAGGAGGGGTAGGAGTGCAAGAAAATAGAGAGGTAACTAACTCAAACGCCATTCACAGAAGCTGAATAATAACGTGCTTTTATAAAAAGTCATAAGCGTGGAATTAGCTAGCAAGGAATAGTAGCTTCTTTAGAAGTTAGACTACTCCCAAAATGAAGGACTACTGCAAAGAGCACAGAAATGAAACAAAGGTGCTATTTTCATAGCTTAGCAGCTATAACCCTAGTAATTAGACAAGATTTTCACAAAGCTTGGTGACCTTTTTTGTTTTTTTAAATGATTGCTACTGATCTGTCATACATAACAGCAATAGTGCAGTTCCTATTACTCAAAGATGCCTTTACTGTTATTCATTCATATAAGAGCAACACCTAAACGCTTTATCCAAGGTCAGATACTGCCAGTGCTGGGCTTTCCACCATTGCAGAATAGTATGCAGGCCTTGCCTTGAACAGCATACAATCTAACTTGACAAGACAGAGGAAAAATAGCATAAAGCACAGATATAAGTATCTTGTTCAAGGTCATATAGCACGTTGATGGCAAAGGAAGAAGAAAGTGTTTCTCCCACATTGAAATCTCTTGCCCCCACTGACTGGAAATTGCTGTCTCTTTAAACGGCCTTTCTAATATATATTCTTATCTCTCAAAAAAGTACTGTATGAGATTCTTTTTCATATTGATCAGTGCATGTTAGTTCTATGATTTTTAGCAGTTTCCCTCACTAAACAAGACTCTAATGTGCTTACATACTGCACTACAGACAGAAAGGAACTTACCCTGTCCACACCAAACCAAAAAATATCATATACCTGTACTACCCTTGTGCTATACTGAAGCCAATAAATCCAGCCAAGAAGCTGGATTCACAGTCTGAGGCTCACACTGACTACATTTATTAGCTTCTTCTCAGCTTGAAGCACAAGCAAAGCAAGCTTACAACTGCTCATAACTGGGGCAAAAATAAGTTTCTGTCTCAGCACTTATTAGTCTCATGGGTTTAGCAAGTTGAGTAAGCAATTCATATTTTATTTTTACTAAAAGAGCTGCAGCAATTTTACAATGCTACTTGTAATCATCAGAATGACCTGCCTGATCAAAACTTTTAATTTGCTTTCTTCAGTCCCAGTTTCTCATGTTCTGTAGCTAAACCTGTTTGGCTGTCACTCTATGCAAGGTCACAGTGCCAATCTCAGAATACAGCCTCTTTCTTGTTTGCTTCTGCATTTACCAATTCTGATTTTCAGGTCTATTTTGGTAACAAGGAAGCACAAACACATACATGCTGTTATCAGGAAAGAGAAGTCTTCTATTTAGTTAGGGTACAAATAGTCACATTTTTCTAGCAGTTCTACTGAGACAACTAAATAGCATTTTGAACAATATATGAATAGTCCTGTGGGAATTAAACTACCAGCAGCTATTGTGCATACTTAATTGTTATTGAAGTCCATGCATGACTGCAGGTTTGGGCTTGTGGTAATTAATTTAATTCTTTCTGACTTGGTAATCTGATCCACTGTTGGATGTGTAACACGATAGAAGGAAGAAAACTGTGTTGGAGCAGTTTAATGTAAAAAACACAGACAAAATAGATCTATTTGGTTGAAAGTTTTGCTCACATTTTCACTGTGTAAAGTAAAACTGTGATTGAGAAAATTATGTCTATATCCAGAAGTATTCTTTCTTACACCATCTAATTCTTTAAATGCTGAGCTACAGACCAACAACTTCTACAGTAAACTGGTCTCAAGATGCCTCATTCAATCCAGACATGCTGAAACATAGTGTCCGAAAAATTGTACACATACATTGAATATTACTTAGAAATCTGGAAAACATCCTGACATGTCTGGGCAATTACCTCTAAAAATAATAAGATGACAACAGAGGGCAAGAGAAGCACCTGAAATATGATTATACAAACTAAACTTACTAGTATATTAGCACTGGATTTGATATACTACAGGACTGTACAGTGCATGACATTTACTAAAATTTCCGATATTCTAAAACATTGTATCATGAAATTTTCAACTCAAATTGCTTTTGTAATAACCCTTTTTTTAATCCTTCACTATTACCATGTGGGTTCAGAATAGCACAGATGCTTACAATCACACACTAGGATGAATATGACTTGTAGACAACTTCAGTACAACTTTCCAGGCAAACACAGAGTAATACCTCTAAAAGGCTTATTGTGTTCCCAACGCAGTAGATACTGAAGAGGTAGTATACCATCTTATCCAGGTGGAGAAATAATCACATTAAATTTCATTATTAAACTAGAAAATAAAATTTTCAGAACTCATAAGAGATTTTTGCTTTTCAATTTGAGACACTTAAAAGACACTAAATACCAGGTGTTTTGGAAATTACCCTTGTTCACACTGTCTCAGGCTGGCACTCAAACAAGCCCCCTTCCTCCTCCTAAATTAATAGCTATTCCTGAAAAGTTGGAATAGAATATTAGGCTTATCCACAAGTTCTTAACACGTACTGAATAAAGATTGTGATTGAAAGTGCTACAAGAGCCTCAAAGAAACACAAACAATATTTTATACACACACACAAATATTAAAAAATATTATTTTGGGTTCAATTACAGTTTGAGGTCAAAGTTCAAATTTGGTTTCTATGTTACTGTAAGACTCACCTATCTGAAGTACACTCTAAAATGATGTCTTAATACAAAAGTAAAAGTATCTGATTTCTGTAATGGTTCTAAATGAAAGCTTCCTTAAGACCCCACTGTATAAATTATCAATCTCTGTCAGTGGTGGTTAACAGCATGCTTTGAGAGTGCTGATTAAAACAAAAGGTCAGAGCAAACATCAGTGCTCCAGAGACTCTTGTAGATAGCAGTGTAATTAAAATGTAACTCTAGATTGCTCCATGCTTTCTATGTCATCATCTTTCCAGCAGGGAATGGCCAGATAGCCTGGCAAACCCAAGCAGCCACAGTAGAAAGTGGCAGGAGACGTCTGATGAGGGAGCAAATAGATAGCCGTCAACGTTATCAACTCTTGCTACATACTGGAACCCAAAGAGCCTTTTTTCTTCCTTTCTTTCCTTCCATTTGGTTTTTTTTTGTTGTTGTTTGTTGGTTTTGGTGGGTTCCTTCCCCTCCCCCCCCTTTCAGTGTGCATGCTGTCCTGTCTTTTGTTCTGGCAGAGATAAGATGTATAAATTATGAGTGGTTGACAAAGTATACTCCAGTGCCTGAGGCAGCTCATCAATCATTTTCCACATGTCGACAGGTAATTGATGCGAGCCCTGCAGGCGCATCTCCATCAGGTAAAAGGAGGAAGGAATTAAATCTGCTGTCATGGTTTGAGCAGATGATCTGTATTTAACATTCTTTTTAATTTAGAAGTTGTTTATTTTAAACTGCATTTGGCTGCTCTAACTCCCTCCCATTCTCTCTCCATCTTCCTCTCTCTCCCCAAGACCTCATAAAGAAAGTGGTGTGTAACTGTCTGTACTCAATGTGTCACATGAAAAAAAAAAAATCCCTTCAGCAGGGTGAGAGGGTGCTCCAGCATCGGACAGCAACAGACCACCCACTGTTGGGGAGCAGCTGAGGAACTTACTTTCTACTTCACTGAAGCTTAACATCAAAGACGCTGCTTGTCAGGCAATTATCTGTCAAGTGACTTAGGTTCTGACCAATCTAGGATACTAAATATACAGACTTTTTTCTTTGGTTATTATCTTTATTCCATTTAACTACATCTCTCAACCTGTTTATATTTCTTGGCTTTGAACAGAGCATTTTAAAATTAAAAACTCAGGGCAAGGGTAGAGAAGGGGGAAGCAGGAAATTGTACTGGGTCTGGCTGGGATGGAGTTAGTTTTCTTCATAGCAGTTTACATAGTGCTGTGTTTTAGATTTGTGACGAAAACAGTGCTGACAACACACCAATGTTTTAGCTATTGCTGAACAGTGTTTGCCCTGCATCAAGTCATTCCCTCTTTCTCACATCGCCCCCTCAGTGAATAGACTGGGTGTGTGCAAGGGGTTGGGAGGAGACACAACGAGGCAGATGACCCAAACTAACTAAAAAGGTGTTCTATGCCATATAATGTCACAGTCAGCAATTAAACAGCAAGGAGGTGGGTTTAGCTACGTTAGCCATCTTTTGCTCAGGAACTAGCTGGGCATTGGCCCACCCGTGTGAGGTGGTGAGTGACTGCATCACTTGTTTCGGGTTTGGTTTTTTTCCTCTTGCAGGTAAACACACCGCATCAGTTCTTCATAATCTATGCTAGCGACTATTTACTCTGGAAATCCATTGGAAGATATAAACCTGTTAAATCCTGGATGATGTGGAATCTCACAACATTGGACACTATCCTTAATGTAATTAAGCATTCTACACAGGGTAGAGCTGACACCTTCCACCACAACTGAGACAGGATTTCTCTGACAAGATGCTGAACATTGGAATTGAGACACAGTGCTGCTGAAGGATAGCATAGGACCCATTGTTCCATTGTAGGTGGAGGTGAAAGTTAAGCGTTAAAGGAAGTTAGTGTTGATACTGTTCTATATCTTCATGATCTTCTAGATCTTCCCAGTTTGGGCTGGAAATAATCAGTGCATATCCAAACAAATAGTGCTTGACAGGTTCATCAACATTGACACAGAAGAGCTTCCTCTATGAATTACTCAATATTGCCAACTGAAAGGCCCTCTAAATCCTTGGCTTACTAGCACAATGTTCCCAAACAAAACACAGATGGACTGCAGGGGGAGAAAAGCTTTCCCTTCATTTGTCACTGAAAATAGAAACACAAAAGGCCTAGTGCAATGGTCCCCGTTAGTTTAAAAACTAATCTTAGTGAGACCCAGAGACAATTGATTATATATTAGCTATCAAAAAATAATGATCATAGTGTTTTTCAGAGTGAACCAGAATTTAAAATACCTCTGGCATAGTTTGAGGCTAATCTGAACAGCGAGAAGGAAGTGGAAGTCAGATCTGTGAGTTACTGTCACTTCCATTCTGAAATGCTCCAAGAAAAGAAGCTTAGATCATGGACAAGAAAAAAAGTAAAAACCGTGAAAAATCAAACTATGAAAGCATGATGCCAAGCATAAAAAAAAAAACAAACTGAAAACAAACAAAAAAAAACAACCCCACAGACCAAAGTTAAGAAATCCTACACTAGGAAAAGGGTAGAAGAAAGATCCTTGAAAAGACCAGCTGTCTCCCTGATGAATAAAACAGGAAAATCAATTCATTAAGAAAAGAGACTACACCTACCAATTTCTAAATGGATTACCTTAAGCAGAACAAATTTAAAAAAAAAAAAAAAAAGGAGGAAGAGGATTGGAAGTGTATTAGGGACAAAGAAATGCATGTGAATTGTTCTACACTTTAAAGGAAAAGAAATTGCAAATCTATAAAATAACTCCAGTAAGAACTGGAATTTTTCAGGTGTCTTGGTCTAAAGGAGTACCATAAATAAATATTCAAAGAACATGAACAATATAATTAAAGCTATTGTTGTTAGTTGCCTATCTAAAAGGCTTTAAATAGATCAAAGAAATGTATGTCTTGAAGATGTCTTGTTATTCTTAATGTTATGCTGCTTTTCCTAACAAAGGACTTAAAATCTGCAGATAAAACACAAAAGGATTTTAAAGCAGAAACGTCTTACAAGAGTATTATTTACATTTTTAAATGGTAAGAGCTTTCTAGAGCTTTGTCTATATTTGAGGAACTTACACACCTTCCGTAAGAGAACTAAGATCACAAAAATCATTGGCAAACAGACCTCCAAAAGAAGATCCATTCTACTTCATGGTTATGACAAATTTATTTTTGATAAATATGACAAATTCCTTAAATATTTTCTCTAGAACATAAAGTTACTTGAGATAATATAGTATTTATAGTTCTAGATTCCATGAAACATTTGCAAAACTTTAAATAGCATTTCATCTCTGTAGCTAATTGTAATACAGATTTGCTATAGTGAAACATCTCTTTCCTTATAATCTAAGGACATTTCCTTACAATTTAAGAAAAAAAAAAAAAAAAAAGAATAATTTCACTCCAGGTCAAAATAATCAGACTTTGATCAAAGTACAAAAATATTGTTTATAAAACACTCCTTATCAAATTCTGATGCATTTCATAAATAATATACCTTATTTTATAGTATACTATTGGTTGATATATATTTCTAATTAATTTTTCAAGTCACAAGAGCATGCTTTTGAAGCAAATTATCTTTTTAAAAAACTCTTTCAACACTGAAACCAATAGATTATAACAACACTCCTGGATCTATCTACAAAACTTGCCAAGATCAGTTCACTTCACAAGGGTAATAAACTTTAGTGAAAATTATATACAATGATTATGCTGGGAGGGAAAGATAAAATATAAAGGAATTTATTACTCAAAGGCTCTTTTATATAAAACACATCACCCACACAATATAAAGAAACAGAAGTTCAACAATCTTGGTTTTGAGCCACCCTGCAATATATCACCCACATTATCCATTGTACTCAACAAGACTGAACTTTCTGCTCAGATAACAATATAGGGCTTGATTGCATGGCACGCATACACGAACTCTTGTCAAAGTCAATATCAATATTTGTCGGTACAACAGAAGCCAATCAGTGAGTTATCAAGGATGAAGACTAAGAACTTTTGTTTAGCCTGAAGAGAGCTCTAATTAAAGTTCTCTAGCGCTAAGTGCTTTACATTGTTTGCCAGACTCAGACTGGCTGCTGACAACTTGAATCTCCTCTTTAGTACTGAAAAGAGCTTTTTCTGCATTCATTTTGATGTGGAAGCTTTAATCTAGCTGCCACTTCCAACACATTTTTATCAGTCCTGAAAAAGGCTTTTTGTTTATTCCAACTGGCAACTCTTTTTCTGACAGCAAGGCTTCAAGTTGGCAAGTGTCAAAGGTTCCACATACAACTCTACTTTTCTTCATTTGTAACTTGACTGGTATTAGACTGATAAGTTGCACCCATATCGCAGACAAGCTTTTACTAGCAATTTGACTGTTTTCTCCAGTCTGTTGATTCCCAGATCAACTATTCCTCACAATTAAGAATATCCTTTATTTCTAGCTAAAACCATCATAAATATATGTAGCCTCAAGACTAATTATATATACACACATAAATTGATAAATATTATCATGATGAATAATGAAAAATGTTAAAATTATGTTCACCATCTCAAATACACAGGTAAATGGATGATATAAGCAATTGACACTGAATGCTAAACATTTTATAAATATATATGCGAAGAGATATATACATAGCACTCTGGTATAGAGCACTCTCAGGATCCATCTACTGAATCAAATAAAATCACTGAACCCATAGATTTCTACCTTTTCACCAAGATTCTTGCTCTTCCAAACCCTAAACAAAACTTTTCTGCAATAGGCTGGCCAATACCATCATGCTTGCACAATCTACTTCAATATTTTAATTTCATTGCATTGTATTTAATTATTCATTTCTGACAGATTGTCCTTCATATCCTGGTACTCCAAATTCTGTGTGAATGACCTCCTACTGCCTTGAAGTTCAAGTCAGTAAATTTAATTAAGCCAGGAAAATTATTCTTGGTCCTTAGTGATGTAAATTACTCAATGGTTCTAGGCAGCACATGGTCCTTCTCACCAACTACTGTATTCAAGATTGTGTAGGCAGGAATTTTTTCCTAATGGTGTGAACCAGCTCTTGCTGGCACTTCAAGCAGCTAAAGGGTAGAGCATCTCACCTAGAGGCAGTTCCACCCAGAATCTGGTTCCTGGGCTAGTCAGATCCTTTACCTTATTACAAGTCAGCACTGGACTTACTGAACTAGAGAATCAGACTTTCCTCTGATATTAATCATCATAGTTCATAAACTAGGATTCCACACCATTAATTAATTTCCAATTTTATTGAGCATTTGACTACTTAGCATGCTTTCTAGACAACTGTTTTGGCCATCATCACCCTTGTTGGCAATTCTCAAACTGCATAAGCTTACTAATTAAATTAAGCTTTGCTGTGTGTAAAGAAATAAGGGAATGTTTTATTCTAATTTTATGTTGGTGAAACAAGGCAGTCACTTGCTCAAACAAGCTGATGAAAATGTATTGCCTTTCACGTACAGTCTGTGCTCTAAGTATGCGAACATTGCACAGAATAAATTTATCACCATATAATGTAATTGATCAAATCATATAAAACCCTCTAAAACCAGATCATGAAATATCTCAAGTGCAGTACCCAAGAGAAGCACTTTCTTCATTATCATACAACTACTGAAAATCAAAAATTATCATCTAATGATTACCACTGATTTAGTCATGCAAATGACTTAAAATTAATGCCATGCTGGTGAAAATGTGCGGGTTGGTATCACTAGCAATTATGCTTTCTTGTACTTTCATGAACTGGTACAGTTTTTGGGGAACAAGACTTAAGCTGACCCCAACGACTTTAAAAATGTGCCCCAAACCTGATTTCCAGATTGGGGTGGGGAAGAAGCAAAGAAAAGAATAATTCAGATTCTGTTACTATTCAAGCTTCCATTTTTATGCTGAAATGTAACGCTCTGCTATTTAGATAGATGCTTATTAGAAACTGTATTAGGGTTATTAGCATTCATACAAGAATATTTAAGAAAATGGGAGCTGGCCAGAAGATAAACACAGCTGCAAATGTTTTCCTTTTGGTGTGAGAAAGGCAAAAGTACCATAACTTTGTGGAAAGAGATACCAGAAGTACAAGAAAAACTTTTAAAAATGAAACACTTTCATACAGAGATGTAATTTGTAACTTCTCATTTAAATCAGTTTCTCCTTTGATTTATTAAAAAAAATAAAATTATTCTAAAGAAAAATTCAGCAAGAATGTGGGGAAGAGCATTCATGTTTCCTACCACTGCAAGCATAACGAATGTCCATGAAGATTACCACCTTTCCTGTAACTTTGCTCAAAGTCTACTGAATAGCAGAAAGCAAGACAACTTAATAGAGAAAATCCATTTTTCATGCCAACAGTCTTCACCACATACCCTGAACTTCACAGACAGTTCACAAAATATTTCTTTCTGAATGAGAACCAGAAAGTTTACCACATTGTCCAGCACTGTAGACTATTAAAGAGCTATCCTATGTAAAGTATAGAAATCCATATTTCTCTACAGATACTTTGTTCAGAAGACAAAGATTGCCACTGCCTTAGCAATCCTTAAAGTACATTTCAGGCATAAGCATTTATGCAGTCATCCCAAAAAGAAAAACAACATGACTCCAATTTTATTTTATAGTATGAACAAAATATTTTATGAGTAATTGCCTCTATTGCTTTTGTGCTGCTCTTGGGCCTACTCAGGTTTTAAGTTTACAGGAAAATGTGTCATAAATATGATGAAAAGTACCACCTTAAATTATTTTGCAGATGGACAGTGACAGGAAAATATATCCATCTTCTAAGTGATTATTTGCCCATTTTGGGGGGGGGGGGGGGGGGGGGGGGAGTTAGGAACAGATCAGGAATAAAAAAGATCCTAAAAAAACTTTTATCTGCTTTTAAGGATGTACTTGCTCAATGATATTGGTATATTTTAAAAAGTATATGATCTATGAGACTTTTTCTAAGCAAGCTACAACAGCAGCGTGACCTTAGATCAAAGCTCACAAGCTATTTGAGTTTAACGAATAAGTGAAAATCACATTTTTTAGGTGTGGACACACATATAACAAACTATTTTCAATAAAATTTGTAATGTGCCCCCAAGTGAACAAGTTTGGAAATTTTAGCTTAACATTTTTCAAGTGTCTTCTTTCAAATCAAAGAAAAAAAAAAAACCCACAACATAGAATTTAAGGTCAACTGTAAACCATTTATTTAGCAGTTTGGGGAGGGAAGGAGGAAAAGAAAAAAAAAAAAACAGAAAAAAAAGAAAAAAGAAATAGCACAGTAGCTTGAATGATGCACTTCAATCTGATATCTAATTTCCAGAAATACAAACTAAGAAAATCAATACTATCCATATACTTTTCATGAAAGATGGTTTCCACCTGGCAACTGCTAAGAGCAAATGTCTGTTCTATTTTATTTGCTCCCACTCTCAATGAACAGGCAATGAAAGCCTAGCATATGTTTATATAATACTATGGCTACAACAATCCAAGAGAATACTCAGAAATTCAACACCAAAGTTGACTAAAGCAATTTTTTTGTTTTTTCCACACACAGGTAGAAATTTGCACAAGATTAGGGGCATTTCTATGGAAAGAGCTAAACTAAAAAAAACAAACAAGTCTTCAAGGAAAAAAAAAAAATTAAAAAACCCAAACCATAATACACCACCGAACCTGCATTACTTACCCAAGAGACAATCTCTCAGATTTATGGTGCTTACTTGTATAAATGCATATTTCTATAGCCTGAAGAAGGATTAGTGCATATAAAAGCTGTCCTGTTTTTTCTATGTCACTGGGCCAACAAAAGATACTACTTTTCCTTATAAATATGGCCTGCCTATATCCTTAGATCAGTGTCGTCTTCTAAACTGAGTCAAGCATCTAACAGGATAAAGAAGAAGAATGCAGAAACATAATTTTAAAGTATCAGGTGTTAACAAGTATTATGGAGGGGAAAAAAAAAAAAAGAAAAAAAACCCAAACAAACAAAAACCTAAAAGCGGAAAACAAACCACATAGCCCAACAACTATCCAAACAAGGGGAAAGCACGCCTGCCTCAAGAAATGCCCACTTTTGTCTAATGCTCAAAATTGAGCACAACCTTCCTCACACTCCATCACATCAAATTCCACCACGTGACTCCATAATAGAGAATATAATTATTTCAAACTCTTTCCAAACCCTTACAATTTTCTATTTTGAGACTCATGAGATCCTGGATCTTTTGTGTTACTTTGGGGAACTTGGCCTCTTTGAGCATCCCACTAGGACTGCAGATCAAGTTTAACATACCAAACTCCCCTTGCTGCTTAAAACTAGACAACTTTAAAATTCATCTCCTATTCCCATAATATCCAAGGTAGAAGCCTACTGTGAAAAAGGACTAAAAAATCCCACTGAACACCTCATCAGCTTTGAAGAATCAGGAAGCAATCTTCTCGGAAAGTCAGTTCAAATTGTATCTCTGTTACAGGACAGAGAAGGCTGAGCACTGCATGCAGCCAAACCACAGCTGCCTGCCTTTAACTCTTCCCACAGAGCTGCGTGAGTGGCAAGAGATGAAGACAATGTCATTGTTGCCTCATTGTCTGGTGCAGAAATTCAATCAAAAACCCAAGGCGGGGGGGGGGGGGGGAGAGGAAAAAAGAAAAGAAAGAAGAAGTACTTGGGAACAAGCAACCTTACATGCTGGGGCATCTCTCTAAGAATACGGGATTTAAGGTAGCTGCAATTACTTAAACTAGATCAAAAATGAAGTTTTACTATAGTAATGGATGTTGGACACTGCCCTTACTATTTCCTGTATTAATATACTATAAAAAGAGTAAATATAATGTACAGTTTATGATTCATAAGGCAGCAGCTAATGGAGGTGCTTTCTACACTGGCTTAGAATCTACTGTCTGCGCAAGGTCTTTGCATTCTTTTGTTGTTAAGAGTACATCACACAATTATTATTGGTATGGAAAAAACCGCTAACAAGTTCTTTGAGCTGGTCCATGGGTGAAAGCATACCTGGGCTTGCAAAACACATTGGAAACAGACATTTTTGAAAACAGACATTTACTGCTGAAGCTGAAATATTGCAGAGTGGCATACTTTTTCTGCATTTTCGTCGCTACAGGAGATCAGAGCAAACACACACAGGTATTCAAGACTGGATGATTTTCTGACCAATACACCATTCTGCAGTTATAGTTATATACATTAAGACAAGTATAATAAAATTTCATGATTGAGACATTAAGAAACAGGTCTTCCCCATGCATAATACTACACTAATCTCCTGTTGCATTTGGGGGATTTGGGATCATCCTGTGAACACTCGACATTGCTAGAGGCAGGTAACCAGAACTAAGGAGCCAGATAGCTAACCTGTTGGTGTGAATTCAATAGACTCTAAAGAATACTGGCTCATTCTTGCAGAACACATCCAGGCTTGTCTAAGATGACTATAATGTACACTTCCATGTTATCCTTAATGGATTCATAAATATGAAACATAGGTTCCATGCTCCATATGCTCATATAATCCATAAAAATCCCAGTCCTTCTTTTTTTTTCTGTGCAGTTTAATGAAATTGATATTCTGATTAATAATAATTACAAATGCAAGAACAGAAACTGCAATTGCTGGCCGGTTGCTAAGCCCTTCCATGGGAAGGCCAAGTCCTGAAATGTCCTTTATGGATTACTTCTGAAGCCTTAGAAAAGCTGTCTCAGACCTTAGAAACAGCAAGCACAAATGGCACTGCTCTAGTATCAAAAATGTTTAGACAGAAACCTAAAATGTTTACATGACCGAGTCAGGTTTTTGGAGCTCCTGTCAATGAAGAAGATTCATCCGAGTTTACAAAATTTATCCCACTGTGAAACTAGCACTTAGACAATAGTTGCATTCAGCCATGTTCAGTCCTGTGAGTCACTGAGCCCAAAAAGGAGGCTGGGGATACCACATAGCTTTCATTCACATGCTAGTTTAAAAACAAAAAAACAAAAAACCAACAAACAAAAAACCCAAAACAACCCAGGTGTAAAGCCTCTAATGTTTAGGAGAAAATGGTGAGTAGAGAAACACAGTGTAAGGGTGGAGAGTTCACTAGAACAGCAATTGTGAGGGTGGAAAAGCATAAACCCTATGGGGTAGTTACTCAGGATTGCCCATCCTTCACTTTCAGGAGTATCCAATTTCTTTCCTTTCCATTAAATTTATGTTTTTCTTGTGGTTGCCACCAGTAACAGCTATGTGTTTAAAAACTCCAAACGAAATTAATGTTTGCTTATATATGCAATTATGTGTAATGAGCACAGCTTTATTCCTTTGGCAATTAGTTCTGAACATTGTCCTGAGCCACTGATATGCTTAACGAATACGATATTTAAGAAGTATTTTAATGGGTTTTACAAAGATCCATGAAATTTCATCTTTGGTCTCCTGAAAAAACATCTCCATGCCATGTATGTTAGATTATTTACTCTCTTACAGTCTCAATCTATTTCATATGGTAGTAACCACATAAACCAGATAACTAACCTGAGATGTGAATTAAATGGTATTTCCTTTACTGACTATCCAAATACAGCAGTTTTCATTTTCACAATACAGTACTTTTTTCTGTGTCATGCTGCCATTAATTATAGTTAAAAACAATACAGATATTTAGTATAAAAATCACACAGTAAATCAGAACCTAATTCAAGCCTTTAAGAGACTTTTTCAGTTAAATAAGCATTCATAAAGGAAAATTTATTTACTATCACTTGGCAGAGTATCACAGTGCACTAGGCACTTTAAGAGTTATCATAAAATGCTACCTCTCTCAATCAATATTTACCTTTTGAGACAACTCTTGACAACAGCCTCAGAAAAATAACTGTCTGATGGGCCCATCTTCTTTCATTACTCCAGTAATCAGTACAAAATGCAGGGACACCTGTCTCCAGCACCACAACAGCAGAAGCAACAAAAACTAACTTACCAAAGTTGAAACAAAAATATCCCATGTGCAGTAGATAAATATTTGAAGATCATTAGAAGATGGGAAAAAAATCTGGTAACTGTAAATAAATGTGTTTTGACGCCAGAAACGTATACTATGAACACAGACTTTCAGAATTAGATTCACCATATCAATTGCAAAACTCTTAACCGAAAAGTAAAATTAATAAAAGATAAGTAGGTATGTTTCTGTTCTGTTGATTAACAGAATTGGAACAAAGGAGGATGTTTCTGGTCCTTATCTGATGTGGAAATTTCAGCTTTATGCCATATTTAGTTTTAAAACATTGTCCTCTGTCAACAAGAATGAAAATTTGCTACAGTTAAGGAACAAATGCAGCTTGAGACCAAAACTAGAGGTATGAATCTTTAAATACACATCTGAGCAACAAGCTATTGCAACAGCTTCTGCTTTTTCCATAAAATGAAGCAAGTGTATATTGTACACCTTGAAGTAAAACTTGTAAAATTTCAATATGAGAGCTAAGCCTTTTACTGGTTAAGTAGAGGTACTAAGCCTTGACAAACCTTTCCAGGTTCAATTTCAGAGATGAGAATATGTTAGAACTCGTCTGTATTGCACATAGACCTTTAAAAGTTTTAAATCCACTTTACCACCTTACAAATTTCTTTGAAGACTCTATAGACTGGCTTACATATAAACAGTTTTAATGTATACAACATAGATCAAAGTCTTAGTTTTAATTCTTTCAAAGGAGTCTGCTAACAAGACAGTTAATCTTTACTTGAAAAGAATAGTTACAGTTATGAGACAACTGTCTGAAACAAATGAGACAATTCTCAGTAACTAGAAAAAACTAGTAACGTAATAGACCAAAACTTTCCAGACTGTGACACACAGGCTGTATCCGTATCAGCAATTCATTCAGCAATACAAGGAGATTGGTTACTTGAAGCAGTTACTGCTTGAGGCTTTTCACACTGTCTCCCAATTCTTTCAATTGGATTAAAAAGCCTTACAAACACCCAACGTACATTTCAAGTGGCTTCAGCTGAGAGGACCTGACACTTAGATTACTTGCAAGTAGATCATAATCAATAAATAAATACCATGCAAAGATTTATACCTGATAAACCTCCTTTTAACTCAAATTGCACCCTGTTTCTTTATCCAGATAAAGTTGTGAAAAATTTACATATCTGCTTTTGGGAATAATAAAGCTTCCTCAAAATCCATATTTCACAAATTAAAACTCAAAGGAACACAGATTATTCCTTGTTTTAAGGAACGGTGATTGTTAGGTTTGTATATATACACAGAGACAGTTTTTAATATATGCAAAAATTTTCACAACAGCAAAAAAATTAAGCAATTTAAAAAATATATGGCAAAAATAATAACAGGTACAATGACTGCTGGAGAGAAACAGCAACTAAATATTAGAAGTAATAAAACTGGAACTCAATCAAATGTAGATAGTCTACTAAATACATGCATTATAAAAAGTTGCAATAGATGTAACACTAGCTGCCTTCTGAACATGACTTCATTTTTAGTTCAATAGCTATGACACTTAAAGGGCAGTATGCACAGTCTGTAGAGATTCAACTTGAGAAGAACATTTTAGTTCAAGCCCTGATGTACTTGTGTACTGCAGTATAAACCACTGAAGAAACATGATAGCTGAAATTGTTAAAATGCTAGTGGCACATCATGTTTCCTCTTCGCTCTACCTCTAGAGATGTTATGGATAAGATGCCAAGCACAAAACACAAGTTCTTTCTTCCTATGGCTTCTCCACTTTCCTATGCTGTTCCCTATATGACAGGGGATATTTAATAACAAGGGCTGCTTATTTATGTATTTTTAACTAATGAAGGGGTTAGGATGAAGCAAAACATGGAATTAAGAACAAAAATATTTTGATATATAACCTTATTAACAGCTGTCTTGACAGCTTACAGGGAGGAAACTACACAAACTCATGCACGGATTTTTGATGTCAAATATATTCATCATAAAGGTATCAAACCTTGATTGATTCCTTTTGCTTTGTCTAGACAGGGCCACAGCTTTTCAAATTCATTTATACTTAATCCAGTGTAATAGTTTCCAATCCCAACCACTGTCCTGTGTGGGAAATATTGCAACATCAGATTGTTTCTCCACATGGTTTTGACCTAAGCTTTTGGCAACTTTGGCCCAGTTTGAATTCTGAGGCTTGGCCAAACTTTCGTCCAAGCCCAAAACAAAATGCAAAATTGAGGTGACGGAAAACTCTGCAAAAGGCACATCCCAGAATAAGGTTACACAAGCCTCTACATAATTCAAAACATCATTTTTCACAGAACTCTATTTAGATCTATTTAGATTTGTTGCTTCATTTATCCTTATTGAGAAAGAATATTCATTGACTGTCCATGACTGACAACATATGTTCCAAACAGTGCCAGTTCCAGTGCTGGACTGTCTCATATGTTCACTGGATGCACCAGCCATGGGGAATAACAAAACAACAGGACCTAACTACTACCGGTTTGTAATAGAATACATCAAGTCACCCTGAGATGCAGTGGTCCATATTTGATCCCTAAACCTCACTCGTCTCCTAAATTATTAAACAGTAAATTAAGCACAAAAGCAGCTGCACTGATCAGAAGAGAGGTCTATTCAAGCCACCTCTGACAGTGGCCTTGTCAGTTCTGGATGCCTTGAAAAGATAGAACAGCACAAGTATACTATTATAACTTTCCCATTATATTCTCCAAGGCTTCACGAGTCTGTGGCTGAAGGAATTCCTTAATTATTAGTCTTTGTGTGTGTGTGTGTTTATGTGCATCTGAAGAGGCCGGGGGTGGTGTAGAGGGGTGTCTGTAACTATCCCCAATCATATTTTAGAATCATCTAAATCTTGCAGCATCCATCACATCCTGTGGCAATGGCATCCACAATTAAAAACAGAAAGTGTATCTGAAAACTATCTCCTGGTGTTCATTTTGCACCTGTCACATAATCCTTTCATTCAAGATACATGCAACTCCTTGGATTTGCCTCCAAAGACTTCAGTTCAGCAAACCAGCACTGGCAGGGCTCCACTCATGAGATCAATGTCAAGCTGATCGTTGCTGGGGTATTGTATAGTCCCTTTGGAATAACGTAAGAAGCTGCAGCAAAACACATCATTATGCAAGCACAGGTGAAAAATTAAGCACTACAAAACTATCTGGGACATTTTGGAGACAAAGACTGAGTAAGTACAAAAAAATAATCATGTTAGGAGTCTTGATATCAAAAAGCCTACTTATTAGAATAAGAAATAAATTATATGAAAGTGGCATGTAACAAACATAAGAAACAAAGGTATAAACCACACTTTCTATTGTTTTAATCAGAATACTTTAAGGAAGGCTTTAGGAATACACTAAAGTTAATGAGCTTTCCCATCATGCAACACCTTGTGGTACCTCAGAAGTATTGTACAGTGACAGGATCACATTGAGAGCTCAGGGTTCACTTACTGTATCAAAAGTTATCATAATGTGATTGGTAAAAGGTTTCCAGTGCTATAAGATAGCAGCACCTTTCCAGTCATTACAGCAAGTAGCATCCCATCCAGATATACATCCAGATATCCACATACAGATTAACCACTACCTACTTAGTTGATTTCAACACAATGCATATCTTTAAGATGTTTTTAAGTAAAAGCCATTGCCATATCAAAGTCACTTTAAATCAGAACAAGCTCTCTTTTAAAGGAGATCCATGGGTGTGGAATAGTTTGGGTTGGAAGGGACCTTTAAAGGTCATCTAATCCAACCCCCCCCTGCAATGAGTAGGGACATCTTCAACTAGATTAGGTTGCTCAGAGCCCTGTCCAACCTGACCTGGAATATTTCCAGGGACAGAGCATCTACCACTTCTCCAGGCAACCTGTGCCAGTGTTTCACCACCCTCATTGTAAAACTTTCTTCCTTATATCTACTCTAAATCTACCCTCTTTGAGTTTAAAGCCATTACCCTTTGTCCCATCACAACAGGGCCTACTAAAAAGTTTGTCCCCATCTTCCTTATAACCCCCCACCACAGTAGGCCACAGTAAGGTTTCCCCAGAGCCTTCTCTTCTCCAGGCTGAACAACCCCAACTCTCTCAGCCTGTCCTCATAGGAGAGGTGCTCCAGCCCTCTGATCAGCTTCGTGGCCCTCCTCTGGACTCACTCCAACAGCTCCATGTCTCTCCTGTACTGGGGCCCCCAGAGCTGGACGCAGTACTGCAGGTGGGGTCTCACAAGAGCAGAGTAGAGGGGCAGAATCACCTCCCTCGACCTGCTGGTCACACTTCTTTTGATACAGCCCAGGATATGGTTGGCTTTCTGGGCTGCAAGTGCAAATTGCTGGCTCATGTTGAGCTTCTCATCAACCAACACCCCCAAAACCTTCTTGGCAGAGCTGCTCTCAATCCCTTCATTCACCAGCCTGTACTGGTACAGGCAGCTGGGAGTTGCCCCAACCCATGTGCAGGACCTTGTACTTGGCCTTGTTGAATGTCATGAGGTTCACATGGGTGAATTTCTCGAGCTTGTCCAGGTCCCTCCAGATGGCATCCCGTTCCTCAGGCATGCCAACTGCACCACTCAGCTTGGTGTCATCCACAAACTTGCTGAGGGTGCACTCAATTGCACCATCTATGTCATTGATGAAGATATTAAACAGTACTGGTCCTAGTATGGACCCCTGAAGGACAAATGGAAGCATCATATTATAAGACAATGTGTGACTGAAAGAGAAGGGACCTAACCCAGCCTACATGGAAAATTTTTGCTTATAAATTACAGAAAAATACAGCAACAAGCTCCTAACAAAACAAAGTAGGAAGCAGTAGCAGTATATAAAACCACAAATGAAAATCCATATCTTATTAAAAATGGCTGGCTTTTTTTTCCATGTTGAGATGAAGAGGTAGCTCCAAAAGATAGCGCAGAGCTCTACTTGGACTGTAAAACTCTGCTCTAAGGAAAGAGATCTATCCAACCTCTCTCTGATCGTAATTCTGTTCTAAGTGAAGCTTAGGCTTACAAGCAAGATAATGTTCTGCAATCAGTCTTAATCACAGTTATTTTTCAGCCAGCTTTCATAAAATGAAATATTGTATGATTTCACATATAGTATGAATATGCACTGATTATAAAACCTATATGTACACATACTCCTCAAGTGTATCCATAAGCATCTAAATTCTACTGGCTAGAACCAGGAACTACCAATGGTTTTTTTTCCCTACACTTTCTGTCAGCTTTCCAGGTTCTTCAGCAAAAATGAAATTTAACTCTCTATTTTCCAGAAATGTTGAACCTACATATAGCGAAACTCAAAGATATAAATTTTATGTCTTATTTGTAAAGTAATCAGTCTCTTCAGGTATTCAGGATGTCTTCTGATGCACTATAAATGTATTTTGAGCATTAGAAAGGCTTTGAAAAGTAGATTCCTTGAGGGCCATTTAAGAACTATGGGATCATCTGTAACAAAGGGATTTAAAGATTCCTTAGGGTAAAACAGATCATATTTAAAGACAGTCTTCTATGTGACTATTAAACTGAAGATTTTGCTCACTTTCAGGATTAATTTGCCACATAGTCTTCAAGCATCATCACTGCAACTGTCAATTCTTTTTTTATGACGGTGTAGTTAGCACCACTTACAAGATACAGGCATGAACAACAAAATTCCCCTATTAAAATAATGCAGCTTCAAAATATGTCACAATAAGATATACATGCCTAAATCATCAATAACTAAATCAGCCATCCACAAACAAAATCACCAGCTAAAGAACAGCAGATGATGTCCTAATAGGTCTAATTAGGTCTACCATCACTGCTAATGTTAATAGAGAAAGGAACGCAAAGAGTAAAATCTGTGGAAAAAGTTCTTCATTTTCAGAAAAAGCAAAGCAGGTCCCTCCAATGATGGCCCGTATTTTGGGGACAATGTTGTGTGCCACATGAAGAGCTTAGAAGAGACACCAGGAGAAGATAAAATGAAGGATAAATTATCCCAGCAGGTGTGCAAAGGGCAACAGGTCTGGCAAAGAAGCAACTAAAGAGGAACACTCTAGCTGTAGATAAGTGGAGTAATTCAGCTACTGAGAGGTCTGGATATGCAAGACCATTTATGCAAAAACTGTCCTTGAATTCAGTAAAATGAACGCTAGCAAGCCTTAGTCATGGTTGTCTTTCAAGTGTGATAGAAGGCCTAACATCTGACAAATATAGAAGACAACACCATTTCTGCCAACATCCCTGGACTTCCACCATCCTGAATCAACTGTGTGTATGGGTATCTTTGCACCTCTCCCAGAAGCTATGCCAACTATCAAGCCCACCTGTATGACTTTTTTAACAAGTCTATTTTGGTCACCAGGTAGCTCTTTGAACATTCAACTTTTTGGAAAAAGCAGTTCTGTGACTTCAAACCTGAACCTTTTGAAAGTTTGCCAGGCTTAAACCTTTTGCTCCCATGTCACTTCATATATCTAATGTATGCCATGTAATCTCAACAAACTGTGCAAGAGTAATTTGTAAATTTCTCCTCTCTCTTAAAGAAGTACACAAAGAAGCTTAATTATTTCATTTGTGAAAAGTCCAGGGATCCTCTTATAAAAGTTATTATGTGGCTGCCTGTGTTGGTTTTGCATGGCAAGGTTTTGGTAGCGGGGGGGCTACAGGGGTGGCTTCTGTAAGAAGCTGCTAGAAGCTTCCCCTGTGTCTGATAGAGCCAATGCCAGCCGGCTCCAAGACGGACCCGCCGCTGGCCAAGGCCAAGCCAATCAGCGCCTCTGTGATAACATATTTAAGAAAGAGAAAAAAACAGTTAGAGAGCGCTTTTGCAGCCAGAGAGAGGAGTGAGAAGATGTAAGAACATCTGCAGACACCAAGGTCAGTGAAGAAGGAGGGGGAGGAGGTGGTGCTCCAGGCGCCAGAGCAGAGATCCCCCTGCAGCTCGTGGTGAAGACCATGGTGAAGCAGGCTGTCCCCCTGCAGCCCATGGAGGAAGGATGAGGGGGTGTAGCGATTCCACCTGCAGCCTGTGGAGGACCCCACGCCGGAGCAGGTGGAGGCACCTGAAGGAGGCTGTGGCCTGTGGGAAGCCTGCACTGGAGCAAGCTCCTGGCAGGACCTGTGGATCTGTGGAGAGAGGAGCCCACGCCAGAGCAGGTTTGCTGACAGGACTTGTGACCCCGTGGGGGACCCCACGCTGCAGCAGTTTGCTCCTGAAGGTCTGCACCCCATGGGAAGACCCACGCTGGAGCAGTTCATGAAGGACTGTAGCCCGTGGGAGAGACTCACGTTGGAGAAGGTTGTGAAGGACTGTCTCCCATGAGAAGGACCCCATGCTGGAGCAGGGGAGCAATCAGAGTCGTCCTCCCCCTGAGGATGAAGAAGCGGCAGAAACACCGCGTGATGAACTGACCGTAACCCCCATTCCCCGTCCCCCTGTGCCGCTGGGGGGGGCGGAGGTTGAAGCCGGGAGTGAAGTTGAGCCCGGGAAGATGGGAGGGGTGGGGGGAGGTGTTTTAAGATTTGGTTTTATTTCTCATTCCTCTACTCTGTTTTGCTTAGTAATAAATAAGATGAATTCTCTCTCTAAGTTCGGTCTGTTTTGCTTGTGATGTTAATTAGAGAATGATCTCTCCCTGTCCTTATCTCGACCCGTAAGGTTTTTTTTTTCGTTGTACTTTTCTCCCCTGTCTAATGAAAGAGGGGAGTGATAGAGCAGCTCTGGTGGGCACCTGGCCCCCAGCCAGGGTCAACCCACCACACTGCCCCATAATGAATTCTCAAAGTTGAGATGAGGGAAGAAGGCAGAGGAGAAATACAGTATTGCTTAATGTCAGCAAAATTTATATCATTATGCATTGCAGATACAAACACTCCTAAATCCTCACTGATGTAAATATTTCTTGGTGCAGGCGTTTGCCTTCAGAGCCCTATTAAAAAGCTAATAAAACTGTTAAAATCCCTTATTAACACAGTTGAAATTGCTTTTCATCTTGAGAAGTTCAAAAACATTGTCCAAAGCGAGTGAGAACAGATGATTCTAAGCTCCTCAAAAACAAGAACACAATCTGAAGTTTCTAGCTACAGTAGGCTCAAACATACTGCAATAATATACATGATCATTCTTGACTGCATTGCTCACTGAGTTTTCAAACTCATTCGAACGTGATTTTTCAAGAAGTACAACTTGAAGAAAATACTGGCTTTTTTATGTGGTCCAAGTTGATCCCAAAATACTTTTAAGTTACTTTGCTTTTTTAACAACAGTTTCACCCAATTATAATTATATATACCCTAAATTATGGGAACTGAATTTAAAAATAAAATCTGGCTTTTATTTATATATTTTTTTGCTTTCTGCTTTTCATGAAGTGGAAATATTTGAACCAAGATTGCTTTTCCTTTATTATAGAGGAGCTTACGAGCTTTACAGTGTTTGCATGTCAAACCTTGGTGGAGAAGAGAGAATGTTGTCTTTCTATCTTAAATAAAGTTATTCCCATTAGAAGCAGGGGGAGGGAAAAGCTCTGTTCCTTCCTTCCCCCTTCTTCCAGTTTTAACACCATGACAATAATATTTGAAGTCAGCCTTTACAAATGTTTCCTTTAAAAAAGCCTGCATTTGGAGCCTACGCTGGTTAGGCAAAATCCTTTTCATTTCACTGAACTTTCATAAACTGCATTTTATCCCAAATGAGCCCTAAAAAAAGGACCTACACACCATATAGACATAGGATACCCAAGCCACTAGCTCTGCCAACTGCCTTGTTAAAATTATATCAACTTATTAATCTTCTGCTTCTTGAGCGCTTAATTATCTCTTTCATGCTTTAGTTGTTAGACTTTGAATTTCCAGCTTTTTTTTTTTCCTACTCTAGCCCAAGAAATAATCAGCTGACTTCGAAATGTCAAGTTTTCCAATGTGCCTTCTCCAGAGGATAATATAAATGTCCCCTGTAAAAGAAACAGACTTTCCATATTTGGGACTCTATGACATTTTCCAGAACACTCCCACAGCAATATTTTAGTATGCACTTACAATGCATCTTGCGCATCTTCATTTAGATTCACATTTTTTGTTTTACCTTCCTTGTCACACAAGATGGTCATTGTTTTCTTCTAATAACACCACACAAGCAAACAATGTAATGAAGAAATCTTTCAGCAATGTCTTATTCTGATGCATTAAATAGTCAAAATCACTAAATACCTAGAGTAAATTAGGGATCTCTCTTCCATATGCATATACTTCAAGTATTGCCACTCAAGGAAATATAAAATACTACACTGAAAAAAAGAAACTGTTGTAGCCAGTATGTTTTCATGATACTATTCTTTTCCCGGGATCCCACTGCATTTTTAACTAATTCCATATGCTTTCATGCCAGCAGACCTAGCACCTCCCCAGCAATAGCAATCTATGCTGCCCTGCCACTTAAGCATGAGGAGCACCAGCGCTATCAAGGCTTGTCATCTTGCCTATTAGTTTGATGTCTTTATTCACAGGCCATCTGCACCACTGAGAGATACCGAGGCAGCTAATGTCAATATGAACAAATGCCTCTTCTTTTACAAGAAATGTCAAACATAGGACAGTGCAAGAATGACCCCAGGAATACCAACAGATGTTAGCTACAAGGCTTTAAAAGAAAAAAAATAATAATTTTTTAAAAAATCAATCTTTCCTACTGGGACTAATTAAGATGAAATGAAAAGCAAAAGTAAGAAAGAATTCATGTCACATTATCAGGAACTTCATACATACTTTCTACACTCATTATTGTCATATTGCCCTGGGTTCTTTGAAAAACTGCTAAAAAGTGCTATGGTAGCTGGCACAGTATTAGAAAGATTCTCTCTTGCACAGTCCTGATCTGAATTTCACAATGGAATGTGCCAAGAAAAATTGTGCATAGTTATTAGCACAGTACTGTTTCAGGTAGAAATGGAGCACAGCAGCATTCACACTATAAATGTATATGTTAAAAAGGACTACTAATATAAAGCAAATCCAGACATGTTACAGTACTTGGGCATTCAGAAATGCCCAAAGCCACATTTTGGCTTTCCCTGTAACAAAGAGAGGCTGATGATCAAGCTCTCCTCTACCTATTACATAGATTAATCACGAGAGTACAAAATTTAAAATGGCCGGTTTTGTGCCCATGTTCCCAGGCTGACAATTAATTGGCCAGCTATACAGGGACAAACTCATCCTCATTACAAGAGAAACTGGCTTCATCGTTATTATATACTGTAAAGATGACAGGTGAGAGGAGATGCCTTAAACATATCTACTTGTGATTAGACCGCATAAAACTTGACGTTACCTTCCACAGCAGCTGCTCAGCTAGAACTCAGGTTGGTGGTTACGCGGAACCCAAGCATTTCAGCCCTGCTGATGGAGCACTATGTTGTCCATGCAAGCTGCAATATGATGAAAATGACAACTCATTTTCAGTTCATATTCTCTCTTGAGAAAGAAGGATGTGGTTGTGAAGAACAGCTGAGATCTCTTGTGGCAAAGCAGCAGTGGCAAGACAGACCTAGCTGTATCTTTGAGGCTGCTGACCATGCACAGACTTTGTCAGAAACTGTGGTTCTATGTGCTCTAGAAAGAATTTACAGAGACAGCTGTACCAGAACATCTGTACACTCTACACACAAGTCCTCTCTGCACAGTTTTGTCAGCTCAAAGAATTATCCTGCTTGCATAGTTCCAGCTAGTCCTCAATGAAACAGGCTTTTTTGAAAGAGCAGGGGTGCATGTTAAGTTAATTGTGGGCTTAGCTACACTAGTGAGGAACATGATTCTTCTCCCTCCTCCCACTCTTGGTATTGCCAGCAAATATCTCAAATGAAAACCAAAAATACCCCCACACAATTCATTCATTAGGCAGTGTAGCATCAGGTGTCTACAAGGCTCAATACAGGTCTTGATAGAAATATCACTGTACAAATTGTATGCACAATATGGACAGCCTTTTATGCCCCATATGACATTCACTAGATTTAAAAATTGTCATGCACGTTTTTATAGGGACATAGGTTTGTGTTTTAACTCTATTACAGCTGCATTTTGCATTTTCTCTGGATGATGATGTCCATTCTATTGCAGGTGCTCTTCCACAGGAATGTTTAATCAGTCTTGGAATCATACATCTTAATTACATCTATTTTACAAGATCCTTTCACACTATCCTACAAGTTAAAGGAAACAGAGACATCCTTGCAACTCTCTATGGAAACCAACATTAAGCTTTTATTAGTGTTACTGATAACAACAGAAACACACCTGAGTGTATTACAAAAGGTAACAGATGCACACCTGCACCTCCCTACTCCTAAGAATCATTAGGGTAATTCTAAATTCAGCTGGAGACCCTCAGGCACTGAACTGTATGAGACAAATGACATTATTTGCTAATACAATCACATTCAAAAATGCAAAGGTTTTCAAAGCTCATTGAAGGAAAGGACTTGGGTTACTTTGGAATATTCCACCGTAATAACGATTTTTTTGCATCTGGATTAGCAGATTACCTGTAAAATTAACATGCCCTTCTTTAACCTCTTTTGGATAGTAAAATTCTATGCATTTTGCTTGCTGATATAGCTTTAATTTCCCTCCAGGGTTGCACAGAGGGTTAAAAAGTCAGTCTTGTCTCCTCTTGTATCTGACAAGTAATTCATATCCAGGCTTACTTTCAGATTTACTGATCAGCCTATGGGAAAGGATATACGGTGACAAGAGTTTGAAAAACTGTTAGCAAAGTTTGAAATAAACAATAGCTAGACAAACTATTTACAAGATAAGTTGTCACAATTTATCAAAGTCTATCATTTTTGTAGGAACACAGTAAGAGATAGTACTTGAAATTGCTATTAAAATCTTTATGCTAACAGAGATTTGTGGGTTTGTGGATTTTTTATTTTTTTTTTTACAAAAAATTGAAAATAAAAATCAGACTTGGACTTCAAAGTTGGAAGCGTTCGAGTGAGCAATTTTGTTTCACTCCCTCTCTAGCTTTTAGAGCTTATTCTTACCTATGTTCTCTCTATTTGCCACTGTGTGCCTATGCACACAGAGGAGCTTTGCCATCTCCAGTCACTGGTCCACTGAAGTGTGTCTGTTTCCTCTATTAATTCTATTTTAGGAAAACCACTCTGAAAAATGACCTTTTGCCTAGCCAATAAAGATTCAGAAAGTGTAAATTATAGCATATGGCAGCCGATTTACTCAAGGGAGCATGGCATTTACCATACCTAAAGCTGGCTCTGACAGCTTAAACAGTGGCAAAGAACAAAAAGAAGTTTTAGAACCACAGAAATGAGAACCTTTAGAATGGCTCCCCTTAAAGTGGCAAAAATACAGGCTAGAGAAGTTCATATAAATGCAAAAGCCTAATGTTGGAGCACAGTAACTTGTGCCGGCTTGACCGTACTATGTCAGATTTCTGTATCCGCATTTTCACCTGTAAAATGGAAAGAAGCCATTCTTCTCCAATGTATGCAAAGCTGAGAAAAACCCAGTTCATTATGTAAAAGAAAATTGATCTATTACAGTTAAACT
The DNA here is from genome assembly GCF_011004875.1 of Balearica regulorum gibbericeps. NCBI lineage: Eukaryota > Metazoa > Chordata > Aves > Gruiformes > Gruidae > Balearica > Balearica regulorum. The sequence continues at coordinate 25,366,127 of NC_046190.1, read as the reverse complement.
GAGGAAGATACTCTGCATATGCTGAAACAGAAACTGAAGAAAACAAGATTATAAATGGCTAAAAATAGTACCAAACACTAATAACAACAGTATAACAGCAATAAAATTTGCACAGAAGAAATTTCCTCATTTGGGGAGGGGGAAAATCCTATTCTCTGGTTTCACTTTTGGTTTTGTTTTGAAAATTAACCACATGCAGAGGGAATTCCACAAGGACCCCATTGCTAACATTCCCTTCTCTGCCTCTATAGTACTGCAAAGATAATTTGTACCATTCCTACGATAAAATGAAAAGGTCTATTTATCTGAAGGATGATATTTTAGCAATCCCCTTGCTAATTCTGTGTTGTGTGATATTGCAAGGTAGAGCATGTCAGGATACTTAAGCAGGGGATTTGAACCTTTGACCTAAGAGGTGAAAGTACTCTGGAAGATATAAAATACCTTACTAGATCACCACCACCTAATAAAAAGGAATGAGGATTTTTATAAACTATTTTAACTTCCAAGATTGTCTTGCCCTAAATGGAGCAGTATTGATGAGAATGAGATAGATTATATATACTAGCACAGGAAAACACTATAGTAAAGCATCAACTCTATCAAGCCTTATCTGTACTGAAGCAAAGAATCTTCCCCTCTTGCCATAAAACACAGTGTGTAGTATTTTATCTAGTTTATACACACACACACTAGATCTAAAGTCTCTCGTAGCATACCAGAAAGCGTAAACCAGTGGCGATAATATGATGTGTTGTGCATTTTACCAACCCAACTTGGCAACGCTATAATTCTTCAATAACTATGGAACATCTGCAGTTTTTTGATACTTACTATGTTTCATTCCCATGATGCTCTCGGTGTCTGTTCAGAGTACAGAAAGGTCAACCAGCCCATCTGGAATCCTCCCCATTCATCCATTCTTGCGTGCTGCCTCTCTTGAAAAAGGAGTTTCTGCAGAATTTGTCACTTCCACCTGTTCTGACAGGTTCTCCCTGCCTGACCTGGAGATAGCCCTTGGGGACATTAATCATATAACAGTCTGAGCTGTGAAAGAAACAAGGCTTGGCTGGATACTGTTACAGTCTCTGTCACCTACTAATCATGTCCTGTGACACAGAGGGGCTTAATCAGATGGTCAGGTTTCTCATTAATCATTGTGACCTCACAATGAAACTCTTCTCAGGCAGATTAAAGTTTAGATGATCTTCTCTACCCCTGTTCCTGTCCAACTGCCTAAATTTAGCTTAAGTCCCAAGTACTGTAATCTAAGCTCCAACTCCTATTTCCTAAAATCCAAAGGTTGATTTTAAGTTTCTTATTGTGGCTGAGCACATGAACCTTTCCAATGGGAAAAAAAAATACACATATACTTATAGGGCTAGATAGATAGATAGATAAATAAATTTACTGATAAAGTATGTTATGAAAATTCTCAGGATGCATACAGAAATGAAGATATAATAAAGATAACTGAGCCACGATAATAGTGTTAAGGCAGCGTGTATTTGTACTTAATCAACATAAAATTAAAGGATCCCATTGTAAAAAAAAAATAATAAAAAAATCCATCCTAACAGACATTCGCCATAAGAAACTTTTGTCGTCCTATTATAGTTGATGTTAAATTTTCCACTACAGCTGAATGAAATAACTTCAGGAGGTAAAAAATAATTAAAGGTAATAATGAAGTGATTCTAGAACAAGAAACAGCTATATCAAAAGCAAAACACCAAATTAATTTGGCTGTGCACTTTAATCCTGATCTTGTTTCTAATTTTCTAAGTTTGAAAAGGCAAACAATCTCCAACATAGAGTCTGCTGTGTCTTGGCAAGTTGGCTTTGCATTTCCTCCCTGTGTTTACTTTCCCTGCACCATACAATTACGGGAAACACATATAATTTTGCCTTCTAAATCATGAAACACACATACATCATCAACATCTAAATCATCTCTCATCTTGGCCAGGGTTGAGGGGCGTGTCAGCAGGAGAAGACAGACAGGATGGAAAAAGGAATCTATAGCCACCATGTGATTAACATGGTCTCCTACCTGCCTGAACTTGACCTGACAGCTTATGGCAACAAAGTCAGCAAAGAAACACTCAGTTCAAGAGTTACTCAAAGGCATGTGCTTACCAGGTTCCCCAACAATACACCTCATCTGAAAGCTACCACAAAAGACCTACAAGGCTGTCTGACTTAACTTCACAATGCCGAGCTGAGGCCTGGGTTTTTTTGTTGTGTTTGTTTCTATTCAGTGATCCTCCATTGCTAGCCTAGAAATGACAGTAGGTGGAAACGCTATCTTTCATTACACAAAGTATAAATAGTGTAATCTATCAGCACTGTCAATCAAGATGATTGATTACAGGCTGTCATAGAGAAGAGTGACATATTAGAAAAGTTTTGTTAACAATGCCTATTGCTAGTCAGCCTGCCACAGAAGCTGGTGATTAATGTGTTGTCAGCCTGTAATCCCACACCCCTGGCTAATGAGGCAGGAATTTATCATCTTTACAGAGTGGCAGATGTCAGAAGGAAAGGAATCCAAGTGCTGGAAACAATATACTTTTTCTTACCATGCCTGACAAGTCTGACAGGCCTAAAAAACCACAAAGAAGCTTTGTGTAAGCACAAACTTAAAACGAGGAACTTTCATTTGGCATCTTTGCTTTAAATAGTGCTGCAAATCAGCCTCTATCCCTCAAAAAGGGCACAATAAAAAGCTCTGTGAACTCTGAACCCATCCTTGACAACTAGGAAATCTCAGGAAAGGTTTCCATGGCAGGCAAACAGACAGCTTTCTTTGCAAGAGAAGCAGCAAGTAACTTTTAACTTTACCTGTGAACTTGTGAACTACTGCAGGACAAAAATTCTTATCGGAGTGCAGAATGCACCCAACTTCAATGCTTTATCAATGAAGGTCTTTGGAAATAGCTCTCCCAAAAGTCTGTACCAGTTTTGCATTACAGATTCACGTTGGGACAGAGGAACACAAGACAGAGGACTGTGAAAATTCTGGAAGCTATTCCTGAAGAAAAATAAAATGTGACACAGGCATCTGCACTGAGAGGCAGCTCTAGTACTTTGTACTCAAAACAGTTTTACATCTGACTGAAATATGCTCAGATTTGATAACTCTTCCTTCAGAGTAGTTGAAAAACATTTGAAAGACACTCTTTGAGTACTTGAAAGCCACACAGACATGCTTTGCCTTTGATAGATCTATGTTACAGGGAATTCTCAATAGAACATCGGTGATCTGCTTAAGATTGCTTCTCCAAAAATACAGCGTTCAAAATTCAGGTTTAAAGCAATGACTTCTCTTTTGCCTTCAAGGCACCCCTCTAAGGAAGGCTCATTTTTGCCTTCACTGCAGTAAAGACTAAAAATTATCCTAAATAAGAGAAATATAGGGGAAAATTATCTGTTTAGTTTAAAGAAAATAAAAATCAATGTCAGCAAATCTCAAGCAGCTTACACCACTATTGGCTGGCACTGTCAAAAATCAACAGCTTTTCAGTTAGATGTATTAAGAGGTTAAATCTTCTGGTTCTGAAATTTCTGATATGCTGCAAAAGGGCTGTATTTTGCAAAAGATTACGTGCGGCTTAAGTTCCCGTCAGTCCGTAAGGAAAGGGGGCAAATCAACTGTCTTAAGTTTTGACTAATGTAATCCTTTTTCAAACACAGATACCTCCACTAATGCAGAAAAATGCAACACACACACAAAAAAAAATTATAATGAGGCACAGCAATTGGGGAATAAAAACACTGCTTTCTGTCAACAGCACCCTTGGGCTAAAAACATAGCAAAACATTGAGAAATGTAATCTCCAAAAGGCAGCATTCTGGAGTTAAGACTTATTTAAGGTTTATGAGAGACTGGAACTTCCCACACTAGTCAGTGAAGGAGTGGTTTACTGGTCTATAATCTGTGCACCCAGGAGGAGACCAAATCAAAACAAATAGCAATGCCGTGAAACCCAGACTCTTGAATTCAGTGACAACTTATGACCTCCGTGGAAGGCAAAATGTCCCTGACAGCTACCCCAGTGTCAACAACAGAGCAGCATTTTCTCTTCCTTTTAAACCAAAGCTCTCTCCAGAGAATCTACACATAAGTGGTAGTTGGAACTGCAAAACAAGTAAAGTTGCATGTGATTTGACCTATAAATGAGGACACGAAAACTGACTTTGAGCCCATACAGTTTTGCATGCTTCAATACGTACTAGTTAGCCATTTCAACTGCTGATAAACTGGAACAGCCATATACATTTTCTCCCCTTTTAAAGGGAAAGTAAAAAGTAGGCCCCACGTCACAGTTAAGCACAGGTTTGCAGATGAATGACTCATTAACTAATAATGGGACCGTGAATGGTGAGTTTTGACTTTGCTTTGGGGGAGGGTAAGGTCAATGTGAGTTTATGTTCTCTCTTCTGCTTTGAAAAATCCTGATAGATTCAGTGCAGACATTTCAGACCATATTAGTATAAGACAGTACAGCTGCCTCAGACATCTCCTGACTGGTGGAGCTCCTCCTTCCCTCCTCAAACCAGTAACAACACACTTCACCTGATTTTCACTTTGCGGCCCCTTCCCAACCTCCCTAGTTAATGGGAAAATATATCTCCTGAATCTGCATAATTCAAAATGTAATTAAACTTCCCAGCTCTAGCTGGAAAGCCTATTTCTTCCAGGGATTAGATTAGACTCATTACATTGGTATGTACTAACCTTTAATCCCCTTGGCAGTCTCTTGGCAAACTGTGACACTGCACAGACTTCTGTGGAAAGAACCCACTGTTCATTGCCCCTTTTTTTTGGACTCCACTCTTTTGAACCAGGTTGATATGAAGAATTCATCCTCAATTCCACAACAATCACAAAATATCACTAATTCACCTCAGTTTCTATCTTGAAACGCCTTCATTCAGACAACTAGGAATTTAGGATAAGGTTAGGTTTTGAAGACATCAACAGAACTATTTACAATATGCTGTGGTAATGTGCTGGATTACAGCCATAATATTCAATGCTTCATGGGATTCAGCCAAAAGCCTGTAATTGTCAGCAATCTTGTTCACAAATTTATACATGTTTTTTTAAAAAATACAAATTGGATTAATTCTAGGCCTACATGCAAAGTTCAGATTCTCCCATGGTCAACATATAAAACATCAAATTCATTGGGAAAGGAATTGCCTCTTCTGTTCCATGTTTATACAGCTCCTAGCACACACAGAAATCTGGAGAGTGGCATAATATTGGTTCATCAAAAAATAATATTTATTCGTGCTACAACTGTACGTGCCTCTTCACATTGAAGATATGCCTTTTTAAAAGTAAAATTACATGCACCACTTTTTGCTGTATCTGGAAGACATGGCTATTATTAAGTTTCTTTCCACTCTCTTAGCCAATACCCACACAAATTAATTCTTTGTTTAAGCAGTGAGTTCTAATAGCACCTATTATAACCCTGACATCCAAGCAATTTCAACCAATGAAAAAGAATGTATCTATGTTCCTGTGTCTTAATACTGTCTCTAGAACGTAGGCCGATAAAAGAAATTAAAACATGTTTATGAGCTTGCTTTATGGAGTTTGGATCTAATAAATCATAATTCTCCATAGAATTACAGTTGAGCTCTTTCTTGCATTGAGTTACACAAACTTTTTGAAAGTGGGAGCATAATGTCTTTTTCTGAAGCTATGTTATTATTTTGGTCAAAGATTGTTTACATTAAACAAATCCAATTTACCAAACTTTGACATGTTTGCACAACTGCATATAATTTATACTGAAAACATGACTTTTAAATGAACTTTCTGTAGTCTAAGCTCTCTGGTTTCTAGCCTGCAGTTCTAGATTCTTATACTGCACCAAAAAGCTTGTTGCTGGTGTAAATCACATTCTCTAAGAGGTTTCCAATAAAGTAAATAATGACTGTAATTTCAAATTGTTCGTTAATACCTTCAAACATGCTACATCTATCAAATACTGATTTGACTTTCTTGCCAGGTGCAGCACTTTGTCAAGAAAATATCAATCTCCAAATTAAGATTAGGGAAAGCAATTCCTTAATGCTGCTATTTCCCTGTTAAGTTTATTTTAGTAGGTTTGATAAATGGAATTTAAATTAGGATTTCATCATCCTAAAGCATCAGAAATTGATTGCAAAATAACCCATAATAAATCCATACTGTCTCCTATAAGTTGATATACTTATTACGGCACACTGCAATGCTATCTGTACTGTCAAATATACCAGGTTGGTTATTTTTTTCGTTCTAAAAGACCACATCTGTGTAGTAAATATGAAGACAATCTATGCCATACTTTTATGGGGTTTCAAAACATTACCTGCCAAGCATTCCCAGGTTTCACTGCTTTTGCCGGGAACCAACAATGCCGAGTGCTTGGACAACTTTACGTACAAGATATCAAGTAAAATTTAACATTGCTCCTAAAATCTTGAGTTCTCAAAGGACTGCACAGTCCACACTTTTGGGGATAAATGTGGGAAGAAATTAACCTTTGGAGCATCTGGAAGAACAATGTAAGATGGAAGAACAAATTTTCTTTAAGAATCATTTCTTTAACCACTGCCATGAAGCCACCCCTACTAAAGTCCTTTTCCACCTTCACATAGCTTTTCTCAAACCATTTGCCCCACTTGCAGCCTTGGTAGAAGATTAGCATTAATCACAATTACCCTTCCACTGGTAGGAGAACGTTCTGATTTACTAAGATCTACATCTGTAGAGATATTGAAATACATACCAGCCAAGATTTCTAGTAACTCCTCAGGCAGATAGAAACACGACTCCCCCTGACTTGGAATGGGTATTGAGAAACCAGGCTTGGATGTCAAAGCCTTTCAAGATACCTGTTAAAATCTGCCTCAACACCCCTGTAAATCCAGGCCTAACCACTGTAATGAAAGGCAATCCCTGCTGCATTAGAGGCAAGACCAGCATTTCACTGTTGCTCAGCTTTGCACTTCTCTCTTCAGTACACAGTGTGAGCTGAGAGAAAGTACATTCCAGACTGATTTAAAAGTCTAAACTCACCTGTGCTTCCAACAGTATATCAACTGCCCTGTAGATTCTGATGTGCCGAAACTGGATATGAAACTTGAAGTCAAATGTGGTTTTGAGACCTACCTGGCTTTTGAAAAAAGAAATTAGGAATTTTAGGGGGAAACTTCAGTCATTTCTTTCTTTTTTTTTTTTTTAATTCCTCCAGATTTCTCCAAAAGCTTATTCAACTGTGGCTTTGTTACAATTTGTACACTTATCACTTTAATGTTTCTATTTAATAAAAATTATCCTTTCCCTTACTTGTACCTGATTTTGTAGTTGCATTCCACATCACTGTCTTACTGTATTAGTGAAAAGTAAATTGAGATGTAGCTGATTCACATTTACAGACAGAACATCACATTGCAGAAAAGTGGCTATTATTTTTATTTTAGTAAAATTAATAGTAAAACTACGAAGCCCTAGGATAAGAAAGAGCAGTTACTCATAAAATGAGTACTTAATATTACCCCCTTAAAACAGTGTGTGGGAAAAGTAATCTTATTCCAAGAAACAGTCACAACCTCTCTCTCCTGAAACTATTGAATGCTGTTTGAGGATGCTTAAGTCCAGTTTACAAGCAGCTGAAATAATAAATGCAACTTAAGATTCCTAAAACATCAATCCCAAATTTAGGCTAATTGAACACTGTATCAGCATTCTATTCTTGGGGTTACACCAACATAAGAAGCTCTGTAACTCAGCTCACATCTCTCATGAGAAGTTATTTTTTGTGTGGCTATAGTTTCTTTGGTTCTTAGTACCATTTGAGTTGCCATTCCAGCATAAAGGAAGCCTCGAGGCTCTCTGGATGAGGTGTCAATTCCACCAGCTTTGTAAAGCAAAAAAAAAATATTACAATTTTCTGTAAATTATATGGTTAGAAAAATAACTGGTTTAAAGTATATGTTAAAAACAATTTAATTTCAGAACTTGTCGGTCATACTAGTATGTGATAATACATAATGATTTCAACAATACAGAAATATTTTGTATGTATGTGTATATTTTTGTGGCAAATTTGCTTTCCAAAAAGCTTTATTCCACTGACCATTTTGCAGCAAACCTTCTAAGAATTTTTAAATTCTTATCAAAACAGTTCCAAATTCCACATTAGTAGTTCAGAAACAAGTGAACACGCATTCAAAGGGTGGCAAGTCAAACACACATCTTTTCATCCCAGTTTGTAAAGTCTAACAGGCCTGGACATAAAGAACCCTTGGAAAGGAGCCTCCAAGAGAAGGGCCAAGAGGGAAAGTTCTTGAAATACTGCAGTCAAAGGGGATAATAAACATAGCATTTATTTTAAATGGCTAAAGTCCAACAGAGGAAACATGCAAAATAAATAGATTATACTAAACACACCTTCCTAAAAAACGAATGGAACGCACTAGAAATGTGGCATAAAGCTCACGTAAAAAACACCAAAGATGAATACATTAAGAAAAGTAATCTAATTGCTTTTTGAATAACACCTAAATCTGTGCCAAGAGTCTGTAATGAGGAAAAGAAAAAAATGCAAGAGGAACGATTTTGCTGCTTTGATTTTATAATTTTGGTCTCTTTATTAGATCCACTTCACAGGTCTAAAATGTTTTTCTGTAAAGATATGACCAAGTCAGATGCAACTGCCTACCTATCTTTACACTGAGTTAATTTTGATTATATCTCTTTGAGGTCTTCATTTTACAGAGGTCCTTTACAGTGCTATGCCATTCTAAGAATTCTTATACTAACTTTGCCTAGAAAGTGGCTATATTCTTTCAGTCTCAGTGAGTTGATTTAGGTTAAAAGAAGCAGAGAAATAATTCCCTAGTTTTTTCCTGGGGGAACATGCAAGCTATTTTTCTGCATTGTATACTTGCCCCCACTCTGAGCTCAAATTGTGCCACAGTTTGCGTGCTTCTAGATTGTTAAACTCCAGGATGTATTGCCCTGCTTAAGCCCCTTTATGCTATGCAAATCTGAGGGCTATGGTGCTATACTGTTTTGATATGCAAAATGGTGCATCATAAGTGTGGAGGTTTAGGAAGCTCTAGCTACTGCTTCTCAGATAAAATCAGATCTTGACTGCACACATACATACTCATTCTTTGCTACATCTATGGGAAGCTGGAACAAAAAGGACCAACTTGGAATCAAGATCAACATGTACCTCTTCCTAGGAAGGTGCTTATCCAAATGGGTTCCGAGTTCATCTAGGAAATCGTGCTGCTATTCCTGCTTCCCAAATAAAGTCAGTGGAATGACCATTCTGCTCAACCAGTGTCTTTAAACCAGCTTAGTTTAGAACAAAGCATAGCAAAGGAGGCACGGGTGCAGAGAGGAACCATTTTCTGCTGGGTAGCAAAAATGACTGCTTCTCAGCTATGACTAGCATACACATCTTCACCCTCTGCTCCAATGGTATTTAAACATGAGACACTCAAGTGCTAGCATCAGTCTCCAATGAGACTCCTGCTGTCCTGTGAAAACTCATGCCTGCGATCAGATAAGCTTAGCCAGAACAGTAGGGAGCAACAGAAGCATGTAAACAGGCACTGCGGAGAGGCAGTGTTTATGGCAGAATCCCAGTCAACAGGACCCACCTCCCAGGAACAACTTAGAGGCTAAACTCACATGGTCAAAGCTTAAAAATCAAATCCCAAATTAAGCCCAAATCAAAACTACAATGTAGGCACAGCCAATTGTCCCTGTTACAGATATAGCAATGAGAGGTATCGTGATTTTACCTTACAAAATGAAAACTGACTCCTGAGATTAACATCCTGAGCACCAAAATGTGGCATGCATCTTCAGAACATAAATAACAGATCTGAATAGCTATGCAGATTCCAGGTGTCTTGTCATGTATTCACAAATGTAGAAATTCTCAGTAACCATTCCACATTTCCCAGCAATATTGATGCATAAGTGTTGAGCAGTAATAACATAAAATGAATTCTTAACAGTTGCTGCATCCGTACATAATATAAACATTATTAAGCTTTCAATAAGTAATAACATAGTCCCAAATGTACAGAAAAATTGAGCAGATTTAGCATAGATGTTCAGGCTTCCACTTGAAAATCACCTACTCAGTACTACTCTTGCCTTGCCCTTTTAGCCAGAGGAGGTTATTTTTTTGAACTGGGAATATACATATAGATACACTATATATATATACACACACACACACACTATTTTTCCCCTTGAAGTTTTAAATCTCTAACGACCTTCAGCGATTTAAGAAATAAAGTAACTACCATAAAAATTGTATCTGTTAAGATAAATGGTCAAAGGGACAATTTGCTGTTAAGAATTTCTTTCCTTCCCATGCTGCTCACTTCATAAATCATAGGACTTGTCAGCCATGTCCTGAGAAAGTTTCAGGCTGTTCTGACTTCAGAATCTCTAAAGACAACTGTAGGCATTTCAACAATAACACAACACTCTGACTCACTGAAATGGGAGGAAGAAGCTTAAAAGAATACTGTGTTTTGTCACAGGAATGCGGCTGCTGTTTCAAGACAGAAATATTCATTACTGTTTGTAGTCCACATTTCCACCTGTAAGGCGTCAACATTCAAAGGTATTTGTACTTCATGAAGTACAGACCCAAAGAAACAGACTTGCATTTAGAAGTTAAAACTACTGCTGCTTGGAAAACTATATGATTCAGTGACATTGAAGCATTCTGGTTGGTTGAACTAATTAGAGCAAGATCATTTAATGGTGCACAGATGAAGACCTTACTGCTATAGAGTGAGTTACAATCTACCTAGTCTGAAAAAAAATTTAAACAGCACACAGACATCCACAAAAATAATTCATTGGAAGGTGATCTACCAAGAAACTAATCCAGGAATGCAATTCAGCTTCCTCTGAATCCTATGTGGACAGAGATACCCGAGATAAAAGAAGAAAAAAAAGTAATGGGACTTGAATTATTCTTAAATTACTGTTTTTTTCTGCAGCATATATCAAACTGGGCTTCATTCCTGAAATTATGAAGTTCTGGTTTTGTTTACTGCATTCAAAAGATGGACATGTCCCCTCTTTGCCTGACAAAGGGAGAAAATATCCTAATCAGCCTGTAGATGTTATCTCCTGCTACACATTGCAATTTTGCTTAGCATAAAGTTAATATGAAACATATATTAGCATTCTATTTGTCGTTAAAAAGATGCACTTACCAATTTGACTTTTCATATTCAAAGACTTCTAATTTATCCTGCTTTATACTCCTTTTCCTCTGTCCTTAACTGTTAGGTAGCTACCTCATTTAGCTGATGAAAGTCTGGGGAGGGATGCAGTGGTTATTTTTTATCTATGAAACAATTATTTTTTTTACTGTGATGAGGTGGGAAGCTCATACAAATCTTCTGATAAAAATATTTTAACAGAGCTTCTCTATCTTTCTTGGTAAAAATTACCTTTTACTTGTATTTTCCTATAAACTTTGAGAAATGGTATAATGTTAATGGTTTTCTGTCTGAACACTAGCATCTTTTTTATTATATTCCTTAGTTTACATTTTTTAAGTAATATGTATCTGCAAATGTACATTTTATTTATATCAGATTTTACATTATTTTTGAGCTATTTTCTTCACCATATGAACATGTTTTTATGGTTTATAACAGCTAATTCTTCCAGCAATCCTAAAATCACAGGAGTTTTCTCTACAGTTGTCTCTGTACAAATAAATCATTCTGGTTTGGCATTTATTTTTCAGTAATGTCTTGGGCAGAGATTTGGGGGGGGGGGTGGGGGGAGAGGATGTTTCAGCTCAAAATTATTCCCAATTGGTACGTATAAAGCTTTTGAACTAGGGACATAACTGAAATCCTGACAAGCCTAACTATAGGTTTATTAAATTAGGTATGAAATTTTTCATTCTGTACTAGGTGGAGGCAGCACGCGCCTCCAAATATAGTGATGTCCAACTATCTGCCAAGACCTGGCCACTGAGAGTAATTTCCAGCTTGAATAATAGTAGGTTTTATCTGAAGCCAATTGCTACTCTGCTGTCTGATCTTAATTGGGAAAGTAAATTTAATTATTTCTCTCCTGAGATGGAATTCAGACTACTCAGATACCCAGGAATATGAAAGCAGAATATTAACTCTGGAAGTTGACTTCCATTGAACCTCCACATGTTGCCAGTGACCCATCACAGCTTACAAAGACCATCACCAGGTAAGACAGACTGCCTATAATAAGCATAGTGGGTTTTACTCAAGTGATTTACAGCAAGGTTTATGGGAAATGATTTTCTGCTATAATTATCCTAGATTGAGTCTTCTGATGAACAACAGCTTTTCAACTCGCATATCTCCAGATATCTTACGTACTTCACAGAGAGACTATGAGGTTTGCACAGCAAAGAAAGCATAGAAGTACTTAAACTATTATTCAACAGTCTGTGACGCAGTTTTAATATTTTTAATATTGTTAAATGAAATTAATGTTTAAAATATTTATCATGAAATGTAAATGAACTGAAGAATTTTATGCCTAAAATGTCAATACAAATGAAAATGTGTCTTATATAATGCCAAAATGCTAGTTTCTTTTGATATTTGGCAAACCTCATCGATAAACACTATCGGCTCTGAAAGGATTTGGTCATAAAATTGTCCTTTCCCCCGCCCCCAACACATCTATCTTACAGACCACCACAAAATCATTCTTATTCAATGACACTGTTATGCAACCACTCTAAAGACAAGGTCATTTACCTAAAGGATACAGAATCCAAAATCTAACAACAATACTTTAAATAGTTAATATGATTAATTATTTCATCACTTTACACAGAAATAAAAGTAATCTGCAATTATGGCTTATCAAATACAGATGGATTTCCTGGAAATACAAGGAATTTTGTGCTTGGCTACTTCAGTGAAACTTAATTATAGGTAGAAAAAAGAAAAATGAGGGAAATTCTCTGGCAAAAGGTGAATTTGTGGGAGATAAAAAGGTCACTGAAGAAATGTTTAGGAAAAGTGACATTTGAAGGATTAAAAAGAAACATTAATGTAATAATGTCATTCCAAGTGAAAAATCATGCGCTAGTAATGTAAGTGTACATTAAGGCATCTCTTTGCTTTCAATGAAGGGCATGAGGGGCTTTTATTCTTAAAATCTGAAGATTATAAAGAAACTTTGAATCTTAAGACAAGATTCTGCAGAGTTTCGCACAATCTTCAGCAGATATACAGGCATGCAATTATGAGACAATCTTGAACTAGAAGTGTTTGATAATCCCATCACTTTATATCTTTTGGAGAAGTTTTCTGCAAAAGTCAATCATTATTGCTCACTTCAGCTGTTCTGAGAATTTCACTTATGGCTTGTGTTTACAAGGGTATAATATAAATATTTTTAAATAACAAATTAAAAAAAAAAAAAAGTGGAGGTTTTTGTCAATGTAGGACACAGTATCCTAGCAAAGGCCATGACTACAGAGCAGGGATAAAGTGACATTGGCCATCACGTGTATGAACTGAATATCTAACTCCTCCTTGCAATGCTACCTGTTCAGTAGATCTCAAAAGATGTGAATTCATTCAACTGCCTTGAAATTCCACTAATTTTGACATTTAGAACCAGCAAGCAATGCTTTAACTCTGAAAGAGTATCTAACCTATATTGGGTAATATAATCAAAACTAACTGATCTCTTTTTACATGCATTAAAAGGCTGTGTTAATATTACACTTGGGGCCATTATAAATGTCTTACATAGCACACATTTAGGATACATCAAAGTTTTATCACAGTCATTATAAAAAAATGTCGCTTCAAACTATTTTTACACTAATAAGATGGTCTTCAGTTGAATAAATTGCAGTTACAGAGTGATTACCACTGTTACAACTTACATTTAGTTCACAGGTTCGAACAGTGATGGATAACATGCAGGGAAAAAAATTAATGCATGATTCAACTTTACAGTTTGTCACTAACCAGGTTGATTTAAGTCATAAGTAAAAGTTGAAATGTCAAATCTACTTGGAAGATATAAGGTAATAGATATTCCGCTTCCTTCTGAAGTGCACAACCAATAACATACTATTATTTATGCAGATAGGATAACACATCCTCTTAGCCCACACTGCAACATATTTTGTCTCAAATTAGCCAGTAAATCACTATTGCAGAAGCTATTAACAATCATAAAGCCTTTTGAGTTTTACAAGGTGTTCATAATGGGCCATTCCATATGATTTATACGAAAAACATGACTCAGCTCTTCAAATGCAACCAATCTATGGACACAGGGCTTGCTGTGTGACCTCTTGTTATCATTGAGATGATATGTAAAACTTAAAGGGTTTTGGCAATCTTTCTAAATGTTAGTCAGACAAATGCAGTGATCAAACACAACACTCAGGGAGTTTCTATTAAAAATGTGTTCACTTTTGATTAATGAGGCTTACACAGAAATGCTCTATTTTAAATGGAACTTAAAGAGGTTTCGGTACTCGATAGGATTAAACTCACCCAGAAGTACTTTAAAACAGGCATGAGCAGTTATGATGCCAGCTACCTGGACCTAGGGACATAGTTCTTCAAAAGATAGAATTTGTTAACTAAACTGGTATCTATTGAATTACAATTAACAAAAGTCCCTGACTTTCATAAATGTGTGTTAACTTGGTGTATTTCAGCTGTTGAAGTGGTCAGGAAACAACGCTTTTTAAACTGAATTGTGCTAAGAAGGTTTCATAGAGGGGTTTTCTTCTGTGCAACTTCTCTGTAATGGAAACATTTGCATTATCTAAAATTTTCTTAACTTCACTCAGGATGATGTACTTTTCTGATCCCACAAGATAGATAAATATAAACTGCTTTACACTTCTAGCTTCCTCCCATCCAGTTAACACTCAGTCTTGTCTTTTGTATGTTTTTCTCGGTTTTTTACAACTTTTTTCTATCATTGCTGCTCAAAGCAACTTATAGGCATGTTATTTTAAACAAAAAGGGATAGTGGAGTTACTGTTCAGATTTTCCCAGTCAACTCCTCTCTACAGCTGCAGCCTGTTTTCACTTCTCAAGAGCAGCTGCTGCAGTTCTAGTCTAATCTACTCATTACCTACCAAAGTGCAGATCTAAGGTGACAAAAACCAGCAGATCTCCTCTTCACAAACTAAATTACAATATTTTATAGACAGTTAAAAGAGAGAGATAATTAGAGAAATAAAAATAACTTTTTGTTAATCTGGAAGAACCTGGAGGTATGATTGTACCAAAGTAACTTTAGAAGTGTTCCAAAAATGAAATTAAGGTAAATAAATTAAAAGTTAAAATCCTACACTTGCTACTTTGAGACTTACTTACTGTACTGACCTTAGTTAGAGAATCAAATAGGAATGAAAAAAAGAGAAAAAAAATCCTAGTTAACAGAAGAAAATTCAAAGGGAACTAAGAGAGGAGTCAATTATAAAACTCGTAGTTAGTGGTTCCAGAATTGTCTGCAGGAGGTTCATAAAAAAAAAAAAAAAGTCAAATGTATGAAATTGAAACCGTCCACGGCATTTATATTCTTAGCACTGCAACAAGCACATTGAACATGGAAAAAGTTTTTTCTTGAAAATATAAGCTTTTCTAATACAGCCTACAGTTCTTGTTCAGAGGGTGGCAAGTGGAGGCACAGCAGAAGGCAAACTATTCCAAACTGTTGTGACTGCAAAGAAAAGAAGTGTTTCCGTATTATTGCATTTTCTTGCTCTGTAAAAGTACTTTGATCGTGCCCTTCTGACATCATCATTAAGATTATTCCAAATCTTACCATTTATATGAGAGTCTATCTGCCCTACTTTGGGAAGTACTTTTTTTGGTAGAGAAAGATGGAAAGGGAGATTTGAATATCTTTGTTCCAAAGAGAAGAAAAAAACAATGTGTGGTGGGAGTAGCTCTGAACCGAGGAAATGCATTCATCGATTCTTATTTCAGAGACCGTAATTAGAAGGAATGAAGATTGACATTGCAACAATTGTCTCTCAAAGTCTCTGTCGGAGTGACATAGAAGGAATTTGGGACCAACATGTTCTAGATATAAGGGGGGGGGGGGGGGGGAAGAGAACAAAGGGGGAAAAAGAGAACAAAGCAAGAAATGTTTTCTGGATTGTATAATCCCCAACTCAATGGTACACTTAAAATATGACAATATGATGGCTTCAGGAGCTACAACCTTCTCATTTATATTACCGCCAAGAGAATACTGTAAGATTCTGAAAACATACCAGATATTCAGGGATAACAAATCTATAAAACATTAAAGAAAATGGTAGTTTCAGAGGTCTGTGGTTGTATGGTTTCTATAGACAACGACATATGCAATGGCTGGTGTCCCTTATGTGGCATATATGACTGAACCCAAAGCATACTTACCCTTCATATAGGTCTGCAAGAATAACCGTAATGTTATGCTTCTGCCTGGGAGATTTGTATCCAATGTTGCCAGAGATCTGTACCATGCAAAAATACACTTTTTTTTTTTTTTTTCCCCTTTATCCTAAAAGCTAACAGTAATACAAGGAATCTTCAGCCTGCTAGCAGTGTCGGACCAATACCAAACCAATAGTTCCTGATATCACTACCTTCCTGCTCATTCACTCCACTTCTACTGTGTGCAAGTTTTCTGTAGCAAATATTCATTGATTTATAGATATCTGCACAAGTCAACTACGAATCACAGATACTTCAGCATGAACACTATAAAATCAAGGATTGTATGTATTTGAGAAGGAAAAAGAAAAAAAAAAAATCAGCATTAGCTGCCATACAATCTCAGACCAGCATTGCTCCATTAGATATGGGAGTCAAGAAAGCAGGGCTGCCTGTTGATGACCTCATCAAGGGTCTGCACACATGGGACAATTTCAACATTAAAAACCATGCAAATCTGCCTCAAATCAAATAGGCAATTATTCTGCTACGTCCATGAATTCTGAGGCAAGTATAATATGATAGTTAGATGTTAATAAACATGTTTCATGGATCTTACCATATCTGATAAAGAAGCTTTCTTTTACTATCTCTTTAAAGTTATTAAATAAAGTAAACTCATATCTGGCTAAATAGGCTTCATGAGTGCTAATCTTAGCCTAAAGCATTCTAATGGATTGACTCTTCCTCAGTAGGGCTATATAAATATTTATAAAGACTTCACACGAAGAGCAGATTTGACACAGGGCTTTAAAAGACTTCTCAACATATACAGAACCTGGAGAAAGAAGAGATTTTAAAGACAATGCAGCTCTTAGCCTTCAAAAAAACCCTCTTAAATTCTGGAGGGTTGGTAACAGCACACAAACACATGTCTGAATCTGCACCAAGATTCACATCAGGGCCACGCTGCCAGCCTTCCAATAGTGATATGTTATGCTTGCAGGCTGCCTTATGAGTAAAAGATTTTCTTCTTACCTGGCCCATCCATTTTTCTTGATAGACATCTTTTTCCATGCCCCTAACAAAGGAAAAAGTGATTATGCTATTTTTCTGACTTCCTTCTAAGTGGAGAAGAACCAGCACTGAAAGCCTACATTCTCCTTTTTTTTTTTTTTTAAAGTCTTTTGCAACACAAATTACATCAGAAAAGTATTTATTTAAATAGCACAGAAGAAAAAGCATGAAATTCTGTCCCCAGTGATAATGCAAATTGTTTCTAGCCACTGCATTGCTGGCAGGATTTTACTACAGATACAAAGGGGTGGCCCTTCAATTTAGGCCCAGAAGTTCAGCCACGGAATAAGTAAATGATTTATTTTATTCCTGCTACAGCAAGTTTCTACCAACTAAAACTATTCCATCACGACAATACTATAGATGATAAAATGGTACACTAGCAATTTAAGCTCTTCTCCATCTTGAGATCAAGTAGCTACCATTTTCAATTTACATGGCATATTAGTATTTGATTAATCTATTTCTTTCAGAGACCATATGAAAGAATAATATTTTCTGCCACACAGAACAGATATATCATGTACTCAGCTAAACACTAGCCCTGATAATGGAGTATTTTCATCATTATTATCAATAGAGGGATTTAAAGAGACTATTCTCATCTTCAGGTAACTATAGTACAGGCAAAATCTTCAGTTGAATCTTTTCTCCACATATAAGCAAAAAAAAAATTAAATCTGATTTTTCAAATTTGCAATAGCTGGTCTATCTACATACAAAATTTTGACACTCCCTGATTGAAAGTAAACTTGAAATTAACTTCTGTGAACCTTCTTTGGGATCACTGGACAGTCTAGATTGCAACATAATTGCTTCCCAGCTGTAAAACTGCAAAGAATATTAGGCATGCGCCTTGTTCTCACAGACCACACCAGCCCTCATGTTAACTTCACTGTACCAGTATTACACAAGATTTATAGGGCTCAAATTAGTGCATTTTAGGTTTAATTAGAGCTCCATAAATTTTCAGTAGTCCTACTATGACACTGCCTCAGCCAGTGATTGTTGGTTTCCCCTGCATTCTGGGCAGAAGGTAGAAGTCCAGGCTGTAAAGGACAAGACAACCATTGGCTCTGTATACAGCAGTTTTTACAAGCCAAACCATATTCCACTAGGAGTTTATCAAATCAAAAAATAGACTTCCCACTTGCCAAAATATGACCTCAAGAGGACAAGCCAAGTAAGTTCTCCACCAACAACATATCTATTCATTTCTGCTTGGGGGGGAGGTGGAGAAGAGGGCGGAGAAAAAGAGCACTTTGCATAAACAACAATTTTTCAGAAGTTCTCTTGAGAGAAAATGGTAAAATATAGGGGGAGAAAAAAAGACCCAAAAGCTATGTTGCTGTTGCCTTGAAATCAAGAAGTTGCTATGAAAAATAACACCTCTAGTTTCATGTTCAAAAATAAATCAGGAAAATAAAATCCATTCTATTCTTTTTCTTTCCTTACTTTGCAGCTTTCAATGGCCTTGCAGTAATGCTTCCCAGAAAGTTAGGTGCGTCCTTTACTGAGAAACCATTCTAGTCTGGTATGCAAACTCAATTTAAAGATATTTTTCTATTCACAATCTGAATTATTTTCTCACCTCGTAAGAATTCTCTACTGTTAAACAGTAAAATCCAAAGTACTCCTAGCAGCAAATTACTTGTATAGCTGCTGCTGAAAATATTGCTGATGCAATTTTTTTTATATATTTAGAGAATTCTTGTTTGTTTGTTTTGAAACTAGAATCACATGTGCAGATATTTTAATGAGTTCTGCTTTGGAAAGACCATTTGACATGGCACAGATCTATGTTTGCTTCTCTTGCTCACATTGACAGAGCAGACTACTTCAGAGTCTACTCAACAGGAGTAAAAGTGGATTCAAAGGTTTTCTTCATATGAAAGAATTTTGTGCCACACATACAGTGCTTTTGCCTAGTCCTGTTTTAGCATTCCACCTTTCAAAATTGCACACAACATCTTTGACTCATTATTTAGAAGTAAATAGCACTGCAGAGTCCTATTCATACCATAAAGATATGAAAAATCATCACATAAGAGGAAGGGAAAAAGCTGGGGGACATTATACAAAAATAACATAGTTATAAATTTGAGCAGACCTGGGGCAATGGATTAATATTGTGGCCTGTTAAACATCTCTGAAACAATATACAATATGAAACAAAGCACACAAGTCCCGCCAAAATGCATGCAAAAGTGAGCAAGTTCTCCAAGAGTAGCTCTAAGACCCAGCAGCACGGATGTTTTATGCTTTATGTTCAACAATCCAATGGACTTGACCTGTAGCTAACTGCAAAGCATACAAGTGACATCCTGTTTCAAACTCAGGAATGCTATTTTTCCACAGAACTATGTACAGTTTCTTCCAGTTAGTGCTTGATGAGAACAGGTAGAACAGGAACATTCCTCACCTCTACCACTCCATTCTTTTTCCTAGGGAGACTACTGCTTTCCTGTTAGTACCTCCACCTTTCACTTTAAAACAAATATTTAGTTCACGTTTTCCATTGGCAACTAATAATAATAATAGGCTGACTGCTTACACATATCTAAACGTGCTACGTAAATTTCCCATCATTGGTGATTAGGTAGTACCTGTATACCATAGCAACACACGCTTAGTGGAAAATAACAAAAGCAACACAAAATGCAAAACTATTAGTTTCATATAGATGCAAAACTTCACAGTGAGAGCCACAAGCTGCAATCTGGGGGCAAAATAATAGCAGGGAAAAAAATATCAGAATGCTATAATAAAAAGATGACCCCAATCCACAGACTTATGCTAGAGTGGATCCACTTCCTTGCTTACAAGAAGTACCAGTTGAACTCCGTCACATTGACATAATACCATTGGAGCAGGATCCTGACTCCACATCATGACTGGACATAGTTGTGTATTAGTTCAATAAAACATTTTTCTTCCTCATTCATGTACTTTCTGTATATATTCACACTAATAGTCCTTTTGATAAAACCCTCAGGAAAATAATTAACTTTAATAGCTCTTCTGCAGCTAAAGCTGCACAACTGGGTGGCAAATAAAAACGAGCTTTCTACAGCAAAACTTACATCTTCAAAAGAATTATAAGGAAAAAAAGAAAAAGATTACAGGTTCAGCACTGCTTCTGAGGTAAAAATGTACATTTGTTATAAATGTATCAAATCTTCTAAAAACTACACCCATTGAAACTTCATATTTAGGGTGATTTGCTTTCCAAATCATATAGACAGCACAGTTGTGTACAATCTTTAAACAAGTACAACCACAGAGAAATGCTGAGAGATTTAAGAGAAATAAAAGCATGATCAGCTAGCTTGTAATCTTCTTTTCTCTTATTCTCCTCCCTATAGCTGCATTAAATTGCCTGTTGAGAACAATAACATATTTGTGCTTTTATAGGTAGAATGATTTGTACTATGTAAAGATTTGGCTAACAGAGCAAAGATGCATTCACACTGAGCTGGATTACATGCTGTTAATAATTTTCTGGATGCTCTAGGGGACCTATAATTCTGGAGGACTACAGATTAGCATTTGAATATATGCTTTGTAGTACATCTCAAAGCAGACTTTTTTAATTTACTTTTTGCCATTTTTCTAGAACCACACTAACCAGAAATCAAATCATCGAAAGCATTTTGGAGGAAAAAGTATACCACAATCAAGTTTTTATCCCCCACCCCCACACACTCTTAAGAGTACATAGAAAATCTGTCTTTTCCCAACTCCCACACCATTTCAATAGCTTTCATTAGAATGTCAGACTACCTAGAATATGTGATCAGGCTTGCAGTACTGTTCTATGCATGTTGAACAAATGGGTAACTCAGCAAGCAAACTAGAATCTGTTGTTCTGAATAAAAGCTCAAGGTATCTAGAAAGCTAGTTTTGCTGTGGGCTAGTTTCTGTTTCAGAAAGTAATCTTAAAATACTTTATTTTAACAAAATTAATAAAATACCGCGCATTGCAAAGAAATATCCCTCAAAAATATGCTAACATATTTTTGTTATTAAGCATAAACTTCAGTGTAGACCAGACTCCCGTATTTCTGTTTTCACAAAGCACTGAACTCTTTTGGCCACCATTTGCTAAACATTGAAATCCTTTGTAAACTGTGTATGTCTTTTCATAATTTTTGAAATACTTAGTACTTCAGTCTTAAAGTATGTGACTCCCTAATAAACATTATATTCTCAGACAAATTCAACTGGGAAGCATACTGTAGTGCTTCTTATTTAATAAATTACTTTTCTTAGCATTATAAGGTTCACCTAGCAAGTACACATTCACTGGACAAAATATACTTTTCATGACCTTTGGTCCTCAGTTATAATTAGTTGTCTGGTCCCAGTTGCTTACAGTGTAAACAAAGACTGATAAACCCACGTTGGCTGCATGTATTTATTACATTACAACACAGCTGCCAACTGTCTAACCATTCTAATAAAAAACTATTTTCTAAGGTTTATGTTTTATTGCATGCATGACTCCCTTATTGGTTAGCATTTTGGAGTTGTGGAAAAGGTTATGAATTTAGAAACTGACTGCATTCATATCATATTTAAAACTTAATGCTATTTTATTAAAGACATATGGGCCTCCAAAGTACACATATTAAATGTCATGTAAGAAAAGTAGCAGTTTAAATCATGGTCAAATTCATTTTTGACGTGACTCCTGAGGCTTCCCAAGATCTGAACTATTTCTTTGTAAATCTGGCAGTTTAACCACACTCATAAATCACTTTCAAAGCATATTATTTCTTAATTTTACTGCATTAGAGAGCATTTGGCCTACACAGTGAACTGTTTGTAATCGTTATGTGAACAAAGTTGAATATTTAGTCTTACAATGTGGGAAGAAAAAAAAAAGTCTTAATTTCTCAATCCTGAATTTACTTCTTATTTTAACCCAAGCAATCCATTTCCTAACGAAACTTGCCAGAGCAAAATATGTAGGACAGTTTGCTGTATTGACATAACAGAAAACTTCATCTCCTTCTGCTTCAAGCTAATAAATTAGAAACACAAAGGCAATGGTAATTTAATTATTAAGCAAATATCCCACATGTTCTTTTACAAGAAAGAATGCCTAAGGTTTTCAAGCCCCACCAAGGTTGAAAGTGAAACGAATCATCTTTGGGACAACGCACATGCGTTTACTAGGTGCCTTGATATAAGGACATTTGATTCATTAGAACTGAAGCATACCTTAAATACACTTAAAAATTAAATGGACATAACTTAAGGACCCATTCCATGCCTGCTAAAGTCACAAGAAGCCTTAGCTCCAAAACAGACCATTCACTGAACAGGATTCAAAGCAATGCCATTTTTGAAACACGATTGAAGTTTTCTGTACTTATCAGAGAAGTTCCTAATGGCAGAGGAGGCTTCATTCAAAACTGGGTAAGATTTTCAATGGCCAACCTGATTAGGACAAGGTATAATTAGCACTGTGTTCTGCAACCAGACACAGAATTCAGTAAAATTATTCTCCCTGTATTTTAACACAATGAGGTTAGCATCGGCCTCAACTAACATTCAGGAGCTGGAACCAGAATCTGTAAGTTCAATGTGATTTTAAGGAAGCAGATAAAACTTTGCTGTTCCTTTCGTCTTTGACAAAGGGAGAAGTTTTAGAAATTCATTAGGCAAAAAAGTTCAGAATTTCTTACAAAAGATCCCTTTGGCCTATTCATTTCTGGTAAGGGTGGAGACAAGGAGAGAAATATTAGTCCTCCTCTGAAAAAAATATTATTAATCCTTTTTCCTGAAATAACTCATAAACCAGCTACAAATTGGTCATGTTCTTAGTCATTAATGAAAAGAGAATGACTGATATGCTTGAGCTTTTAAGAGATGACCTCATCACTACCAGCCCTATATGCCTCTTGGACCACACTCTGGCTGATGCTGGTGCAGGGGAGGATTATTATTATAATGCTCTGGTGTTTTGACCTGTCAATATTTTACAGCACACAGTCTCTCTTTTAGCGCAACAGGAAAGGCAGGATTGAGCTGCTTAAACACAAGCTTCTACTGCCATTTTAGCCACCCTACAGCATCTGGGTCTGGCCTCCCATGGTGGCTCCAGAAAAGCTTGCATCTCCCATAGATACTTATCTGCCAGCCATACAGGGACCCACTGTATACTTTAGGGTATTTGAATTGGCACTGGACTGCTATTTTTAGGCACTTGCACTGTTTCCAAAGTGATTAGAAATATTAGCCAATACCAGGTGCATTCATTTTGTTCCTGTCCTCTTATTCCATCCATCAAATTTGACTGTGGCAACACTATAAACGACCTAGCATTCATTTCACAACAAGATGCTATATGATGTGGTTGCACCACAGTTTATATGACAAAGACATGGTCCTTTATCCCCCGATCTTTAGGTCTTCACACCTGAACTTGTAACCTGCAGATCGCTGTAGACTGTTCTTTTTGACCACGATCCCACTGATATCAAAACTAAACACATGGAAGAAAAAATCCACTTCTGTAGATTCAGGGACTACAGATATCATTAAAAATGTCATCGTGCAACCAAAAACATTTTGCTAACGGCAAGCAAAAACAAATACTAGGGGAACAACAATTTGCAGAGAATGACATGTTGAAGGCACTCTATTTCTTATTTGTTTATTTACTTCTTTGGTCTGGATATAAAAACTTCACTACCACAAAGTTGTTGACTACATCATAAGAGAAAGTTTCTGAAAAGATTTACATTAATGAAGGAAAGTAGTACTTTAAGGCTGAAAAGAAGAAAAAGTAATCATTTGAATCACAAAGATCCGGTAAAATGCTCCAATTAAATACTTTCTGTTCAGTTTCCATGCTCTCTATGAATCAAGGAGATGGGAAGAAGGCAAGAAGAATTAAGCAGGAAATTGAAAGCAGAGAAATAGAAAAGTACAGTGAAATACAGAAAAATTACCCTGTAAACACCAGGGAAAGCTTTCAGTAATGTAAATCCTAGTATTTACCAACAAGAGAAGAGACTACTGAAAAACAGAAGAATACACAGAGATGTAATGACAACAACTATAATAATCTATATAATGTGACTTGCAATTATTCATTTCATGGATGTCAAATTGAACATGCATGTTCAATTAAACTATTCTTATTATCTAAAACTCTATAACTTCTTCAGAATATCAGGAACCTAAAACTATGTGGCAACATAACTTAGTGCGAAAGAACAAGTCATAACTGTGATAGCATGATATAGAAAAGTATTTTAAAGTTCATACAATGTTGCTTGGTATGAGAGAATCACGTTTCTAAAAACCATGCAGTATAACCTCTGCCAGGGAGGATGGCAATGAATTTGGTTAAGTTGACATAAAATACAACTCTGTTTATGTCATGATCTTCCTGACAGCATGTTGTCCCTTACTGCAAGATACACTACTGAGAAGTTCACAACAACAAATTATTGTTGTCTTCATTTGCAATGGCCCTTGTGACCACTGCATTTATCTCTAACAACTGGTGATCTTTTGATGGGTTAGTGAAACAGTGAAGCCAGGTGCTAACACAACATACATATACACTGCAGCGCTTGCTGTGAAAACTATATGACATCCAATCATAGTCAAAACGAGCAATAAATATAAACTCAGCCAAGACAGTTCTTTCCAACTTTCGAACTAGGTGCTTCACATCTACAAAATTACCAGTAGACCCTTTGGTAGTGGTAGTTTGCCACTGATTTTCTCTGTTAGAAATCTTACTGTGACAAGCAGCTTTCAGGAGGGAAAAGAAAAAGTTATAGTTGGACCTCTGTTTCATGGCTAGCAATTAACGTATACTCTAACCATCACACTTAAGACTGCTACTATTTTAATGGGAATGACTCATCAACGTGATTGAGAGTACATGAGACACATAGTGCCTCAAAGTCCGGGGCACTAGGAAAAATCACCTATAGGAACAAAAGAATATATATAAACTGGCCCAGAGTTTTGCCAATGCCATATTAAATACTTTTTTTTTTTTTTTGACAAAATGCAACATACAAATAATTCCTATGCCTAACAGTGGTGTCATCTGATAATGAGATCCACCGCATCAGTTTTTCTGGAAAGAGGAATTACAGAAGAGTGCAGTGAGCTCTGCTTATACAGCAGTAGTGTTTCCATTTCCAAAAGAAAAACAAACAAAATTTATAGGATAAAATTCTAGCCATATTGATCCATTGGGAATTTAAACCAATCATGATTCTTGCCCTGTGGTCTGATATCCTGAATCGCATTTTGTTAAGTAGCCTGAACAGGATGATCACCAGACAAAAGCCAGGCCATATGCTTGCAACATCTAATAATTGAAGTTTCCATAGTTCTGAACCCACAAATAGAAAAAAAAAAATTAAAAAAAATTAATAACAGCAGTAACAAACAAGTTGTCATGCTAGCTTCTTCAGTTAAATGGATGTGTTAATGATATATAGTGCCTATTGCCATTCATCAGAGAATCTCCAAGTGCTTTACAAATATTAAATAAGTCTTACAAAGGGATCAGTTTGCTCACTACTACTGAAAGACAGACACCTTTCAGGTGCAAAGTAGCAGCTGGTTAACTAGCACACTGCAACACCACATAACAGTTTAGGGCAGAAGGTGGAGAAGAATGCCTTCGTAAATTGAGACTGCAGAGAAATCCATGGGGGCAGAATGTAATTACCTGAATTGGAATCAGGCCAGGGCTCCAGGAGTAACACCCCTTCCTATGTGAAAAGTGCATTGGGATCATTAATGGCTAAAAGGACACTGGCTTCATGACAATCATATACTTTTTTTTTTTTTAAAGGAATAATTTTAGGAAAGAGACATCACCTTTTGCATTCTGTATCTTCAATAGCAATTAAATAATGCAATGTAGCCTACAGAATACCTTCCCAAAGAACTAAATATATACCAGTTTTTCAAGAATTATCACAAGAACAGACAATGAAGAGTCTTTCCCCCTACTCTAACTCACATATGACCCACATGTGTCTATTCTTCCTCTTTTACATTACAGCAGGCTAAGCAAAGAGAATACATTCCTTTGCTATTTCGGCAGCTGCATGTTTGCAGCTCAGTCCCCACTGTTTAAACTCATTGCTTTTCTCTCATTTAGTGATTGAGGTTCTTTCTCGCTAATCATGTGACCTGTCATATGTTAAGACACAAAATACAGCAACAACAAAAAAAAATCAACTCCTTTTAAATGTCTTAGCTTGCAGATTCAAGTATTGCATGTGAGCTGCTTACTTTCCAAGCTCCTCGTAGCTCAGATTCTCATCTTCAACTTTACTATCATTACCTGTCTTTGCTTCCTCTTTGGCTACTGACCCTTCTCTTCCCTCTGCCTTTTCCCAAGCCTGCCTTTCAGTTTGCTTTAACACAGCTGCCCTTGCAGGCACTTTGAAAACTCTTTACTGACTGGCCTTAGCAGACTGCTGTAGATCCTGTTATTAATTCCACCTTTTCCAGGAGCAAGAGCTTCCTCATATGATGCACAAATTCACAGCCAGATCAAGTTTACTGTTAGGTTTCTTCACTAGGACAACAGGCTATGTAGCAAGCACGACACTGGTCTGCTATTGATCATACGCAAAGACAGTAGGATCGATTGCATGACAATTTCAACCAAAGCATGTAGTCTATGGCTCTCCTTCATATGCGCATTTAATTTGACACATAAACAAAGGAAATGTAAAAGAACATATTGCTAATTACTGAATTATTTCATCCAAATACTGAATTATATCATCCAAAGACTACATATTAGGCAAGATCCAAACTACAGTAGCACTGCTTGCTGACCTGTATCCTTATATACCGTATGTGTGTGTTCACAGGTCCATATATCATTCTCCACAGTCTCTTGCAGGTGTCTTCTACAGAACTTCATTAACCATTTGATGAACTACCAGCTTTCTGCTTATTAGTCTTGTATATAACTTTTCAGTCACACCCTTAAGCGCCTTATCACTTGCACAGCTACAATAATTAGATTTCCCATTTCTTAAAATCTCATGTCACTAATTTACCCTAGAAACATCATGAGATGTGTTAGCAGATTTTATCTCTCAACATTGAATCAAGACATATCCATATTTTGGGAACTGATTTTTTGTTGCTGCAAAAAATGAGGACTTCTTTAGTGACCTTTTTAAAGTCTTCTGAACAAAGTATTCTTGAATTTATGACTCAAATTCCATTTCTGGATTCACTGTATTTTGTGGTGAGCTCACACACATACACATACCAGACGGCTATTATTGTAATGTGACTATGGAGGGGACACACAGATATTCTCAGAGAGACAGAAAATAACTATTTGATGTTTCAAGGATTGGATCATATCCAAAAGTTTCTTCTGTTGTTCTTTTCAAGTAATTGGATAATACAAACATACAAGAATCTAAACTTCCAAATTAAATAAAAAAAAAAAAAAAAAATGTGGACCAGTATACCATAAGGAATTGGAAAAAAGAAGGAAAAATCTAAGGTCATCTCTCAGTTCTCCAACACCTCGATCGTTTCTTAATGTTGGAATTTCACAATGCTTTTCTTATTCCAACACACTAATCATCATACCTATTCCCCTGTAGGCCAAAGAAAGGCTTAGGTTCGAGATATCATGCCACAGTTTTAAGAAAGGAAGTAAAATCCACCAGTCGGGGGGGGGGGGGGGGGGACGGGACACAAAAAAAACCCCACACCAAATGTTATTCGCACACAATTATTTCATAAAATTTTTATATAGCTATGTTTGCTTACATTTGTTTTGGATCATGGGCTTTGTTTGAGATAATGGGAGTTTTAAAATGAAAATTTTTAAATGACTGAACTTAGCTCTGTCAGCTTAGTTCTAGGAAGCACCACTCTTGTATCTGGCAGACCCTACTCAGCAACATTTTCTTCTAAACCACCAAAGTGTTCATACGTAGAAATATAAATTCTGGTGCTTTTTTTCCCCCCAATTATTCTTTAATCCTAATTTTGATTAGTCATAGGGGATTATGGACCCATCATGTAATGGACTTTTGCTTAAAATACTTAAACTTTCCAAGAACAAAATGGATACACTTCAGTGTGCCAAATAGCAGCATGACTGCTACAACGTCTTTGAAGGCAACATTACTTCCTGCATCGCAGTCTAGGTTGGGGTCTTAAATTCATGACAATGTTCTGGTTTAGTGTGGGAAACCTTGATCTCTGGATGGTAAGAAACCCTGTTATGCAGAAGCTCTCTCAAAGAGGTATCTTACTAGCTAGTAGTTCATTGACACAATGATTCCTTACACTTTAGAAGCCCTTTGCTCTGTATCTACTTCAAATGCTGTAAGTTCATAAGCCAAGATCTCTACACAATGGTGCTAGTAAAAGGCAAAAAAAAAGTGAGCAATATAGATGTTCTCCAAAGGTTTATCTGTCACCTTTTATTTACTTTTTAAAACCATTCCTATTTTCCTAATTTCAGGGGGGGTGGAAAAAGGTCCATGAGATGCATTAGCAAAAGTGCCTTGCCTAAATTCTTGGAAACACATAGGATACATCTATTTAAGAAAAATATGATTTCTGTCAAATAGTTAAGGACAAAAATTACTAAAATCACTCCTTATGCATTTTGATTTTAGTAGAATTTGAAAAAGCATATCAACAATATGAGCTTAAACACAAGAATGCTGAAAATGATCTGAAAGCAACACTGTAGATTTTAGTTCATCTTATTTCTTAAAGCTGTACTGCCTAAATATTTAGTTTTCACATCATAATAAAATAATCTCCCTCTATTCTCCAAGTGATAGTGTGAGCAAGAATCACATATAATCATTACATGAAACACAGATATTAGACTTGCCTTTATGCTTAAGTGTCTCCGTTTTATTTCCTTAGAGAACAAATGCTATGTCAGGTTTTATAATAACATGTGATGAAAACAATGCCTCTGGGGGGGGGGGGAATTCAAAACACCTACACTGCCATCTTTTGTTGTACAGAGTTTCCTTTATAACCAAGTGGACAAGATGCTCTTGGTAAAGTTGCAAAAAAGCAGAATAACTCCGCACAGTATTAAGTTAGGTACTTGGAAGGATACCCATGGATACCCACTGATGATTTGGTCCTATAAGCTGTGAGACCGTTACATGTGACTAATGCACACTGCTTGCTTTTACCACTATAAATAAAACTAATAAAAATGTTAACCTTAAAAATGCAGTAAGCTAAAAAATAGTTTTTGGGCAGAGGGGTTGAAAAATACTGGGAAATATAGGTATTTTATAAAAGCAAGTGCATTGACCCAGTATTAACCAATTAAATTTATATTTAAAGAGACCTGTGACAGCGTGTATCTATTCATGGCACCATACTTTAGATATAACGAATATATCCACATTTTATCATCTAGATTAAATGACCATGAATATAGACCTTTAAAACATGAAATTATGATGTGCTTTGATACATCATAATTTCATTTTGTTTACTTATATCATATGCAATGTAAAAATGTGGACTCTTAAAATGCATTCTCAAATCACATTCTGTTTTGCTTCTCTAAGTTTTAAAGATGAAACAGTTGGAAGCACAATTCTTACACCTGTAATCCAAAGAAGGGTACAGTTTTAAATAATTATGTCAAGAAATGACAACTGTATTCTTTGTAGAAGCAGGGATGAATAATTACAAAGCTAGGATGTAATTAAGCAATTTTGACTGTCGTATTCTTGAGCTGTCTTTCTGATGTGAAGTGCTGTCATGCCCAGAAACACACTTCACACTGGACAGGCATCTTCCACTTTGATCCACACTTATGCCAGTGAAATGAGGTCGTGGTCTGGTCATTAAACAAGGCTTCCTCATCTGGCTCAATGCCTCTTATCCAGCCAGGCTTACCCAATCTTTATTAAAATCAGGCATGATACAATGTTCAATATTTTGACAAAAGAAAGCATAAACATCACAGAATAATGAAGTTTAGCTCACTTACATAGCGAGATGGAACACTGCATTGTAACATTAAACTGTTTTCTAATAAATGACTGCATCTTTCCATAAGACAGTCATATCACAAACAGATGCATTTTAAACAAAGGATGAAATGAAGCAAAGCACAAGGAAGTGCAGTGTTCTGTTAAAAAAAAATGAAAAAAGAGGGGAAAATGAAGGTAAAAAAATTTATACAAAATAAAATATTTATGACTTAGTGATGACTAGTGATTGCTAGATACTTTTGCATTTGAGTAAACACAAGCTAGTCAGATGGAAATTTCTTGCTTTTATTCTCATTTTGTGTATTTTTTCTTGGTGGGGTATTTTGCTCTCCCAAATATTTCATGTCAAGACAAAAATGAAAACAACTCCCCATATCACAGCCTCTTTAGATCATCAGTCTGCTTTTTATGCTGAATAAGCCATACCATCTCCTGCTTGTCACAATGGAGGAAAAAAACCCACCCCACCTAACTTAGTATTTTTGGTGTTGGTTTGGTTTTGTTTTTTTCTTGAAAAAGCAAGTCTGATAGGCTCACTGTTGTAGCTACATCTGGCAGAACAACATTTTCCTGTGGCATCCACCAACATCAATACTAATCGCTCCAAGTCCATTCCTGGCAAGCATAGGCTGACACAGAGGCTACTACCTTAGGGGGAAGGAAAAAAGCATTCTTAGGAAGTTCATTATCAGCAGGGTCTTATATCACTAGGTCAACTTCTCAAGGAGTTTTTCTGATGACCAATACTGGATGTGCTGCAGTCTTCCTCTTAGTTTGGATCAAGGTCTATTCTCCTCTAACTAGCTTCAGAAAGCTTAGAATATATTACCACCGTCTGTTAGATTTGGCTGAAGCTGGTCAAAAATCTCAGCTATATGGGAGGGAAACTAATAAACAGAGAGCATAAGATTCAGGAAACCTGAAGGCTGAAGAA
Organism: Balearica regulorum gibbericeps; assembly: GCF_011004875.1. NCBI lineage: Eukaryota > Metazoa > Chordata > Aves > Gruiformes > Gruidae > Balearica > Balearica regulorum. Next base: position 25,334,630 of record NC_046190.1, on the reverse strand, counting down.
TTTTTTAAAAAAAATAATTATGTATTCAATATATAACATATGATAGAATTTGAAAGTATAGTTATTGTGCACATCATCTTTGTGATATATAGAGGAAGTCTGTCTGTTATGGTCTTTAAGTATAGCTATAAATAGCTATATACTTACATATATAAATAGCTATATAGCTATATATATCTGCATCTGAAAACATATGCAGAGAGGACTGTGAGTGTTCTCAGACATAAAAAGAGCTTGCATGAATGCATACTACAAGCATGAATATCGTAGGAAATAAGCACAAATTCAAAACAATTTTAAGACGTTTATAATCTGTTCTGCATCCAATTTAATATTTATTTTAAATTAGACACTTCTGTAATAAGTATATAATATTGTATGATGAGGGTAATTTTGTAGCACCTTAAGAAGCATTAATTCATGCCATGAAAAGCATTTACAATGATTTTACCATCAGCAATTTGTACCAAACCATTTATAAAGAAGAAGAACAAAAAAAACCTTTAGTATGGCAATAACAACAGTAAATTTGAGCCTTCTGCAAATTTGCTGAAATAACCATATGTTTTATCATAAGACTTCAGTGGCTAAATAATTCAAAGCTATACAAAAGTTTCAATTACAGATATAAAAGATAAAGATGTTATCCATACTTTTGTGAAGTAATTTACCCTTAGCTATTGACTTAAAAAGAGGCTTCATCCAGAAAAGGAACTTTGAATTTAAGAAACAGACACTTTTTTTTTCTTCTCTTGCACTATTAAGTTGGTTAAAATTCAAAGAGGAGACTCCTAAATGAAAAACCTAATCGGTAATAAAATTTAAAAAACCCGCAAACCAACCCAGAAACAAACAAAAAAACCCACTTCACCAGATTCAAAATCTGATTAGATAATGCTGTTGCATTTGGCCAGATTCAGCAAAGATGGTTTGCTGTGAATAAGATATCCACAATAGCTTAGAAATAGATTATTTCATTTATTACATATATGAAGCTGCAATAACTAAAGGCAATGGTAAACAATGTATCAAAGCTACGCTTGTATCAGAACTGTTAACATTTTAATAGTTATAAATGAATCAGTCTGAATTAATTTGTTATGCGTTGCAATTGTACTTGTGATAATGCATTTATCTAGCAACGCTGTTATGCTACCAAACAGTGCATTTCCATAACTGCTACATTATTATTCAGCATTATTGGAAATCTGCAATAAATTATTGATGGTATATTTTAGAGAACAAAACAGCAAACAGAAAGCAAGTAGACTGAAAACTTATGTGGAGTTTTAAGAAAGATCTGCAGCACTAGAACACTCCGAAGCTCAGATTGCTGTTATCGTGTATCGATCAACAATGGAAAAAGAAGGTAAAGTGGAGAATTCACATTCGCATTCTGTTTGCATCAGCAGCATGCAGTATGCCCAGAGTTGATGCAAGTGTTATCAAAAGCTCAGATTACTGAAACTGTCTTTCTGATGTTGTCAATGCTTATTAGCAGGACATCACATTAAGTAACATCATACAAAATTAGAATCAGCTGGTCCACTAAATGCCAATAAACACCAAAGGTGTGAGCTCTGCGACAGACATTTGTGTTTTACATCCAAGGCAGGGGACAACTTGTCAGAAAAATTGCATTCTTTCACAAAAGCATATCACACAGTTGTTACATATCTTTAGACAGGGTAAAAATATTTCTTTAAGCTCAGTGACACATATTAGTTACTTTGTTATACGAAACAGGTTGGAAACCAGAAATTTGATAACATAACCACAGTCCATTAACCAGATGCAACAGTAAAGTTTGATATTAAGCCACAGAAAAATTACGAAGGCTTTTGTCCCTCACCTGACCACATTCACCAGTCCTTTCATTTGAAAAGTTTGTCTGCTAGTTTAGCGAAAGACACAGCCAAGCTTTTGGAGTTATTTTAAAACAGTGTTAATGAATGACATTGTTCTTATTTCTTCCATTTACTCTCCTACCTTAGCATCCTTGGGCTTAACCACTTTCATGAAGGCACCTCTTACCAGGGCTTCCTCTCTCTCCCTCCTGGTTACTTTCCGAGTATCAAGAAATTTCAGGTTAGTCAATTTGTGCAGGACAAAATACCTGACAGACAGCGAAATGCACACAGTTAAAATCCAGTAGTAAACAAAGACATACTCACAGACTAAATGACTGAAATATGACAGCAATAAAGAGCAAGAGCCTTTGCTTCCTGTGTCTGATCACCTTTTTCACACAATGTAGCTTATGTAAAGAGTTGTTATACTTTACTCTCTCAAATGAAGCTTGTTATAAGTTGCCCATAACAACGGAATGGTGGATGGATCAAACATACAAGAAAATTATCATCATGGGCATGTGTGTTCTCTGTAACAGTGAGGAACAATGTATACCCAGAAATAGAATAAATTGGAAATTGTTCTGAATTGCCAGTTTGGAAAAGGGACTTTTGAGTGAATCCAAAGATTTCATCCCACATTGCAGGGGAAAACCACTCTGAGACACAGGAAACTGCCACCTATCTTCTCTGAAAGAACTGTCAGAAAACATTCATTTGCCAACACTTCTTCAGATTTTTATTATATTTTCCTAAAACCACAATGATCAGCAAATCAGCAAGGAGCACAATTTGCCTTCTAACGTACATCCTAAAACACCATCCTTTGTCTTGAAAGAAGTGTATGTCAGTATTCAAAACTCTTAATGTTGAAAAAAAAGAAATAATTGGTCAAGAGAAAGCATGGAGAGTTATTCCAGGTGTCTGCTATTCCAGGACTACATTTTGACACATGTATCATTTGGAAGGAGAATTACAATTTGGTCCTTTCAGAGAGACAAGGTTTCCTTACAACATATGGATCCCAGCTCAGGATTAAATGCAGAAGCACAAAGGGAGAGATTATTTTTATGAAAAATATTTTAAGAATTCAAAGTTCTTTTTAGGATGCATCAGTACTGTGTTCTATTTATCCTTTCTACTTAAAGTACAGCAGCTTTTTAGCCTCAGAAAAATACCATTGCCTCCATGCTTGCAGAGAGAGAGAACATGGCAGATCGGAAACAAAGTAAGGCACATCAAAATATCTAACCACCTCAAGTACATGTTATTTACATTTAGTCAACCAAATGTGAAGCAGACGTTGCAAAGCAAGGGACATGCCAGACTTTTCCTGGCAGGGGGTAGAAAGGTGATTGATAATGTTCCCCATGCCTAGCTGCTTTGCAAAAAACTCCAGTCAGTCAGAGAGCCTCCTAATCATCCCAATCCCTCTGGTACTGGGAGGAAGAAATAGAAGTAGTAGAAAACTCTGCATAATATAACATTTTGCAAAAGAACAGTACACAAAAAATGTGTTTTAAAAGGTAAGAGTTATCTTATAATACTGTTCTCAAGACCAGTTAAACATGTGAAAAAGACTCTAAGACCCCCCTTCTACAACCAAGCAAAACTTAATGCTGCAAATAAACCTTTCCGTCAAGTACACCTTTCCTCTGATGCAGCGGCTTCGTAAATTGTTAACAAATGAACTGAAAATGCTCAGTACTGAAATGCTCGGACAATTTAAACGTGAATCCTCCATCTATGACTTTCAACTACATTAGAAGAAGAGAGAGAGAGTGACCCTACAAAACAGAACATGTCCTAAGACCATTTATTCAACAACAGCTACAGGTCTACGAGACTGACACATTCTCGGATGCCACCCAGCTCTCCTGGCTGCCCTTCCAGTCCTGCCTGGCATTTTGCTGGCCCCTGTCTTTCAGTGGAGGAGCAGCTATCCATCTTGCATTACTGGCAGAAAAGCTCTGATGACAACAGATTCTTTCAAATGAAGACATGTACAGAAGGAAACAATATGTCAAGAGTGAAGAAGAGTGAAGCTAAAAATGAGTAAAGACACCCACTAAGTGTAGGGTGAGAAAAGATGAATATTCAGGTGAAGAAAACATCGGTATTAGAAAATCAGCAAATGTTTAATGATGGAATGAAATATGCCATCAAAAAGCAGGCTGCAACAAAAATGACAACAGACTAAGACAGCACTGTCATCTATGCTGACTTTGGATCACAGCCCTAATGTCAGTCTCTCAATCATTTCAAAAGAGCTTAAAATTATAATAGCATTCCTTGCTACAAATGTATTTTTGTATTTTTAAGCTATCCTGACTGCACTTCAAAAAACAGAGTGAGCACCAGTACTTGCCAATGCCAAAAACAAAACCAAAAAAACGCTCCTACATAAACTAAACAGCAAACTACACCGCGAGTCACAGGTTTGGGGTTGATTTGTTTTTTAAACTTGCACTCCCTTAAGGAGAGCAAATATTAGAAAGTAAGTACCATAAAGGTTATCACACCAGTAGAACAAAGGTATGTCAGTGATTAATTCTTTTAAAAGGTGATTCAAAACACAATCACATTTATTCATATTCCTTTTTTCTGAATGTGGGATAAAAAGAATATTATATGAAAATAATATGATACCATTTCATTAAATGACTGAAGAAAAGCATCAGGCTTCCTGGGTATATTTTAGCTAGAAATATGAAGATGCAGCTTCAATCTAAATGTAACACAAGTTTGCCATAAAAAATACAGTAAAGGATTACCAAAGCCCTGGAATGAACACTTTACAATATCAATTCAACCCTTGTAAATTTAATCCAGGGTTATTTGTTGCACAAAATCTCTTTACTGTGATGTATGACTTAGTTACTAAGGTTATCACAGCAGTATCCTAAAGTTGCATAGTACATAAAACATTTCAGTTAACAATGCAGGGAGGTTAACTCCCACAGATAACCTACTATCAGAGGGTTAGACCAGATGACATGCCTCTGTCAGCTTTCAGGAGCTATTGATGGTTCAATCAGTTTGTTTTGAAGGTAAAGTACAACAAAAGGGCACTAAACTTATTCAAACTGTCAACAGGGACTATCGGGAATGTTGCTTGCAGGTAAGTAATTTTGGGTGTTTTAAGACTATTATCAAACACCAATGGCTGCAGAAAAAGACAGCTACTAATAACACAGAATGCAGCCATCATAAAATACTTTATGGCAGGTACTAGGATCCATAAATTGCATGACACACTGCATCTGTTTTAGACTTGTAAAATCACTAGTTAAGAGAACACTAATGAAGAAAGTTCCATCTAAATTTTACATTTTAAGTTTAGAAATGTTTATTTTAGGTTAGAGGCCCTGCCCCCTCCTCTTTTTTTTTTTTTTTTTTTTTAAATCATTTTGAAATTTGGCACTGCTTCATGTGCGCTGAGACTGCTGTTACTGGGTTTTAACATCTTTGCAGAGGTGTGAAAAAAGGTTATTATCTTTGGTGATGAAGATAAAGGTGAGCTCCAGAGACAGAAAAAAACCAGAGACACCAGGAAGGTGCTTAGAGATCCATTTATCACTGCCGGTAAACCGATCTAATTCATGATGGATTAAGGAAATGAACTATGTAAGCAATGTTGCATCTTCTTTTGTTCAGAATCATCTCCCCCCCCTTGACTCCCAGTGCCAAGAGTCCTGTGACAATCAGCTAATAACAGATATCTATCACACACAAACAGGAACACTCAGAGGTGGGAAAAGACCAGAGAATATCATATTTCATGTTATTTCAGTCTTAGTTAAGTGAAAATGACAATAAAGATTAACAATTCATTTACCAGTTTTGTAAGTGTTGCATGTGATTAGTATTATTTTAACAGATTTACACAGACCTGTCAAGATATTGGAAAAGAGGGACAGGCTTGAGGGGGCATTTGCAAAGAAACGCAGTGAGTTTGGGATTCAGTTGCTATTGACATTGGCAAAAGCTCAACGGGGCAAAGCCTTCCTTTGAAGAAACTTGTTGGAGTTCAGAAAGGGACAGAACAAAGACAGGTTTGAGATCAGCTATTACTATTTATTAAACAATACACAACTCAAGTTTCTATATAAAGAAATACTGTCTCCGATACTGACTCACTCTACAGACTGATTAACTGATTAACAAATCACAGACTTGTCATCTTAACTCTGCCTTACAAACACAGAAACTAAGACCTATCAGTTACCTTGCAATTATATCCTGTCTATGTTTCTAGTTCTGTGTTGTGTAACGGTCATTACTTAAAACATAGTCCTTGGGCTATTCCCTCACCTCCCAAAAAACCAGTGATGGTTCACACAATCTTAGGAGAGTGTTTCACCGGTAAAGCAAAAGGGTTCAAAGAGAATGTGTAAGTGTTCCTTCAAGGATGGTATGGAACAATGGAAAAAATCTATTTTAAACATATGCAGGAAATTTGTCAGTCCTGGTCCAAAACACATAGGTGTAAACAACTTTTATGTCAACTCCTTATTTGTTAAACAGCTACTGTGTAATTTCATTCTGATCTATTTTTTTCAGTAGCCATTTAGGTTCCGGCATAAAAATTCCTTCAGTTTTAATAAGTTTCAGTACACTACTCCCTACTACTATCAAACAGTTCTAGGAAATTTTTATTCTAGAGCTGTGAACACCATAGCATAATAAAACAAACAAACAAAAGACCACACAATATCATAGTATCTAAGGGCCTCATTTATTAGCTCCCTTGGAAAAGCAGACAAGTTGTAGAATGTGGCTGGCCTCTTGATACCAAAAGATAATGGCATCACCCATGAGACACACTAAACGAAAATCTTAAAAGTGGCAATAAATTACTTGGAGAAATAATGTTTTGGGGTGTTTGTGTTTGGGTTTTTTTCTCCTTTTATTAGAAAAAAAGTGTAGTAAATTTGTATATGTTAGGAGTTTCAAGAGAAAATAAACTCTTCTACTCAACCTTTATTGAGAGACTATGGTAAAAACTAGATTCTGTATAGTCCTTTATTTTGTACATCTATTAACAAAAACTGGAATATAAAACTGTACTATATGCATCAATATTTAAGTTTAAAACACAAAATTAATCTGGCACTGAAAAATTGAGAAATATTTGTGCAGAAGAATGCAGAAATATCTAGCTCTACTCATATCATAACTGCAACATGCTCTTTTTTTCAGAAACTGTTTAATTTTTCTGTTTTCTGTGCTATTGTATTTCCTTTCTTTGACAATCATAGAACATAAAAGTAAAATATCTATTTCAAACTTTGAAAGGCTGATTATGCTCTCAGTTACATTATTGTAAACTAGAAATAATAAATAACCTCAAATTGGCAAAGTTACATCAGCATTCAAATGGGGAGAGATGAAAACAAAAATCAGAAGGATTGAGCAAACACGTTTATGACACCAAACCAGATTATCTCCTGTAATCGTTTCTTCTGCACCATCAAAAACTTTAACCGCTACCCCCAAATCCTTACCCCACCAAACAGCATATTGCTGGTTGCAGAATTTCTGTCTGCAACAAAACTTCCTCAATACAGAGCTAAGAAGCCAGGTCATAAACTTAAACCAACATCTTCCAGAACAGAGGGCACAATGCTGGCAGAGGATCACAAAGCCTCTGTGCAACCTCGGCACTGCTTGGTGATGACCACGTAATTCTGAGGGACTCCCAAGTCACTCAGAAATCCAGACCGCCTCCTAATACTTTAACATCCTCTGCTCTACTTCAATGTAGCAAACAACTCTATGAAATAGAAAAGTGTGTCTCTATACATGTAAGAATAATTATAGTTATGTTGTGACTTACCGTGTTAGTACAGACAAATTGGGGTATTACGGACTTCAATTTATTTGGCTGAAAAAAACATTATAAAAGCCTGTGCTTGTAAATCGTTACAGTGGCTAATCTCAGATGGAAGTCGTGTGGCTGTCTGATGTCTAACAAACACAGAGGTTTTTTTCTTCCAAGTACTGTAGAAATGACAAGGCCCCATGCAAACAGTGAAGTAGCACAGATTCATAGATTATACAGGTACAAGGGAATACCCTAATCATCTCATTAAATACCTAAAAAACATATACAAAAGCACCACAGACTTCAATCCCTCCTGCTACAAGAGAGCCTCAACAGTAAGTTCACTGATTTATATTAGTATTATTTTCATTACTAAGGACTTCTAGTCTCCTATGGCTTCTTAAAGATGTATTTATATTACCATCCAAATTCAATAGGAAGATTATTTAAAATAGATGAGTAGGTTCCATCTCAATTTAAAAAAAAAAAACAAAAACCACCCAAAAACACTAAAACAAAACAAAACCACAATAAAAGAAAACAAAACTGCAAGGAAACAGAAAATGCTACAAGATGACCCAGCATTTCACAGAATCAAACCTTTGGGATGGGAATAGCTGATTTAGCTTGAAAAGTTAATCCATGCAAAATGCATGCACTTCCTTTCTTGCTCTTATATCTTAAGAGGACTTCATAAGGTTATCACCATTTGCTCCCCCACCAAAGATAGCATATCTAGTATATGTACTTTTAAGCTAATTTAAAATAAACTCAGGCATTTGTTTCCACTTGCCCTTGTTTCCATGTCAACAGCACTTAATGAATGCATCATTCCAGGAAATGTCAATAAGGAGCAAAGAAGAGTGAACAAGCACTGAAAACTTCACACATGGCATACATCTTTCACAATCATATCGCTTTAATGAAAATAGGTGAGGTCACTCTGCAGCATTTTGCAAATGCTTTGTAATACATTCTGACCCAGATGATTTTTCACAGTTCAGTAACATCGCGTTTGAAGTTTTCACTGCAAACAATACACCCACAGGGACTGACCAAGTGTGGTACAAGAGACGCAACCAGCAATTACTGTGTTGACTTCTGTTACTTTGATCTCCGGGTCATGACCTTTGCTTTCACGCAATCTTCAAAGTAGAAACTGTAGAATAGGTTATTTTAGAGGAGGCACTGTTTTGCAAGCTATTTTTCTGTGTTTCTTGCTTCCTGTTTGAGCCAAAAGCTTTTAAAACTTTCTTATCACCATTATATTTTAAATATTCTGCTTTCTGTCACCCTCACCCACAAGATATTTCTTTTTCAAAATATCACCCCTCAAATACAGGAAGCTTAAAACATAAGATAATATATAAGAACTTATAACACTACTTTTTTTTTTTTTTTTTCATGGAAAGAAACTAAAGCCATTTACAATGATGTAAAAAACCATGAGTTTTTAAAATGAAACAAAAAAGTTTGCTTATAAAAATTCCTCAGAAGGAAACTTTCCATTTTCTTTTCCTGTGCATGCAAAAATTCCAATAACAAACATAGAAATGGTTTCATCAATTTGTCCTTCTACACATTTGAAAGATAAGGAGGAATAACAGGGATGGAAAAAAAGAGGGGTTTTGTTTTTCTAAAAAAAAAAAAAAAAATCATAAAAACAGTTTTAATGAAAAACTTGGGAAAGGCTTTAGCAGTACTGAAATTCATAGAAATGGCATACCAATGGATTACTTGATGAACCAGACCATAACTTCTTGACAAACAGCAGTTTTATACATTTTCCAAGTATTTATGATAAAACTTAATTATTGTTAAAAGATGCAATATTACTTTTTATCTCTGTTACTAATATCACAGTAAATCACTGGACCTTGAGTTTTTAAAAATTTGATTTTCCACATTTTTTAGGGTTGAGATTTTGGGGGTTTTACAGACCTTTTCAGTTTGTTGGAATGAGAAGATTAAGTAAGGCTTTGATTTCTAGCACCTTTCCTCTTTCTGGTTGAGGAATTAAATAGCCTGAACTCTAATTGAACTCAGTAGGAATGAAATTAAAGCTCAATGAAAAATGAAGCTGTGGTTCCAATGGTCACTGCAAAAATTTACAAAAAGAAGTTCCTTTTCAGAACAAAACAAAACCAGCTAAAGTTTGTGATAAAGCAAAATGTTTACATAATTCAGGTTCACTGAAATGCAATCTTTTGACGATTTCTGTGTGACAAATTTTCTCAAAAAAAAAAAACTTAAAAAAAATTACTTCAAACAATCAAAAAATGCTCAAACTGGCCATACTAAATGTTTGCTTTTGAGATTCGAAGCAATACATTTGATAAAATACAAGTACTTTCTCACTCAGGAGACTTTGCTGCTGTTAAATCAGTGAGATAAATCTGTACATTTGGGTACAGAAAACAGGTGTGTCCAAGATCCTTCAGAACATGTATTCAAAACTCTGAATTAGCTATTCAGACTAAAATTTGCAGAGTACTTTTAATCAGTTCTACCACATAGGTGAACATATTCCCTTAAAGACAGAGAGACAGACAGACAGATGGATAGGTGCTTCTCAGTTTTGAGTCTAATGTTATCTGGCAAACACATTTCATATAATGTAACACATAATTACAGAAAAGGATCAGGAAGCTTTCGCTATAGCAGCAGAACCATAAATCATTCAACTAATTAGAAGTCCATTCTTCTTTCTTAAGAGCTTTAATTAACCTAGTTTATATGGAAAAAATACGCAGGTTTTTGAAAAATTGAGGGGAAAGAAAATGGAAGCAATGTTGCAGTTTCCAGCAGATACATAAATACAATCACTTCACACTTTGACATGGTGGTTTGTCACAATGTGACCTAAAACTACCTTGACCTCCTTGAAATCAACATTTTTGCATTGAAATGAAACAACAGACATGCTTGTTTTGATGTATAGCTGTGTGACATATTATAAATATTACATCACATAACCACAGAGAATGTCAATCAATAAAGAATTTTTTCAGACAGCACTAAATGAACCATGGGTTCTTGCCTCTGAATGGCTCCTTTAACGTACTACTTTTGCTTAAATGATTAATAGGAGACACACTGTCAGAAAACATACTTAAAATGAAAAACAGTAAACTGTAGAAATATCATTCATTTTTTAAGCAATTGTCTAGTGCAAATGTCACATAAATTTACATAGAGACAGGACTATTAGACACTCGTAAGCTGGATAGTAGGCACACCTTCCACTTAAGTTGTGAAAGCAATGGGAAAATATTTTATTAAATCTAGGCTGCTCTACTTGGTGAAAACCAAAATACTATAGCTAAGCTGGATTCAAAAATTGAATTATTAGAAGTTGAAAGTCTTTAAGTTAATGATAACCTAGAAATCCTTCTCAAAAATTTGTATCAAAGAAAAAAGTATACGCACACACACCCAGAACAGCTGTGCTGCTGTTTCAACCTACAGCATTTATGAGCAATAAAGTGGTGCATCGAGTTCATGCCACTTCCCACTGAACCTGCTTTTAGTCTCAGGCACTTTGCATTGTATTATACTAACTTCTACAGCAGAGTTTGGATTACACAAAGATAAAATCAGAGTTTTATTATATAACTCTGAATACCGCGGGTGATCTGCTATAAAAAGGAAGCTCAGGCTCGGCAAGGTCGGCAGCATGGTGACCAGCGCTGCTTGGCTCTGACTTGCCTCAGGACAGCCATTTTTTAGCCGATGTGAAAAATGCCAGCACACAAAGACTGAAATCTTGTATCAGATGTGAAAGAGGAAAAAGAAATCCAATTACTTTTTTTTTCTAATTTTATAATCAATATCTCTCTTGCCTAAAGGTTATAGCTATGGAAATTATGTCACTTCAGCAGACATTCCGTAAGTTTTAGATCTATACTCTCAGTTATCATCAGTCACAAGTATTTTATTTTTTAAAACATAACCCTTGTAATTTTTATCAACATTTCAGTTGGACATACAGTATTTCATGAGGCTTCAATATTAATTTTCAGATGACATTTGTGTAATCTAGCTCATTAAAATTACATTATAGAGATAGTTTCGGGTTTTTTGATTTAAATTTAAACACTAAACTGCTCCGAGTAGAGCAGCACAATACAGGAAGTGCCCTTTCTTATGTGTTCTTTAATAGTGCCTCGATAACTATGGTAGAAGAAACTTATCACCATAATTGAATGTTAGCAGAGGAGGTGGCAACTGGTCATCTGCATGTAGTGGTGTTTGCTCTTTTTTTTTTTTTTTTTTTTAAATTGACTGTCACCTTAGTGTATGTAAATGTTGCCTTAACTTAGCCTTAAAGAAGGAAAGGCCGTAAGTAGACACATACAAGCACCCACATGCAGGAAGTCCTGTGCACATTTGCTCAACTCAAACGTGTGCTGTACAGTACTGAAATATTTCTTGAAATAGGGATGCGAGAGTGAACTCTCTGAAATGGGATTACTCAAATTCCCAGGTGTTTCATAGCAGAATATGCCACAATGCTTTCAGAAGAGAGGAGATGTTTGTTTGAGGACTCAGGGTTGGGTTTAGTTCAACATTTTTCTGGTAATAAAACAAAACTGACATAACCTTATTATATCTACAAGTGAAAGCACTAACCTGTACCTCTGGTAGTCATCTTCATCCTTGTCTTTGCAGACCAGTTCATTTGGGCAGGCCATGTTTCCAAGCAAACTGAGATACTGTAGTGAGGGCACAACTTCAGCCAAATGGTCAAAAGGCTTTCTAATTCTGTTATGTGTCAAAGGTTGTGGGTTAAGGATTCAACGACATTAATGAAAAAGCATTTAGAGTTTCATCACTGCTGATTTAAACATACATTTCAATAACTGACAATCAAATTTAGTATGGCATTCGGGAAAATGTTACATTAATTGGTTCCAAGGGCAAACAGGGGATAAACTTCAGTCAGTTTTTTGGCATGGAATGAAAGAATTTGGCTGTTTTGTCATTCTTTTTTCCTCCTCTCTTCCTAGGTGGTTCACTAGAAAACATTAAAACTTTGACAAAATGATGGATGCTGTGTGGTAAAATGGCTAGCAATTGCTGAGCCATGAAACTTTTCCAGCTTGGAAACAAACAGTTAGTTTCACAGCACATTCATCACTAATATATCAGTCCACTGGAAAATGAGTTTAAAAACAAAAAAGTCAAACTACAACAACCCACTTTCACTCCCAGCATATAAATGCAACTGAGTGCCACAGCAACACATTCATAATTACTCAATTAGTATATGTGAATTAATGCTTCACTAAGTGCAACTTAAAGACTTCATTGTTACAAGTATTTTATATATGAAGCTTTAAAGTCTTGTAAAGCATAAAATTTTTCATTAAAATAGCCCTATATTTTGGTGTTCATGAGGCTTTTTAACTTAACTATATTCCTCAGAACATAAATAATGATGATAGACCTTCAATATTGTAAACTATATTAAAACAAACAAGCAAAGAAAGGTTAAATTATCTTTTAACCACTGCAATATTGGAAATCACAGTTTAGGTTTAAGCATAAAAACAATATTCAACCATTTTTGCACCCTGTTCATTGATCAAATAAAGCAAATTATTTTTGTCAAAGTGTAGTGTGACAGTCTCTAAGACTCAAACTATACATTCTTATTTACTCAATTTACATACAAAGAAAAAGGCATGATTCTCAAAAAAGATGCTATGCATATGTATGCAAAAAGTTTTCAATGTTTAAAAAATGGCTTGATTTAGACAATAGTAATAATTATTCAAAACTATTAAAGGGCATTTCGTTGCTCTGTTTTTAGCCACTCCTGCTGTTAGAGACCGCAACTATTGTTTTAAATCCTCAGTTCACTTGTGTTGCTATTATTTACACGTGATTTATGTGTTTCTGTTATCTTTGTTATTCTTAGCTGATGGAATTTATTTTATTTCTTCACCTCAATATCTTAAGGGCAACAGAAGCAATACAGAACGGAAAGAGCAGCTTCATTGTTAAAAATGTGGTCTTCCTCTTGTAAGCCTAAAATTTTATTTCCAAACACACATGAGGATCATGCTGACAATTACTGATTTTAACATATTAAAATCAAAGTATCTACACTCATAGTCAGGTGTTCCGTCCCATAAGGTCTGAGGAATCATACTCAAATATTTTGCATGAGTGAGAAAAATTATGATTTAGAATTAGTTCTAATAATTAATTAAAAAGGGAAAAATGCTAACTTTTAATTTGATAAAGCCACATTATGGAATGCTATATACCAGTAAGTAATCAACCAGACCCTAAGAAAAAATGTCTTTTTGTAGGACTGATATGAGGGATTCCCAATAAAAATTTGGTGCTAATTCTCATCTTCTCCTATCTGGACCTCTAGCTCATACACAAACTTCTTCATGGCTCTTTCAGGAAGTATGTGACTGTGATGGGAAGGTCACAAACTTTTTTTCACAATGTTCAAGTCAAAGGCTTTTTAAAAATTTCCTAAGGCTATTAAAGAAGTACATGAATCTGGCACCCTTCTTCAGCCAGGAGAAACACTTAATTTCTTGAAGGATTGCTTAAGTTGCAAAAAAGGTTCCCTGAGAGAAAATAGTTTATTATTACAAAAGACAGTTATTTCCATAACAGCAATCATACACCAGGGGGTTAGCTATATCAAGGCGTAGATTGTATCTGCATTTTTTTCCCTATTTAAAAAAAAAACCAAAACAAAACAAAAAAAACCCCCAACCAAACAAAAAACAACCAAACCTTTTAAACCTTTTTCTGTTTTCTATGGAGTAAACATACAGAATATTTACCTGGTCAATTCAGCAGAGTTTTTTCTGGGGTAGAAGCTTTTCTCCCCAACAATTTGCCTGAATGTGGGAGTATGACATGTATTCTAACTCCCATCTGACCATGCAGACTAGGGACAAATATCAAAATGCATTTAGATGTGTAATGATGAAAGCAGCCTCAGCTTAGATTTGCAAAAAGTGTAAGACTGCATCAAAGTCATATGGAAAGCAAAAGGGAGACACACTAAATTCCCTAACATTTTTGGTAAATAACAATACTTGATAATCTGCATCTCAAAACATCTAAATACCCCCAAACTAGTGTCTGGATTTCTAATATCTCATATCTAAACCCTGAGCTTTATTTTAGATGCAGAAACGTAAACCTAAAAAAAACCCTAATTTTAGATGCAGAGACCTAAGCCCCCCTAAAAATTTTCTCAGGCAAGGAGTGACCAGAATCACACACAGACTTTTTACCATGCAGTTCTGTGTGATACTCCCCAGATCTTTTTTATCATTTACCTCATTTCCCTCTACTGAGATAGATATTTAGCATCCTAGCATTATTTCCATTTCAGCTGGAACAGAAAACACATGCACAGGACAAACCCCAAGAATCAGACATCATCACCTCAAAAGTAGATCAATAATTCACAGAAAAAGGTGAAGCATTACAGGCGTAGACCCCAAAATAACAGGACACTGGAAACACTTGAGAATAAACCAGCCTGTAGCTTATGATAGTAAACTTTTTTTTTGTCCCAGAATCAGCAGTTACATCATAAATAAAATTTCTGTTCTTCAGGACTTTAGGAAATTATTTTTTTCTCATTCTTCTTAAAACAAAATGCAAGGTATTATTTTTCCAAGAAGTCCCATCCATCTGCCATCACAGTTATTCTTTACAGAGCACGAAGAAAAACAAATAAATGATATCCTGTTCAAATTCTCATGATGAAGTGTTTCTCAGAGATGAGTCATAAGTCATGGTGTGTTTCTAGTGTGCTGTTTGCTTAATTAGCATGTCATATACTTGTTTTAATCACAATACTAGAACTATACAATGCCACCAAAAGCGTAAAGTCTTTCTAAAACAATGCTAAGAATATTCAGAGGAAGAAGATCAAAAGCAAGTCTGAAATTTTATTGCCAGTTTTCCTTTTTACAGTTATTGCTGCAGCCTAAGGAGTTGCCATATTGGTACAGTCAGAGCCAAAGAGCTGCAAATCCTGCTGTGCCAATTCTAAGACTGATTTCAGCTCCATTCTCTCCAAAAAGGAAAGCCACAATTAAATCTGTGGACAGTAGTAGTTAAAAAATATTTATTTATTATATCTGTGACAACAGCCCTGAAGTGATATTTCTGAAGTCAGTGTCACTGGTCACCAGGTGAGTATGTAACAGTGATGCAAATACTTACACTATAGTCTATTGTTTAAAAACTTGTTTAAAGTGTCACTGTTATGACAATTAACGTGCCTCAGTATAGCAATTCCATTCTTGATCCAACAGTGTCATCATTACCAATCTATTAATGCCTGTCTTTCTAACAGACATTGACTAAATAAAAATTTGTAACAATAAAAATGTTAAACTCCTTCAGTTCATTAGCTCACAAGCTAAAACATCAATTATACAACAATGGTCCCCTCCAAAACCACAAACCTGGCCTCCATGAATAATTACCAGAAACATACTAGACATAGTCTAAAATTTCATCCTCATCAAAAAACTATGCTGAGTTCTTGCATCTTTTATAGTTTTAAATAGGGAAACATTACAAGACTGGGTGTCTCATACTCAGATAAGCCTCTGTTATGTTACACACTACGTATACCACAACATGCATATTACAGTAGACTGTTCACAGCATACATATGCACAGGCATACACAACCATGCCACCATATTTTCCGTTCAGGAAAAAACAAACATTACCAGCAACACTGAGACACTGGCAATAGAATTATTTGGAAAAATACAGTACTACAGTGGGTCCAGTTAAGCTGCAGAGAAATATAATTTTTGCAAGTTTCATGCAACCAAATATATCCTACAAATAAGTATGTTCTGACTTGTGTATCCTTGCTGTTACCCATACCATAGTTTTTGAGGTTCTCCAGAAGGCAAAAAGAACAAGCAAAAGCCCAAAGCAAATTACGCATCTCCCTTCTCTGGGCTAAGAATTAAGTCTCTATTACAAGCTCATAACATTTTTGTTTCCTTGTTTTGTAGAAAATCCTGTAGCCTGCATTAAAATTCTAGTGCTAGTCAGGACTATGCCCCTTACAAACCCTTTCAAAGATTAGTTGCACAGTATGCAAGACTACAACCAAGGAAGGATTGGTGATATTCAAAGTGAAATTGTCCCCAGAGGGAATATTACATTTGAAACAAGGTCAAAGTTGTAAACTCTGAGTGGAGAGTATAATGCCACTTCACCTAGTCAATTTTAAGAGAAACCTCACAAGCAGGACACAGCGATTTTGGATGCTAAGCGCTGTCCTGTGATAGCCAACTAGTAAAAAGACCATTCTGCTGTACTTCCGAGAGGTCACGTGGATTCACACAGAAACTACTGGATGATGTCTCACGTGTTCCACTATTCCAGACCTCTGTATTCTCAAGAGTCTCTTTAGCTACGTCCTTTGACTAGTCCCTCCAACATATTTCCAGGGCACAGACACTGCATGAATCCTTATAGAGAGTAATATAAGGGTCCAGCTGCTTTTAAGTACTGAGGACTGATGCCAGTCATCCCCAAACTCCATACTGTTTCCTCTCTTAACACGTATTCTTGGTTATAGACCATTATTCGTCATTGTTTCTTCAGGGATAACTGCTGGGTCAAAAACCTAATGCAGAAACACAACCTTTGCTAAACAGTTTATAAAGGAAATCATTCTATAACTCCATACAATGCTAACTGCTACGCTAACATATAACTGTCCAAACAAACCTATGCATGTTTCCTATTTCACCACTCAATAATTTTTTGCATATAGTTTGAAGTACGCAAGAGAATCTGGGATTTCTTTCTGTAACCTTTTTCTCATCCAGCAGTTCTTCTTACTAGTCACACACTCAAATACCATTGATTTTCTAGGAAAGTAATCACTCTTGTTCTCTCTCTCAGTGCTTTCCAAGTTGCGTCCATCATTTTCTTTCAAAAAGTTTGTACTTAGTTGTCCTGGTTTCACTCTGGAATAGAGTTAATTTTCTTCCTAGCAGCTCGTATAGTGCTTTGTTTTGGATTTTGTAATGAGAATAATGTTGATAAACCACACGGATGTTTTAGTTAATCACTAGCAGTCAAGGACTTTTCAGCTTCTCACACTGCCCTGCCAACAAGAATGTGGGGGGCACCCAGAATGTGGCAGGGGACACACAGCTAGGATAACTGACCCCAACTGGCCAAAGGGATATTCCATACCATATGGTGTCATGCTCAGTATATAACTAGGGGGTTGGCCAGGAGGTGGTACAAGTCAAGACCTAACTGAGTATCAGCTCTGAATGGTGAGCAATTGTGCTGTGCATCACTTGTATAATTATTCTTTTATCATTATTCTTCTTCTTCTCTTCTTTTTCTGGTCCTATTAAACTGTCTTTATGTCAATCCACAAGTTTTTAGAGTTTTCCTGATTTCTCTCCCCTATCCCACGGCAGGGGGTGGCAGGAGCAGGCAAACGGCTGTGTGGTTGTTTTTAGCTGCCTGCCAGGTTAAAACCATGACATTAGTTGCTTCACATTTTTAGCCAATCCAACTTCCCCAAAGGAGTTGCAGGAGAGCTTTTCACGTTTAATGACCTTATGTGATTACAGTGTTTGGAAGTTCTTGGAAGCAAAGAGACAAAAATAAAGAGCAATCTGCTTTACATTCAAAACATTTTTTAAATATGTACATAGAGAATATCAGAAATATCACACAGAATTCCAGACTGTCACGTAGAAAGAGCCAAAACTGTCATTCAAGTCTTCTGCCAACTACCATCCTGCCATGCAGGTGCTGCAATCAACCTAACATTAAAACAGCTGGATAGCTTTTCTACCAGAGTCATAAATGAGCAAGGTACCTATACTTATTTCCCATTTGAAACATTTGCTTCAATTAAATTTATCACAAACACCATGTAGCAATCACAAGCTATTCCACAGGCAAATAGCCTTGAAGCAGAAGTTAGCAATTCTTCTCTGAATGCAGTGTGAAAAGATCTTTGCCACCTGAACACTTTTCCATTAGAATGTGCTAGGTCTTCAAGGTTGGAATAACACACAGAAATTGGTTGCAACATGCAAGTATACATCTTCCCCTTCTCTGTGTGCAATAGGATGTCACGCATAGTCACTTTTATGCCACGTTCTGGCCTGAACACCTCTCTGCTAGGGAATAGGGCCTTGAGATAAGGCCTTGTTCACTGACTTTAAAACCATTTTGCTCAAGAAAGAAAAGGTAGGGCACAGTGGTAATTAAGTCCACACAGCTCATGGAGATCTTCTTGCATACTGAATACTTGGGAAAAAATCCTATTCTGCCTATTGGAGCAGCATTATTTTTTCTCTGTGTAGCAGGGTTGCCAGTGCTTTTAGAGTATTTCAGAAAGCCTGTGGTTCCAAGGCTGCAGATTTGAAGACCAGGTTTCAATGCTGTTAGGTATACAAACATAAGAAAAAGGAGTATGTTTCTTATTCCTGCAATCAAATTATGTTTCTGGTTCTCCAGAGAGGTCTACCCTGAATCCATATGTTCTTTCTTTAAAAGTTTGGGGGTTTGTTTGGATTTTTTTTTTTTAACACTATTCTGTTCAAATGTTGCTCAAGGTTCCCAAGGCAACACGAAGACAAGCAAGAATAAAGTCATTTTTTAAAAAGTTCTGACATCCAGAGTTGAGACTGCTCCAAACACTGCTGTTAGGACAAGATAAGGAATTGCTTGGACTGAAGACTACCTCCCTCTTCCACAGATGTTTGCCGTTAGGCATTCACATTACTTAATTTTTACTTCAGGTACACTTTATTCTGGAACACCGATTTTTGGTTCATCAGGTAATGGCGGTTCTCTAACAAGTCACGCTTAGATTTAGCCAAATCTGCAATTATGGCATGGAGAGCCCAAGGAAGTATATACAGGACGACTGCTGTACCATTTTAACATTTTCATCTTAGATCTTTGCTTAGTGGAGATAGGCATCTGCGTGTAATAGGAGGCAATTTATGTCTTTAACATATCACCCAATCTAAACATGAAGTCCTCAGTACCTAAGTTAATACGATTCTGGTCAGGACTGGGACTTCTAGGTCTTCAAGCACTTCAGGACAATGTAGGAACAAGCATAAAGGCAAAAAACCTACAATCTATAGTTTGGGGGTTAAACAAATCTGTAACTGTTGGGAATTACAATGAGACCACTGTGAAGGGACAGAAGTACTTTATTGGTACATTCTTCAGCCTGAGGTACTCGATCCATGCTGTTTTCAAAGACTCAAGAACATATAATCCTTAGATCTGAATCCACACTGATAACCTCGTCTTGCCATAAATAATGTATATACCATTATGGGGCATTCTGCACAGCTCTAGATTTCCCACTCTATGGTGTGAAATATTTTGGTTTTCCTCTAAACCATTCAAAACCTAGACTTAGACTCAATGTCTGCACTCTACATCTACATTCAACACCTAATTCTAAATCAATTTTGGTATCAGTTCTTCAGAGGTATATAGAATGTATGTTAAATGGATGACTAGCTCACTGGACTATGTAAAGAAATAGGGCTTTTACTTCAGAGAATCACAGGTCTGGTTGATTATCAAACTTGTCTATTTTGAAGTGAGGCAGTGAAACAGTATCTAATTTTCAAGCATACAGGTATATATATTTGACAATCTATCACTACTGACCATTTTGAGTAGCTTTTACAAATACTAAAAAGATTGAAATGTAAAGGAAATTGAGATGTCTATACTACATAGTCCCCACTGTAACACCAGCCATGATTAGCACAGTGAAAAGCCATGAAACCTAACGCTTCTATAACACAGAGGAACAAATCTATTTAAAAGTTTCCTGATTGATTCTTAGTATCTAGTGAACCCACTTAAAAGGAGAAATGAGGCTTCCCATTACAAGCATAGGTGTGATTGCAGTCTGAGTCCTCCTCCAAAATCAGCTTCCCTACCTACCGCCCAGTCCACTTTAGTCTGTACTGTTTTCTGACATCCATTGTGTCTGATAGAGAAACTAAGATGATATGTTTCCCAAAAGTAAATCAGACTTTTGTAAAAACAAACATACTATATACACAAAAAGCATGTTAGAGACACATAATCCAATACTGCACAGTGTTGATAACTATCCTCTATGTATTTCAGTTATATAGACTCGCATTTTTAAAATATTTTTTAACAGATTACACATTACAGAAAAGTTGAGATATAACACTAGGAAACTGTTTTAAAATAGTAATATTTAAATTTGTTTCTTCCACTTCTAGTAGAAAAATTGGTAGTGGCCTAACTGTAACTGAAATACACAACACTATTTGAAGAAAAAAAATACTAGATGGTTCTTCTAAGTATTTACCTGCTTTATGAAATAAGCTTTCACATTGTACAGTGTTTCCAGACCTTACATTGGGAGGGGCCAAACATTATTTACACATACAACACCACACAATAAGTGAACCATGTAGAAAGAGTAGAAAGCTCTTATCAGAACTATCAAAACAGGATCTGGATCAACTGAAGCCAAAATAAAAGCAGAGAAACAGCAAAAGAGTGCAGTAACATTAAGAGATACCCAGAAAAGCTCTCATAGGAGTTTTAAAGTTTACATGCTATTCCGGTTTTCTACAGGGGTCAGTTTGGCTTTTTGTTTTCATCTTTCTCTATATATATATATATATATATATGTATAGACGATAATATTTATAGAATCATGGAATGGTTTGGGTTGGAAGGGACCTTAAAGATAGTCTAGTTCCAACACCCTCCACTAGACCAGGTGTGATGGGTTGACCCTGGTTGGGGGCCAGGTGCCCACCAGAGCTGCTCTATCACTCCCCTCTTTCATTAGACAGGGGAGAAAAGGTATAACTAAAAAAAACTTATGGGTCAAGATAAGGACAGGGAGAGATCATTCTCTAATTATCATCACGAGCAAAACAGACTGAACTTAGAGAGAGAATTCATCTTATTTATTACTAAGCAAAACAGAGTAGAGGAATGAGAAATAAAACCAAATCTTAAAAACACCTCCCCCCACCCCTCCCATCTTGCCCAGGACTCAACTTCACTCCCGGCTTCAACCTCCCTCCCCCCCCCAGCGGCACAGGGGGACGGGGAGTGGGGGTTACAGTCAGTTCATCACACGGTGTTTCTGCCGCTTCTTCATCCTCAGGGGGAGGACTCATCGTTCCCCCGCTCCAGCGTGGAGTCCCTCTCACGGGAGACAGTCCTTCACGGCCTTCTCCAACGTGAGTCTCCTCCACGGGGAGGAGCTTCAGGAGCAAACCGCTCCAGTGTGGGTCCCCCACGAGGTCACAAGTCCTGTCAGCAAACCTGCTCTGGCGTGGGCTCCTCTCTCCACGGATCCACAGGTCCTGCCAGGAGCTTGCTCCAGCGTGGGCTTCCCACAGGGTCACAGCCTCCTTCAGGTGTCTCCACCTGCTCCGGCGTGGGGTCCTCCACAGGCTGCAGGTGGAATCGCTACACCCCCTCATCCTTCCTCCATGGGCTGCAGGGGGACAGCCTGCTTCACCATGGTCTTCACCACGGGCTGCAGGGGAATTTTGCTCTGGCGCCTGGAGCACCACCTCCTCCCCCTCCTTCTGCACTGACCTTGGTGTCTGCAGATGTTCTTACATCTTCTCACTCCTCTCTCTGGCTGCAAAAGCGCTCTCTAACTGTTTTTTTCTCTTTCTTAAATATGTTATCACAGAGGCGCTGATTGGCTTGGCTTTGGCCAGCGGCGAGTCCGTCTTGGAGCCGGCTGGCATTGGCTCTATCAGACACAGGGGAAGTTTCTAGCAGCTTCTCACAGAAGCCACCCCTGTAGCCCCCCCGCTACCAAAACCTTGCCACGCAAAATCAACGCACCAGGCTGCTCAAAGCCCCGTCCAACCTGGCCTTGAACACTTCCAGGGATGGGGCATCCACAGCTTCTCTGGGCAACCTGTTCCAGTGCCTCACCACCCTCGTATGGAAGAATTTCTCCCTAACATCTCATCTACATCTATCTTCTTTCAGCTTAAAGCCATTACCCCTTGTCCTATCACCACATGCCCTTGTAAAACAGTCCTCTCCAGCTTTCTTGTAGGCCCCTTCAGGTGCTGGAAGGCTGCTATAAGGTGTCCCCAGAGCCTTCTCTTCTCCAGGCTGAATAACCCCAACTCTCTCAGCCTATTCCACCAACTGAAGTCTTGTTTCAGATCAGTATTCTTTGCTAACTTGTGTCCTTTCTGTCATATACTAAACAATCTTTCCTTTCATTATTAAATACACATTTTTATTTGAACATTTTTCAAATAATTCTATAGATAAATCATTCATTAAAAGCAGTGATTCAAGTTCAAAAAAGACCTTTTTCAAATATGGTATCCACACTGAGGAGAGGAATATGGAAGGTCTCCATGCTTCTGAAGACGCTGCATCTTACCTACAAGAGACCACCACTCCCTAGGGCTCAAAATGTTAATGATGGACAGCAGTTATTTTTCCTTCTCTGGGCAGTTTGTATACATTAGGTTTTTTAGAAGCATTTCTGCAACTCGTCCATTAAATTACTAGCAGCACACTACAAAATGCATACATTGTTTCTATAACCTGGGTAGCTCAATACTCTCGAAGCTCTAACTTCATAGTTTTTAAGATTGAATTAAAAAAAATCCCAGGATACATCAAATCCTTCTTATCATGTTATCATTGACTTTGAGAGCTTACTCACTTAACAATAGTATTTTAAGTAAGTCTGTGAGACCAGCAGAAACGCTTTAACGAATACTACACTACTGACAGGAAATTTTCCCCCCCTCTGATTTTGTTCACTGAGTTCTTATTCAATACACCTGCCCTCCTTTTGGTAACCGCAAAGCTCCTCCCTGACACCCCTCCAAAGGACAAATATACTCACATGCTTTTGGGTCTTATGGCCAAATTCCCATTTCATGCTTTGTAGAGGAAGATATGCTGCACCAGACATACCACCACCCATAGCATCAACAAAAATATTCTTGTATTTTCTTCACCAAAGCATGCCCAGCAGTTCAGATTTTACCATGGCAGCAAACAATAAAATCAGTTACTCAAATGGAACCCACAGAATCCTGGCATTAACCAGAAATCTAGCCAAACACCTAGTACAGTAATGATCATTACTGCTCAATAGGGGCCCTGGAAGTTTGCCAAGAGCGTCAAGAATAAAAGTTACTCTGCTGATTTTTATTCATTTATCGAGTCAAAAATAAGTGCAGAAATCATAGAATCTGCAGTTATTTTTATTCTCCTCAGTAGGAGGATTTTGCTTTAGTAGGAGGTAAATTGCTCTCTGTTTACATTGTCTGTAATAAAAGCCTGCAGTTGAGCAGCCTTGTCCTCACACTGCAATTACAAGGAGAGGGCTTTCATGGTCTGTGCTCCACGACTCTGCAGGCCTCAGTTGGCCTTTTGGCCACAATTTGGTCGCCTTTCACTTTTGTAAAACCATATATTGTGCATCTTCAGATCTCCAGAAAGGGAAAATTATTTAATAATCAAGTCCAGGCCTTGCAGTTAATTAGTTTTTACAGACCGTTATCTATAAGGCTACAGACTAGGGGGTCCGATTCAACAGAGTACTCAGGCAAATGCTGAAATATTTATTCTGAATAAACTTAAGCAGGCACTAACTTCAGGCATATGGAGAAGTGACTGATTTTTTATGAATGGACTTAACCATCCATCAAAATTACTTTAATGTATTAAGACCTTGATTTGGACAGGTCTTTATATGAATTTATACAGAGTTGGAACACCAAGAATACAGTGACTGGCTCTTACAGCTGCGGTTGCACAGCAGCTACCAAATTGCGCATGTTACCAACTTCATTAAAATAGAGAAAGGTATTATATTTCTTGTTTGTTTTTGTGTTTGGTTGGGTTTGGAGTTTTTTTTAATTATTTTACTATAATGTTTTAAGAGCTATTTAAAGTATAAAACTTCATAGTGTTTCACTGCACACTCTATTCCACTAGAGGTCAGCCTGCAACAGAACCCCAAGCAAACACAGGAACTGCTGCACACTGGTAGCACTGACATTATTTTCTTTCTCTATTTTTATCTATTAGAAAGATTTCTTCAGAGCCATAACTTAGATCTCTCACTAAAATGGAGCAACAGGAAGATATAATGGTGCATTTCATTTATGAATGACCTATAATAAATTACTATGAAGTATTCCAGGTGCCAAACGAGAGAATGCTTTGTCTGCACATGAACTATATTTCACATACTTTAATTTGGCTGACACATAAAACTCATTTGACATTTTGCAGGTATTTCTTTGAAAGGATATTTGGTTCTTGTTGAGCGTTAAAGTATGGAGGTGGGGTAACCTGGGTAACAGAAGGTCATTTCCGAGTAGATTGTTGTCCAGGATCAGCTCTTCCAAGTAACTGAATGTTTTCAGTCCTTCTAGTGACCTGCAAACGACAAAGGCAACAGGAAAAATGATACTCCACTAAATCAGGGAGGCCATTATGAGCTGAAATAAATATTTTAACCTTCCCTTTCAGGACTGGGAATAGTTTTGGTTTGGGCCTGTCAGAAGAGTGAATGACAAGCATTAGTGGCAAGGGGAGTGCTGGCACTGCAACACATCCTTCACATGCTGGCAGGATGAAGGATGGGGGTCACTTAGTGAGTAGCCAGGATCCAAAACAAAAGGCTTCAGATATGGGGCCTGCAGGATGAATTTTGTCAATGTCTTGTGGCCTTCAGGCACCCAGCCTTGCCTGACCCTAACCTCCATCCCAAGATAATAACTCTGTCACAGTTCACCTTCATTCCCTGGACACAAATTTAAGTTGTCATCCATCATTTCTGCCAAGAAATATCATACCCCGCTAACAATAATAAATACAACTTCAAGTATAATTTCTTAGCAGTTACCTTACATGCAATAATAGGAAATGGAGAAGGGATTTTTTTTTTTTTCTTTTTATTAACCACTTAATTTGCTTCTTGAGTCCCTGCAAACAAAATAAAATGTTCTCTACAAAATAAAATGCAGAATTACCCCAGACAGAAAAGTCATTTACTTTCTTTTTGGGCCTTACTGTCCAACTGTCAAGCCCACAAGTCAGACTGCAGACAGCAGCCTTAAAAAGGAGCATTTCACAACATGGAAGTGCAGATGATGGCTTGTAAATAAAATTCTGGAGGTATTCATTCCTCTGATAGCAAAGTACAGGGAAAAAGCCTCAGAATAACTCTTTGGTACCTTGTTAAGGCATCTATTCCAAATCTGATTCTTAATGCTTGCACATTCCAACAGGAAAAAAAATCAAAACAATACATTAATCAACTAAGACACATGGTATACGGAGCATACGCACAGACACGCATTCACAGCTCATTCACCTACCAGACACCTAAAGATATGCTGAGATTGCATGACTTGACAGCTGATCTACTATGCCTACCAGTGGGAAGATTATCACTGTATCTCCTGGCTGTTTTATAAAATGTGATGAAGAAGGGAGATGCAGTCTATACTATTTATTCAGCTTCCAATGACATTTATACTGAGGGGGTTTCCTCACCATCCCCCCAGTTTTTGGCAAAGATCAAAATACAGCCAAGGTTCCTGTTAGAGAGTTCTACAGGCACTACTACTGGAGGAAAATGCAAATTTTATTAGAAAGTATATGGGTTTCAAATTAGAGAATGTAACATTCATCTGTCCAACAAAAACAAGATACCACTTTTGTAGATACAACTTTCTGACCACTTATAAATCACAGCTGGAGGGTTCAAACAACCAAAAGAAATCAAGTCCATGACCTTTACACAGAGTACTGTACACTAAACTATGAATATTCAAGTAGCATTTGCACAACACTGAAACAGTGTATTTTAGTCTAAGGACTCCAAAGTGCTCACAGTCTGTTGACTTCACGTTCCGAAAGGGAGGTACAACTATTGCTAAGGTCAATTTGACGCTGGGCAGCCAGACCTGAAGAAAATTTGCCATGCTTACACCCTATAGTATATCTATATTGTTACAATGCACTGAGACTACAATTTCTGACTCTGAAAGAACAAAAGCCTCTATTATAAACATAATGAAATAACCACCACAGTAACATTCATACTTATTGCGCTTGCCTTTAACAAACCGTTTCAAAAAAACTCGATTCAGCCTACACAAACTGTACATCATTAAGAGCTGTGCTAGCATGCTGTATTAAGGTAGCTATTTCAGCAAAGGGTCGCAACAGACTTGGTTTTGCCAAAGTCAAGATCAGAAGAGAGATCAGCAAACATTTCAGACAGTGCTTTCCCCCAAGTACCTTTAAAAGGCAAAATAACCCAGAGGAAGTAGCAGTGAGTTTATCAAGCTGTTATGAGTTTTCGTTTCAGTTTATTTGACAAACCTAGTTTAGCAAATTCCCCTTAAATACTCTTTATTATATAAATAGTGGATTATTTCCAAACCTCACATTTCAATGTGAGACTTTGACTTGCCAAAGGAGTTCAGAGAAGGCCACCTCCTTGTCAACACCACAGAGCCTTATGGGATGTTAATAGGTCCTTTGTGAAAAAACACTGCTTGGGCTCTGGTCAGTGTCAGCATCAAAATACACATTGTTCCTGAGTTATGTTATGCAAATATAATACTCTTATCATGAGAATCATCAAATGGTTGGCAACTGGCAAGGAGAAGAAAGCGCACATCCAAAACTGCTGCAGGGGATGCATAAAACAAAATGACAAGCCATGAAGTGGGACAAAAGGCCTTGAAACACTAGAGGGAGTTGCCTATTGAAAAAGCCTTTCTTTCACAAGCCTGGGCTGAACACAAGGGTACTAGTTTCATAGATAGGCAGAGAAAATTGTGCGTAAATCTCCTTACACCTGTCTGGTTTTGATAATTTTTGCCATGTAATGTTATTAGCTGCTCAGTTAAAAAGGAGCCGTGTTACACAGGGGGCTGCTTATTAATTGTTGTTTTCCTGTCATCAGAGTAGTGTGCACTTGGTGATTTAATCACCTAAATTCAGAGTCCAGGGAGATGGGAGGGGTTGCCACAGTACAGACAGAGGGTGTAGCCATTAACATACATTTGCATCCACATGTTATTTTGCTATTCAGAGAATTCTTATTTTTTAATTCTTAAACAGAAGAAAAAACTGGCACCAAAACAAAATTGGTAAGAAGTTGGGGGGGGGGGAAGGAAAAAATATGTTTGCTATTATTCAGTGACACTAGCTACTAAATTCAAGGCAATAATATCTACCATCATAATATATAAGGAAATATTGCCCAGCAGTTGTACTCCAGTTTGAAAGTTTTAAGTACAATTCACACAATAGGTTTTTTCATACAAACTTCAGCAAGTCCCATAACTTCAATGTGCCTCAATTTCCCAGCTGCAGATGGGGGATAAGAAAGGATTGCAACTGTGAATTAGTAGACAGCATGCATTTTTGAGAAGCTGAGGTAGAAATCAGTACAAAATACTAGCATTTTTATTTTTAATGAGTTAGATAGTTATATCAATGCATTCCGAAGTATTTTCTTGTGAGCCCATTACACGCTCCTCTTCTGTATACATACACAGCATAGCAAGAAGTACACAAACACCTCAAGAGATGAGTATAAAAAGAGGGCAACCACCCCAAGAAAGAGAACCAGTCTAAAATTAAATCTGTGCTGTTTTCTCATAGTTCACTGCAGAAAAAAATGTATGGTATATTAAAACAAACACACAATCTTACCACCACAATAGAACCCGCACTGAAGGGTCAGTGGCAAGTAGTTGTTTTCCCTAGTTTCAAAAGGCTAATAAACATCATTAAGGTGTATTGCAGGTTGCTTTTCCTTGCTCTAATGACATGAAAGCTGCCCATTATCTCACCCACAGGTACCATCTCAGTTACCTCATTGCAGGGCTCACACTCTGCTCCCAGAGGAGAGCAAGTGCTGCCAAGAGATTTCCATTGCAATTTCCAAAGTCACATCAAACCGACAAAACATCACAACGTATTCAGCGCCGCCTCATTCAAACAGAAAAAACTTTACGTTTCCACTGTAATTAACCCTATCCTCGTTAAGATAATTATGATCAAGCTCCCTGTCACAGCTAATATCACAGCATCATTGCCTATGGCTCACGCTTTGCCCTCATTAGCTTACAAAAACACTGCGCTAAACAGGAAACTGACTCCCTCTGCAAAACGACTTAAGATGTTCTGTAAGCAGACAGTAAATAATCCTTTAGAATACAAAGGTCTCAGAAATGTCATTTTATCCAAGTCCTTCAGCTAATCAGTATGATTTCTTCCAGCTTTCTTTTCCATAGTTCATTCATGGCTTGTAACAAAGTTTTAATCATAAAGGAATGTCATGGCAGAGATTTTTTTTCCTCCATGCGTGTGTATGGCAACTGTCAACTGCGCTATTTCATACGGTCCCTCTGGCCTGATGGGGATTTGGTTACAATGAAACTAAAGAACAGCTCTTCATTTTGGTAATATTTGACAATGAAAACACAAGATTTTATAAATGAAAAAAAACAGAAGTCTCTCAAATAATGGACAAACCTTGGTACTCTGCAGTTGTCCTTGTCCGGAAGAACAAGCTGCTCAGAAGCCTATGCTGAAAAAGAAGTGTTCCTCACATTTTACCCCACCCCTCCATTAATAAGACAGCTGCCTCATATCTAATGACTTTTTCCTCCTGTTTAACAGGAAGAGAGAGAGCAGTTAACAATATGTAAATGAGAGAGTTTGGCTTTAGCCTTGAAATTGATTTGCACTCTGTTGACAAGAGATAGTCATTACCAGAAGTTAAAGACAGAGCTGTTACAAAACAAGAGCTTTTTAAAATACCTTTTTTCTTGCCTTTTATATTTTAACAGATTACAGGAGAGCAGAATCAACATGAGAACCCTAGTACTAGATAATTTCAGTATTTAAAGAATAGAAATGTAATTTCAATTTCTCCAGCACCTGCCAGCCAAGGAGCACAAAGCTTTTTTTTTTAAACATTAATGAATTACACTTCAAAAACCTGCTGAGCTTAAAATTCCATTTTGTAGTAAAGCAGAGAGAGGTTAAGTGACTAACGAAAGGTGACCTCCAGCAATTTTCTAAGAGACAAGAAATAAAACCCAGAGCTCCTGACTTCTAGTCCTTTGACTTAACCTCACCAAAACAAAACAAAGAGCAATAAATAAATGCTATATATAAAAAACCCTCCATAAGACAGACACATGTGTAAGTTTAGATTTTGCATAATTCCCTAGCAATGCAAAACACCATTTCAGGTTTATTTGCTTTGATTCCTGTTCAATTTCAAATTCCATTTAAACTGAAATATAGTATACAAATAAGGGAAGAAACCCAAGCCATTTCCAATTCTGTTCTAATGGTGGAAGGGGTTCAGTGAATCTTCTGTGAAAACTGCCTCAGGCTGAGGCCTCTGTCAGAATTCTACTCTTGAACCTGCTTTAGGAGATTCTGCTCTAAACACACCTCTCACCTGTGAGTACAGAAAAATAGAGAACCCATTTTATAGAATATAGTGGCTAGAATCCAGTTAAAATTCCAGAAAAAAAAACCCACTCTCACTAGTATAATCACAAAAATATTGCAAATCAAAGGTTCATCTATTTCCTGCACACAGAGATAGTAATGGCAGATAAACTGCATGTAAAGCATCAAAAAATAACCTCTACACTATTCAAGCATAATAGCTTTTCTGTTCTGCAGTTCTACTCAGTTTCTATACCCATTTTTCTGCACGATAATACATCCAAAAAGAAAACAGAATGGAGTATATAATGGACAGTTCTGACATAACTTCTGGACCAATGCAGGACAACAACAAAACAAACAAAGCACCCCAGTGAAAGTAAAGAACCTCCAAAATTTCTAGTGTGGGTCAGGCCCCAAGTTAGACCGGACAATACATAAAACAGGAATCACAAAATTCTGTTCAATGGAGAAGCAGCTTACCAATGTTTCCAAAACATGAAATACTTTGTTTTTTCTAATATCAGAGCGAATGCTGGTATTTTGCAGGCTATCTAGAGGTAGCATTTTGCATCACTTCCAGTCAATCTGTTTCCGGCTTTCTATTTCTAGATAGAAAATATCTGGAAGCAGCTCTTTGAATAAAACTTAAGGCAAGCCTGTGAATATGGTCAGCAAAAGAGAAAATGGAATTGAATGAATGAGCAGAATCATTAAATACTGTGAAGAAAAGATTAAACCTGTGTTATGATCTGGATGTACAATTAGTTTCTGAGTCTTTTCATATAAAGGTCACATTTAACTTTCAGACATACAATAAAATGAATATCCATCCCTCATTTTTCCCCTTTCCTTATACACTGAAAGCATACAAGACTACGTGGGACATTTTATTACCAAAAAAAGATTGGGATGAAAACATCTTGCACAACAATCATAAACTAGAGCTATGTAAGCAATCCACAATGGCAGGGCTTCATGAAAACCCAGAATCTTCATCTGGTTTTTATAGTTGTTTTGAGTCTTACGCAGCAAATTCCATTGCTTAAAAAAAAAAAAAAAAAAAAAAAAAGCCCAAACTACTCAACCCTTCCAAGCCACCACCCACCCCAAACCTCAAAGAAAACACAAAAGTAGAGTCAATAAAAAGATAGACAAAAAGAGATATGAAGCCTTCTGAATTCTGAATGTTAAGTTCACCGCATTTCAAACACTTTCCTACCAATTATAAAAGAGAAATGCAGAATTTCTTGAGAGAGAGAGGAGAGAAAGAGAGAGATTTTGCTATTAAGCAGCAGCTCCTCAAATGATGGAATTATCTGAAAAGCAACAATGCAGATTTATCTCACCCATCTGTAGAAGCCCAGTTACTCATAACTCCTTACAGCCAGTGACAAAAGATGGACACTTCCAGAAGGTGAATCAGAAATTCAAGTGAGGCTCAAGTAAATACATTTGGGAGGGATGAACATAGCCTATCTGTCCAAAGACTTGCAATGAAATTAGAAGAAATCGCAACATTAAGGTAAAATAAACTGTTACAGCTGTGCCCCATATGGGTGGATTATTTACCTGGTGAAATAAACTACAAATCCTAATTACAGTTTTCAGTAGCTCACAAAAACATTTTAGAGTCAACCAGTCATTTAACCACCATTCTCTCCTACCAAGACTCTGTCCAAAAAAAAAAAAAAAAAAAAAAAAAAAAAAAAAAGTATTTTCCTGGCTTAACTCTACCATGAAGCAACCAGACTGACCAGAGTGGGGTTCAATTTTTTTTCTTATGAACCTCTTAAAGTCTCAGATTTCACTATGTGTATTTAATACAGTTCTACCCAAGAGGATATCCCATTAATACAGCTCAAGCTTTATCCTTCGTGTTAGGCTTCTTTTTGCTTAAGTTTTTATATTACATCTTTAGGATTAAACATGCCAAGATTTTATATGATATTACTGTTACAATTTTGGGTAAATTTAAATAAAATTGCAATCAGTGTAATACTATAGCCTGTGGCAAAGTGGTTTTCACATAAGCCATATAAAATATTTTAAAATAATACAAAATAGATCAGAAACTGAGCTCTTAGTCATCTAATGATCGAACGAGTATCATATAACAAAATACAGTTTGCAAAACAGAGCTAAAAAATTACCAAGCAGAGACCAAATGACTGTATGCATTCATATTTTATCAAAGGGCATTCTGGAAAAAATACCACTAGGGAAGTCCCCACAGTTCAATGGATGCATCACTTCAATAATAGTCCTAAGTATGGTCTTAAGCATCCTACGCTAAAATTTCTTGAAAGTATTTGATGAAGAATAACAAGGTTAGAAGAGTTAAGAGAAAAACTTGGATGTCAGCGTCTCTTGATTCATTTGTCTTTTTCCCCATCTTAAGATGGAATTCAGTCCTAATAAAACAAATAGCATTAAAAAAAAAAAAAACCTCCAACCAAAAAACAAAAAGCACCACTGCCATTTCCTGAACTCAGAAGAATTCAAGGAAGTATTAGTGATTAGAAATAGCAAAAGGAGCAGCTAGACGTTTACAAACTGTAAACAAAACCTACCTGTTTAAAAAAAAAAAAAAAAACAACACACACACACAAAAAGCCAACCACCCTAAAACCCTATAATGTATTTATTCTTAAAAGCTCCTCTCAGTTCCACATATGCCAAGTTGAGAACCTATTTATAAACCCTCTAAAAAACAGTATTATAATGGAAATATGAGCAAATTCAAGTGCAAAGGCAGTGCCATAATGAAAGCTTTACTGTATCTTGGATCAGTCTGTCACGCTGCAATTCAGATAGTAACCAGACCCCTCCCCTTTTTACACAGAGAAGGGGGGAGTAACAAGCCTGTAGAGTGAGTAGAGCAAAGCCCATTTCGACTACTAGAGTTCAGTGAGAAGGGGGAAAAAGAAAAGTAATTTTTCTCCCATCTTCCACAACGACCAAGGCTGAGGATTGACAAGCAAATTGACGCACTGCTCAGAGGGCAAAAGATAAATGTTTGATGAATTGGCCATTGCTGGAGGAGTGATGGGCTTCATATGTGCATAATGGACTAGCTGCCGTTCAATTCAGATTGCCTGCCAAGATAAGAAACCATAATGAATGGACCAAGCACAGCCTCTGCCATAAGAAAGTATAATCTGGCTAGTTTTAATAAACTTAATAAAAAAGATGAAGCAGAGAGAGGCAAGGGGACTGGCCTTTGTGACCAGCTATAAGAGGTGAGAACGACTAATAGACTGCTCAAGCATGATAGCAGAGAATTGTTAATGGACATAACACTGAATCCCTCAATGTTAAAAAATATCTTTAGAACAACTTAAAATCACAGGGATCTACATGTGCGCATACCACAGACACTGTAGTACTTAGTATGTAAGTGCCATTTTTTTATTATTTCCTTCTGCTGCTTACTGTGCTTTGTATCCCTAACCTCCTTTAATCCCTTCTGCATGGTATCTTAGTCTGTACCCAGATCCACACAACACACCAATAGTTTTACCAACAACTCCTCAGAATCAAAATAACCCTATAATTGTAACCCAACAGAATTCAGGCTCAGTTTCCGGCAGAAAGGTTTTGGCTGCACGACTATATCACTAACTCTCACTCCCAGTGGAGGAACATCTTTTACGATCCAAAGTGTTCACATTTGGTGTAATTTCATTTGCTTTTGCAAGCTATGTTTCCACCAAATATGAGAAATTTGCCAGTACAGTTACAGCAGAAAAAAACCCAAACCTTTCTAGCACAGACAAGACTAAGTTCTGACCTTTTGCAGCACCAATCAGCACTATGAAAAGACATTAAAACCAAAACAAAACTCTTACAGTATTTTACTGTATATGGGTATATAACAGTGTAAAGTCTGGTAATCACCACCATTTTCACAGTGAGTAGCATACACGCACAGGGCCATTTTTGCTTTTCCTTTCCCATTATTTAGCCACATGAATACCCGTGTCTCACTTTCTGAAGCTTACCAGACATTAAGACCTGAATCTGTGACTGAAAATGCTAAAGGAGTCAACAAGAGAAAAACCAGCCATGACTTTTAAAGCAGTGGGATTAGACCAACAATCTATTTCTTTGTTAAGAATCAAAGGGCAAGAACACACCCTTGTGTATGCATATAACACACAGTACTTGGGCAGGCAGAGCTGTTTTTCCCTTTGGGGAGCGGGGGGCAAGGAGGAATAAGGGGATTGCAGAAAGATCCTCTTGACTGAGGCCAGCTAGAAAACACATTATACAGAATAACATTGTTGATATACGTGTTTGTTTTCTTGTTTTTACTTTTTTTCCTTTGATGATGAAAAATAAATAAGGAAACATAAAAAAGTCTACTTGGGTAAGTATTCACATTACCACCCCCTTGATGTCTGTTATGTAGCCTGTATCATATTTTAAACAGAAATTATTATATGCAAGATGGATGTCTAGTTTTCAGTATAAATTTTATCCAACTGCAAAAGGAAAGTAACTCATTATCAAGCAGCTCAGTAAGGCTCCCACTACTGAAGAAAATAAAGTTTTATGACAAGAGGGTCTCTCCTCTCTCTCTCTCCCTGTGAGTGAGAAAGTGAGTGCAAGAATAAGACAGAAAGGGAAGGCTCAGGAGTGCTGGGTGAATTATAGACTGCCTCTCAAGATTCACAGCTCTTCGTGGTAGGAGGTTAATATTCTCACATGTCATTAGGTCTGCTGGCTCTACTGATGGCTCATTGAATCAGGCAGCAAATTATTTCCTCATGCTGCAGAGGACACCACACTTCAAAGGGAAGGAGCCAGGGTCAAGCCAGCTCTCCAGTTCGATTAATGAGTCGGGATCAGCAGAGGTTGCCTGTAGGTAAGAATGTGACTGAAGCTTTTGACAAAGCTGACTTTTTGAACAGGACTTGACCCAGGCCCCTTACTCCCCTCCCCACCAAATTTTATTTCCAACATTTGCCTCTGACTGACCTGCTCAGGCCTGTTGGGATAGTTTTGACCTCCTCAGTCTTTGTTACAAGACACAGGAGCTGTCTGCCTTATATTTGATGTGTCTCTCCCTAAAGGCCATATCAGCTTATCCAGGCTCATCAGAATACTTTAGAACTGCACAGCAAAATAAGATAGAGTAGATTCATTTCAAATTTTTAATTTACTCATGAAATTTGTTGAGAAAGGGGAAGGAGAAGATAACTAACAGATATTTCCACTTTCAATAATATGAAGAAAGATTTCTAAATGCTGTCAAATGCAGATAAGAAGAACATAAAGATTATTAGAAGCATAGAACTTACATATTAAAATGATGGAAAAGCAGAAAATATACGTTCCTGCTTACATGGATTTGCTGACTAAGAATATTCCTAGCAAATAATGCATTACATAGAATATTCCTCTAAAAAGTTTTTATTTTTATCACCACAGTAGCAAGAGATTAGAGACAATTAAAACTTAATGGCCACTGCATTCATCTCTTCCTAAATGGTCAATAGTATCCTCAGTTTGATATTTTAATGCATATTTAAATAGATTTAATAAAGTACTGAAGTGAGATTCATTGTATTAATGTTTTTTTTAATAAGATCTACTTAAACTGCAAACTTTCTCAAACAAATATGAGTAACTGAATCAACATATAAGCCACTGTTAGTAAGCTTCCAAAAATCACATAGCTTCTGATTATTGAAAAGAGACTTTTGTCAATTACATAAACAAAATTGTTCACACAAGCTTCCAAATTTGTTATATTTGTTAAAGATATTGTTCAAGAATATTTTACACCCCTATGTTTCCAGAGCAAGGATTTAGGTTGTCCTTCAATATTTATTTTAATCACAGTACATATTTTAATATCCTCTTCCTAAACATTTTACTCGTCAGCGTCCTTAATGCTCAAGCCCTTGTTACGTGCTATGTTGACAGCAGAATGAGAAAAAAAAAAAGTTTAAGGTAAAATATCAGTCCAGAGATGTCCAAGGATGGCAAAAAGCTGACTGTTCAAACTTTGCAGATTTAAGCTTTATGTTAGCACAGGTGCCTGAATGAGGAAGCTACACATCTAGTTTTGAAATTAGAATGCTTTTATTTTTAGCTGTGTTGAGCAAACAACAGTTCTTAACAGATCTTAAAACAAGAAGCTGGAACATTAGTGCATTAGGAAGATCAGATCACTTAGGTGCCTTAATATCAATTCTGGTAATTTAACTTTTGGTGTATATTTAAAAATCTTTTAGTGATCTCCAAGTGTAAGGCAAATTTTCATCTTTACTCTTCAATGCTTCTTTTTGCACTCAAACCACTATTTGTAACACATTTCCTTACAGTAACTAGCATTTAAGCCCCAAAAGCTAGTAAACAGATTATTAGATCTATAAAACTTAGGATAAAAGCATACAAGGTCTAGTTATTCTTATTTGGCTCAGTCGTGCATAGAATCCTTTCAAGCAGACTACCTAACTGCTAAACAGCACATCATCTACATGGATGTGCTTTACTCTAAAATGCAAGTATACACAAGCAAGAGACGAGTTTTTCTTTTACTTAGGTCTGCGCAATCTCCAGTGAATGGTACATTATGCAAGTGGCAGCTTGCAACACCAGAGAAGCTGGAAGAGGGGAAACACTTTTTCATGGGCTTGTTTAAACAAAGTAACTGTGTTACTGGGTCTGTCATCAGTGTTAACATTATATCCTGTTTCATCTCTTTCTAAAAAGCTAGCAGCATACCAGAGATCGTTTGTGAAATGTATGTATGCATCTTGTATAACACTTGGCAGGAAGATATGAATCCCGTGCGGAACGACAAGCCCAGCTGGAGTGGGAGGTAACTGGCCAGTCTGACACTCCCAGGGAGAGAGGAAATAGTTGTGTTCAAGGCAAGGAGGAGCCACTCGGTCGATACAAAACAGAATCACCAATGGCTTCCAAGCACGACCACCAAAGTTTGTGGTTTCTGGCAGCACTAAATCAGAACTGATGGCAAGACGGAGAAGGTGCATTGCTGAGACACCTGGATACAAAGTGGTAGCAGTACCTGCTGGAATCCATTCAAGGAATCCTAGAGAGGATGGATTCAGCAAGTGGAAAGGTGACCTGCTAAGTATATGCAAAGACCAAGTTTTGTGTTTGTCCTTGTTTCCATTCCGAAAACTAAAAGCTTTCAGTTAAGTCTTACTAAATAGAACTTTGTTTTACTTTCAGGCATATCTGGTGTTTGAGGGGAAGGTAGTACCAATTACCATGGTACAGTGTTTCTAGAGAGGTAACAAATCTAAATAAAGACAAAAAGAACAAATAGTCCTGTACCTAACCCAAGATGAATTAGAAAGGCCAGCTGCAATGAGTACTGTTTTATACCAACTTGGATATAGTCCATCTGGGGAACTGTCAGGGCAATTATGGAGTTTGGGAAGGAACTTGTAAACTCATAAATCACCCTTGCAAAGAGCAAAAAGCAAGGAAACACCCCATGACTTTTGGGAATCGTTACCACACACTGCACTCAGTCAAACAGTGTAGCATGACGACTGCTCAGGACTAATTGTTTGTACAACTTTTTTGTGTTACTGGGCCTTACATTAATTCTGCAAAGATTTATATATGCGAGTTCAAATTCAGAGATAAGCATGTGCTCATATCTTCTTGATTTTTGATAATGCTTTAATAGAATCTGTTCATTAAATCTGTTTAACCAAATTGGAGGGGCTTGCATTTCAATTAAACTCTTGCAACGTGCATTAAAATTGTTTACATAGGTAAACTAAATGCATGGTCAAAATGAGGAAAGTTATTAGCTTACTTTAATGCTCATTTTGGGTATTATTTGGTTATTTTTCCCATTGCTCATATTATGCAAAATAATGAGTAATATTAACGCATTACATCAGCAATGGAAGCATAGAGTATTTAACAGTGAAAAGCATTTGGTGAAAACAAGACTCTAGAACTCAGCGTCTGAAATCACAAAGATTATCATGCTCTGAACTGAGAGCAAACAAAATTTCCTAGTAAAATTTCCAAAGTAAAATTTTCTACGTGGTAGATAACAAATACATTTCTTCCAATTCATACATAATTTAAAAAAAAGAAAAAGAAAAAGAAAAAAGAAACATGTACATCACAAAAAATTCTGGATAGTTTCCTCTTGTCAGTGTCCTCCATTTCAACACAGCAAAACCATGCAAAACACTGGCAAGGAAAGATAGCAGGTAACAATCTTACAGTCCAGGAGGGTGGACTACAGCATCTATGGCAGGCTTTCACGTGTTGGGTTTTTTCCCCCTTCAATGCCTAAAATTAATAAGATTGTCTAAAATCTGCTTGGGAAAGTACAGTCCAGGATAAATCCACCTTCAAAAGATACACAGCTGTGGACTTGATAGGATAGGGATGAGGAAGAACATGGTGATGAATAATTACCAAAACACAGATTGTATCAATACACTCTTAGGTGGTCACTGTGCCCGTACATATTCAAATCCTCTTCACACCAGACAGCAATACAAATCCTAGGATCACCTTAAAGGAAAGGGACCACCCTAACATCTCCTGGAGCATCAGATAATCCTGTAGCACCTTGGGTCCTTCTGAGCAGTTTCACAGGGACAGTCACCCACCATG
Organism: Balearica regulorum gibbericeps; assembly: GCF_011004875.1. Classification (NCBI taxonomy): domain Eukaryota; kingdom Metazoa; phylum Chordata; class Aves; order Gruiformes; family Gruidae; genus Balearica; species Balearica regulorum. The sequence continues at coordinate 25,295,790 of NC_046190.1, read as the reverse complement.
GCCCATGATGGAATGCTCTGACAGGAAAGAGTCACCCCAAAATAACAAGCTAGTGTTATTCCCCTACACTGCCCTGGAAAGAGGGGCTCAGGTCTCAGTTCTGTTGTTTTTCCATGCCCAAGAAAGAGACTCAATACAAGCTTCTCCACAGCACGCTTAAAGACAACAGATAGTCTACAGATTATGAAAAGGCAAGCAAAAGGAAGACAACACTGAACTTCAGTACTTGGGTTTTTTCATGTTTGGCCGTCATGCCAATACATACAAAGCCTACTGAGGAATCAAAAGACTTAATTCAAAACAATATTATTTAAAAATCAACACTGTTTTCTATCACATCAGAATAAAATCAAACATTGTAAGAACCTGAGCTTGAAGACTGAATTACAAGCAGAATAGGCTAGTAGCTGAGGATGTGCTATTATATACACTGTCAAACAATTATCTAAGTCATATATATATTTAACATATTTTGAATATAAAATTTCAATATAAAACTCAATAAAGAATGTAGTTCAAAGTTTATTTCAAGCTTTAGTTGCTGAACAAACATTGAATAAGAAATTTAAAGGTGCAACTCAGAATAGAGGCCTGATTATTTGTGTTGTCACTGCCTCTGGATTTTTAGTCCAATTACAGGTAAAAATAAAAACATGAGTGCCTGCAATTTACTATGCCTGAATCCTCAGAGCGTAAATAATATAACCTTTTGTACTAGTCAAATTAATAAAAAAACTCAAACGCTATCACTTCACTGAGGATAGCATGAGTTAACCGTAAACCCAATGCATCTACCTCCCCCTTGACACAAGGGCTGGGCCTGGCTGTGTGGAGCTGCTGGAGATTCCTGGACATAAATGAATCCATTTGAAGTCTACGTTGCAGCCATCAGCCTGTCTTCAGCCTAAGCCATATGCTCACTCTTTTGTCCGTAGAGGAATTTGATGACAATTAGATTTCTGGAGGGGCACGTAATCTGTTCAGGCCGCAAAAATAAAGATGTAATTTACCTCACACGTGATCATGCGAACATGCCCAGAGTGCTTTGAAAGAAAACAGAGAAATGAAGCATCACAGCAAGCATGCCTATGAACTATTCCTTACTGACGCAATTAGGCAGTTTGTTGGGTTTTGTTTGGTTGGTTGTTTTGGGGGGGTGTTTTTGTTTTAAAAGAAATCCAAACCAACCAAATAAATAAATAAAAGAAAGGCGGCTCACTCATGGTATTACCGGATTTCCCAACGCCGCCACACTGGCCACCAGCCACCCGCTGCCAGCCCCTCCCCATTTCCAGAGACCACATCAAAGCACCTTTGCTGCCTCATGGCCTTTTATAGAGCAACTCTAGCCACTTAGGGAAAAAATGGCTAAATAAAGGCTTGGACTTAAAACATTAAAAGAAATAAATTGACAGGATTTTGTCTGCAAACCTTGTCTCATCCTTACTGAAGGCTAAAATAAACTTAATTTTTGTTAAAATTAAAGCAAAAATTAAATCATCTTATTATGTAATTGGAACTAGGCCTCAGGCACTGGCAGTAAAGAAGGGATTAAGGCCTCCACCACCTGGGTTGTCATTCTCATGGGCCCCATTACCACCCCCTTATTCGTTTTTATAGCCAACAGATTAAAATGCGAGCGCCGCAATCTTTGATCTTTCACTTGCTGACACAAATCCTTTCAAGCCTCCAACGTTTTCTGCTGAGGTAATTAGTACTAATTAAAAGGTTTCCAACAGCCTTTGCTCTACTTTTTCCCTCCAAAGAAATTGCTTTTACAAGTGCCCTCCATCTTTGAAATGTATGCATCGTTCACTTTCTTCTTTATCTGACTCCCAGAGATCAAGTAGATTAGTGACTCCATTATTCCCCAAGACAAAGCCAAACAACAGGTTTTTACTATCTCCCTGACCTGTTGAGGTGCAGGGTTTATATTCAGAAACAAGTGCCTGTGCTTGTATTAAAAGACAGTCCAATTATACACTAACAGACACAATGCGGGGTTTCTACATTTAAGAATGGACATCATTTAAAGATGTAGTGTTTTCTCAGAACAGAGAGAGGCAACCGTTCACTAATCAAACTGACAAGTTGTAGGACTAATAATAGGTCTTGCTTTGTTTTCTTTTCTTTTTGTGTGTTTGTGTATCGGGCAAGATGCAAACAATTTCTTTCTCTTCTCCCCCCCTTTCCTCTCCTTTCCCCTTTCTTCCCAAATTTTTATGATTGCTTCACATTTGCTACTTAAAATTAAAAAAAAAAGTTTAGGAAGTACCGCCTTGAAAGATTTTGAAAGCACAGAAAGTCCTGTCTGAAGAAGTTTTTGTTACTATAATTAAATAATGTGTCCTGCTACAGGCAAACTGATGGCTGGAAAAATAATTACTGAGATGAAAACAGTTTTATAGTATGTCTGAACTACTAATGAAAGTCCAAGATTAAAAAAAATTAAAACCTGCCGCAAAAAGGAACAATACTTTGCATTGAGAAAGGGCTGTGTTTTGAATTTACAGGTTTTCAAATGATATTCCAATCGACATGGGCACTATATGGATCATTTTTCTTTATGAAAACCTGGAAGCTTTATGCCTGCTGTGATAAAAATAAATTACACTTCATGCAGCAAAAGTGCTATTCAAAAAAGAGGACAGTTCTCAAGCTCTTAAAGTTCTCACTTCCTATTGAAAATGACAGCAGCGCTCTCTCATGCTGTAGTATCTCTGGCACAACAGATCAGAAATCATACACAGAGCCACAAGAGGCTATCTAAGTTATCATTACACACACAGGGGTGTATTCTCCTCTTGCGATGCAAGCACAGGGCTCCTGCTGGCACTAATGGGAGCTGCACGTGCATATCAAGGACAGAAACAAACCGACAGCGCATCAACTTTTCTAACCTGAACTAAGTTAGAAAAGTTTTCAAATAGCCGGAAAGGAAAGTCAATAAATTGTCTCCTAATCATGCCAGCTCTTCTACTTTACTTTCACAACTATTCTACTACAGTAGTAATTTCTTTTTGTGTAACTTTCCTCAAGAGGATCTAAAAGCACTACAATCTCATCAATTCAGCTATATTACGCCCCTGTGAAGTAAGTTTTATCTGACATATCTTGCCCAAGGTCATATGGAAATTATATGACAGGGCCAGGAATTGCACATTTCGGTATCCTAGTAGTTCCCTGTTTTAACCAGCAGGCCATACTCCTCCTCTATGCATGCACGATAACCAACCGTCCTAGAAGCAGGAGACTGGATTAGCCTTTCAGCCATGGAAATGCTGAAAAAAGGTTTTCCAAACACAAGTCTTTCAAACAATTTGTTACAGATTCAAAAAGCTAAATGAAGAAAGCAAAAGCAAAACAACAGCCTGTAAATCACCTAATGTAATGGTTCTAGTCTCCTCACCTTCTTCATGCATGGTCACCATTGCCATAAAATGTCAGGCAATCCCTGCAAAACCAACATGAATTAAAAGAATACTGCTCTTAGCACACACACACACAAAACAGATCATATGGAACCCTCAGCCAAACCTAGGCAGCTGTGCAAGCCATGCAAAAACATATTTACACTGTCTCTTCCACCAAAGTAGCCTGTAGAAACAGCACAGCTATTTGTACATCCAATATAATGTATCTTGGGTACAGGTTTTCATGTTTCTTAGATTCCAAATTAATTCAGAACTACAAATTCTGAAATTTATAAGAAATTGGAATTTGGAACATAGCACGGAGGAAAATTGAATCTAATTAAAAAGAGGTGAATATGTATGTATGTATCTTTCCATATCCCAGATCAATATTTTACATCATTAAAGAGAAGGTGATATTAATGTAATCTGAGAGAAGCAACCTGCCATATTCTCACCTATTACTAAAATAGCATGTGACTATCAAAACCACCATTAACAACACACTCTCTCTAGACAGTCTTTGGGTCTTTCACCTCATGAAATCAGAACTCTATGAGGAAGGAGATTTTATTAAAAATCAAACATGCAAACAAACAAACCAAACCTATTTCAGGGAAAAGGCAGCTGCAGAGGAGAAGGGTATATGGAAAGGGGGTGCCTGCACAAATATCTTTCACTTTAACAGAGCCACTATCACAGATAAAGCTGAAGTATCACCCCAATGTGCAAAATAATTAGACTGGCTTCAAAATTATAAGCTCCCAAATTATTACATCACTTCTTTCACTTGAGCTTTGCTTATTTATTCTTGGGTTTGCATGTACAAACTGCTTTCATGTTCATTAGAGATACCTTCCTTTAAATTAACAGCCAAAACTGTCTCATGAACAAAAAATTAGAGATGAAACTTTAGGGAAAAGAAAATCCATAATCATGAAATTCACAATAAAATGACATGCTGGCAGCACAGTAGGCAAAGTTAACATACATATTATAGCAAAAGAAGAAAAATGAGTGTCGTGTTTAATGCATCACAGACTGTGCAAATGAAGCTATCTCAATATTTACTAAGGAGATCAAAAAATAAAATGAAAATATCTGATAGGCTTCTTGGTGAGCAAAACTTGCTTGGCTACCTTACAAGCTTTTTAGATACCTCGGGATCTAAACAAATCCCCAGTTATCAGAACAACAGAGAAAAGGGACAAAGTCCCTGTCTTCCCTAGGTATTCAGTTGTGGCTCTTTCCAAACTGCAAACAGTTGCTGTGGCCTTAGGGTTTCATTATTAATCTACTATGGGATGCAAGGACCATGAGCAGCTGGCCTTTTAACATGTAGGAGTAAGGGAGGAAAAGCCCTCCCACAATAGGGATATTGGACCAGTTTTTAGTACTCATATAAAATCTTTAGTATTTATTGAGGTGGGGGGGTGACGGGGGGGAATACATTATATGTAGAATGCCATAAGTCTTTTTCTTTCTTCTGCCCCAGCCCCAAAGGGTAAAAAATACATTAATAACCTTCAAATCTGCCCTGCCATCTCAGTAGTGTGCATGTGATAAAAAAACAGCAAAGAAACATTTCCATTTGAAGTTTCCAAGAGGTAATTATAAACAAGAGGAAGAGAAAAATATTATTGAAATTATGAAAAATACCTTGACAGTGACTCCCTTAGACTCACATTTAGCCCTTGAAAAATATTCTGCCAAAGGGTGCATTTTGACAGGGAAAAGATGAAGAGTGGAGAGAAGAGGCAGCAGTCTGTCATAATTGATGACACCGCAATGCAAGCTGAAGTCAAGACTGAATATTTACAAAACTCATTCAGGGTGAGATTTTTAAAAGGGGGAAAAAAAGCCAACAGGCAGACACAGATGGACCCAACTTTTTGAAAACAGTGGGACTACAACAGGCATGATTAATGCAACATAGTCAATATAACCATGTCACACATACAAAATAATTCAAGGGTCTTTTTCATAATTCAGTATGGTGTGAGTTTCAATATAAAATGAAAAGGTTAGAAGAAATACATTTTTCCTTAGGAATCTGTAAGGCTTGCTTTGGATATACATTATTTGAATTCATTTTAGAATGACACAGCTGAGCTGGGTGCCTTTGGCCATAATAGGACTTCGATGCTAGACGTTTTCACCCCAAATTATTAGTTTAAACCAAGCTCAGACCACTAATTTGCAATGTTACAGTGTCATAATAATTAAGCCAATCTGAATCTAGACTGCCACATACTGATATTGCTATTCTTTGCTTTTACTGTTTGACCTCACCTCCTCCTCCCCCCTTCGGCTACATACTGACTGTTGTGCAATCCCATGGTTAAGCAGTTCAGGGATATGATCCAGTTAAAATCAAGCTGGAAGGGAAGGCAGGAAGCAGGAGAACTGCAGCAAGCAAAACTGCCCTAAGTTGTTACTAAAGACTATTTGATGGGTAAAGTGAACATATTTTTTGTAGTCTTGGTACAGCTGCCAGTGAGGAGGTTCATTTCAGGCAAATTCATCTAGTAGTTTGTGATCAGATTCAAAGCAGAAGACAGCTTCAAGATCAACTTGGAGACTAAACTTGCCCAATTAATAGCAGTGATGTGTTCAAGGTCAGGGCAGAGGTACACCAGTAAAGCAAAGCAATTCTGTTCCCTGTCCCGCAGAGATCCAGGAGCTCATCTTCAAGAGTTGTCAGTCCAGCACTTTTCACCAAAGCTGAATTCACACTTCATTTAAAGAAATATGACTAATCCTACTCCCAAAGAAAGCGTGATATATCTGTCTCACTACTAGCAATACAAGTTGGGCACAGATGTACATGAGGTAACAAGCCGTCTCAATGTGAATTGATCTAGCACTTACAAAATGGATCGGAATTACAAAGACTACAATAGTAGACAAGGATTGGATTAGTATTACACAGGCAAAAATTATAACATATTTATTATATAGAGAGTCTTAAAAATTCACAATTTAGAAATGCAGCTAGTATCCGTATTTACCACGTGTTCTGAATACAAGGCAAATTTGTAGTTCCATATATTTATATACCATGGACAAAATCTCTTTAAATAAATAATCTCCCTTCCTCCAAAATCCAACTTCCTATGTCACAAAGCTGTAGAATTTTTCTTTTCCACAGATATTAGGTCTAAACTGCCTGTGAAAAAACACTCTGCATGTTCCTCATACTCATTACTTGCAAAAAGAAAAAGCAGGTACAAATTTATAACAATAAAGCATAGAAGCGAACATGAAACATGTGATTTCTTAGACCTGGGAGCCGTACTTTTTTTTTTTTTTTTTTTTTTGCAAGGCTGCTCACAAGAAAGCCCAGTCACCCAGATTTTAACACACTTTGTATTTCTAATTCCCCCATTAATCCAGCCTGCCCCATAACACTTAAAAGTTTTAAGCAAACAGAGCCCTGGCAAAACATCCATCTAGGCCACCAGATTGCTTGGATCCACCATAGTGTACCTCCAAGAAGCAGTTGTCCCTGCATTATAGCTGCGATTTCACTAAAAATAATCCTAAATAAATTCAAATATTGCTTCTTCAACTGACAGGAAAGGCATATTACCCTGCAAAGAGATACTGTATCTTTCGGCTTTCCAACCACTTCTAAATGAAGAAAGTAGAGGAAATTAGCTTTATGCTGCAAGGTTATATTCCAAGTTTGGCAGGAAGAACAATGTGAATAAATTAAAACTTTTTGACTATTAAAAGAGATCAGAACAGCTTGGATTAAAGTAGCTAGGAAGCTAAAGGAAAGGTAATTTCTGCTAAGCATCTTCTCTAACTTTTGTTTGCGGATATATAAGATATGATATGATCCCTCCCCCCAATTCAAAATGGAACCTATGTAAAAACAAATTAAGTATGTGCTGTTATTTTATCAATGCTATAGATTCTTTACACCAGTATTTTAATGGTCAGACTGTCTAATAAACCAGGTGGAGCTGTGTGAAATGTTTAGTTATTTTCCTGCTGATGTCTGTATATCTCAGATTTATTCTTGTTCAAAATACAATTTCACATATACCCAAGACTGAATGTGTATTATTTAACAGGAATAAAAGGAAGTGAAATTTCAATTATTGATGCATACTGGTGGTGTTAAAAATGACAGACGGCATGTGGGCTTTTTAAAGACGATTTCAGTTAATGACAGGCATTTTTAATTTAAAGAATGAGCACAAACAAAAACTATCAGGAATATAGAGAAATGCCACAGCTAGTACTAAGATATGTACAAATTCTATAATAAGAATGTTTGCATACTCTTTTCACGTAAACTCGTTATGACAGACATATAACAAGAAGATATTACAAAGCAAGATACTCATACAAAAATGTTGCAGTAACTATATTTGAGCTTGAAAAAGCAGCTAGTAAGATTTTCAGTCCATGAACAGAATTACACTCAGGATGAAACCAGTATGATTGCATGACAGGTTTGCTTTTAGGTGCATGCACTACCATAAACCTGTTCTAGATCCTAAGTAATGGGCATTCTATAACACTTCAGTTATTTGAATTTTACTGTCAATTACTTTCAATTCTAAAAGGATTTTCTTTAATGCGTTATTCTTGATAAAGATAATGATTTTTCAGTATTCTAACATCTTAGCATTGCCCTGTTTTGGCTGCCTTACATAAGAAAGTGCCGGGTATTTTTCCAGGTACAGGTTATTTGTATTTTTATAACTAAACCAAAGGAGTATTCACTAATGCCACACATATCTTAGACTCTGCTTACTAGTTGCAGGTAGAGCCTCCTTAGTGAATCACCAAGACGAGCTAGCACTGTCTAGTAGATCACAGAAGAAATACTCATGGATTATACTTTTATATTATCCTTGAAAAGATTAGAATAATAGTAGTAAAGCATATTTATTCACTGTTTTAAGACAGCTTCAAATGATCTGATGCAATAGACATTTTCTTCCAAAAAATAAAAAAGGATGAGATAATGTGTTTCAAGGTCAACTGAAGCAAGAGTGCATCAGGAAAAAAAAAAAAAGTGTTTAAACCACAGCAGATTTAACAGCTTAACCAATAAAGCTACTCTAGCCTTCAGTCAACGGGAATCAAAACAATGATTTCAAACTATTTTATTCAATCTACAGACAGGATTACTAGGTGATAAAGCTTTTTCCTTCTCTTCTTTACTAAAGAAGCAAGCATTTCTCCTATTTTTAAGGATTTCTGTCAGTAAATTACACACCATTTTCAGGGCTACAGCCACAAGGACACAAACGTTCTTTAAAGTTTGTAGGTTTATGTCCATGTATATATTACCACAGGGCTCAAATATTTATGTGTATGCTCACTGGAAATCTGAAAATTCAAAGAATTTTAATATTATTACATTTACTAAAACTTATTTTCAAATCTCCATTAAGCCCCTCCACATATCTAAAGAGCATCTTTTTTTGTTCCTTCTTAAAATGATGCCATTTGCTACCATAAGCAGAACAAAGGTTGATGACCCAAAATACAATAAATTACTACATTCAGAATGATCATTGAGGGTTTTCCTTAATAATCTGAAAAGTACCTATGTGGAATTTAAATCATCACGTTCATTAGAAGTTTCTCTTTCTTTTTCTATCCCTGTGTTCTCACCCTCTCCAGATATACACTGACTTGCTGAAGTCTATGAATTCTTTAAAATAGTATTTCAGGTTTTAATAGCAATTAACATATTAAATATCAGCGTACACGGGGACTGTACAAAGCAATTCCATAGTAAATTAGTCTGAAAATTGCCTTAATTGTTATGCCAGAAGATGTCCTCTACATTTTGTCTTGGGAGAAAAAGATCTTTCTGTCTAAATGCCATTATGTGTCATCCTAGCTGAGCCTCCTGCCTAGCGGGGACATTGAAGTTGTACAGCAGGAGCCGCTTCTCAGGCTTTAAGAACTACAGTAAATCTTCAAACAGTTTATCCAAACAAAGGCCAGTGTGTGGAGAGAAAAATACACGGGAAGCAGATGAATAAGCAACATCAATTATGGGGGGGTTGACCTTTCTGCCCCACACCATGGCACAGATTTCACACCAAATCGCAGCAGATTGAAGTTGACATGCCTGGAGTGAAAACACTGGTCCTCACAATGTTGCCACTCTACATTCACAGAGCTGTAGTAGGGAGAGGAGGGAGAAAATGAAGAGAAGGGGAGGGGTGTGTGAATGAAAAATCACGCATAATGGGCCTGGGTTTATTTTACAGAGAACAAAATGGCTCAATTTGAGCACTTAGAGTGTCGAAATTGGCTAGTGTGAGATACGAGAGGTTCATCCAAGGGGACACTTGAATCAGGTGCCTTTGGTGATATGACCTAGGAGAAAGGATGGGGAGAATAAAGGTAGTTCTAAAAAACTTCTTAATGTTGTTAAAGATCACGCCATTTCACACTTTCTTTTTTTAATATATATACACACACATAGAGAATTTTTTGTACATAAACACAGCAGCTAAGATTTACCTTCAGTCAAAACAAAAGTGACCAGGCTAAAAGTATTTTTCCAGTAGCAAAGAATACTGTCTTATGCAGCATTATTTTGCCACACCAAAAATCCAAATCTGCCTACAGTTATCATATCATATATATTTTGAAACATTTGCACCCTGCCCCAGGAAAACATTGCCTTTACATCCAAGGAAAAGCCAGACTAACTAATGTTACTTCGAACCATCTCAATTAAAATTCAAGTTTTGGTCTTTAGATCAGTCTATTTAAAGATTTCTTTTTCTAGATTGGCTGTAGACAGATGATTATTAAATATTTATAAGTCTTTGAAAAGGATTGAGTGCTTTTGCTTTGTTTATTGTGTGGAGCTCCCCCTCCCCCTTCTTTCCCCCACTCCTTCTTTGAGGGATCTATGAGCGATCATTTTATTTGAATACTTCATCAGTTGGTTAGTGCAAAGACAGATCAGTCAACCCTACGCAGGCTGTTTCACATCAATGGAATCTGTTAACACTGCTGCAATAATAGCTTAAGGTTTAATATGCAATCAGATCAACAGCTTTTGTCTCATTCCAGAGGACATTAATATACAAACTGCTACTATTTTGTATTGATGGTAACTAAACACCACCAGTTCTGGTTCAAACTGAAAAGATGAAAAATAGATAAGCTTACAATAACATTTACATTGATCTTAACCTCAGTTACTATTATTAAAAAAATTCTCAAGCAAATATCAATCTACCAACAAATTTTGCTGCTTGACTGTGAAGTTGAGGTTTAAGGATTAACATTTGTGATGTCAGACCTCAGAAGTATAAACATTAGCCTATTAATGCTGATAGCATGCTGAATTAGATTTTTCAGCTTGGGCACAAGTTTTACTACTGTCAAGAAAGCAAGCTACCACCTTTTTCCCAGGTATTCACATCTGTAACACTCTTTCCCAAACTACTCAGACTTTAGACTTCATTCCATCTGGATGAAAAAGAGCTGTGAAGAAAAAGTCACAGCATACGTAAATATGACACTGTGCTTTCCCAAAAGTCTATGAATAATTTCAAAATCAGCCAATGAAATCTCATAATATGACCACAGGTTTTAGATTCTGTGCTGCTACTAGGAAAATCTATCTTTTCCTTTTAAAAGTAAGATCTCTGCAAACATCTTTCCTGAAAATACCCTCCTATTTTAAACATATCACATAATACAACAGAAGGACAGACTGAGAGCATGTTAGCACACCTGATAACTTTACACTCAAGAACAGTGCTACTAGAGACTTATGAGACATTTTCATAAACTTTAATAGACTATCAAGCTGGCAATACACATTTCCTGATTTCTAAATACAGCTGTACTGTAAATTACTTGATTAGACCCCAAGATAGCTAACCCCTAAAACATCTCAAGAACTGTTGGTCAACCATGGGAGCATAGGAAGAAAGACTACCTTTCCGCTGAGACTGACCAAAGGGGGGGTCCCCACAACAGGTGTCAGAGGTGATCTAGAAAGCACCCTCCCTAGAATTTAGAATGGTGGCAGCTACAGGGTAGACAAGTTTAAAACTCTGAGTGCATAAATGAAGTTCATTTCAGTATTCTGATCGCTAACCCAATGGTTTCCTTTAGACCAACACAGCCCTTACATCTTTTTTAGGTTTGTGGGTTTTTGTTTCGGTTGTGGGGTTTCTTTGGAGGGTGAGAATTGAGGGAGGAGTTTTCATCTTGTTTATGTCTGTCGCTGAAACTATATTCTCTGTTTGCCTTTAAGCATAAGTTAGGTAAGAGTCCAACTACTCATTCTGAATCTTGGAAAGGAGGACTCCACGTAATTCTGTTATTCTTTCTCAATTCACAACAGGTCTGCATCACTTTTGCTCCTTCTCTATCATTTCCACATAATTGTGCCAGCAGGTCTGCTGGTTGGCTGATATATTTAAACCACCTAAGTTCTCTGAGCTCTACCACCGTGACGAGCATCTCAAAACATATGGTAGCTCCCCAGCCCTTGCAAGCATTGTGAACCAAGGAGCTTCAGCCTCAAATCATAACTTATAGGCTACAGTCACCAGGTCAGCCTTTCACAATTACAACATAAACGGGACAAGACTAATCATCAGGAAAGACAAATTAAGGCAGACACCATGTGCAAGATCAATCCCTGTTAGTTAGTCATCCAGCCAGAGGCACAATTGAGAGGAGCTCTGAGGAATCCTCAGCTCTGGAAAAAGCACCAAGAGCTCATTGGCAACAATGAAACTCAGGGAAAACAATGAAGAAAGGAAGACCTGAGTGTTTAATCAAATGCTCAGAATTAGTTAATTCTCTTGTGGAGCATATTGCCTAAACCACCTCTCATAAAAGCATAATATTTTAAGTTTAAAACTATTAGAATTGTTACATCTGTCATGGCCCTAAAAAATGATAAGTAAAACTGGCGTGCCCAGCAGACAGAACTCAGACCCGGCTCACAAGGTGCAAGTGAAAACTTTCAAAGCATGAAAGCAGCTTCCACAATTATATAACACTGTTGGAACCCTTTGCCTCTGATATTGTTCTGTGTGACTTGATCAGATTAAAACTGGAGAGCTGGGGCAGGGAGGTTGAGAAGAGACTATTTTGTTTCATGCAGAGCTTATACCCTTTATTTTCCACATTACACCAGCACCTTAGAAAGGACTGTACCAAGAAAAAATGAAAGGATTCTGCACAGCCTGTCTGAACTAATCCTCTCTCCATCAGTTCTATGAATATAGTCCCAAGCAGATTATTTTAGATAGACAGATACCAGTATATTCACATAGGTATCAATACACGCACAGACAATATGCATACACAACTACATGTTCATGTGTGCATGCATACATTAATATTTGCCTTACACAGAGAAGAGACATAGGTTTGGCAAACCAGACTCTTTTAGCTACATCTGTAGTCCATTATTTTAAAAGTTACTAGTTATTTGACAGAACTAATACTTATGCAAGGCATAGTAGTAGAAACTGTCTTCATTTCTAAGATTTCACACATTCCCTAATTAATTCAAGGGGACTTACAGTTTTAGATAACATTCTTCCTTTTATCACTTGCCATCTAGCAGTTGGTATAATGTCAACACTTACATCTTTTTTTCCAACTGAAATCATTTTTAAAACATTTTTATCCTAAAATGTTCGCCTCGATTTTTCAAAAATTATCTTAAAGATAAGAGATTTCTTTCCATTTCAGTCCCACAACAACGAGAATGTCAGCACAGCTTTTTTGACAGACAAATTATTGAATCAAAGAAAGAATATGCCATTAAGCCCACAGGTTAGGAAGTGTCAGGAATGGTTTAAAGAGATATCCCATTTATCTTCAAAACATGCACGGAATGTCACTAATGTGTGTTTATCATGTATAATCAGACAAAGAAAATATCGAAATAAAGTACTCCTGCATACAATAGAAGTCTCCTTCCATCTCTCAAGATATCAGTGCTATTCAAATAGAATAATAATGATGAAACCTCCTTTCTTGAAAATGGAAATCAAGTGAAATGTAGATAGAAATGATTTTTTTGTAGTTGATGTACATTTCTAAAGTGCATTAACAGGAAATCCAGAACTTTTTAGGTCAATTATATTGTCAGTATTGTCAATGCCACTGAAATGAATACCTAAGCAGTGCATATTCTTGCTGGAACAGGGTTAGAGAAGAAATCCTGTATTCAGTTACTTGGAGAAGAGGAACTGCAGGCACATACTTAAAGGCTTGCTTTGTTCCAATCTTATTTTTATTTTTAATCAGTCAAAAGGCATCCAAGAAACATATAATTATATATGTTTTAAAATCCACAGTCTCCAATGTTTTCCTTTTTAATTTTTGTTTTCCTTATGGCATCTATTTCTTAGCCTATTTTTGGTAGCCAAGTGCATCACAAAACACTAAGTCACAGCTTTCATAATCAATTTTCCAAGACATGATGTGACAGGTTCACAGAGTTAACTAATATATAGGCTTAGTAGAAGAAAAGTAGGCAAAGGTTTTTTAAACATCTGAAAGGTATTGGAAATCAAAATGGTGATGACATATTGATGGCACAGGAGGTTTTGCTAGGTGAGCTGAATAAATGCATCAGTTGTACCCTTTGGAACATGCTATTATTCTCCTGAACAAAAATTTTAAACAGAAGTATTCCTGTAGATTTGCAAGCTACAATCCCAGCAGTAGACAAAACGTGCCCCTGCTTTTTCCCCCATTCTCAATACTGTATTTGTGAACAAATTTATTTTATTCTATGCAAAATTTTAAAGAGGTCATATAGAAGGCAAAGTGTTTTATGAGAGAATCAAAAACAGGAGCAGGTTAAGTAAAACACCACAAACTGAAAAAAAAAAAAACACTTGGCATCTTCCAGATGGAGGAAAAAGAAATCTTGTAAGAAATCCAAAAAGCAAGAGGCCTCTAAAAAGACCCACAATACTTCTTGTGCCGCTCTCCCACCGGTACCTTATGGATTTCAATGAACAGCTATGGCCCCTCTCTCAGTTCATTTCTCTTGGAAGTCAGGCACAGCTCAGTGGCTTCACCCGTTGACCAGCTGTACCTGCCACAACAGGGCTCTCTCTCAAGTCAGGATCTATGCGCTTTCTGCTGCAGCCCTGAGATCAACAAAGCCCTGCTAAGGAGCACGCTCTTTAGCCCCAAGGCATTATTTCTACTCCCCCCCCCCGCCCTTGACAAACACCCCAATATCCAGCTTATCACCTGTCACACGATTACACGTACGTGCACGTCACAGTCAGTTACATAATCTTGAGGTCTAGCATCTTCACCATCAAGTACAAATGCTGCTCAAAGAACAGAAAACCTTGAAGCAGAAATGATGAAGATAAAGAGATGTAGAGGGAGAGAAAGCCTGTCCAAAAGAGAAACAATAGAAAGAGCAATCAAACCTTACGAGAATGACAGTAAAAGAACTCAGCAAGTGAGAGACAGCCAGAGATAAAGACAAACCAAAGGTGGACAAGGAAAGGGAGCACAATAAAGCTCTATTAAGCTATGTTTCACACTATCCGCTGGGGCTTACACCTTGAAGAAGGCACTAGCCACAGACATATTTTTATGCCTTCAGAAGTTACAACACCACACTTCAGCAAGAATTCAGTGAGAAACCCCCAAATGCCCTACCTTACAACAACCATTATGTGTTTACGTAGGTATTCAGGCACATTTTGGAATAGTATTGAGTTTCTGTTATTTGTACTACTAGTTAAGGATTTTTTTTTTTTTAAAGTTAACCACTTCAATCTTTTAAGCGTATGCTCTTCCTTTTCCAGCTCAGCTCAAGAAGTGAAAGGAAAAAATAGCACAAGAGAAGAAAGGAGTGAACACGTAAAAGTTTAAGTGTGTTCAGGAGGAACTTGGCAGTAATATAGAGGCTGTTTTGTTTCTCAACAGTGAATTTTAAACAGTTCTTAATTTCACCCCAGTTTATTCAGATATGCTGCTGACAATTCTTTTGGTCAAAGCAGGTCACATTGCTCTTTAAAAGAGCTCAAAAACTACCCTGTTTTCCCAAGACTTAAAAGATTATGTTCCTCTCAGAACCATATAAAAAGTAATTGCACTACAGAAAAAAAAAATTCACTTAATGTATTCTTGTGCATTTCTAGGACATATTTATACTCTGCACATGGACAGACAGACACACACAATACATGGGGGGAGGTTGATTTTTTAAAAGATGTAATTAACTATTGATAGCCAGAGAATATTTGTGGGGGAGGAATGCATGGAAAATTTGGGGGGAGGGGGTGTTCAATACCAAAAAATGTTTTTGCTGTATTCTAAATGATGGTATATTTGTATTTTATCTCATTCACTTGTAATATACAAACCCTATTTATTTTCTA
This sequence comes from Balearica regulorum gibbericeps, assembly GCF_011004875.1. Taxonomy (NCBI): domain Eukaryota; kingdom Metazoa; phylum Chordata; class Aves; order Gruiformes; family Gruidae; genus Balearica; species Balearica regulorum. The sequence goes on along the minus strand of NC_046190.1, from coordinate 25,279,988 downwards.
ACAACAAAACCTAAATATTTTTCAGTACAATAATCATTGTGACCATAAATATACATGAAGTGGCTTACAAGCCCGAGTTCAAAATATTCAGAAAATTAATGTCAACAGCATCACTGTTTCTGAGGTCCTGACATGTTTAGGTCAAGTTTTAATATGTTGATCTTTGCAAAATTAACACAATGCTTGGCCTCATGCCTGAATGTCTTCAGTGAACCATGAATCTGTACATATGGGTGGTGGCTCTGTCTTAACAGGACAATTCTAACAATTTGCCCCAGGTGGATTGTTCCAAAAAAGATGGAAGTTCAGCATCTCTTATCTTTCTGTGTTTTCTTCACCAAAAAGTTCAGTCAGCCATGGTAGAAGGTCTTTGAACACGCATACTGATATGCATCAGTGCAGGCCAGAAAATTTATCTTAAGAATAACTTGCACAAAGATGTTATCTGCACCAAAATCTACAACATTAACATTATTTTCTAACGCAGAGCTCTCATTACTTACTAATCCCCATTTCCTCAACAGAAGCTTCCTCTTATAAGAAAAATTGTTTCTTTTGTCACTGAGGAGTCTGAGCTATTAAAACCTCAAGTGAAGTCAGTCTCCGTATCTGAGAGCTTATACAACTGAAGGATTTGCCTAATATTAAGCATTTGATTTACAAGTCAGTTCCAAGAAGATTAAACTACATTAAGTTCACAAACAAGACTTCGCTCAAACGTCTCATTATAAATTTCAAAATTTCCATTTGCCTCAAAATCTCAAGATTTAAGTTTTGACTTGAAAGTAACTCTTCCCAAAGGCCACTGATTCAATCCACATTTTCCTGTGAAGAAATTGTTCAATAACTAAGCAAGTCTATAGTCCCCTGCAATATACTATGGGAGGTGATGCTTCCAATATTGTATGATAAACTTCTGCTATAGGAAGTTCTGCTGTAAATACTGCCTGAAATATTCTGGAAAAAACCAGACATGTAGATGAACATCCTACCTCCTGGAAAGTTGCAGGTTAAAAATAAAATACATATATATGGTTTTAAAAATTTAATACAGTAGAAAAGTAAATAAAAATAAATCAAAAGAGCTCTATAAGACAGCATTCAAGTCTTTGCCTCCTGAAAATTTAAATGAATACTCCTTGAGAGCAAACTACAAAATGCTAACCTTGAAGTGCTGAGTGGCAGAAAGAATTATGGGTTATTGTACTGTCAAAATGCCAGACAGCTGTATGTTGAGTTACTGTGTTATTTAGACAATCAGAAACTTGGAAGCTAATGTGACATATTTTTTTCAGTGTGAAAGCTCCTGACATGCGTCATGATAATTTCTAAAGGGACAAAATGTTATATAAAAAACACAGTGCCTTTATGAAACTGCCTAACAGGTACAACACCATTCCAAGTAGAATTCATGTTAAATACTATAAATAAGTAGGATCGATTCAGGACATGATTAAAATTGCTATTACATCATTTATTTGTTCATTTGTTCTATAAGTGTTATTGTTGTCATGTTTGGAGGTATTCTCACGCATAAAGCCAAGAATTACCTAGCCATTTACTTTACGTCTTGTTACTTAAACCTGTTTCCAATTTTATACACTAAAAGATTCCCTGTAAACCCTTCTTTGAATATTTTCTGAAGAGAAAATGGGCTGTGTTACCTACTTTGAGACTGACAAAATTCACTTCCTTTGTGAACTGACACGGCTCAGAAGGCTCCAAAAGCTTTCATGATTAATTTCTCCTGTTCCACAAAACCCAGTATTTTGTGTACCTAAAATTAGCTCAATCTTAAACACAGGAATATTAAACGCTGATATTCCTTTACAAGGTTAGATTAGCCTAATATTAATGGTTTGACACTAGGATCGTCACTCTCAGTTCATACAGTTCCCCACACTGCCTTAAGCAACATTAAGGAAATGCTTCAGAATAGACTAGGCAGAAGTTAAGATTTCACGTTAATTGAAATTTGCTTCAGACTCTGAAACAAGTTTCTTCACCATTTCCAAACAGTCTTGTGTCAATAGCCGATTTTCTTATCATTCATATAATCTTACCAACACTCTGAGGTGTTTTCTTTCCTATTTCTTGATACCAATGTCACTCCATACCAAACTGCATAATCTAATTGCGGTTCAAATGAAAACATTTACCAGTTAGAAATGTCCCTGTTAAACTGAACTCCCTTTTTTCTACTGCTGCTATAAAGACAGAGCTCTGTATCTATCTTTTCTAGACAAATAAATAGTTTTCATCTTATTTTCTTATTTGTGCCCATTCTAACATAAAGCTATCATAATCTCTTCCTGCTCCATTCATGAGTTTTTCCATGTCACATACCATTTGTCATCACTGTTGTGTGAAGTCTTTCCTGTTCCATAATATCCCTTTTGTAAAGCAAACAATTTATTTTATAATATTATTAAACATAAATTCATTCTTATAGAAGGACAGGACATGACTGAACACACTGCCATATGGAGACTTTCCAAACCTCCGAGAAAACCCAAGGGCCGTGGTGGGTAATCAGCTGTTCCTGAGTTACACAAAGCAACACTGAAAGGATAGTAAGATGACTGGGTCTATATTTATAAGAAGATTAAGGAGCAAGGAAACTATCTTTTATATCTGGCACAAGGGCAAATAAGATGTGAATATAATTTTCAGCCAGAGCATCCCCAATTAGAGAAAGTTGATGAATGGGAAGAATCACAAAAAAAGTTTAGGATGGTAGGTAGAATGTCTTATATCAAAAACCCAAGTACATTAATCTGTTTCAACACTAGTACAATAAAATAAAGGAGTGACATCAAAATAGTTAGTAAGTATATACAAAGAGTATGAAATTTCAGTAATGGGTTTTTCAATGCAGCAGATAGTGTAACAAGATTGAATGCTTAGAGAATGAAGCTACCCAACTCCGGACTGGGAGTAAGCAGCATGTTTTTAACAGGACAGTTTGGAGCTCTCTTCAGTCCTGGGGTTTTTGGGAGGGTTGTTTTGTTGTTGTTTGGTGGGTTTTTTTAGATCAAGACAAAAAGACACACTGTATTTCACATAAGAATTAATTTTGCAATTAGTTTTATAATCTGTTATACTCAAAGTCCAACTGTTATTACAACTCTCATGTACATTTACAAATCTAAGAAAGGTGACCAGATTCAATATAGCTTTATGGGTAAGGCTACTCCACTGTAAAGTTTTAGTACTCTATTTTTATTTCGTTCCTGATGCATATTCATATTTTTCATATGGAGCAAAACTCAGGTCAATCTCCATAATTGGACAGTTATTTTTGAATTGTCAGATGTGTGAACAGTACCGTTTCTTTCAAACTAATGTGCATTATTTTAATCAACAATGAATTTCATGTGCTGTCATATTGCTTACACACCTATCCTAATTATACCTGGAAAAGGGTCATAACTAACCTAAAAAATATCATCAACAACAAATGTCATTATCTTGTCACTTACCCTCACTGGTACAGAGCTACAGAACAGTGAGTTATCCTACATACTATCTTTCAGAACAGTGAAATTCAGCCATTTATTTCAACCTTTTGCTTTATGGGTATTTGCCAATTTTTGATCATGTCAAATTATGCCAATTACACAATTAATACTTGGGAGACGGGAGTTAGCAACCTCTTATTAAAGACCTCTGCCAATACAAAACATTCACATAGGAAATATAAACAAGACAACAGCCAAGTTTAAGAGCAGTCAAAAAGTGAACAAAATAATTACATGGTGGCCTGAAACAGGTGCTTTTAAGATTGTTTATTCAGCTGTTAAGTGAATTTTATCAGAATATGCAGTACATTGCAGCCCATTGTTCCCTTTCTATATATACACATTGAGAGAACATTTATGACAGTAATGCATTAGACATTTGTGTTAGAAATGTTTTTGGTCTTTTGTCATCACACTTGAAAAGAACAAAATCTTAAGCATTTATAGTGCAAGGTTAAATAACTTATTTAGCAGTGATATTCATGTTTTATAGATCTTTCTGAACTACCAGCATACTGCTTCACCTGATTGTTTCTCAATGCAACAATGATATAATATCACTCCTATGCCATCTGCACCCCATGATCACCAGACAAAATATTTTTGGTGCTCGTTCTTTGTTTTAGAGATCGAAAGAGACCAATTAAATTTCTGTAGATTCCTATTCATCAGGTCACTGGACAGAGACTCAAGTTTCTCTCATTCTTCAAAGCAGAGAACAAATAGTAGAAGCAGTGAAAGGAATAGGATATATTAACACCACCAATATGTTCCTTTTAATAGCAAGGGGGAAATTGTTTCTATTATATCTTTAAGTGTATTTGCAAAGTTAAAAGCTGTTTAAATAAGACAGATCTTGCAGAAATGAGAAGAGCGAAACTTACTGTGCAAAGATATTTTTTTATTTCATAGCTTAAACCTGACTACCAGAAAAAATAGAAGCATCAATAAAGATTTTTTTTAGAGTGAAAGTGAACCAAGAGAATGAGCTTTTTTAAATTTGCCTTACTAGAACTTTGAATTCTGACATTCAGAATTTAGAAGTGTGCAAACTTCATGAAGACTACAATATTATCACTAATAATCCCATTACAGGCATACTCAGCAAATTTAAAATAAATAAATCTAAACAATAGCACAAAAAATGCTACCTATTGACTTAAGTGTCACACAAATACATTGGAATTATATACAAAATAAATGTAACAAAACACCCAGGCAATTTAGAAAAATGCAGAGTCAACATTGATGAACAGGCTGCCTCCCTGCAAGGCTTGAAAAATTCAAGGCTTGACTGATAAAATATTTCCTTGCATTAGATTCTTGCTAAGACAAGTCAGATGAAAGAAATGCATATGCTGTTAGTATTTCAAATGGAAGAGGACAGAACTTGCACAATTTCTTCCCTTAGATATGCTTAATTTTAGAAAAAGACATTAAAGATGATATTTCCCATATCACATACAATTAAAGCCAAGTAAATGAGAACAGAACAACGATATTCTATTGCTCTGATACTTTCAGAGAGTAAATATCTTATCTGGGGTACCTAGAAAACAGCGAGGGGGGGGGGGGGGGGGGGGGGTGGGGGACGGGGACGGGACACGACGACTGATAAAAGGAGAAAGCAAGCTATACTCCATCTAGTCTTAGACGTATACTTTACGCATATATTTCACCAGACACAATCTATCACAGTTGCTTTAAACTGTAAACCAAAACCAGTGTTCAGCTCTTCTGCACACTTGGGTTTTTTTTATAAATACTACAGCCAGATGCCCCAACTCCACAATGTCTCTGAGGGACCGCAACAGAAATGGCAGCAGAATTTGAAAACTGGTGACTGCATGGCATTTTAAACCTCACTAACCTCTCTGAGTGAAGAGGTAGAGATCTCAAGGTTGAAAGCTTGCCCCGATCTTCTTTAATTCCAAACATATGCTTCTTGTCAATGAGATATGAGGAAGAAGGCTGGACTTTATCAGCATTTATACCCGGTAGTTTTGTATCTCAGGAATTATTAGACTACCATAAAAATGGTATTGAGAGTTGAGTCTTATCTGAATTAAAGCTAACATTTCTGCTAAAAGACATTTCAATTATGCCAAATCATTTAAGGATTTTAAATGAGGAATGTCTCCTCTTCTTTCCTTTTTCCAGCTTATTAATTTTATTTTTATTTGACAGTTAACCTAATGCTAAGATAATACTGTGTAACTTTAATGCTTAAAATTGATATATAGCCATAGCGCATGCTTTGTGATGGATGGGCTCAGCTTTTATATGAAGAGCCATGGAATTTGATTACTATTGTTCATACTTAGCATTAACAATGAATATTTTCAAGATTAACATTTCATTGAATAAAACATTACTAAAATGAAAGTTATAAAAAATATAGACATGCCATTACCTTTAAAGCACGTATTTTACGTGTTCCACACAGCATGAAAAGTTTCAGCTAGATGAACAAAAGTCATAGCACTATTTACATTACACAGAATTGCTCCCCTTTTTGTATCATCTCTTGATTTATAAACTCTACAGACTTCACTCACCTGCTTCACACAGCTATCCCTGTCCTCTCACAGTTTAATATCTATTATATACACCACAGTTGCTCACTACTTGATTTTTTTGTACAGTGCTCATATAAATCGGATGTCTTTCAAATGCACTAATGCCTCTCCTCTCTCACCCAGTCTCTGCAAATGTCACTGGATAACATATAGTAAGTATCATTGTAGGTTTCCCTGGTTTTGTACTCTTCTGCTACTGACCACTGTCAGAGTATTAGGCTGTATGGACCTTTAGTTTGAACTCGCTATTGTTATTATGTTCTATACTATAATTTGAAAAGAAAAAGATACTGTCAATGAAAATCAAAGCCCAAGGCTTTCACGCGCTTCCCTCAAGAGGAAGCAAAAAGGTGGGGTTTTACGTAATGCAAGAGAGTAGAAATTCCTCCTGTGCTACACCAGGGTAAGTAAGAACAAACCCAAGCCCTTGAGATCAAAACCAAATCACCCGAGTTGCATTTCCCTGGGTTAGTTTCAGCTTTTGGACGTTCAGGTCTGACACAGAAGGTGTAACTGCTACCTGCTCTGGCATACCGCATGAGCCCAATCCCGTGACAGGAACTCACGGCTGGATGGAGAGCAGTATCAGCTTTCTACAGAAAACCAGAGTCCATGACATATACAATTCATTGAATCATGTTATTTATTCTTTATCATCTACACAAATATTCTTAATCATTTCCCTTCATACATAAAGTACTTATTTCTTATTTATGGTTATAAATAAAAAGCTGGTAAGACCATATTTTACAGACAATTGTTCTTACAGCAAATGACACTTAGCCTTTAAGAATCAGCCTTCCTATTTCATTATAAAGGGGTTACCATAAATACTGGATTTGAATTCCACCCAAGTAATGCATTAATAGATACTAAACCATTAATAATTCCTGTACTTTTTCATAAATGGGCAAAGTCCAATAAATAAACGGGAGCTCTTACATGTCAGAGCAGGGTTAACAAGCACCAAGGAGATTTCAAAGACAAACTGCGGGCAAGGGCTGCCAGAAGGTAAGATTCATAATGACGCCACGAATTCTGGGGACCCATTTTTTACTGTCCACTATGGCAAGTATCTAAAATTAAATGCTAAACAGAAATTTGTCCTGAGTTCTGACATATAGTAGTTTAGGTAAACAATCTCTAAAATTAAAAGCAGATTCTTGATAATAAATTCCAACATGTATATCTTGATAACAGATAACCTTCCCTTATAAATCAAAAGCTGTTCTTTCCTCACAGAAACCTTTCCAAATTAGATCTGATGACTCACCTGAAATATTTCATCCCTCTTCCGTGAATACCAGCAATTAATGCCTATTTGGTAGAGTGATAAAGGGGAAATTTAAATATTAAATGAGAACTAAAAACAAGTATGATACTAAGAAAAGGAAAGCTCACCCAAGGGAGGCTGCCCCTTATTTTCTATGATCTTAATAAAAATCCACCAGAACAATAAATGATTTTTAAATGAATCAGGTTCAGTACTACCATTCATTCAATATGAAAATGTGCCCTGAAAGCTCTTCCTCATCAATCACCTAATTCCTCTTCCTTCAGAAAAGAGCATTTTTCTTTCTCCCTTTTTAAAACAGTTACCAGCTGGCCACACTTATTGCCTTTTGCTTTAGTCAGCTGATGCAATGCACCTGCAAAGTCTTCTAAATAAGCTACACTGATCACCAAGCTGAGGTAGGTATGCAGGCCTTTTTTTTTTTTTTTTAACCTCCTGTATTGTTACCAATACCTAATATATTATACGAGGACAGATAAAAGCTCTGTCCTAACGAGACAGAGCGTATTCAAAAGCACTACCTATATTTCAGTCCTCAGCTCTTAGAAAGCCCATTACTACCCTGAAGAATCAGAGTTTTACTGAAGGGAAGATGGGATCTCTTCACTATTAACACAACATGCTCACTCTCAGTCCCCTGGCATGACAGAACAGTCCCTTCATTGTGCGTCTGCTTCTTCCCGACTCGATAGGGTTGAGTCTGATCATGGTGCTGAGTTATGAAATTAAAGTCAATCCTAAGATACTCTTGATTCAATCAGAACAGACAAATTGTCAGAATTAAACTTTGCTAGGCCTAAGGATTTATCCAGATATTAGGCAATGCAATTGCTGTTCAGGAAGTTGTTTCTTTACCCTGAAATCTATGGATGACTACTACTTCTACCTTTTTGATTCAGAAGTCAACGCTGTACTGGGCACCTCATCACCTGAGTCATACAATGCTACTTCTGATCCTTCTTTGAGGAAAACTTTCCGAGAGAAAGAAGTGAAGAAATAATTTCTATTAATAAATCCATATGTTTTTTAAATATTTTTTTTTCTTCTATGTACATGCATTTCTGCAAATTCTGAGCGGCAATCTCAACAGTGGTAGACAAATGATGATAAGAGTCCACAGCAGCTAGTCCAGTTCTCAGTAGCAAAAAGATCTGCATGTCAGGAGGTGCAAGCGCGGGAACAAGACCGAAAAATCTTAGTGACATAGTGACAATATCCATTTGCTACCTACTTGTTTAGATAAAGCACAAAACCAAAGGAATGGTGCTCTGAACACACTGGTAGGTACAGCATAGCGTATTTTTGTGATACCAGTTGGTGGATCTCTGAGTAACACTATGGATCAGAAATATATGTAGCCTTCCTAGCTACACTGTCTTTGGAAAGGCTATGACATGAAAATTTAAAAAAGAGAACCCAAAAGGAAAAAAAGAAAATAATGAACAGTATTCAGCATTCTTAGTGTAAAAAACTACAGCTTACAAATAAAGCTGGGCAAAAAATGCCTTATTTTAGAGTCAGTCTGACAAATAAAATGATAGCTGAAAGAACTTAGACCATCCAACCTTAGCTTAAATAAAAAAAAAATAAATTAAGAAAAAAGTCATTAGAGAGCTGGAACTATATTTTATCTGAAAATTATATTCACAAGTAATGACAAATACAACTGAACATGAAGAACAATCTTTCTCCTGCTTCTTAACAGATAATGACTTCAAGGTCATTCCATTAGTGATCACTGCAGCTTTTAAATGAAACACATATACCCTAATCAAATTAATGAAAGTATCCTACATTTCTTATACATGCTAATATTGAATGAGTGTTTAAACCTTGGTCATTCACCAGTGCATGCACTATAAGTCAAAGTCAGAGAAGCACAATATTACTGACAAGGTATGGGGTGGTGGGAAGCAGTGGAAGAAGTAAGGTGCTTAACATCTTTAACTTCATTTATATTTACTTGCATTACCTTCATAATATGCAATTATGCATACCGTTGGAGAGCATTCCTACTGATTTTTTCCCCTGTGTTTAGTTACCAGACCTATATTAGCTCTAGAGAAATCAATGGGTTAATCTCACATTTCTAGTTGCCTCACTCTTTCTTTCTCATTTTTTTTCTTTTTTCCCTGCAAAATAAGTTGCTATTTTTTGCATTCTTTCATTTCTGTCTTTCTTTTGTTACTAATTTTTTTCTGTTCTCAGCCTTTTCTAGTCTACGGAACTACCCCTTCTGTATAAATTGAGAAAGTGTCAAAAACAAAAGTTTTCCGAACACATCTGTGTGAGGAGCCTTAAAAACACGGTTTCTGGACAAGAGTCTTGGAACAACACAACCTCAGCAGGGATAAGGCTGTACAGATATAGGTCCATCATTTGATATGTAATTTATGTGTTATATTAGACCAGTCTTCTTGAAAGAGCTTCAGTTTGCTAATTCCCCTGGTACGTGTACACATTAATAGGGAAGGGACAATTTTATGGCAACTTGAAAAGTTACCTCTCATCAGCCTAGCCATTAATAATTGCATTTATGCCTCCTCTTTGCAGTTTGGAATGGGCTAAGAAATGTAACTTAGCTTAAAAAAAGTAAAAAAAAAAAAAAAAAGAGAAACTTAAGTTTTGGCTTGGTTTGTATCTTACAGCTGGGATAGATGCTGTGTTGGTTTTTGCGTGGCAAGGTTTTGGTAGCGGGGGGGCTACAGGGGTGGCTTCTGTGAGAAGCTGCTAGAAGCTTCCCCTGTGTCTGACAGAGCCAATGCCCAGCCGGCTCCAAGACGGACCCGCCGCTGGCCAAGAGCCAGCCAATCAGCGCCTCTGTGATAACATATTTAAGAAAGAGAAAAAACAGTTAGAGAGCGCTTTTGCAGCCAGAGAGAGGAGTGAGAAGATGTAAGAACATCTGCAGACACCGAGGTCAGTGCAGAAGGAGGGGGGAGGAGGTGCTCAGGCGCCGGAGCAAGATCCCCCTGCAGGCCCGTGGTGAAGACCATGGTGAAGCAGGCTGTTCCCCTGCAGCCATGGATGGAAGGATGAGGGGGGTGTAGAGATTCCACCTGCAGCCCGTGGAGGACCCCACGCCAGAGCAGGTGGAGACACCTGAAGGAGGCTGTGACCCCGTGGGAAGCCCACGCTGTGAGCAAGCTCCTGGCAGGACCTGTGGATCACGTGGAGAGAGGAGCCCACGCCAGAGCGGGTTTGCTTGACAGGACTTGTGACCCCGTGGGGGGGACCCACGCTGGAGCAGTTTGCTCCTGAAGGTCTGCACCCCGTGGAGGAGACTCACGTTGGAGAAGGAAGCGTGAAGGGACTGTCCTCCCGTGAGAGGGACCCCACGCTTGGAGCGGGGGGAACAATGCAGTCCTCCCCCTGAGGATGAAGAAGCGGCAGAAAGAAACACCGCGTGAGGAACTGACCGTAACCCCCACTCCCCGTCCCCTGTGCCGCTGGGGGGGGCGGAGGTTGAAGCCGGGAGTCAAGTTGAGCCCGGGAAGATGGGAGGGGTGGGGGGAGGTGTTTTTATAGATTTGGCTTTATTTCTCATTCCTCTACTCTGTTTTGCTTAGTAATAAATAGATGAATTCCCCTCTCTAAGTTCGGTCTGTTTTGCTCATGATGTAATTAGAGAATGATCTCTCCCTGTCCTTATCTCGACCTGTAAGTTTTTTTTTTTCATTGTACCTTTTCTCCCCTGTCTAATGAAAAAGGGGAGTGGTTAGAGCAGCTCTGGTGGGCACCTGGCCCTCAGCCAGGGTCAACCCACCACAGATGCTCAGGAGGATTTAGTGATCACCATCATTTTTTCAAGCATCACAATCTGGAGGAATCTAAGATCACACGTTGTTACACTGGATACGCATTAGGATATACCTATCTAAATCTCTTTTGAAATGAAATATTTGAAGGAACTCAAGATGTTTGTGAAGACTGCATCTATAACTTTACCAAACGTATTTTGTTGTCCCTGCTGACAGAGGGTGTCAAGGAAGGTCCTTAGTGTCCCTTTCTCCTCGCTTTAATATATTTTATTTTAAAACCTAACTTTTAACTTCAGCATCTTATATGAAGTTCTACCAGTGAACAGAATCAAAAGCAAGTCCAGGCATCTTGATCCCATTTAAGCTATTTTAACTCAATCTTCTCACTCCTGTCAGCATCTCTAAAGCCTAACATCATGCATCACAGAACACACTTACTCCTCTAAAGACTTGAAGTTCCATTTAGTTTACTCAAAACTCTTTTTTTTCCCCTCATGTTTTTTTTAAATAAAATAAAAATGCATGGATAGAAAAGGACACACCGTTACAGTAGTGAAGATCATGAACTAGCAACCATTGCGAGCAGCTGCAACAAGCCACACACACGAGAGAGGAAAGAATCCCCCAGTAGTAGCAACTCCAGTCTCTGCCTTTCACACAGGAGGAAGCTGAGCATTAACTACAAAGAATATTTCCTGAAGTTTCATTAATGTTACTGTTTTGCAGTATAACACACATTGCAGTGAAAACAGAGGTTAATAAAAGATGCTTCGCAAAAAAGCATCCAAGCTCATTTCTCGGATCTCTTCTTTAAATGACGCCTGCTGAATTAACAGGAATAGTTTTGTTCAGTGGCAAAACCAAGATTTATGCTTCCCAATGTGCAAAAAACAACAATGCTCTTCTTGCACGAAAGATGCTAATGCCTTCTTTCTCTTTGTGTCCTCATGCAGAAATTGTGTATGTCAAGACAGTGACAAATGACAGTACTTGTTAAGCAGCAGGACCATCAGGTTCTCACCACCTCACTGCAAGCGGGATAGGCCTTACGAAGCACACACTGACAGGATCTACACCTCTCTTTTTTTCTTCACTCCATGAGTAAAGCCTCCACTGCCAAGGCAGCTCAGCGTAGCATGGCTCTCTTGCTCTTCTAGCTGTTTCGCAACCTGTTGGTTTAGATCCAGAAGGTATCTGAATATTTAAATGTTTGCCTACACAACTGGGTATAATGGTTTTCAGAATAACATATGTGATGTGTGCAGCTTTACATCAAGCATGAAAATCAGCCAATCAACCATTGAGAGCCTTTAAAAAAATAATAGTAATACAGGAATGGTAAGCGTGCACACTCTCATCGCCTGACGCAGCATGTGCTTGTAGAGGACTGAGCTCTTGACAGCAGTTCACCCCTAATCAATGTAGGAACACATAAAGTCAAGACAAAACCATGTTCTCTAGAATATTTAAGCATTTTCCTTTCACTATTGACCCTTTAGTAGTATATGATGGAATCTCCAAAATGTCACTTCTAATTCAAAGCACTAAAGAGATCATACTACACAAGTCAGAGCAAAGACATAAGATTTAAAATAGAAACAGAAGACACATCATAAACCAAAATAAACAAGGTATTGATAAAGCTGGCACACTTCTCAATAGCATTGTTGACTAATGTTAGCACGTCAGCAAACTATTTAAAGCCTGAAATACTGACCAAAAAATGAGAATTAGGAGTTATGAAGAACTTCATACATTTATTTGTTTAGACACATGAACAATACTGCATTAGTATCAGATTCAAGAATATGCTCAAATTCATTATGATGAAGATATAAATTTAAGTGTTCCCAGATTGGAGCATAACAGCACAAATATCAGCCAGCTCCGTAATGATATACTGAAAAATATACAATTTTCTGAGAATTGTTTTCAAACAAATTCTTACTAAAAACACTAGTCAGGCCTAACTCTTCCCACCTATAAGCTCATCCTCATTTTAAAAATAATAATAATTGAAGATTTTCTTTTTTTTTTTTATTTTGGCAAGGAGATTTTTTTTTCCTTTAGGATTCATTAGAGATATTTGCAAAATGACATCAAAGGGAAAACTATTACATTATAGCTCACAAGATGTTTAGAAGGGTAGAAGGAAAACTTTTTATTTTTAACTAAACTATGGTTTCAGTACAGACACCTCACGTGTATCTATAAAGCATTTTCAAATTTAAGGTATATAGGGGAAATATTAATGTTAATTCCATTAAAACCTGGGAGGCAAATATGAACTTTTCGGTTCAAAAGCAAGACCTGATAGTTTTCTAAGGAGGTGGCATCCATGTTCAGACAGCTTAAGCCCTTGAGGGTTGCATTTCCTTTTGACAATTTTCCTCTGAACAGCCATAGACAGCCAAATAGAAACACTGTAAATGGGCTCCTAGGTAGAATTCAGGCTGCCCATGAATTTTTCTGAAGTGAAACCATTAAGTCAACAAAGCCATGATAAAGCCACGATAAAGCCATGTGTGTTCTAAACTTCTACTTATTAGAGTAATTCTCAATTTCTTCAAAGATTAGTCACATATATCCACTTAAATATGTGCATGACTGTGGGATAGAGGCAGAAGAGAATTTTAAACAGCATCTAATTGTTATTTTAGAAAAGCGTTGATGGTTGTAAATAGACTTTCAGGGAAACACACAGCCTGGGCCAAACACCTGAAGTGTTATATACAGAAAATAGTTTTAGAAGTATGGGTTTTATGCAATACGATTCAATTTATTTATAATATATATATATATTAATTTTGAGTTAAGAAGTGGTTTTGCACCTTCTGATCATCTTAGAAATAATACAGACAACACTAGTTGTTGCATTAAACAGCTCATAAATACAAGTAAATTTTTATCTCCCTATTAGATCTCTGTTATAACAACGGCATGCTGTGTCTGTAGAAATCAAAGGAAAATCCTACCTCCCTAACTTCAATTTTTTATTCATGTATTTATTGCTTTGGAAATGCAGCAGATACCAAACTGCACATTGCTACAGTTCTATGCAGCACATGAACAATGCTGCTTCATTTTCTCTTTTCAATAGAAAAAAGTGATTTAATAACATGAAAGCAAATGAACTCATATTAGTATAAACTGCAGCACAATGTAAAAGACATTGCCCTTTGAATATTAATGATGCAAGTCTAAAGAAATATATACTAAAGAAATTGATTCAGTGGTCATTCCTTTGTAACAAATACAGTTTCAGTTATAGTTCTAATGTGTCATATCAATCAAATTCACACAGTCCGCTTTTCAAGAAAATACCATTGAAAAATCTTAAATATTCTCATTTCCTTGTTATGAAATGATTGGAATATGATTGCTCATATCATTTCAATAAATGCTGTACTCCAGGAACAACTTCCAGTCAGATTTGAAGCTAGCAGACCAACATGTTTTTTCCAATTATTTCCAGCTTACGCTTTGGGCAATCAGTAACGCTTGAGATCAATAACCCATGCACATCCATGGGGCAGGCAGCCCAAAATAGTATGATGCTGCCTGACGGAGAAGCACGGGCTGGGCAACTGGGACACTGAGAACCAGAGGCCAGGCTTCTATTGCTGTAGTTAAATGATTAATAAATGACCTTTGTCAGGGTATTTTACTGCTCACGCACTCTCCTCACCTTATGGGGCACAAATGGTGCCTAGATAAACACAGCCTTGCTCTTGACTGACTCTTCTAGTCGCTAACACAATATTACTAAACAAATGCATACTGTGGGACACACACTTTCCAGTTGCTTGCTTCAAGCAGATCACAGTAGTTACCTACTGTTTCAAGTCCCTCTACTTCTCTTAAGATTGGATTTAATGAGTATTATCATGGAAATACCTTACTGAAATCAGGCATTCACTTGAAGTAATACATATGTATGTTCAATCAAACCATGTGTGATGGCACATATTTTCTCCCTCTTCAGCAGCAGCATTAAGCACAATAGCGGAGTTTATTGTTCTTACATAATTTCTACAGTAGGGTAACAAGTAGTAACTCTCTACTGTCTTCCATCTAAAAATTATAAAGCACATTAAAAACATTTAGAAAAAGCAAACAAAAAACCAAACCAACACACACTTCTGTAGTAAGTAGTGATAATACA
Source organism: Balearica regulorum gibbericeps (assembly GCF_011004875.1). Lineage (NCBI taxonomy): Eukaryota > Metazoa > Chordata > Aves > Gruiformes > Gruidae > Balearica > Balearica regulorum. Next base: position 25,264,668 of record NC_046190.1, on the reverse strand, counting down.
TGACTGAGTTAGTACCAATCTCCAAACTTACAGTCTCAGGCTCTAACATAATCTTTTTTAAAAAACCCTAAACAAAAACCCACACACAAAATACCATACTGGAGGTCCATGGGGCTCTGCACGGGGCATCCTCTTAGTTACCAGAGAGAGAAAAAGTTTCCTTCTCCATGTACAGGAGTCAAACTCAGAGAAACTAAGGTCTCGATTTTGTCCTGATTATCAAAAGGATTTACATTACCATTTCATTTCAGTTTTCATGAGAAAAATTTGGAAGACTTCCGTTGTCTACCATAAACTCACCACAGTTGAAAAGATTTAATATTTATACCTGTATTGACAGTTTCTGACTGGTTGCTAAGCACACACTCCTCCCTCCCCAGTATCACGTAAGGGGAAAAGACAGTGGGAAGCAGAAAATGAGAAATGTTGGGGAAAACAGATTCATCCAGTCTAAGTGAAATTCAATGGGTCATAGGTGCTATTTGTTAGAAAAGTAAAAGGGCACATAATTCCTGCAGGACGCACTAAGACATCAGTTTATGACATCATGCCAGCAATGCGCCATGTTTCTAGTGCGAAAGACAGAACAAATCATCTGATATTCATCTTCTCTGGATCCTAACAGTGGCATCACTCCAGCCTTGCTTTAAATTTGCTTGAGAAACTACAAGATAACTTTTCTAACACTAAACTTGTAAAATCACAACTTTTTTTTTTTTTCCAGATAGACACTGCTTTGCTTGAAAAGAAGGTTAGGAGGGTGTACACGAGCTCTATGGAAGGGGTAACATGATTAATTGAATCTGAGGAATATAGCAGTGGATCAGGCATGAAGAATCACTGGTTGAGGTTTTATCTTCACTGTATTTAATTTCAGCCCAAAGCTAGCCACACATCATCAGAGCACTTGTGCAGCAAGAAGTAACACCAATAAAAACACCAACATACTCAGATACGCAAAGAGGGAGCCTTGGGTAACCTGGATAAATACCAAAAGGATTCAGAATTTTCCTCCTCAAGTCTCATTCCTTCAATGGATGTTGCACCATGCTTCATTTATAATCATCTGTTCAAACAGTTATCCAAATGTGTTCGCAGACCCACAGACACAAGTTTGTCAAGAGTAGTAAATGTCAAGCCAGGTAATTCAAACTTGACTCATTCCTTCAGCCCGCCCTTTTGTCCCACTTACACTGACAGCATTTAATCATGGGACCACCTGTAATTATTTCCAAGTATACATCATGCGAGATGCTGAAGATGTTCGACATTTCTTTTTATTCATGACTGGCCTCATTTCCTTATGTCCTTATGCAAGCAAGCATGCTGACAAGCATCCTTGCATTTGTCTTTTGAACCATAGCTTTGGGGACAAATTCACCAACTTTAACCAAGTTTGAAATCACGTTATGTTCCTAGAAATATCATGATGATGAGAGACTGAATGAGAGAAAGTGAAACACTACTGAATCTCTTACTAATGGAAGAAACATATATTTGGTCACCGCACATTACACTGGCAATAGCTGAAAAATCAGCAAGCAGCTACCTGCAGACTGGAAGAGAATACGACATGACTTGCTCAAGAGACAGCCCCAAAAAGTATGTAGGAATCCTGAAAGCAAGCTGAAAGCACCGTAGGGGACAGAGACAGGAGCTGAGCTCTACTGCGTCATCAACTCAAGGGCATAAACCTGCAGGAAACCAGATTTTGTTACCTCCGTTGCTCATGAAACAACCTGCCATCGCACCTGCAAAATATGCCTGTTATGGACTGGATTACTGTGCTCAAAAAAAACCCAACCCTCCTTGTAGGCTTTCAACATTAGAGCAGAAACTAGAGGTAAACCTCATTGTATTTGAGTGTCTCCAAGACTAAAAAATCTTCGCTAATCTGAAGGAAGAAATGCTTATTATCATCATCAATTTTCAAATAAATTTCTGAAAACAACCCATTTCAGAAATAAATGTTAAAAAAATAAAATCCGAAATTAATATAATGCAGAAACAAACCTTTTCCCCAGTGTTTAGTCCAGCAAGTTACTGGGTTTACATCTTATTTTTTACTTCATATTATTTTTAATCTTCACAGACTCTTTTGGATAAAGTCGGCTAAAAATCATTCAGTGGCCACTAGAGAGTTAACTAATATTTCCCAGAGTTGGCAAATGTTCAGTCAAAAACCTGGCCAACTGCCTGTTGTTTACTGAAGCTAGGGAAGAAGCATCTGCAACATTACGAAAAGCATATTGTAAAAGGCAACACATGCAAATTAACCTCTTGAGCTATGAGTAATTTGCTAGGAAAATTTATAACTCATTTAATAAAACTTGAAATAAATACATCGCCGTGGCTCTCAGGGAAAACAAAATATTTCCCATGATTCCCTGTTCAAAAAATGATCATCAAAACCCGATTTCTACAATTTGAATGTAAAATCAAATAGCAACGTAAAACAAATCTCCCTCCCCCCCACCCTTCTGTTCATGTCTTTAAACAACTTTGTGAGTAATCTTTGTGCCAAAGAACTTTCAGTGATTCACGTGTCACCTTTTGTATTCACTCAATAGTCTTTTTTTTTTTTTTCCAACTCTATATGTGTCATTAGTAATGTTCTTCAATTTGACTACTTTATGATGAAGTAAAATGCCACCTCACAGTTTCCCAAGAAATAGGGGAGTTGTTTACAAAAACATCAAGGTCCTTTGAAAAGGGCCTTTTTTTGCATTCTGAAAACGGTCCCAAGCAAACAAGCTAAGAAACTGAAAATAGTATGATTGTCCTGGAGCCGCACATCTTTTAGGCTGGAATACACACAAGTCAGTCTCCAATGTTGTAGCCCAGCCCAACCCAGATGGGATCACATGTGCTATTAAAAGTAGAATATACTTTTATGTTTCTCTTGCAGATAAACCTATTATCTAACCTCACGGGATGAGTTACGCAAAGTCCTCAAATTTCCAGCCAGAATAGGGACTGAAACGAGACAAAGCTCCAAGAAAGATGGTGCCACAAAGAGGCAAAGTAACTGCTACAACCCATTCCCATTACAGCAGAAGCAGGGAATCTATGCCCCGTGTTGAAGCTGTGCACAATGTTCATTTCAAAAAAATGGCAAAGACAAGTTTTTCAAGTTATTTCTGGATAACACCAGGGTACGTTTTAAATTTGTGACCACAGACACTTTTAAGACCTATTCCGAATGGAAAAGATGAATCTCTACTCCTTCACTTAGCAGCATTCTTCAAAAAATTTACTGGAATCTGCTGGCTTCTCCCCAGTATCTTCACTTCTCATCCATAAGGAACAGGAAAATATCTCTGAGCCCTCTGAAAATCCTAGACCATAACTGTTACCAGCTATCATCTAGAAAGTGCCTCTCTTCACAGCACGAGTCTCCACAGGACCCACATTTAATAATGGTGCACACTGGTGGGTAACATGACAGCTCTCCCGATACGTGACCCAGATATAAAAGGGTTTGCCAGTATAGCTGCCAGAATATCACCCCTAGAATCAACTTCCTTCTGGACACCCAGCTTGAATCAGTAAGAGATCTTTTGCGGATACAACTTTGATCAATTCCCTGCTCAGAATAAGTTATACGCAGAGCAAGATATTTTTTTTTTTATTATTGTACTACTGTATTCACGTTATTATTTGCCTACACAGTTATGCCACTTGCAAGCATCTAAAATTTAAAAAATGAACAACTGAACTCTCACACAACTAATCATCATACATAGCAAAAATAGCCCTTTTGCCTCATATAGCTGTCAAAAAACATAGAAGATAGATACTGTATATAGATACCTGTAAGCAAACAAGACTACAGCCATCAGTGTAGACAATGTAGTAGTAATGAAGAGCAAGTAATGTTTTATTCAGCTTCAAACATTGCTGTTTAACAGGCACTCACACCAGCTAATAGAATATGCCGATTTTCAGAGATTCAATAGTCGATTACTTCGTATAAATGGGAAAATCCAGTGGCCATTGTACAGCACTCAAACTCATAGAGCTTGGTTTCTTTTTTCCTAAAAATAATTTGTAATAAATTTCCTGCACAGGACTGACTGGAAAAAAGTGCTTTCCTTGGTGTTTTCTATCCTATTCTGTACAGAAATTTGCTGACCTGAAAGCCCAATAGCCATTTCTCCTTCTCCAAATATATGTTTTATTTACTTACAATGTAATTGATGTGTTTTACTATCCAAGACCACATAAAGCTCTTTCAAGGAAACATGACTCAGATTCTTTTTGCTAGTGCTCTCGGCTCCTTGCTTGTCATGCAAGCCCTGGAGTTTGATGGGAAATTAGTCATTTAAAAGGAAATTTTAAAAACAGTAAAACACTGGCAAAATATCATAAATACTGAACTGAAACTAATGTGCAGACAACTTTCAGTACTCAGGTTTATAACTGAAAAAATATTTATAGCTATATCTATGGGTATATATCCACCATTCTATATAATGAAAAAAATAATGTAAGACCTACAAGTAAACAGGTGCTTTTCTAACTTCTTACTGTACTTACAAAAATAAAGCATAAAATGATTGTTTTAGACACAATGTTCAATGCCCTTTTTACAATTCTCATATATTTTGCCATCAATCACGATCATCAAGATACTGTGACTGCTGTCTGCTGACTGACAACAGAAAGAGAAATTTAGAGGTGTGAGTGAAATGACAGAGCTGTCATGGCTGCCTCAAAAATTACTCTTCTGAAAGAAGGAGAGATAAAACTTTTGAAGAAAAAAATGCAGGACAGCACTGATGTCCCTGTCAGTATGTGAGATAGGGGTTACTAAAAGCTTAAGGGGAAGGAAAAAGTTGTCCAAAACTTTGCCTTCTACTCTTAACAAAACCTCACAATTTTTTTTATTATTTTTTTGCTTTCCTCTTGAAACTACTATAATAACTGAGGCTGCACTGGTGCTGAAAAGAATTACAGCTTGCACTGGCATTATGAATGTTGACCACCTCACTGAATTAGGAATTACGTACATGAACTAGTACATCAAATCTTCTGGACAGCACTGGAACTGAAAGACAGAAAGCAAAAACTGAGTTCAATCCCATTATACATTCAAAATAGATTTTATGTGATTTAAAAAACCCCTCACTTTTCCCCATTTCTTTGTTTTTTAAGAACAAAAATCAAAAGCAAAATAAATAATATTTTTTTTTAAAATAAACAAATTAACCTTCAATGCCACATACTCTTGTCCTACAACATCAAAGTCATGGTAAATTTTGAGCAAGAATTATACATATGACTATTTTCCCTATAGAAATAATAGTTAACAGCCATTATCTTCCACAATTTGCATTTCTGCATAATCACGATTTCATAAAATATCAAACCAAATTAACACCAAGGATCTTTAAATCAAAAAGGTGCAATAAACAACGAGCATGTGTGTCACAAAACCCTTCTCCACTACACTTCAAAATTTTAGCCAACAAGGTCAATTCAAGAACATTGCAAAATGGCTTTATTAACACTGCTCTTGGTCTACCCAGCAAGGCAGATTAGATTCGCTCTGAGGTCTTAACTAAACTCCAGTTTCTTGGGCCATTGCTGAAATGCAGCTACCACTTCTCAGTGTCCACTTCTCACTTGAAGTGGGAAGCAATTATCAACTTTGAATTTGGCTATGAATCAGAATTGACATGACTGCTATTACAGCAGACACATATCTAGGGCAGAACTTCAGTATAAATACGGTATTGACATGATGGCAGTGCTCCCTACCTGAGTGCTGGGCTGTTGTCCCAGTAGCAAACAGATCAGCATCTATTACACATCAGTACCACTTCCTGAAATATGCTCCACTTTTTCCATAGTTCCAATAACCAAATAATAATCAGGAAGTTCACAAAAATGTCTTAAGGCTATAGATGTTTTCTTCTATTTGTGAAGAATGATGAAATGACAATCATGTAATTATTTTGGGGTTTTTTTGGTTTTTCTTTCAAGGGAGATAATGTTGTCAAGTGTTATTTCAACCACAGGAGACTGGATTGTAAATGTAGTCTGTTATATTAAGACAATTCACCTCTTAGTACCTCATTTTCCTCATTTTTAAATGGGCACAGACTTCCTTGCCAAGTGCACGGAGATTTGCTGACAACACAAATGTGCTGTACAGCAAGCATATATTCCTTTTTGCTGGGGTTGGCAATTACACTCATTGCTGATTTGTTTTCTCTGGCATTTAATGCCACACAAGGAACGTGGACTTTGGACACCGCCCACTTGTCAAAAACACATCCTGGATATAATCTCTCTAGTTGCACGGAAAGGCATTGAGAACCAGCTGTGAAAATGTGTCTGATATCAAGTTATAAAAGTTGAGCACAGTAAATCAAAGGCAAGTTCCAGTTTAAGTAGTTTCCATAGGGTCTGGGATAGACAGAAATGCCAGATTAGGAAACCACTTCACAGTATGTGAAATGCTCTTTTTGTTAGAACCATGAACTTCTACTAGATTGCTGATTGATGTAACACTTGGATTAGAAATACACAGCATGAAATTCCATTTCCAGTGAGGAAAGGGAGGCTCTTGATGAGACTGGTGAAAGAGCGATAAAAGCTTCACTCAGAGCCTCCATTTTAGTATCGGATTGTGGGAAACTTCCATTTAAACAGCCCAACAAAGCCCATTAGCCATCAATCTACAAGTAGTAAATAAACCCTTAACACCTCTAAGACACTACAAGGTAATCATCTAACCAATGCTGTTAGAATCACCCACACACAGATGCTGATGAAGATCAGAGGAAATTTGTAGGTAGGAGAAATTTCCTCTCAGGCTGCTCAAAGCAGTTCTACAATGAAATCCCTCCCTGTCCCCACTTCCATCCTCACCTTCACACATAGCTGCCAACGGTACACGCAGGAAGAAAAAAAATCTTACCTCACTATAAGAGAAAAAAAGGCCAAAAATAGAGGGAGGGGAAGTAAATGTTTTTGTCTGTCTTTCAACGACTAGGAAAAAGCATTTCTAGTATCCACGTGTCACCACCAGGTTTTCACAACTAGGACATCTTTCTAGATTCTTAAAAATTACTGAGATATCGCAGCAGAACACCATCAGAGTACAGTTGAAATTAAGAACTCCTTCCAGCATGAAGGTAACTGCTTTCTACATCTTGATATGTACAAACAACATATCTGAATAAAAATGAATCCTAGTATTCTTAAGGAAAGAAATAACTTTCAATCTGAATCAAGATTTTCCATCAGAAGTGTTTGGTGGTTGGTTTTGTGAGAGAGATGAAAAGAAGAATGGTTTGGGATTTTTTAGGTGGAGAGAAACAGAGCACTGAATTTAATTTTTGTTTAAGATGAGTGATTTTCTGTCTTCACTGTCCAGGACGTTCCCAGTTCACAATTAACAATGTTTATTATGAACTAATACCTGCAAAATTGCAAGTACCTTGACAAAAGTGCAGGATAAAATAATTAATTTAAAAGTAGTAATTCTAGCACACAAACATGGAATTAGCTCTGGGATCTCGACAGCCACCTCAGTTGCAGCTCAGTTGTCTGCTCCTTCCTTTTGTCAAAGCTTTTCCCTCTGGCTGGGATGGATAACAACCCTTATCTCAGCTTCCCCCATTCACTGTTTAACATCTTAGAAGAAACACATTTGTTATGGAGCTAATATTGACATCCTGGAGCATGAGCTTCAGTTGTTAAGACAGATCCCAAATATCCTATTCTGTTACCCCTTCTATGGCACTTGGGGACAGAAACAAATCCGTTGATTGTTGTGCATCCATCGGAGCGCACCTCAGTGGCATTATCATCTGAAATTAGGCAGGGGAGATTCATTTGGAAGAAGAATTGTTTCCCAAAAAAAAAAAGACAAAAAGATATATAGATGACAACTGGATTCCTGGTTTTAATGCAAATATCATACAGGTCAAAATAGCAGATTAGATATAACTACTATTTTTGCTGGGCTATGTCCAAAATTAGTCAAGACTTCATTCACATCTTCATTCTCAAAGACAACTAAATAATTACCACACTGTTTATTACAAGGTACTGTCAGACAAGCCACTAAAAATAGAGGTCTAATTTATGTAGATTTTAAAGAGATTGATCTCACTTAAACGAAGCATCTATTCTCTGATTTCAGTCTGTGTTAATTGCAAAGGTGTTAATGGCTGTTCACCAAGAAACAGACCAACATGGCCTACTCAATCCGTAGCCAACTGAAGCACCTTTAATAAGCCGGGCTCAGTAGCACCAGTTGTGAAAAAAATCCCTGCATTTTCCACACGCCCCTTCTTTTAGGAATATAAAACAAGGTCTCATCTGTCATATAGTACATCTGTAGCATCTTATTTCCTAACTGGGAACAAAACTTAAATTTACTTTCCTAACATGGTATTATTCAGATGAATACATAACACCAGGTTTTACAACTACTTTGCTCTATATTGTTCTCTCTCCTTGGGGAAGTCTTTAGAGTAGATTCTCTCCTATATATGCCTTGTATGCTAATATACAATTAAAAAGAATGCCCATTTGCCTTTGTATTTGCAGATGTCTTTTGCTGTTAGATATATTGGCAAGTTGATGCAGAGGAATGGGCTGAAAACCAGGCTGCTTTCTCTTAATCATTATTATGAATATTTAATAAATGAACCAGATCCCATATTCTATGCATTTTTATCCAACAAATCCATCTTTATTAGTACCTTTCACATTTTTGGAGAACTAATTTTCAAAGTTCAGAGGTTAACTGGTCTTGTTTTGGTACTGAACATGAAGCAACTTCTTATTGCTTTTGGCAAAGTGGAGTCTTCCTCTACTGGAAGTAAATGGAATCTATCAGGAATCAAATGTCATTATTCATAGATGGGGTCAGAATATCAAAACGTCCATATCCTGCAGTACAGCACAGCTTTGATATCAGCTCTGATAAATTACAGTAGGTCAGAGTAAGCATTGTAGTCTGAGAAAGTCTTTCTGAACATAGCAATTATCACATTGAAAATTGAAACATATCTGGAAAAGTATTAGCAATCACAGATTTGCTTGTTTGTTTTCATATAGCAACCACTTTGATAGTTATGCTTATTTTAGTAATTTATAAATGTATATGTATATATAATGAAATATATAATTTCCAATTTTAACTGAAAATCATTATTTGTGTAATTAAAGTGCATGTTTCTCTGAGTATATCATGATATGTCTCTAAATCAGCTTGTTCTGAGATAGGCTGACTAGAGAGGCTACATTGCTAAGTTACGTTGTGTTATACCCTTACAAGCTTATGGTGTTAAAGGCTGGTCCTTCCACAGTCTAAAGACCCACAGGTAATTCTCATAATAATGATTAAAAAAAAAATGGTTTTCCATTCTTACTCAAATACAGCAGTTAGTGTCTTGACAACCACTTGGTAGTGGTATACACCTCTGCACTAACAAGACAGAGACGGCACACAGCCAAACACACTTCATGGTTCTCTTTGGCTGTGTTCACATTGTCTTTTCAAAGAGGGAAAAAACAAAAAAATCTCCTCCCTTGCCAGCATGTGCAGCACCACTGATAGCAGTGACTACATTACTTAAACACAGGGATCCATTCAGCCACTAATGGTTTTAACTACAATAGTCCTCAGTTTTCAGAGACACTCACAACTTGTGTTTTCCGAGGGCCTACGAAGGAGTTCCAAGTAGTTGGTACTTTTAAATATCAGTTTCTTACAGTCTTCCAGACGAGCTCTGAAAAGGTCAAAATAAACCCATAAACTACTGGCAACTACCGAAGTATTGTTTATACTGTATCTTGAAACTAGCTAGCACAGCCTCCATATTCACTCCTCAGTTTCAGCAATTGCTGTCTGATGGCAACAGAATTAATAAAAAGGTGTAAAATATACAATAAAGAAGTTGCAGCAGTAGAGAGAAGAAAAAAGCAGCAGTGACTTTATTCTAAACAATGCAGCACTAGAAAGTTGGTTATTTGGTGCTAACTTCTGTGGTGAATTCTGACAACCTGTGTTGAAGTCAGCAGACAAACTAGGCATATAGACCTCTTTGTAATTTATTACATGAAGATGCCCTTGCATCAAAACTCTCAGAAGAAAAATTGCAGCCTCCTCTATTGGCTTTACTCCTCTTCATCAGGTGACTGCTCTGTGTCAATAAAGTTTTATCATAACTGACCTTTGATGGTTTGTTCCAGTCACAACAATGATTTTCTACAGCATTTTTGTCTTTGAAAATGTTAGGGAAACCACCTTACGGAAACAACTGAATAGCAAACTGATTTGCAGTAATCATTAAGTATATCAGATAATTGGAAGGAAACCTTTGAGCTTTTTCTATATGAAACCATTTCATTGATATACTAAGTAGATGACTAACTTCAGCAAGGAATGCAATTAGGACCATTAAGGATTTGGTATGGCTAATTCTTCAAAGAGTCAACATCACCATCAAATCTGCTACCATTTTTTATTTTCTTTTTTTAAAGCAAATGAAAACTAAAATCCAAAAACCATTTTATAATCCACCTGGTCTGAATAAAGCAAATGTATGTGCAGAACATATCTATTTTCATCATCTAACTAGAGAAGCATAAAAGCAATACAAACCTTCTATGGGAGATGTCACTAGGATGCCCTCAACACGGACTTTGCTTTTTATAAAAGCTGTATCTCATTTATAGGATTGGCAGAAGGATTACTCACAATTGCTGTTTGTATTCATGTTTCTGTGTATTTACAGAAAAACGTAGCTGATTCTTCAATGAAAAAGGCAGGGTACCTAACTATTTGTTCTTTCTAGACAATTGATAGAGACATCCCTTTTTCAAAGTTTACACTCCAAAAAGTTGGCAACATTTACAACCATACCATTTTCCTTCCAAGCTTTCCTCTTATATGTAAGAGCTTACAGTGTTTTTTAAAAGAATTGGGAAAAAAAACAAAACACCAAAACAACAACAAACCCCACAACATAAAAGCATGACAAGGTCTTGTAGATGGATTCTCATTGATGGACTTGTAGGAAATTGCTAATTGTCCTTTGCCCTGAATTACAGGAATATGTACGGAGGGAACAGGCCATGTTTAACCCTCAGGGTATTTTGACCATCCCTCTTCATGTAATACAAGAAAGCTGCTCTCCAGCTGTTCTGCTCCATCATATTAATAGTACATGTTACTGACTTGCATTCAGCTGTGTTCACAAAAAAAAAAAAGGATCAGAGTGGGTGAACAGTGAAAGACACCTTTATGCATTATTGTGTGCGAGTCACATGTGTAAGTCACAGCCATTTTCCTTCATAAGCACAATACTGAAGGTGGCAGCACACCCGATTTTCTACTGGACAGTTTATTTTTAAGGAAATATATATTCTTCTCAATTAAAGCAATCTCCATACTGTGCAGGGTATTTATAGCACTTCACCGGACTATGTTAATATACTTCCTCTGGTCTTTAAACCATTAGGGAAAAGGGTTAATTTCCCCGTGTCCCTGCTAAACAATCCTCTTTTCCTTCTTGTCTCTCTCATTCCTCCTCCCCTCGTTTCTGCAGCTCTGTGTCCTGACCTTGCTGGTTCTATGCCCCATCCATCTTGGGCTGCTTAGCCATTTCGCTGGCTTCATACTGTGCAGATTAACACAATTCATCACCACAATCATCCTCGATTCATCACCCTTTCCAATGAATGTTTTGACATCCAGTTAATTTTCTGCTGATGATTTATCAAATTATAATTACCATGCTCTGAAGGACTCATTTATTATGTTGATACATGATAATGATGCCAAAGTGGATTGAATTTTAAGTAAGTTCTTTGCGATTATAACATATGCGTTATTGTGAGTAATGTTATACAATTTAGTTTTTTACAGCCTGGAAACTCCTGGGACTCTCTTAATGTTATAATAATCAATGCAAAAAAAGTCAGATTGTTAATTCAATTTTTTTTGTACAAATTGTTTGGCTAGGGAGCAAGGAGCATGAAAAAGTTCAATTAAATTCAAAGCTACAGTTTAAGATGCTCTGTAATTAAAGAATACAGTAATTTAATTGGGGGTTCAACAATGGAACAAGTGAATTAGACATACCTGCAAAAGACTGTAGCTGAAACTCATAGGTTGAGATTTAAGAACAGTGTGAGTGAAAGAATATGGGGCAACTAGAATATTTACTCAGCTCTCCTAAGTCTGTACAGTTACCTGTGTCACTTATGCAAACCAAGACATATAATTAACTTTTTCTTGAGGTCCGTTTTGGGTCAGATTACTGGTTTTCATAGTATTGAAATTAAAACTTGAGAAAAAGAGTTCTTGAAGAAATAACAAATGAAAAATTAAAAATGTTCATTAAAACCATACCATGTCAAAATTTAGTAAAAAAAAATTGTACAGAAATCTGTTCCTACACTTCTAATTGATATGACCACTAAGACAAAATAATAACTTCTAGCTCCAAGCACATGAACTATCCTCTATAAAGCAAATAGAAATACATTTCCTAAGAAAGAAAAGTTCAATAAAATGAATACGTGAATGATGGTGCAGCCAGAAGGAAATTAGTTCGCGTACCAAATTGAGTTAATTAGCTTGATGAAAAGCAGCTTGATTTTTATTAAATATTTCAAATTAATAGTATGACCAAAGAAATACAATTCCATATAAAGAAACTGTTCAAATCCTTATTTACTACATTTAGTCTTCGTAAGAAGACAAACATATCTTTGAGTAGTTTGGCAGGTGCAGAATGAAGCATTTTACTGTAGCTACTAAGAATGTAGGAATTGGTTTTTTCAATTCATATTAGGTAGATAAACAAGAATCTGGACGCTATTAATTTTTGTCTCTATTAAATAAACAGACTTAGGTTAGAGCTGAAGTTATTACTTAATCGGTATTTTTTCCACCATTTATTTCTGCTCTTCCAAGTCCCAGCCACATTACCAATCAGAGAGACAGACATTAGAATTCAATTCAACAATGCAGAATTGCAGAAAAATAAAAATGCAACCCTAATTATCTCCAGCACTGTCGTAAAACTAACATTAATAAAATGGGGTAAATATCAGTGCTAATCATTACGCAGACCTACATTACTGGGAAATTACATGCAATATACCAAAGACTTAAATGATGAAAGCAAACCAGTAGCTATTAAATTCATTAGCATATTTGCTGTGCAAACAAATTTAATTAAAAAGGATACAGTCACAACAGTTGAATTTAATTTGAATTTAGTTGCTGAATGTTCAAAGTGTGTGTCTGTTCACACAGAATTAGAGCCCTGCTCATGCAAAATATTTTGGAGATAATAAAGTCACAAAAATTACTAGGCTGCCTCTCTAAATTTTCTTCTAAAAAAAAAAAAAAAAAAAAAAAGGACTGTTGAACAAGAATTCCTTCATGGTGGAGGAGAAAAACAAGACGTGCACCACAGATCTACTCACAGAAACGGTGAGCTTCCCTTATTAAGATCTTAATTTCTCTCTAAGCTTAGAGGTGAGCTTGTGCCTGCTCAAATCAGCAACTACTACGGCAAGAATGCAGCCAGACACTTATCAAGAAACTCCTGTATCTTCGACAATGACAGCAAGACTATAAATCAAATGCACCTTTGCATACCCTTCCAGCTGGTCAAGAGAAGCAGAGGGGAAACTGCCATTCCGGACATTATCTTCTGCTGTCCCCTGCCCTGCCAACACACATGTGCTCAGCAGCTCTTGTGCACGCAGAGCCTAAGCAACTGGTACTAAAAAGATGTTTTGAGCTCTTTCCCTCACAGGACGAGATGAAGAATACCTAAGTAATTTCCCCAAGCTTCCTATACGCTTAATGGTAATAGTCTACCATGGACACAGAGGAGGAGAATCAAGGGACCTAGGTCAGGCTTCTGCTCTGAACTCAAAGAGCCTGTTGCGTCCACTGACCATAAAGGGAACCCAGAGAAACTCTCTGACTTACAGAGATACCAAGGGTGGACTGAACGCTCACCTCTCTAATATCTCAACTAACTGTGACTACAATAAGAGATCTATGCACACTCCCACCACATCACCTCCATGGGAGGATGGTATTCTTAGACCTCCCCAGCTAATTAATAGTATTTTTTACTACTATGGTATGCAATGTTAGTATTGCTGCTTAACTAATACTACTTAAGTAATTACCACTATTCCTTCAAAGAACAGTTGCTAGGCAGGAAAGCCATCTCAAAAAGTGGAAAGTAACACAACAGACTGGGAGAACACAAAGAAAGAAGACAGATTTGAGTATGGCAATTGTAGGTGATTAGAAAAAAAAAAAAAAAAAAGATTGTTGCTCAACCAGGAAATGTCAATTTAGTTCATTCTTATACCATCTTTAAAAAAAAAGGAAACTATTTGCAGAGAAGAAATGTGCCAAGTAACCATTGGATGTAGGTGATTCAGCCTACAAATCTTAACTTCTGTTTCTCATCCACTGAAACACATCCTACTGTCGTGAAGTACAATTGGGATTCCAAGACTGCTGTTTATAGCCACTACTAAGCATTTTAATGCAGTTACATATACACACTCATGCAAAAGAGTGAACATTTTTAAGGGTAATGTTTTCTATCATATAACTTGAAGATTAATTTTTATCAATTATTTTGCTATTAATTAGCACACTTAAACATTAAACTGAAACTAAATTCGCTAAACCCCTGCCTTGAATAAACAAAGCCTTTCAAAAGGATTTTTATAAATTTATTGAACAGTATTATGGATCCATCACTGAGCATGCAGGTATGTCTATATTTTACATCACTTCACAGCAGGCATCATAGTGGCTTCATAGGAACCATTACAATATGTGCTGCCAAATTCATATTAGCATTAGGTGACACAATTGTTTGAGTCTTCATATGACAAAAAATTAAGCTCAAAAATATTTTCAGCCATAAGTTTCATAAAAAGCCATATGTTAAAAAGAGGTTATGTCAGTTCCATAAGCAAACAAATGCTAAATCATTTGGAATCCTTTTATGTCATTACTCCAGGCCTCCTGTATGAAACAGGAGGATAAGAAATCTTGGCCTCTCCTGAGAGAGAGGGGGAAAAAAAAAAAAAAAAACCACCCAAAAAACCACAAACAAAAAAAATGCCGAGACATTTCAATGGAAAGGCAGGGGAAATTAGTTTTAATGTCTGCAGTGCAAGACCTTGACTTCCTTACGCTCACAGGATTCATTCAGGCTCTTCACCCAGTGTTTCTATTGACATATCATTTCTAGCTTAATCAATAGAAAAATAGGAATTCAGATTACTTTTGAAGGCTTTGACAACACTAAAACACCTGGCACCACATTTTGGTTTCTCAGCACGCTTTCTGAAGCTATAATAAACTGTTTCCAGAGCAAAGTTCTCCACAAAAAGTGAATGTTTAGCTTATCCTTGTCTACCTGTTGTGATAAAACTTTCCAAAGGCAGAGACACATTCTATCCATAAGCAAGAATTCTTGCTGCCTTCCCGCTAAATGTTTGCACTAAGAAACACAATTCTTTTGTCAAGTTTTCCCTGGATGAGACACAAAAAAGAATCTGGAAAAAATAGAAGTCAAGGCAAAAAATGTCTTAATCTACAAATTCAGAACAAGAACAATCAGACTTTGCAAGATTGTTATGCAGGAAACTGTTTCAAAATATGCCTCCTATTCTAAAATGACGTTGCACAGGAAATAATGGAACAATTTCTCTCTTGCTGGCTTCATACAATTTTGACATCATTTTCCCCTGCCCTGTGTGCAAACTTATAAGCCTCCCAAGCTCTGTATGTTGGTCACTCTTTCTCCCTTTCCTGTTGCCCCTTCCCCTTGACCATAATGGACAGTTCCCTCCTGGATGTCCCAAAAGACAAAGATGCGCCTGGTAAGTGGGTGAGGTCAAACATGAGCACAGCTATTTATTACATATACTGCAACCAGATGGAAGTAACTCATCCATCAAGGAACTTGTCATTCTCATCACATTAGCTTCTTATAAAAAGCCTCCTGCTCCTTCTCTGATCCACACAGTTCAGCTTCCTCTCTTCTGTGCACTTTTAGAAAATGAACCCTCTCTAACCCCATTGCCACTTTCTCCTTAAATCATCGCTACCTATCACTCCATGGTTATTTTTAAACTTTACTTTTATCAATACTCATCCTGTAGCTCTG
The DNA here is from genome assembly GCF_011004875.1 of Balearica regulorum gibbericeps. Classification (NCBI taxonomy): domain Eukaryota; kingdom Metazoa; phylum Chordata; class Aves; order Gruiformes; family Gruidae; genus Balearica; species Balearica regulorum. The sequence goes on along the minus strand of NC_046190.1, from coordinate 25,248,472 downwards.
GGAGATATTAAAAGTGTACCAGGGCAAGGAAGGGCGTTTCTGACACTTGCTCCCTCATTCATCAGCCCCTCATAGGCCCGTTGGTGACAATGAAAAGATTTCACAATACCGTGCGGCAGAAACTCATTCTCCCACTCATCCATCATGCTCAACCTAGCAGCAGTTCTACTGACCTAATCTGTAATGCCTCGACGCTCACTGCAGATTTCTTAAAGGCACCCTTCATTGTTGTTAGTTACAAAGAATAAGCCTGTGCTATTAGATAAGGAGATATTAGATAAACGGTACAAGAATTAATGCAATACTGTTTCGTCATCAAGTCCTAGGTTCAAAGACTGCAGAGTTAGAGTCAGTGTAGGAGATGTCTTTTTATCTGAATTTTATTGAAGATCATACCAAAAGGGGATGAAGGAAGTTTTAAACTGACTTCTGGGTGTAGATAGACATTAAAGGACCAAGTGTGAGTCACTATTGCTAATTCATCACTTTTTGACAGTTACAGGCTAATAGCTGCCAGATATTCCACAATAAACCAAAAAACCACATTAGAGTCTGTTCTTCAGGAAATGACAGTCACAATTAAGGAAGACATAGTTGAATACTTTGATGGAACATACTTTTTTTTCTAAAGGGAATAGCCAGCACCTCTGCGAGTAGTTGGTATAAAAATATAGGCCACGATGAAAAATGCAGTACAGATTTTGTCAGAAGGGATGCAAGAGACACAGCTAGATGCGTGATTTTATCACATTGACACAGCCATAAAAGAATGACAACACAAAGAGTAACTGACGAACATAAGTAAATAGCAATCAATGATGAGTGAAACAGTGATTCGGTAAGAGTTCAAAATTTATCGTGTCATTTCACTTAACTGAGTTAACAATTATTTTTTGATGGTGCAATGGATCAGTCATTCAGAAACAAGCACACCTAACAGTGCAAGGTCTTGTGCACATTCAAATACTATTCGTCTACAACATTGTTAGTAGTATGAGGTTTACAAATACAAAACTTTTATCGTTTAACCAAAGATATTAATTTGTTACTCTGCCAGCTTCTTTCAGCTCTTTACCTGCTGTGGAGACTGTCTAGTTGCCTCAAAGACAAAAACCTCTTTATAGGCATCAGCCTGTGGTTTGCACTACAATCCAAGACCAAGGCCACAATCGTTCTAAGAGGCCAAACCCAGATTGAAAGAACAAGCCCCTAAACTACATAAATATCAGCACTGTATACCAAATTGTCAACCATTAAAAGTTTTAGCTGTGTTTTACTCACAGGAAACTGGGGCACAAGAAATTAAAAGACTTGTCAAAGATCACATGAAAGCCTGACTCAGTGGTAGAAATTGACCCCAGGATAAATTTCAGGCCAGTTTTCGTATGCAAGAGTCCATCTTTCTATCTTCACCTTTACACACTAAGCAGAACACATCAGACCAGGATAAAAGGATTGGTTTGTCACAATCCTTAAATGTAAAGTACTAAATAAAAATGTCACACTTTATGCTTGTAAAATACTTACAATGTACTTTACACAGCATATAGAGGACAAAAATATTGCTTTTCTCTGCTTGTTCTCTAAACATTAGTGAGAACACAGAAGAACAGAATAGGTACTAGATTTTTTTTTAATAGAATACATTGTTCTGAGGAATGTAAGCTTCTTTGGTTACTAGAAGAATGAGGAATCATGCTCAGACCTGCATTTTTAGTAGACTGAAAGGCTATGCTGCTTAGGTGAACGTACAATATTTATCTGCCCCGTTTAAAATTGGTGTCTACTCTAGGAGTAGCAATTCAAATCCAGACTGTAAAGCAACAGCAAAAAAACAAATCAAAGAAGCCAAATGGGAGTTAAACTACAAGGGCTAAATGAGTATAGTTTCATCTTCAACATTTTTTAGAGTTCAAGCACTATTAGGATCACTTTTTCTACACTTTCCTTAAACAGAATCAGACCTTGCAAAGCACTGAGAACCTACAACATGCAGGATCACTTATCAGGAAATATTAATTTAACAGGTTTAAAATGCTCAATGGGGCATATTGCATCCAGGAATAGGCAGGAATGGAAATTCTCAAAAGAATACCACTAGTGTAATTGTAGTACTAAATACATGTGTTGCAATACGCAATTAGCTTTTGGAAGTTTATTGGAAATTCCAAGACTAGAGGGAAACATCCATTTATTCCACAAGATCTCCAATAGCATTCACAGCTATGACACTTGCCATGCTCTTCACATTTTCTTTTAGCCAGTGAACTCCATTCTAATATCCAGTCATCACCTTGGGTTATCTTCTAATAGCAAGCCACTGCAACTTTTTTGGATGTATGTACATTTTGGTACTTATCAAAACTCTCTCATTCTATTATGTGAATACTTTATGCCATTTTTCTTTGAAGCACTGCAAATTCAGAATCTACCTAGCCTAAAACATTTACAGAAATAAGGATTGCTACATATTTTTTTTGCAACAGTAAGGAAATTACACCTTTAGAGAGACAGAGAGTTCCTTTCATAAATAACAGATTTATGGTGTGTTCTATTGAAAGCACTTCCCAGGAGAATGTTAGTCAGCATACTCTGCTATGTAATATCTTTAGCTGTATTAGCTTTTCCATAAGTAATTTGGTATGCCTACCCACTTGGAGAGAGGAAAAAAAAGGGGGGGGGGGGGGGGGGGACCACATTGCAAGATTTTGTACCAATATCCATCCAATAGTTAAATAAGAAAGCAGTGACTTAAGAAGGATTTGAGGTAACCAAGCTCCTCGCAGAATATGACCCTGAAAAAATATTACTTGTAGATGGCGTACGTTAATCACTGATCCCTGGAAATCTAATCTGAAACATGTCTAATCAGTAATAACCAAACTGTCATACTTGGAGATGACTACATTTCCCAGAATAGCTAAGACTGTTCCAAGGATCAAGATTCATTGTCCCTGTCCTGAACAATTAAGGTCAGGATTCTCCAACATTCAGGTTAGAGCTGCTTCTCTCTCATATGTGAGGACTCTGGCACAAAGCTTCTCTGCATCCTGCAAGCAGAATGAGCAATTCTGAAGACATCCAACCCCCTCTTAATACTTGGATCTCAGTAGGAGACCAATCCATGGACAATTTTCCTGTCCTGACTTGATGAGCTTAAAATTTTATTAGAAGAAAGTACTATTACAGCTCAAATGAACTGATAGATGAGAGAAAGCCACTGCAACAAAGGCATACACACCGACCTATAATTTGGACATCACAAATCATAATTAAAATGTAAAATCTCCAAAATAATGAACACATGGCTAATTTAACATGCTTATAAAACATGTAAGCTTTTTCTTAAATGATCTTTGATAAATTAAGGTATATTGACAATTGTATTTATAACAATGTAGGTTTTTTACAATGTATGTACTGGGGGCAGGAGGGGCATGGACTGTCACAGTGAGGATGGTATGGTTTTCTACACTGGGGGAAGGCAGGAGAAGACTTTTTATAACCTCAAAAGGCAAACCCATATTTCATAAAATGTTATTTAACACACTGAAGTGATAAGGTTCAAATTCTCTGACCTAAGACAAGCTATTATTGCTAACTATTCCCTAAACCCCACTGCTGTGCTTTGGGCTTGTTTGTTTATTTATTTATCAGTCTTACACTTTCTTAAATCCAGCTGCAGACCATCTGATCTCTGCTTTCCTCTTAATGGCTCTTCATGTTGAAGAATAATTGCTTAGAGAAATAGGTTTCAATTTTGAACAGTTTATTTTATTAAAAATTAGTTGCAGCTGTAAATATTATAGATACTTTTTAAACACCAGTATTTTCACAAACTAGCTTACAGATCTAATACAAAAAGGGAAAGCTTTTTATTCAAAGAAAATAAGCTGTAATAATGAATTACGTGTATTTATATATTTATGCAGTGCATTACATCCCAAAGTACTTACAAAAAGTCTGCAAAGTATCACAGATATGCAAAATCTCTACACACTAGGACTACTTGATTTGTTGCCAGACGAGTAAAATCCCTTTAGGTAGAAATGAAAGGACACAGGCTTGGCAGAGAGAAGCGGGGGCGGGGGGAAATGGAAATACGTTTTATGCCTAGATTGGCAAAATGACTGAAATATTTTAAAGACTTTTAATACAGTATTCTGATCAACAGAGAAAAGCAAGCAACACCCACATGCTTTTCATTTAATAACACACGATGATATGGAGCACAAACTCATTTACAAGTGTCCACAACTGAGATCACAACATCACTTAATATCTTCAGAGAGTCTGGATAGTATCGCTGTCTTGCACTATACGAATTTTGATCTTGAAATGTTGCTACTCATATTTCCTAATCATAATCTGCAGATTTCTTGACACCTTTTTCTGTGAAGACTCTTAAATACTGTGGACCAAATGCCAAGCTATATGAGGAAGTTATGAATCTTTTCAGTTACTTTAAAAAAATAAAATAATTTTGTCTAATATGTTTAAAACAAAATCCATCATTTTGTGAACTTCCAGGACTAAAAGCTAAGAACTTCCCTTTACCAGGGTCCTAATGTAGCAAATATCACAGATTATAATGGTGTTGAACTAAGGAACTCGCTTTCCAATTCCCTCAGCTGACTTGGCAAAACCAATAGAAAATGGGAACACTCGACATCTTATGGAGCCCACCAGCCCCAAGAAAAGAAAAGCTACAGGAAGAATTGCAGAAATGCCCTGGGTCAGCAGGAACACTTCCCTTTGAATTGCATTATAAATTGGTTGGATTTGTGAGGCCAACCGGAATTGTGCAACTAACTGCCTGAGGCAGCCTAGAAAATCTCACCTACAGTTCAAATTACCATTACATTAACAAGAAAAAACAAGACACTGCAGAGAAGTTGGTACTGTTTTATTTGAATCATAGCACACCTTAAGCCCTACCAATATTGAATATTAAGTGTATAGATTCATAGTGTGCTTAAGGACATTTTTGCACAGTTTCATGTTGACAAATGCAATATTTATCCTAAGACAGAGATAAGGTCCATAAAACACTAATAGCATTGTCTTTTCAATATAGCCTATATCTAAAACCTGAGATCAAAGTATCCAAACATTAAAACAAACAAACCACTGACATAAACGCACTTGCTGCAGAAGTAAATGCAAACTTCAAGCCAGAGCATTACAAAGACAAAATATGTAAGGGTGCTGCTGGAAAATATGTACTATCGTGTTCAGGTACTCTACTGAATGTGTTCGCCAGGCAGGTACTTGCTGGGTATTCTTCTTTAATCTGACCTTAAAAAAAAATAAAAAATCTAGAGAAAGCCATTTCAGAGTTTTTCTTCAACACTTATCTCCAAAATGGCCCATTTGATTCGTGAACATCTCTAATGTATATCATCAGTGACTGAAGGAGTTTTTTTATATGATTTTTGACAATTTAACAAGTCCTCCTGACAAATTAAATGGTTGTGTTGACAACTTAACTGTACTGCCAATCAATATTTTCAATTACTTTCATTGTCATTCAGAAAAAATACAACACGAGCTCATACAGTGGTAAAACCAAGTAAAGAAAATAAAATGATGCAGAGTTGTGGGGGAGGGGGCAGTGGGAGGGGACTGAAACTTTAAGGCACAACATGCAATTTAAACATTCTTTGTTTTTCAGGGGAAAGGTTAGGTGTTTCAGAATAACTTCTCTAATTTTAGATCTTTGTGACATCTTGCTGAGAATACAACACAGTTGCCTTTCTTCCCATAAGCTATTTAAAAAGTCATTAAACTTGAGCTGCTGCCACATGGCACTTTCAGTGAAATCATCCTCTTTATTCCATCACTTCACATCATAACCTACATGTTCTTAACTACTAAACCAGCCCTATACAAGGTAGATAAATGCAATTCAAGAGATACACAGGTCAATTACAGAATTTCTAAGTCAGACTCTTAGCTCAGATTCCTGACCGAAACAGCTCTTCGGTGGGGAAAGAGTTGTATGTTCAAACATTTGTTCCACATTGAAGAAACACTTCCTGCATGTTGGACTACAATGACAAACCGCTTATCGTAGCTCTGTTGGGAAATTAATGCATAGTGGCAACCAGCTTACACAAAACCTGTACTAATTCAGAGTTAGTATAAAAATATACATTAATTAAATGACCAAAAATTTCAAATTACTTAGTGAATTTCCCTTTTCCTTAATACAATGGGGAAGTAAACTATATGGTTAATATTTCTCAAAAAAAAAAAAAAATCAAGGAGGAGGTGGAACCTCTGTGGTTTTTTCCCCCCTGGATGCTCTTATTTTCACAAGTGATACTGGCAGGTGGAATCACACAGCCTGACTTCCAAGCCTTTGTGCACCACAGGCTGTCAGAGTGGAAAGCAGTGCTGCCTTTGAGGGCAGATGAAACTTGCTAAGAAAGAAGGACCCACGCTTCAGTAATGACCTGGGCCTTCGCTCAAGCTGTGGCCGGTTACTCCGTGCCTTGAGGAATGATCGGACAGTTCAATCCCAAATCTCTTTCCCCACAAGATACAAACATAGGCGTGAAAGCTAAGTGCCAGCAGTTGCCATAATTGGAACATTTTCTGGCTTACCAACGTAAGGTATGCAGAAGGAAATTTGCTTACACACGTAAGGGGAACTTCAGCTTTCAGTAATCTGTGCACCCAAGGCTGTGGCAGGCTAGAACGGAGGAAAGGAGGCAGCCAGAGTTTCCTCTGGACAGACAGGTGGACAGCCCAAAACGCATAGAGAAGAAGAATGGGGATTTAAAAGAATGTGCAGGGAAAGCAACTTTTAGAGGCAAAACAACACACCAAAAAAAAAAAGTATGTGAGGACACATGCAGAAAACTGAAGAGAAGTGGTGATAGCAAGTAGATAAATGTTTGGAGGCTAGGTTATAAACAAAAGTGAATGGGAAGAAAGGTATGAAGGTGAGTCTAGTTTTCAGTTACTCTGAGCACAAACCTTTTAAAGGGGAACACCCCAAAATCAACAGTCATTTTAAAAGCAAAGTACTGCATATATTACATATATTGTGTCAGATCAGGTAATCCTCTCCACATGAGCCTAATATTGCCCTATTTTTGTCAGAATTCCTCTATTGGAAAAAGAGCTCCAACAGAGATATTTACTAATATGAGTCTAACTTCTCTTTGTTTAAACCATTCTAGGAATCCAGGAAAATTAAAAAGCATTACCAATTAGACAAGTAAGGTGATATTGCTGGTCACACCATGTAGAGATTTTATTCTCCTGCTATTAAAAACCAATTTATTTTTCACTGTCATATGGGGGAGGAAGAGTGGGAGAAGCTTTTCAGGCAATTCTGTATCTCACGGTCCAGACCCGAGAAATAAGCAGGGGGAGACAGGAAGGATGCTTTTATCCCCACAAGAAATCTGGGAAAAGGCATATCGATAGAGTGATTAAGTATTGAAAAAAATTATAGTAGTATTGGCAAAAATCCAGTGAAGCCTTTGTCCAAAAAAAGTTGAAAATTAAGAAAGAGATCACAAAATATTGCCACTGATCATAATTTACAGCAATTCTTTTAAGTTCATTTCTAGCATTTTAAGTGGATTTTAAAATCTCTTCTGTATTAACTCAATATTTACTACTTTATCTTAAGTTTTTTTCTATTCCATTCTAATTCTGATACCTGTTTTAATGTTTTCACCATTTATATTTAACAAGTTACATGCATAGGAGATGCTTTCAGTTAGCAAAGGCAAACAATCACTGACCCCTCCCCCTTCTTTCGACAACTGTTAAAAAAAAATAAATGCTGTGATTAATAAAAATGACGCTACAGCATCAAGTCTTTGTCATTGTAAGATGTGCTGTTTCTGTTCAGGTCGATAAGCTTCTAAAGCTACCGATACATAGATATACTTTGGTGCAACAAAAAATAAAATTTGTCTTAAGAAGAAACAGCCTACAGAAGTTTATGTGAAAAGACTGACTTCTTGAGGCAGATTCCATTGCTTGTGTTGCTGCAAAACCAATGGATTCTGCACAGTTCTGTTAACCATCAGCAATTATCTTCCTGTCAAAGCTAAAGGTAACAAATTTCCCCATATCCAGCAAGGCTATATCATCAACCGGACACCAGCATCATTTGACGGAAACTAAATCACGACACCAGCTAAGAGCTCTGACAGACAAATGTGCTGCCTCCGAAAATCTAGGCCTATCACTCAGAGGAGGAAAAAGGTTCTCTCAGCTGGTCTTTCTGAAAAGAGATTAAATGTTGTAGATTCTGTAAGTACAGTACCAAGCAAATCCTAAATATGAGAATTATTAATGGACTTTACTACTGGTCTTTTTAATCTTTTGCCAACATACGCTCATCTATTTTACCTTGGCCTGTCTTGTTTCCTGATGGACATAAAAGGCAGGAACTGTGCATTATCCTAGTCTTAATCAGAGACAGCAGCACAAGAACAATGTACCTCTACCTATCACACGGATAACATTTTAGCACTAGCTGTTCTTTTATAATGAAGCCTACGTAATAGAAGATACCTCTAATACATCCTGTCCTTAAGCTTAACAATAACATTCATTTCATGATATGCCACATAATGGGGATATCACTTCTTAACCTGCTCAGTAACAAAGTACTGCATTATCACAATGCAATTGCAGTTTGGCTGGAATTTCCTGATAATCTGTGGCTGGAACTCACATTTTTTTTCCCCAAAGGGACATACAGTACAGTAGATCAGCCTTTAACTGCAAAACTACAATTTGAGTATGGCTATCTTTAACCCATGTAATACCCAAGGTATAAAAAATGTGATGCTTTGTAAAGTGGTGCTATATATTGTTAAATACAAATCAAAGAACTTTCATTGACAAGTCAGTGAGATATTTTTCTTACAAGATCTGGTGTCACATTAAATGAAATCACAGGCACAATTTATCTGGTGGAAGTTCCAGTGGAAAGCCTATGAGAGGGACTTGATGTCTGAGGGGATTGATAGTGCTAGAAACTGCCTTTCACCCCTAGGTCACTGGTTCAAACGTGGGCCAAGCTAGTTGTGACCTAAAGCTGTTACTATTTGACAGCTGTTCGATGGCCTATGTGAAATGAGCAGATTCAGACCAGTACCTATCAGGGAGGTGTCCACTCCACATGGAACATACAGCTGTAAAAGACATCAATTATCATCCTTGCTGGAAACATCTGAGGAGCTTCCAGCAGCTGGAGGAACTGTATGGACAGGGTTCCCAGAGGCGCTGACTCCAAGTAGGCGCTGCTATACATACACAGCCTGTTTTGGGAAAGACTCACGCATCCTACATTTCATAAGGCTGGAAGTTTTAGCCCTTGGAGGCTGCTTTCCAGTAAAGAAAATGTTTCCCTAAGATAACTTAAACCACAGACAAAAGCCCCACGGAACACACTGTGAAATCTGCTAATTAAATTTAAAACTCCAGGTTTTATTTACCACAAGTGTTTGTAATTCACACGCAGAAGAGAGTACATTAAAACAGAAAGTTCGATTTTAAAAAGTGCTTTCCATTTCCTACTTTTTTTAATTTGAAATTTTCAAGTATTCTGCCAAATTGGCAGATTTTATATAAAGCAGAAGAACAGAGGAAACAAGGCCAAGACCTGAAGTGAGAAACAGTGCAATAAAAATAGACGCAAAAGAGTATTTCAACTCTTTCATGCTGATACCTTCTATTCTAAATATAAGACAACAAAGTTGGGGATTTTCCCCCCTCTTTGGAAGACGGCGGGTTCAATGGGAGTCCTACAGAGAGCTTTAACATAATTCAAACGTTTCCATATTGAAACCAAACTCTGGACGGTATAGCCTGAGGAAATACGTCCACTACTTTCTCCTTTCCTTTTGATGTCTCTGCCACATAAGGAGGAAAAAGTACTCTTTACTCTAAAATGAAGAGTACACCAAATATGATATAGCAGCATGAAAGATTCCATAACTCAAAGAGTCTGCTTTTCTGTAAATGTGGAGCTCGTGGGATAAAGAAGGTACCAAACACCTTCTAAAGCCCAGGATCCAAAAAAGGATCCCCTTAATTAAGCTTCATATGGGCTTCAGATTAATTAGAACATGAAGCAAATGTGAGATCAGGTACCAGGCAATTATTGAAAGTTCTTAATGATTTAAACTGATTAGTATAAGCAAGGTCTGATACTTGCATGAACCCATACTGCTGCACAATTCTAGAAACAGAAAAGCTGGAAGCTATTCATCTGGAAAAATTAGGTATTTAACAGCTAGCTAACTCATTATTAAAGTCTTCAAACCAAAGAAAAAGCTAACCTGGGTAAGTGATGAAAATTCTTAGCTTGACTCTACTTTTAACCTCTGTGTGATACCTAAATTACCTAAACAGGCTACTCTTATTCATTCTGCATCAAAATGACGCTTGTGAAACACTACCTTTTAATTAGTATGCTTTATAATACGGAACAAAAGGTATTTAAATGAAACACATAATCGAAGCACACATCATGCTGAATCATCTTCATTTATATCACAATACACCAGTGTCATGACACTGTTGCTACAGGCTCTGAGTGCTACCAAGGGAGGACATATTTACCTACCAGCAGGAAACCTCATCCAAGAGTGCTTCAAACCCTGGCTGTCCACATTTGTCTAAACTAATCCTATTAACGTACTTGCCACTGTGCTTGCTCTGAAAAGACCCATACGTGTAGTCTAAGACTACAGCCAGTACTTCCCCTCTTCTACGTACTGGTTAGTGCATGTATGGGGGTGGGGGCAAAATGAGAAAGGAAATAAAATGAAACTACCAATTTTTTCAGCCTGTCACAGCATAGTAACTGAAATTTGCTTTTTTCCTTTACAAATTAATATTTCTGTTACAAACCATTGAAGGAAGTTTATAATGCCAATAACACCTGAGAAATCAGTCACTACTGTAGTTAATGACTGGTTTGGTACATTGTTAACTGCCCTTAACTTCCCATGAGCAGTTAACTAACAAACCAGTCATTACCTACTTCATGGGGATTAGAGGTTAAGCATAAACTTGATTATAAGCTATAAATGTGAGTAATTTGAAATGTTATTGGTTATTACAAAAATATATGGTAATAATTTCCTCTTTAATGAAAGGGAGCATGTTTTTAGTGGTCCCTGGTTTCTTGCTGAGGATTAAGAAAAGAGATCAGTGTATGATTAACAGCTACGCTCTTATGATGGGCATCTGGAACTAGGTGGCAAAAATGAATACTCACTATTTATCTGCGTCATAAAATATAAAAATACCATTCTATCTGTACAATAAACATGTTTGTAGGCTGCGTTCTTAATTTGCAGTTCAAAATGTTTGTGGCCAACAGATACAGATTTTGCATACATGCATATAGGGGGAGAAGGGTTAATCCTTTGCTTGTATTGTGGAAAAAATCACAAATCTGAAGGCTTCAAATATATACAACTATTAGTGCAGAAGAATCTTTCCAGTGTAGTGGTATAACTACTTGCAGGAAACTGGATAAACTTCTGCTTTCAAGAGAAATCTCACGTGGTAAAATGTATGATTAAAACACAGAAAAATAATAAACATCTACAATAAAGATCTTTCTATTTCAAATAATGAAGTCATTACCTTAAAAATCATTGGAAACCTGTGAATGTTCAAAAACTTTTTTGCTGCTTCAGAACAGTTATTTTACAGCAATGTTATTTCTAATATATTACTGTGCTGCTTAGATTTCTGTGATGTATCTTGTATTCTCATGCCTGTACCTCTCAGGACTTTCTCTCAAAACTTGAAGATGTTCCCTGCACATAAAGGGCATATTGTGTTACTGAATAATGTGGAAATTGTTTTTAAAAGTACGATAAAAAGTTTCATGGAGTACATTAACTATTTGACACAATTTTACTAAATATCCTTGTCCATATCAGACTCTACAGTCATCTCTGGATAGAGTATAGGGACCAAGTCATAAGGTGAATGGATCTCTGGCCTTGTCCTGAAACAGGGAGCAGAGTCCAAGGACACAGATGAAAAGGGCAGCTAAAGACACTTATGAGCCTGCCAGAGAAAGACCCACAGCTTTTATTCCACTAGGGCAGCTGGTTAGATGATGGGAAGCGTGCAAGTTTCCTTCTTCTCTCTGCCTTCTGTTAGAAAATTTTGTCTTGCAAGCAACAGGATGGACAACTTAAGTCACGGCTTGCTGTCATCGAGGGAAAAAGCATTTGTTTCCAATACTGCATATGGTATATAAAAGGAATCTTGGAGTCTTCACAAAGGAAAATTTTGGTGGCCAGTTTATGTTTCCTTTCATTATTCAGACTTCTGGACTTCTAGAAAGAGTGAGGCTATTCAGAAGCCAGTCAGGACAGAGTAGATGTTTGAAGCTTCCCAGAGTATTGGAAGGCATCAAGGAAACAACTTATGAATTAATTAGTCTAAATATTAAGTGGTAAGAAAAAAATACTGTAAAATAGGCAGAACCAGTCATCAAGATTAATCAAAATATCCATCCATTTCCATCCCAGAACTGATGCCTATCCAAATAATTCACAAGTTAGTTAAAACAGGTAAATCTTAGCCTTAAAGCTTACTGAGTTTGTGATTTAGATCACAGAACCAGGTCCAGAAAAAGCAGGAAGCTGCAAGAAGAAACAAAGTCTAGTCGTCTAAAACATCTGGGTGTAAACACTAAGAATATGCCGGTTACTCACCATGTCCTGTGGTGGCAGTGCAAACTGAAGAAACGATATTGTACAGTGTCAGGCTGAGTATCATCTGGATTTCCAGAGATCATCAGAATGCCTTAAATCATTTGCAAGTGCTAAAAAGAACTAAATCAAAGGTAGGGCAGGAAGATAGATTCTACGCTTACCCTAATAGGGTCAACATGGGAAATAACCAGCTATGTACTATGCTAATTAGAGAGTTTGGACAGCCTTTTGCACTAGATCTCACAAACATTTTTTGTGGTAGTCAGACAATAGCCAGGGTAAGTAAACATGGAAAGTTCTAAATCTAAAGAAAGGCTCACAAACCTCAGCTTAAGAGAAAATGATAAAACACATATCCCATCATGAAAATCTAAAAGTGGATTGAGGAAAAAAAATTACAAAACACTGAACGACTGTCATCAAAATTATTTGTGTTCTTTAGAATTAAATATGAAATTGAAGTTACTAAGGGAACTGCTGCTGGCATGTAGGGCTTGGAGGATCACACATTTTGTATGTGTTAACATAAGCAATTAGAAGTATATGATAGCCAGGGTGGGGTAAGGATGAGAATCAAAGCTATACAGTTTATTCAAAGACTAACACTCACACAGGACAATGTATTGTTTCTTAAATAGAAAAGGTTGGCTCCTGTAAAAAAACAACTTTCCTTAGCCTGCAGCTTTGATGTTATAGCCCACTGTCAGTCAGCGTCTAACCTGAGGATCAGTCACCTGTAGTTCAATTTGACATATAGCAACTCAGAAATTATTAAAAAAAAAAATAAAAAAATAGCACTTTCTTTTGGGAAAAGTATATTACTCAAGAACGGTAGACAAATGCAGTTGAACAGTAAAAGAAAGAAAACAACCCTATTCTATTCCAAATTTTGTTGATAGACTTACTGTTAAGATTTGTTTCTTCTTTCAGAGTCTCTTGTAGCATTAGGAAATTATCTCATACTGAAAATTGACCATTCCTATAGTCACCTTCTTCTCCGAAGGCCCCAGTTTGTTTATTATAGTATAAAAATATATTTAATGGTATTATAAGCAGTGCAGAATTCCTTCTAACAGATGTCTGAGCCCTAGGAAAAAACATGGTTTCAATAATGTTCTGTGTAATCCTACTGAAAATAGACTGGTGTTTTCTGCACTCGCAATTAAAATGTTTTCAACACAGAGAGGAGAGGGTTCAGCTGTACGTGTACCATACTAATATAGACTAAATAGTATAAGCATCACATATATAGGCCACCAGCTTCACAGCTCCATTTCAGCAATAACGCTCAGCATTTTTATGTTATGATTATTATATAATAAAGACATTAATTTCTCATTATATTATTGGTGCAGATATGATAGCATTTATACAGATTTTTAAACCTATCAACCAACTACTTTAAATCACTGGAACTGCTGCTAGCTTGTGATCAGTTGAAAAACAATTGCGCAACGAAACAGTGGGTGCTGGTTCTCATCATCTGCAGGAAAACGCTTCAAAACACAAAGCCTTCAACACCATCATCTTCTAAATCTGCATGGAAACTTCAGGCAGGCTCATGTGCAAAAATTTACAGGACCTTTCAAAACCAGATACCGGGTGCTAGGAACCCTCACATCCAGCCTACTCAGTCCAAGTGGGGTGCCCCCAATACTCACATGCTCCTATAGCACAGATGCATACACCTCAGTCTGTCTAGCTCCCCTTTAGTGGTTGCCAACCGCAAGCAGCGACGGTATGCTATCTAACAAGAAAGAAAGGAAAAAAAAATATCCAAATTGTGAACCCTTCCCTGATGTCCCTTCATGTCCTTTTAGCTAGCACAGCACAGGGGACTAGGCACAAGGGGCTGCCCTGCCCCTCTCTCAACTGATTCAGTCAAGAACCTGTCAGCCTGGCAATACAGCAAACACATGATGAGAACTCAAAAGCAAGTGTAAGAGAAATAGAAGGGGTAATGTGGGAGAGCATATAGGTAAAATTGGTAGGGAAGAAAAATAAGTCCACTCCTCTGGATAAAAGGGCTTTACTGAAGAGAGCTCCTATCAGAAAGTCTGTCACACTGCAGGGTATTCCCCAAAAGATAGGGTAATGTAGTAGCTGACCTCAACGTCAACACCATCAAGCAACAAAGCAGAAACAATTATATATGTTAATGCAATACTCTTCTACCTTACTAGGCCTCCCTTTTCACACAGAAATTCTCGATACGTTTTCTATAAAGCTCCTACTGGTCTTAAAGGCATCGATAACCACAGATACCATAGAAGACACGAGCATGCTCCAGTGGATAGAGTGCACAACCGGAAGACAGCAGGAGAAGGATCTCTTCTTGTGTCTGCTGCTGACCTCCAACCCCCCTTTTCTCTGATCCAGCACGCACGTGCCTGCAGCTTGTCAGGACAGGGACTTGTCACAACGCTACATCACCGGTTTGAACCCCCAGCCTACTATTGGCACCCTCCCCTCACACCCTACCACACGTCTGTCCTTCGTGCAGCATTTTAGCAGCCTCACTCTGTATGGACAGATAAACTCAAACTAGATAAGACAGAAAGCAAGCATGGAAGCATAGGCATTTAATTACATGCGAATTCAGGGTCAAACATCATTTTTTTAGTACGCTGATTTTGTAAATTACTTAATAATGATTGAAAGTTTTCTCTAGAAGAAATCTGAATTTACAGTCAAAAGTACATCAAAGTTTCCAATGCAGAATGTAAGGTTTTATTAAAATAAGCCTTTCAAACTTTCTCAATGTATGTATTTTCTAGTAGTTAATGTAAATTAAAAACAAGAAAATACAAGTTAAACAAATCTTCAGTAAATTTTGCCAAGAATATTTTCAAGTGTTGTGAGGTCTTTTTTTTTTTTTTTCTCCAGGGGTGAGCGTAGGGGGGAGAAGGGAGAGAAGGGGATATATGGGAGGGAAAGGATTAAGTGCATACAATATACTTGAAACATATTGAGAGCATTTTAAAAGCTGAAAATAAAGGCTTTTGAGAGATACATTTTGGGGCTGAAAGGAGAATTGATACAGGAAGCTAACCTGGCATGATTTTAGGGGATATATCTAAAAAGCCTAATCATTGATAATTCACAATTTGTGAGCCTGGTGGGATTTCATGCAGAGCACTAGCCTCACTAAGGTAATTGGTGCTATTGAAACAACACTGGCTCAGCAGCATGCTGCTTTCTTCCTCGCCTCTGGGCACAGGAAGGATCAATATTTGTTAGGATTGCTTCTTGTTCCAACAATGTAAGATTTACAATACTTGCTAGGATTCTCACTTTGTCTTCACACAACTCATCAGTGGAACCCAATTACTAACCTCAGACAAACAACATTAACATGAGCCTCTATGCTTCTTTATTGCCCTTCATCCAAGTCTCATTTCAGGGTCTTCAGGCAGTGCCACTATAACAGATACTACACTTTAAAGTGTGCTCCAAGGAATAAATTTTCAGTCTTTCATTACTCGTACCTTGATTTACTTCATATCATCTTGCCGCTATAGACAAAGATAACACACTGTAAATTACAGCCATCCTGTCTTGTAGTTTCAGAGGTAGGGGGAAGGCAGGGAGTGATGCTTTTGCGCTACAATTAGCACTGGGCACCAGAGCTTCATTGCTATCATCACTAGTGACTGAAACTTGTTTTATCAAAGATGCAAAGCCATTATTTCATATAAACTCATCTCCTAAATTGCTTTATATTTATTTTGCACTCTGATAAATGGGAAACTCTACAGTAAGAGAAAAATACATATTTTTGTATTGTTTATTGCATTAACTTAGGATAGGTAATCTCATTTAACTTTACTCATGGGGCTATTTCTGCAAATTTTTCAGTCCTGATGTCCTAATAACACAGTGGCCTCCGATAGTTTGCTGTTCATTATGTCCTACTTCAGGCTCAATACACAGAAGCTAAACCCCAAGCTGGATATTTCTGTTTCAAATGTTTTAACTATTAGTACATAGTTGGCAATAGAAGGCTTGGAAAACAGTCATTGGAAAAATTCCTTCGAGTTAGCTGTTGCAGTACCCCCTTATTTGTCCTACAATTTCCTCCATCCGCCATCCTATTCCAGTGGCTGATAACTAAGAACATTAGTTTTATGCGACTTGTCAAGCTCAAATGAAAAGAGAGCTAACTTTAATGACACTGCAATTAATCGCCCCAATAGACAGACAGCTAAAAGACAAGATATTGACTTCATTAAGGATAATGTATTATGTCATTAAGTTGGTAGGGTCACCTTGTGTATCATATATGCTTGCTAATATATTGGCATTTTCCTCAAATAAGATAAATTCAGATATGAGTGATAAAGCTGATTAGAAAATGTTTAATCTAAATAGGCTAGTTTCCTTATATTCCATTTTGCAGCCCCAGGTATAAGTTGACTAGTAAAAACCCATTATAGATCCAGGTTTACCTCAAATAACAGGTCCTAGCAAT
Source organism: Balearica regulorum gibbericeps (assembly GCF_011004875.1). Classification (NCBI taxonomy): domain Eukaryota; kingdom Metazoa; phylum Chordata; class Aves; order Gruiformes; family Gruidae; genus Balearica; species Balearica regulorum. The sequence goes on along the minus strand of NC_046190.1, from coordinate 25,231,276 downwards.
TTATAACCTGTCTGGGGTTTTGTTGGGTTTGGGTTGATTTTTGTTTGGTTTGGGGGTTTTTTTGTGTGTGTCTTTTTTTCTCCCCCTCAAGCTCAAGTATTATTTGCCCAGACTCTATTTCAGATTTGTTTTTAAATGTATAATCTTCTTCAGTACATGTAAAGTTAAAGTGACCACTGCATGCTAAATTAGTACTTGTGTGTGAGGGTTTAACCCTTTACAAGTCAGGAGTTTGAAATTAGTGTAATTTGAAAGAGATACTACAATAATGAGCTACTATAAAGCTGATCATTCCTCCTAATTAAGAAACATCTCTTTTTAGCCCCATTTAAAGGCAGTTTTGTTGGGTGGAGGTTTTTTTTTTAAATCAATATCATGGAATATTTGCAAAGTAAGATACACATGTGAAAGCAATTCGTGCCACTTAATACCACACAAATAAAACAGGTTTTGATATTCACTGCCTTCCTACTCATTTCCATAAGATACGCTGGGTAGGCATGTTTCCCTCACCAACGCTATTTTCTCAGGTTTCCAAGTAAACAGAACGCTGCTCATTTCATTACACTAGTGACTATCTGCATATTGCAATTTTGTAAATTACTTAATAGCATAACGTAAACTTAATGCACTAGAAGAAAACTGTTTTATACACATGGTCTGCCTATTCCACTAGCTGTTTCAATAAGCTGAAAAAAAATAAATAAATGGGGCACTGTTTATTTTAAAACCTCTTCACTACAAGATTATGTTACTGTGTTTAGATTTACATTTATTAAAGTTCTCAAATGCCAGACTTATTTATTTGGATCTGACTTAAGAGTCCATCTAAATCTTTTATAATCTTATTTACTATCATACTTTTTTTTTTTTTAAATAAGTTACATAGTATGCATAAGACCAGGGTAAAAAAAAAAATCCCACAGATCTGCTTTATTCAGTGAGCAAAGTGATATTTTAAAATGAACATGATTGTTTGCCTGTTGCTATTAATTTATTTCAGCAGTTCCTCACAAAAAAAAAATTATACTCTGGAGGATAACAGTCTGTTAATGGTCAGTTTGCCTCAACATTACTGTAGGCAACACGCACGACCTCCTTGAAAAGAACAAACTCTAATTAGCATCGCCTACAATACCTTTTTCCAAACCATACCTTTTAACCTGTACCCCATCTTTTCCAATATTTCCATTAAGGTTGTCAAAAGCAGAAGTTTGGGAACCTTTCCTTGTGACCTTGGCATTTCTTCTCAGGCTTAACGTATTGGCATTTTTTCCTCTGACTGCATCGCTTCTCATTTGTCATGATTATTGTTGAATTTTTCAACTGTCATTCCCGAACGTAAATCAATGGTTGTCGACTTCCCCTTTGTCATATCTGCACTGCCAACAGCCTTTCCCTTCTAAATGAGGCTTCCTCCCTTTCCATCCATTAAAAGAGGCCTGTCTTTTGGAGAAGTCAATCCTTTGTTAGGTCACTCCATTTATCATTCTTCCAATCAGTACCTGACACACTTATTCAGCCAGGTCTTCAACCACACAATCATTGTTCATTTTGGGAGGGGGAAGAAGGAGAGAGAGAAGAGGGTACTTTATTTATGCATGGTGGGTTTTGCCATCCATCTTGACCAGTTTTATATTTTTCAATGCCCTTGTATCTTTAGGGTCCTTGCTTGCTTGAAGGAAACACCAAATTCAGAAGAAAAAAAACACCCCGCACTCACAGGGGAAAGGAGGGAGAGAATGGCAGGACAACATCTTGCTGTATTAAGAATTAAGAGCAACTAGATACAAGAAATCTAGCATAACAAATTCAGTTCTCTTACAAAGGGGGTCTAAAAAAAAAAAAAAATCACTTCTATGTTAAAAAAAACACCTAACTGGAACAGAAATAGTAATGGATTGCATAACCTTTTTGACAAAGTTTAAGTCATATAAAGTTATATTACAATCAAACCAGTTTCTAAGCAGAATATTGCTTCACAGTGACTTACAGAAGCCTTCAGGACATGACTTGTTCAATAAAGAAAAGGAAGTTAGTATCTGTTATTTATGCGGCTACAGTCACGTTTGAGCAAATTCACAGAGCTTCAATCCCCTCTACTAATATTTCAAACTGGCCTACAAACAATGTTATTAAAGTGCTTTCATCATTGCTGGATATTAGGTAAAAATTTCTGAAGTTTAGAGCTACCTACGAAAGCAAGTACCAACTAGCTTTTCCACAATAATAGCTTCTTAGTCCAGAAGTCCTAATCCTAAACTGCTTTGATTATAAAAGCACTGCCCCGTATCACGTGCAGGTCTAGCCCTTCCCTATTAAATAACACAAGAGGGAAAATAATACATTGTACATCATGCAAGCATGATTTCTTCCAGAAAATAAAATGGAAAGATGCAAGCTCCTACTACTGTTGCTTCTCCATGTGACAGAGTACTTTCTACCAGCTCACATACCTAAGTTTGGCTAAGATTCTAAGCAGGGATAATTAGCAAGAGGAGCACTTACAGGCTGGAGAAGCCTAGACTGCAAGTACAACTGATACAGGTTCAAGCATTGTGCACATGTCCTTTCATTAACATTCGATACCTCTGTTAATCTGATCCTTTACCCCAGCTAGAAATATACAGTTTAGTTCTATCTTCTCCCATCCTTTATTTCTAATACACGAAAATCTAATCCAGGCAAACTAAGCAGCAACTACTCTCTTCTAAGATCTTACTAAGTGGAGGTCTGCTGGAAAGCCTTCTGCTGCCTTCTAGATCACCATAAGTGGAGCTTTTCTTTATAGTGCCTGGCTCCCTACCAAAGCCACAAAAGACACACAAATCAAGTTAACACATCTTTTGCTACAATATCCTATGCTACTGCTTTCTGCACATTTTCTCTACAAAGACTGATACATTTGACCAGTCCCCACACTACTGGGACACACGTATGGATACATGTACCTGGACATAGTATATGTGGTGCAGCAGAAGAAAGTAAAATACACATAAACTTCGGAAGTAAGAGAAGTGGGCTGTGGTCTTTGAGCTGTGTGATTTAAATTTCTTGCTGTGTCACAGATTTTAATTTGACCTGGAGTCAAACAGGAAGCTTGATGATCTACTTCCTATTTGTAAGTAGTTACATACCCCAGAGGCTATTACGGAAATAATTTTTCCAAAATTAATTTGATGAAAGTCATATGAGGATCTTGGGTGGGCAGATCAGCAGTAAAGCATAATGAAACAGAAGGTCAGGGCATTTTCAGCACGAGAAAATTGATTCCTTACATGCTAGGGATTACCTGTTTCAAGGTGCAAATTTTGTTGTATCAATTGAATTTAAATGGAAGAAACAGTTTTGCCTAGAAATAAGCAATATTCTCGCACAGGATAACAACAAAAACGCAACACTTATCAAAATTATGTACATCATGGTTTCTCAGAGTCCAGTTTAACCACCAATTTCTGCATTCGAGCCTTTTAGGTGAACACATAGCAGTGGCTGAATACCTTAGCATATGCTGGTTAATAATACGCAAGCTCTATATACAACCAGTGTTATGAGACAAACCCAATACCTTTGGAGTTTGGGGTACAACATTACAAAAGATAATCCAGTGTTTGCTCCCCTTTATTTAAGGCTCAACACATTCTTATGTGTAACCTTGCTGCAGAGAGGCAAAAGTGATTGCAACAGTTCCTGCTGTACTTTAAAACTTTGCAATATTGCATCATCATACCATTTTGGAAGTCAATATTCAAGCTACCAAAATACAGCCATCTAAATACCAGCATTTATATTTCTCATTAAATCCATTTTACTAAACAGATAACTACTAGCACTATATATGGTGTTCCAGGCTTGAGATGTCAACTAATTTGATTTATTCTTCTCTTCATTGCCCTTATATCTTGCCTAATAAGACAGTTTATTCAGATACTGCTGAGGTAACAAAGGCAAAAGCTTTGCTGCTGTATGTTGTAGAAGCTTTATTTATTTAAGCTGTATAAGGTAAGGGGTCATTTCCTTGTGAAAAGAATAAAATACAGCTGATACTGTTTTAAATCATATCGTGTAATCCCATTCTTGTCCAAGCAATAGATTTACAGATAACAGCAGCAATCTTCCTAAAGTGTAAAAAACCAGTGACCCTTTTGGAACCACAAAGTGACACAAAGAGGCGTTATTTGCAAACCAAAAGAGCTATTAATACACAAAACACTATATTGCAAGCAACAGTACAGATTTTTTGAATGTGTAAGAAGTAAAGAAAACCAAGCAGAGGTTACAGTTCTAGCTCTAACATCGCTGCTTTGTGCCTAGCAAATACAGCGCATTTTATTGCATTTATTCATTTCTAGTTAGGACTTTTACTGACTAAAGAAGGGGAGAAAGAAAGTATCTTATTTGGCAGGCAAATGCTGCTATTCAAACTCTGAAGGAATGTTTTTTTGGTGGGTTTTTTTTTTTTTTGTTTTCATTTTGTCCAAGTAGAGAGCTTTATCATTCATGCATTTGCTTAGAGTATATATATTGTAATGTATTCATATGCACTGGCAACATACACTATAGGAAAATTACCTGGATAAAGAAATACAATCTGTAAGATCATCTCCCATTTAGAAGCTCACAAAATATCTAGACATAAAAGGCATGGATTACTGTAATTTCCTCACTTATTTAGTTTTGCAACTTTACATTAGGTGCTAATGTGAGAAGAGAGAAGTGAAGACTCTTATTTGATTTTTTTTTTATTATTATGTAATTTGAAAATGCACCCACATAAAACCCAAAACGCCCTTTAGGCCCAGCACTGAGAATCCTTAAGAGCTGGGGCCATCATACAACACCAAAGCATACACGGTTCAATGTTTAATACATTTCTAAAATATAGTAAAGAACATGTTGGTTTTCAAATGCAAACAATGCTGCCTTTCAATACACTTTTTTTTTTTAAAGTATTTAAAATGCCTAGCAACACTCTAGATTTTTTCCTTTGTGCTAATATATTCTAGATTTTCTGCTGTTGTTTCAACAAAGCACTAGTAACATAATGCTTACAACATTTTAACTGGGGGCCTTCTACAACAGAATGTAATACATTTTTGGACACATGATATTTGGACCAACAGAAAGAATAAGTATGTTAAGAGAGCAACCAATTATATGGATTTTTAGTCTCTGTATTATACTCATGACATAATTGTTTTCTATTAATTAGATAATATGTATTTGTAGATGGAAAATTGTCCTGTTCAACACGTTGCAAAAGAAATAAAACATGAAAGCATGTGTGGACTGAAGCATTAACAAGTCATTATTTGAATTAGTTTGTCATTGTAACGGAGATGTAAGCCAAAATCTGGAAACGCTTCTGATCAAAAACTGTGACCTTTGTTTCCTTTTCCATTGCACGTGAGAACTGCTGAGTTGCATCTTATTTCAAACACAGTGGCATTCAGAACAAGTTTTGTGAAGCAACACCCAGAAACTTAACTGCATTTAATAACTTCTATCACAATTATAAACTGAGTCAAATCCTGAAAACTGTTGAAATCTACCTAACAGCGTTTCCTTGTAGCTTTCACTTTGCTCAGTATTTTTCAAGATCTAGTTGTATTACAGAATTTTTTTAACTTGCAGTGTGTATTTTCTGACTGTCTGTACAGAAGCTGTACCTTGCTTTTTATCTGCATTTTTCTATTGGACACTATTTCTTCAGAAAACTTAAGCCAACGTACTGGAAAAGTACAGTATGGACTGTGTTTCTAATGCCTTTCTTATATAGCAGCTATGTAGCACAGCACACCTTTCAATGTGTTATCTTATACCTAATATATATCATATGTATAAAGATTTTTAATTTTCATATTTTACTTCTTTCCACACCCATGTCTCCTTAAAATATATTTGTAACAGATGATTACAGGGAACTGTATTTGAGAAACACTGATTTTATTTTAAAAACCTGTATTGACAGTTACTCAGGGGTTTTTTCCCTACAATCTTTAAGATATAAATAAATTTTCCAGCATTCGTGGAAAGCCTTTAAAATCGATAGGTGCTGCTATTTGTGTGGCACTCCGCTAGTACCAGTTATAAATCGTAATGATATACAGCCGAATGAATCTCAACGTTTAAAAAATTTTAAGGAAAAATTGTTTGATTAGGTTGATAATCAGATTTATAAGCTAGTACCTTATGAATGGCTAAAAAGAGACCTCTGAGACGATTAATTTTGGTTCAAACACCAGGTTCTCCCAATGCTTACAGGGGCAAAGCTGCTTCCATAGCAAAGCCATTTCTGCCTCTCATAGCGGTGATGGGCCAGGACAGTTACGCAAGATGGAAGTGAAGGGAAGGTCACAGGGCTATGTGGTACATTTAAAAATACCAGAAATATATGCTGATCATCTTGTATTTCTTTTTCAAAAAAGCCTCTAATCAGTTCTAAATTTCTTAGACAGTTTGCTTTCTTGCTGCACCTAGAAATGTGTCATTTGTCTATTTAAAAACATAACAGCTCACCACCCCTCCTCACTAGCTTTCGTTGGCCTCTCTTTTTTTCCCGTTTAATGTCTCTAACTTTATGCCATGTTCTTTTCCTCTTTCAGCACGGCTGAGCAAGGCTGACAGGCGGATTCCTTTGCTTTTCAGGGTATTAAAGCCACTTTCCCGCTCTGACAGCCTGTTCTACTCTGCCACCTTATAGCTCTGGCTTCACACTTCTCTGGGCAGCCACTGCTTCTTGACAGACCACTGTCACTTCCCATCATCCTCTCTGTATATCCTGTTCTCTCCCCCTCAGCACGCATCCCGACTTTCCAACCAATGCAATTATTTTTTTTGACAAGCCATCCATCAGCTTTAACTTTAAAAGCACTTTCCGCTGATATCCATTGTTAAATCCCTTGCTTTTTATGGAGCTTGCATGAGAGAATATGATATCAGACATTCAAACTACCAAACCATGTAAATTTACTTTGTTCTCAGCTATGTTTCCAATTTCACGTCCAATTTTTCGGTACATTATGCGTAGTTGTTGTGCTTAATATGATGTTGTCAAATCCCATTAAAGTTCACTGCATTGCACGGCTTTAAAAACAGGTTACAATTTGCATTCTATAAAGAAAGGAAGGAGTGCAGTCTGAAGTCAAGCTGAATCTTATTAAAATTATCTGTTCAATTGTTACATTTGTAGATGGAGTAATTTTGAGGCATTAGCTGAGACACATATGAAAATGTCAGTGTGCCAACTAATGACAATGAAAGCAAAAGGAATATATCTGTGAAACTCAATAAAGCTCCTTTGCTGGTGACATAAATTTGATGATAATCCGAGGAAATGAATAAGGGACCATCCAGTTTGAATAGGAATTACCTTTTCTATTAAATCACTTTGCTGTATTTCCACTTGGCCTACATCTTGGTCCTATGCCACAGTGACTCTCTCTCGGTGGACTAAAAAAAAATCCCTACAGGAATAACATTCTCTTGAGGAATATCTTTCATGTAAGCCTCATAACCAATTTCAGACAGACATGCTTAAAAGTCAAGGAAATAATTAGTCTCCCTCCCCACCCCCACCCCCTTCTCTATATAAGGGCAGATGAAATGATTTGCTAATGTACAATCAGGAGACACGTCCAGTGATAAACACCACTGTGCTTTCCATGCACTGTTTCATACACAAAGGCTTGCATATAAATCTATATAAATAGACACAGGTATAAATGAAAAGTTCATCAAGCTACCAAAATGCTTGGAAGATAAGGATTCAAGTGAAAGGCAAATTTTTTAATGGCATATTTTAGTATAGTCGCTCACAGCCTTTAAATCCTACCCTTGGCTTTTCCTTGTAGCAAGAGGACAGGCAACAGCCAGTGATAAGAAATACTTGTGCAAGTGTCATTCAGTTACCACTGTGCATTTTTTACACTTCAATACGATTAAAATCTGCTCTAAGTATGCAAACATAGTATGTAGCTCACGTTGCATCAGTGAAGTTACTCTTTTGACTATAACAAGAAAGAGAATTAAGTCTGTTTGGCATATCTAAACTCTCACCCTCAGGTAAAATCTTCCAGACACTCTGCCATTTCTTAAAAAGCATGTTAAGAGGTAAAGTTCAGACTTCTGGAACTTATTCAAAGTGAAGAGTCAAGGACAACACTAAGTGAAGCCAGCAACAGCTGTTCAGTCAATAGCCTCAGCACAGATGCCTTTACAAGGAAACAGTATCTGATAATCCCCAACAAAAGTAGTGAATGAGAGCTGCGCATCTAGAAATGCTAATCTGATTACAGATTATAATGATTTATCTTTTCCAGATCTATTTAAGATGATCTTATTCTGAATGGTCTTCCCAAGCAACAGGGGCTTTGCATGAAAGCAGGTAATAGTTACTCTTTACGGTCATTCTCCTAACCACGTTTCTCCAAATAGCAATTCTTCCCATTTTGAACCATACACACCAAATTTCCAAGTTCTCTATCATGATTATTAGAGGCCTCTGAATCCTCTGAAACTCTTTCCTTTATGTTAACCCATCACAGCCAAATATTACATTACCTGCAAGCTGACTGTATTATCTCAGTCCCACCTGCGCTGTACTAATGTGTCACTCATTTTGGCTCAGTCTTCAGGGGAAACATGGCCACTGGAAATGGGTATGAGTTATACACCCAGTCCTATCCTGCATCACTGACCTACTCTGCCCGAATCCCTCCGCCCTTCTTTCCCTTCCAACGAAAAGATTGAGTGAATTTTCTGATTTTTTTTAAGAATTTTGAGATAAACAGACATATTATTTAATTTTACACTGTTTTGTTTAAAAAGAATAAGGACTAATCTAATAAGAAAAATAGGGAATGTGTGAATGTAAATTAATAAAAATCAGCAAAAGTATAAGTGATACTGAAGTACATCAATAGTTACATTCATTCTATGTTAATAAACCATTCTTATTTTCATGTCATATTGAAGAAGTTGAAGAATGTATTTTGGACACAAGTAACCCATTAAAGATACTACGCCTTCTTTAAACTTCTTTAGTGAACTACTGATGTTACCATTTCCAATTTGCAACTCAGCATAAACAGGTTTTTCTACTTGCTTTCTCCAGTAGTTTCCATCAAGACCCTGGGCTTCTTCAAACAGTGCACTAAACCCACCAATCACAGCTTTCCAATACAACTACTTCCTTCATTACCCTTTTATTTCTTTCATCTTTTCCTTTCTTCTACAACCGCCCACTGTACATTTTTATATTCTTAAATTCTCACCTCTCTGCTTTTAATTCAGTATGTTTCCCCTCTGCTCAAACATGAGCCGCTACCCTCCACAGGATTTTCTTAGCCTCTGAACAACTTCATCTCTATATAAAGCGTACTAAAGAAACTATTGTACTGCACGGTGAAAGGTCTCCCAACTTAGATGCTATAGTACTTATGGAGCAATTTTAAGAAATAAATATAAACCATAATGAAGTGGACATAAATGGTACCATGTACTTACATAATTTTTTTTCAACTGAACACCACCACCACCCATTTCATAGTGTCCAGCGATAGCCACCAGAACAGCCATCACTAATAATCTACAAATTGAATCCACATAGACTGACCTAGAGGGGCTTAAAGTGGGGAGGTTGGTTGGTTTGATAATCTAAAAAATTCTTATTCTGTGGAACAGAAAAATAAGCCAATAAGAGAGAGGCTCAACTGACACTGAAACATGAAACAGGTCCACAAAGAAGTAAAAACTAACAGAACAACTTAAACTTGGGTTACAATTGGTATGTAGAAATATTCTGAATTTTAACTACTATTTGAAGCTAGTAACAAAGAAAAACATCAACAAAACCAAAGTGGTTAAAGACCATCACCATTTAGGCATCCGGTTTCAGTGAAAGCAAAACAAGCTCGATGCTTGCAACTTCTTTTACCCTTTCTAGTTAGTTTAAGTCAATTACATCCAATTGGCTCTTTCGAACTTTCACTGTGACAATACTTAAGTCAGATCTTATGTAGGACAATATGTCTTACAACCACTTACAAAACAAAACAGAAATATTCCCTTTCAAGCTGTAGGGTAAGATACATGTACTGGTACTAAAACCTTTGCTCATCTGTTCCACTGGGAAGGTTATTAAAGTTGGGTCCAGAGAATCTTGCTGTTCCCAAGCCCTGTTTGTGCCCAAATTTCTTGTAGGCAATCACACTGCCCAGGAGACTATTTGGGTATGAAAATCTGTAAATCAAAATTATCCACGTGAATATGTGAAGACAATTTTCATGATAAAAGAAGAACAGAGTTTGAGAGTTCATATGTTCCCTCTATTTAAGGAGAGCTTTAAACATATCTTCACTTTCCTGTTATGGTTTTTTCTGCATTACATCCATTTTCTACCAGAAAATGAGCAATGACCTTAAGCACTGGAAAAATAGTACAATGTCCTAATAAAGGAGAATGAAGAGGGTAACTTATCTCTGCCTTTTATCCATCTTGTCACACTACTTTCTAGCAAACTTGTCTCAAATACGTCATCATTAAAAAAAAAAATAAATCTGTTTTTGCTCTTTATATCTCATATTACTTTACATGAAGACACTCATAAACAGACTAAAAATATATACTACTTGCCATAAGGTCATTAGTTAGGAGCTCTGTACCAACATAGACCTCTGCTACCTCCTTGAAATCCATCTCAGGTAAAGGAGTCTGTTTAGGTATTAAACATATTTGTTAGCAATATTTAGAACACTTTGCTATTTCCTATGATAACTACATAAAAATATTATAGTCTTCTAACAATTAAAAGAGAACTAATACCACTATCACTCACTTCATCTGAAGGGTGGGAATTTTTTGTTGGTTTGAGGTTTTCTTGTTTGTTTGGGTGGGTGGGATTTTTTTACAGTTCATCAAGGTATACTCATTAGTCCAACGGGAAAGCAAACTTTTCAATACACCATATAAGTCATCCCTAAAGATATTAAAGGTAAACTAAAGCAAATAAGCAAGGAACCATCTGCAGGTTCTTTAATCATAATCTTAAAAAATAAAATTTAAAAAAAAAAACAGAAAACCCAAAAAACAACCACCCACCCACAAATTCTATACACCATTCTCTGTTTCATTTTAAATTATTCTTAAGTGATTTCCACTTTGATACAAACATCATTACTATGACGGAAGAATTATTGGATTGACATGTCTCAGTTCTTTCATGAAGCTGCTTCAAAATTCTGAGAGCTTGTTAAACATTCAATTGTAAAAGTCATCCTCTCTCTTCTTTACCATGCTCACCATCCCAATATTTGTATGTAAAGCTCTGAGGCTTTACATACCCTGAAAAAGAAAGAAATATGTTTCCAAAACCAGACAAAGCCTATCCACTTCTCTCCTGAAGGTGAGATATACTTTATGAATACACTGTGGTTGCAGTAACCTAATTTTTACAGTAGTTTAGACTCCTGTGCATCTTAAAAGGAGGACGCAGATTTCTGTAAAGTGAAACAGACCCAGAATGCATATGGAAATGTGAGAAAAAAATATGAGTTCCTATTATGAAATAAACATCCATTTACACTTCACATTTAGTGATTTTAACCTGTTTTCAGATTAAAGGCAATGAACAGCAGCCATGCCTCAGAGTGCTAGAAAGAGCTGTGTTCATAAGACTGCACCCTTTTAATGAGATGCTCTAAAGGTAGAGTAAACAAGTTGAAATTACAAAGACTGATTGTTCTTTTAGTTCCTGCCACTTATTTTAGACATTAAATTCACACACATAGCAGAAAGATAGTGACAGAGAAAAATTTACTTTCAACATGCCAATGAAAAATGATGATACATTCTCATTACCAGAAATTTCCCAAATTTCACAATGGCCTATAACTATGGGTTACAGCAGTGCTCTAAACAATAAATACTTCTTCCATCCATAAAAAATTTCCTCCTTTTCTGCTTCTGCAAAAGTCATGCTCTACTTCAAACACATTATTGTTTTCAAGAGCACAGACCTAACAATCAAATGCAAGCAGGAGCTCCAGTTACCCCAACATTCTCTTCCAAACTTGCCATAGTTTTATAACTGTGTCACTACAAAAAATAAAATCAGCTACAGTGAATGACAGCATGTCTGTTTCCCTCTGTTGACTTGTTACCTTTTCTAGTTTCCAGGTAAAACACCTGCTGGGGAAGGAGCAGAAATAAGAATATGTTCCTACAATAGTCTGATAAAATGTTGGAGCTTATTACTATATTTTTATTAAAATTATTCAATAATAAAAGCAAAAACCCCAAGATTTTTATATTCTGCTGTATAGAGCAGCTCTGGTGGGCACCTGGCCTTCAGCCAGGCTCAACCCACCACACATCTGCTGATATTCTTCCATTACCTGATTTGCTTTGTTTGTAAAACATTAAAACATGTTAGTGCAGTTTCAAAACACAAATAATACTCAGCATCTCAAAGACTGAGACACCTCAAGGAACATTACTATAGCATTAGAAAAGGTCCACTAATCTTTTGTATGAATGAACACAGACTAAAGGAAGATTCTGTGACAAGGTCATGGAGCAGATCCTCCTGGAAACTATGCTAAGGCAGATGGAAAATATGGTAATTGGTGACAGCCAACATGGCTTCACTAGGGGCAAATCGTGCCTGACAAATTTGGTGGCCTTCCAAAAATGGGTTACAGCATTGCTGGATAAGAGAGTCATCTGCCTGGACTTGTGCAAAGCACTGACACATGACATCCTTGTCTCTAAATTGGAGAGGCATGGATTTGACAGATAAGCCACTTGGTGGATAAGGAATTGGCTGGGTGGTCACACTCAGAGATGCAGTCAATGGCTCAACGTCCAAGTGGAGAACAGTGACAAGAGGCATTCTTCAGGGGTTGGTATTGGGACTGGCACTGTTTAACATCTTTTTGGTCACATAGACAGTGGGATTGAGTGCACCCTCAGTAAGTTTCCCAACAACACCAAGTGTTGTGGTGCAGTCAACATGCTGGAGGGAAGGGATGTCATCCAGAGAGAACTTGATGGGCTTGAAAGGTGGGCTTGTGCAAGCCTCATGAAGTTCAACAAGGTCAAGTGCAAGGTCCTGCACATGGTTGGGGCAATCCCAAGCACAACTACAAACTAGGCAGAGAATGGATTGAGAAGTAGCCCTGAGGAGAAGGACTTAGGGGGCTTGGTTGATGAGAAGCTCAACACGACCCAACAATGTGCACTTGCAGCCCAGAAAGCCAACGGTATCCTGGGCTGCATCAAAAACACCGTGACCAGCAGGTCAAGGGAGGTGATTCTGCCCCTCTACCCTGCTCTTGTGAGACCCCACCTGGAGTACTGCATCCGGCTCTGGGGCCCCCAACATAAGAAGGACATGGACCTGCTGGAGCAAGTCCAGAGGAGGGCCACAGAGATGATCAGAGGGCTGGAGCACCTCTCCTATGAAGGCAGGATGAGAGAATTGGAATTGTTCAACCTGGAGAAGAGAAGGCTTCAGGGAGACCTTATAGCAGCCTTCCAGTACCTGAAGGGAGCTACAGGAAAGCTGGAGAGGGACTGTTTACAAGGGCATGTGGTGATAGGACAAGGCATAATGGCTTTAAGCTGAAAGAGGGTAGATTTAGATGAGAGATTAGAAAGATGATATTTTTTTTTTATCATGAGGCACTGGAACAGGTTGCCCAGAGAAGTTGTGGATGCCCCATCCCTGGAAGTGTTCAAGGCCAAGTTCAGTGGGGCTTTGGGCAACCTGGTCTAGTGGAAGGTGTCCCTGCCCATGGCAGGGGGGTTGGAACTAGATGATCTTTGAGGTCCCTTCCAACCCAAAGCATTCCATGATTCTGGAGAAACATAGGTAACCCAATCAAGTGGGTACAGTTTCTGATGGCAAGTAAAAAGGAGCAGCACTATCTGTCATGAACCAAGCACTTAACAGAAAATGCTAGTTAAGTTTTGCGCTATTTCTTTTAATCTTACAACTACTTTTTTATATTTTATTTATTTTTACAAAAAGGTCCAACTTCAGCTTACAAGGTATGTTGATATCTACTCTCAACAAGAGAGTAACTTAAATCTTAGATTTAAGGCTCTATTCAACAACTTTATTTACTATAAGAAAAATATATCTTCATTATATCTTTTTTTTAAACCAACCACACACCAAGACAAACAAGATTCATCCAGGATTAAATAATAATTTAGGATTCAGTTTCTCATCATCAAAAGGGTTAAAATGTCTTTTTGCCCACCTCCAAATAGTGACTGCATTTTCCCTTCCTCATTTATCCTGTTTTCTAGCTGTTAAAAAGAAATACAGAGACTTCTTCAGAGCCAGCAGTTTTGCTTAACTCACTTAAGCATAAAGATTCAAGGCTCTAAGCCTCTGCCCTCAACACCATCAATTCTAGTCCCACCTGAAATTTAAAATACTAAAGTGATTGTGGTGAATTTCTGGGAGTCAATCTTTCTGGCTGAATGGTTGTCTTCTTGATGGAGAAGGGCAGTCGTCCCTGAGGAGAAGGGTAATAGTAGGATTTTGTCTTATCCTTTAAGTCAGACTAACCACGTACTGCTGAGTCAGCCATACATACAAGCAGAGAGCAATCATAACGTTGTTGCTCAAGTCTACCTTTCCCAGGAGCACCGCTAGATGCAAAATAACAGCTAATGTCACTAAAGTGATGTTCTAGGTTGAATATATTAGGAGATCAACCCAATGTTTTTATAATAGCAGAACATTACAGTTTAAGATGAAAGAGCCTAGAGAGGCTACCACACTATAAGAAAACAAGTATCAAAAGATAAAAAAAATAAAACTAATGCAAGTATACTTAAAAGGTACTGCAATATTTTATCTCAAGTTACAGAGAACGTGTAAATGTTAATAAATACATCATTTTACTTGAAGCCTGCTATTTTTAATAGCAAACAGTAGAGAAAGCAGGATCCTATGTGGAGTAACAGACTTCCCAAATTTTATATATGCAGGAATATATTACATATGTGAAAAATAGGTCAGCTTATGTTTTTTAAATATACAGTTCACTTGATTGATCATTATTTCTATACTATACTGCATGTAAACTTTGCAGTAAGCAAATACACCCATTTAGAGGCCAAACTTCTGAAATACTTTGCACCAGGGCACGCTGGCTGTCGCTAGGTTTATGCAACTTCCATAGCAACTGCAGCCATAATATAAAGAGCTTCTCAAAGAGGTAACTTTACATAAGGTCAACAAGTCCCCTGACAAAAATTTTATATAGTACTCAATCTTAGACATACAGCCAAACCTTTGTTCTCTTCGTAACCCTTAGGCAAAAAAAAGTTAATGAGAATCACAGACAATATATTAAACGATGGTATTTTCGGTACAGCTGGGATTCCATTCTATAAATAATTTTAAAACTATTACCCAACAATGTATTGTGATAAAAAGCTGACAAGGTCTTGCTCAACAAGCAGTTACGGGCATGGTTTTGCTACTAGGGATGCAAGATTTTCTTAAATGCCTACAGTAATTTTTCAGGTGCTTCTATAAATGTGTTGCTGTCACTTATAATCAGTGGGATATTTCCTTTTGTTGAATGTTAAAACTGATAAAATCTTGAGAATCAAAATATCAACAAATATCATAAACAAACACTTTTATGCTTTGTAACAGTATTATTCTACAGTAGAAGTGGGCTTATTTCCCTTAAACAGAACATACAAGAAAAATGGTTTTCCAATCCACTGAAAAAAGAAAGAAAGGAAAAAAGAACTCTTATTGCTCACTGGTTTTTTGGTTGGTTTTTTTTTTTTTTTTTTGGGGGGGGGGGGGATATCATCATCCCCCAAATTTAAACTTACTAAAACACCAGAAAAATCCCACCAAAGCCCAGAAATGTACCTTTTTTTCTACAAAGCACCCTTAGTCCATATGCTTACAGACCATTTTGATTTAAAGCAAAAGAAGCAGCATTCAAAACTTGTTCCAGAACACTTTCTAAAATGTTGTGCAATACTTGATTGAGAAATTCTATTTTGCCTCATCAAAAAGTTATCAAAGAGAAGTTTAAGTACCATTCTACTCAAAATAGCTAGGTAAAAACTAGCGGGTTCAGTCAAGAGGTCTGCTATCCGTGCTTGCTTAGAATTCTGTCGTCTTGGTTCTTCATGGGCTTTTTTTATGTGAGAAATACTAAATTAAAGGATGGACATACAAAGCATGAAACAAACATAACCACTTTACTCCTTCCTCATCAAGGATATGAGATTTAGAGGATCTGTGTGCAACACTTCATAAAAAACAGAGCTCTAACAGCTTTTTTCACAGTGAAATAATGAAGGGAAAAATATTTATAATCATCACATTCTTATTATCATATAAAATTTTATTCAAAATATTCACTTCTGTAGTTGAATAGGAGGAAAGACCAAGTGCACACCTAAAAACCAACAACCCTCAAACTCCTGCATGCATCTAAATTTGTCTTAACAGTCTGAGCCCTAGACACATATTCCATGAGTACTTTTATCCAGTTGAAGCCTTGAAACAATATTCAATGCAATCAGAACAACTTGAAATAATTACAGAAAACAAATTACTTTCATTTTCAAAGCAGATATTTGATACCTAAAGAGTAGAACTAAAAACATGAAGCCAGGGACTTTGCAGGGTTGGGGAAAGAACATTAAGAAGTGTCTATCTTCTCTGCAAAATTTTTATCTCCTTTAAAGGTTTTGAATTATTTTAACATCCTGATTTGCAAATCTGTTCTAGCACAGCTGCTTCTCATATTAATCTCTTTTTCCAAGCCTACAGTAGCTACTAGCATACTGCCTACCAGAAAGACAACACCTGGCTCTATAACCTAAGAGGCTGTACCTCCAAGAGAATCAACAATGATGAACTGTCTTGTCAAAAAGACAAGCATTTACTAGCATTACACCACTGCACAAAAAAAGCTAACAGGCAGATGTAAGAGTAACTTTTATGCTAACCAAGCTGAGCTGTTGTAAGAAAAATAACCACAGATGGGTGAAACTTTTCTGGCTGATAAATAACAGTGATTTACCCACCATCAACGCAATACAAAGCTACCATGTATTAAAGTCTTGGTCCAAACTAAGGCAATCAACTGGTAAACTTCCACTGGATTTAACCGCGTAAACCCCCCTTTAAGAGGAATTCACAGTTAGCACTTCACAAAAAAACGTTTGGGGAAATGTAGGTGGGTGGGAGGAGAATCTATTGATTTTGGCTGTTGCCCCTTCCTTGAAAGTAATACTGATTTACTATTATTGGATAGCACAATAACATGCAGAAAAAGGAAGAGTACATCACAAGAGCAAGTTCTGAAAGGCACAGGAAAAAAAAAAAAAAGGAGCTCTTCCCAGCCCGTCACTCTGATCCTGAGCGTCAACATTTGTCACCTCTTGGGTGACAAAAAGTCTAACACGTACACCAGTCCAGCACCTCTTCTCTCTCTGAAGACCATAAGTTTACCTCATCTCAGCAGATAAAACTGACTTATGAACTCCAGAAGCAAGGTCTTCTCCTCCTCAGATCCAAGCAACTCAATCTGAACAGGTCTGTGACACTGCTGACCACTAATGAAAAGGACAGAGGCTAGACAGCACTCCAAGATAAAGATACACATATAGTCCTGTAGCAAACACTAAGAGAAACGATAACTCCTTTTGAGTGCTAGAACCTTCAGTACATTCGTTGCATTTTCTTTTTAGTAGAAACAAAAGGATTATATTTCATGCCATCAATCCTTCAAAGCTATACTTGTCTTTTCATTAAACAGCAAATGCATTTACCTCAAATATTTTCAGATAAAAATCTCTAGTGATCCTGAAATGTTAAGCTGCTCAATCCCCCACAGCCTTGACAATTCTGCAAAATTACTTAATGCAAAGGCTAGAGGCCTCCAGAGCAGGGCCGGTTGCTCCCAAAGGATGGCTCCCCTCCCCAGCTGGGATGCAGTTCTCTCTGGGAACTACTTCATGACATCTATCTCTAAAATTATTCAGGTCAGTTCCACTTAGAAGAGAGTGTGAAAAGCACCGAGCTAACACCCCAGAAGGCTACACACGTTGCTTTTTATACACTAGTGTCTCACAACTCTTACAGTGTTGAGTAACTTGCCTTCCACATTCCAGAGATGTGAAAGCACCTCAGCACTTCATACACTGCTTACATCACTTGCATCTGAAACAGCTCTTTTTTTCTCCCCCCTTATTCAACTATATTTGTTTTGGTTGTGTGGGAGAGGCCAGTTCTAGCTGTAGTTATACTCTAACATTACTGTAAAGCAATAGCACGCTGCCATGCAATAGCTCTTTAATGTCAACCATAACCTTCATAAATGGGTTTGTAACGAGAAACCCTTGTTTGTCATTCAGTAGGTATGATTGATGCTATATTATGAGTGAAGTGAAGCCACAGTGACCATCTCAATAACATGAACAGCTGCCAAATATTCATTTAGCAGAATGAGTTTAAAAAACTTTGAGCAGATTGCTTTCACAAGGCTGCTTTCAACAAAAGGAAACATAATTAACGAGCTAATATCAGCATGTGTCTGGCTAAGCTAATGAATATCAAATTACACAGAAACCTGTATAAATCATCATTATCCTGAATTTTAATTGAACTTGCAATTAAACATGACAAATTTTATATACACTAAACCTTTAATTTATACTTTCAAATAAGAAATAATTTATCATTTTTAGTATTTCATAGTTAATTTCCCAATATGTACACTTCTAATTAACAAGGACAGACAGGCATTTAAAAAAAAAAAAACCAAAACAAAAACCAAACCCTGCTGAATAGCTCCATTGGTTACAACAACTTTCAACAGATTAAAATCAGGAGCCAAACTAGTGCTGCAAAATATTTTTAATTTCAAACTCATCCTTTGAATACTACATGCAGTCAGAAAAGAACTAGACTACAGCAATGTCTACACGGTAATTTAAAATAAGAGTTAGGTTTCTGCAAAACAAGTTTTTGAACAAATTCCTAGTTTTAACTTTGTAATGCTCCATTTATACAGTTTGTTAATCTTATTGTCATTGTGGACTAAAGCTGTCACCATACAAAATACTGCTTCTTGATGAAAGAATATCTTGTTTATCATCTAGTTTAATCTTAATTATATATTCCATCATTTATGATCATCCCCTTTTGTTTATCTCCAGTACATACTGATAACCTCAAGTAAGGGATTCCCTCTCCACCTCCTAATAACTCCTACGCTCCTGTTACATTTTTTTTTTCTGTTTGTTTCTTCGTCATATTAATTCAGTTGCTATCCATTTCTAAATAGAAAACATTTACTCACTGAAAAAAAAATGGATCTTACAGCTGTGAATCTGAAGTTTAGAGACAGAAGCAGCTGCATTGCTGTAAGCAGTCACAAAGTTTTGTTAGCACAGCTAACTCAGCTGGAAGTGGGAAGAAAAAAAAATACCACGACAGCCGTGCCAGCAAAACCTGTGGTATAGACATGGTCAAGATGGCATGACAATGCTTTTGTTCAAGTGGGTTCAACAACACTAGATGAAAACACCCCTCCCTCCTCTTATACCTTGCTCTCTCCTAGGAAACCGCCAGCAGAATCATGCCAGCACAACTGCCAAGACGCTGCCCTAGAACAGGCAAGCCCCCAGCTAGGAAAGGGTGCGCACAACTAGATGGCACCCACAGTGTAAATGTGGTCAAACTTCAACTGCAATTTTTTTTTTTTTTTTTCTATCTGGTCACAGTGAAGACTTGAACACTTACAGACAAAAGTTTCATTGGAAGCTCAAGTTAGATAATACAACGGATTAGAGAAAGTATTCTGTACTCGAGGTTTTTAAAAATCGCTTTCATTTGGTTTGTTGACACTATACGTCCTTCAAAAGCAGATAGATCTTTCAAAATCCTTATTAAAAAGAACAATCTTTGTGGTGTGATTTGCTGAACCTTCAAGATAATGTACATTGTTGAGTACTGGTGTCTTTTTCCCTTAGCTTCCCAACTGTAGAAATTAAACAATTGAGAAGAAAAGGAGGAAACTGGGAGAAAGTTAAAGCATTTTCCACTAGGAAACAGCTTTTGGGGTTCAGTTGAAGTGTTTATTAATTCCCATAGCAAATGAGAACAGCAGCTTTCATATTTACACACTCAGCACTTAAGAGTGACATTTCTGATTTAATGAGCAGCAGAATCAGGAATACGATAATTTCCATTACTACTGTTAATTACAGTAAACATGTCTGGGTGCTTCTTGCAGTCCTTGCTTTTCCTCAAACCACCTATACACCCCTATTCTTTTATTTTTCTCCACTCTTCTGCCTGCTCTCCTAAGCATTGCAGTATCTGGCTACGCTTGTGATTTTTTGAACACGCTTAAGAATGAACCTGTCTGCCATGGTCTTGCTGATTAAATGAGACCTGGAGATCCTAGAAGTAGCTCAAGCGTTTCCAGACCACTTGAAAGAAACCTCTCTCATGCAGCTCAGCAGGACTTCATTCCTGTACATTCATTTCCCTAAAATGTTTTGAGAAATGCAAAGAAAATAACAGAAGAAATAGCAGGGAGTCAGGGATCTCCCAGAATTAGTTCTCTACCTAGTTGGTACAGCTCCACAAGTTACTTAATCCCTAACAGAAATCAGAGACAAAAGGCAATTAATCACTAGAGCAGTATCCACTTCTGGTTAGAGCTGCCTTAATACTGAGATGCCATTGCAGCTCTGCCACTGCCTAACTGTATCATCTTCAGTAACTACTCTGCCTCTCTGTCTCCCCATTTATTCTCTCAGAAAGTAGTATACTGATGCTTAACTCACCCCAAAATTTTTTTCCTCTCCACTAATAAATCCACCTGCAAACTTTTCACACAGTTTTGCTCCCATAGTTCCCCATTCAATCTCCATGCAGAGCCCTCACCTTTCTGACATCACTCCTTCCACAAACACAGATTCTAGTCAGCAAAAATAACACTGCCTACCCATCACCAAGAACAAATAAATGAAATAAACTCAGACATAATTCTCCTCTGGGTTTTCCTAGTGCATTTTGCATTGTCTGTCTACTTAGATTACAAGCCCCTCAGAGCAAGGACATGTTGTCTTGTTTGACTTGTACAGCTCTGAGGACAATGTTTGCACATAAATAATATTAACAGCAATGATAATACTGGTTTGGCCAGTCTCAATGCACATGAAAATGAGGCAGTAAGTGCTTCTATTTTTTTCTTTTTCCCTTTTACATGAGGAAATGTCATATTTCTTCTCATTTTTCAGGGACTTATAAACCTGATGGAACTGCACATACCAAGGCTCTGAATGTTTAATGCTTTTGCTGAAAAGCACTATGTGTTCGTGCAGGAGAAGCAGCAGGACAAATATTTTCACACATTATCAGATAGCTGAGTGAAACAGACTCCATCAGAATTTACAACTGAAGGCTACCGGAATTTACAACTTGCGAAATTGTGGCTGTCTGTATTTTCTCATTACAGTGTGCTTGCCAGAGATAGAGAAAATGGGGGCTTTTTTCCCTCCCCCCTTTTTTTTCTTCCCTTTTTTTGTCTTTTTTTTTTTTGCCATCTACTGTCTCACTACTTCCTAGTTAAACCTTGTCTCAAGTTATCAACACTCTCCGGAGAGATAAGCTTCTTCTCACTTACAACCTGTCACTAATAATCGAACTTTCAAGACTCCATCTCGAAAAGAGACTACTGGAGGCACACAGGTCACAGGAATTAACTGCCACCAGTCCTTGCAGAAAACTAAGCTCATCAATCTATAGCTTCTCGTCATAATTAGAATAACGGCTTCGAAAATTTGGGCTGATGTTGACTCGGTCTTATGCCACAAAGACTGCTGATTAAAATCTTGGTGTGAAAGTTAATGATAAGTGCTGGTGGCATTGTCGTGGCGACAGGGACAAACAATTCCCTTGCCGTGACATTTTCAATGTCCTGCAGAAGAAAAACTGTCCTCTTTAGTGTGGCACTATATGAAGCTTATTTATGGCTACAGGGCTTGCTGGATTGATGACTGTCGTAACACACTGTCAAATCCTTTACTGACACATTCATTTTTTGAGCCCCTGGTGTGGCAGAAATAAAACACAACAAAAATGTGAAAGTATTATTTATCAGTTTCTGTTTGAGTAAATAGTGGATTAAATAAAATTCGGTATATTTTTGTACCCAGATGTGCACACATCTCTCTACATTTATTAAATACATTAGAAACAAAAAGTATTTAATGCATTTGAAGATTCCATTACAGGTTTTGACTGCAGTTTTTCCAATGGATTTTTTTAACAGACAGAACTCCAAAAAAACTACTGCAATCCACAAAGCTTTAAGAATACAGCTTTGCTTACACTGTGTTCATGGCAAAATATAGTGTATTGCACACTTGGCATTAAAGTTTAAGAGCTCACATCAGAACCAGCCTCATGTTTGTTTTGATTTGAATTTCAGAAAGATAGGCTGAAGTTTCAGCGACCCTACTGACAGTAGCATGCTCCAACATTAATGTCTTCAACTATTATTTTTATTACTTTTTGAAATCAGAAGGTGCTGCTACTGTCTCCTCTTCCAGATAATCTTCATTCCCCTCACTTTATATACAGTGAACATCATACATTAACTTCAAGGCTTTTGTTAACTTCCTGCGGCTTTTACCTCTGGTGTGCAACAAGTGCAGTTATGGTCAGATCATCGTCACAGAGAGACCCAAATGTATGTCTCAAACCTCTGCATTGCACACACTCAAAAGTTTCTGCATACAGATTTTTCACACTGATTGCTTTTCAGGAATCGTGCTTACTTTAGCTTCCAGGTTAAAAATTATTAAAAGAGGATTCCTCTGCTTCTAAATTCAAAAGCACCTCTGTTGGTCTGGAGAGCAGGGAAGAGGTCCAAGATAATTTACTCACTCCTAGTATTAGCTTCCAAGAGTAAAAGAAATTGAAACCCTAAATGGCCACCAATTTCAAAATTTGCTGACTGAGCATGATTAGGCGTAGGTATAATTTGAAAGGAATATGATAGTTACGTGGAAGCTTTTCAAATCCTCAGAAGTTGGCCTGCTTATCTCACCTACCTCTTGCTCATGTACTTCTTCCCACTCATCCCTCATTCCACATCATTCCCACCACACAACATGCCCAACCAGCACACATACATTCCAATCTCTTTTCCATCTATGAAAATTCCTTAATGTCATCAGCAGTGCTCTCTTCTTTAATTGACTTTAATATATTTCTCAGACTTGAAAATTCTCAGCATGTTTACATGTAAGTGTCTTCAAATCTGGGCCCAGTTAAATCATTGGTCCTCTCACAATTACGTGTTTGTCAGTTTTAATAATTGTTATCTATCTATGCTGTACTGCTAGTACTTTGAAACTTCTCTATTTTTATATTATTTTGGATTACAACTTCAGATTTTGAGCTTTATAAAGGTAAAAGAGGTTACATCTCTTCTTTAATCTAGTATCTGTTAACTACTAACATACTGCCAATGCTCAAAATCCCATCAGTAATTAAAGTGTGTGAATTAAAATGTGCAAGTTTGTCAAGACTCTTATGGATCTTTAAACAAATGCTATAATTTGTTTCACAAAACATTATGAAATAATTTTAGTCCAGGAAATTAAGACTCAATCCTTCAAAGCTATCAAAAAAAAAGGGAGTCCTATTTTAATAAAATTAATCCTTCAGATTTCTTAGGCAAAACTTTCAGCTAATACTGAACCATATTAATATACAGCATGGCTCAGAATTATGTGAATTTCTCTATTGCAGCATTCAACACTTCATGTCAACATACTGCAAAATAAATCTACCCCTCAACAATTTCAAGTCCCAAATGTTGACATCATCTACACTTGATTATTTGGGTAATCATCATGCTAATTACAATTGGCTTTATTGCCATATAGCAGAGTAGTAAAAAACTTGCCCTTGCTAAATTACTCTAGTGATCTTTTGTACACAGTTTTGTCTCTAAGTAAATCAAATGCTTTATTCTCTTCATTTGTAGCATCATTTATATGTTGATATCTGGGCATTATTTTACCTCTTCTGTGAAATAAAAGCTATTTAAAGTACCTAAAGAAATTAACTGTCCTACTGGTGAGAGCCTAGATCTTGGACAAAGGATGCATCAGTCAATGATCTTTTCACAGGTCAAGCTCCATCAGCTAAGCTTTCATCTATTACAGAAGATTTGAGCATCACTACTGTAGGTACAATTTATTCTATTTTTCAAATATGTCTTAATAATCACTTTTCTTGGTTGGTTGTTAACACAGCAGCAAAGAAATTACAGGAATAGTTTTGAAAAGTGACATTTCAATCCTGTTTTATCTTTGTATTGATAAGGAGTTGCCTATAATGGGACAACACTGGTCAAGATGTAGACATTTTCTCAACTGTTTCAAAGACAAAATTTCACAGTATGAGTTGCAAACGTTGGATGCAAGTCACAGTGATGTAAAAAATGGGCCTCTTTCTGTGTTTTTTTTTGTTGGGGTTTTTTTACAGCTTTAAGTAGTGCCAGACCACAATGACAGTGAGATTTTGAAATGCCTGCTCAATGACTTAAAACAGCACAACACTCCCTAGCACTGATTCAACTGGAAATAGAAATTTCCGTAGGTCCCAAACTACTGTTCATGGACAATAACCAAATGTCCAATGTCCCAGCAATTTATGTTAGAAAGAATTTAAAACAATTAAAACTCAAATATATTAAACAACTGCTTTTTACACCCTGTCCTCAAAATACAGTTTTTGATCTGCTCCATTTTGTATTATAAAAAAAAGTTGTAAACTTGGCATTCACTGGTTCAGATTTGGATTTCATTGTGCTTAGTGAGTGGCCTTCTGATCACATCACTGCAAGCTACCTGCACCGTCTCCCTGCAGTTATATCTTATAAAAGGTATAATAACAAAGTAAAATTAATATAACAGAAGTTTCAATCAATTATTCCTTTGTCAGCTCTGTAAACAACACAGAGATTTCAGGTCAATGTATCTAGTAAATACTGAAGAGTTTCATGTAAAGATTTGTGACGAAATGTCAGCCTTTAATTTTCTTTGTTTTGACGGTTTGCAACTCAAACTTATTATGTGAACGTGTGTTTTAAGAAGGGGGAAGTGTAGTGTGCTAAAATAGTTATAAAATATAGTTTATACCCTTCTTATGCCTGATGAAAAACCTGAGTGTACCACATGGAAACTCTGGGTGACTAAACAGATTGTCAAATATGGGGAAAAAAAAAAAAAAGAAACTCTAGCAGTCAGTTTTAATTTTTTCATGGCCATCAGCTTTTCTTGTCCTATTAGTTACCATAATAGCAACACAGCGTTGAGCGAAATACCAGAAGCTTTCATTAGAACCATTAACATAATTTGATAACTGATGGTATTTGATTTCTGACTTTTGAACTTTGACTTAAAGCTTGGTGTAAGATGTAATCTCACTGATTGGATGTTTTTTAAAAATACGAACACTTCATGTTACATTACTTTGTTAACTGTAATTACCGTTCACATTTGTCACAAATTATATTAAAGAAAGAAGCAATAATGATGAAAGATGTGACAATGTTAAACCCATGTCTTCTTCCCCCAAATGATTAAGTCCTAATTTAAGGATTGCTCAAAATAAACTGAAGTCATGCATGCAGTAATGGATATATACAAATAAAAACTTTTCAATAAAATATTAATGTTTTTACTTAACTTAAAAAAAAGATTGGTACTAAATCCAGTTATGTAAGATGCTTAAGAGCTACATTCAGGATGTTCTACTTACAATATAGACTTCAATTACAGTGTTTTCCTGATCTTTAAATACAGAGGCAAAGTAGTAAGGAGAGCTTTTTCAGCTCCTGGCTCCAGCGGTATGACTAGGGATTTTCAGAGACTGATAGAAGCCTCCCCTCTGCCTACAGCCCTTACAATCACAAACCGGCTCTGCTCCCTCAGCATTTGGCCACATCAGTGTTAGAGCTTGAGCTAACAAGCCTTGCTTCCTGGGAGGGCTCCTCAGTCTGGTACCCACACAGGTAAGATGCTTTCAGTAAATCTTCAAGTGTAGGCAGTTTTCTCTCAATAACCAGGCTCAAGAAGCTCATGCTTATCTGCAGATCACTACATGGATGTGTCCAGGTCAATTATTGCAAGTCATGTGCCTCTTTAGTATGACAAGCAAAGAAATGCAATGTAAATAGAAACAGGACGTCTCAGCTTTTGAAAACTATAGTATTAACAAATGAGTAAGATTTTGTGGAGAAAATAAATAAATAAATGCTTTCTATTTAAATTGGTCAGGTTAAGGACCCAAAACAGACATTAACGTACAAAGTGTCCTATGTACATACAGTGCAATTGGCTTACAACAATAATCATATATAATATATCATCTGTGTCTTATCAACAACCCTCTCTCTAGACACTGTGTACAATCGCACAGATGCTTTGAATGTACATTTAGGGAATCTTTATTAGTAATATAAACCCTACTTCTCTACAGTTGCTTCAAAACAAATGCAAAGAAACACGTGCTATCTTCTTACAAAGTTCCCAGTTTTGTTCACTGGGGACTGTAAATACAAAGACCCAAATTCAGTCTCCTTGACAAAATTGTAAATGTCAGAAATATTCAAAATTTGCAAAACTTTATAGCATAATAATCTAAAATACTATGGAGGAAGGGAAAAGTTGAAAAAAGAGCAGAAAGATGTGGCTTTTTTTGTTTTTAATGACCTAGATAAGGTATCTAGAAGACAGGGAAGCAAAAAAATCCACCGAATTAAAAAGCTTACGCATAGTTTGTCCTAACATATCAGTTGTGAAAACATGCAGAAAAAACAACATTGTTCTAATGCCTGAATACGTAGCTGTGAATGAACCAAACAGGATATAGTCTGTCCCTAAGTGATAGAAGACTATCACTATTCTACCATACCAAAGAAAAAGAGGCTATTAAACCTAATGCATAAAATAACATTTAGCAAGGAAATGATAATTGCTTCACAAAAAGGACATTCAGTCAAGTTCTAAACCATTGCTCCAAATTCAGAATTACTTGTATCTAAGTTAAATCAAGTAAAACTTCGTAACCGCTCCTTTAAAGAACACCTGAAGATAACAGGAAGAACTACCTAATTCACCATGCTTTGTTCTGTTAAAAACAGTGAATTTCTGGTTTTGACATTACCTTTCCTGTCTGCGAATTCATCCTATTTATCGCAGGAATACAGATAAGTATAGTTTGGTTCTATACAAGCTCTGAAATGAGCATTCGGGTTAGCATGTAAATCAGATTAGAAACCAGTACAACCGAGGGTCAGGAAGAGACTTCTGCTGGGTGCGGTATTAGTACAACACAAAAACAAGGGCTATTAAAGATTAGTCATATTGTTCACACTTAGGAAAACCTAGCAGTGAGATGTGTCCAACTATCATATAATACTTAAAGTAGAGGAATGAATGTCACTTGACACACTAAAAAAAGGCTAAAGCAAAAAAAAACAAGAAAAAGTTCACAAAAGGATAGAACAGCATTCCTAAGGAAGAGCAAGCACCAAAATGTCCTATCTATTCCTTTACTACTTTGTAAAGCTGGGTAGCATATCTTTAAACGCTGCTTATTAGAGGCATGTGGAACCATTCTCCATCACTTCACAGACCCAACACTGATAACGTATTTCTTCATCTTGAGGGGCAGAAATTATTTTGCAAAAGAAAGAAGCAAGTCTGACAGTTGCTCCTTTTGTGATGATCTAAGAAGCAGCACAACATAATTTGAAGCTTCCAGATAGGTACAGTTTCCTACATGCTATGATTCCAAGTGTCCCATTCACATAAGATGATGGTATCCACATTGGCCAGGTGGCATAATAGAAATAAAAGTAAATTGTAATAGAAGATTGTCACAGAATCAATGTCTCATACCTTAAAATTGAGCATTTTGGCTCTGCTTCAGCATTCATCAGCCAGAACCTATTATCTTATGACAATATTCCATTTCGCTGATATCTGTTCATTATAAAATATATATATTTACAGTATTTGGAAGGTGATTTTTAATGCTGTGAATGCCCTTTGAAAGGAGACTATTTTAACATTATAGATTCCAAATGACTAGTCAAGATATTCAATTCTCTGTTTAAATCTTTAAATATACTTAGGAATTCCTTATTTCAATAGACTTTCTAATGCCTGTTCCTTTACTGTTTAAATATATATTACAACGTAAAATGAGAAAGGTCTTCATTAACTCACTGCACTTGGGGAACTCACCTTCTTATAATATTGGTTTCAGTCATTTATCATAATGCATTACCAATAAACAAGTGATAATATTTATGTACATCACTACATTTGAACTTTTCATGTTTTGAAGAAGTCTAAAAGAGTTGGGTATCCCAAAACATTAAATTTGAAAATCCTAACTCTGACACTAACACACACATTACATTCTACCCATGTCCACCTCATATTCCAAGTCTCAACCTCAGTTGGTTACCTCATAAAAAGGCCTTTACAAAAAATTATTATCAACAGAAGACTTGTGTTGTTGATAAATCTTTTTTATCCTGAAGAACTCAATAGGAAAAATATAGCTTTTTTTTTTTTTTTTTAAGAAAAATGTTCTTTATTTAGGCAGTGTATTTAAGGAGAATTTTAAGGCGTAATAAAAGCAATGAAGTCTAAAAACTGTACAGAGAAAATACCTAGTAGCATCTGAGACTCAGTGCGATATTATCAGTGTCAGCATACTGATGACCCAGGTGGTATTTGTATGTTTGAAGTATGACATCTTTACTCCTCTGTCATCCAACACAAGTAATTAACAATAATCAAGTGGGTGTTAATTGGATATAATGGAACAATCTCCAGTCAGCCTGAGCCTACTATTTGCCTCTTACTAGTAATTATGAACACTAAGTACTCACGCTAATCTCCTTCTTCTCACTGAAGCCAAACAGAGGTGCAGTATTTACTCAGCTGATAGCTTGTTTTGTCTGCAATTTAGTCTGTTTTAAGCCAAGAAACTCATAATTTGCAGAGCCGTCACCAGCTGCCAGGATCACACAAAAGAAGGCAAGGCCCTAGATGACAGCAATTCAGTATATATCATCCAGGGGAAAAAAGGGACAATTATTAATTAAACTGACCTGTTACATCCACAGTAGCCACAACACCTGGACACATAAATACTGAAAACCATCCGTTTGTATAACGTCTGATAAGTTCACATTTCAGATCCATATTTCTCCTACAGAAAATATGCTGCTTAAACAGAAAACTTCCAAAGCTGCTATTCTTTTTCTATGAAAGACTTTAACAACCCTTTTACTGATAGGAAAGTGGTGAACAATCTCAGCCACATCACTGTAGAATGTGCTTGGCTGTTTGATTACTATTACTGTAGCAAATTGAAAGTATCTTATCAAGAGTGACCATTAGAAACGTATTACCAGCCATTAAGCAGATGGTTAGATGTTTTAAAATAGCTTTTACATAGTAATAGAATCCAGAGTAGTCAGCCTTATTTATAGTTCTATTAAGGGAAAAAAGGAAAAAATAAAAAATAAAAACAATGAATTTTTTATGTGGTGAAAGGGGGCATTTTTCAGTGGTTTTGCAAGACCATTACGTAACCAACGTATAAATCGGAGAATTCATTACCACACTTAAAGCACACTTAAATACTGTCAAGTTTACTTCTCTTGTAAAAAATAATCTTTCCATCATTGTAAGAATTGGATTGCTTTAACGTATCAAAACATGCAAAAAGGTAGCACACCACATTAGGCAAACGAGTTTGGGGGACAACTTTTAAGAATTATTCCTAGGAAATTGTTTGCATCATTTAATCCATCCCAAACTTTGCTTGATTTAAGAAAGATTGGATTGTTTTTTTCTTATGTTACATGTAAATGTAATCACTATGTCAATAACTAAGACATGCATTGATTTACAGAAATGATACACTATTTGGAATACAATTACTGATTGATGCAAAAGGCCAGAAATACAGACTATTAAGTACCATTATATTATTGATTCCACGTTTAAATTTGGGAAAAATCACTCTATGCATGATGAGAATCTTGCAATTTTCCTGTGTCAATTCACATCTGCAGTTGGGGCTTCAACGTACACAGTTTATATAGGAAATAGAATTATATGGAGCTTCTAAATCAAATACCATAAAGCAAACCACAAAGCAAATCACAATAAACGTACACTAACACATATAATATTCAAACATTCTAGTGGCACCTCATAATTCTTTACTGAAAAGAAAAAAGGTATCCTATGCATTAAGGCAATACAGGTAAGTTTAGCTATAATCAACTACAATTTTCACAAATAAAATCAATACTTTGCAGCCATCGTATCTACCCTTGCCCCATTATGGAGTTAAATGAGTGTTATATGCTTAAATCATATTTTCCCTGATGTTTTCTTTTGAAGTTTGGGTTTGTTTTTGGTTTTTGGTTTGTTGTTTTTTTTTTTCAAAACTAACCTAAAAACCAACTTTAGATAATTCTTTTCATACTTCTCTCAAACAATATGTGTAGTTTTGAGTCCATAATTTTCTTAAGTCCTATCCAAATTTACTTTAGGATTATACCTCCATAGATTTTTAGTCAACCTTCTGCCACGACCTCCAGAGAATGATCTAGTAGAGTCCATCCAGCGAATTCACACTGCTCAAAGATACGTGGAACACTTCTGTGGACTGGGCATGCTGTTTGGAGAAACAGCATTTTCACCCCTGGTTAAGCAGAAGCAGAAAGTGCTACCAGAACAAAGGATTAATTCATAAGGGCCAGATTACTATTCCAGCTACTCTTTATCACACAGTCTTCAGGAAAAAAGAATTAAGGAGAGTTGCCATGGTTGCACCAATATTACTAGGCTGGAAGTGACCGGCATGATTCAAAACTACATGATTTATGTTTCTGTACAGTGCACTCTCTGGTATGGGATCTACTGAGACTATGGTGCACTTTCCATTTCTCCTTTTCTAATACTGTCACTGTCCTGAGGGGGAAGAGGAAGAGGCACAGTTGGGATTAAATACCCAACTCACTGCACCACAACAACAATGGAAGGAAGGGAATGAGAAAAAGGGAAAAGCATTTACCTAAGGGGACAGGAAATGCAAAAACTTGTAGTAGTATTTATATAATTTTTTGCAGTCTTTTACATGACAAGAGCATTCCTTGACTGGTGGCTTGGTTGCTAAAGAAAGAACACAGGTGGAGAGATTTCGATTAAATGACAGTTTCATTTAGGCTATACCCATCTGCAGCACCTTATTTTGATTAGTTCTAATGTGAACTAGCTTTACAATCATGCACTTTTCAGTTTGCCAGCTGTTTTGGATCCCACTCTGAAGTGCCTCATTCATCTTATACATGGTAGAGGGTATTCCTATTTGGCACCTACATTAGCATTTTGTACCACACAGGAGGCACTTAAAAAGTAGGTATTTCAGTCGCAGTACCGTATCCATT
Source organism: Balearica regulorum gibbericeps (assembly GCF_011004875.1). NCBI lineage: Eukaryota > Metazoa > Chordata > Aves > Gruiformes > Gruidae > Balearica > Balearica regulorum. The sequence continues at coordinate 25,199,699 of NC_046190.1, read as the reverse complement.
ACTGAATGGCTACTCCAATAGTCTAATTTTTTTGTTATTATTATTTTTATTTTTTCAGTAACAGAACTGTCAGTGTTTGTTCACTACATTTGCAAGTTTCAGCAATGAAGTATCTGAAGTAAACTCTGCTTTAGCTTCTTATTTCTCTCTAAAAATGCAACCCCTCGGCAGGGCGAACACGCACAAAAAATAATCAAAAAAACCCCCACCAATAAAGACTAGGTGCTTTCCTAAATAGCATTTTGGATTAAGTCAGAGAGGATAGAAAATACCTCCCAACTAAAATGCCAAACTGAGTTTAGAACTTAAGGCAGAAGTAACTCTCCATCAAGAGCATCATCATCAGAAAACAATTCTTAGCTTATCAATCTGTTGAGCCAAAATGCTTGTTAAAGTCACAACTCATCAATATCCATCAGAAGATTATTTCATAGATATCTTGGTGCCATCTACGTCATCCATGACTTAACTTCTAATATAACTGCTTTAAACAATTAAATAGTTTGAGATAAGAACTGAGACAATAGTAGACAGTACATAACATATACTATATAAACTATTCAAATGTCTTTTCCACCTCATCTAAAAACCTTGTACAATACATTAAGTGGTTTTCTAGCCACCACAATTGTGTTTAGCGTGCCAGTAGATTTGCTAGCGAAAAACAAACATTTCTAGTGGAAGTATCAATTATCAATAATTGCCTAAGGATAGAGTTTAAAAAGAACTGAAGGAGTTCAAGAGATACTTAAAATTAACCAAATTAGTAACATACAGAAAATTAGCCACCCTGCTCTACTTTCAAACCCGTCAGCTAGTATAGTGCCAGAACGCACTCTGGAGTCTTTTGAACTTCTGAGGTATAGTGGGTTGACCCTGGCTGAGGGCCAGGTGCCCACCAGAGCTGCTCTATCACTCCCCTCTTTCATTAGACAGGGGAGAAAAGGTATAACTAAAAAAAACTTATGGGTCAAGATAAGGACAGGGAGAAGTCATTCTCTAATTATCATCACGAGCAAAACAGACCAAACTTAGAGAGGGAATTCATCTTATTTATTACTAAGCAAAACAGAGTCATGAGAAATAAAACCAAATCTTAAAACACCTCCCCCCACCCCTCCCATCTTCCCAGGCTCAACTTCACTCCCGGCTTCAACCTCCGCCCCCCCCAGCGGCACAGGGGGACGGGGAGTGGGGGTTACGGTCAGTTCATCATGCGGTGTTTCTGCCGCTTCTTCATCCTCAGGGGGAGGACTCCTCTCATCGTTCCCCCGCTCCAGCGTGGAGTCCCTCTCACGGGAGACAGTCCTTCACGGCCTTCTCCAACGTGAGTCTCCTCCACGGGGTGCAGACCTTCAGGAGCAAACTGCTCCAGTGTGGGTCCCCCACGAGGTCACAAGTCCTGTCAGCAAACCTGCTCTGGCATGGGCTCCTCTCTCCACGGGGCCACAGGTCCTGCCAGGAGCTTGCTCCAGCACGGGCTTCCCACGGGGTCACAGCCTCCTTCAGGTGTCTCCACCTGCTCTGGCGTGGGGTCCTCCACGGGCTGCAGGTGGAATCGCTACACCCCCTCATCCTTCCTCCATGGGCTGCAGGGGGACAGCCTGCTTCACCATGGTCTTCACCACGAGCTGCAGGGGGATCTTGCTCCGGCGCCTGGAGCACCTCTTCCTCCCCTCCCCCTCCTGCACTGACCTTGGTGTCTGCAGAGTTTCTTACATCTTCTCACTCCTCTCTCTGGCTGCAAAAGCGCTCTCTAACTGTTTTTTCTCTTTCTGAAATATGTTATCACAGAGGTACTGATTGGCTTGGCCTTGGCCAGCGGCAGGTCCCTCTTGGAGCCGGCTGGCAGTGGATCTATCAGACACAGGGGAAGCTTCTAGCAGCTTCTCACAGAAGCCACCCGGGGCGCCACCCCCCCCCCCCCCCGCTACCAAAACCTTGCCACGCAAAACCAGCACATTAGGTCCTTGCCCCAAGGAGATAAATGCACAAAAAAAGACTACAATTACAAATAAAGGACATGGTTCTAAGGAGATGACAAAATAGCAGGAAGTATTCTCCCAACCGAGCTGCAGTCAAATTCATGCAGAAGACCACATCTCTGGGAGCACAGACACCTCTCAGCCCCATCAGTCTCTTACCCACAGGAGCTGAGACTCTGCAGAGGTAGTGTAATGGAAACAGGAATTCAACAGGAAATCAGAAACTCTGGCTGAATTTCCACTCAAGGTTTAAATTTGTCGTTCTTTTTCCTCCTCCCACCTGTCTTCTACCTCTAGAAATGAGAGAACACAACTGTGGGGCAACCGATCTATAGGAACTACAGGCTGAAGCCAGAGATGTACTGTACCGGTACAGTAATTGCGGCCTAATCCAGGTTCCTTGTTTTACCCTTTTTTACAGCTCTAGGAAAGGACAGAAGAAAATTTGTGCAACTATAGATGCAACAAAATTGGGTTGTATGTTATCAGGTGTATTTGGAATGGTTTAAGGGCAACAGATTACTTGATGAAGATGAATTCCTGCTTTGGTTTTATTGGATTTGATAATCATAGTGCATTTATTATTTTACAATAATTTCATGGTAAAAATGAAATAAGGAACAATAGAAAATATAGGTTGGTTTTTTTACTACATCTTTTCAGGAAAATAAATTTTAAGCACATTATTTTCTTAATATTTCATTCCTTTTCAAACGAAACGTCACATCGGAAAAGAATTCCAAACATTATTTGTTAAACAAACAAAAAAACCCACACCACACAAAAGGTTTTCCACATATTTTAGTCACATGCAAAAAATACTTGTCCAATCTTGAAACAAATCACTTTTTGGTTCAGAACATATAAAACTTGAGATTACTGAAAGCACCAGGGTATCTCTTAACGTACACTATCATGCTATTTAGATACGAGCTTAAATGAACACAGATTAAATATGGAAAAGATGCATATACATGCATGACTATCCTTCCACCTTGCGACAACCAAAATCCTGATGTTATTGCTATCCCACTTTAAAGAAAGCTGTCAGGACTCTCACTGGCACCGTGAAAAGCAACATGAATGGCAGAAATTTTGATTGATGTCACTGCCTGCCTGTCAAGTGAAACAAGCAGGGCCAACCTAATCATGTTAGATTAGCGGATACAGACATGATATAATATTTTTGTGTTATAGATATGCACATAGAGTCTGCATGCACAGAATCACAGGCATATAAACATATCTTTCAAATAATACTATGTACCAGACAAAGTGTATTATTATCAAACTCTTAAACAATGCCTGTGGGTTTGGGGTGGGGTTTTTTTCCCTTTGACTCCTGTAATCAAACACGAGCAAACTTGATGGATTTTTAAGACTTTGCAGTAGACCTTCCACATATTTTCTGGAGGCTTGATTCATTAGTTTTCTTTTTGCATTGGTATACTGAACTAGGTAATTTATACTATGAATCTAGAGTGAAATTGATGCAATCACCTGTTCTAGATAACAATAATATGCAGATTTAAATATACAGTCAGACTATCTTCTGATAATAAGCTCAATAAATTTTAAAAAGTGAGAATATCTGAAGACAACAGACCTTCTGTAAGGTCAGAGAAAAAAGAAATCTTATCAGGCAAAGTGTGCAAACCAAGAAAATGTCTGTTTCAGACATGAAACTGGAATCTGACTACTACTGTCTGATCATTCATCACTGAAATACTTGCTCAGTTGATACCCTGTTGTCTGATAAGTAGAAGAATCAATAAGAAGCAGCTCCACACTACAGAAAATGATGCAGATTGTCTCAGATAATCTGAGACCTGGACTAAGGTATCCTAAGAATAACTCAGAATTCAAGATACTTAAAAATCACATGAAAGAAATATAACAAATAAAAAAGGGGAGAAAAAGAAGGGGAGGGGGGAAAAACCCCAAACCACAAAACAAATCCCCTCTCACCCCACCCCACAAAAACTTGAATTAACCTGGGCATAAAAAAAATCTTGTCAAAAGCAGCCAGAGCTACATTTCAGCTGGAAAGAGGTAAGTCTCTGAGATCTCATGCCTAAGGCTCTTGCTGACAGAATGCTTTTTGTATGTTTTAGACCCTGTGTTCAAAATCAAACAAATACAGTGCCCTTTGGTCACTGCATGGCTACAGAGTTCACAACAACAAATGCACAGAAACTATTTCAACTGCATGGAGGAAAAAAAATATTTTATTCTTTATACTTCAAGTTATAAAATATGTGGGGGTTGGGTTTATTTGTTTGTTGTTGTTTATTGGTTTGGTTGTTTTGGGGGGTTTTCTTTGGAGGGGGGTGGGGTGGTTTTGTTTTTTACCTGGGCCCCAATCAATACCAAATCTAAATGTCCATTTGGTATTTACTGTACAAAGTGTGTACCATATGTCTGACAGAAAAATACCATCTTTGGGATTTAAATAATGTTAAATAAGAGAAATTGCATTTTGTGTTTTCATCAAATAAACTTCCCTTTCTTTATCTTTGAACACAAAACAGAAATAGGCTTATTGGTGGACTGTCTTAATTTTGAGCCTGTTACTGAAAGGTACTGAAGTATTTTTCTCTTCCACTGAGGCAGTCAGATGTACCAATATCTTTAACAGGACGAAGCCTCATTATTTTTATGTTTTACCTAAACTTCATCAAACTTAGAACAAGGAAGGAAGAAGAGAAGTTGGAAGGAAGGATTTAGTTCCTTGACATCGAATGCCTCCCCACCTTCAGTGGCATTTAATCCTGAGCCTTGAAACCCGACAGAGAGTATCAAAGCACATCCTGAATAAATTGCTACAATGTGTATTATACAATGACTGCCCACTCGTTGGACAGTAAATACAAAAGAATTTGCTTTCACATTTAAATGCAATCTAAATAAGTATATCCATGCACAACCCCTATTTAGCCATACAGAAGTAGCTCCTTGCACATAATCCAGGTGAGTCTTGGAAAGGACTGCAAGACAACGCAAGGCATCTATTGAAATAAATTTGCTTACGTATACACAAGCAATAGTCACATATTATACTTACAAACACAGCCGAGAAAAAACAATTGGCCTTCTCCAGCCTGACCTGCTCAATGAATTCACCTAAAGCAGCCAGCTCCCAGTTTGCTCATTTCATGAAGGAACTGTGCAGGTTCTGAATGACCCCTGTTTTTCCAATCTTGGATGTGAATTTTGCTAGCTTTGAAAACGTTTTAGGGCTTACACAGAAATTTGTAAAATGTCAGCTTGAAAATTTTAATTGACTTATTAGCAATATCTCTTCTTTGAATGACCTTTTAGTCCTCCTTATAACATATCACCTACTTTTACTACCTTCTGGCTGACAGCTTTTAATATATTCCTTCCTAGTGGATGATATCATCTGTCCTTGAATGGAATTAACTAAAGCACTACACGTTTAAAAGCTGACATTAATCCATATCCACAGATTTTTAACAGCTGCTGGGATAAATATTGTGTTTCCATGCATTAGGTTTTATATAACAATGACTAGTAGAAATAAATTGAGATTAAATATACACTGGCAACATCAAAGCCAAGGAGAAAAAACACTCAGCTGATAAATGCAGTGTTTTAGTGGCTGCATATATCAATGACTAAAAATACTTACTATAATTAGCAAGAATAATTCAGTTATAGCGTAAACATAAGGTATATTTTGTTACTATGGCATTGTTATATCTCTTGATAATCACATTTATAAAAAACTCCAGTGAAGAGAGCACTAGTTCAAAACTCAGATTATACTTTATATCTGTTTCAGGAAATACAGCAACTATTACAGCTTCACATTTCTTTTGCAAATTATGTATTTAGGTTTGCACCCATAAACAGATGGGTAATCAAGGGCCCTAGATAGAGCAGGGATGAACGCTCAAAGTGGTGCACAGGGAGGGAGCACTACATCTTACTGTAAGTGGGAACTGAACAGAAGTCCCTGTGAACCACCGTGAAAATTCACCATTTGTCAAAGTAAAAAACATACAATTCAATAGACGACCTCCATCCCCTTTCTCTTTGTCTATCAGAAGAAAATACACATCAGTAAATCAATGAGAAACATTTGCAATGAACTTGAACATGTCTGTAAGAGAATTCTTGAAAAGGAACAATTACTTTCTCCAGAGCTTGTTTAGTAGCCTCCAGAACTGTTAATTCCTAATCTAGGAATAATAATAATAAACTAAGGTCTGCTAGCCCTGTGCAAATATTTCTGAAAATATTAATCTTCTTCAATGCACGTATAAAGCATTTTATAGAAGTTGTTTGGACCAGTGCAGGGGCCAAGTTTCAGTTCTAAATTAGATATCCCCAGTCCAATATTCTTTCTTTTATATTTTATATTTCTATTTTAATAACATCGCTTTACCTGAAATGAGCTATGGTTGGGAATCAGAGAACCAAAACCTTTACTAACATAGCAGGGAGCGCTTAGCTAAGGTGAAGGGTTTAAGTTTTCCTGAGCTTGACACAAAGTTGTGGTAAAGGAGTAAATATTTGTCTGTTTTTCACTGTAGTTATCATTTTACAGTTAATATGTAGCTTTGTATGTGCTAACACTTCTGAAACCCAGGTTGGGAACTTAAGGCCAGACTTTGCATACCAGAGTATAGCACACCACACCAGTAACGGGTATCGTGAGTTACATTCTGCTTTAACTTAACTCAATGGGCACTTTTAAACAACTCTCAGTTCTGATAACAAAGGTGCAATAGGAGGATTAAAATTTGACCCTATAGCTGTAAAGTAACACTTCTCTTTGCTGACATATATAGCAGAATGCAATTATCACCTCTCTCAAAGTTGCAGTACTAATAGAAAATAAAAAGAATAAAAAGATACTTTTTTTTTTTTCCACGAAAGGTCAGCAGATGATACTTTGAATACACCAGAAAACAAATGTATGTAAAGTCATTAAATGATTTTATAGACATTTCACAGGTTAAAATTTAACTTTTAAACAAAGAGGGCATCTAGGCTACTTGTTGGAGATAGGGGAGAGAGACATTAAAGAATTTATAAGTAATCCATAATACACTATAAGAGAACAAAAGGTTGGGACTATTTATCCTTGTAGTGTGCAATAGTTACACAGTTATCTTATGCATAAGGTTTGGGGGTTCTCTTTGGTATTCTTTTCCATTCTGTTTTTATTCCATGCATACATGGGTTTCTTAGATATTCTTTTTTAAGAGCTAGTCAGGGTTTGGGGTTTTTTTGTTTGTGGATGGTTTTGTTTTTAACTAAAATAGCATCAGAACCTTAATCCTCCACCCCTCAGGAAGAGCGCTTCATTGCTCTTTGTAGGGCTTGCTTTTACGTATACGATTCTTTTATTCTGTCAGTTCCATGTCAATTATCAGTCTTATAACTCTGAAAAGTTCAGAAAGAATATAAATTTCTTAAAACTGAACTCACACAGGAGTTTTCAGCAAAGGTGCTGAAAGGTTCTTACTAAGCTTTTCATCTGTAATTCCTTACTACGAGACCACAAAGTAACAACTAGTAACATAAAATTGAAAGAAATGGATTGATACCCCAATTAATTTACAGCTCCTAATGTACAGCTCAGTGAATGTGGCTGAAAATACTGTAAACTTTGCAATAACTGAATGAACTTCTTTTGCTATGCTAAATATTTTGAGAGCAAATAAGCACATCTATAGCATCTAATATGGTTAGGACATGCTAGGTCCACATTTAACAGATTAAAAAATGCAAACCATCAACTGCCGCAGTTCTATTCATTTAATTCTGACGTTTCAGGTTATATCTCTTTCATGCAACAAGACAGAAAGTTCCCATGTCACAGGTTCTCGGACGGTCGGTCATAATGTCATTTTGTATGGGCAGAAATATTGAAGAGGCACAGAATTACATCACTTTTTAGAGTCCGATTCAAAAACAACAGGTCAAGCCTGAATCAAGTGCTGACCATGATACACCCACCTTTAATCTCTTTAACCATTCAACATATTATGAGAATATGGAATAGAATGAGACTAACGCATACCCACATCTTCTTAGAAACAGAACAGCATTTTGTATACTCTACCATGCCATAAGAAGCTCTAACTTACATAATTGGACTGACACCTACCAATCCTACATCAGACCTCTTAAGCCTCATACAAAAGGCTGCAACCAGCCTTCAGCTCTCCTGCTTAAGACAGCCAGAAGGAAGAAAAGAAATCACTGTCTTTGGCAGCTTCTCATCAAGAAACAGGGATTCAAAAGACACAACTTACACTTTCTAGAATCATAGAAGAAAGGTAATGCTTTCTAGGTTTTCTTACAACCAAACAGGTAACCAAGGCTGTTTTATCATATATTTGTGATTCAAATAGCAGAATTACCAAAGCCCTTTTTTTAAAAAGATTGAAAATACTTTGCTTGGTAACTGAGAACTTTGTAGAAAATTTCCACCAAAGAGCCTATTAGCAAGGTTTTCTTAGAAAGTCCCGAACCTAACCTACTTCTCATATTTAGATGAAAATTTTGTTCAAGACGTGCAGAGGCAATAAAGTAACAAGAAACTCCTGAGGATACAAACACCTTCTATAAACACACCACCTTTGCAAATGCAATCTGTGCAAAGAAACCTTTATCATATATTTGTATTTTAACCTGAGATGCACTTATCTATCACACTGAGAAATAAAAGCTTAAACCTCGGAGACATTGCTGTCATAGCACGCTCTGCTGCACAGGATTTATTAGCTCTGTAGAAGGATTCCAGGACTTGATTCTCAACTGGAAACACCACCTCTCAATTGATCCACATTTTTTAGTATGAAGTAACTGTTGATTGTATATTTTATATATCAAAATACATATAAAAATGTATATTTTATATATTTTTAAAATATATCAAGTATGTTTTCAGGCTGAACATTTCAGAGGTTTCTTTTGCGAGATTAAGAGTCTTTAGCAAGCCAATACCACACACCGTAAGTATTTCCACATATCCTGAAGCTGATACAAAGCAGGAAATCCCATGAATGGCTCAGAAAATTATATTCAGAAGGACAGCTTGCCTTAGCTCTGCTCATAGCAGCACATCTGTACGATAAAGCCAAATGAACCATCAGGGCCCATGACACAAGTACTATAAAAGTCTGCCAGATGCAGCTGCTCCCACATGCAAAAAGTACTGTAGGTATGGTTACATCTCTGCTCTTGTAATGGCTAGCTGTGCCTTCCTGGATAGGTGCTGCCTATTGATGTAAATAAGCCATTAAGCAGCTGAAAAATGTTATGAAGCACTTATTTCTACCTCTTGTTGTGGTACTATTAGTGGTAAGAAATTAGGGCTTGGACCACAATCTGCTCAGCTGATGGCCGGGGGAGGCTGGCGAGTGGAAAGAGTAGGGAGAAGGGGAGGGAGAGAAAGAGAGACCATATTAGCAACTTGGTACCAGCTAACAATAAATTAGATCTATTAGTTACATTTAATATATTTTCAAATAAAAAATAAAAGAGAAGAATGGATAAGAGAGTCTTTTTATTCACAGATGTTAAGATGACATAAATAAGAATTAGAGATTAAATAAACTGTAGATTAATAAATTATTCCCACAGAATTATTTGCTTTTCTCTTCAGGGCAAGAATAGGCTACAGATTAGAAAACTCAAGGTATTTCCCAATTGATTGAGATTTTTTTCATTTTGTTACATAACTTTTCATGCAAAATCTCCACTTGTAGGAGAAATCCCCAGTGTTACACATCCCTGGTTTATTGTGTGTACATACAAATGTACGTATGGAGCATCTCCTCCTTGCTTTTTAGCTGAGAGCTGGAGACGTTGCATATTTGAGTAGTACAGAACAGCAAACGGGTTTATCTAATACCAAACTGTGAACACCCTGAATTAAATAGAGCAGAAAAATCACAATGTATGTATATCGTTCTTAAATTCCTTTCTCTTTTAAAGTGGAAAAATACATATATAATTAACATATAACATGGAAAGGGGAATATATTTACCTGGTTTTAAGACAAAGCTTTGGGCTACATTTAATATTTTGTTGTTAAAATACAAATTTTTGGTTTCACTGGAAGACTTTAAATGCTACACTATTACCAAACCTTGGATTTTGTTGTCTGAAAGAGATAACTGCTTTCTTATGACAAAGACTTGAAAGATATATCCCTTTAATTTTATTTTTTTTCCTACTTCACGTTCACATGTGTTGAAACTCATTGCTTCTGGAAATGAAGATGCTCTAGTGTCAGCTGTAAAATCTGTATCTCACTTCCTCAGACAAGTGGATATTTATTGACAGGGTGTGAGAGAGAAAGAGAGGAGAGACTGCCTGTCCTGGAGCCAGTAACCTTGGTAAAGATGCAATGTCACAACCACCAAGCCATCATTCTCATAGATGTACAGCATATTATTTAAAGGGAAACAAATATCGGCCACTGAATGTCACTGCAAGGACACATCTTCTGCCTCTTAACTAAACTTATCAGTGCTGTGGTTTAATATGGTACCGTTTTCATCCTCCCCTCAAATTCATCTTACAGAGCAGCTCTTGACACTACCAGAGAGCAGTCAAGACTAAGATTTAGTGACATTTGCTTCAAACAGATCTAGATTTATTGACATTTGTTGCCTGCTTCTTCTCTCAGTAACTGCACACAGGATTAATTTTAACCATTTCTTAAACTCTGAAAAACTGCATACTTAAGGTAAAAAAAAGTTCAAACATCCAAATTAGTGCTACTTGCATATTTCCATTCTTAATTAGAAGACCAGAACTTTAATCACAAGACCTTAAACACCTGGGCAAGGCTTTGCTGGAAGCTGGATGAAAAAAGGCACATACCAATCCCTTTTCAAAATGAACTCTTGCAGTAGGGAGGGGAGGATTTATACCTCAATAGTATAAGCAAACACGTGATTAACAACTGTACATGAAAATACTGCAGGAGGAAAAAAAGCCTCATCTTTTAATAACTACTTCAGTGGTGAAATATTGCTCAACTAATTCAGTCTTTATTTATTACCATGACCCATACCTTATGTTAACTTCTAACCCCCCAAATTAACAATCTTTGTGCTTCTGCTTTTCTACAAAAATTGTATCTTAGCGGCTGAATAACAGAAATCTGTTTCTACAAGGATACTTAATTATCTTGCTGTTAATCCTTATAAGTTATAACTGATTGAATTAACGTTTTTCAAATCTAGAAGTCACACTCAGAACTCAAGTGCACAATAATATAAATACCTCAGCCCTATACAGTATAGATACAACCATCCCTTAGTAACACAGAAAAAACACCTATATCTATATTTTAAAAGGATGGATAGATGAATATACTCTCTTGACTCTCCTAATGTTAGGTAAAAGTATGAACTTGCAGTGTTCTGTAAAAGATTAACTACTAAATGAAAAAGAACTGCTGGATGTAAATTTAGAAGTCCAAAAACACCCAAGAGGCACAACTATAATTATTGCTGAGGGAAGCTGTTTAAGACTAAAAATACATTTCCATTAACAATCAAAATTAGTTTTCATTGCCTTTTTCTCAAGTTTTTAGTGAATAACCTTTGATGATAGCACACAATAATGATTCATTAGAAAAAAAATCTAATTTGTTTTTCAGAAGTATGCATATTAAAGAAAAAAAAATCAGAAATCATACCAATGAAAATCAAATGCCAGAAGATACAGAGGACAGTTTGGGGATAAATAATATTCCACAATAAAAGACTTACCATCAGAGTACATCCTGTACTTCTGCATACTGTTCTACAGTAGAATGATATTAAGATGTATTAATCAAAATAATTTATGCTTAGCTTTACAAGATATAAATCCCTCCAATTTGTGCTATCTACTCAACGTTATCCACAGTGTATGTGGTGGAAGAAGCACCACTGATTTCAAAAGAACTGTAAAACATGTCTGCAGACTACACAGCAGATACACATTAGCTCAAAAGTTGGGTGACAAAATGCAGGTTTTTACAGAATTTCTACATGCCAGGAAAACACACTTTAGTTTATGGGAAAAGGCTACAGTGTATCCTTATAACAATATAAATCTCCAGAAGCCTTGTGACAATATCTAATTTACGTGGCTGTCACTGGAAAATGTGGTATAGTGAATTATACACAATACTAAGCTTAATTATGAACAGTAACCTAGAAATCTTGATTAGAAATCATTTGCTCACTACACTCAGAGTCTGTAAAAACAATGATGAATTTATATAGCACACTGCAATTCCAAATAAATTATTCCTAGAAAATCAAAAGGAAGGTATAGATTATATAAGACATTATTTCTTAGGATCACTGCCAAATTTTAACTACACTATCAAATACAGAGTAAGAGCACTACAGTAGCAAGTCTACTTTACATAAAAATAGCTACTTAACATTCACATCAATTCTTTCCATCTTCAAAAGTAGGCATTTATAAACTACGGGGCAGATCCCAGCATGCTATACAGAATGGCATGTATTTCATTAGCGAACCCACAACAGAATTTCTCAGATACGTTACTGTTCCCACCACCACCGTACTACTTCATCCTTACTCAAGCTACTTGAATGTAGGTTTTCAGAAGATGTGATCCCTCTCCCAACACACTTCAGAAACACTCATAGGGGCAGGTAAATGTTCAGTAGACTTCTAGCTTGGGTTCACTTAAAGCTTCTCATGAAGGGTACCCCAGTGGCAGCCATGTTTGTCTAATCTCAGGGCTTCCATTTCCCTTGCGGTAAAAAGGACACACGGGTCTTCTACATTGTGTCATAAAACTAAATGAAGGAAGGTTTGAAATGGTCATGTGATCATTAAAGGAAGGAAAGCCTATGATAGGTATTCATTTCTAACATTAGCATTGCCTCATCTCAAGTGTACAGCAAATGTAAATAAAATATGAAATTATAAAGATCACTTGCATTTTTTTATATAAGGGAAAATTTCAACATCAGTATTTTGAAGTGTTCGCCATTTTCCCCTAGAGAAGTCCAGTCACTACCAACTTCCTAAGCAAAACCCTCTCTCAGATGAAGCGACCTCCTGAAACATACTATTTTATTTCAGAGAAAGACCTCATACTTATACGTAGAAAGAGATTAAATAAATCATGATTACAACAGTAAACATGTAAATTCTGATCAATAAGTACTTGCCTCCCCCTCCCCCCAACACTAACAGCTGCAATAAAGCTTTAAATGTAAAGCTGAGCACAACCAGCCATAAAAGTATGTAAAATAAATGAGGATAACATAATGAGGGAATCCAACATTCATCTCATAAATATAACATAACGACCACAACTAAAATGTCAGAGAATCTAATAAATCAATATGGTAGGACAGAGCTATCTTTATGCTTAGCATACATAAAAATATATTTACATGTAGGCTTTTTTATTTTATTTTTTTTAAACCAAGGATCAAACCAGAAAAATTATAAGAAACTTAACTCCTTATTCACTTCATCATTCAAAGTTTCATGTTATTTTTATATGGGGTTTCTACCCAAGTGTAGAGAGCGTATAATAGGTTTTTTCCCCATAAAATAACAAATCAAATTACATTATTAATTAGCATATAAAGTACAATGAAACTATGCGTTTAGCCCTTTGAACGGACAATTCAGAGATACTGTTTGAAAGAATATCTCAGAACGGGTGGAGAATCTCGTATAAATTCAAAATTTTCAGAAAAGGCAGATGTTTTGAAATGCAATTCATGACAGCACATATTTTCTTAATAACGTCTGAGAATTGATATCAAGTATTTAACCACAGGTTACAGAGGTAGATTTCCTGCGCTGCAATACAAAATCTACATCAAGTGCTATGTATACACAACAGCTACAATAACAAACAGAACAGACTGCAGATTCAACAAATGCCAGTTTTATTTTAATCTCTGTCCGTGATTCAATTTGTAACAAGTTTGGAGATCCTTAGAGTTTGTTAGCACTTTAAGGACTAATAAAGCACATAAACCACAAACAGCCCACAACAGTGCAAAATATTACAGCACATACCAATCAAAATCAGTTCTAAGTCTCAGAACTGGATTTTTGCTCAGTCTTTTGCATTTCCTTACCATGTTGTTCCACCAACTGACGCTCATGGCACCACAGTGGAAACAAGTCTTTATAATTCCGTTAATAGGCACAAGATGGCATTAGAACAGCTGATACAAGAACAACGCAGGTCAACATTTTTCCCTTGGTTTGCCTACACCACTTCAGGTAATCGGCATGGAAGGAAAAGCCTTTCCACTTGCCTTGGGGATCAGTCTTAAAATGATCACTTCTGTGGATCATCAAGGTTATGTACTATTTATAGAGATACAACATTGTTTTTACTAGAATGGCTGTGCAATCACATCACAGCATGATACTGTAGCCAATGGCTGTTTGTTTTCAGTCTCTAATCCACAAGCATTCAGACACATTTCTCTTAAATAAATTATATCCCAGGCAATTAACAAAAGTTTCTATGCACTACTTAAAAGCAGGCATCTCAGAAAGCTGAGCAGAGAAGACCACACTTCCGTACTATAGACACTTTTAAAAGTCACTAAGTAGACATTTAATCTAGACATTAATTATTATGGCCAGAATTAAACATTAAGTCAAACAACTGACTATCCTTTGCTTTACACCTTGAGGGTTCCTCTGCTATAGCACGAGCTCTTTTTCAAGTACTCTGTGGTTCAGTGTCACTTACTATTGCAATGTAAAGAGGATTAGCAGTGTTAGCCATTTGTGTCTCAGACCAGTTAGTAATAGTGTCCCTCAGATACTTCCACAATGTCCAAACTTGGATATTATCTTTTCAATACAACTATTAAAAACTTTCCAGGAGATTCCACTTATTTTTCAGTGTCTCGTTGGGAAGCCTTACCATGAAACCTTACTCCCATAGTCAGGAAATTACAAAATTGCTTACTTACGCTTACTCCTACAGTGGGGGGGGCCCAGAAACTATTTTTCCCTCTAGCCAACATTTACTGTTGTTGACCTAAAGAGTTGCGTAGGTCTTCTAGACTTCTCTTTACATGCCTTTCTCTTACAGAGACCATAATGGAACTACTTAAACATTTATCAGATTTGCCTTGCAACGAAAACCCCTATGCAAGTAACTCTTCTTGAAGTTAGTAAGAGAATCAAATTCATCATCTTGTATCAAAGCATAAGACAGCAATTTACTTCTGAGGATCATCTCTTTCCCAACAAGAAACGACAGAAGCAAGTCAGAGACTTTTCAGTAGCACCCTCTATCAAATAACATACAAGACTTGTTAAATGTATCAATGCAATTAAAAGAAAGTACCTTCTAAAGCAGCGTGGGGACTAATACTTTTTCAGTAGAGACATAACTTTGCTTCTGTTGATTGTTAACTTATACACAGATCTGTAAAATATGAACATAAGTTCATCTAAAGTACATCTAACTAAAGGGAAATCTCCTTCATAGCAGGCCACTACTCAAAAATAATGACACTGACAATTAAAATAAGAAACGCTGACACGAGACCACTTCAGGAAAGATGTGAAAGAGGTATCTACAATGATACCTTGGGACTGACATTTTCAACCAGTTACTGGACTGCTCCCTACACTCACCAATTACTAATCAGTACTGACATACAAACCAAATACCTTTCTCCAAGCAAATCTAATGTAACTTAAGTTTATTTTTAAAATAAGTAACTCAATTACCACAGTAATTGTTCACGTACCGTTGTTTGCATTTTCTGAAAGAACTTCTTTTATGCTCTTACAGCCCTTTGTCATCACTAGATTATAAACAATCATCGTAGAAACATATTGGACAATAAAACTGAAACCTCAAATCTCAAAGACAGCCTTGCCTACCAGCAGAGTTTGCAGACAAATTCATAAACGACCTGAATTTTGACTGATCCACATTCTAAAAGCATTCTCTTTCATTTAGCAATGTGTAAGTACTTAAGCAAACACTATATACAATAACCCCTTAAAAACATTACTTTGTGTCAGCAGATAAACAAGTTTCTACTACACCTGCTAATAACTTCGTTCCTCCATACTTCACCAAGTTTGTTTAGTTTTAGCTGAGAAAAGTGTTTCTAATTTCTATGAGAGGAGACAGAAGTCTCTTGAAAAATCTGGTGGCTTCATGCAGATTTTTTGTCCTTCACATTTTTAACTCAAAGAGAAGGATTTATTCTCTTTAGAGCCTCCACAGCTCACGCGGCTCAAAACATTTGGGAAGAGCAATATCACTTTATACCAGTAGTTTAATGGTACTGCTGTTTCCAACAATGGTATCTGCAAACTTTAGTCTCTTACAGTTTTGGGGGCGTGGAGATGCTGTAATCTGTGCACTTTAGAAAGGAGTGGAAATGCAGACCTTTACAGTTGATCCATGCTATTGAATGTATGTCTCAACAAGCGTAGCAGTTACATCAAAAATTAAAGTAGTACAAACCAACCTTCAAATGTATTTAGCTCTTAAATTGAATAAACATTTGCAAATTCCTAAGATGGTCCTGTTGATTAGCCAACCCTGTCTAGTCTACAGGAACTCTAGTCTCATTTGGACAAAGTTTCAGAATTCAACAAATTCCTGGAAGGAGGAATATTTTAGCCTTTTAAGTCATATAGCTTAACCAGAAGTGTTTATTAATATTGCCCATGAAATGAAGATTAATGTGCAAACATAACATGAGAAATTATAATTTTCAGGAGGAGACAGGCGTTTTCAGAAGTGCAAACTCCAGTTTTGTTGCCTTGCATTTTGGTGCTCTTTCAATGCACACAAACAACTAAAAACTATAGAAGAACCAATCTAGTTACCAAATCTATTTATAAGCAGAAGGTCCATCACATGGAAATTACCACTGAAAGTGACATCAGTTTTTAAAAAGGAAAAAATACATGGTATACCATACAGGTATGCATAAATAAAGTCAGAAGAGAGGAGTGTACAATACACTGCAGTTAAATGATTTTCGTATTCCAGAAGTGCCAAAGCATTTGTGGGAAACTGGGAAAACGTTCAACTCTGTTTCCCATCCAGTTTTTCAAGAGATAATATGCCTAAGTAAGCAGAGACGTGGCATAGACATAAGCAAACATAGCATATGTTTTATGATGCCTTAGTAGAAAATAACATGCAGTCACACCTTTTGCGCAAAGAGGTAGAATTCCCGCAGATTGCATATTTATATGTCTGGCTCTCTCCGTAATTTGTTCTCCAGTACACAGATCATGTATTGACATAAAATCAGATAAGCGTACATGAGCTAAGAGCCTGGTATCAAGTCTAACCTTTTACTACACTATACTTTTACATATATCATTGATATATATTTTCTTAAATATATATACACACTCTTCTCCCTGTTTTTCTCTGTTGTATATAGTTTTATCCTTTTTTTTTTTTTTACCCTTCTCCTTTCATTCTCTCTCACCTACCTATTATAATGTGTTTTCCATATCATCTCAACATCTCTAATCAGTTTAGATCAGATCGGACCAGACATGAAAAGCTGGAACTACAAACTAACATCCTAGATAGTAATACCATTGCTCTACATTTTCCCAGGAAAGTTCTGCGACCATTCACCTTCTCTCAGATTCCAAGCAGGTCTAGTTGTATTCCATTAAGTGACTGATGGGATGAATGAAGACACAGTTTGGGCATAATTGGATGATACATATGAGGAAGTTCCAGCACGCAAAAGAAAAATTAATGTATTGTGCAAGGAGTGTTCAATTACTTCAGAGAAAGCATGGTCGTCTTTTTTTTAAAAAAAAAACCCAACATATATATATACACACACACAAGCCTTCATATGTACACATACATATAAAGGTATAGACATAGACAGATATAAACTACTACAGAAATATGTATGTATTTTCTGCAAGAAACATTTACCTGCCATTCCAAATTCTTGCAGTATGTTGTTTAGACATTGCACAGCGCAATTTTGAACAAAACTAGTCTGCGTGCCAATTTTTGTTCTTGCTCCAGACTTTTTTATTAACAAATTTGCTGTATAATTCTATCTAGCTAATAAATGAGAATCACCTCAAGCCCAAATTGGAGGAACCCTGCTCAACAAGAACAGTAGGTTCAGCTTCAGACTGACCAATGCATAAGGCACAGCTGTTATTCTGACCAAATAATTTTCCTACAGCAATATCTGCTGCTTTCATTAATCTACACTTTTGGGTGCACTTTCTGCTTTTCAGCAGTCATACTACAAAAGGTGGGTTACTTAAGAAACAATTAGGTGTGTATACAAAACAATTTGCAGGCAGTCTTACTCTTTCAGCTTCCTAAGTGAAGTGCCTTTCAAGGCTGATTTATAACACTGTCGTCTTCAGAAGGCAAAATAATTAATAGGAGCATGGACTTCTAATTTCAGTGACTTCCAGAGAAAGTGGATTTCATTTGATTTATGATGGCCAGTGACTTTGCATTTTATCAGTTCATTCACTCATTATTTATGCTGATGACCAATTTCAATGGGTCGCTATCATCTAACTCGCTACTAATCAAAGAGAATTAGGGTTCACTGCATTATTTAGAAGCCGCTAATTTATCTTCAGAACAAGTATCAAGAATAGTTTGGGGCCTTCTACACTAAAAAGAAGCACAGCTGGCAAAGTCACAGCATTTGCTCAGTATTACAAATGAATGTGGTGGGGGTAGTTGCAAGAACTACTACTTTTTACAGAAGTTTTCAAATGGGGCAAACTATATGGATAGAAAATAAATATAAAACATTGAAACAATAAAATGAAACACATTCTGTCTGACCTCCTATGTCAAAATATTTAAAAAATGTGTTTTCCATTCCCTCTGCAAGCAATTCAAAGATGCTTTATTTAAAAAATTCTCTCTCTCTCTTTCTCTCTGCTAACTAAATGGAAATCTTTGCACCAAAACAATCCTAGTTGGCGTATTTCTCATTTTAAAGTCATTTGAATGTATTCTAGACACAAGAAAATAGATCAGATGAACTTAAACATAAAAAAAATGGAGTTTTATCAGCAAGTAATAATACCAAATCATATTCAATCATTTGAGAAAAAAAATAATCCTCCTATAAGGAAAAAAAGGGGGGAAATTAGTTGCTTATTTCCCTCTTTGTGAACAGAGCACAGAAACCTTATTTCAATATTTACAGCTATGCACTTTGACATGCATTTATCCTCCAATTTCCTGGGAGCTTTCTATACAGCCCACTTTGGGTCAGCCACTTCAAACTGGATTTTGAGCTATGGGTGCAGGCACACGACCTTTATAAAACTCAGGTGAAGTCCACAGCCAGTGATTTACCAGAACAGCACTGCCAGATACCAAGTAATAGTGTCAGACCTTCTCCTAACAGGGCAATAGTCTCTGCTGTTTTATCCAAGTTTTAAATGGTAAGCATAGATGGGACAAAAGAAATAAAACATTAATTCAAGAGAGATACAGAAAACCACAATTCCTTAGGGCCTCCACACACACTTGTGGCAGCCTTCCTGAAAATATCATCCCTTCCTCCTTAAGCAAACTTGAAGTTTAAATGTGCAAAATCAAAGATATCCAAGGCTTCTACATACTCCCAATATCCCCAGAGCAAGTAGAAATATGTCTTTTACACACACTTAAAAGACTCTCCCCTCTTTAAAGACTGCCATTTACTAAAATAAGCTATTGAACATTAATTCCTCTAGACTTTTAAGTTACTTTTTACAACTATTTTTTAAAAAAGGGTTCATTTCTGGAGCGCCCCCATGCCATCTACAGTGGGGGTTTTATTTCAAGCACATACATATGCCCTACTGCATGCAAAGGGCAAATCCCATATATGTCTGCCCATAGTCTGAGGCCAACCCAGTGGGACATCAAAATTAGAAAAGTAAGAACTGAATGATCATACTACCACATGACACCAAGAATCTAGAAGGAAAGAATTAGGAAAATAATTATATAAGGCTACCAGTTTTATTGGAGAAAACTGGTGGTTTTGTTGCCAAACAATAATTACAAACTGATTGAAATGACTAAGTAGCCATTCAGATTAGTGTTCATCAGAGTTTTGTTCACATAAACACAACATGCTCATCATACTAATGATCTGAAATAAAACCCATGACTTGGCATAGTTTTCTGCACCATAACACAATTTACATTTCATTGCTAGTAAAATCAAGCTGAAACACTGCAAACCAGTTCATCTTTACACTGCTTGCGTTTTCTTTGCTGTTAATAATTATTAAAAGGATTTTCCTCAAAATATTCAACTAAATTAGCAAAATTCAGTCACTTCCACTTCTGTTACTAAAAACTGTCTGTACACTAAACCCTCCTAGGACCATTCAAATTTATGCATTTATATCAATACAGATATAATCTCTTTTTTCTACTAACGAATACATTTTTACCAAAAAATAGAATGTACATCAATGAAAACTGCAAATAGTCTTTTTTAAAACGGAAGTCAAAAAATGGAAGTCTTCACTCTGATTACAGCACACCAAATCCTTAAAACATAATATTATGAAAAATATTCTTGTGTATACAGTTCTGGAAGGAGACAGAGAGAAGGATTTTTTTGTTTGGTGGTTGTTTGCTTTCAAATTTTCAACTTGCAGACAAAATTCACAAATGCTCCAGGACACATAAAACAGCTCATACACTTCAGAAACCCATTTCTATATCCAGCACTAGGGCCAACATTCAGATTGGATAAAAAAAACCCCATAGTCTATAGTAATTAGTTAATATAGTGGATACTAGTATTAACATGAAAACAGCAGGATAGTAGAAGTTGAGCATCTTAGTAGCATTTGTATCACGTGCTTATTACATAAAAGAAGTCTAATTAATCTGTCACAAATATTGAGCAAATGAAGTCTCCTGAAGCTCTTCATTTGGACAGACAATATAAAAAGGTAATTTATAATTTATGAAAATCCTGAGTGAAACTCTCAAGCAGACCTATATAATAAGTCATGTGAACCTAAAAAAAAAAAAAACACCACTAGTTTTCCAAGAAACTAATTTCCTTAATGCACAGAGAATAACAGCTCAAGACAAAGTTGCGAGAAATGGCCTAGGTACTGGGTAAAACAAAGAGATAATATTCTCTGTCCTGATCAAAACCATGACACCTACATGAAAACTTCCTCTAAGTACAAGAACTGAACTACTGATGATTAAAAACAAAGAGATATATACGGAAAATTCTCAAAAGATTAGCCTACTTCAACTGTGGCAGCAAAACCCATGAGTATTTGCAAAGCCCTCAGTCCAGGGAAAAGATCTTTATTGCCCTGGAATTGCCATACATACTTTGCCCGTGTCTCCAAGACAATGTCTTAATGAAGTAAAAGATCCACCACAAACCATAACTGGATTCATCTCAGCAAAAGCAATAAGTTTTATACTAGCTAACAAATTTTCTAGGTATTCTGTAAAGGGATATGCTTCAATACTGAAATCCATCTCTTACCTTTGCACACTAGTATAATCTCCAAACCCTGTAGAGGTTTTCCTAATATACACTTATGATTGATTGCAAACAATGTCTTCACATATATCTCTCCAAACTAAAAGCAGTTAGAACAGTCCTAAAAGAAGGGGGGGCAGTGGGGAGGGATGCATCCACACGAGAACCAGAAAGGGTGCTTCAAACAAGAAGTTTCCCTTTTCCCCCCAATCTGACACTTTCTTAGAATAAATTTAAAAAATGCTATCTGATTGAGATTTTTTTTTTAAAAAAAGTAATTACACATTTATCAATGCTATGCATTAGCTTTGAAAATTTTCTTTTTATATTTTTCTCTCTAAATAGCTAGAGACATTTTGCATTCCCAACAATTGAACAAATTAAATTTTAGACTCCAATATGACCTCTTCAAGCAAGCAGCTGTAAAACTTCCATTGTTCATAAAATCCTGCATATCTACATCCCCAAGTCCCCCCTCCATTCAATATATATGAAAATGCAATTTACTGTACATCAAATGAAAAATGCAGTTTTCAAATGCATGACAACAGGTGCTAGTTAAATGATCAGACACTATTTGTTACCTAGTCTCTTACTCTCATTTGCAGCATGATAAATTGCATTTTAGCAGAGTACTTCTATCTAAGGGGTCTTGACACGCTTTTATTGATTTGCATAGGTTATATGCATGTATTCCTGTTTGTAGGCAAATGGTGCCATGAGTAAATTCAAGTCACCGTGCCTCTGTTTCAAGAAAATTGCAGTCATCACAGGGGAGCCAAGATGGAGTGAGGTTGGGTAAAAGAGACACATGCAGCCCATTGGAATCTTAGAACCTCTATTAAGATTTATAGGCTGCAGGATTCTTTTGGGCTTCAACATTATTCTTAGTAAACCCTTTCTGTCTTCAGCTGTTTATAAAAACTGGCAGCTTTAGCAAAGACAGAAGCTTATGTTGTAGGTAGCACAATTTAACGTAATAGTGATAGCCTGTCCTCCAAATATCCTAATACTGATTTTGAAAGAGAAACAGTGCATATCCTTGATTCCCTTTACCATAATTTGAAAGGTTTTCTTATTACTAAACAGTAATCTTCTCGTCTGAATTTACACAACACTTTATGGCCCCGTTAGTTAAGATTACTTAATGTATCTGTCCTCTCTTACCTCTTCTCAAGTCAGCCAGTATCACTATTCCCCTCTTAACAAAAAGAAAAGAAACCTGCATAGAAAGTTTAGATACCTTCCCTAAGGGGTAAAAACAACAGCTCTATAGAATTAGGAATTGAAACTTCCATGCATTTTTTCAGGCTAGGAAAGATGTGGATCCACCATCACCACAATTTGCATTTAATGCCCCTAGTTTGATATCAGCACATGCACACGTGTCAGCACTCACCCCATTAAGTAAAGAGAAAGCTGCTGGAACATACACAGTACCCCTACACAGGAAGATTATCTCTACGCATGCACACACATCATTTAGTATCACAAATGTTGGAGCTGGCATGCAACGTTCAGACTGGTGTCAACCTATACAGGCTACAGATCCAATCGTTTCCTTGTAAATTTGCACATTACTGATAAAAGTTCAGGTTACTGAGGGAACCATTAATCTATCAGTAAAAGGATTTAGACTTGACAGGCACACTTACACCTCAGAGTATTCAAGGAGCTCTTATTTGTATGTTATTTCAGTACTTAAAATTTATTGAAGAACTGTTTCAGTGTGGTAGCTTGGCATTAACATTGATGGAATTCAAGACTTATATTCTTCTTTCTGTCTGTATCACAAACCCTAAAGCCAAAATTAAGTTAATTGTAAAATTAAGTTCCAAAAATGGAATACACAACAAATATTAGGAAAAACTATTATGGGATAAAATTAAGGCTATACAGAATGCAATACCTCAGAAAACACCCTAATTTGACATAAACACTTCCATTCATGTATTATACTAATGAATTCTAAAACTACTGCATGTGGGCCCTGACTAACATCTAAAATAATTGCCCACATTATCGATTTTACTTCCCTACAGGTTTCTCAGTTTATGAAGATTCTATTGTATGCTTCTCAACAAAGAATAAACTACAGACTGTGTTTACAGAGACCATAAAATTGAATGGATCAGCACATCAAGATGCATGCTGAAAACATTTTTGCTTACTGTCCACCCAGCTTATGTTTCCATACAGTTTAGCAGATGAAAACGATGTACTGACTGATGCCAAGAAGCACAATGTGGTAAAAGCTATATCTGATTTACATTGAAGCTGGGAACTCATTATTGAATATAAAGTACCTTTTTTTAAGATTAAGTCTACTTGGAAAAGCCATCATGAATAAAGTAACATTGCTAAATATTCTTTTAAATTGTACATAGAAAGCTGTTCCCTTTGGAACATCTGTAACAGACAAATGACTATTCCACAAATGTATAACTTCAATATTATATGATTTTGCAGAAGTAGTATTTAGACAAGGATGTTCACGGTGTAGTTTGAGGAAGGCTTGCAGGCCCACTACCTTTCAGCTTCAGCTGCTCATTCATACCTCCACACTAACCCTTCAATTAGAACAACTGTTTGTGGAGTTGCATGATAAGCAGCAACAGGGAACTGAGCTAAGAATCCTTTTTTTCTTAGATTATTTTTGACATAGGTCAGTTTCTGATCTGGTCCACCATTCAGTCCCAACTATAAGAATTGAACAACTGAAGTGTCCTACAGCGAATGGAAGCATATGAACAAATGGTAAGGTCTACATAAATTGGCACTGCTCATCAGATTACTGCTTATTAATCTACCATCTCAGTCAGAAAACACAGAGAACTATTTTGTGTGGAATAAAAAGCTTAAAAATGCAGGTGTGAAACAGGAGAAAAACAATGAGCAAAGGAAAATGGGAGAGCAAAAGTAAATTACCTAGCACCACAATGATAAGCCACTCAAATCCTGATAGAATCACAGAATGGTTAGGGTTGGAAGGGACCTTAAAGATCATCTAATTCCAACCCCCCTGCTATGGGCAGGGACACCCTCCACTAGACCACGTTGCCCAAAGCCTCATCCTGCCTGGCCTTGAACACTTCCAGGGATGGGGCATCCACAACCTCTCTGGGCAACCTGTTCCAGTGCCTCACCACTCTCATCATTAAGAATTTCTTCCTAATATCTAATCTAAATCTACCCTCCTTCAGTTTAATCTTGTATGCGCTATCTATCAGAAGAATTTCAAAAGGAAATTTGAAGAGGTAAGAATGAGGTGGCTTACTAGATGTTGTTGGAAAAGCACAAGAGGCAGCAGAAAGAATATGTTCCATCTTCAAAACATTCTGTATAAAAATATACTCATATGTTTATATATTTAGTACTGAATTTATATGGACACATGCTTTTGGAGGAGAAGACCTTGTGAAAATACAGGTCCATCCATTTTTACCCATCTACAAGATATATATTTGACTTTAAACTCCATTTAGAGTATTAACGTTTAAAGGCAGGGGAATAACAGGAATGTCTAAGCAGACCTAGAACCCACAATCAGACACTGACCCATGAATGACAGGATAAATGATTTGCAAAATATCAGAACAGAAGTTCTGTCAATTGGCCCAATAACATTCAAAAACTACTTAAAGCAAGTATCAACCTGAGCCACTCCAATTCAGTTCCTGCAAGTCATTTAGTTTGAGAGCAAGAATATCTACACCACCCTGAATGAATTCTTGCCTCCTGACTTTCAATCTCAAACCCTTTTTTTATTTAAGTCTCCTAAAATGGTACGCAGAATAAAAAAAAAAAAAAATCTTGCATATTACCACTCTGCCAGTGGAAAAAAAAAAAAAATTACTACTTTCAGTATATCAGTATTGCCTCTACTTGGCCTGCTGGGCTCTTTCTCTAGCCCCAAGTTCACACTCACGTGCAGTTTGTAACAACAGGCCTGTGTTCTCAATTTGCCAAAGGTTTTATCTATTAAAGCAAACTTTTAGAATAAGTCCATAATTCAAATCCCATGGCATTTTAGTCAGGTCATCGACACAGGCTGGTATTCAAGAAGAATATCCACCAGCCCCCAAGCCTACAAGCACTCCGTCTCTCCTGATATAAAAGATCAGTTGGTACATCCTTTCCAGCCAGGAGACTAAAAATATGTTGGCAGAAATAGCCACAAGCACAGCACACTACTGCAGTGAAAATTTCTTTTTAGGAAAGCAATTAAGCACAACAACTAGCATAGCCCAGCAATCTGACTAGGAAATAATAGTTACTTGAAATCAAAGCACAGAAAGGTATAATATTAACAAGGACACCAGCTGATCTCTTTTTAATGACAAAAATCTTCAGGCCAAGAAAAATCTATGATGTGATAGTTTTTTCATAACTAAGCAATGAAAAAAAAAATAATAAAACTATATGTACCTTGCAAAAGACAAATAAAGTTTGCAAAATAAAAATGTGGAAAAAAAAGAAATTAAAGCAGTTTTAGAAATACTATATTGCAAAATTCAGAAGTCTGCAGAACCAAAAAAATCTCTTGGGGTTTCTTGCTGAAGACCTTGCCTCTGGTACAAATCACCTATTTGTATTAACCTCAGAAAAGATATGAAAGATTGTTCAGTTTCTCCCTAATGAGACGAATTTAACATAGTTGGCATAACATTCCATAATAATATTTCTATGCAATGTCTTCTCTAACACTTCAAAAGCCATCAAAAATTTAACAAAGAAAATTATAATTAATATTACGAAACATGGAGATGAACAAATTAGAGTAAGTGGCACTATCAAGTTATTGTTTTTCTCCCCTTCTCCTACTCTGTGGAGAAATAATTAGGATTGCTTGACTTACTATTAATTTACTGGTGCAAAATACATTAAAAAGGATCATTTCCATTCTGGGACACGTCTATAGAGGGGAAGTATGCCTTTACACAGAGAAACATATGCCTCATCACTGTATTAACTCTCATGGTTATGGTACTTCAAAAATCATGTTTTTCCCATATTTTTGCTCTCTCCTCCCCTTCTTTCAAGGTCATCTTCCTGCAACTTTCACTCAAGCTGTAGATGTGTAAACAATTTTCTGTACTTGCACAAATTCACACACGTGAATAGTTTGAACACACTTGTGCAAGACTAAGCACCCATAGGAAAATCTGCCAAGTGGTCCATCCGTCAAATCCATGTCTCTCCAATTCAGAGACAAGGATGTCGTGCAGGACGGTGTCAAATGCTTTGTAGAAGTCCAAGTAGGCTGGGAAAACCTTTAAGCACCATTTTGTTTATAAGAGCATGTGTATTGCTGTAAAACGCTGCACTCATTTTTACATAAATGACTAATAATTAACATGAACTAGTACATAAAACAACTTTGATAACTTAAGAATAAGCCTTTTATAGATGTAGGTGACCACCACAAAAGCAGCTCCCCATCACAAAAAGAAGATTGTTAGATACTTGTAAAAGTGGACTTGAAAGATACCTTAATGTAACAGTTCATTATTGCAGAACAAAGCATAAAAAAAGATCACAAGAAATTTAAAAGAGCGTGGTAAAGATAAAATGCACTCCTCCAAGCCTTTTGGACATCAGGATTTAAAACCTGGTGCAGAAATACACATTGCAATTAACATCCAATACTGAAAATTTAAGAAATTCCTGGAAAGATGACAATATACAAAGGAATTTTCTCACACGACCAGAGAAGGAACAAATCAGCGTTAGCACTTAAACCATCAAAAAGGTTAATTCCACAGATCAAATGGATTTTCAGGGCATCTTTTGCACATTCAGACCTTTATATTGGGAAGCTTGTCAAATAAAGGCACTCAGAGAGTAAAGAAAGTAGCCATGTCAAACCATATGTGCAAGCTCATCAGGTTGACATGCTATCACCATGCGTAAACAGTAAATCTATCTGCATTTTAGTAGCCCTCTATCAAAACCCTA
Source organism: Balearica regulorum gibbericeps (assembly GCF_011004875.1). Classification (NCBI taxonomy): domain Eukaryota; kingdom Metazoa; phylum Chordata; class Aves; order Gruiformes; family Gruidae; genus Balearica; species Balearica regulorum. The sequence continues at coordinate 25,172,229 of NC_046190.1, read as the reverse complement.
CTCTCTCTGGAAAAAAGTGTGTTCAGCAGTATTATAGCACACACACTTTGTTTGTGCTTATTAAATAAAAAGAAAGGATCACCTTCAACCATATTGATGATGGACTGGTGGATGAAGGATGTCTGCGAAAATTCACAACATCTGTTTGCTCCACTCTCTTCTCAGCGTGCTGCACCTATTCCTCATGCTTAATGATGCTCATCCACTCTGCAAGTTTTACGAACAAATGTGTGTTTAGCCACATTCATCATTCTGAATGAGCGTTCTTGATGAAGCATCCACTGGCCTGTTTCGCTCTTTCTGCTACACTTTAACAAATGACAACTGCTCTACGTATTTTTCATTTGTTAAAAATAAAAAGCTAAGTGAAGAATAGGCCCGGCAAATTTTTCTTTTACTCCTCTGGTAACCTTACTAGAAAGTAGACTACTACGTGCATTTAAACTGTATACAAGTTCACAAGCTCAAATCTAAACGGTGCATACAGATGTGTAGTACTTTCAAAATACACAACAGAATACAGTGTTTCAACAGCATATCAGAAAAATGTTCTATCCCATACCAACAGAAGTAGTTCAATCTTCTCATGAAAGTGATGTATTATGTCTCACTACCATCAGCTAGGGGACTGATTCTGTGATGTACACAATGCCGTGACACGAGACGCTCAGCATCTTTTGGTACCAGGCCAGCAATACATCACAGTGGACATGTGCCTTCCATTTTCCAGCTTTCCTCCTTTAAAGCACACCAATATTTAAAGGAAAAGACGTGTTTCCCAGAAAATGTGCATGCTGTAAATGCCACCCTAGGAATGAATTCAACTGTGAATAGCAATGCATGTCAAATCTATGATATTTTTATCAATTAGAAAAATAGATTATAAAATATATTGACAAGTAATCAGAGCTAAAGAATCAAACCTAATACAAAGGAAGTGCTCAGAAAATTTTAAGTGTGGAACACGTTCTGAAGTTATTTTCCAGAATTTAGAGCAACTTTTGAGTTAGTGCACATAAAAATTAAAATGTTCATCCCAATACTAATTTCCCTAAATCTGTCTTTGTAAGATTACTGATGCAGTATATAGTGGAACATTCTCAGGCTTGTCTTCTGGTAGTATTTTCTATGTTTCCAAAAACTACATAGATTAAATGAGATTTTTGTGAAGGCATTCTACCACTGCTTAATGGTATTTCTGTACTTTACTGGTTGAGCCTTTGCGAGCCCCTTCTGGTCTGTACTGGTTGTCTGGGTTCACCTGTATTAGTTTATACCCAGGAGTCCAGTGGGTGCTTTGGATGAAACATGTGACATTCCAAAATATGAATGACCTTTTTTATGAAAAATGTTTATTGCAAGACAGGCATCTAAGACAGAGGCAACTACTGTGATTCTTGTTTTCATGTTATCCTCTTAATAAATATGTTAGGGGAAAAAAGTAGATCCTTTAAAAGGATCTTACAAAGTTTGTCATATGTTGCCTTCATTCTGAGAAGCTCTACAACAATTTTACTTGAATAATGTACTCTGTGATAGTTCACAAAGACTAAAAGAAGTGAGGCAGGAAATTTTGACTACTATTACATAAGAAAAAACCCTCTATCTATATAAGAAAAATTCTAAAACCATTATGTCCAGGGCAAAAATAGACATGACAACTCAATAAGAAGTTATAATTCTGTGAGTAGTAGGATCCAGAAACAAACATGTAGAAATTCTCAGACACTGAAACTATTTAAAAAAAAACTGAACTGCCTATGAATCTTTTAAAGCCAACCAACACAAATAATAACCCATATAATTTATTACTAAAGCAGATATAAATTCTCCATCAAAGTGTCTCTCTCTAAATAAATTAATACTGGCGTATACTAATAAGGTCACTGAGAACAGCATTCCTCCTAACAAAAACAGTCTTAAACTTACATGCTAAATTTTATCAATTCCTTAAACTTAGAGACTGGTTAATGCTCAACTAGGCAATGAGCAGATTAATTATCAGAACCCAGACTTCCGCTGGAGCGATGGCATAGCATTATGGTGACATGCAACTCAACAACAGTAAATGCTACACTAACGGTATGGTTGGTCAGAGGATCGCTGCTTTATCTTGTTCCTGAGACTCTACACATAACTTAGAAGGCATCAAGACATTAAATAAATAAAAGCTAATTGAAACTTTTACAAATTATATCCTGCTTTTCCAATATTTTAAAGGAAAAACTATTATCAGCTCCCTTCAACCTTATCTGAAGCCATTACGTCAGAGAGATCAACTGGCAAACTTACCCCAAAGCAGCATTTGTTGGTAAGTTATGTTCCATAACAAAAATGCATGAAATTAAGGAATATAGATGAAAATGTACTCAAATTGAATAAAAGCGATCATAAATCAGCATGCAATGGTGTACTCTTTCACAAATTAGTACAAGGTAAAATGAAGATGATGAATTTCGAGAATCAATTTTTTGCCAAATTTTAGTAAGAGCTTCCTGTGATGTCTCAACATGGATAAAAAGAAGGGCAGAGGGGAGAACTATATAAGCAAGTCAAATGAAATACATAAAAATGGAATCACTAAAATTTAATACAAATTGCAACAAATGTCTATTCAGGCTCCTCTGAGGTATAAGTATTCAAGGAAACCATTATTATGCTTAACAGAAAATTGTCCATGACAAATTTATAAGCTATATAGAAAATATTCCTCTTCAGATATCTACAATGAACACTGTAAAAGAATTCATAGCAGCTGCGTATTTTTGTTATAAAAAGAAATTTGTAATTATAATAAAATATACAAATTACCAGTTCCTTAAAAAAAGAGTGCCTCTGATCATCATATTTCAGAAATTAGGTCCCGCAGAGGATTTTTTTAATATAAAAAAAATTAATTTACATTTTTTGCTACAAATGCTTTTTTCTCTACTGTGAAACAGATCTGTATCTGAAAATAGAAGAAAGGATTTATGCAAAAATAACCTCAAGGGGATCATTACAGAAACACAAAAAGTAATTTTCTACTAGAATTGTAAAATGTATTTGCAATAGACGTTTAAAAATATGGCTACAAAATACATAAAACATACAAATGAAGGGGATTTAATACAATTGCAGTAATTTAAATGGTATCTTTATTTAAGTGACAGACTGATTAAGCCACAAGGCATAGTTTCCAAGGGCTGGGGGAGGCACCTTTTGCTAATTTAAAATTAGAGTGATATTAAAATTGATACATGTATTTTGTACTATGTAATCCATAGCCATCACATTCATTCTCGTGACTTACGTATGCATACACTATAGACAGTTTATTAGACTTCCTGAGATAAATCTATGGACATAATTAATCACTTGACAGAAAAAAAAGAAGGGGGGGGGGGGGGGGGGGGGAAGAACCATATTGAAAGCAACAAGTACAATTCCATACCTCTATGAGCAAGAGAAACTAAAAACCAGGATGATAGTGCTGTTACCCATGCAGAATAGCAGCGAGCGCTGCGAGCACTCTTTCCCACCAGAATTAAAGAGCAGCAGTCTACTTTGCAAGTGGTCCCAGCAAGTCCACAAACGTCATTGCGCCCTTCTATGACTGGCAAGGGAGGCTACAGAACTTGCAAGGCAGGTACAGTCTAAGACATACACTAACTCAAACTGTACAATAGGTCTCAAGAAATACATCACAGTACTTTTGAGAAAATCAGAGCACAAATAACCCATAGATTACGGCAAATTACTCTGACAAAAATAAGTCCAAGCATAACTGACAGTAAAATTACACTCTCCTCAACAACAGTATCCCTTAGGTAATCCCCCTTCTTTCCCCATCCCGAATGTTAAATTGTCTCTTAGCTTTATAGCAAATCAAGGCTAAAAGCTGCACACTGGCAGTAAAGCACTTCTTTTCATCTTACATAAATTTTATTTCTTCTCAATAGCATCAAGTGTGGTATATCTTATGAAAATTATGAAAACATCACAAAGAAACAAAATGTAAATGATACAACAGTTCAAAGCATCTGAAGGGCACTGTTTCTGCTATCTGCAACATCATTGCACAATTTCCTCCTCTATTGCAGGTTGAGTTGATGCTTTTCCATGGAACAACAATGCCTGTGATCTATGGGGGTTGTACTTAATTTTTTTTCCTCGAGGAAGCGAAAGGGTTTATATATTTTAGACCCTTACAAATAAGATGATCTCAGCTGAAAACAATGCTAAGTGACTCATAAAATATTAAAGATCAGCAAGTAAGACAAGATTTAAGTTCTTCAACAAAGGTCTTGCTTAAGCCTTGCCTTAATTTTCCTATGGACTGAATCAGAGGTTTCTATACAAGTATTGTCTCTCTTCTTCTGTTTTTCCCCTTGCAATGTATGACCTTATCCAGCAATGAAGGCAGCTCATTTTTTTTATTATTTATCTACAGAATCAATATGACACATAGTAATCTTACATACAGAAATCACAGAAATGTGAACGGGGACAGGATATGGCAAGGCAAAGTGGAAGAACTGCTGACAGATGATATCTGTGACTTCTTTATCGTACACTTCAAAAAGCTATTTACATATTCAAATAACTTAATTCTGATGTTTCCCACTGGGGAGAATTCCATATCCTAAACCAGATTCTTTAAATTTTTCTCCTCCTTATAGCCAGCTATAATTTTAGTCCAAATGCTGCTCTTCATATTTTTGCTCTATCCTTTTAAAAAGTTCCCCCCTTGTATTTGTAACTGCGCTTCTCTTTCGCCATGTACTCTCAAACACTCTCGAGCTCTCTTTCAAGAAATACATGTCATGAATGAAGCAATACTGTAGATATGTATGGTGCGGTGCCATAGGACGAAAAGAAAAATTAACTACAATTTGCCTGTGTATGGTTCCCAAAATTGCACTGTTCATGCCAGGCTTCATATAATTGGATGTCCCTTATCAATCATTAAGTACACTTCCCCATAACTGCCTTCTAGCTTATCTCTATATAGAGACCAACTGTGCTGGGAGACTGTTTAGGCGCCCTCTCTCTGATATGATAGCTGAAATTTCACCAAGTGAAAAACCTGTTTTTTCCCAGGTTCATTTTAACCTCTACCAATCTCTTTGATGTCATTTCCCTACCTCCCTAAGTGACCAGAATTCCTGCAGTTTTGTATCTTACAAACAGTCAGTGTGCTGCTTCCTTCCATGCCAAGGCATACATGTAGCTTTGCCAAAGGCCCCCACACGTACTGAAGAATCTGGACCAATTCCATTTATTTACAACTGTGAAAAAGTAATAAATAAGATAAAAAGAAATCTTTGGTACTAGGATTTGGTAATGGGATAGTAAAATACTCATAACAGGAAAATATGTAGAAAATTAGTTTTGGCTGGTTTGGACATTACAAAAGTAAACCCATAACAGTGACTTCAGAGACTCAGGAATGAAGTGTTTTGTCCTAATGACAACAGGCAAACCTGGCTTTATGAGAAAGATTTTCCATTCAGTATTCAGCATTTTCCTCCTCAAGCTCATGAGTTCCCCACTGATCTGATAAAAAGTTGAAACTACAAATGCACGCTGCTAAGAAACGCACTTGTTATTTAGTAAGTGCCAAACTAAGCCAATCCTGTGCAACTTTAATGCAGTATACTAGTGTATATTTAATATACTGCAACAACACAATCACATTTGCTTCTGACGCTATTCAGTTCTCCAAATAATACTAAGTATGATGTTACCTTGCTCAGTACTGTTGCCCATGAACCACCTGATGCCCAGCAACCACAGTGAAAAGTCACATACCACAAGCAGTCTACCTGCTCCATCCAGTTTAACAACTAAATAAAAGATAAATAACAGATAAAAGTTTCTAAGGGCAAGAAAAACCCGAGGGTACCAGGTCTTTTTCGGGTCAGTTGAAGATAAAGGTGCTCTTAATTCTCTTTGTTTTGTTGTTGATACATATCTATAAAACAACATCCATAAAAATAATCCCACTATCAAACTCTAAACTTAGGTGTTATTTTTTTTGTAACTCCAGACTTGCCTTGCCTAAGCACAACACTTGGCAGGGCTGCCTTAACAGCCTCCGGCACTTGACAAGGGAAGATGAAAAAAGATGCAGAATAATGTCAGCTTGAATCGTATTTCCACCAATATATATTAAAATGGCATAAATATTTTCATTGATTGCCATGCCACATTCTTGGATGAGAAACTTCGTAACTTCTCGTGTTCTTTGGAAAAAAACAAAATTTCCAAAGTGTTAAACAAATTTTCCAATGTAATTAACTCAAGTTAATCTTAAAAAGGTATATTTAGATCAAAATCTTAGAATGCTTTCAAGTTACGTAACACTTTACAAGTAAATTTAAGAAGGCCCAACAATAGCCCTCTTACAAAAATTACACCCCTTTTTCCTTCAGCGGAGACTCGAAAGAAATAGGACAGTCTAGATACTCAAAATGCTTACTACGCTGCTATGTCTTAAAAAAAAAAAAGATCTTCAATAATACTGTGCTCACTAGAAGCATTCAGAGAAACTTTGTTTTCACCTAGTTTTATTGTACAACCCTATTTAAAAAAACCTCACCACATGAATCTAGACTGACACATATCAATATTTCACACTGACTAATAAAAGGTTGACATATAAAGAATAAATATTGTGTGTGCTAGAACCAGCCTCTACTTTAGACACACCTGAGTTCACATCTTTTAAATATGACATGTCAGCACTGTGTATCCTTACAAAATCAGACAGACCACACACCTGTCATTGACTTAACTGGGCAAGAGACATGACTGGTGTTCAGAACTTCAGCCAGAAATGCAATTATCTGGTAGGAAAAAAATTACACTCAAAGAATGAAGTTTAGCAGAGATATTTTGCCATTATTGGTCTGTCTCTTATAAAGAGGCCATTTTATTAGTTTGAAGTGATAAAGCAAGTTTAAATATATTTAAGAAAACAACTTGAATACCAAAAAAGTGATTTATTATAGTATAATTTTATGCTTTTAGTTTTTTGGTGTTATTATTAATCCACCACAGATAGCAAATGATGGTATCATGAATTAGCAAGAATTTACCATTTTTAGTGCTACCTGCTGCACTGTGTGAAGATTTATATTGTACAGTTTTACTCTAGGATCATTTCTAGGGTATGACACCTAAACCTTGACAATGCTACATCAATCCTCTGAGTGTATATGGCACAAGTATAATGCATTCTCTTGAGACTGATTTACCATAAAAGGCTATTTGATAGAGTTTTCTCCATAATAAAAACCTCTCCAATCATCGCTTTCTCATACTTTACCTACCAGCTATACCCATACTTTAGAGACTATGTTTGCTTTTTTTTTTTGTTTATTTCCCCTTTCACAAATTGTAATTCATCCATTTCACATAGTAAGTAGAGCATTATATGCCCAGTTGCCCTGCACGTGTCCTCCTTTTCCATCCGAAAATTTTGCTGGGACAGTGTTTGAGGACTTTTGGCTTTTAGTGAGCACCTGGACAGAACAACGGATAGGTTTCAGTAAGTCCATAAATCCCAGCGATGCCTCCACAGAAGTATATAATTGGTGCTCTTCCGCATGCTCGGTATGTTAACTGCTTTCCAGAAGCATTAGCTGACCTATGTGCTACATAGAGTGGATATATATTTTTTTTTTTTTTCTGAGAAATTCCAGACAAAAAGCAGAAACTCTTAATAAGTGTAAGGCTTGGTCTACTCCTGGCTGCTCAGATGTGACACAACTCTGATCTGTGCCTGTAATTGTTCAAGAATATTACTTTGTAATAACAAGGTTGCTTCCTGGTTAATTTAACTTAATACAATTTGAAAACAGATTAAACTAAACTGGATAAGATATTCGTTATGGAGTACGAACACTCATAGCAAAACTATTGAAGAATATAACTATATAACTACAACTACTTAAAAACTGCATTTTACCATTTCCTAGATAAATTTTGTATAGCAGAGCACTACAGTAAACAAATGTTTTAAGTGTGAAGAGGTTCCCATCTCAGTCTGTAAGAGACTCAAATTCTGATTAAATGTCTCTTAGTAGTTCATTTCAAATCAACCCAACTATTTATTCTAGTCAAACTTCTCAGAGGAGAGAGATTAACTTATCTCATTCGCTCCCAGCATCGCACATAGCCTTCGATCTCATATGTTGTAATGAGTTAAGAAAATTAAATTACAAAAACAAGAAGTCAGGAGGACACGTTATCACCTGCCCCAAAGAAGTGTTAATGCGGCTGTATTAATATTGGTAAAGCACTTTGGATTCCCAGATAAAAGCAGCTATATACAGGAAATATTACTGCTAATGAATTTTACGAACACGCGGTTCTTTCTCAACGCCCTGCTCTGGCTCTAATAGCGCTTGCTCTTGGCTATCAGTCAGTCAGCCCCAATACCTCAGAAACTCTTTGGGGTTCCTTGAAGTAAAATAAGATACAAAAAGATATTGAAACAAAACAGAACATGGGGACAGGGTGGAAATCAACAGAAAAGATTGGGAAAGGCGTGAGATTGCTCTTGGAACTTCTGGCAAGAGAAAAACAAAGGGAGAGTGCTGGCATCAGAAGGAGAACATGAGGAACAAACAACTCAGCTATTGGTATGAGGGGAAACAAAGGTCCAGAGAACTCCCAGAGTGCTAAGGGAGAAAAAAGTAAGAAAAAAAGGTTAAAGAAAAAAGATCTGGCACGAGGAAAGATGGTTCAACAGGTTTGAAAAACGAGCAAACTGTCAGGTGTGGACAGAAATATGCATAGAACTGCCTGTATAATGAGCTTGGCCTACTGTGAAACCACCACAGCCCTAAGCATATACACACACAACAGACAACTCCTCCCTAGAGTAAGACCTCAGTGTTTTGGGTTTTTTTTAAAGCCTGTCAAAAATTACATTATATATCCTTTTGCAGTATTTTCTTCTGCAACATAAACACATGAATACAAAAAAACTAGTTAGCAACCTGTTCCAGTAGTGAGAGAGCGAAGAAATACGCTAGCAAGAGATCTTCTGCTGGTTTTGAGTTCTAAATTACAAAATACCATTGTTACAGCAGGAAAAATCTCCCCACACTCTTATAGCTTCTTCCTATGTGAGAAAAACCAACAACGGCTAGACAGATGACATGCACTTCAGAGCCTAGAAGACGTCCAGTCATCTTTCTTTAATTCTGGAAGAGTCCATTAGTATTTCTTTGTATTTGCTTTTTAACTTCTGGGTATGATTCATACAACATTAAAACATCACGCCTTCAGAGCCAACATTAGGATCCCAAAACACTAGGAGAAAAGCACACAAACAGTGGGAGAAAAAGGGAGCAAATTTCTAATGCAAAGATCTGGAAACCCAACTGATAGCCCTGATTCTACAAGCACACCCATGGGGTTCAGACTCCTTCCTTCTTTCACAGGGTAACAGCAGCAGGATCAAAGTCAAAGACTACTAAAGAGAGAAGCTCTTTCTTTGTATTCAGATTCAAAACAGAACAGCAAACATCAGAGAAGATAAAAAGAAAACATCCCAAATAAAAAAGGCAGGGCTGGGTTACTCCCTCAAACTCCTGTGGCTTTAGGCATGTAACTTGCCAAAGAACATTTTGAAAACACAAAAAGATGTGTTTCACTTAATTCCCAAATAGTGGTCGAGACAAACTAAGTCTTAAAAGTTCAAGTATTCCCAGCATCAATAAGAGTTAGGATGGAATCACCTCAACTTCAGCCTGCTAATGTATGTATACCAGGGACAACACTGTGCCACACAAATGTAAGACTAGCTTGTTTTGAATGACTAAACCACGATTTCTGTACACTCAGAGCAGAGTGGAATTGTTATCTCATGATCCTCAGCTTGATAGACTGTGTCTTATTTACATTACAAACTTAGCAAGTCACTACCGCTCAGAATGAATCCTGACACAACACGCATACAGGAGTCTGTGCTCACGCACTGCTGAGCTGCCTCTTCTGGGGCAAAGATTACACACAACAGCTGCTCCTCAGCGGACTCTGCTCAGCTACAGCCACGCATCCTAACAGAACTTTCAGGAGAGCTCCTCCAGCTTCGACACAAACCAGGCATCCTAAGCCGCTATATTACAAACAGACATCCCATTGAATTGACAGGGTATATAGTCACTGTCTTCCCCAGCCCAGCCAAAACCAGCTCTCAAAAACACATGAAAAAGACAGTATGAAGTCTCTCTTAAGAGAGGCTGTTCCGTTATGTATTTCTGCTATTAAAGAAACCAAACTGAAAAACAAGGCACCATAAGGCAAAGGTATTTTTTAACCTGACAATGCAATATGGTTTTATGTCACACTTGCAGTCCAAGTTGTGTTTATACTACTCATTTGTTTTTGCTAAATATCATATATTGGAAAAGTATGTTTAAGACCAAAAGGCATTCCTTACTTCTCCCACCATAGAATGTAATTTGTAAGATGCATTCATAAATTCAGAATGCTTTTTAAGGTCTAATCTGGAAGTAAAAGCCAGCATTGTATACATTAACCATCTAATATTATCTGCGCAAAGGTGACTTGTCTGAGACCAGCAAATAAAGCTAAAGGTAAAAAAACTGCTCCCTTCAGGATGCATCCTGTTGTTAAAATGTCATTGTTTGTGTAATAAAGTACTTCATGTCTTTAACTTTTGGTGTAAATATTGTAAATGATATTTCTTTTTCTGATAATTAAACTTAGTGTGCAAAAGAGTGACAACTAGTTATAAAATCTCATTTACACTTACCATCCATACTGCTTTTAGAATGAATGATAATGCTTTTAACTATCTTCAGCTAAGAAATACCATTTATAATAGAAAACAGTTTTATACCTGGACATTTTAATGAATCACTGAAATCGCTATTTGGAAGTGTACTGACAGAAATAATCCCACTGAAGTCCAGGAGCTCTGCTCTTCCAAGTACACAGTAACATGAGTACAGGCTGCATAATTAGGTCCTCTGCAATCCTTCCCAATGTTACCTAGAGGCTAAAGCATAGCATTTCCCCATCAGGATCTCCGTAGTCACTTCTTCGGGCATTAAACAAGCCGGGTCCAGCTCTATTTGCAGGAGCTGTCTATGGTAAGCTTGTTCATGACCTGTAGCCAGTCAGCTTACAATCAGCTACTGATTTGTCATTATGCAACTCTAATTTATTCTCTGGCACATCCTTAACTTTTTGCCTCTGTCCATCTGCCACCACTTTGGTAGGACTCCGACTCTTTACCCTCTGACATATGCCTAGCTGGTGCAATTACCATTTAGAAGAGCAAGTACTGAATATTTATTTTCTGACAACTATTCTATAATGTTTCTATTTCAAACGAATTTTGCCACATACATGTCATACAGCATACAATATGCCTGTTATATGATCTGCAATACTCTTTACATGCAACTCTTAGATAATTATGAAAGGTTTACTGTAATTGGAATGGGAAAACATGAATCGCTGCCTTAAGACAAGCACATGAAATGCACTGCCATACAATGACTTTTCTCAGAACTCTATTAGAAAGTGCTATGACATAATTGCATTTTGTAATGTCCCATTTTTAAGCATCATCTCATACAACTCTTAAAATGTGCTAATTGGAAATCCTCACTATGTACAGAACACTGCTTTCAAAATGACAACTGTTCCTCTTTTATCAGAGTACTCAATAGCAGGAAAAAAAAAATCATTTCCAAATTTCAAAGCATTTTGATCTGGTTCTGTCAAAATGCTATGTGTTCTTGGTTGGTAATCTCTCTTCAGTCAAAATATGACTATTTTTGTTCAGGGCGGTGGCTTTCTGAATATGATCATCTCCAAAAGCTAGAAAAATAGAAATACCAAAAGAAAAAAAAAAAATTAAAAAAATTACTATTGCCACTTTGCTGTATTACCTGCCAGGAACCTTAGGGTGAACTTCTGCAAAACATTTCAATTTACATTTAGAATATTTTAAAAAACATCTACTCCCAAAGAGACAGACTATGGTTTATTTCATTAAATATCTATCTATTAAGCACTAGGACTTCTTTTAGGTAGAAGAAAGGGGTATCCACTAATTAGCAATTAGCTATTAATTTTTGGTTAATAAAGGGCTGCTGTTTCCTACCTTGTCTCTCCTGAAAAAATACTAGTACCTCCCAGACTTCTTCCACAATAGACAGCTATGTCATATAAAGAGTATTTTGGACACATTTCCCTATCACAAGTCACAGACTAATCAAGGTTGTAAGGGACGTCTGGAGGTCACCTAGTAAAAATCCCACACGAAGCGGAGCCAAACTCAATGTTAATCAGGTTTCTGACACCTCCCACCACTGTCTACAATATTACTTGAAAAGAGAAGTTAATATGTGGAATTAATCAGTCATTATTAGGTGTTCTGTTGGCAGCTTCTACTTCAATTTCTGCTTGGTACACTACCAGTGCCTAACAGTAAAGGCAAGCAGACTGGCAGATCCTCCTCATTTCCTACTGTTATTACAGACATCTAGACTCCTTTTTGCAGCGAAAGCACCAGACATCTGTAGAAGCAGTAGGTAGCAAAGTGATAGAGCCAGGATTGTGCAAGTTGCCAGATGCATATGGACAACAAGTTGTCTGCAGCCCAAAGCGTAGGAATCAGCAGTATAAGAATCCCGCTCACTTTAATCAAGGAAAACATTAAAAGAAAGACTTAAAGCTAAAGTAGCTAACAGTTTTGCTCATAACAAAACAGCAGATTGCTGACACAACAGGGTCTCTCTTAAGTATGCCGAATTGTCTCAAATGGAGCAGAAGACTGGCTAGTAGGTTGCTACATTCAACGCCATGTAAAAGGTGCTACTCTGTACATCTAAATGTGCCAGGATGTTTGCCCTGATGACAAGCCAAACCCACCACTGAGTTACTGCTGTTAGGCTAGCCCAGACATTATACAAAGAAAATTTATAAAATCCTGGCCAACCCACTGGTCGTCCCCATACTCAGAAGCATACAGCCCTCAACAAAGTTGCAGTGAAATCACATACGGTAGTAGATATCCCAGCTGTAACCATAATTGTTTACATGCGTGAATCTATACAACAATATCAAAGTTGTGACTCTGACTTGACTGACCATAGGTACTGCTGAGGAAATCAAACATTTGCAGTCATTTCGGGGTGCTGCCAGTTGCCACCACCACCACAAAATTTATTTCTCTCACTCTGGCCAAAACAGTAATTCTCAGCAATACAAAAATTAAAGTCTGGGTTTGTGTGCACTACCCATCACCACCCATCCCAAAGTAGGTGCCAAAAGGGGCAAGAATTATTCTTCCTTTCCAGATGAGCACAAATGGGACCTACCATTACAAATTTACATTAAAAGGTACACATTCTCACTACTGGGATAAACAGAAGGCCCTCAGAGGGATCAAGTATACCTATTAAGAAAATCACCTAGACTTAAATATAAACCCTTGCAACATAATATGGTTCCAGAGGTCTTTCACAAGGGATATTTTAGATGCCACAATTTAAGAGAACAGCTCTCCAAGAGTCCTCAGCATCTACAGGACAAGTGCCAGCAATCCCTTGCTACTACTGTGGAAGGAATGATGAAACTGGATGATCAATGTGCCATTGCATAATTTAAATGATGTGGAAAAATGATGAAAGGATGGACACAGGATTAGCTTTTATGATATCATTTCTCACTTTCCCACTCCCCAGTTGCCCAGTGTCTTGCCACAGGTTAGTCTTCTCTGTTGCAACAATTCAAGGTTTTTTTTGTGAAATCACAATCTAAAACTGGATCAGTAAAACAATCTGGGTTAAAAAAAAAAAGTATATATTGAGAGAGAAAGGATTTTTAGTGTACAGATCCTACACATCATAACTGCAATAAGGACAGGAGATGGGATCAGACATGGGAAAAAAAGACGACAAAAGGGGTGGAAAAAGATGACAGAAGGAAGGGGAAGAAAAAGATGTAGAGGTGTCGGGGTTTAAGCCATGACTAACTTCATGGGTTGAATTGTGACTGTAATGTAAATAACCTCAACCAATGAAATCTTATCCTCCATTTAGTATCTGCTGATTTCAAGTGAAACCACTTGTGAAATTAGGTACTACCAAATACCAAGGTATTAAAATCCAACCCTAATAATAATGCATTTTGGAAAATTTCAAGAGGGAAAGATCTCTCTGAAAAATCTGAATTAACTGATTCTGAAAAAGGAATTAACAAAATCCTGTTAATTCATTGGCACACTTGGACAACTAAAATCCTATATTTAATATATTAGAGAATTTTATCTTTATCTTTTATCTTCCAATATGATTCCCTTGTGCCAAAAATACAATCTTGAATTTGCTATAGTTTTAAAAATGTGAATGTTTTTTAAATATAGAAAAAGTAGGCTTTGCCTCTCCATAAAAGAGCATGCCTTCATTAAATGAATAATTTAAACCCCTCAAGTCATCATATATTCCATTAATCTTTCTGTTCAATACACATATTAGCAACGAGACATTGTTGTGAAATCTTCAGTAGAGGTCCAATTCAAACAAACAAACATGTTTTTATACTTATTTTTAAGAAACATTGCCTGGATGAAATAGAAGAGTCTTTAAAATTAACCAGCAGGTTGTAAAAACTGCATTTACCATATTGTGAGCCTGTTTGGAACCATCACAAATACAGGTATATTAGATTTTTCATGTATAGCAGATCAAAGCGCATTACATTAGTTCAAAGACACTGCATTATTCCTCTTCCCGTCTACAGTATACTATATGAATTCTTGTCATTATATCAATTTAATCCACTGCCATTTTTTAGGCTACGGTTTGTCTAACCGAATGAAGAGCAGAATAGTTGGCATTTAATGTGACTGCATCGCTTTTTCCAACCCGCCTACTTTAAAGAAAAAGTTTGTTGAGTGCACACAATTCACTTTACAGATCATTTGAAATGCATAAACAATTCCAAATGCAGAAATAACAAAAACAATAATTTGTCATTTTGAAATGCTGAAATGCTTGGAGGAAGATTTGAATACAGTACACTCTTTTGTTTGTAAGCATGGTGATTTGCCAAGCTACACCTCACACTGCACTAACCCTAGGGCATTCCAGTCACAAACACACTTTGATCTGCTGTGCTTTTGGATTCTCTCTCGGAGGGCTCTACCTTTCTTGACAATCCCAGAGGGAAAATGCAGCCTTGCATTCTTTCCCATGTACCACTCCAAAATGAACACTCCATATGCTTGCTGCTAGTTCAGCCTTGCACTGTTTTTCCACAAGCTTGTTTGTATAATAACGACAGCTGCAGGATTCTTCAGCTTGAAGTTGTGAATTGGATTTAAAAAAAAAAAAAACAAAACACCTACAGAGATTACATGACAAATGAGAACTATAGAAACAATATTACTTCTGTGTGGTCTTAATACACACACTGAGAAGTGAAAAAAAAAAAAAGCCACAATTTTGTATTAGTGTATCTGGGCATCCTATTTTAAAGGGGAATAAATATAATTAATATTTACTTTGTGATACTAACAGTCAAGAACCAGATGTCAACGGGTAAGAAAGTCAAAAGCCAGTGGATAATAACTGTAGAATTAAATCTGTTTCAACTCATCGGTACTCAGATCTGCTGAGGAAGAATATTGCAAAGGAGTCAACAGTGATAAGAATCTATTACAGAATACATCTGTATGTGTTAACAAAAATGATAGTTGTAGCAATGTAAGGCATTTTTGGTGTAAATACCTATTTTAATCTGGTTAAAAATACATTGACAACACACGGAATCAAGCAGCAGCTTGATCTGGCACTATATAGTTTAGCATGAATTCACACACTTGAGGGAAAAAGAAAAGAAAAAAAGGGGGGGGAACAGTAGCCCTTAGGTCATTTGTCCATACTGTTCTTCAGAGTTTATAATTGGATGTCCTTATCTTTGTCTTCTTAACAACTTTAGACAGAGTATTTCCAGAGCATTCTGTTTGCATATTTCACTCAAGTCTTCTTACTACGATAATAAAAGTAAAATTTGAGCGGACTGAACAGCATACATTAAAGCAATGCTATTTTAAGCTTCCCCCTCTACCATTTACTCACCTATTACTTCATGATAGTGAGTAACAGTACTACTGCAAAGTGGGGGAAAGGCAGCATTGGAGTTCATCTCTGGGTAGTTCCAGAGATGTCCAGAGATTTCTTGGTCCAGTCACACACCAGCCTTCAAATTCCTTCTTCCGCAGTGAATACTAGCGGAACACACAACAGCGACAAGGGAAGAAGTACCAAATATGTTAATTTTCGTGTTGACTGGGAAAGCCTTGAATGAGATGCTTCATGGTGCCCTAAGTACACAAGAAATTCCTTAGAAAAGACTAAAAAAAAATACAATCAACACAACTTTTTATGGAGTTGACAATTTGGCTGTTGTCACAAAGTCTCTTACTGCTTCAAGCCAACAATCAATAAATAAAATATCATGCAAATGAAGCTTTGTTATAGACACTTCACAAAATTCTTCCATCTGCCAAGATACCTTTAGAAAAACCCAACAAACCAACCAACTAAACAAAAAAAAAATCCCCAACAACTAGATAAATTCCAAGGCAGGGCATAATGTTGAGTCATATTATTTGGTACCATTTCTGAAAAAAAAATCTCTGTTCTTAAGATTTCAATGTATTGATTCACTGCACACATATTTGAATACAAATATATCTAGATTATATGCAATCCTGTACATATGCAAAAGGAGCATCTTTCCATATATGGTTCTTCTTATTCTCTCTCTAAAGATATTAACACATCAGAGCAAATCATAACATCATATTCATATTAAATAAAAATAGCATTTATGAACATTAATGACCAACAAGTAGATGCAGATAAAATGCTAGCAGTTTCACTTTCCAAAATCTAAGAGCAGCCACTTTGCTTCCTTGTCTCAGTGTGCAAGCTACATAATTAGATTCTTTATTTAAAAGTGATCATGTAAAATGTACCAATACTCCCATCTATAATAGCACTAGCAACATAACTTTACTAATGTAGACATAAATTAATATGCTTAGTTTTTAATACTAACTAATGGAAGAGATGGAAAGCAGAAAAAAAGAAAAAACCCACCTCTCCAACATACCAGGAAGAAAAATCGAACACTTGAAAATTGAAAAATGCAAGATGCCAAAAGAGATTCTTCAATGTCTCTGCCATTTACTGTAGAGATCTTTTCTCATTTGCTGATGTCTTTGGCAGACCTGGTTTTGTCACCAGTCACTCTGTACTTTGTTTAATTATGCAGTACACCAACAGAAATTTTCTTTCTGATTGCATAAATTACAGTGCTTTGACACCAATCTCAATAGGGGCTGCTAGAACAATACAGTGAGAGCTATTGACTCCATCTCTCAAGTCCACAAGGTGTATCATTTAGCCAAGAGTGATAATTAGATACAGAACATACTGAAAACTGTCAATAGGCATGTCAATAGGAGGACTCTTAGCATCTAGCATCCAGTGAATCAATGGTGTTTTTCAGCTATAAAAATCAAGAAAATGATAGCTTTCAAATGAATGGTGGAAAGGAAACATGAGGCTCCTTAGGGAGGAATAAAACAGCTCAATTTTCCCTCACTGAGTGGCTCTCCAACTGCCTCACTCAATGGAAAAGGTCACAGAACATTACAGCAAAATATCTCTGAAACAAGATGTACAACAACGCTGGGACATGACATGAAGTACAAGCACACTACAAAGGCCCGTATATCTCTGACCTGACAGAATTAAAGCATGGGTCAGCAGATGCCAGACAAGACAGGAACTGTAAGACAATGATTGATCTGTGTAGAAGAAAATATGACTGCCTGTCCATATCAAATATGTATGTATGCATGAACATGATTATATGTACAGTATGCTCCCTCCCCTCACAACAGTTTTTAAAGCCATAGTCTTGCTTTTTTTTTTTTTAATGTATATAATTTTTAGCTGAAGTCCAAGGAAGACATAAAGCTCATCTTTTTTGATACATAACTTTTTGTTGACACATTTCTACCAAAAGTTGTACCAGAATTAAATTGATCCTGGAATACCACTTGCATGTATCTTTTTAAGCAAAAAGAGACAATGTAAAGTCATGGCTAAGTACAGCTTGGAATAATGAAGGAGTGGTGGTAGGAAGCCATTTCCGATTTACTCTGAACTCTTTCAACCAAATGTTTTAATTGGCATAGAGACACAAAGGATTCCAATGGCAAATAACACAAAGCCTGCTCCGAGAACCAGCACATCTTCTACAAAGCCTGGTTCCCAACTGCACAAAGCCTGGTTCCCAACTGCAGCTGTGAAGTGATCACAGCCTCTGTACCAGGCTTAGCTGAAATGCTTAGAAATGAAACGGTAAACAAGAACAAACTACAGCTCTGACAGGACTGGGGAGGGGAATTGGAACAAAACCAACCCAGCAAAGAGTTTCAAAGTTGTGACAAATTGTTGTATTTTCCTTTGGACCCTAAAGGAAATTGTATTTTAAAAGGTAGGTGCTTAGTAGTTGCAAAGCAACTTTATACAATACCTATCTTTGGACATCCAATGCATTGTTTATTCCAGGAAATCTTGCTATGAAAATACAAGTGTCCTCTGAGAAGCAACTGCTAAGTGGCCTTGTGGCATTCCACGCTTCTCAACTCTTCGCTAATTACCAGATAAGTTTCTTGGGCAGTTGGCAGCCATGCAAAGTGATCCCCGGATCTGAAAGTCAAACTCAATTCTTTTCTGTTCCCACATCAGCTGAAGAGTAAAACCACTCATAATTTAGCTTAGACTCTAACTCATGCTCTTGTGCATTTCTGAGCTCCAAATAACTACAAGGAGTTGAAAGCAGCCACATCATCTCCCCACTAAAGCCATAAGAGGGGCACGTTCATGACGCAAAGAGGAAGTGGATCTGTTGAATAAGAAGCTGCCATCTTTACATTCACTTTTGCATAAGTGGTCTTTAAATATCAGTGTGTTTCTTTCAGTATCTTAACCAGAAGTATACAAAATATGAAGCCACAAGTAATATAAATCTTCACTCTTGTTGACAGAACCAACATAAAGTAGGTTTTCTCCTGCCTTTCTTTATTTGGAAGTTCTAGCACTGAATAAAAGATTAACTTTTTTTTCTTTTTTCCCCTCTCAACAAATTGCTATGTGAGAAATTTGAGTTCAATGTCAGATGAAGTGTTTCATCCTGGAGGTGCTAGCAGGGGAGAGAATACCACCAACGGTAGCAATAGCACTTCACAGCCAGGAAAAAAAGTTAGAATTGCTCTTTTACACAATCAGAATTCAAGAGCTCCTGTCATAGACAAAATGTAACTACCCCTCATCTGTTGAAAATACAACTTTAAAGCATAAGCCCTTTGAATGGTTTCGATTACTTCATTCTAGCAAGCTAACAAGCCTTCCTTATAACATTGGACTAGCCAACACAACTACCCTAGGAATCAAAAAAGGGCAACTGAGCATTGATGCTTCAAATAGAATGTAAACTCAGGGATATATCTATTATTAAGTATAAAAGGACAAGGTTTCTCCTTAATGTAGATAATTTATAAACTCTCCCCTCATACACTTTCACAAACCTTGACCAAGACTTAAAAGTCATTTTTGTAACACACAGCTACACACCTTACAGAAATGCAGCTAAGAAATCCCTTTTCTTTTACTCTTTTTTTTTTTGGTGTTTTTTTGTTGGGTTTTTTTTTTTGGCAAGGGGGTGGGTTTTGGGTTTGTTTAGGGTTTTGTTGTTGTCAGTTTAGTTTTGGTTGGTTTTTTGGTTTGGTTTTTTTTTTTTTTTTTTTTAAATTTGTACAGTGCCTTCTAAAAACACTAACAGACTAGAAGGATGAGCTGGCAATCCTACATATTCTATCACTGCAGATATGAGTGATCTTGGGTAAGAAATGTTCCAAGAAGGGAGAGAAAATTCAAATCCAAAACAATTAAAAAAAGAATCACAACTCTATCATGTAGGAAGAGCCATCCGTGTTTTTTAAACATTCTCCCAGAACAGTGCATGTCATGTAATCCATTTTCATGGATTTTAAAACCACAGAATTTTTTTTCTTTCTAAATGGTTACATCTACAATTGTCCAAGTAGTCCTCTTAAGATTATCAACACAGACGTTTTTAAACAAAACACGTTTAATTGCCAAGGTTGTGGAAAAGCAGTAACCAACGCTTCATACATTAGAAAATGAGCAAAGTTGTAGATCAAAGGATTTGAAAGACCACCTGCTGCAGAAGCTAGATCATCAGCAAGGCACGAAAAGCTACCAGAACTTAAGGAATAGTTACAGGGATGTAGTATTTTTGTTGGTAAATGTACTTACTAGTTTCTTCCTCTTCTCCAAACTTTTATTCCTACTCTCACACCTCACTTTACCTTCTCCTATATCTTTTTTGCAGAACTGTGTGATAAACTCAAATAGTGAAGTGACCTAGGTTTTACAAAGCCTTTTGTTGTTAAGCTATAGCATTACTTTAAATTGGAGAAAATTCAGCATTTTACAGTGGTAGGCCCATGGCTCAGAAGACAACACAGCCTCTTCCTCCTTGCCCTCCAAAAATAAAATTGAATGAAACAAAACCAACTTTGTAGCTTGGGGTCTATTATCTAGAGGTAACCTATTTTCCTCAAAATAGCCCTCAGAGAAAATTCCCCCATTGCTGAGATTAACTAGAGTCCAGTACCAAACCTTAGTAAAACAAGCCTATGAAACCATTGTTACTACTGTTCCTGTTACTTTTTGTTCCTCGTACTTTTTTATGTCAGTAGTAATCAAAATTAAAGACATGGTATAAACAAGTGACTCAGCATTTTAAGCCATCCTCAACTCAAACAAAATAAATGTTCTTTAGTTTTATTTATTTGCCTCATAATTTTGTCTAAAAACTTACGTCATGTCTACACAAAATGGGGAAAACTGGATGTTCCTACGGTCTCCTCTCCTCTGTGAGAGAACTGCTGAAAGACACTTTATCAATGCAAAGGCATGTTTCATGACAGTTACCAAATAAAGCAACAGCAGTTTCCAAAATCAAAGAATGTTCCTTTGGGACAGCATTATTTGCATGTTCATAATGAATACTTAACTACACATCTGTGCAACCCTTTAGGTTTTTTGGTAGGAAGTGATCTTTCAAGAGGACTTTGCCAACTTCCAGCAAACACTCACTCAACCTTTGCTGGGCTGAATGAAAGCAAGCTTATCAGTTAGCTTTCAACCTCATTTTAAATAGTTTATAAAAAGCCAGGTGATGAATTACTCATTGAAGTGACTAGATTGTTAGGCCAGGAACTGCCTTAAAAATCAGAGGTCACTGCTGAACAGGAATTTTGATGAGGTGCTACAGTTTATTGCTTACAATTCGTCTGCTAAAAAAACTCGCTATTGCATGCACTACTAAATTTAAATAGCCATCAGGTTGACTTATTCTGAAAACTGTTCTCTATTTTTTCAATAAATATATAATTTTCAGTTAATAAAAGAACAATGATGATGATAACAGACATCCATACACACAGCAATATCTCCTGATATGGCACCTACAATCACTATGTTAAAAAGAAGATTCAGAGAAGGTATAGCGTAAGAAAATTCCCACTATATGTAATCTGTCACAACTCAGAGATCAATTACTTTTAATATTGGTTCAAAATATAAAAACATTGCTTTAAAGCGTACAATGATACCACGTACACCCCATACAATATATAACATGCCAAAATTTTGCCTTACTGTACAGACACCTACACACGTGCACATTCACATTCTAAACAAGCAAGAAATGGGAATGTAAAGATTCCAAGAAAGAATTATGCTGTGCTACACAAAATTATTATCAGTAAAGATACCAGCTGGTTTTCGTGCTAATGTGTAAAACACAATGCTATGAAGTAAAGACACAGGTAAGTTTGCAAATACAAACTACTAGATTTGCATAGTTACTATTCATTTTCTTTTGCATATGACACACCAAGCCAATCCGATTAGTTTATTTAGAATAAAATATTATTAATTATATCATGCTTATCAATTTTTATTCCAGCTAAAGTAACTAATTATGTGCTTTTATGAAAAGAAAATATACAAGTAGTTTGTTGTTCTTCAAAAGAAATCCTCACAAAAACAATTCTTTCCCTGATAATTTTCATATGCTTTTGATAAAGCAGTATGTGACATGGAACAGATAACTGTATGAGGAAATAAAACGTATTTCATATTCTTTTATAAAATAAAGGTATAGTAATAGAAACATTTATATGATGAAAGTATTAAAGATATTAGTATTAAAACTGAAAACCTTTACCAGACTGTTATGTTTCACATCAAGCAAAAGCAGTCTAAGGATTTACAGTTTTTATAGGCTGCAACAGTTTGTAACATTACAAACTTTTAAACACAGAGCAGAATATCTTCATTCCATGAAATTGACTATGGTCAGAAAATCTAACAATTATTGGTTGTTGTCAAGGATCCATTGAGGATCCCCAAGGGTCATGTCAAATTGGGCTGCCTACATCTGCTTTTCCCAGGTAAACTGAAAGGGGCAGGGGTGTCCTGGAAGGGACATCTTCAGAGGGAGAAGTAGCTCATTTCCTCTCTTAAGATGCACTTATCCATAATTCTAAATATATTTAAATTTGTAAATTTTTAACTACAGGACACATCATAAGAGCTAAAAATACAGGGATTTGCTACAAGATTTATTCAACTTCAGATGTAGCATATGCACATGGAGGAGCTGATCAAACCTCCCACAAAAAAGCCAATTTCCACACTTGGGAGGTGGAAAGGAAAACCACCACCACTACCACCAGAAGATATCCATAGTAAGTCAAAATTACCAAAACTAGTATGAAGGTCAGTCCAGAAAAGCCATTCACCCAGAAGAACCATTTAAGAGCAGGAGAAACAAAGCAGGCGGAGTAGGTATAGTCACTTCTCTTAGAAGATTAGGCACACACACACGGTTGAAGCGCTGCTTCTTCTGGTACATAGGAGTGAACAGCCATTGCAGTGAGAGGCACAGCAGACAAAAAATAACCCATTCAGATTGGATAAGGAGCAATATGAACAGAGTAGAGACGTTAAAAGATATTCTCCAAATACATAAGCAATAAAGCCATTCCAAGATTCTTCCTAAACTATTCTCATCTTCACTAATGACCGAAAGCAGTTTTAGTGCTGGCTTCTGTTGTCCTGTTCTTGCACACAGCTCTCAAAATTGTAAAGATGCATGAACATCTGAAAGTAGAACTTGTCTTATATGTATCATAGCAACTTGAAAGGCTCTACTACCAACACAGACTTCACCAGAGGAGGAGCCCAATGAGTAGTCCTACCTCTCCGTTCACACTGGCTACTGGTCTTATTCTTGCATGGCGCACCAGTTGCTGTGCAATGTTCTCCTCCCAATCACCCCCACCATCTCCATTCATTTTGAAACTTTTTTTCCTTTACGTTCTTTGCCTCTAAGAGATGGATTAATTTAGCAATCTCACTGCTTTAAAAGGCTAATGGCAATATACCCCCAAAGAATAACAGCAAGCCCGCTACAAAGGCAGGGCACATTGCACAAATCCCACCGACAAAACTGAAAGGAAAAGTTAAAGAAAGTAACAGAATGAAGGAAGGATATCTACCACCATCTTTCACTCTTTTTCAAATTAGGCAGAGACAGACTTGCAGGAGCAGGGCTGGAAGAAAGAAGCTGTGGAAAATCTCAGATTAATATCAAGAAGCCTTAAGTTTTAGATTTTTGTCATGGAGCTCTCTCTGTTGATTCTAGATAAAGACATGCAATGGAAGGTTCAACAAATAACTGATAACACAGAGGTGATAGGATTAAGAGCTTGAGCAAAACTTAGCAGCATACTGGCAACAGCTATTAGTTAAAAGGACAAACGCAGTAACTGATACAGTATAAAAAAAGTCTACGGAATTTAAGTACTTTGGCAATCTAGTAACTATCGCATTGTTTGCTGAAGATGAAATAAAATCTTAGGTAAAGTTTGGTATATCAAAAGTCCATTGTGAGCATGTAAACAAAGCTAAACCACAGAATAAGATTGCCGCTGCCGTCATTTGGATCAGCAGTTTAGACAACAGCAAGATCTGCAGCCAAACTGGATGCTTTTGACTTAGAACACCAAACACAGTATGAGGACAAAAAGGTTAGCACTTGAATAGGATCAACAAGACCAAGCTTTTGCCACATGTGCTAAGAAGGCCCAAAAGAAATACAATTTAATTAAGAACAACATGGAAAATTAGCTTCAAAAGTCCTTTTGCAACTACATACTTAGTTACTTACTATTCAGTGACTATCCAAACTATATTTTAAATACATCAGGCTGGGGGGGGGGGGAACACACACACACAAACAAAATCACAAACAAACAAAACCACCAAACAACTGTACCCCTATATAAATGAAGCAACATCGCAGACAGAATCGATTCTCTCCAGCCAAGCTCACACCAGCAAATACCATAATCACTTGCACCTATCCGTAGCAAGTGTGAAAATCAAGAATACAATGCCTCTCCGGTTAACCTGTGTCCACTACAAAGCATAGATCCCAAAACGAAGGCAGAAACTGAAAAAATTCCAGGTGCACAACAATGATTTGGCAAGTCTCAAAGAATATGCTTAATATAAATTTACAACTTCAAGCAATGCCTGTGCATGTACTTTATGATGCATGCACACCTGGTTTCATTACTGCTGTGCATTGTTTGGGCTATTTGGATACTTGAGAACACATTGCCAGGAATGAGGCAATTGTACATATCTACACTCCGTTCCTACCTAGCCAGATGTATATCTAGTTATCCAAGAACGCTAGCTGGGAATTACCTTTGAGAAATGTAAATGTTACAATTTAAATAGGTCAACAATGTCCTTTTAAACAATTTATTTGATATACCAGGTAGACAGGCAGTGCATGAAGACATACAAAGTACATTTTCAAACACTTTGATACCTAATCAATAAAATTAGGTTTTCAAATTGGGGGGGGGGGGGGAAAGGAGGGGATGAAGATGAACCTTTTTTTCTGTTGATTGTATTTTTCAGTCCTGCTGGCTCAAGTCCTGTACTACAGTGCTGGGGGGGGGGGATGCCAGCAGCAATTCACATAATCTAAATAAAGCTTTTACAAATAAAAATTAAAAAGCCGAAAACTGATCCATGAGCCTTGTAGATACAGATTTCTCTGAAACAGGTCTTTGCTCTGTGTGTGTGTGTGTATATATATATATTTCATTGACTAGATCCTCACGAGTTTCATTCAAGCTGATCATTATGGGCCTCTGGGGACAAGGTGGCAGTAGGGAGGTGTGCACCCAGGTGTTACTTCACAGATTTTTGAACATCCATTCCAAAAATAAAAACTAAAACAGGGAAAAAAAGCAACTAAGTGATGTTTTGAACTTTATCTGGAGTAGGCAACATTTCCTAGCCTCAAAAACAACAACTTCTCTTAGTGACCCTAAACTGATATTTATGAGAAGATTTCTAAAGCACAAAAAATAGCTAGGTGCATCTTTGAAAGTCTCCCTCACTCCACTGCTTTAATTCAAGCTAATAGTAGGGATAGAAGCTGAACTTCTGCTACTATCAATAGGAACGGCACGTGCTGGGCAACATCACAAGAGTCTAGTAATGTATGCCCCAGACACTTCTGAAAACAAAAGAAAACAAAAAAAGAAATTCACTACATAAAACGCTGTGAAATTAAAGCAGACAAACTGACAGAGAATGCACTTTACTGTGACAATAAAACCTCCAGTATATGAGATTTTCCAATACTTGGGGGAAATTACCTCTATTGTTATTTCTGAAGCAGATAACACAATTAAAATCTCAAGCTTATACTTCTAAACCACAGTCCTGATTTTTGTCGTTCAAATCAAAACCTTCTGCAAATCTATCTAAATGATACAGCTTCCTCCTAATTCCTTTACTAACAGTATTTCTCTTGCAGCTCATAAAATCTGTTACATGTTCAACTTTTGAATTTAATTTACATGGTAATTGCAATAACAATAATACTTCATCATTAGGATAATATAGGCTAATATCCTATGTAATTTTCACTTTTTAATAGAAACTCTAAGACTAAGGACACAGCTAAAATATTATATATTAATTTCAATATAGCTAATACCCCCCAAAATCCCACCAATTTACTTTTCACTGACAATGTTAAAAGAAAATGATTTATGCAGATCAATCACCTAAGCTCATCAAGTCATTCACTGACAGCCAGCCTTCATCATTGCTATTTAAAAGGCACTGCTGACAGAAAAGACCGACTCTTTGATTAAGGGCTCTGTCTGGCTAACCTTTTATTTGAAGAATGATTGCTGCTGAGTGACAAATACTTTCCCATTCATTTCAAGGAAAAGATATTGACATTCAAATTCTTGATGTCTACACTGAGCAGATGCCACTGTTGGCAAGTGGCTTGATAGCAACAGCAGGTACACTGCTGCTCTGGGGGGGTGAAAAACAGCACCACTGGCTCAAGTTAAAGGCTCTCAACAAGTGAAAGCTACAGATCTCTCAGCCAAATCCTCTCTCTTCAACAGTTATCATCAAAGAACATCTGTTTGTTGTTTCTCCCTACTCCTCTTCTTGAAAGTGTCCTAGCCTCACCTTGACCCTACTTTCAATTGTATTGGATGTTATTACTAAAAATAAAGAGAACTCAGCAGTGAAGTGACCCTTTGCTTGAGAAGGGCGTCCTCCCTTACACAACGTCCCCAAACACCAGTTGGGGAAATCCCAAAGCAAGGGCTGCTGCTTCCGTACTAATGTGATTTCTGTTGACAGTAATGTAAAATGGAAGTTGCATTTGCAGTATCACATACAAAATCAAAGCCAATGTGTTTGTTACTTTAAGCTGATCCTGCTGTCACTTTCTACTTTATTACTTTATAAAAAATAAAAAAGGAGGGAGAGAGGGAAAGTAGAGATGAAAGCTGGCCAAAAGAAGCCAGATAGTGTACAAAAAGTAGTGAATGCTCAGTTCCCTTGCTGATGAGAATCTACATTTATAAATGTAATAAACCCCCAATTGTTTCTTATTTTTCCAAATAAAAACGTTTAAGAATATTCAGAAATCAAGGTAAGTACACTATTGTCACAGCTCTCAATACTAATTGTTTTCAGAAATAAACCTCCCACACTGAAACATTTCACAGATCTCAATCAGATTCAGCGCACAGATGCATATCACTTAACAAATGCTTTTTGATGCTATTGATAAGAGTTTCCCAACTTATCTATTACAAGCAGCAATGTATACAGATATCGGACATAGCTAATAAAGTAATAGGAACAATCCTCCCTACCAGTGCAGCACTCCTCCCCAGAACTATTTGCTCAGGGTGGGGCACTGGGGATTAATATTTCGCTGTATAATATATCTTAATGTTTTCCGGATACTAAGTCTTAATTTACTCATTCTGTTTATCATTGTATTAGGCAGCCATATGAAGCAGTCCAAAAAAAAAAAAAAAAAAAAAAAAAGATAATTAACAACAACAAAGGCATCTCTCTCAAAGTTTTCTAATCAGGTAGCTAACCTCTATCACATCACTTCACAAAAACACACCATTCAGTTAGCAAGGCAGAAGAAGGATAGAGAACCAACATTACTGCTGGAGAAAAGAAGGGCTCAGAGTAGGTCTCCTTCCTTTTTCTACTGTCCAGATATGATTTGGTCCCCAGTGTCTTCCTGTTTCTGAAACCCACATTGGAGTATCAGTAACAACAGAAACAGAAGTCATGCCTACCAGGAGAGAAAACAAGGAAGCTTTGAAAATTCAGAGCGAATGACACTACAGAGGTAAGAGGACAGTCTCATTGTGCTTCTCCATACAACAGAAATGAAAGAAACAAGAGCAAGAACAGAAGAACCATCCCCTTCCGAAGATGCCTGGCAAAGGTGGGGATGGGTATTTATTTACAGCATATCGGTAATATCACCAAGATGATAATTATCATCTAACATTTCATTTTTAGTCACCAACTGATTCAGCAAATTTCATGGTTGTCAGATAAGTTCCTAAGAACAAAACCAGCATACTTAATTTCCAAAGGGTCTGTTAGCTGTTTTGTGATTTTTAAATATTTTGTTCTCACTATTAGGAACAATCTAACATTAACTACTAATAATCAATAGGGGGAAAAAATCTAACATTGACAGCTGTGGGTATCAATACAGTCTTCTGTATTGCTTTGTTTATTTCTGTTAAAAAAAATCACGACAAAGCTTAGTATTACTGAGGACATCCTCGTGAAGAGTCCTTCACACCACGTATCATCTTCAATACCCAAATACTGAATTTATGACAGTAAAAGGAGAGCATTGCTGAATTTGTCACAGCCATATCTCAAATTATTCATAAAATTACTGTGATAAACTTGCTCTCAAAAGCATGAAAATGAGATATTAAGATAAACATGAAACATACTCAGTCTGTAAGCAGCAGGAAATAAGTAAGGATGGGCCCCCAGGACTAAAAAAGAACACAAAAGGTACTAAAACATTAGTAAGAAGAAACCAGAAACTGGCTTATGGACAAACATAAGTCGTTGCACAAGAAAAAATCTGGCACTACAGATCAGAGAAATAAAGTGATACCATTCTTGAAGCTGGGTTGCACTATTTCCTTGATCACAATTAACACTTGATGCTCTAGGAAAAGCCCAAGTGCAAAGTGTTCTTATTTCCATAAAGATCTTAAGCTGATACAATCTTTCTGAAAAAAGTATGTTCCAGTATGGATAGTCAAGATGGTGATAGTATTTATTGGTTAGAATGCCTGGCCCATCTAAGTGAACACAAATATGCACTAAAAATATGGCTGAGCAGGACCTCAGTTATTACTGCAGTGAGTTTGCTAGTTACCTTTCAGAGAATACACTGAGGATCAGCCACCACCTCCCTTAATTATGACTTCATAGGTAAAAGGTAGGAAGAAAACAAAAATCTATTGCTTCCTGCCACATGAAAAGCTAAAAAAAAAAAAAAAAAAAAAGAGGGCCATGTAC
Source organism: Balearica regulorum gibbericeps (assembly GCF_011004875.1). Taxonomy (NCBI): domain Eukaryota; kingdom Metazoa; phylum Chordata; class Aves; order Gruiformes; family Gruidae; genus Balearica; species Balearica regulorum. The sequence continues at coordinate 25,143,094 of NC_046190.1, read as the reverse complement.
CGTAGTTTCTTAAACTTCACATGCAATCATCATTTATGAAAAAATTATGGTTTTGTTCTGTATCAAAAAATGCAGGCCTGTAAATCTGTGTTTCTTTACCATTATTTAATAAACCACTTGATTGTACTCTTTCTCTGGTATTTTTCCATTTTAAATAAAGATTAAACTGTGATAGAACTCTAAGGCTGTCACTGTAATGAAAAGAAAAAAGTGCTTTCAGGTTTTCATTGGCTTCCCTGCATGCTCTAGTAGTATTTTTTTTTTTTTTTCCTTAAGCATATTTGAATGAACTGTTTGAATATGTTTACTCTTTCATCTCTACAGCTTTGAAAACTTCACACTTTGTATCTGATCTACAACAAAGCAATAAGGACTGCTGAGGTTGACAGCATGGACATAATTAAAGACTACCATCAATAAACTGCCATGTTGAACAATACTGACTTATAATGCACTCCAAGATCAACCATTTACATTTAAAACTACTTCACTGAGAGGTCTAAAAAGGAGCAGCTTGGATTGTTTTCCTAAGAGATCCACAGAAAGATAAATGAACTTCTATACAACTCAGTAAGTAATGCTAAAAGATTCCTGCTCTTTAGCAAAAGATTTAAGTTTACATACTGGATACATATGTAAAAAATGTAAGCAATACTTTGTAGATGTCATCTCCACATAAAGATCAAGAGAAGAAAATCAAATCTATGTTTATTGTATTTACATAATCAGTACAGTGTCATCAGATGGATTGTTTGACACACACGTAATTCATAGACATGACACATGTACTTCCATACTGTATGCACATCATGCAACTAATCCAGACAATCTAGTTGATATCTGACAATTAAGACTCTTACACTTGGGTAATGTTATTATTGAAACTTTGATGAAAACTCTAGATTTTTCCAATACTCTCACAGCCTTAAATAATCTTTCTAACTTACATAACTTACCATAGCATCTTCCCCAAAAAGGGAATCAGTACAGAGTGAAATACTAACACACCGTGTCTTCTGTAACAGGAAAAAACAACAACAAACCCAAGCCTGAAAAGATAGAGGAAATGTAAAAGCTAAGCTAAATCTTAAATTTGCATTCTGGTTAAGTATATATATATTTTTTTTACAGTGATATAAATACCATGCACACAGACATACTGCTCAAAACCATAGAAAAAAGTATCCAAACGTGAATACTCTAAACAAAGCAGTGGGCTTCCCTTGTACCTTTCAGCATGAAGTAGATAAAAGTGGAGATTCTCTGCTCTGAAGAGTATCACAGACTCAAAGTAAAATTTGGAAGTCCAAAACTGAAGCCATTTAGAATTACTGCACACAAACAACGGGAGATAAAGTTTATACTGAAGTGAAGGTCACAGTAATGTGTCCTTAATGCTACTTTTAAGCAGTTAAGTTATGATGGCTCTATTCTTTTCTGACCACACATACGTTAACATCTGCTTCTTGGGAACAAACAGTAGAGAAGCAGCTTCACTTTGGAAATCAATTATAACAGCTCATACAAGCCATTAACTCACTGATGTCAGTTGTGCAAGCAGATACAAAATATTTTCAGGGATCATATTTTGTTCATTTTTATGCTATTGATTAATTCGGCGAGATATTGTTTTGTGTCTTAAACCTGCTCATCTTTTTTTTTGACCTCAGACATTCAAAAGCCACAGTTGATTTCAGGATGTCACATCACAAATATAGGTGGTGCTGCACCTGAACACTCTTTTGTTTGTTTTTAAAGTGGTACTTTGTAGCCTTTGTAGTTCAGATGCCTTTAAAGTACCACACCTGAAATCCAACTGTACCATTAAATACTGAGGATTTTGACTATTTCACTCAAGCAGCATAGTTCTTCAATAGAAATCAAGAGTCGTAGATGATGTTTAGAACATGGAATATTAGTAATGCTTCATACGACACAGAAAACATCTGCATGGAAACTCTGCAGTTGGTAAGAGCTTTCTTCAGGTCCAAAGAGACTTTAATGCAGAAAACTCCATGCTGCAGCCAAAAACAGGGTTTTCTTCCTCCAGCTTCCTTATTTGTCTCCACACATTCCTAATGGTCCCACTTTGTTGTTCCTGCACTGGTGCCAGTGTAGGCATAGTGTGGGCCATACCAACAGACTGAGAAGAAAACCAAGGGAAAGTATAGGAATAAACAGCCAGGGGAAAGGCAGGTGACCCTTTTTGGTGACAATGAAACACTGGTGCCAAATTAACACGTCAGCAAAAACGTCTTGAAAGACTGTTTGCCATTTTCTTTGTTACTGCTTTCAAGCAGAAAGAATCAAAGAAGAAGGGTAGACATTTATATGGCACTACTGTTCATCACTCCTTTATTATTCATTCTATAACATATTCCATTTTTCATCTTTTTAAACATATCCTGTGTACTGCAATTTGAAACATACAAAAGTATCATATTCAATCCTGACCTGACAGCTGTTTGAAAGGTAAATAACAGGTAAATAATCAAAGGTAAGGTAAATAAATCTAAATAATCTGGGATGTTTTGAATGAACATGCAGTGTAATAATGAAACTGCAGAAGGGCTGCAGTGTAGATCCCATTTTTGTGTCAGGGAATTGGGAGATGGTTGAATGTGGAGTTAAATAGAAGACTCCACTGATGATCTCAATGAGGACAGATCACACTCAGAAAAAGTCTTCTCTGCAGCGCAGCCTACAGTTATCACATAGAACCTTAGAATAGTTTGGGTTGGAAGGGACCTTTAAAGGTCATCTAGTCCAACCCCCCTGCAATGAGAGCAGGGACATCTTTAACTAGATTAGGTTGCTCAGAGCCTTGTTCAACTTGAGCGTCAACGTTTCCAGGGATAAAGTAAGGTACACTTAATCATTGTATAGAATTGTCTAGTATCAGGAAAAGCATCAACAGCCATCTCTCCACTTTGGCTAGGAAAAAAACAAAACCAAACCAAAAAGATGACCTAGCTTGGTCATCTTCTGTTGTGTTTGCCCTGCAAGAGATGAGGTCTGCCAGCAAAAGTCCAATGTAATTATGATACTGTTTCCATTCTCTTTTGAAGATTAACCCACAGATTAAAAAAAACTCTCAGCAATGTAGGCTCTTTTGGTTTTGATTTGGTTTTTTCCCTGCATTTTGCTTATCCTATTTATACCAAGTCAAGTAAATTTTAACATTTACTCTGGTTACAGGCTTATGAACAATTGAAAGTATTTCTTTGGAAGTAGCATTCTAGGAGATGTTTCTAGTCAAAAATCCCCAACTATCTGAACAAGAAAAATATTGCTGTTGAAACTAGAGGAATTTCCCAGTTTCACATGCATTCTCAGCCTTTTTCAGGATATACTATATGGAGTAACATAGTAAGTGATATTGAAAGACAGAAAATTAACAAGGAAATGAACTACCAACCAGCAGCAATTTATACATGAATTCTTGGTATCATTCTAAAACTCTAATTATCCTAAACTTTGGAGAAAGTATTTTGACACAGAAAGCTTGTAATAGATAAAAAAAATAGCATTAACCTCTCTCATACTTGTAATAATGCTAGGCCAAAATAGGAACATATATAAGCATATATAAGTATAGAGAAGAGAGATTTTTAACAAAACAGAATTACAGCTATCACAGCAGTTTGTGGATAAATTATTAGGTTTATTACTCCTAAAGTAGTTTGAATAGAAGTGTTCCAGCTGTTACATCTGATCACCAGCACACTGCCAATTTTCTCTGCCAGATAGTCCTTTTGTGCATTAGGGAACTTGTTGCAATTAAGGGATTTTCTCACTTCTTTATAATTCTGTGATTTACAATGTTGTCTGAAAAATTCAATTACATGGACCATATTTGGTTCCTTTTATTCGAAATTTGCTGCATACAGAATAGAGTGAAACAGCCAAATCCATTTCCAGCTAGAAACTCAGGTTAACATCTAATTGTACTTGCTGCATTAGTATATTGCTGCTAGTATGTCTGACAGCAAATACCTACAAGTAAACCTTACATCATATTTGTGGGAAGTCTTTTTAATAGGATGCTTTATGCTACAGTAATCGCTCACTACCTTCAGAAACATATGTAAAATTGAAGGCTATTCTACCAAAACAATATGGTTTTTCCCTTCAATTTCTAAAACAATATCTACAAGCCAGTAAACAGTAAATGTTCACCAGTGGAAAAGCACTAATCCTCCAGTATTCTAAAGCTTCTCATCAGTAAGATAAACCTACTCAATTGCAGAACTGTATCATCATTACATTTACTCAACTCCTTCCACTCTACAGTATCTCAAAATATATTACGTATTTCAAAAGGAATAGAAAAAAATTTATCTACTACTAGAAGGTGCAACACTAAGGCTATGCAATACATACACAGAGCCTATGTAATAGTATAGTAGCACACATAGGGAAGGAAATGGGATACTGAGGAAATTGACTGTACAGAAAGTGCTTAAGTAGGTATGATTTATGTATTTGCTCAAAATATTTAATCAAAACATGTATGGGGTTTTCGGTAGCTTTTTAAAGAGTGACATATACTCAAATGATTACTCAGAATATCAGTTAAAGGCAGCACATGAAGAACAGCAGTCCTCCAATGCCTGTTGAAACAAATTTCTAAGAGAAGAGCTCACCTACCTAATCACGAGGGTGACTTCCTTCGGAAATACTAGCTTACCTTGTGGTATCCAACAAAATACCTCTATACTACACAAGGTGGTCTAGAAGGTAAATTTAGATCCAAACCTACAGCAACTCTGCTCAGAAGCCTGAGATTTAAAAACAAAAATCTAAATTTTAAGTATTATTGAACTTTGATTGATCCACAAGTAAGGAATTAAAGCAGGTGCTATTTCAAATAAGTCCACACTCTCAAATGGGAAGGAGATGAGAAAACTAACAAGAGAATAACTCCATAAACTCTGACACTTGGTTTCTCACCAGCAAGAAGCCCTCAGAAAAGCTAGCATGAGATGTTTTTATAAGCAGTTGTTTTGCCATTACGATAAACCAGACTGTTACTAACTCAAAACAGTGAAAACACATGACTAAAATAATGACCCCCTCATTAAGGGTTAACAACTTCTTAAATCTTTGGTCTATGACAAGACTTGCTGTCACTAAAGAAAATAAAAAGTTAACTGTAGTTGGTAGTGGTAGGCAAATCAGAGTCTGCAGAAAGAAATCAATGCTGAATAATCTGCTAAAAATAAAGCATCTTTCAAAAAACATAAGGAAAACATCATAGCCTCTTATACATTCAGAAAACATGATTGACAAATCCAGAACCTGAAGATTACATATTATTTATACCTGAGTCTCTGAAGATATCATACAATTAAGAATCAGAGCTCCCCATCCCATAGATTTCAGAGCACACACGGCTGAAGTGCTTTGCAGAAGGGTCAACAGAAATACCAGTCAATTGGAAAGCAACAAGGAGAATCTCAAATACAAGGTTACTAGTCAAGTACTGTTAACTATGAAAGTGTGCTGGCTGTCATTCGCTATGCTTCTGTACTGCAAGTTTGCTCACATGAAATCCTTGCTCTGAGCTGTTCAGCAACAGTTGTTCTAATTAACTTGCTTAACACATATCTGATATAGACTCTCCAACATACCAAGAAGTTGTGATAGATATTTGATTTTTTAACTTTTGGTACACTATGAGAAGGGAGGAAAGAGTAAAAAAAAGCATTAAAATATGGTGGTTTGTTTGTGGTTAGGGGTTTTTTTTGTTGGGGTCCCCCTCCCTTTAAAAGAAGCTGGAAATACATGCATTTACTTACAGAGACACAGACCATGTGTCTCATGCATGCTTCATTTTGTGGCTATTCTAAATTGTACATTGAATGAATACTTAATCTGTGATGTTTATTCCTTCCCTGCTGAGATAACTATAACAAACAATTAGAGGCTCACGTAAATCACTACTCTGGCACTGCAAAACATTTGACAGTCTCACCTGCTGCCAAATTGAGTTTTAGGAGTCTATCAGGAAATTTTAAGAAATTTCTTTTCATTTAGGACTAACACACAAAAATCGACTAAACTAAAAATGTTAATTGTGAAAACATACATTAAAATTTAACCAAGTAAACTCATGACATGTTTTGGGGGGTATCCCCACACAAGTGCAGACTTCTCTTAGCACTCCTTAAAGCTGTCCTCTTTCTTCATGCACACTGCTTTGGTCTTTATACATGCTAGATAATTTCTGTAATTCCTAGCACAATGAGACTACAGCTTTCTAAAGATAATATCACATTAATGACGAAAATCACAAGAAACCCAAGACCTACCCTCACAGTATCCCACATATTAGCGTTACATGAGATGCATGTACCACATTCTCTACACCAGGACTGCAAAAGGCATATTCTTCACCTACAGTCTGGCCATGTATTTTACTTGTCCATATTGCGCAGACAGGTTTCTCTCCAATTTGAGGTTAATTTTGTATTCATGAGTTATATTTAGAGTAGCTTACGTCAAAGTATGTGAGAAGCAACAGTGTCCCTTCCAAATACTGCTAAATGAGTTTGCAAAAGTTGATTCATCAGTCACATATCTACCACTTCCTTAGACCATAACCGATTAACGGCGAAGTAATACAATGCACAAGGAGCACAGGATCACCAAGAAAAAAGTTACCACAGCATAAATGAAACATAAGCAAATATCTCATTAGCAAGATCTACTTTGTATCTTATTGCCACATAACAAGGAAAGAGTTTTATAAAACAAACAGCACTCCTGGCAACTTGACAAAATAAGAGATGACAAGAAAGATGGGTGAAGCTGGATAAAGTCTAAACCCACCTTCTGTCGCACACCACCATGAAAAAGCACAGTGAAAATACCTGCCCCACCTCAAACCCCACCCCCCAAAGGAAGTGACATGATTTAAAAAAGAAAGGACAAAATTAAAAGGTTTTTTTACACAGAAGAGCTTTTTGTCAAGAATCAACTATCATGTGAAACTATGGGACCAGACCAGGACAAAAAGCTGACTCAGGGAACTGAAGGAAAACCATAACAGAATTCCAGTTTGCTAGAAGTCACTGTTCTGAGCCTAAAGAGCGTTTAAGAGATTGAAGCACATAACTCTGTATTGACTATATAATTTTGTCTAGAAAACACACCTCCAACATCGCTAATTAGGGAACAATCATTTTTACAGCAACATGCAAAGTTTGTTTGCTTGTTTCTATCTAACATCTACCTCTGACGAGCTAAACAATTGACTCAGAGCATCAACAACATCTGCAGTTTTGGGAAGACTGTGTTTAAGCTGTGGGAGAACAGAAAGGGTTGGCATTGGTCCCAGAGGTCAGTTGCTAGACCACAGAAGGTGCTGCAAAAGGTTGTCCATCTCAATGGCATTATGAGGCTCTAAACTCTTCTTAGCTTCCACCAACTGGGCGCAGGCAGGGAGACAGCAAAGCCTATAGGCACCCCAAGGAGCACTCAGTGCGGCACAGGGAGGGAAGGGGGTGAGCTCTGCCAGAGAGAACAGCATCCGCAGGCATTCACAGCACTCCCCGAACCGCGCTAAGGGGATAAATATCTGAAACGATGTGAATCACTTGAAACTGAAATGTGAGCTATGTATGAAAAGAATACTAATAGTTATGCAGAAATGACAAATTCGTCAATCAGAAATAGAAAAACAACACAGGAACATAGAAAAGTCATTAGGCAAAAGTGAAATATTCCAAAAATACTGCTTAATTGAAAGCTGAATGCAAATGAAAACCTGCATTTAAAAATCTGCATATGCAAGGTGTTAGCTTGTCAGTTTAATCCCACTCCCCCTTCCCTCCTCTGCAAAAATAGTCCAGTTGATTGACTAGGGCCTATGTAACATATAGGATCCGTAGTCAGGAAGAAGTTTACCATCAGTTTTAACAAAATCAGATTTTTAGCTATCAAGTCCTGATGACAAAGACACAGTTCTGATGGCCAGGTATTAAACACCAAAATGGCATCCTTTGTTGTAAAATAATAAAAATTAAAAAAAGTTTTCCAGCCATCTGTTTTTCCCATTTTCTTTTTTAGAATATATTAATAACAAAATAATCACACATCAATGGTCAGCCTTATATGAAGGCATGAGATTACTTTCTATCTTTCTCAGTATCAAAAACATTTTCCTCCTATTAGATATAACTACTTTTGGACATTTGTACATCGGGAAAGACCCATGAAGTATTTCTAGTAAGATTCAGTTAAATAAATTACCTGAAGGTCTGAAGCTAAAACAAAGCATCAGCCTGTTGCAGATGGTTGGCTTATTATTATTTTGGTTGACATTAGTAACGCTAACAACTAAAAACATTTAAACACGCAGGTAGCATTCTTTAACTTACAAATTACTTGCTTCAGAAAAGAAAAAAATACACCTGCTACAGCGTAAAGAAAAAGCTGACTATGCAATCAAAAGCCCAAAGGATCCAATTTCTTCATAAAGTACCTGATGGACATCGTGACAGTCTGATTACCTTCTACCACCAATTTTTGGAACATGTGAAAAATACTGTATGCCTCTTGCTGGTATGTGGTCCAAGATGACTCATAAATCTTCCTTTATCTCCTTCGTGGTGTTAGCAGAAAAGGATGAGTTGCTTTTTTCCATCTCATTCACATGTCTTTCTGTCTGTTACCCGTGCCCTTGAGCAAAGATTACTGATGCCCTGCCTTTGATATATGACACATCACATACAGCAGCTTTTCATCAAGTGAATTAACCTGAAAAAAATGCAAACCTACCTGCCAGTTGCTTCCCAACTTTCCACTATTCCTTTGTGTACCTCCTTCTAACATGCCACACACAAGGTATGCAAGAACAAGGTTACCAGACACAGAAAATTAAATTGCTATTTAATGGACACTGACATAATTTATTGAAATATACTACTAAATATTTACCTTCGTAACTGATTCTAATTGTATAATATCCTGTTAGTCATATTCATAGCCTGAAAAATGTATCTATTTAAAAATCAGAGAATGAACTATCTGCTCAGATCACCCCAAATTATTGCTCTGAGTCATGTATAATAACTGCGATTGGTGTAATGCATTACTGACACGGCTTTACAGACAATTCTGCCATGCTAATCAATACAGAATGATCAATCAGTATGCTGTATATTCTGGTGTTTTTCTTACGATTTAAAGCATATTTTTAATATTCCAAAAGCACTAATATCTTAAAATGTTAAATTCACAATGGTTGAACTGTTCACAAGAATGATTTTTAATATATGAAATTAGAACTCCATTGCACACTCTTGTTTTCCTTAGTTGGGTTCTTTTAAGAAAAAGAGACAATAAATGTATCTGTGAGGTGCTCTCTTTTCTGCATATACCTTCAATTTTACATTTTAAAGATGCCAATTAGATAACCACTATGCTGCTAATTAGCAAGATTCACACACTAACCTCTTGGAGACTTTTTTTCTGCTTGGGAATTTTTTCCACGGTAGATTATTAATTGGTTTACAAGTATAACTGATTACTGACAGGATCTCAAAGAAATTTGAGTACAGGAGTTCCTACATACCTCAACATTTTTCAAGACAGGAAAGTAAACTCCCAGTATAACTGTTTCACAAAACAATGCTCTTTAAAATACACATGCTGCGCTTTTCACAATGAAAAAAAATATTTTTTTTCTTCTTTTTTATCAGAATGATATTATAACTTCTAATGAAGGCAATGACTGAAAAATATAAACATTGATATATATTTTCCAATGAATTGGCTTAAGAGTAACGTGTAAAAAATAGGATTAATGGTACAAAGCATGTACTATATAAAAATAGCCTGTAGAAAGAAGCATTAAGCAATTACAACTCTAGCACTGAAGGCTCCAATATTATAGGGTAATATTTCCTTAATGCTAGACTTCATTAACCCTAAGATAATCTCTCATAAATTTTGCTGATTTTTAAGGAGAAAAAATAAATTATGTTTATTAAACTACTGAATATGTTTATGAAAACAAGACATAATCTAGTGCTATAAACTTCTTGTCTTTATCTGAATAATCAGGAAGCTCATAAATAAAATATCATATAACAAAGTGAGTGTTAAAATTCATTACCGTAATAGCTATGCTCATGATCTATTTCATTAACACTCCTTTCTTTGAATAAATGGGTTCTTTGGTCTACCAGAGCAAGGCCATTTACAAGACAAAATACTAAGCTGCTTTTTCTCATTTTCCCTTATCTGTTCTATTCCCAACTTTCTAAATTAATTCTTCCTTTAAATCTTATTGTTCCTTCCAGTATAACTCACAGCACATTAGAGAAACTTGAAAGAAATATAAGCAAAGAAATGGGTCTATGGAGTATAAGTTAATTAGAAATCTAAGTGACTGGTGATGAGACTTGATGGCATATGGCTTTGGAATGAATTTAAGAAGCTTAAGTTCATTTAAAAATAAAATATAAATATATCAGAAGTTCAAAAGAACTCATACCTCAAATTAAGTCATGCTAATGTTTCAGCCTCAACACCAGCTAAAGATAACAATATATGACGGCATACTGATTTTATCTCAAAAGTTTCTTCTCACCAGCATGGATCAAAAAAGCCAGTAGCTGTAAGTGAAGCCATAAAATAGACACAATTAAATATTAGCAACTGCACAAGTCACCATGTACAATCAAGTACGTAACTATGGTATTCAGCTTAACAGGCTACTCATTAATAACCCTCTGCAGACCCTATTTTTCAGTCCTCACAGCAGCAGAACATCTTCATATCCCTGAACCTCAACTTCTTTTTAATCCGTTTCTGCTCATTTCACTTCTAATATATAGGACTCTATCTGCATAAAGCCTCTAACGTAACATTGGGGTTGCAAGAACAGATCCTCAGGAAATATCCAACAGAATAGTTATGTGCTATGGTGCTGGGAGATCTCCAGATGCTGTAAGCTGCATGATCATGGAGGGACAAACTGCCACGGACGGACAGCGGGGGCTAAAGGCTTTGTATTGCCACATGCCTCCCTCTCTGGAAGAACAGGGTAGCAGGCTTTTAAAAGTTCATCCTCAGGGGAATGTTTCATTTGTTCTAAGGCTTTAAATAGATGCAAAAGGTGTAACTTCACTGACTCAAGAGGCCCTGTCTAAGGCAGGGAAATGCAAGAAGAGGATCAGACTCTGTAAGGAAAACATGAAGTATTTTATATACAGAAAACTAGGAAAATGTATTGTTAGACTAAGCAGCTACCAACGAAGGAAGGTATACACTGGATCTGCTTTAAAAAAAATTTTCTTACAAAATGTTTTTGTTCTGATAGATAACCACTGCAACTACTCCTGATGCAACTACAACAAACTGCCAAGGGGTACAGTCTCACATCTTTCATAGGAACATAGTATTGGTAGTCAGAGCACCACCAGCTGTGAGGAAAAGCAGCAGCATCTTATGAGAAAAAGCATCAGCTGAAAAGTGCCATTAACCTAGTAAGTACTTAACTTACATTGCTCACTTCCTTCCTAAAACTTTGAAGAGAGTGTAGGGGTTAATATAGTACATTATACATACATTCTAGGCCTGTATATTCATTTATATAGCTTTTCCCCCCACACTATGAATAGACAAATTTGCCACCAGAGGACACTGGTTTATCAAAGAAAATTATATACAATTAAATGCAAAGTACAACAGTATCTTTTATCAGGCCAACTGATAGAACTACAGAAAATAACAAACAGGCAAGCTTTGGAGGCTCTCCTAAATCATTGGTTTTTAACTTGATCAACTAGATAAACAATACATTGTAACTTTTAATAATTTTCATGTTAATATTTAACCTCTAAGTCTAGCTGCAATTGATTATCATTATAAAAAAAACTTAACATGGAGCAGCAGGTTGCCATAGCAAGCCGTAATATATATCACACAAGTGCCCCCCCGCAGAATTCCTTGATCATATTGTTTTCTGTATCACCTTCATCAGTCTTGTCTGAGCAGTCTCACGAGGCACACGCTTTCTCCTGAATCCCATATTGAGATCTACCTGCATTCAAAACCAATACGCGTGGCAAGGGTTTGCATTCTTTTATCTAGGGAGAACGCAAATGCTACAATAGAGATTAGAAATATGTAAACACAGTTTAAGTATCAGCAATGGTTTAGACGATTAGGTAGAGACATATTTTGAGAATGTCCATTTTACAATGAGTCAAAAACCAAAATACCCCTAAAAGCTTTAAAAGCCATATTTCAGTTAGTGTGAGGTTGCCCTCTCAATTATGGGAACTTCTGAAACCCAGGAATGCACAGCAAGATGCAAAATCATCAATATCACTCATTTTATTCATGTACAAAGATAAAGTATTGGATATAGTAGATAAAGCATTAATAAATTATCAGAAGCTATTAGAAGGTATTATAGACAAGCAGTATGTGCATTATTGATCAGGTAATCTACTGGACTGTACAACCAGTTGGTATAATGGATTGCTATCCATTCAATTACTAATGCTATGAACTATGCACGTACCCTGATGTGGATGGTAACTCATTTTTGTTTTCAATACTGACACAAAACAGCTGAAAAGCAACAACAAAGTTTTCAGGAAACACCAATATTTTTGTTATTCAGATATTTGGAGGTTTTTTCCTGCTGGTTTGGTTTGTTCTTTTGGAGGGATTTTTTGCCAACTGCCTCTCTAGGAAGCAACATTCTGCATGTGAAACAGCTCAGAGCTAAGTACCTGATTCACCACCTGCATGCAAACCCAGCATGGGCAGTGCTGGTCTGCATACTTTGAACTAGGAGGAGGCTAATGCCAGTGCTGAGAGATCACCCAAGTACTACGGCATTCAATCTTTACTGAGAACCATCCAGAACAGCCGGCAACCACACTTGCAACACATGGACCAATTACTTTGATAACGCATCTTTGCATGTAACATATTCACCATCGGTATTGGCAGGCTTGCATTCAAGTTGGTCAAAATAGTTCTAGAGGGAAAAAAAAATTAAAAGAGCTGAGTTGTCAGTGTCAAATCACAGCTGACAAATGAGCTAATCTATAAGATTTTGCTATATGGGAAGTCTATCTCATTGGGGACACAAAGCAAAAAGAAAAGAAAAAATATCAAAGGGAAAGCTTGCATTAAAAATACGACTAAAAAGATTGTGGATTGCCCATGACATGTAATAAGTCATCTGTCTCTCTTTATTAAGAGAAGTCATTATTTACTAGTGAACTAATACCAGTAACTGTGACAAGCAAAACCAACAAAGCTCATAAAAACATAAAAAAAGCTGTTCTATGCAGTTAGGCTGAAAGAGAACACGTTCAATGTTTTAGATGAAAAAGCATTTAGGCTTACAATCTGTTCTAATGCAACCTCCATTACGTGTTGGGAAATGAAACAAGCTATCAAGAACTCATCCTCATCCCCAACTTTTACGGGAAAAATAGAAAACAGGTTCTTTTTTTACAGCATGAATTTAAGTCATAGGAACTTGTTTAATGCTTTGGATTGATACCTATGGGTGTTATAATTAATGCGGCCTTTCAAACAGATGTATTAATGTTCCAATACTACAACATCTTTGGATAATACTGTAACTTAAAGAAAAGTCTCATCTCCTCTTCTAAATATGAAGCACATTCCCAAATTCAAGTTTTCTGTAGTCCATTATCCTTTTCCGCTGTTCTCTCAAGTATTTCAATCATCATGCAGGTGATGTAGTCAGGTGTAATGGAACTAAGAACAAGGATACCATTAAACTGCTTTACTATATTATTTTTCCACATTAATAATGCACAGGTTTTATCACTACTGGGACAATCCTTAAAAAAAATAAACTGTCAAACACACACACCATATCTCTAGGTAATGCTACTAAAACTACTCTTGAAATTCTTAAAAAACACAGGATTTATTTACCAGCATTTTAGGATATTAGTCTCACTCAGACCTGAAAAATAAAATAAGCTTCAATTCAATTAAGATAGTTAAAGCTTTATTTGTGTTTCATGTTTTCTTAGCTTTTAAAAATAAACTACTAGCAATTTTACATTGTAGTTATTACCATGTCCTGTAATTCCTCAACCATAGTAGAATGTAGAATGTTTTTCAAACAATGAAATCTAACATGAATAAACACTGGGATTAGAGGGGTTTTGCTTGAAAAAACAAGTATGACAAAAACCAAAATAGTCATATAAAAATATTGTTTCAACTTTTAAATCTATGACTAAAGGGAGAACCTTATATTAACTTGCAGTTGAAGAAAGAAAAAATAAATCACCAGCTATAACTTATTTTTAGCTAATTTTACTTGGCATGTGTTTGAGCCTGTTCCTATTATTCATTTGTTTTCCATACAAGGTTTTCAGCAAATTTTAATATGCTTTTCCTGATAAAATTCCTGCTTTATATGTTTAGGAATATTACAATACTATGATTTTCAGAATCAGAAAGATCAGGTTGCCTCCTATAAGCAGAGAGAAGCTTAAAAGCAGCTTATAAGAATGAAGCTTATCTGATAAAGGTATAAACCGATATAAGAAGCAGATATTTAACCAAACCTCTGAAGCATTGCTCTAAATTTATATATCAAATCTTCAAAATCATTAACTCTGAAAGAATAAGCAAATGGATATATTATCTGGTGAAAAAATCCACTGAACAGTTACAGAATGTATTAGTTGATCTGCCACAGGGAAAATTTCTCTAAAGTCACTACTCAATTGAAGGGGTGAATTCAAAAAAGTTATCAAACAAGTTACCAAACAACAAATATATCTTTGCTAGCAATTCTGAAGGTTGTAATGCTTTGGGAAAAACAGGCAAGCTTCCTTTAAGTATTCAAAATTTACTCAAATAATACTATACCCAAATCTATTTCGCAAAAACAGGAAACTCACTTTAATTAACTATAATTTTAATCTTAATAGTTATTTTAGCCTCTTAATCGAATTATTTTTTTCTGAAGTCATTTTACTGCTAATAAAGACATGAAAAACTAAATTGCATAATAAAACATGAAGGGCATACAGTTATGAGATACCATGCCCCTGAGAGAAGCAAGCAGTGTTTTATGTTCAATGAAAATCTTAAGAGCAACAGAAAAAAAAAAAAAAAAAAAAAGAGATAACATTCTTCAAACAATTAACAACCACATTTCAGAAGTGAATTTTTAAAATACTATTTTTTCTCAAGGAATGAGAAAAGCTATAAATCAGTAGTACAAGCAAGCACAACCATCTTTTCATTGGCGATTTCGAAAATACTTAAAATAATTAATGGAAACATATCTTCCTTGTAATCTAGGCCCTTCAACAATTGACAATTATGTGACTAGAAAACCACTTGACTTTGGCAGCTAATGACGTCCCAAATGATTTTATTGTTGACATAGTTTAACAGCTCACTAAATAACATCAAAAGTATTTTTTATCTTTTATCAAGAAAAAAAATTTTTTAGAAAATTTCACAGAAAAGATATAAACCAACCATTTTTCACTTGTGTGGATCTGCAAATTAAAGTATTTCCTTATAAGCCTCAATTCCATCTCCTGACATGAACATATACTTATTTTAGGCAAGCATGTCGTTCAAGGGAGTGTGGCAAGCTTGAGCTGATAACAGAAAACTTGTTTGGCATATGCATTAGATGTGACAAACTCCAAAACTGAAATGAAAGACAACGTGGTGAAGATATTTTTCCCTCACGAACAGGAGGCACGGCTGTGGTTTCCTTTCAAGCAACATATCCCATGCAATGGGACCAGCCAGGCAAGGAACAGGCAGCACAAGGCTCATAGCACTAACACAAAGCACTAATTTCTCTCATTTCAAAATGCTAGGAAAAACAAAAATTAAAAAAAAAAACAAAACCAACCCCCAAAAAAACAACCACCCACAACATTCAGAAGCAACTGAAGAAACTTGATTATTCTCTACAGCCTATACACCTAGATAAACTCAGCCTGGCATTTTAAAACAACAACAAAGGGGTTCTCTAGGTTTTTCTTAGCATGGGTTAACATCTCATTTCTGACTCTGTCCTCTCCAATGGAATATTTTAATGACTTCTAAAGATGAACTGCTTTAAGAGCAGCATATAGCTTGAGTTTATAAGTAAAACAGGAAACAGTGTACCCGAGCAAGTATGCAAGAGAATAAACACAGAGGAGAAAAAGGTAGATTTGTCAGTGGTATGCAAATAGCCCCAGTTCTCCCAGTATCAGCCAACCACTTTTTCCAGCTACCCAAATAAGCTTAAGGCAGGACAGTTATTCACCAAATCCCACAATACTGAAACTTTGGAATATTCAGTGAAACTGGTAGGAGATAAATGTAAAATGAATAAAGTACTCTTTAAAACTTGACTAGTGAAATTCTGGAGCTTTCTCTGCTGCAGGAGGTTATGACTGCAGATGGTATTGGCAAATACAAACTGGAATTCTATAAATTCACAGACAACAGATCAATAGGTAGCTATGCAGGGGGATGTATGCCCTAACATGCTTAATACAAGGATGCTGGGGAGCTGGACAAGAGTAAGTGGCCAAACCTGCCTGTTCTTCCTAAATAGCAACTTGTTGCCACTGTCAGAGACAGAATGATAACCCAGATGGATTTGGCCTCAGCCACAGCATGATGTTTCTTAGGAACTAATACAACACACATACAAAGACCTGCAACATTTTCTTTCCGTCAGTATGGATTTCTACTCAAGCATAAGTAAATCAACATTCAAATATCACATCTGAAAACTTCCACAAATTATTTCTGCTTAGACAAGATATTCCACTTCACAGCTGCTTCTTAAATTGGTTCACTACTCTAGAGTAAAATATAACAGAAGCGTGGTAATAAACTAATGCCAAATTAGGATTAGGACTAAGGAAAATTTGACTCATTTAGAACTAAATGGTTCTAACAGAAATAGTAAAAGACAGAAACCAGCCAAACCCATTTATTTTCATCACAACCATTAGTATGATACATCCCTTTTAAAAAAGCATGCATAAAATGTAAAGTTTATCCTTCCCCTTCAATGAACAAAGCAAAAAAAGCTGAAGGAATATAAAGCAACAGAAATCCTCCCACTATGACACCAAGGTAGCTTTGTCACCTGAGCACACTCTAGCTTCTTTGCAGTACTTAACATTGTGCACTATATGGCTACGCCCAGAGAAAACAGATAAAGCTTTATCAAAACCAGATAAAGCAACTAGCAATCATTTTGGCTTAAGAGGCAGCATCAAACAATTCCCTCTTTGCCAAACCAACAGGTAAATGCTGCAGAAAAAAAAAAAAAAAAAGAGAGAATAAAATTAAATTGTTCTTGGGATCTTGATCAGCAACACCAGAACCAATACTTCTGTGCTTACTTGTAGACATAATACTACACCAGAGTATTTTGAGTAGAATTAAAAAAAAAAAAAAAAAAGCTAAGTAAGGTTATTCAGGATGCTTTCCTGAAATTCTAACCAGTTCCAGTGGAAGTGTGTGCTCCACTTATTTATATTTGCCTAGAGGTTGAAACAGGCATAGTCATTTCCACTTTTCAGCCCAAGCACTACTGTAAGGTTCCTATACACTGTATAACAGCTCTCATATTTTACCCTGAGTGCGTCAGTGTTTCTGTGATAAGTTGGGTTTTATTCCTAGCTCTTTCTCTGCATGGACATACATGGTACGTGCGTGTGCAGATGACACAATTTAAAGAATGCAGGAACCTTTCCTGATGGGATGAATAGATTTAACAGCAGCAAAAACATTACTGCAAGTAAGATTCTTCATTTTTATACACTACTGTGTATTTTTTATGGTTTGTGTCTAAGATCCTGTTAAATATTTAAACAACAATACAATATCAGTAAGTAAACTCTTTAAATCAGGCATCCTCTATACTGTATAGTAGGAACAGATGTGCTCTTATTAAAGCTATATTGTAACTCAACAATAATTTGTCATATTTGACATATTGTTAAATTATGTGCACCTGCCAGAACTGTAGTAGCAATTACAATCGAGATATATACCACTTTTACTTTAAATACCTAAACAAGTTATGTAGATGTGAATACGATGTATGGAAAAATTGTAATTTCCTAAATGTCATCACCAAACAACACCTAATGTCTCACAATTTCTTTTTATGTATATTTTATTATAGCGCCCAACTGTTTCAACACTCTAGTGGCTGGACTTTAATGTGGTTCAAGCAGCCCCAAGTAACATCACCAAATGTTTAACATCTGTGAAAGTTGGACCAACAAATGCTCATATTTTCAGGAGGTCATGCTGGCCAGCTTTCATTAACAATTACTTTAAACTTCAGCTTTCTTTATAGCTTTTTAATTCAGGAAGGACATGTAAAGTTCACCTTAAACTGTTAAGTGTATTTCAAACTCATATAATATTAATCTCTATACTCTATTTATAAACTTTGAAAAGTTTCTTTTCCTTCACCCAATATTTGGATCTTATTTAATTCACCCATTACTTTACCATAGAGAAACAACACTTCTAATTAGGTCTTAAGAGTTCAGCATATTTCCAGAACAGGGTGAGAATCTCCCAGCTCTTACTTCCCTTCTACTTCATTTTCCTGCTTCCTCTCCCCTCCGCCCACCCCCCTTCCCGCCGCATCTACAATATTCACATCAGATTTGCAATTAATTTGCAAAACTTCTTAATGCCCTGGATATTTCTTATTGCTGATAATTCTATAATCACAAACCATTGTATCTTGGAAAATCTATTCAGATCTTCGAGGTTTTCTATCACATTCATACCCATAGCTTACAGCAAGGCTTGCATTTTGCTGTAGACTTCTACAACAAAAAGCTCCCCTATGGGGTTGGACACCCCACCGGACACCTGCAGGCCAGAACCCCGTGGGACTCAGGGATGCAGAAATTCCAGGCAGTGGATTTTAGTGCAGGTTCAGCACTGTAGGGTATACAGCTACCTAATCCTTAACTGTGCATAGCTCATGGGAAAAAGGGAAGAAAGGATCTTTTCATAATAGCATAAATATAGGAGATGGCAATTAAAAGAACAAGATACACAATCTATTCTGAAGATCAAAAAAAAAACCCCAGGAATCTGAAAATAGAACAGAAAGGAGAAGACACCATTGATAATCCCAACATTGTGCACACACTATTTATCCCTACCAAAATTCGAATCTCTTTCCCCTTCCCTTGCCGCATCAGCTTCACGTGACTTCTTGCTGTAGTCTCTCTGTTTTGGAAAGAGATTTGGGAAATAACCTGTAGGACACATGTTCTTTATGATTATTTACAGGTTTTAGTAATATTGCCACCACTTATTCCTTTCTCTATCAGAAATACTTGGATTTCACTGTATTATACGTCTAGATATTCCACTACATGCCATCATAATAGCATGTAGCTATACACTTCTATTTCAGAGCACCAGAGAGGAAGCTTTGATGGGGATAGGTGGGAACTAATCTCTCTTTCCCATGCCCACAAGTTGTCGAGAGATCCCACTCTATTGATTCTCCAGTGCTGCAGCTGTACTCTCTGATCAAGTAATAGGTTTGACCTGCTGCTCTTTGAGGAGAATTCGGAGCAGGCTGCTCCCAACCCATCGAGCGATGCCAGGGAGACTCTTTCTCTAACAGTTAAGAATTACAACATACAGGCTGTTATGAGACTCAGCTTTGCTCTAGGACCTTGGACCCTGCGTATCCAGATGGGGACCAACATTTAACACACAGCTTGTTAGTGGCTGCTTTAGCGGGTCTCCCTTCCATTATTTATAAAGGGCACTGGTGCAGACACATCGGAAAGGAAGGTGAATATAAAGCTCATTCTAAAGAGCATGAAGGTATTTGATTTTATTTTGGAAATGTTTGTATTATGTATGGGTTTACATGGAGGGCTCTATAGACTCTCTTAAATGATTTACCGTTAAGGTGCATATTGATTATAATCTCCAGTTATTTAAAGAGACCTGTTTACCCCACAGTACCTAATACATTGCGACATGTTTCAACTTAACAGTGACACTGGTAAACAAAAGTTACTGATCTACCTAGTGAGTTATAAAACCTGTAACACGTTGTAAACAGCTCTGTCATTTTATTTAGCATATTGCATTGCACGAGCTGCTTTATTTACCTAGCAGTAAATCTTTATGTATCAAAAATGCTACAGAAGGCACAACAAATAAATTACAAACAGACACTAACATCTGACTAGTTAATCAAACAAATAGGACATGTAACAAAGAGAAAAGCTATAAATATTGACAACAAGCTGCTTCAGTCACAAAAACATTCAATACTTCAGTTCTCAAGTGTGAGTTTTATATCAGTCCCCTGGAAACAGTTTGTATCCTCCAATAAATTTTTACAGTTGATTCACCTGCCTGATACCCTTCAGCCATTTCCTTCAGAAGCTGTCAAACCCGCCAACAATAATATATGGCCCGACCAACAAGAACAGCTGTAGCCATTCTCTCTGCTGGTTCCCGCACCCTGTTCTGCATAAAATAATACATCAAGATTAATTGATTTCCCGTCAGTCTCACAGAACAGAAAATTAATTTTCATGTAGCTATTTTTCCCCAGCATATGAATTTTGAACATGGCAAGTAATTTAAGTTTTTAATTATTCATAAGCAGAGGGGGGAAAAAAAAAAAAGAAGAAGAAAAAAATCACAACACATGATAAAGTGAGCCCCTGAAAGCCCCAAGGCCATGGCCTGGACCTTGGTTTGTGCTGAGACAACAATAGCATTCACTAATGCCTATATAAATAATATATGTATTAACATACATCTTAGTACAACACCAATTTCTCTCACTCTGACCCAAGACTACCAGGTCATACAGCAGCAGTTTGTCACAGTCCATGCAGTGGGCTACATGTGAGACACTACAAGAAAAACATATAACATGTCAGCCATACTGGATTGACCCCGATTGCCTCCAGAGCATGAACACACCTATAATATAACGGGAAGGTAATGGTCAGTGTTTGAGCAGAAGAGTAAAACTTACTAATCAGTAGAGTATCATATCTCAGCAAACCTTCTCTTTGCAGGTGACATTGACTTGTGCAAGGAAAATTGCTAATGGAAAATTAAACAGGATAATCTGTCTTGCTCAAGTTAAATCTTTTCCAGATGATTGCTGAAGCCTTAAAGAAAAACACAGGCCACTCAAAAGATAGTAAGATGTCATAAAGAAGGCACATTTAAGAAAATCTCATTTGTTAAGGTTCAAATTTCTGTAAACAGACATTATCACAAGTTGTAGAATAGAATTTATGACCTTGAACTGGGGCCACAATTGTACAGGTAAATATCCATAATTCAAAGCATTCATTATAATAATTTGTGATGAAGTACAAACCACTCATTTATTTAGTGCAACACATGATCGGTAATGTTAGGGATTAGATTTAAAAAAAAAAAAAAAAACAAACAACTAACTTGTACTATGCAATGCTTGTATACAGCTTGGGGGTGAGGGCAAATTAAAGGGTGAAAACGTACCCATAAATTCAAAAGGAATGTGCAAATGCTGAAGGCATGCCACTGAAAATATTAAGCAACAGGTTTGCTTTTGAGTGCTTTTTCCATTCTTGAAAAGTTTTGGGAAGCTTCATTTTATTAGTTAAACCTCACTTAAAAAGCCAAACTGTTTGACAGGCTGTGCCATAAAGTTCCTCCCCAGGAACGTTTCTTCCCATTATCAGTGGCACTAGTTACAAAGGTGGAAGATCAGTAAAATGATGAAAGCAGGAAGCACTGTGACCATTTTTTGGTTATATATGATGATAAAGTGTTAGCAAAGGAACAGAAGAAAGTATAACAACTGCCACAAATGTGGTAAAAATGCTCACTATAGCTAGTTCCTCTGCACCGGATAGCGAACTGCTTGTAGCATGGCTGGGCTTCGGTGCATGCTGGTAGCACTGTAAGGTTCTTCCAGTATTTCCACAATAAAACCACTTCTATTCTTTTTTCAAAGGCTCCCAATTTTCCTATTCGGAGAATGCTGAAAGACAGTTTTTAAACCAAAACTCGGCATATCTACATTAAGCCCTTAAAAGCAAGTTGTGAACAAGAATCCTAGGTTTTGCTTTCATTAATACAAAAGAGGTTTTCAGAACAGGAACCCAAAGCCCAGTATCGTCTTAACACATGCACCCTAAAACTTTGGTTTGGATAGAAAAGACAGACTTTTTTTTTTTTTTTTTTTAAAGCAGCCATGCCAGTTAAAGGCCTTTATCTTCTGTACGTTTAGACTTGTGAATACATAGATACCCAATAACAACAAAATTATCAGCAAACATGATCAAAATGTGTATGTCATGCATTTTCCCTGTCAATTGCATTTGTTAACACCCTAACATACTACTGATTCCAACAAAACGCTCACTGAAAATAAGTTATATTTACCTCCAAAATATAAAGAAAATTTATATTGCAAAGTATGAAAATATTCAGAACTACAGCTCACCTTTATTTTCATCCTTTGAAATAATTACATAGACCTTTAAAGTCTAATTAAAAAAAAAATGGTCTCTAACTTTGCGGGGAAGGGGAGGCTAGGAAAAAGTAGCTTTTGATGGATGTGGGTTTTTGATTTCAGGTTTTCCTTTTCACATTACAAAATAGTTAAAGAAATAGTGCATTATACTTAGTAATACCAGCCATTCAACACCTTTCTGTCTCAACAGTTTTTCATGTCAAATTTATCCACAGTTGTCCTTCTAATATTTACTTGTTTTTCCTACCCTTTTATTAAGAAAATAACCTTATTGAGAACATAACAAGCTCATTATGTTCACCATAAAAATACATGTTTTCAATCCTGTAAATGAAATGTCTAAACCAGGGAAAGGGAAAAAAAAAACACACAAACAAAACCCCACACACAAACAAAAAAACCCACAACTTTACAAAGTTGATACTGCTGCTACAGATACTGTTCCTGGCATAGCTTAAAGGTCTTTGTTTCTGTAAATTCAATTGAGTGTTTCTATTTCTAAGGGTACCAAGAGGTTCTAATTATTGTTAGAAGCCTAATTAGCATTTAGTATTACATTACAACAACTGCAGCAAAATTGTACCCGTTCTCCAATAAACAGTATTCACAGTGTGCAATCAAGCTGCTGTACGATGCAATGAGAATTAATAGCACTGCACGACAATGGTAAATCCTACAACTCCCGCTGTGTGTGTTTAATAATTTTTCACTCCTTCCAGATTGTTCCCATCAAGCACAATTCCCAAGATCCTAATCAGCTTTCCTCCCCATCAATACTACACAGAGATCTGAGCACTGAAAATTATCTGCAATTTCAAAAAGTGCTTTGTTGCATTATTAGGCCACTGACCTAAGAGGTAATGGGTAAATAGTTTCTGAAAAATGTCCAAAGCACAACATAAATTAAAGCTTATAGTCTTGCCTGCTGTTCTTACCAGAGCTGCATCTGCAAACTCTAACGGTTTTTACACAAAATCCTTAACTAGAATATTATTTTTTCTCCACACAAAAATTAGTACAAAGATGACTACATTCATATTTAAATAACTTATTTTACTGAATTTTACACAAATAATACAAGTTGCAGAGCAATAAGCACCTTTTAAAAGTATTGCATATGTACATACACACACAGAGCAATCGGAGAACCACCACCGTAGTTTTGTCTGTGCTCACACACGCAGAATACGTGAGTCACTTCTGGAAAGAGATGCACACACATAACCATACATGCAGAAATGGAATCAACATTTTCATTTTCTCTTTCAGCCAAAGCAAGATATATAAATCCTTGTCAGAATGCTATGTTGTGATGATCAGATAAACTCAAAATTCACTGCGCTTCCTTAGAGCTTATATACTTCATACATTCCTCTGACAATTAAGATTCACTTAATAGAGAAACAGTAGCATTAGAGAGGTGACTTAGTTCTGTAAGGAAAACGCCTGATGCCTCACTGATACATCAGCAAGGTACATTCTCCACATGCCCAGATAAACGGACTCACTTCCTATAGAAAACTGTAGCTGTGTCAGCGGTGGGGCGCAAAGGAGCCAGAAACCTAACTCGTAAGTCCATATGCCGGTTACTGCACACCAACAGACATTCGAATATTATGAAAGGAGTTGTAAGTTTGGCAAAGCACTCCCTCTGGCTTTGTCACAGTAATTTGTTTCAGTTAATGGAGTTTCAGCCTTTCCCCATAATCACTATCCCTTAATTATGGAAATCTTATCTGTATAATAAACTCATCTTCTCACAGGGGACTTCTCCCTTCCTTTCACAGTTTGTCAGTGCCAAGCACTATTTAGGTTTTACCTGGTAAGAAAGTAATTTTATTTTGCCTGGTTATCAGAAGATATAAAGCATTGTGGTATTAATTTCCAATTACCGCTAACTCTGACAAAATGTGGCATTATTACATATCTTCAAACAAAAAAGAGGATTTGTTCATTAATTTCCGCAACAAAAAATAAGAATATGTGCAAAATTCTTCTGTGGTAATTTGCATCTGTTTCTGATGAGCTGATTACGCACTTGAGGATCACACTTGAAAAAACGCCACATTATTAAATATCTAGACACAGCGACAAGCACATGGCAAGGAGGGAAAGGGAGAGCTTGAGACAGAAAGCCAGAAATTGGGCATGAGGAGAAAGGAGAGAACAAGTTACAGGATAGCTCCACTATGGTCTGAGATATTGGCCTTTAAAGAAAAAAAAGCAGTATTTCCCACACAAAGTCTGAGTCATGCCGGTAGAATGGGAGATGCATCAAATAGCAACAAGAAATTCCATATTTTTTTGGTTAGGCTGAGCCAAATATGAAAGATAATGAGGGGCTAACCCTCAGTTGGCAGTATTAATAAATACAGAATTAGTGAACTGTGAAGGTAGCTTCTTCTCAGTAGCCCTACTTCAGAAACGTGGACCTTTCAGTCCAATTTGTAGAGAACAGTTTTCCTGAACACTTCTGAAACAGCCTACTTTTCTAAAATTAATTACACATATCCACAGACTAGAACATCTTGTTTCCATACTGTAAGTTGAAGGCACAAAAGCAGCTCGATTGCATAAGAGGTGGGGAAAAAAAGGAGGTTCCAAATATGGATTCGTCACGTGGCACATGGTGGCCTTCACTTTGGCTATCGCAGAAAATGTCTGTTAGTGCAACTACTGCAATCAAAATGGCACGATAGGTTTATCCAATATAACACAACCGTTGCCTTTACTACACAGCTAACGATCATTTAGCTCTCCAAGACTTTCTCACTGGTTTTCCCTCCTCAGGAAGTGCATAAATCAGACAAATTTACACCTCACAAGACCCAAAACCACATAACTAATTTTATTATTAGCTGTGGATACAAAAGCTGCAACAGCCAGATGAGAACATCAACACAATTTTTATTCTGCACTGACACTTGTCTCCATGGAAGCCGTAATACGCTGTTGTATTGGTGACTTTGAACTCGCTTCTTGGCCATCGCTTTGTTTGACTGTTGATGAGGTCTCCAGGCAGCTTTGTCCATTAATTCTTATGGCTTTCTTTTCCCTGGACATTCAAACCTGCCTGTCATTCAGTGTTAACTCTTTTCTGTATATACTCTTCTTTCTTCTTTGGCCTTTTAGTTGGTATATCATCCCCAGTTTTGATAGACAAGCAGGGATGCCTGATTAATTTCATTTAAAAATATGAACCCAACAGGCTTAATCCAGTATCTGTGGCTCTGAACTGGGTTACCATATGTTGTATTTGATTTGTATTCCTATCAGAATCAACCCAAGCATCCTTATACACACCAGCTATGAACATGATTTATAGCAAGTCATTCAAGGCAAAGCCTATAGCTTCCCTTCACAATTTGACGTTATCAGATTACTTCAGAAGCTGGCAGCAGCTACCATAAGTAACAAGCTGTCACTGTAAATAAATCACTCCCTCAGAAATAACAGTTAAAAATATAGATTAGCATGAACAGAGGTCAGTATTTTAGGCTTGGTTTTTGTTTCCCCTCTCAACCAAGTCACAAATCAACCTTTTATTTGACTAAAAGGAAAACCAAAAATAAGCACAAAACTTTTCATTCGTATCCAAGACAGAAATTAAAAACAACAACAACAAAAAAAGGGTAGGCTCCATGCCTTTGCATAGCCCAGCTTATCAGTTTAACCGCATGAGGATAAAGTCTTTATCTAGAAACAGCCATAATAAAAAAGCAGTAACCAACAACTTGAACAAGTTACACTGTGGTCATTAGGGCTTACCTTACTAGTTTCCCAGTATTCTAAATAAAATCACTACATGACACTTAATATGTGTTCTGGGCATGACTGGCCTCACACTTCCATTTTCTATGCAGATATCCCTACTCAGATAGCATTCTTAGTCCCAGGTCTACTGCCTCCTGCTAATGTAAATTTACAAAGAGGCACCTGGAAGGGCCATCAACAGAAGTACCAATACATTCTGCTGCAAGAACATTAGAAGTCCCATTAGAGTAGACTGAAAGCTAATATATAAACACAACCTGTCCCCCCACCCTCCAAAAAGAGTTCTTAATTTACTTGCTTTGGGTTTTTGTTTTTTTTTTCTTAAGAAACAATGTTTAAAAATTAAATAAATTTAAGTTACTGCCATAATATCATTAGGTCTTGATTTACCACAATCTCATAATAAATTGAATTTTAACAAATTTAAAATTTAAATAAGTCATTTACTACTCAATCCCTTGAGTCAAACAAGTCAAGTGGAGGAAGCCACCAGCTTAGCACTTGGAAGCAGAACTTCTTAGAAAGCCAAAACAGCTTTTGATAGACTATTACACAACGACAGAAATACTTTCTTCTATTTGACATAACCTAAGAAGTTATATTGAGTACTTTCTGATCAATGAGCAGCTCAAACTCTAGCATGAACCAATGGTAACTGGAAAAGCAGGCTAATTTCTCTCTTTCATTGCACCAACAAATTAAATCTGAAATGGTGAGACCCACGACTTCTACAGTTTGAAGGAACAGTGAATAAAACTATTGAATGCAATTCACCACTACAGGTAACGTTACTTTTCTGAGGCTCTTTTGGATTTTTTGTGTGTTTGTTTTCCCCTCACAAAAAGCATGCTGACATAATTTGATAAACTTACCTTGATTTGTTACATATCCAACATTTTAAGGTAGGTTTAACAAATGAGTGCACAAATCAAAATGTAGCTTTCATAGACTTCCAATTCAAATCCAACTAGCTTTAACTATAACAAGAAGCTTATGTACAAAATAAGAAATGAGTCATTTCACATGTCTTCGCGTTTAAAAGAAAAAAAAGAAAAAGGTTGAAGCTATCTAGTTGCTTGAATAAACACGAATATAACACATCCTCCTGGTTAGCGCGCACACAAAAAAATATTAAATAGCCACACAGTACTATGAAGACAGGACTTAGCTCCTAACTAGGATGTTTTTAGGACTGCTTATGAGAAACTAGTTCTTTTCTTGGGGAAATATAAATAAAAATTCTAATGGAGAATAATATTAATTTCAGAAATAGAATTCAAGGCACTTGCCAATTAGATTATCCTAAAACATTTGGGGGTATTAACAGGAGTTGCACTTAGAGGTCTTATCACAATTTTATTCGATAAAGGTCATGTTAGTTGTGGTCATCTTCCACTATCAGCCATCTTACAACTATTAAGTTGTCCTCTATCTTTCATGTCAATCATTTTACATCTGACCAAACCATTTATTTTGCTTTTTGCAGTTTGACACCTGAAAAGTTATATGCTCACATTTCATTGTTACAGAAGACTCTATGCATTCATCTCCAGAGAGAAAACAAGAATCTGAAATTCTAGAAAAAAAAGAAATCTTCATTAAAATATTCACCTTTTTGATAATGTGACACTATCAGCTAGAAAATCTTAGAATTTTGAACAAACCCAACACTCATTTAACTATACTGCTTTACACTAACCATCCGAGTATCTTTTTCAAAGTCAATACAGTACAAATATGAAAGGAACTAACTGTGAAAAGGATACCTCCTACAGTTTACCACTCTATGATATGCAAATAGATCACCGCAATCCTTTTTAATATTTTTTCCTCTAGTTATGCTGAAAAAGTATTTTTTGCTATAAAGGAATATACTACATTTATTAGCACATACATGTACAGATGTATGCACAAAATACTCTGCGTGAGCAGAGCTGAAGAGGAAAAAAAAGATGAAATTAATATATCATGCCTTCAAATGTAATTGAAACACAAAACCTTTGAAATACCTTTGTTATGCGTGTGCTGTGTTTATACATGGGTAACACATGAAAATATATGCAAGTCTCTGAAAAGTGGACAACAGTTGAGGGGAAAAAAAGCTATAGTTAATGACCAAAATTAATTGAAGGTTTCTAGATGCTAGCAAGAGATGAATCCCACACAGGTCTAGTACACAGGACTAAATGTGGATGGATGCATTTGGATGTTCTAGACTTCAACTGGGGCGTCTGTTCTTAAATAAACAAAGCATCTGAGTTTTTTCCCAGCTCTTGTAGGAGGAACATCAGAATCAAGGTAGCTATGTGAATATTAGCAATGATGCCTGCACTACAACCCAAGGGCCCAAAACAAATTAAGCAAATTGATTCATTATGCATTCTAGTCTATGACTTTTACTGTGAACTTTAAAAGGTAAAAGTTGTCAATTAGTACACCAGGGAGTACATGTACCTCTGTGGAGACAAGTAATAAGGAAAAAAAAAAAAAAAGAGTAAAGTAGAAAAATGATTAGTCTTCAAATAATTTGCTACAAAATAAAACAAAAAAAAATAAATCCAGAGTTATTCTATGTTTCACAATCAAGGAAAAAAATATTTGTGTCAGTACAGGCAAGAACAGATATCTCACAAGGGTCTAGCGAATAGCTCTGCAAAGCACGTAACAGCAGAACATGAATGCTCAGTTCTCTTAATACAGTCAATAAATTTGCTTATTGAGTCAACAACTTCACTGCAAATGCTATGGTATGTTTGGCAAAGGATGATTAAAGTATTTGATTTTGCACTTGTAATCAACTTCTGAAATCTTGTAGCCATCCCCCTCCCTTTTTTTAAACCTGTTATCCCCATCTCCCCTCTCAGCAAGGGCCTTAGTCATGAGAAATGACTCTCTTACCTTATGCCCATAAGAAATTGTAGGGCCTGGTGTTAGAGCTATTCAGGCATAACAAGTTATTTCCCAGCATGCTCACTGATTAGCTACCTTCCATAACCATAAAGTCAACAATAATCTACCTACATGCCCTTTCTGCAGGTGGTTGACCTATAAATGTTAAGTAAGTCAGTGGCAGTTCAGCCTAAATTACTTGAAAAGCATTATGCGTAAACATTAATGCTGCAGCATGTCCTTAACTATACAACTGGGACTCTATAGTCTGCAAAATAATATTACTTGATATGATTTTTTTTTCCTCTGTAAAAGCCTTTTCCTATTATAAAACTATGCAACACTCCTCTTACCTGATGTTCCATTCTTTCTGTCAAGTATTTCCCATAAATATTAAAAGCAACTTCCTCTAGTTTGGGGCCAATTCCTCCTCTTTTAGCAGAGTCCATCTTCTAGACATCTAGGGACCCAACATACTGACACAACTAGGTATCAAACACGCAAGTACTCTGCACACTGAAACTGAAAAGGAATATTTACCTCAAAGTGGCAGGAAAGTATTTTTTGCTGGATAAAAAAATTCTTTTACTTCATTCACATTGTTTTGTTTTAACAAAATATCTACTGGAAGATTACTGTTATTTTTATTTGCTTTACTGTGTACCAAGACACTTGCTATTTGTTGGTTAACTCTGTACTGCATCACAGACAAACAGTTATTCACCCTGTAACGACGACCTCGGAATCTTACATCACAGGGCAGATACTGCATTGAAGAGACCCTATCCTGCATGGAAGGGCAGGAAAGTTCTCGCTGAAGGTGCACAAGTTCTGGGTTCCTTGGTGTTCTCCAGTACAACCTCAGCTCATGCAGCTATGTATTTCTTGCGAGCATGAGAAGAAACTCAGTGGAGAATTAGGCTAGTGATGCAGATGACTTCATTTTACACACAGTCATGGAACCCCTTAAGCAAGGAAAAATAACCAATATCACCTGCTCTGGCAGTTGTATTTTCAGTGAAGGGAAGCTTATGTGTGTTTTCTTCTTAAGAACAAAATTTACTCACATGCCTCCATTAGGAAGTTTTACCCAACACAGTATTTAATCAAGATTGTTTTCTTCTTTCTTGCAACTGTTGGATTGCAGTCAGGATCTTGTAATATTAAACACTGAAGTTGTCTGAAATGTATATTTAATTTTAGAAATATTTCAATGGATCTTTAGGAAATCTTTATATGGGCTGGTCTTCCTACCGAGCCCCACTTTTCCATGAAAAATTTTCTAATAGAACATATTTTGTAAATTCACCTGACTTCTTCCACTGCCTGAAAGGAAGATTTCGGGCTTAATACTTAAAAAAAAAAAAAAAAACAAAAACAAAACCTCACATACCAAGGCAGCCACCACTATCGAATAAAATCTTATAATACGTACCATAAAAGCAGCATAGGAGTAACAGTGGCAGCTACGTTCAAGTGGCAGTACTGAAGAGCACCGAGCCTGTGATTTCGTGCAGTGCCCTGTGACTGGAATGATAACAATCCACATTCCCTGTGCAGTCACTTAAACGCTTCCCTTTGGGTATTGCCGCGCTGAATGCTCTTTGCTATTAACTACGAGGAAGCGGAAAAGAGTGTGTCACCTTCTTGGAAACTCCAACACACACAACTCTGACACTGTTCCAAAATCAAAATCAAAGACTCATCAATTCTTTCAGTAGCTTTCCAGGATTAACACCTTCACAGAAAACGCTAAGGAGACAAACATCCAGCAGATTTAGTAAGCAATATGAGACATATGATTTTGTCAGCCCTAAGCTCAATGCCTAAACTCTTCTAGTAGCTTAATTATGAGCCATTTTAGGACTGCAATTACTGTTGAATGAATTTCCAAAATTATCTCCAGGTGGTGGAGGTAGATGTATTGTTGTATTTTACTTTGAGGATGGCAAAGGGTGACAATCAGTTTGTGGACTTTAGTAAATACTTCTCCAGAGCAGCTCGTGCAGACAGTTGATATTTTACAATAAGGTTAACTTCAGCAATACAAAGTACCAACACAACACTTCTATCTCTTCTCACTGTAAACATCAGTTAGGTACTCTTTTGCAGTAACAACTTTTTTTCCCACCCCTCATTTTGCCACCAAAAAAATCCCAGTTACTTTCATCTATAAAATGATTAAAATATTTGGAATGCCTCAAGGACATTACAGTAGCAAGTCTTAAGAGGGCAAATAGGAGATACCAAGAGAGCAACTTTGACATAGAGTTTAACCAAAAGCAGATTCATGTCAGCTTCTTTACAGAGTTTTTAAGACAGCTCTGCCAAACCAATTAATGTTTGGGGGATCTTTACTACTGCAAGACATGGGTGACAAACTCTAAGCATTCTAAAATACTATCTTATATAAATTTTGATGAACAAGCATTTTCCAGCACTTCTACCTTGAAAGGGATAACCCACTTTTGCAATGGTGTAAAATTCATATACTGATGAGGGTCACAAGATACTGGACCTTAAACTGATCTTCATCCTGATTTAACTACGTGTCACACCGCCACATGAGTATTGATTCCACTCTTTGGTAGTAGAGTAGCGCTCAAATTGAAATCAGCTTCAGTGAGAAGTGAGGAAATATTGTGACTCAAAAGGAAACAAAAATTCCATTCTCAAACAAAAGACGCCCTTTCTATGGCTGCTCCGAAGTTCAGGATGGTAAAGACAGATAACGTGCACATAAGGCAGTCAAGGCCATGTCATTTTCCGACAGCCACGACTCCCACTTGATCAAGAGAGAAAAATCACACATACTCTCAAAGTCTAAGCTATAACACAGCAGTATTTCCAAGTTGTTCACTACTGCTTACTTTTTATGGCAAAAATATGCCATGCTTTTTTACGTTCATTTGGATTCCATATTATTCTTTCAACAGAAGCTAGGACATTGCTGTTCAAGTGAAAAAGAAATATAAATATTTCTGAAAAAGTACCCTTAAAAAAAATTAATCTTGTAATGTCCCTTGTAGGTTTAAAAACCAACATCAAATAGCAAAGCATCCACTATTATTATCCAGTACACATTTATTGTATGCCAGAGCTCAAAAACAGTTAAGAAAATGGAAAAGTTACTTTTTTTCCCTCTACACAAATTTGTTAATGGGTAACATAATGGTAAGCCATGTTTGCTGGCATTCTGTGAAACATCTACAAATTGCCTCTGCAAAGCATTATAGGTTGTCAGACTAATGTAGTTGAAGATAATTTGGCCTTTCAGTGAATTGAACCTCACAGCACGATTATACTCCAGCACCAAGTAGAGTGTCACAATTATTCTTTCATGCTGAATTACCATATAATGTCATAAGCCTACCTGTCATAAGTCCTGCAGCCGAGCTTGAATTTTTTCTGAATCTATGGTTCATAGCAAAAAAATGAATTTTTTGCTTCTAATGGAAATCTGATTGTTTTTATCAACAATAAATTTCATAGCAAATCAAACGATATGCTTGGACAAACAATCCGATACTCAAGGTTAAAAAACACACAAATAATAAATTGCTGGTGTGTCATGTTCAATTTTTACTACTGCATTACACTGCAATAACCATAACAGGATCTAAATTGTTGTCAGAACATTAAACAAACCCCCATACTTCACAAAGGCATCCTGCCTGAGTAATTCACACAACGGAAACAACTATCCACATTTTCCACTGTCCCACCACCATACCATACATCAGCGCAGTTTATGCATTTGGACAATTTTTTGAATAAATTACTTCCATCCTGGCTGCCGTTGCCACTTCTGTTAAGACTCATATCAGTTTTAATTGTCTTTTCGTCTATACCGAGCCACTGTTTTTCTGGCTCCTTCCTGCCCTTACATCCTGAGCACCAAAATAAACTATGACCATATCAAATTGCTTAATGCTAGGCAAGTCAGTGCTCTGAAAAGAAATAAATAAGTCCATGAGCTCACTTCTCATTTCCATTGTTACTAGCCTTCTTCCCTGCATTCTCCCAAAGTCAGGGGAAGGGTGGTGGGGTGTTTTTAAGGTAACAAACTAGCTCGGACCTAGCCTCAGCAACACAGTATGTAAATCCAACATGTAGGGTTGTTGGATCAATATTACCATGCAAAATGCTAACTTCAAAACCTTTACCTCAGACAAAATATCATTGCTGGAAAATGAGCATCAAAATAAAAAATTACAAAAATAGTACAAACAAAAAAAATAATAAGATCTTAGCGAGGTTGACAAGGTAGGCTCCTTTGAATGCTCAAAATAAACACACCTTTCTTTAGTCATTCTTATTCCAATATGAAGATACAGTGTTAACTGCATATGGACATA
Organism: Balearica regulorum gibbericeps; assembly: GCF_011004875.1. Lineage (NCBI taxonomy): Eukaryota > Metazoa > Chordata > Aves > Gruiformes > Gruidae > Balearica > Balearica regulorum. The sequence goes on along the minus strand of NC_046190.1, from coordinate 25,109,524 downwards.
CCTGGGACTAACTTTGTACTGTATGAAATGAGATATTGGGATCTAAATAGATCAAAATTGGAAAAAATATATCAAGCTCATTAAAAGCTTATTTATAAATAGTAGTTTTACCTGCAACTGAAAATAGTTCACCACCTGATGAATGGTCATTAATGTTATACTACATACAAACTCTGCATACTTGTGATAATATGTTTGTAGTTAAACAGCTGTACATTAAGTTCCACTTTCATTGGTTTTAAATGAACAAACAAAACAGTATTAACATTTGGAATAGAAAAAGCATATATAATTCCTTTTCTCAACACAAAGATAGAGCAGAAGTAGGAAGAAGGGCGCACGCACCCTTTCTCCCTCTGCACAGAAATGTTCGCACTTGGACTGTTGTTTATTCACTGGTTACCATCCCGCCAAAACACAGCCTAGCACACAACTGAAGAACGAGAGACAGTAATCAGTGCAAATAAGCTGTGTCTATACAATAGAGAGTTAATGACTTACCATCACATTTTACATTGCCTTTAATAGTGAACTAAATTGACATAAACTAACTTAAGTCAGATCAGTTTGATCCAAGTCTATTTTCTAAATAAGACCCCCTTGTGATTGCCAGCAGCTCAGCACAGCCATTCGTACCAGCGACTGTGTGCTGGTGTCCTCTAGACACAGAGCCAGATCACTGATGCATTGCCGGGCAGAGTAGAAAAGACCTTCTTCCTATTGGATGGCAATTCAAAGATACAAGTGTTTCTTAGCTCCTATTCTCCCATTTTAAAAATAGAAATAATAAAGCTAGCCCCCATCTTCCTCACCTTCTGAGGTGAAAATGTAATGTAGCGTATGCCCAAAACATCAATACCAGACTTATTTTTCCTTGTTAACTAAACCTTTACCAGTTGGTACTATTTATTTATAGCCTCCAAAGCAATAATAAACACAGAACTATGATTTACTTCAAGTCTTTCTATTATTAAAACACTTTGTCTTATTGTTTTATTGATTTACAATCTGTCCTACTTACTTTTTTAGCATCTGAAAACAATCAAGGCACAAAGCTGCAAAATGTTTAGACATTAATTGTTAAGAGACAGCATTTTATTCCAGGCTAGGGGTTTGAGTCCTCGACTGCTAAGCATTCTGGTACGGAAATGATTTATGGCCTTGTAGCAATAACGATGCGGCAGAGCCATTAACATATTGGCAGACCCCAGGATGGATTATCGACATTGATTATTTCATGGACCACTGATACCCATTTGTTAAGAGAAGCTCGAAGATGGCCTCTCCCTGACTGAAATCTTTTACGAGCAGACAGCATTTTAAGTATTAGGAACCTGGGATTTGGGCAATTTTTTTTTCTCTCATGCTCCCTCCCCACCCCACCCCCCCCATCTACCTGTCTTCTCTTAGACTCTAACAAGAAGTGTCAAAAATTAAAGTTCATTCTTCACTATGGTCTTAATTTCTCAACTCATCATAACCATGTCTTCTTTAAAAATTAATGATTGCCAGCATTTAGCCACTGGTTGTTGCTATGAAGATCTATGCAAAAAGCAAGGATCCCTATAGAGTGCGTGATATATGGAATTCTCTTTATTACTACAATAAAACTTACTGACATTTCAATACTTCTGCAAATAGCATTATAGTATCAATCTTCTGAATTAGGTTGAAAATTAAGTTGTAAATTAAAAGAAAGTGTACTTTGGAATACAACATGATATGTCACCTAGAAAAAGACCTTTGTGCATAACAGAGCTGAGCAGAAAAACTGAAAGATAAGCCCAGGTGCCTCTAAAGTGCCTATTTCATCATAAAGGATCTAGGTTATATTTTACAAGAAGAATACAGTCTGAAAGCCCTGATATTTCACCTCAGGAGAACAGATTCTGAGCCTCTTTAAAAAAAAGATGAATTTGACAGCATCAGCTCATTAGCAGAGATGCCAAAAAGACTTCACAAGGGACAGGTGGGATTTTAGGTGGAAGGAGGGCTGGGAAGATTGGGAGAAAGAAGGAAAGACAAGAAGAAAAGGAAAAGGGCTTTAGTTTAGTATAGGACCCTAATGAAAATACCTTTTCTTCTTCAAATACACTTCCACCTACTTGAGTTACCAGAAAATAACAAATTATATCCACTATTACACTTGAGTCATGCCAGAAAAGTAAAAATTGTTATATTTCAATCAAAGTATAATTTATAAATACCTTCACTTATGGACCTATTTGAGACTGTTAATAATGCAGGTTAATGGCTAAAAAATGAATTTCTGTGCCCCCCCAAGACAGGTCTTTCAATATTTTCTCAAACAGAAGCTGCTAATGAGGTGATACATCAGGCTGAAATTCAAGCCAATATAAAAAAATGTATTCACGCTCACTGTGCATAAACACAACCTAAAAAAAGTTGTTTTTCAATAGGAAAAAGCACATACATTAATACCCAAACAAGGAAGATGTTATACAGAAGAACAGCTACCAGAATAAAAAATTCAGGCCTCCAGATTAATCCTATATATTCAGCAGTGGTTGGTAAACAGTTCCATTACCAACTCCTCTGTTTTTAGGAGATTAAAGAGACATGGTGTTTCCTAGATATAACCACATGTCCCTAATAGCAATCAAGCTGACAAGATTGCAGGATTTCTTTTTTAAAAGAATACCATTGTTGTATAAAGATATTGGAAGGTAAAATACTCCAATTCACTAAATGGGTTCAACAGTCACCAACAGCTACAAAATCATATCAGTTATCATTTACAGTTTATAATGCCTTGCATAAAATGGCCATCTCCGTTACAGTTTGTCATAGTCCTTTTGTACAAAGGGCATGACACCTAACAGTGAAAACAGATTGGGTTGTGGTACAGATCACCATCTTCCAAAAACTACCCATCATATAGGAAAGAAAGGTGCATTTGGGCCTTACCACACTTGAAAGACTTGGAAACACACCTTATATTACCAGCAGTACTTTTGATGGTTGAATGGTTCCCTAAAGGAGATTACATACACCTAAATGACACTAGCATCTTCACCAGCGTGATATGATTAGTCAGGGTGAGGAGAAACTCATGCAAACTGGTAAATGTGCTGGTGTTTGTACACTACACAAAAACCAGGACAGAGACGGGTTCAGAGGATGCACTTTTTCTAAAAGGCAGATAATGTCTAAATTTCAGGAATAAAATTCATGTAAGATAATGAACTGTTTAGAAAGAAAAAATAATTCCACAACACACAAATGACATTCAGAGGAATAAGCACTTTTGTTTTCAAATGCTTGTGAATAAATACCTTCTTTATTTGCCTGCCTTGCCCTGCCATCACATCTCTAGAAGGAAGCAACTGAGAATCCAGAGATCCCTCAAGAATCCCAAACCCAAGCTAGCAGAGTCAAGCAGAAGGAAGAACCTTTAAGCAAGCATTCGCTCAGGTGATCTCAAATACCTGCTCCAGGACTGAGGAAGAAAAGCCACAGTCGCACGTGTCCCCCTCACCTGGAACGGTCATAAACACCATCTTCAGGTATGTGCTCAAGAGATACTCATTAGAGCTAACAGTCCTCAGACAAAAAGGAACCACACCAGCACCAGTCAAGCAGTTGATCTGAACTTTTCACGTTAATACAAGAAGGTACAAGAGTGCCCTGGGTCTAGTGCCAAAAATCTGCAAAAAAGTATTAATTCTCCAAGTTTCACACAAAACCAAAATAAGATGAGAATTCATCTACACATACAAGAACATATCACGTGGTTTTACACGAGGAATAATTCCTTAGTATCTCACAATATTGTTTAGTGATGGGTATGTTTGAAACTGCTGCAGTATTTAATGCAGTAATGGAGACTATACAGTATTCATCAACATAGGTAAACTATTTAGCTTTCTTTGAAGGTTTACAATTTCCATATGTGCAAGATGACCCCCAAATTTCAAGTCATCTCTGTTCTAGTTTGGAAAACTAATCATGACCACTCACACAGCTGAATTTTAAACCCAAGAAAAGAGACACACAATAGAACAAGGTAAGAAAATAAAACATCTCTAATAAGGCAAAGTCTTGCACAGCCCATACGTATACTTCAAATGAGATTTGTTTTATTGTAACAGAATTCTGTTTTTACAGTATTTGACGTGGCAAAATAAGATCTCAATGATGAGTCACTGAATCTACAGTTATAATTGCAGATTTGCAGTACCATGTTGAAATCAGTGTCACATTCATGTCTCTAAATGTGATGCAATGACTACTACTACTACTGTTTAGCAACAGATCTATACAAATTTAAACGAACCATGATTTTTCTATAGTGAACGTTCAGACACGCTGCACTTATGGTTGTTCTCATCACCTAAACCCATTAAACTACAGCTAATATTAAAACAGAGCCTCTGTTCTGTTATTTAACTTCTAAATGACTAATATACACAGAAAAAAAAACACCTTTAAGAGAAACAGGCGAGAAAGAAAGAAGAAAAGTGACTCAGAGTCATGTTTGTGAGATTTTCACAGCTAATCACACACAAGACTGATTCACTGCTCACCTCGCTCTGTTCACTCATTTTTCATATCATACTTTTCACTGCCCCATCAGCCTGCTCCACCAAGGTCAAATGAAGGAAATGATAGCACACATACCACACTAAGATTTATTATAAACAGATTTGCTTTCTTCTTACGTGGAGGAAATCATGTTACTGACATTACTGTTTATAAAAATTAAGGTAAGCAGTAGAGGCTATCAGATTGGATACATAATAAATGTAAAAATTTCAATAAAAAGGGGAGTCATTTGTCCCTACTTATTTGCAGTGCCTTAAGATTATTTTTTTTAAATCAACAAGATGATAAAAATTTCCAACATATAATATGGAAATTATCACTGCTACAGAAGTCAAGTACTAGCACGCCCTCCCCCCCCCCCCCCCCCCCCACCCCCCCCCTTCTTATACTTTAATTTAAATATCAAACCTGGGGCATAAATTCCACTCAGCCAGATTAACAAAGCAATATGTCCATGAATTCATGTATGTAACAATTATGCATTAACATACACCCAAAGACCGGGCCCATAAGTAACCCATTAACTACAAGGGATGATTTGCAGTGCGTTAACTAACACAGCCAAGTGATTTGGCCATCACTAAATTCCTCCTTCGATAGCACAGGGGTATTTCACTATTTTAAATTGGGGACTAACACAGCAAAGAATCAATGAGTTACCTACAAAATAGCTATGGATTTGGCAAAAAGGCCATCAAACATCTTTCACTCTCCACTGAGAAGCTTATTTTGAAGACATCGAAAACTCCTCTGTACTTTAGTACCTGCCATGGAAAGAGAAGATTCTATGAGACAGCACAGAAGAGAATAAGTAAAACCGTCTTTTCGCATTGCCTATGAATGACCACAGCGCATCAGTACACTAATGTTCCAAGAGTACAATTTTACTATGGAAAAGTTTATTGAAATGTATGTAAGAGTTTTCTATAATGTAAACAAAGCATTTTGGTAGTTGTTCTGAAAGTGTTAAATGATCTATTTTTATAAAAGAACTGGACATTTTCCTTGGTATCCACTCAGCTAAGCACAACAGAAAGATGAGTTTGTGTCATTAGTTTAGCTTTAACGGTTAATGCTGACACCTAAATGGGATGACTACAAAAAGATGACTGAAGACTACAGTTAATGCAGGGCCAACACACTCTATTTAGTACTTCCCATTAGTAGCATGAAAAATAATATCCCCATATTTACAGAAAAGCAGAGGTATAGGGAAAACAAACCAAAATGCAAAAGATGAAAAAATTTGCTGCAAACCTCAGATGTGCTATATGCATCCATGCTCAACATAGAAATTACTGACTCTTCAATCTACATTAAAGACACATCATGACAAAATCCATCTCAAAGAAATAACCTATGTAGACACTCAAAAATACAGTTACACTGAGAAAGGCCTCAAATCACACTTACCTACATAAATCACTGGCAGTACTCTTTATTTACATACTTATCAGCAATGTAATCTAGCAAATGAATTAATGTCCTTTTCTCATATGTCATACCACGGGGACCGCTCCTGACAAGGCATAAGGGACTTATAAGCAGGCTGCATATAGCTGTATGTACAATAATATTTGACCTGACACACTTCCAGAAGAACTTACCCAGAACAGCAAGAACCTTATTTATTTTTATTTGTTAACCATAAAATAAAACAAGTCGCACATCTAAACAGTCAGGACACACAACATGAATTACAGAATCTTAATTTTCACTTTCATTCCGATTCAAAAACTTAAGAAAAATGGAAGATTACAAGTGGAGAAATTGCGGATCACTGTTTTGGGTCTTTCTTCCATAGAACTCCACTTCATACTAGAACAAGATTAAATCCTGTTCCCCAGGGTAATGTTGCACAGCATTGCTTCTTTGCAAGAACAGAGGATGCAGCAGATCATCTCCTAACGTTAGCCAAATTACTTTTAAAAACAAAGTAAATGCAAAAATATGTTATCTAAATCAAAATCTCTTATACTCTAAGAAACCACTTACTACTTGCACTAAGAACAGCACCCATATTTGTCATCTTTGATAATCATACCCTCCCTAACCAAAAAGCTCTAAAAGGCAAAGATTATCCAGTTGCTTCCTCTCTTTCCAGAAAGCAATTTATAAGTATACACTGCCTAAGGGATATACATCTCCTTCTTCCATCAGTGTGACCAGAATTATTCTACCTAATTTAGAGAGTCCTCAAAAAGAGAATACAGGGTAAAGAAGTAGCAGATGACAGAAGTAGCTCACACCACCAACTCCTATGCCTTCCAAAGACGCTCGCAATGCATTCAGTGTCTGCATCCTGAAACCACTATACGTAACTACAGGCTTCAAAAACAGATTAACAAATATATTGTACAACATGCACAATTTTTTCCCCCACAAAACTTCCATGCATTTTTCCAAGTCCAAAATAATTCCCTGGAGATGTTTGGAGAATTCAAAGACGGTCATGTGTTTTCATGGACACTCTGGAAAACTCATCAGTAAAGGCAATATACTACAATTATCTTAATAGCAATTTATACATTGACATGCATAAGACTAAACTGCTTTGTTAAAATCCATTAAACACATTCTATTACTACATAAATAGCTCTTTCCCACATACTACTGAAGCCAACAATTGAGGAACAGTTTCTCTTTACTCTAATCAGCTGCATTTTTCCCCCAGTTGAAAGCACAACAGGACACTACAAGCAAATGTCTCGTTAGCGCAGCACATTTGGTTTCTTCGTAAGGGGGAGGAGGAGGTAATAGCTTGGGCCAAATCAGATTCTTAGAAGTGTCTGTGCGAATCTAAAGGAATCCCACTGAAGCCAACACAACTGCCCAAAGTTGCCAGCGATAATATTTTGCCCACTATGTCCTATCTAAACCTTCATTTTCATTTGCTTTCTTTGCTGAAATATTTAAATTTCTAACACTAAAGTAGTTGATAAAATTAAGATGTATTTATTTGCTCCAGTATGGTAATTCAGATTTTTCTGCTTCTATATAAGCAGTGAAATAAAAAAAAAAAAAAACAAACCACCCACCCACCACTGTGTTGTCCTCTCACGTAAATAAAATTTGATAGTAGTCTAAAGCTACCAGTCTGTTTCTCTTCAATACAGACAACAATATTGTGGTACTGAGAAGCTACATGAGTGGGAAAGCAACTGATTTTTCTTCTTTAAAAAGAAAATGCACATAATGTGTTTATTATTACCATACATCTGAATGCAGTATCCAAAGGTGTGCCTCCTAGCAGGAGCACAGTTTGTAAGGGAAATAAATATTTTTATTTACAATAGCAAAAGCAACAATAACTGATTAAAGTAAATTTAGTGGAAACATTAAAATAACGGCTGTGGAAAGAAAATTTATTCTGCTCTGGCATACTGTGTGAACTTATTGAAAATAATCAAGTGCTCAGTTTGAATTAACTGAGTGTGAGTGAATCAAGAAAAGGAGAGAAAGATAGCAATAAAAAGCACTAACAGGAATTTGTTAGCTCCTTCTGCTGCTTGGTTTCTTCATATATTTTAAGAAAATCTGCAAAGATGCAAAGAACCCTCCTGTGTTCGGTTAGCAGTAAGTAAATTGCTGTGGGCTCTGAGTGCTGGAATACTTTAGCAGGCAATTCCTCTCTGTCTTTCATTCTGTTTGTCTGTGTTAAATTCCCCCTCTGCCCTCATCCATTCTCACATCCAGTTCCCAGCTTTGTCCATCCATCAATCCACACACTTTGTCAGTGCTGACTTCATCCTGGCTCTCACAATCACATCCAAGCAAGGCTGCTGCCACGAGGGAGCTTTTCGCCTCCCATCTGTGTCTCCCTGATCTGCTGACTGAGGCCCTGACGCTTGTCGTTTTCTATTGCACAGGCAAGCAAATCCACTAATACTGAACCTGATTTCTATCGTGCAGCTTTTCACCTTTCCTATCGGGAGGAATAGAGAAAGAGAGAGACAGACAGAGGGCGGGGGCGGGGGGGAGAGAGAGACATTTGCTGAATTTTCTAAAACAATTCGTACTCTAGTCAGGTTGAGGCTCAATTCATCTTCAGCTCCACAAAACATCAATAGAAATCACAAAGAGAAAATGTATCACTAATTAAGGGTTGATAAGCTTTACGTCAAGAGCAGTTTAGGGGGAAAAAAAAAAAACCAACAAACCCACACCTCACCAGCTTATACAGATTCACTGCCAGCTGAAATCCATACAGCAGTTTCATGGCAACTTTAAGTTAAAATTTCATATAATTTTCTTGCATAAAACATGCTGTCTTAAAAGCAACATTTGGGGAAAATAACACACCAAAACCAGATGTGGTTTTATTCAAAAGGTAATTTACAAAGATTTAAATTTCAACTGGAAAAACATAAAAGATTACTAAGGAAACAAATTGTTACCTAGCAATGAAATGATATTAAATCATTCTTCAGTGTTTTGCCCGTTTCCTTTTCTCGGTTCAGAAGTGCAATATTCCAAGCATGCACTAACTCCCATTAGTATTTTTCTTTTAATTAGTGTCTAGGTACTTGCTAAAACACAGTGCTCCTTTTAAATACATATATATAAAATCACCTCAGCAGTAGCCACAAATTACAAAATTCTTCAAACATTCCTTTTGCGCGCCTCAAAGTAGAAGCAGGGTGGAAAAGCATCTTATCACTAAATCGGCAGTTAAGCAAGCAAAAATATTTTATGAAATGAAATTAACTCATTTTCATCATTATCATATACTTGACTCTACCTGTAAAAACAAACTGGAACAAGAATGTTTCTGACAGGTCATTTTAGGAACAGAAATATAAAGCTGGCATGAAATCACTCACTAAGGAACTAAAACTGCCCCAAAACCACTTCTATGTCCGTATATAAATCTTTTTGCCTAATTGTTTTTTGAGTTTACAAACTGCTCGCTCACAACAACTTTGTGAATGCACTATTTAGTTCACTGCTAATTCAATATTTTGATAAGTTTGAATGAAAGATCCTATCAACATGAACAGATGATTGCTGTATGGGCTGTACAATGCACTCCAAATATTCTGGAGTTGCTGGGCTAGAAGAGGCTCCGTTTTCACTCCCGGTTATACTAATAGCTATCCCCCCCACTGCCAAGTTCAGAAAATGCTGCTGATCCCCCACTTGTCAAAGACATACAATGAAGAAAAAAAAAAAAAATCTAACAATCTGGCCCAGGCTTTTTTCTCTCATCAAACCCCTTCCCTCAGGCATCAAACCGTTCTTTCCTCAAAGACTTACTGACACACCCAAGAATCACATTCTGTCTGCATATATACACTTAATTATTATGTCACATACATAATATACTTTTACTTTATTAGTTATTTTTATATAGAAGTTGAACATTAAGCCAATAAATAAAAATACGTGAAAGAAGAAAAAAAAAAAAAAGATATACTTGTGGGCCATCTTAGCTAATGAAAATAATGACCTTCTCCCAACATGCCTGTATTTGTGAGCAGGGTCTTCCTGCCATACAACTTGTATTTTATTTCATTTCCTAGGAGAGGCAGAACCCCAGAGGAACACCCCACTTTTATTTCCTGAACCATTGGTCTCAGATGTGTTTCAGGTATGATAGAGTAGAACTGAAAATCAGCAGAAGAAAGTCTTCTTTGCTGTGCTACTATACACATCAGACATCTCTAATTAGACAGCAACAAAATTTTATTAATAGGCTGGACATTATGGAATGAGCTTGTTATAAATGGGCCCTGTCAAAGCCTTATTCAGCTACCAAATGAGTATTCTCAGTTCACTGCTCGCATCTGAAGCATCACCACTGGTGCCGGATAACAAATGATTGCTATTAACCGTATTGTTAGTAATGATGGCTGAAAACAAACAAAAACCCATAAATAACAGTCTACAGAAAAATTAACCCATAAACTTGATAGATATCCAGCTGAGAAATAATAAATGACACTTTGGATCCTGCTGGGAGAAGCTAGTGGTTTTTGTTTTCTTCTCTGTCATTAACACATTTTCTGTGCTAAAAATTAGATTCTGATATATAATTATCAACGCTTCCAGATATTAATTCTGCTATCTCTCCCTCTGTTTCTCTGCTGGTTGGATGTAATGTTATTCACAGATTACTCTGAGAAAACACATCAAACACTTAACAGAGCAGGTCAAAGTGACAAGCAGCTTTTGCTGACAACACCAACCTGCACAGCCTTTTTTACCAGGGACACAAAACAAATTTCTCATATTAATTAACTCTGGTTTCTTTGCAGCTAGAACAAATCTTCACTATGTAATGTGAGCTAAGCATATTCCCAGCTGTCCTAATGCAGGCTGTATTGAGGAGGAAGAACTGACAATTATTATCTTGCATTTATACAGTGAAATCCACATTTGTTTACATCCTAGAGAAATATGCCTATTTTCACAGCCAATTAAAACAAGTTTCTTTTTACCAGATATAGTGTCAGTGGCACAGCATGCCTTCTCTCTCCTTCTAGGGGGAAAAAAAAACCCAAAACAACAACCCACAAACCACACACATACCTATAAAAAACACTAGGATGTTTTCACTGAAGACAAAAAGCAGTTCTACTTTATTCAACAGAAGAAAATTTAAGAGTAATTATTCACCTGCCTCTTGAACACAAAAACTTTGCAAGCTTTGCACACAAGCACAGCAATGAACAGGTCGTTATTAGATGTTAATGCATCTCGATGAGAAAACAGAGGGTAATATCACCAAATAATTATGCATTATTACCTTAAAAATGTTTGTGTATGTGAGTAACTTGAAGGAATATTACTAATCATGGTAAATAATTTGTAGCATCTCAAGCCCCAGTCAGAAACAGACCCCTATTCCATTGCATACTGTACAGAGCAGGTTAGATGACACCTTCCTTCGCTCCCCCACGCCCTCCCCAAAGACTACAGTCTAATTTTGCACTCATGGACTAAAAGGCTGTTCACACAACCAAAGTTATGTGTGCGTGTTACACTGGCAGGAACGCTTTACATTTTCTGGTTCATGCTCTGCACAGTTTGCAATAATTTTTTTAATACCACTCATATGCCTTTTTTATAACATATTTTTAACTATTTTGACATATATTCATACTTGACTTGCTGTATTTATAGTGACATTTAAGTTCACACATTTGAGCAATTACTTTCAGTTCTCAGAGTTTGATGAATAATATGCTTCAGAGTATTAAAGAAAAAACACTTAGGTAAACAAAATTAGAGGATATAAACAGATGTAGACCACAGCTGTAAAGTACGAAGAACGCATAGCACGAAGCAGACAACTTTCTGGACAGTATTTCCTCCCCTTCCCCCAGCTACAATAAACTATAGGAGAAGAATTGGAGCAATGTTTCTGCCAACAAGTTAGAAATTCCCTTAATTGCAATTATTCAAGGGAAATAGCTTGCTCACTATTCACGTGTTCTTTTCCAATTAAACAGGTCTCCATTACATTCATAACGGCATCTAAGGAAAAATGTTTTGGAAAAGTATTTAAATAAATTAAAAACGAAGGTTGGAGGGAGTATTTCCTGCTCTGCATGCCTAGCTTTTAATTTCCACATTGTGTCCCCATGGCCGTGTTTTGCTGATGACAGAGTCTGACTGCAAATCCCATACCTGCTATACACTACATTTTCTCAGTATCTGGCACTGTGATATTAAATAACTATAAAACTAGAAAGCCAAAATAACTAAATCACCTGGCAGCCAATTTCTGAGAGTTAAACCACAAACCCGGAAAATGGTGGAGTGTGTTGAAATAATGTAAAGGAAACCCATAAATTCAAACTTTATGTTCTGTAAAGAACAAATATGAAAAAGGCATCAAAATAATGAAAGATTGTTTATGTATTCTGGCATGAAATGGGAATGTGTTATGAGAGAGAGCGCAATGGCAGAGACAGATCGACAGAGCTGACAGTGTGGTATTCATCCTGCATGGTACAGCAGACGTCCTGCTAGTGGCAGTCGACAGCGCAATAAATCAAGGGCTCTCGATGCTGTACCTACAGCTTATTACATCCAAGATGACAAATAAATAATAATCCCTGTCACAGCAGCCCTTTGCTCAAGGATTGAGCCTGAAACCTTTTGCTCATCACTCCTGGTCTTAAGTGAAAATACTAGAACAAGGGAATTGAAGGCCACGGTTTACTGAGCTCATGAAACACAAAGCAAGCTGGCCACAGGAACTAGAACCAAGCAGGAAAGGTCAAGTAGCAAGAAAGGATAAATATTTAAGTAATCCTAGCAAAAAGATGGCAACATTTCACAGCTGTGAAACTGCAAGAGACCTGTAAAAACCCCAAGCCTCTGAAGTCTCCAGTTAAGGCCCCAAAGAGTTGAGACTGGTAGCGTTAACTCCCAGTTTCCCTTCTCCAGTTACGCATCAAGGCACTCACCTGCACGTTTGTTTGCTTCCTGCATTACCACCAAGTCAGATAGCTGTGCCCTCAAAGGGGGATGTCAGGCAGGGAAACCACTACCCCTCCCCCCCCCCCCCCCCAAAGTCAAACACCAAACCTTGAAAAAAGAAACCTGCATTTCTATTTTTTCCCTTTTTAATATAAGTTATTTCCTGTATTTACCTTCTTAAAATGCTTTTAACACGTAGGACATCTTTGAGTTCTTCATACAAAAGATACTACAAAAAATACAGAGTCAGTACCAGAACTAATACTACAGAGAGGACTCCTAATTTATCTCAGCTGGCCCACCAATTATAAAAACACATGCATGCAAGATATCCTGAGTCCACCATCAAATGTGACACAGGTTTTCTTCTTCAAATTAAGCATAGATTTTTTTTCTTTAGAGAATGGTGGAATGTTAAAACCCGAATAAATCTATTTCTTTTCGGAGTACTCATGGCAACAGAGCATACAGCGTTTACATCTACTTCATCTCTTTTTGCTTTATCATTTAAACTTGCAGCTGTATTTTCAAGCAATACAGACAGCACTGAATTAATTCAATGCCAGTTCTCAAGCTGTTGTCTCCACCTGGATATACTTTTGTCTTTTAAGTTAAATCTCTTGCTTCCATTTTTAAATCTCTTATTCCATTTTTAAAGACATAATATACATTTGATGACATCCCCTGACAAAAGATGGTCAATACAGCAAGTAAGTAGAGGTATATCAGAGCAGTACAAGTTGGACAGTACATCATCAAAAACTATTAACTTACACTATCACATGCTGAGTGGGGCATCCTCCTTGAAATTACACGAGGTTTTTTTTATATTTTTTCTCTGATCATTGCTAACTTTTCCAGATATGTTCTTATTTAATGGGGTAGCCAAGGATAATGGACAGTACATAGAGTTTATCCATGTCTAATTTGTGTGGCAGCATCCATCCACTGCTTACTGCCTTCCTTGGAACACCAATCTTTGGCATTTTTTGCTCTCTCTTGAATTTTACCAATTATGTTTGTTTACTGGCTCTTTCTAAACACTGCATATGCAAAATTAAGTCTTAAGCATCTAAAATATGTTTTTAAAAAAGCTGTGCCACGCCAACCCTTGTTGTGTCTATATTATTCCTACGAACAGGCAAAACAAGTTTACGCGCAGAATTTAGGCCCTATAGTGTAGTTATATCAACTACACATCAAGAAAAGGGACCTTTTAACCAAAGCAAGATAATATTATTCAATATTTTAATGACAAATGGGAAAAACAGATATATTAATCCATAACAACATTCACATCTGTGGACCGATGCACACACCAGTTCCACACAACCAGCCAAGCTTGCAGCCATCACCCAGTGAGCTCCCACCATTGCTTGCCAAAAGAGGCAACTATCACCGCTCAGCTGTTTTCTGGCTTGACAAGCCCTCACCTTCATGGCTCAGTGATGGACATAGCACCTCATATGTTTACCAACTTGCCTATCTTTCCTTCCCAAGCACCGTTCTCCCAGTTGTATATCACCAACTTCAGTGTGATAAAGTATTTTTCATATCAAGGGTGTGTCTCCATTTTGCATCAAAGCGGCTGAAAAAAATCATACAGTGCCTTCTCCCCTGCCCCCATTCAGACTACTGCACGCTCTCAAATTTCCACCTTTTATAATCTCAAATCTTAGATATACTGTCTCTAATACACAACTTTGGGGACAGAATTGGTCTTTTTCTTTAGTCTTCACAGTACCAAACTCAATTAAATAGCGGTTTGGCTTAGACTCTATGTTACCTAAACATACTGAAGTTAAAAAAAAGGATGACCATGAGGAAGATACATAAACCAGGTCTGAACATCACCATATTGAAGAATTACATCTATAAGTTTATGCAACTTCAATAAGTTCTGAAGTAAAGGGGCTAAACAAAAGGTTGCTAACCGAGAAACAGCAACACAGCTTGTAACTGAAAAGCACATAAAATCCCAAACATTCATAGTTTGCATACTTTTCTAGAGTTTGAATGCGTACTTGGAAGATAAGGCTTCTTATCAGAGGTAATGCCTTTGACAAGATCAATAGATACCATTGAGAAAAAGACAGATAAGTTTTGGGGCTAACAAGTCCTTCTTCTTTGATCAAACACCTTCTCCAAGCAACACCTTTCAGTAAGAAAAGGTCTGGATTTAAAATCGTGCTCAAAACTGTCCTATTAAGTTTTCACATCTTTGATATTTTTAAGGCAGCTTTTCCCCTTCAATTTTTTTTTTTTTTAAATAAACCACAATGCACAGTATCACTACCTATACAGAGATAAAGCAGGTAACTGCAGCCAGGACATAGCTCCTACTCATGGACCAGCAGACAAAACCTTAATCTCCCAAATGCATTAAACCTCATTAACACCTGCAAAATGGGAAGTTACCTTCATTGTAACCAATCTGCAGCTGTGTTATGAAATTACAACTAACCCTGAAAGCACAGTTCCAGTCACCTGGGTCAGTATTTTACAACACAGCAGCAGGCAACTGATCTAAAGCCATGCTGGGCTTAACACTTGCAAGCCCAAGCAGCATTACTGCAATGTTTTAAATACAGTTCAGGACTAGGTCAAAAGTTCCCTATATCCCCAAGATGATGAAGCCCTGTCAGGACAGAGGAAGCCCCTTCCAGCTTGCTGATTCTAAAATTGTTACATTACCAATTCCAACTGGAAAATATTTGAGCCATACTTTGACTTGAAATATTCTGGATATCAAGAATTAAATATTATGACAAGATTTTGATAAATCCCAATGTTATAACCTATACACAAACTGCATCTATAAGCATGAACAAAAATACTTGGTTAGAAGGATTTGCATTTCTACTGCAGTTCACTGAGGCAGGGACAATACTTCTTCCTGGTGCTAAAGCATAATGATTGTCATCGCACAAAGCTCAAGACAATTACTGTGGAAGTTGGAGAGCCCCAGAATCATTTTAAGAAAACAATAAAACCCTATGCACATTTCATGCACACAGGTACACAAAAATGACAAATTATTTTAGGATATACTTTATACTTAATTACTTCTATGAGTACATTGGGATATTTTGTCAAAAACTCACTGAGTCTGCTGTATTTGTACTGAAACAGTATTCTGAAGAGTGAACCCCGCTGCTAATGTTTTTATTTGAATAAATTATTACCCAACACAGCAACCATCAACATCTTACAGAACAAGAACATGGATTTCTGTAATTTCTCCAGCCCTAATGCCAGTCACTATTGGGAGCATTTAGTTATAAATTGTCTTTCAATAAAAGTAAAAGCTCCCAAAACAACAAAATGAAAAGACACAGCAGCTTAAATCAAGGAAGTCAATTTCCACATGCCGATCCTAAATATTTCATAGCCCTATTTTATTCTGACATTTGTAGATGACTAAAGTGTTACAAAGGAAATAAAATGCTGATTAAAGAGTTCACTGTCATAAAGGTTACTGAATTGTAAATGGCCCTTTCCATCTTCCTGTTAATAGGTACCCAGCTGTAAACATCATGAAGGATGTGACGGGAGGCCTGTGCTGCTCCTTTAGGAGTCGTATATACATTAATCACTGAATCACCAAGCCATGCTTAATTGCAAGTTGTATATCACACAAATCCATGGTAAGTAGAAGGAAACTCATTATTGCTGCTTCATAACTACTGGGTACTTCTCATTTTAACCTTCTCACACCTGGGACACTGTTGTTTTACAATGTGAATGCAGAAAAGGCATTAAGTCACTAATTATAGTAACACTGTACGTTATCCTGCTGTTTCAACATTTTTCAAAAGAAAACTAAGTACTAACAACAGCAGAGATTTTTTTCTTTTTCAGACTAGTTAAATGAATTTTAGAGTATTTTTTTCATAGAGTATAACACACAGAAACCCATTATTCCTTGATAGTTTAAAGAACTGGTTAAAAGAAGAAAAAAAACCAACAACAACATTGTATTTGTTTTGACAAAATTATTGATTTAAATCCCATCCAATAGCACAATACTATTTAAAGGTCACCTAAAGAAAAATGAGTTTACACTCCAACAGAGCAAGCTTATCTGTCATGAAAGTGTAATGATGTGTTTATACTCTCACTAGTGTGTATATATTTTCCAGAAAGACAAGAGATTTTGTGCAGGTGAAGTCTGACAAGAAAGAAAAGTGAAAAAAATTTAAGTACTTACAGTAATTGCTAAACCACTAATATTAATTTCACAATTTCAATAGTACCCCACCATCCCCACCCCACCCCCCCCCCGCCCATATGTTTTTATAAACTGTTGAGCACCACAGCACTGGAAATTCTTCTATGCCATTCATCAGGTGCTTTATCAAAACGCTTCGAAGATTTGCAAAGTTTACTACGCAGCTTATGTACCTAGACACTAACAAGTGAGATGTCTTCATCAATATAAAACACGTTTCAGTTTGTACACCTTTATGTTACAAGTGCGTTAATGCAAACTGTTTTGAAATGTAGTTTCACAGTGAAACACCATTATATGTCCTGGTATACTACTCAGCTAAAAATATATTTATTAAAGGAAAACATTGAAAACAGCTCCATTATGAAGACAAACTCCACATAACCAGTATCTGGTTTTAAAGTCATGTGACATTGTTCCCACCATTTTCAATTCCAATAGCAAATGCAATCAATGTTTTCTCACACCTAAGATGCATTAAGATGATCCTTAAATCAGCTTTGCCCCACGATATCCATTATCTGCTATCCCAACCTTCTTGTCATTCTTTCTCTATTCTGTCAGAGGACTAACAGACTCTTCCATTACATCCTCAATGCACTCGCATGATCCCTTTCCAAATATATTTTTAAAGGACCTGCAATCTAACATATTATACACTTTCCTTGAAAAAGAATGTGTACAAAGAACTGCAGTTATGGCTTTTGAATCCACCCTGATCATCTGTACTAGCTGGTATCAATAGGCTACGTGCTTCTTGGGGATTTTGGTGTTAAGATTACATTGCACAAAACTCTCATGAACCCCACAAGCCCCCCTTTAAAATACCTGAGCCTTTTACTTCATCACCCAAAATAAAAGCAACCTTTGATCCACACAAGTTACCAATTCTGTATTCACAGATAGAGATTTCTCAGCTCTCCTATGGTCTTTAGTTGTTGAGATGTACAAAATAAGAAGGGAAGTCATGCCATAAAAACAGAAAGAGATCAAACATCTTTGACTAAAGACTCAGTAAATGCTTTTACATGTGCCAATAGAAATTGCCTTTTGGTAGGTCACGCTTATTCTTAGATTATGGGTGCCTACATTAGGATAGTCCTTTCCAAAAACGTGGCTAACTACAAGTGTTCTGAAAAGATATGCTTTTCTACATTGTTTCAGACAGTAGAAACCCCAAAGTAGTCACTACTTTCAGAAATCATACGCTCCACAATCCCCAATCCTTGATCATGACAGCCACAGCCTCACATGGTGCTATATCCAGTCCTTTAGTAAGGATTTCATCCAATAAAAAGATGAACAGGGTGGGGAGGGGGAATTAAACACATGAAAAGAGGTTGTAGAATTTGTTTTCTTCCACTCGCAAAATAAGCAGAAAAGCATCTTGATCAGAATCAAGAGTCAGAATTCAAAGCAGCTATTTGTGTTTTGGAAATCAACATTAACTTAATTAGAAAAGGGGGGACAATGAAAAGATGGTATATCAGCTTCACTGCGGATATCTAAAAAGAGTGTTATACTAGCAAAGGCTTTTCTTCATCCCTAGTTTGCATTCTGTCTAGTGTGAATAAAAATGGGTTCCCTATCTTCATTTTTCAATCACAGATACTCTTTGACTATTTCAAAGGATGTTTTTTCCAGATGTTTCAGCCTAAATCAGACCTACTCTGGAAAGAGAAAGGCCTCACCCACACAATAAGTACTCAAAACTCTCTCTGCAATGCTCAATACAGAACATACAAGAATGGTTAAAACAAAAGTTCCTCTGCCCTCCAAAATTCCATGTTTAAAAACTTTTTTTTTCATATTTCTTTTCACACAATACATGTGTTTAATTCATATGTAAGCAGAGACACACACACATGAACTAACAAACACATTTATATGATACATCTAGAACTCACCACTCTGGAACTGTGCACAAAAAGTTTGGATACAAACCAAAAACCATGCCAATAAATGATACTCCACTGTGATACCTAACCCAAAGCCAGCACCTCTGAACTATATCTCTGCTCTTTTATTTCCAGTCTCAGCCTTTCAGTACCTCAGTTTGTTCAGTACACAGAAAAAACAATGCAATAATAATTTCCACTAACTGGTAGGTTCAGTCTGAAAGCTTAATCCATCACTCTAAAAAAGCATTTGGAAAATCTCAGATAAGAAGTGCGTCATTAAATCTGAAGAGCATTTGTTCTATGCATGTCTCTTGCATTTTGTCCCATCTTTATGCACTCCATAACCTTCATCCAAAATTACATGAATTTTAGGTATACAATCATCTGTATGGAGTTTACCTCTGGGACACTGCCAGTCAGGAGAAAAAAACTGTGGCCTGTGATCTACCAGAAGCTTTAGACAACATACTGCCTTTAAAAAAAAAACAAAACAAAACACACACACACCACACAAACACCTGACATAACAACCACAGAAACTAACATCTAAAATATTTTCAAAAAAGTTTTTGGTGTGGATTTTTTCTGTTCAGTTGTTTTGTGGTTTTGGGGTGGGAGGGGTTGTTTGGGGTGTTTTGTTTAGATTTGGGGGGGGGGGTGTTTTTCTGTTTGTTTTTTTTAAGAATTTTACAACAGGAAATTATTCTAATGAAACACATTATGTTCTGCACACTATGTAGTTGAACACTTCCATACCAGATGACATAAAAAGCACATCATGCTGACTTCCTCTCAGAAAAGGCATAAGAATATCTTTCACTGTAAATTAAAGGCCAAGGCTAGTCTCCCTTGTTTAATTAGCTGTACATGTGTGAAAATACCAAGTACACAAAAACTGCGATTCTAATTGCTGTTATTCTGAGATGTCCAAAAAGTCTTCATCTCTTGTATTTGCTGTCACATTATCTAGAAACTTGTTATAAATTTTTTAATTAAAAAAAGTGATACAATAGATATATCATCTGCTTATTTTATGGAAATGATATATTTAGAGAAAAAAGATTGTTTATACAGTAGTGCAATTGGATAGAAAATGACTGATATTTTACATTCAATGCTACATTTAGTTTACTACTTCATCCTGCAAGTGACTACAAACTTAGTTAAAACATGGTGGAGAGGTGAGTTTCAGAACTCAGTAAAATTTCTTGAAAGCTGTAACAACCCTTGAAAAACAAAAGAAAACAATTACCAAACATAAGATGTTATTCAACACTGAAAATATCTGAAAGTCTGTACCAAACTAAATTTGAAGAATCTTAAAGTTTAGATTAAGAATTTTTGAAAGCATTATGAACAAAACGTTAGATTTCCCCACATTTCTATTTTTCAAGTGTTTTCCCATGCTAATGCAAGGCCAAACAGGATGTGGGAAGAGGCAGCAGAGAAAATCCAGGACCCATAGATTACAGTCCAAAGCAGACCTGCTGTTCCTTAGGGGTCCTTCTTCCGTGGTATATTGCAAATCTTATTCCTGCAGCCGTGCCAGGGTCTGCACCGTTTACTCGCCAACAAACATGGGTGTCACGCATACTCCTCCCGGGAGGGATGTGTACTTGTATAGTTTCTTGTTAAGGATGTTCTGTAGTTTTACAAGAAAGTGGAACTACTAAACAGGTTCAGACATACTGCAGAATGGAGCCTGCTATTCTCAAGCACAACGGTTGTATGTAGATAAAAACAAAAATAGTCCTTTGTTTGGGGTGATTATAGATCAGAGAAAAGATGATAGTTAAAGTACAGAAAGCAAGTGTGAAGTACATGCTCCTGCAAGTATCAAGCAAATAACAAAGATTTGTTACGCTCGATATTGTGTATCTCCTATTCAAAGATCTCATGGCTCATTAAGGAAAGCTTCAACAGGTAGGTAAGCCAAAGGATCATCACAAATTAGGCAGTATGCAGTCTGATAGGTTTTAACATTTTGGTTAACATTTATTAATGCTGAAATGAGTGGCAACTCCACTGAGCATTCAAGCAAGTGGACACCAAACAAATTTCAATTTTAACCAACTCTTGGAAAGATAAAAGCCCACTGCATACAAATACTAATGCTTTTTAGACCATCTAATCAGAATGATTGGGGGAAAAAAATGGGGGTAAAAGGAGAAGCATCTGTATACTACAAAGCCTCCCTTACTAGAGCACCAGTATTGCAATCCTGGAGACGGTTTGCAGGGTAACAAGCAATAGATAACTTAGATTTAATAGATTTTCTACTGAGTTGTAGAAAATATCATGGACCCAACACTCATTTTGATTGTCATGGCAACACTTGGCGATATTGTCATCTTATAGCAAGCACAAGTTGCATTGATAAATAGTGGTTACTGTCAGACAACCTATACGCTGACACTTGCTGTTCATCATAGTTTTATTTCCACATGCAAAGAGCAACAAAGTTATGGTCTATATTTGGTGGTAGTTTGATAACACTGATGGAAAAATGTGCAATTCAATTAGCAGTTAGACAAGTATCTGTCATAGATAATAACTTCTTATGTCAGGGAATCTACATACTGATCAATGTGAAGCCATGTGCAATTGCTTATACCAATCATAAATCACTGTCTATTGATTGGCATTCCAAATCCTTGACATAATTAGAAGCTATAGAAAGGGTCACAAGATAATGCTGCGCATGTCCACAAGTCCTTTATTTTTAGGGCCTTTCTGTATTCTGTTGTACTCAGGTTTCGGGGGGGGGGGGATGCTTTTATATTTTTTGTTTTGTTTTTATATTTTATTATAGAAAATTAAGCATGCAAGTGCCACCTGATAAATTCTCATGCTAGGGGTTAAAATGGGAATTTCCCATGCCTGGATTTGATTCCTGTGTGCATATGCAGACTTGCCTACATGCTGCTCATAATCTGATTTATGCACCAATTTATTTTATACATTAGGCACACTGTATGCAGTCTGACTGATGCATAAAAATTTCATGCAAAAAAGGACTTACTTGCACACAACTGCTTTTCAGTTATTACCACCTCTTCTGGTTAGCATCATAGAGTAGGTAGGACAAATGACTTGATACAGTGCACACATTTTGCCCACTATACAAACATTTTGATCGGTACCTATTTCATTTCACTTTCAGCAGACTCTTGAATAGCTTAACAGCTTTATCTTTAAAGAGATCAGATCTTACGGTTTTGTAAAGCCCTCTATGGTGACAACCCCCTACCACTCCCACACACAAATTTTCATATCTACACATATAAGACATGGGGTTTATTCTGCAGTATACCTCAAATAAATTAACAAAACCTAGTAAGGAAGGATGCTGTTGCTAATATTCTGGTTATCTTCATATATGTATGCTTCCTGTGTTATTATCAACCAAACTGAAGATATGTTTTTGCACAGCTTTTATTTAGGAAAAATCAGCAAGAAATGCATCTTTCTACATTTTCCATTTATTAGAAGTCTCCTTTCATCCAAGAAATATGAGACCTGAAATAAATTGTACCATCCTGCTTTTTTTTATTCAAATCCTTGCCAGTGCTAGGCAGTATGCTAATGAAAACAGGTTGATAAATGACTCCCTGATATTTTCCAGACATTTTTCTCTCAGAAGTGCTCTAAACTGATGTAGCTCAAAGAGAATAAGGCGCATTAAGTCATTATATCAATTTTTGTTACCCAGATACTTCAGTCCCAGTTAAGAGCTGACAGCCAATATAAAACAAGGCAAGGGCATCATACGACTCCATCGATCAAACCTTGTCGTAGATAGATTGCCTATTACACAAATAGAACCAGCAGATTCAGTTTGTAGTTTTATGCTCTCCAATTAAAGGATAACAGGGTACTTTCCCATAAATCTGCTAATTGCAACTGAATTAATTTAACAAAATTTTGCCAAGCACAGAATAAAGTGATTGGTTAAGCTAATATAAACTAGCACAGGTTGTCACAAAGCGAGTTCCATAACAGGCTTTTGCTATACCTTGACTGGGCAAGGTGTCACAAGCATTTAACTCCATTGGGGTTCTTTGGCAACAGACAGCTGACAACCATAAAACATTGCACAAATAGGAGATAATTTATTTGCTGTACTTCCCCCCCGCCCCCCCCCCCCCAAGCATGGGATAACGCCTTCTTTGCGCCTAATTAACGTTTCCGTCTAAGCGGGCTGTTTTTCTGAATCAGTATTATACAAGCAAAAGCACTAGATCACAAAAAGTGCTCCCACATGGGCACTCAGCAAACAATGGCAGTGATCTGCAAAAAATAGAAAACCACCCTATAGCATTGCTGTGAGAGGCAGCCGAGGCGCTTATTAAACAGCACAATAATGCAGCATACCATGCTTTGGATATTATTCTAATGAGTTTAGATATTCATATGGAAACAGCTAGACCAACAGAATGGTAGATAATTCAGATCTCTAAAGAAAGAGCAATCGCAAGAGATCTCTAACTGTAACTTATGGGAGGAAATTATGATTGCAATCACCCTTGCAATGATACATTATTGTGATAAAAACCTGTCTTTATATTAAAAAAATAAAATAGCTATTTCCTAATTAATTTAAAGACATTTATAGCCAAGCCCAAGAGATATTTTAGGAGCAACACTTCTTACTGGCACAGAAAAATCATTTTTGCGGATGGCAAGTTTTGCACTAAAGCAGCATATGTTTCTGTATGCCTATATAAAGTGCAAAGCTACGGTCATGATTAATATGAAGACACAATAGAGATAATCCTTTTGACACATTGGAATTTAAGATGGAGGGTACTATTAACATTAGAAGAGTCAAGCCTATGAAATGCAAGTTAGATGCAACAACGGTAAGCTTTCTAACAGTTGGCAGCTGCGGTCTAAATGCACAGTCTAAAAGGAGTACTTAATTCAGCTTGGTTTAGTTTGAATTTTTTTTCCTTTATTTTTTTCTGCACAAGTGCACTTCCTATGGTGTCCAGACACTCACAGTTTCAACAAAATTATGCAAATGTCAAAACAAACAAAATAACAACACAAAACCCCACCCTGAATTCTACGTGTTGCATTTGCCTTACAAATCCTCAATTTTGTGTCATCATTAAAAACAGCATTTGAAGACAAAAGACACTTGCAGAGATGCAGCAGCACCTTCCCTTAGAACAATTTTACCTATTGTCATGTGTTGTGTTGGTTAACACATCTTTGTCTATACCTGGAAAGAAAACATAGAAAAGCACTCCCAACTTCAAGTAGAGGAAGATTTATAGCCCCTCAAAAGAGTCCTCAAAAGAGTAAGGTGTCCCATCATCAGCACTAGAAATAAAAAATAAGTCTTCTCTCACACAGGACCAGCAAACCAACCAACCAAGACAAAGCAGCAACGGAAATGGATTTCTGAAGTTCACAGGAAATTTCATGCTCTTTACTCTCCTCTGAAAGGAGGAAAAAAGACACTAGGGAAACAAAATACCCAAAAAATATAATCCACCCACCTGTTTCAAATTATCATAATCAGCAAATACTTTATGCAATCATTTTTAGCATGGAAAATTTCTGAAAATAAATTGTTCTATCCCACTGTTATGAGTGGCAGTTATGTTGCTTATATATATTTCACATGAAATCTAATTTTT
Source organism: Balearica regulorum gibbericeps (assembly GCF_011004875.1). NCBI lineage: Eukaryota > Metazoa > Chordata > Aves > Gruiformes > Gruidae > Balearica > Balearica regulorum. Next base: position 25,084,748 of record NC_046190.1, on the reverse strand, counting down.
TTGTTGTTGTTTTGTATCTTTAGAGGTCTTTGGTATGAGACTCTATGTCTTCCTCTTGAATGTAATACAGAATACAGTAACATAATATAATGTAATACAGTTATCCAAACAGATATTTTGTACACTTCCAGGACTATTTTACAATGTCCTATTTTTCCACATAACTATGAGGAAGAATCTGTTAGTTTAGATATTTTTCCCAGCATGACTTTGATCATAATTAAGGTACAAAACACGAAGCCAGTGTTTTTATTTGACTTCTGGAAGCACTGATGTGCGTGATGTTGTTTCATTTACGCTGATGGCATGAATGTCATGCATTAAACCATGGGAAAATTTCATTACAAAGCAGAAAAGCTGCAGGTATTACTGGTCTCTGTGTTTGTTTAGTCCTTGATTTCTACTGATAAATTCCATCTACATCTAAAATTTTACTTGTTCACATCACTAACACATTCATAAAAAAGCCACAAAACTAAAAATAGAAATAATATGTAAAAACATAATATAAAAAAGTGTTATGTCATAAAAAAATTATAGCATAGAAAATACAGAAACAAAGATGGAAAGGATCTCAAGCAATCATCTACTTCATCCCATTCCTTGGGCAACAACGAAATGCCTGCCTATGACCGTTCCTGGTTTTATAGCACACTCCAAATAACCAAGTCATCAATCACGCATCCTGAGCTCAGAAGACATGATGTTCTGGATCAAGCTTTTGACTACATACAACTGCAGTCAGCTCATACAAAACGTGCTGTGATTAACTTAACAAGTATTTCCAGTTAAATTATATTGAACTAGGAGAGCTAACAGAGCTCAGATAACACACAGTCCACACGGAGAAGCCACAGAATATGCCACTTTCATTAGACAAACAGGTTCTCAACCTCTGAGTCAGTAAGTGTTCATGAGTAAAATGTTACAATGAGCTTAAGTTACCAAAAGATCTCTGATCGTTAACTTGCTTTCCAAAGTTGTTTTCCTGAGGTCTAAAAGCACCCAACATACAAGTTCCTATCATATACCCCAATCTAGATCTCAAAACCTATTTATAGTACGTATAAATTTTATATCAAGGGCAAACCTTCAAGACCAGAATATTCCCGAATCACAGAAAGACCTGTGGCCTAAGGACTATCTGGAAATTTAGAATGGCATCATACGTGTCAAAAGAATCAGATTACAGACATGGCCATATTTTAGAATAGCATGGGTTTTGCCTGCAACTGTGTGCTACAGAAGTTGGAGGTACATGAAGCTGCACATACATAAATTTGCAGAGCTCTGCAAATTTATTTTTGCAGCTGTTCAACAATATTAAGTTAGACAGAAGTGTGAATATTAAGATATTGTATGCCAATTTCCCTGTTTCATTGTTTTCCACCTCGGTCTTTCTCCTCTGCACCAGAGTGTACAGTGCCATCCAGAACGCACCTCTGACCTGATGTCCCACAGCAGATATCCAGGACACCAGCAGCATAGACTCTGCATTTAGTACTATTTTTGTGATCTGCCTTCTCCATTTTAGAAGTCCTTTGTCATAATTTGTGAATACTACTACTAGACCCTTCAGAGTTAGTTGCTTATTGACTATACAGGGTTAGTTTAATTGCAGGCTGTTGAGAATAAAATACCAACAAAATAGAGAAGAGCTGAAGATAAGCTGCCACTTGACAAGAATTCTTGAGACAATGCAAGAACAAAAAGGCCTCAGACAAGGTATCAAAAGAACTCTGACAAGCGTACAAAGGCAAAAAGAGGGGAAGAGCAGTTGTTCTGTAGAAAGAGTTGAGATGTCCAAAATTCTTCATCCTAGTTTGACAGTGAGCTACTATGACACACTGGTTGTTGCACAGAAATATTCCTACAGAGTGAAGTCAGTCTCATAGATTTTCACCTCCAGCTTTATATTTGAGGGACAGAGGGATAAAGCTGTCAAGTCACACCACCAAAGGTTCAGCAGCCTCTATGACTATTATAAAATTCAGTCAAATTTAACCAAGTTAAATTGAGGCAAAAACCTCTACCCAAAGAGCTTGCAGATATTTTGGAGACTGTAAAAAAAAAAAATCACAAACAAACAAGGAATTAATCTGAAAAATGAAACAAGAGACACAAATTTGAAGAACAAAAAGTTAGTTGAGAACACTCCTACCTACAACAGCTGTCAAGACTTACTACAAATGACTTGAACACACCAACATACCCTAACCTCAAACTGAGGTTAGTGGGAGATACAGGCATTCCATATCTTGAAAAAGTGCAAGATATCTACCTTGTAGATATCTTGTACATAGATGTACACATCTATCTATGTACATTGAATACAAGCAACAGAGTAGGTCTGCAATAGGGAGGATGATCTTTTCTTCTATAATAGCAACTCATATCATCACAGCCCTGTTTCTGCTAGCTGTCTGTATTTTTTCCACTTGTGCAGATTTTTTTCATTAATACTCCTATTTATACAGACATCACAAAAAGACCTATCATCAGGAGAATCCCGTTCAAAGAATTCCAGTCCCAGCTCCTGACCTCACCTAGTTACGTTCATATCCTTGATACCAAGGAAAGCTTTGCCAGCACGCCAAAAAGATCAAGTGCCTGGAGTGTAAACCCAGGATTTGTCTTAACACCATTAGTTGTCAGGACAAAAGAAGTCACATGCATCATGGAAGGCTAAGGGACTGTCCCCCTTTATACAAACCAACTAGCAAACATGAAAGGTTTTACATCTTCTGACAAGAAAAATATAGACTCTAGAAATGCTTTCATGTAGATTTGTCTTTAGCCTCTAGCAAAAGTGTCTAAGGATTTCTTTATATTTATTGGTATCATTACATGTACAGGAATGATCCCAGAAGTAGGGCAGGGCTGAACTAGTTTTAGGTCTGACCAGATAAGTAAGCATTATTTTGCACTCTAGGAGACTATAAAGAATGAAATTTAAGTGACTAGTCTAACTAGCAGAAATAAAAGAAAAAAACTAATACAAGATATAAGGCATAAGAACTGTTATATTTAACAAAACAGTTAAATACTGAATGTGACTGGAAGGGAGATATGATGAAGCATAAGGATCTCATGAATTATGTTTATCTCTTCTTCAGAGATAAAGTGCCAATGGGAGTCACCCTATATGAAAGTCAGTGAGGTTTCAGACCATCGTTTACTGGCTGCAGAACAAAATCTCATTAACTAACACTAAAAAACCATACACACACACATTTAGTCTCTGAGCAAACAGTATTTAAGCATTAAAAGACATCTTTTAGCATCTTTGCTCTGTAGCTTTAAAAACAGCATTTCTGGGACAAGACCAGGTAAACAGGTAAATTTTGGTAAACAAGACTATTCTAAGCAGTTTCTTGATTTCACTGGGTTGTGACAATCACAGCATGGAAGCCTAGCAGAAAGAATAACACAATTTTAATTCTTTTTTTTTTTTCCTTTTCCAAGTAGTTTGATTCTTTAAAATGTAAGTTTTTGAACTCTAGAGGCAAGCAAAATGAACATGGCCCTTTTTATATAATCTTTTCCTCTCAATGAAATTCACATCCATTTTGAATTGGTAAAAACAAAGAGGAAAATTCTAACTTCTTTTAGGTTTCTTTTACAGTTCTTCAGGAAAAAAAAAAGCATTATTATTTGACTGCTGAGAGGCAGTTTGGTAACACAAGTCAGGGACCAGGCAGCGTTTCAAAATACTAGGAAAATCTATGACTGTCTGAATTTCTCCATCTACAGTGAAAACAGCGTTACTTTCCTCAGATTTTAACTGTCATTCAGATTATGCACCACGCTAGCAAATGCACATTTCTAGCATGTACTATGTCCCCTAAAACTTTATCTTGAGCTTCACTGGGATCTGCAAATATAGTCCTCACAAGAACAATCCTGGAAATACATCTTTTACCTGTAAAGATATCAAGAATTAAATATTCCCCCCCCCCATTTCCTCATCAACATACTTTATAACCTTGCCTCAGAACTAACACTTCAAATAACAAGAGGCCAGCTCTGTCATTTGGCATTTATTGTAAACATTTCTCTGAGGCGCCATCTCTTTTTAATTGATGCGCTCTTCAAAGTTAAAACAAGTATTTCATAATGCCTAATAAAAATTCAGAGCAGCCTCTAACAATCATATATCAAGCATTTACTAGCCTGGTCTGCATTTTGATCAAGGAGTAAATGCAGAGCACTACAACTTTTTCTCCAGTTTACTTTTTTCCCTGCTAATATAAACATTTGAGGACATACCTTTCTTCTCAGAGTTTCAGATTCCCACTTCAAAAAAGAAACCCTAACAAATCCCTTCATGCACCCTACACATGAGGTTCTCCTGGTTTGAGGTCTATTTTACTTCTTTGTCCGTGTCACACAGTCCCAGCTTGGGAATCTAGAACACAAAACCTGCTCTTTGAGACAACAATAACTAATAAATACAATTTTTAAGAATCATCATATCATTTAAACAATTTTTCTGCTCCACAAAGGTTGATCTACTTTTCAAAACCAAATATATTTTCTTACAGAAATGAGTGAATTGAATAACTATACACATCAGTCTTCTGGACACTAAGTTTTCAAAGTGGTTGGTTCATTTGTCCTCAGTTTGGATTTCCAGAAAGATAAATCTTGTCCTTGCCTCAGCCAGCCTTACAGGGAGCACTTTCAAAGGCCAAAGAGAAGCCTTTGGCCCCACAGGGCTATGAAGACAACATTTTGTGTTGCTACAAGTATGGTTCACAAGCTATCCACATCTGCATGTCTACAGAGATAAATATGCTGTTCACTGCGCTCATGGCTGCTCCCTTCTGCTCTCTAAAAAAAAAATAATACGGTCTAAGATGAAGTTTTGTAGTAATGCAGGCATTACAGTAACCACATTTTTAAAGTCTTTCACCCCTGCCTCCAAAAGTACAACAGTTTGATGGGTCAAAGCAAAATCTTTTGTTACAACCTTTCTATTTGGAGAAAAATAGGTGTTTTAAATTTCAAAATTCATTCCACTGTAGCTTGAAGGAGTCTCATTCATTTTTGTTTTGTTTTCCAGGGGAGAAAATGTAAAGTAACAGTTTCTGATGCCCCAGTAGTTCAAATTGGAAGTGACAGAAGACCTATTAGCTTATACAGAGAGAGGAGAGCCATCTCTTCTCAATCCATCACCAAACACCTTAAAAGAAGGTGATAAGGTTCCTAAGAACGGATGCTGGTAACCCTTGGAATGAAAGAAGGTGGGGATTGACAGTATCCACCCAACTGATAAATGGTGACAGAAACCTCCAGTAAAGCAGTGTAAAAGTACAAAGGAAGCACAACCTGCACAAGGAAAGCTATTGATTGATAGATCCCAGATGTGCTGCTTTATGGTAAAAGCTGTAACCCTGTAAGGTATGTCCCTGGGGTCTTGCCTTCTCTTTCTGTCACATCTGGAATAAAAAGCCTATACTGAATCAATTGCCCACTGGCTAAGAATGAGATTTATTCCAGCCTTCTATTTTAATATAATTATGATAAACAGAGATGTTCCGGAGGGAGGTACTCCCGCACTCTTACATACACATGCTTCGTTCTCAAGCTGCTCACCCAAGAACTGAAACACACAAAATTGCCCATCTGTATTAAGGTCCTTAACACCTTATTTATAATGTGTCATGCAGCCAGAATAATCCATTACATCTTTTTATCTCATGATCTTACCAGTGACCTGCTCAGGACAGAATACACCAAGACTGACAAGAGACTGCATGAGTACTATTTCTGACAGAAAGCAGAGTTCAATATTTATTCATTGTTAATTTGACTGTACAGTATTACCAATATTACTGTAGCACACAATGTTCTTGTAAGGTTATGAACTGGTTTGCATCCTTCCACAGCTAGAATTTAATACTGTAGTAAGTGTGATATATCTCATCCATTATTAATCCCGTCCAGTTCTGCAGCAAGTTTCTATAAAACCAATGTTGAAATACTACACTCTTAAGGCTCCTGCCAAATCTGAAAGATGTAATATTAACATGGTTATGTTCCAGATAGGTGCATTTAACCCACGCTAAACAATCTGCATGTTCTGCTTGCGTGTTCCTGGGGAATATTTATCCTATCTCTAAAGCCTAGGAAACAGTACTTTAGTATAGTTTATGACAGCATTACAAATACTGCTCGACACAAAGTAAAGTTACAGATAAAATCTGAATAGGCCTATTATTGTTTTTAGAGAGCGCTAAATAAGCTATATAATTTTTCTGGACTACAGAAAGCTCTCATTCAAGAACAAGAAAGCAAGCACCGATCGAATCTTGGTATTTACTGATAGTTAGGATCACTGGACATAGCTACTGGCCTTCAGGATTACGTGAAATACCTACCTGAAGTAGAGCAGATAAAGCTTTACAGCGTATGTCTATCCCTTGAAAATTCCTACGCATTATATTTTTTTTTTATAAAGCAAACTAATATTCAAGCTCTATTCCAGCTTCTGTAATTTGCTGCATTGTTTCCACTTTTAGAGACTTTCTCAAGAAATTCTCTACAATAAATATTACTCCCTGCCATATAGCTGCTATGTCTGTAGTACTGAAAGAAAATAAAATATCTTTAAACAGAAGGCAATGTTCTACTTAAGATATGATTTCTCTGTAACACTGTTGTAAACCTTCCTCTCTTCTCTGAGAGGTCAGTAGGTGTTTCAGCATCAGCTTCAGCTAGAACAGATGTAACTGTGCCCGATTCAGGCTAGTATCCAAAGTAATCCCCAAAAAATAATTTTTCACTCAACACTCTTGGTTTTGCTCTCCTCAGCATGCAAAGTGGTGCATACATACACACGTGCAGCCCCTGCTTTGGTAGTACTCTAGGATAAATGGTATTGCTTAAACTTCAGCCCACCTAAGCAAAAATTGTTTTCAGAGAAGGCTGCACCTACCAGAAAAAATAAAAAAAAAAACACACCACACCAAACAACCACCACCATGAAAAACCTGACTTAAAAGAAAACTGAAAAAAGATCAAGACAAATACTGCTTTCCAGGTTTCCAAAATTTTCTGTAGTAAGAAGTGGTCTTTCAAGTATATTACACTGTTTAATCATTTATTCTCTTAAAATTCTGGTGGTTTGTTTCTACTTTGAGTAACACCAAGCTAACCTCTTGGTGGCTTGTTCCAAACACTAGTTGCCCAAATGCTAGTGGGATTCCTGAGAGTAAGACAGCAGTAACAGAACAGAGTAAGTTAAACACGTTGAACACGTATAACTCATCTTTGATACATTTATAGTAATTTCAAAGTCTGGCTATCATTAGCAATACATTGAACATACCAAAATGTGAAAATATCATACTACAGAATTTTCCTTTTCTGACAGCAATTTAAACAGACAATTGTGAGAAACACTCAATTGTGTAATTAAGCTATCTGGATAAAAGGCAACAAGTTCTTTCTGTTTTTTTCCCTTCCTCTCCCCCTCCTACCAAGTACATTTTTGTAGACGCTCTTAGTGTAATACTCTAAAGATCCACTGCAATTTTTTTTAATTGTGCTTTGTATTTATGCAAAGCACAAAAAAGTGCAGTGACATTACTGAATAAGTTACTTGACAGCAAAAAGATTTTTTTTTTCCATTCAGTAGTTTCATTTGTTCTCTTCCCATCCTTAAGTTGACCCAAACATTTGAAAAAGAAATGTACGTATACATTCTGAAGTACATCTATATTGCAGCCAATGGATGAACCATATTTAACTAAACATAGAGTTGGTAGGCTCGGTGATACTGTATTAATGCTCTTCCACTCAGTAGCTTCCACTGTGATCTATAAACACCTACACTGTCTGCTGGCAGCCTTAAATACTCAGCTGGAAAGTAGATATCTATTAAGGAAGAATTAATGTATAGATCTTCAACCCTACATCTAACTGAAATAAGAAGTGAAAATGAAGGAAAAACTAGACTATCCAACATGATAGAAGTAATAAAAGGGGAACATATTTCTCATCTGTTAACCTTGAATATCTGCTAGCTCAAGATTTCCACATTCTTCATGTATCTCTTCGCTGTTCATTCCTTAATAACCACTCAAAAATCAGCTGCACATTAAAGAAATGCAATATAAATTTGACTGGACTCACTACATCTGAGATATCCTCCAATACAGCATAAAGCTAATTTAGCTGTCACTTACTGTAAGTAAAATGACAAATATCTGTAATATCTGTCAAGATATGAAAGCTTTAAAAAGAGTTATGCAGCTGTCAACATTTTGATGACTTTAACAAGAGAAAAATAAACGAAGAAGAGAAAATAGACAGCATGTCTGTTGTATATCCCGTTGCCAAAATCTTCTATTACTTATATTAATAAAAATAAAATTACTTCATAAAAATAAGATAAACAACAAAGACTTCTGGAATAAACTGATACAGGTAAACATATTAGTACCAGAGAAAAACAGCTGTAGAAAGCACTGCTAAAAAATGGAATGTAAGTCTCTTCAGTAACTCAATAATTATCATACTGTATTATCCAGCATTTATTTAATTTAGAATTACCATTTCGGCACCAACGACACAGGAAGTCTTAGAAAGCACAACTGAAGTATGGTCAAATATTTGGCTTCCTATTGCTAAGAAAGATGTCTTTACAGATTTTAGTGATTCCGCAATAACTGAAATCATTTCAGTTCCTGAAGGAAGAGGTTGTTCAGTTTCCAGTGTTGCCTACTTTTTGCAAAAAGGCATCTTAAGGATTGCCTGTAAAGACATTTTGACCGAGGCAATTTTTATCCCCTTTCTTGCACATGCATTGTCAGTCTGGTTTTATTTAGCTGTCAGTTTACAGGTGCTGACAAAAGCATATGCCTTCCTCCTCTCTCCCCACAAGAAAAACAGAACATTTGTTTAGAGTTTTAGGTATAAAATGGGCTAAGTCAAGATATCTGTAGGAGTTTTGCATAAAACACCCTGCTTTAAAGGAAAATCTGAAACACAGATATCCTGTCTGGGGTCTTGACCCAGGACCTTACGTTCTATGACTATGCAAACAATGAAAATATTCCTGTCACTAAATATCTTACCACAGGAAAGAGCAAAATAGCAGTAAAATTCCTTTCCTTTGCATAGAAGTTTTGAAAAATCTGATTATAGCAAATATGAACACTAGAAGAAAAGTTTTCTTCACTTTCTTATGCTGAACTCCAGCTACACAACCGAGACTTAAATCTGTTTGGGGGAATAGGAATGCAAATCCAATCTTTCAGTAACAATTTTAATAGTGATAGAATCCAACACCAGCAGTCAAAAAGGAACAGCTTAAAGCTGGTAAAATCAGAAATCTGTATGTTTGAAAAGAGTATTTTGATTTTGTCCCTGCTTTCAGCCCCATAGTACCAAGCAGAATTTTGTAAAGACCTAGTTTTTCCAAGGTATTAAATAAAAAAAAAAATGAGCTTCTGCAAGAAACAATAAAGGACATAATATACAGGATCCTAGAAAGAAGCAAGAATATGCTACATTTAGCAATTAATATCACTGTATTTGTAAAAGAGACTTCCTGCAATTGCAGGACTTGGTAGTTAATGTTTGTTGATAGAACACACAAACTTTTCTAAATAGTACTTCCAGTGCCTGAAGAATAAGACTGAGTTTATACAAAAGCCTCCCTACTACACCACCAAAAGCATGTTTTTGAAGTATATAGATACATGGATGCAAACATCTATACTCAATTCCTTATCTCATTTGAGAACAAAGTAAACTGATTTTGCTTAAGTTGATTTTCTAACCAACTCATAATAGACAAAATAAACTCCCTCTCCACCAAGATTATCTATTTGTGGTTTTGCAACAGCTATTTAAGGAGCTTTCTAACTACCAAAACAAAACCTGTGAAGCACTCACTTTCTTTTCCTCACAAAGAGTTAGTGTTTTTAAAAAGAGTGTGTAAAAATTGTCAGTGTCATCTTAGATACCTGAAGTTTTGGTTAACACCATTTAAAGATTCTTACTGTTTGTAAGAAAAAAATAATATTCTTGACTTTTAAGCATGCTTCTGCTTTACTTGGTTCTGTCTCAGCTTTCAGTTTGAGATTTCCCAGATTTCCTTACAACATCATTTGATTGTGAAAAATTTCTTAGCCATCCAGAAACAGGAGACAAATTTCCAAGCATGATCCAACCAGATCTCACACTAAGCATGATCAGGTTGGCTTGAGACTTCTGTGAGGGACCTAAACAATAAAGGAACCAAGAAACCATGTAGGTTGCTCTATACTGTTATTAATACCAAAAAATTTGAATCCTATCTCAATATGGCCTAAAAAGAATATCAGAGTGGCTCTAAGAAACAGCAGTCATCTGTGATCCTTAAAGATTTTATGAAGCTCAAAGTTAAAAACAAAAAAAATTTGACACAACAACAGAACTATTTAGGTGCCATGGTGATGAGGTATACATGACTATGCAGACAAGATTCTACCCTACTATTAATAAGGCAGCTGCATTTTATCCATAACACATTACAACCAACATGTATGAGAGGGTTTTTAGATGAAAAGAAATGCATTGCCATTAGTTTACATGGTTTTGGCCAGAGAGATATTCTCACTAGACACGGTTTTGTGGCTACTCTGCTTGACTATGTTTATCCATTCTGAAGACTAACGATCATATCGCATCACTTGGCTTAAAAACAAAGAAACAAAGCAAAACTGAAATGAAAGTTAAAAATGACAGGGTAAAACTCTAATTTAGCTACTCAAAATAGTAACTTAATGATTTATAAACAGATTTGCACATCTGTTTTTCTCAACAATGATGTCTCCTGTTTCACTGCATGGATGTGTCGATACAAATAGCGAACAGATTAAGTACTTTTAAACTAAGAATTAAACCACTAAAAAAGACAATTTGGGCTTGGATTTTTTGGTTGTGTCCCTCTTGTGAAAAGTAGAAGTTACTTTCCTTCTATAATCAGTAATTTATATTATGTACATATTTTTTAGATTTATAAATTTGATAGAGAATTTAAATCTTATAAACAGGTGAATTATTGTATACAACTTAACACTATTCAGAGTATAGACTAATTTGACTTTCTTAACCCAGCATGTGTGATGAGAAACTACAATTCACTTAGCAGATGATATTGGTGGAACAATATCAGAACCTGTAACAAAACAAAAAAAATCTGCATTAGATGTAAATTTATCTTTCTTATTTATACCTGTCCAAGCTCAGCAAAAAGAAACATGTCTTAGATATCAGAAAATGAAGCCTTCAAACATTGCTACTCCACATTATCACACTCATCTGATTTTTAAAAACAGGAACAGCTGCATTTACTGATAAGAAAGCAGGAAGATGTTGTATGGTTTTGCACAGATGTTTGTAAAATCCCTCTTTGTTAAGCATATGCCTAAGAAATAAGCCACCTTTAATCTTCTCAGTTAAGTCAAATGAAATAAATGACACGGCATAGTATCCTCAAAACATATACAAATAAAAGAAATCAGCATTCATGTTTTCATACAGAAAGGAAGTTATTTCAACTTTGTAACTTTAGTTATCAGAAGTACCAAGAACTGATTAAAGATCAATGAGCCCAAATGTCAAGAAAATATTTATTAATACTACTAGAAAAGTATACTTAGACTCACAGCCTGTACTTCAAAGGAGAAATATGGGAGAGTCCTTGTAATTGAAAAGTATTCCAAACAACTGAATTATGGATAAACAAAGTATTAATAACAACTTTCCCATTACAGTAAAGGCATGTATGATCCTTTCAAGGTATTCAGCTAGTCAATCATGAAGTTTGGGAAGTTCATTTTAAAAGAATAAAGCAAAGAAATTAACTTCTAAAAGAAACTCCATTTTCCTATTTTACTCCATGCATATACTTTATACATGCATATTCCGTGTAAAGTGACATACATATATCCTCACTACACATATCTATGGAAGAGTCCAGAGATAACATATACAACTGGGGCTTAGTAAACTTGCCGTTTATTCCTTCTTAGGACCCGAATCAGCACATCTTAAATGAGGATCTGGGTAGATTTCTATAAAGGCAAGTACTATTACAAGCACTGCATCATAAATGGCTAAACTATATCTGAATAATCCCAGACCACAAGACTCAATAACATAATGGGAATTTAAATCTTTCACACCACAAAAAAAAAAAAATCTTTACAGATTGCTTAAAGATTTAGGTAAAACCAGTCAGTCCCAGAGAAGCTGGACACCCACTCAGGGCAAAAATTACTTGCATTCACATAACTGGTTCAGACAGGGATGAGCTAATCTTCTTGAACCTGGAAACGATATATTGTAGTGTTTTTGAATGGACAAAAACCCCAAGAAAAAGTAATGCCTGTCTTCCAAAGATGAGAGGTAGAAGAATTCAGGAGATGCAGGACCCTGGGGGTCCCACCATGGCGCAAAGCTGAGAAGGAAGCAGGGCTGTCACCTCAGCAGTACCAGAGCCTTATAAGAGGAAGAGTTAAGTCATGCCTTACTCGGCACTTACAGCCTGGGAAATGGACCACTTACACTAAAATAAGACCTGAACCCCAACCAGAAACCATCATGTGGTGCTTAGTATGGTTGTTTATTAAGCAGCACATCAAAGTAGAAAACTGCTTCCTAAAAAGCAAAGAACTAGGCAGGCACAGACAAATAGGAAGCATTACAAAATTACCAAGAAAGTACCCCAATTAAGAATTACCACACCCATTAAATAACAGCCAACACTTAGATTCCCTGAATTCATCTCAGCTACAAGGATTTTGTAGTTAACTATGTCTTGAATAATACATTGTATAAAAGAAAAAAGCAGAAAGCATATGGAAAGTGATGTAAAATATTAACAAAAGAAGAATTTCAGATTTCTTTTCCAGAAGTTTATGTAACTTCACATTTTCATTCAGGAAAATGATGGTTTTTAACAAAGCCTTATTTTAAGAACCTTGAGATGTTCAAAATAAATTTTTCGGTACAGATCAATTCTTGCTACAGAGCTGATGCTTCAAAATTCTGCATGTTAAAATGAAAACTCATCATTTTACAAGCAACTCATAAAAATGAAATTGTTTTATCATTATATGAACTCATAAAATTGACAGGATTTTATTTCTCACTAAGTATTACTCAAGTTTGTTGCTGTTCTACTTCTTTCCTTGAATAAGAGGAGATGGCTCCTTCAAGCAAGAGTTGAACACACAGCATCAGTTAAATGCAGGTGGATTGTTCCCAATGACATGGGAGAAAGACCCCAGTTGGGGGAACAGTAAGTGAAATCACTCAAAAAACCTAAAAAACATTGCTTTCTCTTCTTAGGACAGGCATATCAGTAGTGGGGCAGCCCAGTATGTACCATATGTGTCTGTCACATACTTCTGAAGTGTCAACTACACAAAACAGAATGTGAACTTGTCTTTCTGCTTAGACTCAAAATGTGGTCAGCCTACACTAATGGCTTAAGATCAAGAAAACTTTCCAAATGTTCATTAAACAATTAGGCTAGCACTCAACTCATGCAACTGAAATAATAAAACTTAAAGAACCTTTAATTACTACAATTCCATAGATATATGTATTAGAGGAGACAGCCTGGAGGTGAAAAGGCTCTGTAATCTATCATTTTTGTGCTCTTAATAAAGTCTATAGCTGCCATAGACTTCCAGTGGCAAAATGAAATCCACAGCTACTACATGTTTTAGAACAGTAAGTCAACATTTAGTACTCCCAATGTCTATTTTAAAATAACCTAAATATTTTACGCCTTTAAGAAAATAAAAATACCATTACCACAACAGCCAAAAAAAAAATCTGGAAGAAAACCAGAAAGTTAATTTTTTTTAATGTTTCTGTTCTTTAATGATTCTTATTCCCAAAGGCAAACCTATAAAAGTACAGCTAAATACTCAGTCCAGCAAAGAGAAGCCAAACTATAGAAGCACTGCTGTAAAGAAATGTAAAAACCTCCAATGAAATAATCAGCTAGAATTTGCACCACAGTTCTGCCTAGTCTCATTTTCTATTTGCTTTCTTCCTGCTCTGTACAGACCACAGCACAGTTGTGATTTACAGTGTGAACAATAGGAGGCAAGAATAGATATCCTCAAATAGAAGACGCCGAAATAGTACTGCTGGATCCTAATCTACATGAATATACCTTTAACCAAAAAGTTCATAGAGGCACAATAAAGAGACAGCAATAGGCAAGGTCATCTCAAAAGAAGGACTTCCAGAAAGACTATATGGAGCAAAGAGGCAAGTCAAAGCATACAGCTATCTTTTGGTGCTTTAAATTTTATAACAGTGGCTTGTTGTCAGCAAAGAATCTAGCCAAAAAGAATTTTACTTGTACCAGGCATTTCATGGTTTAACTGAAGTAATTCACGTTGTCTGCATTCTAAAACCACTCACAGATTTTTGCAGAGTCAACAATGCATCAATAATGAATGATTATATTAATTACCTTCTACATTAATACATGTGGCCTTTTTAGCTGTGTTATTAGATGGAATAAAACCAAGAACTGATGCCACAGTATAGTGCAACTCTGTTATGCTTTTCCTATGAAGCTTATTTGCCAAGTTACTATGCTGTTGCAAATGGGAAGAGTTAAATGCTACCTACCTACCCCAAGATGGGCAATGGCCTTTTGTAGGCCACACCAGAACAAACTTGCTAATTTTATGCACCAGGATCTCTAAATTTAGCAAGGACTTATACAAGAATTGTTTTCTATAATACAGCTCAATATTAACATGCTAATAATCTCATTCCTTCCTGCCCCTCCTTCCCCACGTCTATTCTTCTGTTTAATGCAAATAGCTTGGGAGTAAGAGACAGACAATCCTATTTATTTTGCCTAAGACCAGAAAATGATAAAAAAAAAAATATGGTAGAATTTCTTCCAAAGCTTGGGAAAGTTTTACTGTAGCATTTGCACAGTCATTCAGCACAACAATGTTGTTCAGTACAACCAGGAACAGAAACGTAAGAGTCCATTTGCTGTTAGTCATGAGATTAAACGCACATTTTATCACTGAAATACATTTTAAAAAATCCACAACGTACTTCAATAAACATGTCCAACTATATCATCACAGTACCCTACCTGGACACAGGAGAAGGAGACTGGAGGATGGTAGGCTCCTCCACTGCAGTGACTTGACCTCACTATATGTACCACAGCAAAAATAGCATCATTAACATGCAGTAAAAGGGTTGGTTATACAGTAACTATTTGTGATCATTTCTTCTCTAAAAAGTTTATTGAAAATAAATTTTTAAGAAGTTTAAGAAACAGGGAAGAATAGAATTCTAATGTTAAAACAAATTAATAACTCCAAGATCCAGAATAATCATCTTCTGATAGCCAGAAAAACACAGGCTGCAGTTTTGGTAAACAAAAAAAAAAAAAAAACCAAACACACTTCAGATTTTTAAATATGAACATTAAAGCTAGGCTATCCAGCATAATAATGCAACCTTTTTCCTTCTCCTGAACCATTATCACAATTTTTCCACTGCAAGATATCAGAAAGTTATACAATAGCACTTTTTTATCAAGAAGAGAATATTTTCCTAATTCTAGAAGCAGGTACTCTCAGTTAATGAAACAGTGTTTGATGTTAAGTGATCCTAAGTGCAAAAAAGTGATTATATTTTATTTTTAAAATGTTGTGCTGCTTAATGCTACTATCAAGTGAGTCCTAGCAAGAGTTTTTCATCTGCAATACTTAAATTAGCTACCATAATATAAAGGAGAAAGAAATCAAGATCTGTGCTGAGATTGCTAACCATAGCGGTACTTCACTACTATAATCTCTACTTTCAAGCTGTCCTTAAAAAAAATTATCAATATTTAAATTTAAAAAAAATTATTCTGTTATCCTTCAGTAATCTTTAAAGGTTAAAGCCAAGTTTTAAAGACATCTGTGTACTGTTATATTGGACTGTCTTCAGACTGCAATTTGACTGAGGAAGGCTTCCAAATGACAAAACTGACACTGCACTAATACTATCATCTCCAAGGGTTTAGCTCAGGCACCAAAGTGATGTCAAGGACAGATCAACATTGGAGATAATCCACAAAGTGATTCAGAGTATATAAACAGGTATAACCAGCTGATTTACAATTCAGTACAACACTGTGTAAAGGATGGCATTAATTTGACCACTTCTATTAATTCTACTTCTCAAAGTTAGTAATAAATTCAAAAACATACTGAAAAATTTCTTCCAATGATATCACCCCTTAAAGGAAGGAAGCGGTATGACACTTAGAGACATCACCCCAATGCAACTGCAACTGAGGCAATAAGAAACTTGGGTGATTCTAATCTACACTACAGCATATTATCAGGGACTCTGTCAAAAAAAAAGTCATTGCTAAATATTGTTGATCCCTAATTTAGAACTCTGATAACTCAGAGTTTGGGGGGCTGATTTCATTTGTTTGCTTAATTCTGGAGGGAATAATTCCTGTATTCAAAGGAATATATACACCTGGTAGATAAAAATGTAATATACATATTATGAACAACTTAATACCTGCACCAGTGAAAAGAGGGAGACAGAAATATAAGAGGAGCTCATGAGACTACCTGTTACAATATCCTTCTCATCATACTCACAATCACTTAAAAGATTTGTGCATGTTTACTCAGCTGTAATGCGCTTCTTCCCACTCCCAATGTACTTACTAAGCTTATTGGTGAAAAGTACCATAGGAATGCAAGAAAACATCAGAAAAGATGCTTTTTATGAACAGAGAATTTTAGAGAATTAGGAATTCTTTTTAAGATCAATCTATATTTCAATATACAATATGTAATGATAGCTATAATGCAACTGTTTTATGCTCATTAAAATTTTTTCAACCATTTTGGTTTTTACTAATAATTTCTTATGCTAGAATTCAAGCCTTTAATCACTAGATAATAGCAATGTTCTCCAAACACATAACACAATCATACAAAATGACATTTATTGTATTCTATTTTAATACACTATCCCTTCATCCATGCTGTACTACAGATGTGTTACATAGATGGATACACAGATCAAACTTATACTGGGGGTTTCTGAATGACATAAAAAAAAACCCCAAACCCAAAAAAAACCCAACAGGATTCAGCTATCCAAAGGCTAGTTCTACCACGAAGCCCAAAAACTCTAGGGAGAAAAAGCCAAAATAAGCAACATGTCTGTATTTCTACCCCATGGACAGACCAAGAAATCCTCCAGAGCTGAGGCTGCAGCTTGCAAGCATGCTGTCTTCATTGATGACACCAGTTTAAGATGTTACCATCTTTCCACCTCCCTCCCAACATTTTTTTCAGGCCTGCTTGCACAGCACATTGCCTGTCAGATATGCTAGGACAGCTGAGAAGGTGACACAGAAGTGGAAACAAGTAGTCAGTGATGACAGAGGAAATACTTTCAATGAATACTGCTGCCAAGAAAATGATATATAAAACATCATCTCCCAAGTTTGTGTCTGTGAGTTTTATAGAATCCAGGCTTAAGCATCTCTGTCTGAGGCAATGGGATGTGCAGTCAATCCAGCCTCCATACATGAAGCTCCGTCTTTGTATCAAGCTTAACATAGAAACAGCTAGTTTATTTAACTTCTAATCTAAAGGAAATATTTAAACATTAGTAGGAAAATGGTTCTGTTTATCCTTCCTCCACCAAAACAGAGACTGTACTGAGGGCCACTGTTTTTCCACACTATGTATATATGAATGATTATGCTTGGCAAAAGGAAAAAAAAGAAATCCACCACTTCCCAGGTGAAGGATGTCCTTGTGTCTACTTACAGAAGCTGAAAACTACTTGTTGGCATGTCACTACAGCTCTACAGTCACCACAGATGCATGGTTCCAAGAACATTAAATTGAGCACATAAGCCATTTTCCAGCAGCCTGTATAACAACAAATAGTATTTTTCCAGATTTTTTTTTCTTTAAACCAAAGCATTCCATGACTAATTAAAATTATATAACATTGGTTTCACGTAGGCATTCTCCCCTTTTAGATCTGCTGTGCACTCATGATGTAACATCAATGAACAGACCAATGAAGAGCTTCACAGAAGACAATTAAAATTTGTTTGAGATAGCCATTTACCTATCTCAACTTCAAGAGGGCAGAATATGCAATAAGAACATTTTCCATTACAATTTGACACTAGAATTAAGAAGGAACCACATGAATGGAAACTCAAATATATAATCATGAACATGAAGTAAAAGCAATGATTAAAACATGTTGAAGAGGAAAGAGGGCAATAAAACACTACAGTCTTCAATGATACAATGACTAGAAACAAAATGTTTCCATTAGAAGCATGTGAGATGAAAACTGGCATTTTATTCAGGAAACAACCTCACTCCTGATTATGAAGATAAATTCATAACATTAGGCTATAAAATAATCTGAAGGAGGAGAAACAGTAAAGTACACGAAGACCTAATAACAGAGTTATCAGCTATTCAGCAGAAGAACAAGGCAGAATGAAGATGTAAAGTGAGAGGTACGGTAGGTCACCACAGTTTAACAGACATTGATGGGAACTGTTTCCACATTCTCTTAATTTATACAAATCGGGAATTTCTTCTCTATAACATCATCATCCTTTCAGCTTACTTGAAATTAAAAGCCGTCAACAGGCAGATGAACCAACTGAAATTTCTAAAGGGAGCTTTTCTACCAGAATAATACTTGGGTAATAAAAGCTGCTTCTGATGAAAGGTAACTTTACTGCCCCACCATCAGTCCCCCTCTACCTTTTCAATCTGCCTATTCATTATAGGAGCTAACAACTCTTACCATTTATCTCCTCAACATAATGCCTTTGGAGCAAGAAACATTTCAAGATGCACGTCTCCAGCACAGAATCCCCTCTGACTCACGATTTAAATGCTCAAAACAAACACAGAGATGTGAAATAAGCACAAAGTAGCAGCCAGTTGAACATGGCCACGCAGGAAAGCAACAGTAGTGATCTACTTAGGAAAGCCTTTGGCTTTCCGTGTTACACCAGGAGGTCCTGGTTCATTATGATCCCAGTAAGAAAAGCACTCAGACCCTCTAAAGTATATCTCAGGGTGCTATTTATAGGAGCTAAAACTATAAAGAAAAATAGGATCATATAAATAATCTTATATTCCCCCGAGCTGTGCAGTACGGCACGGGCCTCCAACCAGGGTGCAGCTGGTTGTGCAGATCCCATCCCTAGAAAGGTTAGCCCATTTTGTTAGTTTCAGCTCTTACCAGATTTTCTTCAGCGAAAACAATTCTATTTATCATTTCTACTGTCAAATAAAAAGGGTGTTCACATGAGAGCTTGTTGCTGCAGCTGTAGATAAAGACAAGGCCACACAGGTGGCATAACTGCCAGTGCCGAGTGGGAGCTGCCCGCCAGCTCCTCTCTCCCAGAGAGTGGCCGAGGTTGTCCTGCGGCCAGGACACGTCTGCAGCACAGCACAGGCTTGGCCCTCCCAGGCTAACTGCTACGTGGGTCACTAACTCCTCAACCTGCAATGGCATGCTGGTTAGTGTAACTGCATTTGGTCAACTGGGCTGCATTGCTGGCAAGCCACCCTCCAGGCTATCTGCCAGCAAGGAAGTCATCAGCATGGTCTCCTTGTGACTCTGCTGCCATGATGAAGTTACCACCATGACTCACACCTGCACTTAAAGTACCACAAGGTTCAGATGCACCAGAAAGTCTGTGCTAATTAATGTGATAAGGTAGCAATCTCCTCTCTCTATTCCAACATTGAATACAATTTAAAAAAAAAAAAATTTAACAATCCAGTGATACCTGTTCACTCTAGTCCTATCCGGCACATGAGTTAAAAAAAAAAAAAAAATCTCCTATTCACGCAGCTGTTTGGGCACATTTTATCAATACTGAATCTCATCAGCAAAATTATTGTGTTTTACAGGAGCCTACAATCTGTCCTTGGAAAAAATCTTTAGCTGCCCACAAGGGAGGTGAAACTCACCTATAGTTTAAGGCCAGCAAAAGTTCCCCTACACAAAACCTAAGTGTTTCAGTTTTAGTTCTCAAAATAATTTTCTCAGAAGAAACTTTTGCTTGTTTGTTTGTGCTTAAACTGTTTTACAACATTCCAGGGATCTTCTAGGAAACATCAAAAGCGCAAGCTAATGACATCAAGACACCAAACTATACCAAAAGGCTAAATAAAATTTTCAAGCTCAAATAAAAGAAAAAGCCTGATGGAAATGGCCAAATTATACACTTGACTGGCAGAAACAGTTCACCTCACACACTGTATACTCAGTTCATGAACAAGTAGTTTTTAACATAAGAAGAGACAGCTGTGCATTCTTCTACATTTGGAATAGCAAAGCTTTTACCTGAATTAAATATTAATAATTTTCATGATATAAGTTTTCCAATACAAGTCTTTCATCTTTTTCTATTCCTGTTGTGCTTCGTTGGGAAATATTATCTTTTTCCATGGTGGCAATGAAAATAAACAAACTGTTTATTACGATAGCATAACCATAAGGCTTTTAAGAGAGCCTTAACTGCAGTTAAAGCTTCTATAAGTGAAATCGCATCTCCAATAAGCACAACTGAGATTAGACAGTATAAATTCTAAATATACTATTTATGGTAAAAACAACAAAAATCCAACAGCAGTAGAGTGAAAACGCAAGTCATACTTGCAAAACCTCCCCCCCCCCCCCACCGTACATAAACATATAAGCTGACTAAGTGAGTAGGCTGGTTAGTTCTCCCTTTTTAGAATACTGATAAAATTTTCATCATGCTGAAGAGTTTCAGGGCAGGCAAAATTACTTTTGCATACTATAATTTGTCTAGTACACTAGAAACTAGAATACTGTTTCTGAAATTCCAGTCTTTCAGTCTTCTCACACACATGCTTTTTTCAAATAATTTTTGTTTATCTCCCCTCTCCCCCCCTTTTCTTTTTTTTAAAAAAAGGAAGACAGGGAAGAAGTGATACCCATTTGTTAACTCCAGTTATTTTTGAAAAATTCTCCCTCTTCCAATACAGTTATTTATCCTAGAAGAATCCAGAGCATAGAAACTTTTCTGGCCATCCTATATCCTATCAAAATTTTAAGCATTACAGAAGCAATGACAGAACATAGACAAGAGAAGCAGATCCTTTTCAGTCACACAGTGTCTCTGAAGGTCCTTTACATACAGAGACTTTTAAAGGTGATCTCCAGTTTCATAACGCAGGGAAGCCACTGTTACCTGGAAGGATAGAAGCAAAATCAGGGAACAGAACTGGGTTACGGGCTGTAAACATGCATGCACACAAAGCAGTCATTAATTAAGATATGCCTGACTGATAGCCATGCAGTCACTCCTGTCTACATGGTTTCTCAGGACTAGCATGTGCTTTTGGAATCTGGGTAGCCTTCTCCATGGCTCTTCCCCATTGGCGTTGATTATGTATGATTAATGGTTTAAAGGAATAAAAAGAGAAAGGTCAACTTCTGAGTTCAAAACAGAGCAGCTACACGGGGAGTAATTAAGATACTTGTGTAAGCATGATTAATAAGCACAAACTGGCACACTGTGCTGTAAACAAGATGCAACCAGATGGTTAGGATGAAAAGGATTTTTCCTAAAAAGCAATTTTTCAATGCCTTGAAAGTTGGCTTATTTCCCCCCCTCTAAGCCTTACACATCTCATTATCTACACATCCTAAAAGGAAGAAAGAAATAGTAACCCCTTCAACATTCCCCCCTTCCCAGCTTTTTTCCTACAGATAACTACAGTTTGCATGTAAATGGATTCAACTCATCTTTGTTTAACGTTGCCTTTTATGTCAAGTTTCATGAATTGCTAAGCCTGACAAGGTTCACTGGGAGTCTTTTAACTCCCACCCACAAGTTCTCCCTGGCTGTCATGTGACTGGCAGTATAGAGGGATCAGCAATGGCATTTATGGGGAAAGCAGGAAGACAGGTGTCAGAACGGTCCAGCAGGCAAACCGAACGAACACTAATCAGCTCTGGTGTTCTTTTACAATCCATATCCAATTCACAAGTTTCATTCTTTCTGAAAAACAATTACTAGGTTTTGAAGTTCATTGTGCATTTACTCAACTGTCTCTTCACATTAACGTAAGTGGGAACAAGAAAAAAAAAAAGAGTCAGCAGGGAAGGGACATCAAAAGATCTTAGAGCGGATGAAGGCTTTATTTTAAAGTAATATAATTACAGATGAGCATAATGTTTTACAATAAATTTAAATGTAGAGTTACATCCTTATGCACTAGGAAAATATTGGTTGGTTGTCTCTCGAGCTGAAACTCTGGTACATACAAATGACTTTGCTAAGAGAAGAAAAATAAACAAAAAAAATCTCATTGCAACATCAAAGGAATGCATATTAAGGCAACAGTGGGAACAACAGAATCAGTACTGCGTGTGAAGTGTCTACAATCATAAGGCTCATATCTGAGAAATAATCATAAAAAAATTACAAAAGGAATATTTTGCACATTTCAAATTTCTCTCAGCTCAACATATTTATTCCCTAAAGGTAAATTTCCCCTCATCTACATCTAATTTTTTATTTAAAAAAAAAAACAAAACACAAAAAACTCACAACTCTACATTCCCTATTGACAAATCCTCTTAAAGTTTGAGTATATAATCTGGTAAAGCCTCAGCTAATCTTCATTGGTTGTGGAGTTACTGATTCCAATATTGGGAAATTTGCTTTTGTGTTATATAATTTTGGGAGACATCTTCAACTCCAATATATTTTCTGATAAAGTATAGATTTCTTAGGCACTCCATTTTCACCCTCACAAGAAGCTATAGGCACACAGCATCTGTTTTGCAAATAATCCTTTCCCTCCATGTAAATGAACATTCTTTCAACGACTTCCACACAAAAAATAAATACTTGGTAAGTGAAATGAAAAAGGCCCTATGTCAGGACTTCACTGTACAACCATTCTGTTGTTCAGCAGCAGTGCTTGTTGTTTCTGCAACTTAAATCTAGAAATCTTTTCTCTGAGAAAGTCACCTATTCAAATACATGTTTCTATTAGAAACTCTATACAATAGTCAAATGTTAAGTGATTAGAAGTTATCTGAATTGTGATCCTGGCAAAAGGATGGGCACCCATTTAGAGATAGAAGAGTATCTGAACTTACTATCAATTAATCACAGACAGATGAAAAACATTGCTGAGTTCCATATGAGTAAATTTTGGCACCTGGAAAAGCAACATGGTATGTAAACAGCTTTTGCTTTTTCACTAAGAATGCCTTTCAATTTTTAGTAAGAAAAGCCTGTATCAATCTTGATTTTTACCACACCCATTAATTCTTCCTGGACAAGCAGTTATCATTAAATTCTATAACAAAGTCAACATATAGATTGCTAGCATACTTCAGCTTTGAAGTTGTTAAAAGGAGAATTTTAGTAAGTTAGGAGCAACCGCTGATAGACTAGCACCACTAAGGACACCTCTCTAGTCCTAGATATCCATATCTTAGAAATGGGATTAATTTAAGATCATCCAATTGTCCTGCCAAGAGTTTGGCAGTAGAACAATTAAAGCAACTCATCTCCAAATATCCTTGTCTCACTTATACAGTTTTCAAATCCACTTTGCAAAAGCAATAAAAATTATTATCAATTCTGTCTGGAACTATCGTTAGGATAAGTGTCAGGACAACTCTGCTAAAAAAAAAAAAAACCAACAAAAAAACCCAAGCTCATGTGAAACATGTTTCCATTAATATTTGTGTTATTAGTTTGTATGGGATGAGTCAGCCTATGGCTCCATCCCACAATCAATCGTTCTCATATTATGTTTCTGTTTTTTTCTGACAATAGTAACAACAAAAAACTAAGTAAACAGACAAATCAACATGGACATTACTTACCCATGCCAAAAGAAAGCTGGAAAAATAATTTTGTGCTAGATATATTCTGCATATTGAGAGCTTCAGCTGCCAGTGATTTTCTTCTCCACAGACTATCTTTGATTACAGAGCTCTTACAATAAGGATACATATTCAACTCTGATTGCTAATTTTCCCTGAATTATCTTTTCTAGTTCAGGGTGTTGTGTTTTGGGTTTTTTTTTTGTTTGGTTTTGTTTTGTTTTTTCAAACCATATAGCATGTTGAACAATTCATATACTACACAGAAGGCTTGGAGTTACAAAAACTGAAAGCCAAAATTAAACAGATAGCCAGACTCTACTGTTTAATGACCTTTCAGCTAAAAGGTTCCAACATCTCACTGAATTATCTAAATTATCATTTAATTTCTTTAAAAATGCAAAGAAACGTGAATATATTGTCATTAACACTCAGAAAAGTTTTCACACATGCTCATATCTGAATACAAGTAAATGAACACTAAACCTAAACTTTAGCCTAGGAAAGTTTAGAAGGGTCATCTTTTGAGGGAAATTTGAGAAAGCTTTAAACTGCCCCAGATTAACTAATCCAAGCATAGCGAGCAAAACAATGTTACGTGCACACGAGTTAAGAAGTTGTCTCCGTGACAGATCGAGCACCCAGACTCTAGCACACTGATCACACACTGCCAGTCTACTCCATAGTACCCCTGATTCAATTCAGACAACTTTATGCTTGTTTTATGTTATTCCGTTTCTTTCTTTCACTAGCACAAAAAGCGGAGTATTCATGTTACCTTAATGGATTGAGCTCCATATTAACAATGCTATTAAAAAGTCAGGCTTGCACCACTATTTTTAAGTATCATCTTCTGCAAGAACACATTGGAGAGTGCTTTGCATCAGCTGTGAAACTCTACAAGAGAGGAACTATATATTTCTATTTACTTTTGGTGTCTGGCAAGACATTCCCAATGACATCTGTAATTTCTCAACAGCTTAAAAGTAGAAAATTATCTAGTTAAAGATAGAAACAATCACAAACCAAAACCCAGTATGACTGCACTTGGGAAACTGGCACCACACAGTGTTTTTGCAAAGATGCTATTTCAGACTACAATGCATGCTATAGACAAACGCACCTTAATTTTCCCCAGACTGAAAAAAAAAAAATATCAGGTCGCTGTGGTCTGTTTTATCTTTCTAAACCAGTCCTACCCTGGCAGCAACTCTAGTTCGAGTTAATTGTGAGTGACTTTAGACATCAGGACAACACTGTTACACACATCAACAAAACTGAGAACTGACAGATAGACTGCAAACAATGACAATCACTATGCAGCAACTAGGTTTAGCAGGAGGTTTTGGGGGGGGGTTGTTGTTGTTTGTTTTGGAGGCTCTCGAGGCATAGAAACTAGCGCACAGACTACAATGAGATATGCAGATAGAGTCCATAAGTTCAAACTACCCTGTTTTTCAAACAAGACTCCACCAGTATGCAAAGATGTCACTGTGTGTTATCAATAACATTGATAACCAACAACATTTTTGCCAGTAACAACCTTTAATCATCTGTGTCTCAGTGTTTTGAAGTGATATATTTCAAAAATGTCAAAACTCTGAGTGAAATGTGGTACTAAAATGAATAGTCTGTTTGCTTTCCCTATTGATATACCAGGTTTCAGACTGTCAAAGTGCTTTTAGTTGTAAAAGAAAAAGTACAAAGTTGTTTTGACAACTACAAAAAGATTTATCAGTTACATGTACCTGCTGAAGTACCTAGATTCTCCAAGTGAAAATGCGTGTATGCAAGGTTCTCAATACTAAAAGTTGTCAAATGAATATTAGTATATTAACGTTGCAGACAAGATTAAATTTAAAGTACGATATCATAGAGCATATTTCCATGACCTGTAGTGTGTTACTTAACAATACCACGTTAATTTCCGTCTGCTTTGCTTTTAGATGGTACAGAACTTTTGTTCTTGCAAAAATTTAGTTCATCAGTGTTGTAAAGTGGATTTATCCCTCTCTTTAAAACTATTTATGTATAACATACCTAATATGTATAAGTATACAGCAAAATCCACACATACACAGAGAATAATTCACATTTGTATTCTCTGTCTCCTTCATGTAACTCATTGAGCTAACATTAGGCAAAATAAGAACAGTAAAAACAAACTCCTGAAAGAATTAGATTTCAACTTCACACCATAGGATTATCATTATTATTAGGAAAAAAGGGCTCTGTTGCATCTCATCTAAATCCTCTGCAAGCCGGAAGAAAGGGATATTCACATCTGTTAAATTGTTGAGATAGCAAATAAGAAAGCAACAAAACCCCTTCACATACTACTGTTCAAATTTATTATTAAAATAAATACCTTGAATAAATAATGCATAAAGTTTTCCATTCTTTCTTAAGTTTAAATTAAAGAATTTATTCAATGTTATTGGGGTATTCCTGAAAAAGTTCTAAATGCCTGCAAGCTGTTTTACAGTCGCTTTAAAAAGCTCTGATGGAAACAGAAGGCTATAACAAGCATTCGGCATTCACAGTAAAAACAGCAGAGGTAGACAGTAGTAAATAAATTAAATTTACCATTTAAAGTTCACATTCCTAAAATGCACAATGGAACCAATAATGCTACTTTGTGAAAGATGGATTCAGTTTAGCAATTATAAATTCTATTCAGCTAAATATTTATAAAAAGGACTAATACAGTCACAAGTTAATGATTACAAAATGTTCTGTTAAAACTTTTAATATTTAAAACATACTACCTTATTTGATTATTGCATTAAAATATTTGTTAATTAGTGCCTGATGAGAGTTCCTTGACCATAGATAAGAATTATCAAGCACTGATCCATATGAATTCTTTATCATATCTCAGCTTTTCAGAAGTAGCAACCCTAAAACAAACCAAACATTTTTAGCCCACTTTTTTTTCCCCTTGTATTTCCTACAAAGACAATTGAACTTTCCTCAAAGTTTTATTCTCCATAACAAATCAATATGACTGGCAATTAGTACTTCCTGCATTATGGCATACAGTGCGGACAGCTAATAAGGCACAGAAAAACTACTGCAGGTTTTCTCCCTTCACTATCCCATGTAAAGCTTGAAAGAAAGTCTTTAATCTAATGAATTCTGAACTCATGTCAGCTCAATAGGAAGCTCATTCTTTTTCCTCCACCTGGATTAGTAACTAAAATTGAACTGTTGTCCAATACCCCAAAATAGAAACTTATATGTCTTGTTTCAACCTTACAATAACACCACTAATTCTACAATCAATTAATAATATCAACCCTAGTACAACTGTATGAAGAATTCTGCTGTTATTTTGTCCAAAATTATCATATAATGAAACAGAGAGATTAGTATGGATTGATCACGACGAGATCTCAATGCTCTACGAAGCTTAAATTATTCAAGTCCACAAAATACACTACTGTATACCTTTAAACATCAGCAAAGGTTAGGAATATTTATATGTAGATAATAACAATCAAGAATTATTTTTCTTCGATGATATCTTGATGCCTCAGACAGGTTTACTGTTCACAACTACAAAAGTTTTATTCAAAATTTGCATGGGCTTTTCTCTCCCACCCTCAATCTCAGCAGAAAACACAATTCTTCTCATATGTGCCTCATAAACTAACTTAAGGTGTCTGCTCCATAACAGAGGCATTACAAAAAAATGGTGGCATAATCTATAATATCATTACCTATGCTTTGCATCACCAGTGAATGCCATCTAACCTTTCTGATGAAGGCTGAACAAACTTTAAGAAAACGTCATACACTCAAGTCCATTCCATTCTCCAGAAAAGAAAACATAAGCCTTAAATTTCTAATTCTCAGAATACAAAACTCCTAGCAAATAAGGTTGATGCAAACCATCCATTTTTCAGGTACAATGAAATAGCAACACTATACCTACCCAAAACAAATCACAGTTGAGTAACACATAAAACAAGACAGTTAACATTACCTCCTTTCTTGGCAGCACCAAGTCGCAATCCCCTCTGTAAAAATCTCTTTCTTTTTAGGGACCAAAGAGGCACCAATTCTTTCCAAGAGCAGAGCATTCCTGCGTGTTTCGCTTCCAAAATATTTTTACTGAATTCTTCATCAGCTTTGTTTAGAAATGCTGAACTACTTGAGGGCAAGCAAATTCCCTCCTTCCCACCAAGTCCTCTCAACTAGAAGTGACAAATGGATTCTACCCTAAACTTGAGAACACAGCTCCAGGTGGAAGTTATATAAGTCTTAGAAACTGAAACACCTGGAACAGAAAAGTCTTTTACCCTTTGAGTGATTTCAGCTGTGGCAGGTGGGTGGGGTGGGGGTTCTTGTTTGCTGCTGAAAAGCAAGGCTTAATGATAACCTGTTTCAGTAATTTGCTTTCTCTCAAGACCGCAGTATGGACTGAAAGCCAGAAGACAATCAGCTCAAAGATGACACTTCTCTCACATTCAGCTTTGGTTTTCTTATGTACTGTAGAGTAGCTTTTAGAAATACTGACTAAAATGCAAGTCCAAAACAATAGGAAATTCACATGAGACTAACCCTGTCCTCACAAAATAAAAGGTATAAGGAAACTCTGCCAAAAGCGCTTATGTTTCACTGCTTTTTCCAACAGAGACAATGACATCAAAAACACTGTCTTAATGGAGAGCAAAAAAAAGAGCAAGTGCACTTTCCAATTACTTGAATGGAAAAAAACATAATTGAGAGCTTTCAATTTTAAGAATAGGGTCCTGAGCAGCAGTTTAACAATTGTTCCCCAGAAAAGTCTTCCCAGTCAGTATGTGGGCTGCTGGACAGAGTGTGGCTGAATAGTGGTATGTATCTGGGATACGGACAATTAAAACTCTTTCCCTAACAGCCCTTCAGCCATAGCATCTTAGAGAAAGTGCACAGGCTGCTACCCAAACGAATACAATCAGCAACAAACATGACTCAAAGACTCAGTGCTGACAGTCTCCAAAAGCAGACAACCAGCTTCACAGCCAACAGTGCAATTCCTGACAACAGTCAGTTACAGCAGGAACACTAACCAGAAGTTTTTCTGTTACTGTATTTTTACTGAAGAGCAGCATGCTTTGAAACAGCTGTTACACAAGTACTTCCTTCCCACCACTCCACTTCTATAATATATATTTTTAAAAAATAGCAGTTTACTCATTTTTTGCTTTATTGCCAGTTTGTTATATAGCCATACTGGGCACTATGTTCATTCAAAGAAACAGCCTTTTCCCAAAGAACATAGACTAACTTGTTTTTATTTTGGTTCTAGGATTTCTCTCTTTTACTATTGATAAACACGAGGTACTAGGAAGACAAAAGTATCCTATAATGCCTATGACAAACCACCTGTGCCCATTAAAAATTCAACAGTTGCCTTAATGCTTCCACTAATCCACAGGTATGCCTATCTGCCTATTAGTGCAAACAGCTGGGATTGTCTTGAGGGAAGGGGGGTGGGTCAAGAGTGTGTCTGAGGTGACCATTTTGGTAGAATTTAGGCTGGTGAGCTGCAAGAGCCATCCCAGCTCTCAAATGCAGCTTCTCCTCCAGCCTGATGAAGGCTTGTTTGTCCATTCACCTAACAGTTACCACTTGCTACTCTTAGAGCAGATATTCAGGGATCTAGAATACCGAGTACAGAACTGGAAGTATGACTGTCTCTCTATACACCTGAAGAAAGCAAAATGGTTTTTTTGCAGCAGTTCCCCTTGAAGCCGTCTCTCCTGACAGGTCCACTCCAACCCCATGACTCTACAAATACCTGAACTAATCACTTCTGCTTTCCTATGCAGTTGCACCCGGTGCCTGTCTGGTGTTCACAGAACAGCAGGTCATTCTTTGCAGCTCAAGCTCCCTCTCTCTGACACCACTAGACTTCACATTGCCTGTTCTTCAAGCTGGTTCTCTCTTCAGCATGGCATGGGGTCACACTGCAGCACCCTTCCCTCTGGCTGAAGCTGGATACCTCAAGGAGGTATCCACTGGGTGACATTCCCGCTCCCCTGGGTGGGAACTAACTCACCAGTTCCACAACTAGTTGGCACTCAGTCTGCATAGGTAACAGCCTAAAAATACATGCTTTATTTCCCCATAAGGAAAAAAGAAAAGCCTTAGAGAAGTACACCATAATTATCTTAAAAGAATTAGTACAATAGGTGTCTATATTCATGAAGCAAAGCTATTGTCAGAAGCAGAAATCTGTGCATAGCGGTAATGTGCTCTTCTTTAAGGATGCATGACTCCTGCTAATACTGATGTAAATAATTTATCCATATTGTTTGGACACAGCCTGGATTCACCTTGTGTGCCACCTAATGTTGCTTTCTACAACTCAAAACAACCTCCTATTCACTATCTAAATCCTTCTTATACCAAGACAAAAAAACAAAAAGTAAGGTTTCTCTACACCTATACAGTCCAGAATAAGGACAAAATTAATGCCTCTCTCATCACAACTGTTGCATCAGCTGTAGATTCTTTTCTATCGACATGTCTGCTCAGGGAAACAGCTGTTACTAATGCTGTCTCAAACAAAGCCAAGTCAAGTCAGATTTACCAAAAGACTACCATACAGGTTTATCAGAAATGATTCAAAGATACCAAATTAAAATCTTTCTAGCTTACAAAAAACCTGAAGTGATAGCTCCTTCTAAAATGCAGGCATTTTTATACCTGAGTCTAAAAAGCAGGAGGTACCTGCTTTCAACAAATCTTTGTTTTGATTATTGTTTAATATTGCTGTGGTTTTCTCATAGAGAAAACCATGAGAAGGGCATACAACATCAGAATAGAATTTAAGATTAGGGTAAGCTAGAAAACTCAGATTTACTTTAAAATAAGGATATATAGAAAACATGTCCCCTTAGAGATTTTTAAAAAGCTAAAAAAAAATGCCTGGAAAGTAAAAACTTCTTTACTATGTAAACATTGACATTTTAAATAGCTGTTCAGATTAAATTAGCAACTTATTATTTCACATCTTTACAGAGATGTCTATTAAGACCTTCTGATCTCATGTTTTGATGAACTTAGCTTATAAAATACATTCAACATATCACCTTTCAGGAGCCAATTCCCCACAACCACACTTAATATTAATACATAAAAGTTTAAGTGTTCTACCTAAAGTAAGCATTCCTGTTTTATCATAGGGGAAATGCTGTGTTGCTACAGTAGTGCCATGACTTCATTATGGTCTTGTGAGAGGTCAGTTGCAGAGTGGAATAAAATCTAGACCCAAACAGTAGATTATACCATTTCTGAGTATTCATGTTGCAGCTAGCTTCCACTCACCCACAGTCACTCAGGTTTTCAGTCTCATAGAAGAATCATTTCTGCACAGATATCCAGTCAGCTGGCTTTGCTGTTACCGCAAAGAAATGAGAAGGCTTTCTCACAGCATTTTTGCTATGTGAACATTGGTTCAATCAAAAAGGTTAAATAAGAACTCCTCCAAATTCAAGGTCCTTGCCTAAAAGCCAACACACTGTAAGAGTAATTTTGTTAGGATAGAAAACATACAAAATCAATTATTTTTCCGTGTTTATAATGCAAACAACGTGCATTTAGATAGGAAAAGGCAAAAAATAATCTTTTTTTATATATAAGACAAAAGAATCTTTCCTGTTCAAAAGGCTTTATAATCTTTTTTTACACAAAACATGAGGGTCAAGCACAAAATGTAAAGACAGAAAGGATAAGTTCCTTCAAGGATAAGTTTTGTTCAAGACAAAAATAATTTTAATGACTAATATCATTTCTGGGAGTTAATTAAAAAGAACCCAATCTAAGAGGTTAACAGGTGAGGCAATATGACAAATCGAATAATAAAAAGCAAATATTTTTTAGGTAGTCTCAAAAAGAAAAGAATTGTTAACATATAAGTAGATGGTCAAACTCAAGAAGCAGGATGCAAAACAGTACAGCAGCAGAAGTAAAGTTTATAACCAAGAGGTGGCCTCAAGCCACCTTGGCCAGTCCCTAGTCCCAAAATAAAACAGTAGTGATGTTCTCCACCAGACAGAAGTGAGCAGTGCAGCTAGGCAGAAAGAGCAGCTAGAGCACATCAGATGCACCTCTGAAGAACATCCTCCAGTTCAACTTCATTAGAAAAGAATCCAGACTCTGCAAAGCAAAACACAGTTCAATAAATGTGGAAGAGCAGAAGAGGTGCTTCAAAAGCACAAGCCTTATCCAGACTAAAATGGCAGTGCAGGCACATTCTAAAAGTCACAGACCACAAGCAATACTATCCTTCTGGACTAGACAAGACTAAGGGTTTGGCAATGGAAGCAAAGTACAAACAACAGAGTTTGTTGAGAGCCAGAAGTGAAATTGTGAATGCTGAAATTAAGGTTTTCTTAAGGCTGCTTCTCCTCCTTATAATCTGGTTTGAAAGAGAAGGCTTAGGTAATAGTTTAATACATAAAGCCATTCAAAAAGTAATGTGATGGTAAAACAAGATTTCATCATCCAGAGAAGTGCAGTATAGTTTGGAATTTAATGCCTGTTTTTCTCTGTCGCAAAGAAATTGGAAATTCGTACATTTTTGTTTAAAAAAAAGGCATTTTAGTCACTGATTTGCATATTCTGAATGGAACAATGAAGTTCAGTATGATAGAATCTATACACAATAAATTGCATTAAGCTACTAATTAGCAGTTTCTTAAGCTATACCTGACACACATTGAATCTATGACACTATTAGGAAAATTATAAATTCTGTGGAAACCAAAATTTCTTTCTTTCCTTCTTTCTTCCTTTCACTAACAGTGAAAACCAAGGACTGGTGGGATTTCACCCATAACAAACTATTAGGAGAAAAGCTTAGACAATTATTAAATGAAGAGGATAATTATCCTTGCTCATTTTGGCTAGATAATTGTATCTGGTGAATCGGTGTTCACAAGTCTAAGACTATACAAAGTAGTACTTTACATCTGAAAACTAGAAAGCTAGGGCAGCAGAGGAAACATGGCAAGATTAGCAAACAGATCGTGTTCTTGAGTGCTGTTGCAAGGAATTGGTAACACGATTATTGGAGCCCATGCAAGACCAAGACCAAGCTGAATCTAGTAAAACATCTAGCAAAATGGCTAAGAAAGCATTTTACAGGCTCCATTCAGTGCTGATATGGCTGTCGCCTGTCATAAAAAAATCTAAACTCTTCTTCATATTCTATTCATTGGTGTGTCCTGAGCAGCTGGGATTTGACAGTGATGACAGTGTTTTCTCTTAGCCAACAAAATCACTTCCCCCGTCATTATGAAGAATATGGTAATTTGTTTGTGTTTCCATGGAGGAAAGGTAATATTTAAATGCAAGGCAGTATAAACAAGCAAGTAAAAGTAGTGGAATGCCACTGACCACTCAGTTCCATGCCTGCCCAAATATATCCCCCCAATCCTCTGCATTAGAGCAGAGACTGAAGTGATACACAACGTGCTACCTAGTATTCTTATTAATGCCAACTTTCATAACCAGTTGGACTATCACTGTCCATACCAAATTTTTCTGATGTCTGTTTTACTTTTTTTTTTTTTTTAATAACGGCCTACTTACTTTGTATCTCCTTACACTTATTAGGATAATATTCCACATTTATTCTCTGCTCTTTCATTGAGTCAACTACATAGACAATCTGACAGCTGAATTATGTATGGCACTGCTGTCAGTCTCAGAGATACAAATGTCTTTCTCCTACAGCCGACAACCTCAAGCCATTTAGCACCAAACTTAAACAACAAGCAGAAGTAGTGCCATACCTCAACCTCCCAAGCACCTCTACTAGCAATGACTATGTTCCTTTTTTTCTTGCAAGTTTTCAGATGGACAGCTCTGTCTAAATTTTACTTTAAAAAAAGAGAGAGGTCAGCCTAAAAAAATCAGCACACTTGCATCTTCCATCTTGCTTTCATACCACTTTGCATAAGGCTGACGGCTTATTATAATTAACCTTCACCATAAGACAAAACTCTTCATAATACAAAGCATCTCATTTTAAAAAGCTATAAATATTTCCAGGAAAGCTATGTTTATGTGAACACTGCCACCCTAGGCAGTTGGACTTGGCAGTTCATGCGTAGGTGGATTAAAAAGAAAGGGCAGGGAATGGGTCAGATGCAGAGGAAGAACTGGTCACTTCATTTATTTACCTAATCTGCTTGGCTATTGCTGGCCAAGTTTGCTCTTGGAACAATGAGAAAGGCCAATTAATTTATCAATCTGTACTCCTCTCTGCCATAACATATTTTCCCCTTGCCAACAAAAAATGTGTCCATTATCAGCCAGGTCCCTGTCCTCCCAGGCAGCTCGTGCAGCTGTATAATTACACTTCTTCCCTTGACAACTTGCATGATTGTTTTCCTAACAGTATATTACTTCGTTAGTACTTTCCAATATACGTTATTTTTAAACTGTCACTTTTGCCCAACTCATCCCAATTCGCACTCGTCTGTTTATCATAACAATCATTAATAACTGTCACTCCACGCCATCAATTTAACGAACTCACTCCCTCATTAGCATGTTCTAGCATTTGTTCCGTAGAAAGGCTGATTATTTTCTACAACAGGCCAAGCCAATTACTTTAGTGAAATGGAATCACATTAATCAAAACTTAACAAGGTGGCAAATTTAAAGATATCAGATTGCAAAAGACAGCATAACTAATATGTCAATGTCAGAGGTACTACGTAGGTATGCAGCAGCTGTACTAAATATATCTCTTCACGAAGGCCACATGAATTTTGACATTTCATATGATCTGACAACTACCAAAGTGATATTAGAAGGCTGGAGGCAGGGCTGAGCTGCTCCCGATGACTTCTGTAGATTCTGGCAAGGGCAGCAAAGAAAGGCGGAGAGAGAGGAGAAAAAGGAAATGGTGACCACATATGTCCACAATGCCTGGTAGATGGCACTTTATTATGTCCCTCTGTGCCAAGACATTTTCTTTTACACTTTAAATGATGATGCTCATCAATTATACCCTGACAGCTGCATCAGAACCAGCTGTAAACATGCAACATCCAGCAGTGTGAAAATATGCTGACACAACAAATACATACTAGTTTTTACCTTTTGGTCTACATTTCAGAGAGGATGGAACGCTCTTCCTGTGGTATCTTTTTTCCTTTTAACGGGAAAGGTCAAACTTATTTTTCGCTGTTACTTCTTACGAAGCTTTTAAGTTACGTCAAAGAGCCTGCATCCCAAATCTTCATGCAATCTATCAGTTCAACCATTTCTAAATATACTGGGGTTTATGCAGCAGCAGAAGGTAAGCGCTCACCATTAGTCCTTATGAGTTGGGACAGGAAATTACAGCTTTATTAAACACATCTGAATGCTCATTGGTTTTCCATGCAGATAGTAGCAAATGCTCATGGCTCATTTAAAAAAATATATACTTATTTTTAAAGTGGAGCAAAATATCCCAAGGCTTACAACTTCCGTTGTATAGTATTATTAGGCTTGGTTATATCATACAGTTCAAGAAATTGCAGAATGATTCATGTTTTACAACTTAAATAGCTATTTGCTTCAGTTGCCAGGTTGAACATGATAAATGTACATGATAAAAAAGAACAAAGAGAAGGGCCAGTTCTTATAAACCTACAACATTAGTCAATCTATTAACCCATTCCTTTCTAATTGTTGGCATTTTAGTGTTCATCATGAACAAGTTTGCTCACTTCAACCCGCGTTCTGTTAAACATCTGGATTTGGACAATATATGAGTATAAAAAGAATCCTTCATTTTCATTAACCTCTAAACTGCCATAATTATTAAAAGACAATGTTAAACCGTGTCCTGGTTTCAGCTGAGAGGATTGATTTTTCTTCGTAGTAGCTAGTGTGGGGATATGTTTTGGATTTGTGCTGGAGACCAAATTTAAAATCAGAGGAAAGCAAGACTGAAAATGGACCTCAAAAGATCAAAGATCACCTCATCCATCTGGTACTTGTAAATATAATCAAGATTATGCAGTTTTCAGTCAAAATTTTTAAAAAAAAAGAAAAGAAAAGAACCCTCCTGAGAAGTTGCACTCGTTTTCTCATTCCCATGTTTAACAGTATTTATTGTGAGAAAATTTGTCCTTATATTCAGCCTATCTTCTTCCTGCTACAATGTGAGCATTATTTCTCATTCTTCCCTTGGTGAATCTGCAGAACAGTTAGATATTAAAAGGCAGTGGTCATTTTTCACATATTCACAGGCTTATATACTTCTTCCTCCCAATATGTAAACCAATCCAAACTTTAATTTTTTTTCCATTTCACTTATAATAGTCAAAAATGCCCTTTTGGTTTCTAAAATAATACAGTAATGAAGATACTAAAGTAATTAGGATTTTTGCCAAAATGTTAACTCACTAACACACTTAGCCTGCTTAGAAATACTTGTCCCATATGATATCAACTGGTATTTATTGGTTCATTATTTCTAATTAAATTCAAATGGCACATTTATATATATTACACCTTTACCTGAGAGGTGTCATAAGTTAAGATTTAACTGTAGGATGAATTTATCAAGAAACACCAATTTTTAAGATGAATACAAGTTTTTCTTAAAAAAAAAAAAAAAAAACCAGGAACAAGATTTATTACATTTGAGAATACAAGCATGAGAGACAAGAAGTGCAGATGGTTTCAAGGGGCTTCAAGGTTGCTGATACAACTAAAACTCTTTCTCTGCAAACAATGAAATGTTCTCTTTTAATTGGTATTTTTATGATTATAGGAAATTGAATAAGCTCAATAAAAATAGAAACTAAAACACTGTCTTGTTACACACTTGAGAAGACAACAGATTTACTACAGCTCTCATTCTGGATTTTCTTAATCCAGGACAGCCTATACCGATAGCATTATTCATCTCAAAAGACTTCAGCAGGTCCTGATCAAAATACTTCATCCACCAAAGTGCAACTAAGTATCGCACATAACACTGTAAGACACCAACACCTAATAGTTTAAGAAAGAAACAGTCATAATATATTTTATAGCTAGCCGAACTCTAAAGAAAATTTGGCATTGATAAAATGCACTTACTCTAGCTGAAGCATCCATGACTAGAACAGAAGGACCTGACGTGTTGTGTAAGGGGAGGATTTTTAAAAGCCCGTATGAAAACATATTCTTTATCAGTACTAATTGTGCTAACAATTCCCAGCGTCTGAACAAAGTGTGGTGCAGCAGTAACTGCAACACATGAAATACCAACCTGCAAGAACCCTCTGCGTCAGACTTCTCAATCATTTGGGTGCCTAATTCCCATGGACATTGACCAAGAATCCATTACGAGTTAGGGCAGATCGGTATTTAGGCACCAAGACTAGGCGGCTTTCCTATTGCTTCACGATGCCCAAGTAGAAGAGAAACCTGTATCACTGGAACAATAAGTCTAAGTGCCTGTATTTTTGTGAAGAGCTTTATTAACAAGATCTAAGACTTTATACCACCCGAGTAACTAACTTCTATTTCAGTTGTTTCTATAGACAACCTATAGCACGCAGACATTAAATAGACAACACGAGGTTCACCGAACCACTCCTTGCCAAACACCCACCGAAGCAGAAGCAGACCCAGGGCCAGGCTCAGCAAGTGCTGCTCCTGCCCATCGCTGGCGTTCTGCTCCTCTGTACACCAAGGCTGTAACAGGGAGGGTTTCTATTTCTATTTCCACCCCCAGCCAACCACCAATCTGCTTAAAGAAGTAATTCATTTTCCTCACAGCAATAACTATCACCATGATAATAACAAAAAGTGCATTGCCCCCTTTTCTCCATCATTCAATACAGAACTTTTTTTAAAATATTACTTGAAGGTTTGAAATGCATGTTAAAATGACAGTCTACATTAAAATAATGGATAAATGTCTCAAATTATTATCACTAACTACTGCCATTGAACTGTATGTTATTAATTTGGTTATTGCTTAGAAGACACCCTCCAAAGCAACACATTTGTATATTTTTTTCCTCTTGGCTATCTTATTCTTTCATATCAATTAATTTCCAAAGATGACAACTTGAGCTAGTCTTTGTAATGGTTCTCACTTTGCATGAATAAATTATGCGTACCAATATAGCTGTCTCTGTTCACAACCATTCAAGACAGAATACATTCTCATCTGATGTATAATAATTTGGAATTGACCTGCTAAGTACAAAAGTAAATAACAAAATTCTCTACCACAGATTATGCTAAAAGCTCCATTGTCATCCATTCCTGCGTGTCAGCTAGAAGTGCAGCATTAACAGACACTTGTCTTTTTTAAACCTTACACTATGAACACTGGCATCTTTGAACCACTTCCAGGGAAGATGTGGTGTACATATTAAATGAGCATCATGAGTATGAACATTACAGCAATTGAAATAAAATTAAATTTCTAGATTATGAACGATCCAGTCCTCTTAAGATACATGTGAAAATTTAGCTCCTGCCTTTTCACCGTGTGCTGCATACTGTGTCTAAGATTAATCCCACAGGAGTTTTTTTTATTTCCTATTCTGCCTATCTTTCATCTTCACCCCAGACTAAGCAGATGGATGTGAATTCAAAGTTTTCTGATCTTTAGCACAAGTTATGGAGGGTTATCTTTGGCTGTATATCTTTCTGCTGGCAGCACTCCCTTGGTGATGAAGGATTAACCACCACAGCTGTCTCTTCCCAGAATGATGCAGTGCAGCGCTCCTCAACACGACAGCATCACTTAATCTTAATGTCCGCTCTTCCAGCGCAGCCGCGCAGGACAAAGCCAATCAACATCAGATGCCACCAAGATGGACCTACTGCTTGGCCCTGGAGTCTTTCACCCTCGCACACCTATTAATCAACATCATCCAGCCCAATCCCAGCGTTCACTTCTTTCAAACCACAGTTAAACTAAGCCAGGTTTTATATTAACGGGCAGAGAGATATAGAACTCTAGCCAGAGATAAAGTACGCATACACAGAACAAATTTGAATGAAGTTTTAAACCTCCTTATTTACAAAACAAATGTGTTTATTGTGTTTTAAAGCATGACCACTTGAATTTCTACTTTTTTACATATTGAAACTCACTAATAAGAAAAGCTGCCTCTTCTTTTTTATGCTTCCAAAGTCTTAAGAGGGCATAACTACAACATCTTGAGCTTGATGTTTTTATTAGGAATTGTGCTATCCCATAAATACAGAGTGTACATAGCTAGAAGTTCCTTAGTCTCAAACAAACGCTTCTGCAGATGCATATTATCTTGCCAAGATTTATTTTCTCTAACCTATTGTATGCAGACGGTTTAGTATTTCCCCCCAGTTCCAGAGCAATTATAACATAGCTGCTTCCTTTATTTCCCCCCCCCCCTTTTTAAAGCTAGCAAGTTCTCAACAGCAAATGCAATAAAACAGTAAATTATAGCTAGAGTTTACTAAACAAATGCAACCTAGTTAAATTTAGAAAAATCTTCACTTTTGCTTACATTTGCAATTTTACTGCTGAACTACTGGTATTTCTTACTTATGCAACATTAAAATGTATAAGAAATCCTCTTGTGTGCTATATGCAGCAACTACTCTTGATTTATAATACCCAATTTAGAAAAAAAACCCCACAACTAAACCTGATTTAAATCGCAGATTACTCTGTAAAACACAAGCAAGGAACTATTCCAAATCCTAAATGTAATTTAAACATATTTATATTTTACAGTGATATATTTTCCCCCATTCCTTGTCTTACTACTGTAAACTTTCTGTAATTATATAAGCAATTTCCCTGAGGTCACAACATTGATCACAGTTATATATTGCTCAAGTATTACAAAATATAACTTGCAATAAAATATTGCTGGACATCACTACATAATTTCACACAAAGAACTGCAAAACTGAAGTTTGAGAGTGCTGAATTTGGCAATGGGGTGTTTTCAATAGATTATTCATTTCCTCCTTACTCCACCATTAACTGATTATTGTTGAAATATCACCAAAAGCATTACGTTCCCACATCAAGAAACATAGAAGAGGACAGAGTAAGGGGGGAGGGCATATGAAACAGTTTAAATGGCAAGCCAAAGCATGGGATCCCTTTAGATTATTCCTTTCCTTCATTGCAACATTATTATATCAGTCACCCCAGAAAGTGTCACGGTGGTATAATACACTGGAAGAGCTCACAGTAGAAAAACCCCACAGGAGTGCAGCTCAATTTTTAGTGTTTCTGGTTGAGCGAGAGTTCTCACACACTTAATGAGAGGAGAGTTCACAGCTCTCAATGCACTATGCAAATAGATGTTATTTAGGAGCAGTTAGTGTTGGCATGTTGCACAGCTGAGCTGACGCACCAGTCACTGAACACTAGTTAACAAATGCAAGGCTCCCCTTCGGGAAGTTGCTTATAAAAAAGGGAAATGAAGAATTGAAGATAAAGAGAAGGATATTTTAGTTTGCTGTGCAAAA
Source organism: Balearica regulorum gibbericeps (assembly GCF_011004875.1). Classification (NCBI taxonomy): domain Eukaryota; kingdom Metazoa; phylum Chordata; class Aves; order Gruiformes; family Gruidae; genus Balearica; species Balearica regulorum. The sequence continues at coordinate 25,044,317 of NC_046190.1, read as the reverse complement.
GCAGTGGTAATAAAAGGCTGAAGAGCAGCCATTCACTACGTATATTATACAAACACAGCAAACTGCAACTGTGAGCATTTGCTTTGACACCGATCTCAAGTAGGTTTGAGCAGGTTTGGTTCATTACCTATACGGGGAGTCCTCAGAGAACATTCAGTCACCCAAAGAGATTAGCAACACACGCTTTCTCAACTAACTTCGCAATTTCAAAATTATAAAACGTGATCACCTCACAGACCTGCCAACAGTAACTGTCACCTTGCTGCAACCAAAGCAACCTAACTTGTAGATAGATACACAAAACTAAGGCTCAGTCTATGCAACAAGCCACTATGGAGACTGACCAAATTTCCCAACGGCAGTGTGGTCCTGCAGGCCCTGCTAAAGGTCAGTGTGAGCTTTTATCACTTTCTGGAGATCATGCCACTCAGCTGAAAAAAGACAAAGTGACTGTTTCCAACAGCAGCATGCTGCAATGCAGTCTTGTGCAACATTATGTCTCTCAGTTCTGGGCAGTAAATGAGTTAGGCAGATTCCTCTTCCCCAAAACGATCACAAAAAACTGTACTCCGACAAAGGAACAAAGATGACAAACATGCACAAGTTTCAAGCTAAGCAGCTTGGAACTCCCTTCTGTTAACTAACACGAATGTACGAATGCACAAATGCCAAATTGCAAACACTGCTGGTAGCAAGAGAGTCAGAACCAGCCTTTCAAATAACAAAGGAGAAATCCTCGCAATTCCCCAGTGTATTTAAGAACACTTACTTTTCAGAAAAGTTACCTATTCACAAAAATATGGAATGCTAATACAGTATATTACAGAACACATCTTCCATCTTACATGAAGATCCAGAGGGCTGTTTTTAAGTCAGGACGGGTCGGTGCTAGACCTGTCAGCTTCATTAGCTAGCAAGGCTCTCCACGCTTCAAAAGAGTTCACAAAGGATAAGTACCAGCTAATTTCTTCCAGCACTGCAGTCACTGATTTCAGGTATTACGTTGATCTTACCTGATATCCTCTAGTACCTAAACAGGCAGCACACCATCTTTAGAATAAAACAGTGATATTCCATTGAGTGACATGCCATGAACAAGTACTGATCAGAAAACATTAATATCTGTCCTTCAAATCACAGCTGACCACCTGCCAGAGAGTTTATGAAGGAAACAGGAGAATCTGCCAGTGAAACATTGAAAATTTAATCAGCATTTAAAAATTTTCAAGTGCAGCTTTCTTCTGAAGAATTTAACAATACAAGATCTTTTTCTCCAGACTCTTCCTGAAAGATGCTGTTGACTCAACATAAAGCTACTGCACAGAGAACTGACATATCTCTCCTATGCCTAGGACAACTATGTCTCAAAACAACAGTCCCAAACTAAGTTTTGGCAGACTTTAGTTCTCTAAATACGCAAGTCCCAGTTTCATAAACCCTCTAAGCTTTTCTTCCTCTCATTGTAAATCACATCCCCAATGTTTTACATATCTATTATTGCCAGTAAAGACAACAATACAGAATTGCAGCAACAATGCAGGAGGTTTTTTTGGTTGTCTCTCAACACAAAAGTGAACACATTTTAAATACTGAATAGAAGTGCCTGCAGCCGTCCAGCTTTGCAGCTCCAGATCTCTTTTTAGGTCAAGTATAGTATATTTTTCAAGCCAGCTGTCATGAGCATAGTATAATGTTTTTCAGATATTCTTCCATCTTAAATTTAATATTTTAATTTCAAGTTCTGAAGTCAAACAGTTATTTACACACATACACCACACATTTAAAGACAAAGAGGTCTTTGAAAACTGAAACAAATGGAGAAGGACCCTAAAAAAGCAGTGGACTAAAGCTTCACAAAATAATAATTTAAAAACCAAATACCAGATAAGCCAAAAATCATACAGAGGTTTGACAAAATTACCCAGGGAAAGAGGAACAGGCTTTTCTTGGTTTTAGAGAAAAATTTTAAATTATATGACTTGTGTCATTTGCCTGTAAACTTTATCGCCAAACAGCAACTGGTTAGAAGCACACAGTTAAACCAGACCCCCAGCCCTTGAAAACAAGAACTTTCTGAGCATTTTTAGGAGGCCACACCATAATCAAGATCGCACTTTCTGTCATGGTTTTCATGCTTAAGAGACCAAAATTGTCACTTGTGAAACCTTGCACTTCCCTAGCACAGTAGTCTCTTTTGCAGATGGTTGCAAGGGTTCGCTGTCTGAAGGACTGAAATTCAGGGAATGTCTAGGACAGTTTATGGATCCACTTGCTCCCATACTTTGGGGAAGAGCCCGTAAAAGCTTCTATTTCAGTAACCACTGAACAATTACTGCACAGAATTTTCAAAACTTCCCAAGTCACTTTGAAAACAGAGTTCAAAATCTTAAGTCCTAGATACTCTGGATACTTTACTGACTATTTGCTTTTTAGGAAGGCTGGGTTTAAAAAAAAAAACAAAACCAGTTGTTACTATTGGGCAGCAAACTTCCCACAATAAAAGTTTGGTATCATTATGCAACAAAAGGGGTTAACTTATCAAATCCCATTAAAGTATAATCAAGGGCCTTGGTATTCAGCTGATGCCCTTGCTTGCATTTGTCAAGGGATGATAACAGACGGCTTACAAACTCTCTTCTCATTACTAATTCATTTTTTCACACACCTGTTAATTATTAGCAGCACATAATTATTAACAAAAACCATGCATCAAAGAGGTTATTTGGATATATTGTCACCTACATCTGATTTATGCCAGTGGAGAAAACCATAAATATATTTCAATGTGCACATAAAATCAGGGGAAAACAGATGATGACTTGGTGGGGGGAGTTGGGTGGGTGTGTTTTATGCAGTTTTTGGTTTTTTAAAGTGTAAGTTAAGATCATTTACCAGGCAAAGCACTGTCTAGCTCTGCCTCCTCACTCAGTCTGGATCAACATTGTGAGAGTATGGTGGTTAAAATTTAGAAAAACCAAAACATAATTCAATAAATCAAGATTTTTTATGTTTGTAGCTATAAAGTGTCTAATACTGACATTAAAAAACAGAACAAATTAAAGAAAACCACAAAACACCACAAAAAAAACAGAGGGGATTTTAACTCCAAATTTCTAGATAAACTCCAGCATGGATAGTTAAACTCCTTCTATTACCTTTATGAGGTTTCAATTGCCAATAATGTTCTCTGTATCTCATTATAACAGGTTTCTGCAGTGGTCTCTGCTTAACATTGCCTCAAACAAATATAGCAGAGACGAATTCTATAGAAGTCACAACTAATTTTACAAAGAGCATATGGATACCCAGTTATACTGCTTAAGATCAGTGTCATTTATAAAAGTGCTACAGAAAGAGAAAAGGCAATTTTAAATGTAACCAATGGCTATTCATCTCAAAATACATCATCTTGTCAGCAACTTAAGAAAATACACAAAAGGGCAACACACTGACAAAGGAAACATAACACAACATTTTGCCTCTATTCTCAGACTTCTACAGTGTCCCTCTCCAGGCTTCAAAGGCTTCAAACTTCTGAGCAAGGCCCTCAGAAAAGGAATTAAATTAAAATTACCAACCCGATGAAAACCAGGTGGCTAAAGCACTTAGTGGAAGTGGACCAAATTCCCGTTCTTTGAGGAGTGAGAAACTTTAAATCAGCAGTGGATCAGGGGTGAATGAATGTGATCTGACAAAGCTGGACATATGATATTGCCTTCCAGGAGCACTGAGGAACAGATCAGAGCTTCTTAAGAGGGACAGCAAGACATCCAAGCGAGACGTACTCACCATCTGTCAACACTGACATGGGGATAAATTTGGATCTCAGTATTTGAAATACAGTGTAAGAGACTGGTCGATCTTTTCTAACATTTGCGTTTATTAGTAGGTACTTAGAGCATTCACCATTCAAATCGTGCTTTCCTGCCCATCTTTTTAAAGATAGATTGAGCATTTTCATTTCAGCCATTACTATGCACTGCAGTGCTGGTTAAACACCACATTTGAAGTCTGATTAGAGCTTTACACCACTGTGTAAAATCAGATCAACACTTTTCTAAATATATCTCAATTGGTAAGGAAGAACTGTCAGAAAGCAATGCACTTCCAGCAGTGTTTTCCCAGAAACATAAAGTATGTCACTGGTTAAACTCAAAATTTTAATATAAAAAGCCCTCCTTTTTTGTATGCATCTTTTGATAGCCATACACTCTCACTGTAAGGAAACAAAAAAAAAAAAAAGATAGCTTTGTTGTCACAGCTGTCATTATAGTTGTGCAAACAAAAACAGAAATCTCCAAAATTCTGGAAGATCCAGGTTTAGTTTTCCTTACAGGGCTTCTAGCTTCCTCTCAACAGAATTTTTAAGCTCAGGTTTGGTGCTATGTAACCATTTTCATATGGTGTCTGATCACATCAGAGCAAGTTCTCCACTGTCCACACAACACTGCGTGACGGTAACTTAGAGAAGTGTTGTGCTTAGAAAACTACAAGTATGACATTATTTTGTCACTCGCTACTTTTCTGTCCTTAGGGCTAGTCATATTAATCACCTGTAGCTCTCTACAGGAAAAGGTCATTAACCCCTGATTTTTTAAAGGCATTGTAAGAAATCAAACATTTTAGATACATAAGAATTACTTTTTTGTGATTAAAATTGCAATCAGAGTATTAAACTTGGCAGGCAAGGCTTAACTGCAAGTTAGCAGTTGGGTACTGCTAACAATAAGTTTTATTGGCAGCTGAATTGCTTCTCTAGTTTTTAGCCCCAATCCTTTCAGATTAGACAGCTTTTAGTACAAACTAACACATATACAAAAATTCAAAAGCCCAAGGATTCAGCTGCAGGGAAAGTAATCAACATTGAGAGGGAAGATATATTTTTTTAAAACAGTTGATTCAAGACATACATTAAAGGTCCATGCAAACCAAATCCAACTCCTCCAAAGTTAGCTTCTTAAACATTTCCTCATCTAAAAAAGAATGTACAGAACATTATCTGCTGCCAAAAGCTAAGTTCTTTCCTTTCTAGTCACTTGCAATGTAGTTCCGTAAGGCAGTGTGGTGCTGAATATTAGGACAGTTAATGTTCCTTGTCGGAAAAGAAACCAAAATCCAGTCCTACACAGCATGAATAAAGGACTCTTTTGCCAGCCTCCAAAAGGGAAGAAGCAAAATAAGACCTTAAACCAATTCTGTTTTAACACTGAACAGTGATAGCAAAAAAAAAAAAAAAAAAATAGGAGTTAATCTAATTTCATTCTGACATAAGAAAAAGGAGTCAAAGTAACACATATCACAACAAAATTTCAAAAAAAAAAAAACCATAGCAAAATAACAATAAAAAGAAAACCTCTACTGACCAAGCATCTCTTTTCCACAAAATACTTCCAGGTATATTTAGGGTTTATTAAAGATATTGCTGTTGAAGTGTTAAGGAAAACTGAAAGGTACATAGTTCTTTCAGTTATCTCTTTTACATGAAGACTGTGTTCATATTAAAATTTAACTTGCAAGGACAAAAAAAGTTTAAGAAATTAAAACCTCTTCTTTGTTCAAAAGCCTTGCCAGTTTCTCTTCTTAGTGATTTATTTAAATAAAATGTTAAGTAGTAGGTGTTAATAAAATTACATGTGATAAAATGACTATTCTTTTAAAATCTGATCTGTAATAAATTTTATAAATTCTGATTGCTAGTTATTCAAGCCGTCAAAGCTTTGCCAACAATAGCCAGCAGAGGTCTATTACTGAAGTAGTATTAATATAGACATCATCACCAATTCAAAGCAGATAATAAAGGACTGACACATTTATTATCATTATTAATTAACAGTTTTCTGAGATGGAATTAAATCAATATGCTGCTCTGATATCATTTTAACTAGTTATGCAAATCAAACATTTAGAGCCCATGAAAGGATATAAATGCCATTCAAAATTCACTTCACACTTATTACTGTAATATCAGAACTTTCAGGCTTTGCTAGTAAAAAAAGGACTTAATGCTCATTTAATTACACTCAGACATAAAGCTTATGGAATGAAAGTTGAAATAGCTGATTAGTTAGGAAGTCACAGTAAGGCTATAACACTAGGGATAGACAATGAGATAATAATGTGAAAATGCAGAGCTTTTGCTCAGAGTTGTTCTGGCAGATTCTATTAAAAAGAACAATGACATGTGTAGGAGAAAATGTTTTAAAATTACAAAGTTGAAGAATCTTTCCTAAAGCTAGGAGAAAAAAGAAACCATTAGTTGTCACTTATATAAATAGAAAAATGCTATGTTAAATCATGTAACATTTTTTTCTAATTATGCGATTACAATATTTAATCTTTTAGATGTGAAATTTTAACTATTCGTCTGCATAAACAACAACATTAAAGAACCTTCTTTGTCAGAATAAGATTTCGATATACTTGCTAGCAGAGAATTAGCAACCACCAGCCTGGCAAAGGGATCCTGACTGATGCCATTGGAGATGACAGCTTGACAGATTAAAAAGCCTACAGTAAGGTCAGTGTTGAGACCGAGCTGGCTAGCAACGGCAAGCCTTTGGCTAACCACACTGGCCAAATGAGATCAGGTTATAGTCAACCCCTCCAGCACCATGGAAAAAGAGCATCTCTGAGAAGCCCTTATCATGAGGCAAACTGAAGGTTGCCGATAAAGAAGAAAGGAAAAAGACTCTAGAGCCTTTTGATCTTTGATCTTGTGTATCAAGCACAAGAGCATTGTGCATGGATGTCGTTTCACCAGTGTGAGGTATCATCCTTCACTTTATCCACAGGAGACTTTAGCAGGGTTCCCAGCAGCTCAGGATCTCACAAGTTCTATGCAGTCCGCAATGTAGAAGACACCAAGAAAGATTGGGTTTTGCCTGTTCACTGTGAATATCATCAAACCATGACATTTTTCAAAATTATTGCAGGATCTTTACCTAGATTTTATCTGCAGGCTCTAAGACTCTCAGCTTTGCTAACTGCACACCCGGCTGGCTTTCACAACACTACATTCCGTTAATATGGAACTTAGTAAGACTGTGGGAGAGGAAGGGAGGCAACCGGCTTCTCACTTAAAGCAGTGTCTAGTTTTACCATGTTCACAAAACAACAGCTTTGACAACCCGGGAAGATTTCCCCATTCAGCGTGATCCATACTCCAGGGACAATGCTCAGCCTAAGTCTTAAAATGAGCAGCTACAGAATAGATTTATTTGCTGGAAAAAAGGATCTTTTGCTCACTCTGGCAAAGTAGGACTTAGAGGAGGAGGTAACATTTTTTAGGAGGCTAAAAGGCTCACTAGCAGCTAGAAGAAAATTTAGACCTATGAACTGAAGACAGGTGAGTTAGCGCTCTTCACAGAGCAACCCATCCTGGTTGACATGTCACAGAATTTTGTAGTTGGCCAGATCACTAACTTTCAAATCTACTCACAAAAAAGATTCTCTCTTTTTGCACTCTCTGTACTACAAAACCAGAATATGCCATCCATTGATGAATCACTTTTTCAAAGCACGTACTTTAGGCACTGAATAAATATCCAAATTGCATGACCAGAGTACACTCACAAGCCTAAATAATTGCTCACCAACCTTTTCTCCCTGTTCAATAATACTGCAGCAGCAGAAGTCTGTCAAACACCAGTCAAACTCTGATATCCTGGATCAGTTATCAGGTGAAGAGTGCACTACAGACAGGAGAAAGAAGCAGAAACCTAGCACACAAAGCACTCTAGACATTTTTTTTGTAGAAAGTAATTGGAGTATTTTGCTTGCCGATGATCTGGCTTTTCAAAAATTATTTGGTTTAGATGACACCTTCTTACCAAGGCATTTCCTAAAGGCACTCTTACACCTGCCAGAGCCCCCAGAAAGACTGGTATAAATATTTGCTGGCTTTATCTCGGTATGGAATGGAAAAAATAACTTTTTCAAAATCCACACCTCATCACCACTTTGAAAGTAAAGGAATAATTATCTCAAAAGTTGAAATTATTAACAGCTGCTTAATTTGGAGGTAGTGAAAGGGGAAAGCTTTGCACCATACAAAGAACTGGAAGAGCCTGGTAAAGTCTTATCTACCTTTAAAAATGCCATCAGTCCTGTAACAGAGACAGCCAAGTGATAGCACCTTTGTGACAAATACACTTCTTGCCCTCAGCTCTCTAGTGCCATGTAGCAGCTCAAGAGGAGGGAACCGTTTGTCAGGTTGATGCTATGCACTGCCAGTGTTAGGCTGAGACCTAAGGATCTAAAAAGATTTCTTTTCAGTACCTGGGGTGGGAGGCAATGTTGCTTAACAGAACAGTTATCAACTAAAGCCCTTCTCCGAAAGTGGAGAACAAAGTAAATCGACTATTTTGACTGCAGACTCACTCACCAAGTAAATTCCAAATTACTCTTATAAGTCATAAAGAAGAACTGATACAACCATAAAAAAGCAGGAAATAAGGATGAAAAGGCAGGGGGGGATTTCTAAACTCCAAAGAACACAATTAAATTTGAAGACTGGCCTACAATAACAGTAAAGTTGTGCTGCTCCAGCCTCTTTGTTGAACCTAGCACAGTATAGCGTCCATTGAGATGCAGTGCAGCAGAAGGAAGGAAGGGGTTTCAAACAAGCATCTATGTGAAACTCTGGGTTGGTAGAGGGGTAAAAAAAGTCTTGGCAAGTATGGGGAATATTGTCCTCAAAACCCTGTGCTCCATTTCAAAGTGATATTTCCTTTAACAGTCCAAGAGACAGAATAGTGAAGGAAAAAACAGCAGGAATGGGCATTTCCATACCAATACCCAATGTAGGAATCTCACTGCAGCTGTTTACTTCTCCCACCTTCATGTCAGAAAAGTAGGGAAATGTTTTTCTCTGGGCTCACTTCCCTCCAAGACAACTTTCTCACAGAAAACTGGCATAGGAAACGTGGTATTGTCCACACAAGCTGAAAACTTACATTGTTAGTTCTGAAGGCTTTCATCTTGCGAGTTCCTATTGTTAAAACAAAACCAGTAGGTAACAGTTTGGTGGGAAAAACAGTTGAATTTTGCATGGAAAGATGACAGAGGGAGTACACACAGTGCAGCAATCATACATAGAAAAAAACACTACAGGTTTTGGGTTTTATTCATGTCCCACTCAGTTCATAATCAAATAGGATATTAGCTGTAAAAACAGAGGCAAATACAGGCATCACTGGCACTGAAGAAACAATAATAATTCATGAAAAAAACAGACACACACACAAAAAAAAAAACCCCAAACCCAAAAAGACAGGCAAACAAAAAACCTCAAAGGACTGCAGAGCTGTGCTTCTCAGCTCCTAAGAATCCCATTCAATCAGCTATCACTCCTGCACGCAACAGTAGATCCAACACAAGTGAAAGAGCGTTTTAGTACAAAAGCTTCTCTAACCTAGAAGGTCAAGCTGAAACTCTGCTTAGGTCAAAAGGGACAATGAAATGCCAGGTCTCTTCCTGTCACTCAGGTTTCATTGTAAGACTACCACTCCTTACCAGCTTATCTGGTAATTCTTAGCAAAAAAAGACCCCAAACTGGAACAAATTCGAGTATGCTTTGGCCAACACTAAAGTATTGGCGGAGCTGAATGCCAAAGGTGGCAATTACTTCTCGATACCTCTGGTCTAGGTTGCTTGCAAGCTAAATCATTTTCTTACATGAGCACTACATTCGCTGAGCAAGAACAACAACAACAACAATCTTCCACCTCCAAATGAAGCCCACAAGTCTTCTCCTCCCTTCCCTCCAATTCAAACCCTTCAGGCAGAAATGAAAGGTAGGGAAAAAAGACAGATACACAAAGTCAAAAATTCAGCAAGCCACTAACCAAAAATAACCTGGGAATAACATTATAGAAAAGATTTTTTTTATATCACTTTTCTGTCACAGTAGTAACACAAAGTTTTCATCCATGTTGTATCTTCCACTTTAAAAATTGTGATACTTGCAAGCTACTCAAAATGACATAAAAAAGTATCCACCTTAGTTGTATTAGCCAAAACTGAAATAACACACTTTCAAATATTCAGATGCCCAATTACCAGATGCTGTGATGATCAATCCGTAAAACATAAAACAGAATCTCTGAAAGGAGGACAGGTCAAAAAGGGAGATTGTCCATCAGCCAGTCAATCTGTCAAAGAGTTTAAGGCATTACTTTTGAACTCCTAAAATTTGTCCAAGTAATTTTAAATAAGGACATTGAATTTCACCAGTATTTATGGGTATTTTTTTAAACGTCACTAAACATCAACTGCTTGTCATGCTTGCTATCCTTTTTAAAGTCTCATCAAATCAAAAGCTCTAGAAGAAATCATAGAAGACTTACCCATACCCTCTTGAAATCTGAAAAACATTCACAATTAACTTTCCAAACTCAGTCTTAGACAACAAAGCTCAGACAAAGCAGCGACCTTACAGGAAGCTTGAGTAAGGAACCAGTAATGAGAACAGGATTAATCAAGTAAAGAAACCAAGAAATTATTCATTTGTAAGCCAATGAAGAGAAAGCCAGGAGGCACAGAAACTAATCTGACATGGGGGTGGGAACGAGGATGACTTCAGTAAGAACCCAGGAAGTGGGAATGGTGAGGAATGGTTAGATGCAGGAAGGTAGAGAGGTAAAGTGTAAAAGTAGAAAGAAAAGCTTTCTGCTTCACTGTGTCTATTACATTGAATTCCATTCCAGATTCTGGCAGAAAGGTACCCAAGTTTTTGTCTGCTGTTAACAAATACCTGTGAATTGACTGGTAGTACGTGTCCCTTTCTGATCTTTTTTTCCTGCACCGACCCAACAGAAAGGACGATAAGTCATGCATGCCATTATTACAGTCTGTCCAGTGATATACCCATTACACAGACTTCAACGCTGACAGAGGTATACAGCGATGCAACCTTTTAGTATTTCCAGGGTTTTGTGGTTGCTGTTTTTTTTTTTTTTAAAGGGAAAAAAAAATTTAAAAAAAAATTTGAAAAAAAGGAAAAAAAGAAAAAAAAAGAGAGCACAGTTACCCATATATGTGTTTGCAACTGTGGCTGCAAAGTCAAGATGACAGAATTTTGGCTAAGCCACAGGAAGATTTTCAATAAGGTAGAAGACTTGAAAAAGAAGGGTTGTTTGTTTGTTTTTTTTTAAAGTACTATAGGTTGCATGTACAAGGATGCAAGTTTAATATTTCTTTATTTGTAACTGCTTGGCTTACCAACTTTACAGATGTCTGCAACTTCAGAATGGGGATTATTTCCAAGCTGCTTTACAGGCTGCTTTCTGAGAGATGCCACAACATCACTCAATGCTACATATTATCTGCCCACTCAGGATGCAAACCTGGAAACCACAGTATGGCTGAAAGCTACCTTAATGATAACAAGGCGTTATTATCATTAGCATTGGTCACTCTGCACAGCAGCTCTGCACTAGCTATCCTTTGGAACATCCTTTCTCTAGGCATTAAAGCATTTCTCCATTCTTCCTCAAATAAAACACAACCCAAACCAGCAGTATTACTTCTGTTTCATTTCGAGTAACTATTTTGATATGACAATGCTACCTAAAATAATTCTCTTTATAGTACTGCAATCCAGTGCATTGACAATCATGAAAGAGTACATTTACCTGGATTCCTGTTCCATATATTATCAAGGAACTTAAATATTAATGTAGTAAAGCCTCAAGGTCAATGTGAATGCCAGTACCATCATCCTTGTGTCACAGATAGGGAACTGAAGCACAGGCAGGTTAAGTAACATGCCCAAGGTCAAAAAGAAGAAATATACATAAAGACACAGCAGCAGCCTCTCATTTCTTGTGCTGTCATCACAAGAGGCCATTTTTACACAGAAGAATCAGATTTTTAATGTAATTCTAGGGAGTAGTTAGTCTTCTGATTCCTTACATAAATTTTAATGGTACAGGCACTTTCTGGAGTCTGTGACTCCAGCTAGATTATTATTAGTCCTGCTTTAGTAAGGAAGCAGCAATATGATTCTTCCCTGACAAGAAATACCAGCATAATTTATTGCATTATTACTCCTCTGAACTGAAAGCAATTAATTACCTCCAGTAGGATGCACAAGTGAAAATTCATCAGAGAAATGTGATGAAAAATGTACCCACTGCTTTAAAATAATAGGTGCTTAATGTTTTGGGTTTTTTTTTGTTTGGTAGCTAATCTAGAGCATCTTATAAACAACTAAGGATTGGTTATCAGTTGCAAAACCAGTTTTTCGTCCCTTATATTATTCTATCATCCATAATCTTAGAGGAGAGGAAGATAACACTGCCACATTCATAACAAGAGAAAATATCATAATCTTTTTCCCCTTATAAAATTGGTGGTATGTTTGTATGTAGAATATATGATAAAGCATGCATGGATTTATGTTGGTAGCACTTCTTTTTTTTATATATCATCAAACCCAAACTAACAATTTTGCTGGAAAAGTTGGCAAAGTTATTCTGCACTTGCACAACAGACAACGTTCCCATGTGTTCTATGGGAAGGAAACACAAAGTGTGGTTGAAAGAGAAGAGAAAAGAATCTCACAAACGCAAATCAGACTATTTCAGAAAGCTAGTATACTTAAGTATCTATACATGCACCGCAAACCTTCCTTCAGGTTCAAAGTAACAGGAAAATAACAAACAAAAGTGTGGTTTATGTTAATACATTGGGCGTGTACGTTAAAGATAGACACAGAGCTAAATTCATTACATTTATTTCAGCTTTTCAGAATTATTCACATCTGTATGATTCAGTAATTGTTTTTTCTATAAAGTTATTGGAGTAATTTTGCTCTGTATATTCCCGATCAATTCCTCCTCTCAAGGGCACAGTTGAAAAGTGATATTTGAAAACGGTCCCTGATAGATTGCATGGTTAGTCAGCAGCAGAGACAAACAACCTAATCCAGCGCAAATTAGTTCGGCTGCCAGCAATAGTTTTATACAAAGATGTAAATTATGTTGTCAAAATCGGTCGCTTTCTAGCTTGCTGCTCAGCTAACAAGAAACCACTTTGGCTGATAAAGATGAACACTAAGCTTTTCTCGCTTACAAATTTGCAAATCTGCCACTTCAGCATTCTGTTAGCCACAAACAAAACAGGCCCATATAATTGCTTCCTTTTTTCTGCACCAGTATTTCTCTCAGTTCTATTTCTCAACACAAAAACACAAATAAAAATCATAAATAGAATTTGAAAAGTGTAATGGACTTGAAAATTTTCTTTAAAAAATAGCAACCAGCACAGCCACAATCACCTACTTTTAACATTTCCAGCAAAATCGTAAGACATGATGCTCCGATACAAATATCACCCAGTCATAGCAATAGTTTAGGAGATTTACTGTATAAATGTGGCATTCGCAGAACTTCTGAACACAGCATAAATGTCTTGATAAAGGGAAAATACACACATCTATTTTAATGTAAGCTAAAGTGTCTTTGGAACTGCTCTGGCTGACAATGGTCCATCTGTATCTATTACTTTGCATGTTGTTGTTAAGAGTAGAAAATATATATGCTATTATTACACCAATCTGCCCACTTTAAATGTAAACTAGATAGATCTAGCATTTGTATGAAAATAATAATGCATTATAACTGTAATTATATGCAGTATAAGTCAAATAAATAAATTATAAATTACAATTACCCTTTAAAGTTGCTAGTCACACTATTTGCTTTAAAATTAATTGCAGGTGCTCCTGAATGTTTTATTACAGCCCCAAAGTTGTATATTTCAAAGAACAGTACAGATGATTCCTGTTTATTTGTTAAATTAAAGCTTTGTTGGTAAAATTACAGCTTAATTAATATTATGGGTACTGTATAACGAAATAGTTTACCTTGTGCATAATTTATTTCCACATGCATATCTCAGTACAGACCCATTACAGCTCTAAGGCAGCTAAAATAAAATATTCCTCCTTTGCTGGCATTTTTCTAAATAGCAGTTCACTAAATCAATATTATTCACTTGGTATTTTTAAAAGCAGTGTATCTTAATAATTACACAGCATTAGAGTAGGCAATAATTTCCCTTGCTAAGCATATTAAATTTTGCAAACCATCAGTCAAATAGTTTGTTCTTCTTCAGAATTTGTAAGCAGAGAGTGAGAGAGTTTGGAACCATGTTACTCTGGTATAAATGTCACATATAGTTTAAGACTGTGCATGTGACTCCCTAAGCAAGCACAGTGCCATATATCTTTATTAGTTTCATTGGTCAGTGCAGTGACCAGTTGTTTATACTCATTACGCAAGACAAGGTGAACCATTTGGCACAGACCACAATCACGGCTAAAAACATATGACTTTGCAGAAAATAAAAATTGTAGAAAAGGCTGCACACGGTGCTGTGTATATGTACTACCAGAATAACATTATTTATTTATCTGAATGCCGTTTCGGGCTTCCAGTTTCTCAGATATGCCAAGGCAAGTATTTTTTTGCTTAATAATAATAATCTTTCATGAATGTTCATCACTAGAGATTTCTGAGAAAAAAAAAAAAGAAATAGATTAGTTAAGCTAATGGAATAATAATCCACAAACTAGATGGATGTTATTCTTTTAAAAAGCACTACACATAAACCACTATCATTGGGGGTTTTTCCCCCTCACAGAACATACTTCATTACTCAGTGACTGGAATATAATCAAGTTGGCGACATATTAAAGCAAATTCATTAAAACAAATTACAGATTCAGCTACTTTTTTCTTGCATTATTTTGATTACTGTATCTTGTACTGTCATGCATATGCATTTCTTTCATCACACATATAAAGGGAGAAAAGATTTGGTTCTTTTTCCCACACTCATCTTTATTGCAATCTCAAAATAATCCAAAATATATTCTAAAATGTTCTTGCTGAAATAACACAGCATGCCTGTGCCCAGGTGTTAAGAAGGTGGAGGGCGAAGATCAGAATAAGGAATTAGAGTTGTATAAACACAGTTTCCTCTCTGAAAATCCCTGATAAACCAGCTCTGATATTTAAAAGAATATATCTTCCATGCCAGCTGACTGATGTTCACTGATAGTCACAAGGATAGAAGCAAATCTGGTAATAGTCATGTTTCGGGGATTTTTCCTTCCTGATGCTGAAAACAAGAAGATTAACTGCAGGAAAGACTAAGAGTATAGAGTACACACTATAGTGCCTGGGGTAATCTCCTTATGATATGAGAAGCAAGAGGCAAGAGTCTGGAGAAGACAATAGGAGGAAAAAACAGAAGGGGAAAATAAGCCAGGATTGGAGGGAAAAATTAAGAGAATAAAATGGAGATGAAGATTTAAAAGTGCATGACAGCACTCAAGAGTGAAGTTTGGGGGCAAAAACTGTGCAATTCAAGGAATACAGCAACTCTAGAGATGCTTGCAATGCAGTCAGTGGATTTAGGCTTAAAAGGTAAGTAAAGAGTTTCATCCAACATATTATAACACCATCCCACAGAACTGGCAGTAGTTATCTACAGAAGAACTGAAACCTCACCTTGCCATGCTATACTAGCTCAGCATCCTACAAAACTAAAGGAAAATCTGAATGCATCAAAGAAAAACAGTTAGCATGCCAAAAAGTTAGCAACTGCTTCCTTATTCTACACCACGTTTTCAGGAAGGAAATGTGGAGAGTGCAAATATTGATATATCAGGTCAATTCACTCCCTCTTTCATGTACTGACAGGTAGCTGAAATGTATACCTTAGTATTAAGGCCTAAATGCAGTCCCAAATCCTTTTGTCAAAATCTGATATTGATACTGACTATAACCTCAACCAAAACATATATTTGTTTACTAGAAAAATCAAAAAACCAGAACATAGACCAGAAACCAGAGAGCCCATATGACCATGGAAAATGTCTTTGTATGCCCATTTGTTGGCTCCAGTCAAGCCAGAGACAGTGAGCATACCCGCGGTCTAGTACTTTCAGTGGAAACTTCAACTTAGCAAAATTTCCATTAATATCATCTAAAGCAAAATAGTTAATCTTCTAGTTTCTCTAGAAAAGTAATTAGCATAAATTTCTTATTATTTCAAGGGCTTGGTAACCACTGGCCCAAACCATTAGTGATAGGATGTCTTAAAGCATTGTGGAAAAAGGGTTTTTTTCCTGTGGAGGAATTTTAATCATCCCATCTTAGCATAACTAAGGCAACCACAGAAACCAAGTTTTTAAAACCAATCCCCCTAGAAGCTGTATTCTTACTGTACGATATTAACAGCTTTACAAGTCTCAACCTACATGAAAAACTGCTCAAGATCCCACCTTCCTCTTCTGTGTTCACATGCAAATTGAGCAAACTAAGTTATTAGGGCTTCATACAGAAATATATTTCCACAGAGACATTAGCAGGGGGGAACCAAAAAAAAAAAAAAAAAGCCAAAAAAAAAAACCCCAAACACAAACAAATCAAATCACTTATGTATAGCAAAAGTTTCACAAGAAGCTGTAGCCCAGTATGCTATGAGGCAGGTCTGTCAGAAGCATACTTGCTCTAAAAGTCTGGGGCTTTTGATGCTAATAAAGACAATTCTGCACAAAGAAAAAAGATTTTGCACCGAAGATGGATTATGATAGCAAGAACTGTTTTCTTTCATAGACCACTACTGGTTTGCAATCCTATAGCAGGAGCTTCATCTTCACCTGCTGGTTAGAAGTGCTTGGTTTAAAGTTTCAAACACTGCAGTTCTCTAAAACTGTAATGGAAAAAACACTTTTTTTATTATCCATTTCCTGAAGTTGTCTCTTAACTCCACAGGCATCAAAGCATGTGGACTTTTATAATCATGAGGATCAACATGCCATTTGATTCAAAGAGACAGATACTTATAATATTGAATATTATAGGCAATTAGTACCTTCTTCACCACCCACCACTGACTGTGATACCCTTAACTTTCAAGCTATTACTGCTTTATTATATAGGAGAAAATATAAATAGGAAGACCACTTGCTTTAGGATTGGATGCTTTAACATTTTATTCCTTTTATTCTGCACAAGTATAATTAGATCATACACCTGTGTTCATATTGTAATGTTCTAAAAGCCAAAATTTGATTGCTTCCTGTCATGGTTTAACCCAGCAGGCAGCTAAAACAATCACACAGCTGTTTGCTCTCTCTCCCTGTCAGTGAGATGGGGGAGAAAATCAGGAAAAAAAAGTAAAACTCATGGGTTGAGATAAAAACAGTTTAATATGACAGAAAAGGATAATAATAATAATAATAGAATGCACGAAACGAGTGATGCACAGCACAGTTGCTCACCACCCACCAGCTAGTTCCCGAGCTGTGGTATAAACCCCGGGCCAGCTTCCTCAAGTTATATACAGAGCATGATGTCGTATGATATAGAATATCCCTTTGGCCAGTTGGTGTCAGCTGTCCTGGCCCTGTCCCCTCCCCTTCTTGCACACTCCTCAGCCTCCTCGCTGTCAGGGCAGTATGAGAAGCTGAAAAGTCCTTGACTTGGTGTGAACATTGCCCAGCAACAACCAAAACATCAGTGTGTTATCAACATTATTCTCACCCAGAATCCAAAACACAGCACTATACCTGCTACTGGGAAGAAAATTAACTCTATCCCAGCCAAAACCAGGACATTTCCAAATATGCTATTTTTCTCCATAATAAAATGTAATCAAAATCAGTACCTTTGAAGAGCAAGTTTTCCTTTGCTATTACAAGCAACATGCCTGAGTTTTCAAAGTATAAACCTTTGCTGAACCTAGGCTGCCAACCCATGAACGTTTAAATGCTATTATCAGTAGTGTTTGTATATTTTACACAGCATGTATTTGTGAAGCTTTTTTAGAACAACAAACTCTTATATAATGTTTTGAAAACAAACTTTTGATAGATGCTTGACTGACTACATTTGAATGTCTCTAGCTAGTATGAAAGTTTTGGGGTTTTTTTTTCTCCACTTGTTTTTGTTTTCATTAGGATGGCCCTTTTAAGGGAGGATTTTCACGTCAACCTATGCCTACTCAAGAAGCAGTCAGGAATGCAGCAGCTGCAGAACCATACCAACTTTAGACAAAATCTGTCTTTTTAACTGGGGGAGAAAGAACATCAAGATTTAAATATGCCTATTGTAGATAGGTATTCAAGTCTTGCTGATGCCCCCCTGCTTATAAGGTGTCCAATTCCAGTCACCTACAGTATTATTAAAAAAAAAAAAAAAAAAAGAAATCACCTTAAGAAAGGCAGAGTGCATACCAAAGCTACTAGTCAGTGAATATGTATTACAATTGTCTGACCTGTGTTTATGTCATCAGATAAGTGCTTACACACAGGTACAAACAGCCAACTGAGATCTTTTTACCTTCAAGGAAGGGGAGAAAGAAAAAAAAAAAGAAAGAAAGGTGAAAAAAAAAATAAAAAAGAAGAGTCAGGCAGACAGGCAAAAGGAATACTATAGAAGGTCCCGTTCATATCCCCACACACCCCCCACTGCTTTCCCTGGGCTGTGGTATGAAAAAACAATGGCTTTTCTGAGGCACTGTGCAGACAAGGCAGCTCTGAAAAAAACTAATAGCCATGATTAATGACAATGGGCTAGAGGAGAGTTGGGACACAGCCGCCACATATATCATCCTTTCCCATCAGTCTCTGCTCCTCCCTGCCCCTCTTCCTCCTACCAGCAAGGCATTATAAAAATGTCTTATCTGCTTTCGACTTTTTTCTGAAATCACAGTACTGCTGAAAAAGAAGGGGGGAAAAGAGAGAGAGAGAGAGAGAGAGACAAAGAGGCAATAGGGTGAACAAGAAAATGGCATGTAAAATAACTATAAGATATTCCAGGGGAAAATGCACGAGCTGTAATCATTCAAGATTTCAGCAACTTGACTCTTCACATGCTGAAGCCACATTTTCAAGGTCTTATCTGCCATATGGTTCCCTGTTTGGATGATTTATTAGGTGTAGAAAGCACGCTGATAAATTTTACTGCATTTCCCTGAATAGGCAACCTATGGTGTCAATAACAAAGCTCAGGCCGCTTTAATGAAAACTGTAAGCACCAAAGGGTAACCATTTATTTATGAGTCACTACAGTATTACTAGGACAAAATTTATCTTCCCTTCTCACGCACTCTGCAGAAACCAAATCTGGTCAAAGAAACAGCGATCACATCCATATGTCAGTGACTTACTAACATGTCTCCTGCACACTCAGGGCTTGTATCCAAATAAACAGTTTCCATTTAATGACTGTTTTCTCTAATGCAAAAGATGCTCTTAAGTTTTAAAACTTTTTAAAAACTACATTCATGACAACTCGCATATCTACAAATTATTACGCAGTGTTAATTTTCTATGCCCAAGACAAAAAATAAAACATCAAAAGTAAGAATAATCATTTCAGTGGTTTAAGCTTTAGCTGTATAGAAGTGGATCATCAAAATCACTTCGGATAATCTTGGAAAAAAAAGGAAGCTGAAAACAAATGACAGCTTATAGATGCAAAAAGCAGCATTTACTGTTCCATCAAAGATTTCAGAGGATTAATAAACTGACACTTTGGCCTTAGCTCGAAAACCATAACTCTTGAAATTTCTTATGTGTATCTCTCTTTTCTTTTTTTCTATTTTTTTAAAGGCTTTAGTTTAAAAGAACATATTGCAAATGTTTTTCTGTTCCATGCATTGAATGTTACTCGTCTTGTGCCCACAATCCCAAGGCACTTAAGACACAAAAAAAACCCAAAAATTAAAAAAATGTGGAAGAAACCTGCAGCTTCTTACTGCTTATAATTTGAAAGGCAAACTGAAATTCTTTGTTATTCATTTTCTATGAAAATTATCAACGATTCAGAACAAATCAAGACTGACAGGACTGTGTGTTTGTCTCCCTCACACACATAGGCCTCATCTTCTCCCCTTTTAAAAACCAACCAGCAAACCAAGTCATGCACCACCATGCATCATTTAGTACAAATAGCAAGATTAGCATGAACACAGGTGGTGAGGTTTTGGCTCCAATCACTGTGTCCCTTTTTTTCCTAAAGATATGCAAAAGCATATATTAGTAATTGAATTAGATTTTGTCACATCACTCAAACAACTATTGAAGTCTGAACCAAAAACTGCCAACCTTTCAAAAGGCAGTTGCCACTGCCAGCTTGAAAAAGCCTTATGTGACCTAGATACTTAACTGGTAGCTTCCAGATAGCAAACTACTGAAAACCTTGCCCTCAACATCCACCTTTAACTCAGATACATAACATGTTATCAGTACACACGTGTCCTTTTTATTATAACTATAAACCTATAGTGTCAATGAATAGTTCTTGGCAGAAGTCCAACTGCAAACACAAGATTTTAGTCCTTGGGGCCACGGAGCACAATGTGTTTAAGGAGCTGGGCAGTTAAAAGACTGGCTTTCTACATGGGTTTTTAAACCTTTGACTAGTGTTGCTCAAATGTGGCTTTCCGTGTAAGTAAATGAATGCCACAGTCCCACTGCAGAGGGGAGAGCCACTCCAGCCTGGGTCAGGCTCTTTTACAAAGCCTGACCTTGAAGTGACAGGATACTGTGTCATGACCAACATGCAAAACACCAAGAACGACAGGTTCTTTAATTAGTAAATGACATTTTCTGAATTAGCAAGCACCTTCTTTCTTGCTACTGAAACATTTCCTAAGAAAAGAATGTCCAAATTACGACATAGGCAGTTTTTTCTCAATTTAACACCTAAGCCAAAGCCAAACTGTGCACTCTGAAATCCTCGATGGAATCCATAACATGTATCAGCTTACTGCAGATAGGGCATTCTTGTTCCTCCCTCCCTTCTTCTTCACAGAGGACTGTTGTGAAAAAGAAATTATTTTAGACTTCATGTTTAAGTAGGGGAGGGGATAAAGAAGGAAGGACCTGACATATCTCAGTATTAAAATAATCCATCCTACATAGTCTTGCCACAGATGGTTCTGTATTTTTTCCCCCAAAACACAGGGTTCAGCTCTACTGTTATATCTGATCAGTAGAAAACCGCTGGTAAACGTACACCAATGTGAAGTTTTGGAGGCTCAGAGTGAAGACTGATGTGTCTTTTGTAGTCACTGTCCAGCTCTAGGGCACAGCTTTGAATTCAAGAGCTTTCATACACGCAATAAACTCGCCAGTCGCCTTCATCCGTATGCTGCCCATTTGCAAGAGCATAACTGGAGTCTCCATGTGCCTGTCTTCTCAGGGCAGTTCCCTAAAGCTGACCCTGTCCCTTATCCCACCAAGCACACAGCTCCCACCAGTCACAGAGACTGACCTAGGGAGCAGATTTATCTGTGAATGAAATAACCTTCTGTCATAGCCTTTTCATAAGTCAGTTTTATGGAGTATGAAATGGACTCCAACTTTTTTAGCCAACAATCATTTTTATTTGGCTGTCCTCTGCTGATATTCTAGATTTTTCCTGAAAGCATTAAGAGGGAAAATGCATGCCAGACTACTAGATGTAAATTGGTGCCAGGATTGTAACCCGTCAGCTGCAATTGTCCATGCATATAATCTATTAGTCTTCTGTTTCTAAAAACACCCCACAGTTTGCTCTCTTTACTCTCTCCAAAAAATAAACTCTACACTGAGCCCAGTAATGAACTCCAGGACAATGATAGTTTTATAGTTAAGGGTGAAAAATATCTCTAATCCTGTGCTTACACTGAACACTCTTAGGGAGCAGGAACTGTACTTTTACTGTGTGTCTCCCAGAAAGAGGACTCCTATCCTAGTCAGAAATTCCTCAATACCACTACGTTAATAATAGTACATCTCTATTTCTTAACAGCACCAATAGTCAAGAGTGGAAAGGAGGGAGGGCAGTCTCTCTGAAATGCAAGCCACTCAGGTGCCTGCACTTTAGTTTTTGATTAATTTTTTTCCCCCCTACAATACCTATCCAGTTTAGAAATATGCTCAGTTCCCATAAATTCCCATAAATAAACCAGCAGCTGAACAGCACCTTTACACAGAAACACATGTAGTTATGAACATTTTCAAAATATTCCACCAAGAGATACACCAGCATACACATTTTTAGAGCAAATAAGGTCATGGTGACAACAGTATAACCCATCACGTATTAGTCCTGTGAGCCTGTTTTGTAAAATTAGGTGAAGAGAGCACAATGCCAAGGCTGCAGTGGTCCCTTCACCCACTGTTAGAGTACAACTTGCTTCACCTCCACTTTGAATCAGAATTATGCTGAAACTGAATTATAGCTTTCTCCACACACACACATTTATGCTATTCGCCACAGACTGTTTGGGTGTCAAATCTGCATAATCACTGTATATTATTTTTCAATAACCATAAAGCAGGCAAATCACCATGCTGCCTGACATCCATTAGCCAATAAGTGTACAAAGTTCTTCCCATTTTTCATTCAGTGGTTATTTCCCCACAGCTGAACTATAAATACACTTTTCCTAACTCTTTATAGTTACTTAGAGCATGTAACACTCTTTCTCCCCTTCATTCTCAACTTAACATAACATACGTGATTATAGATACCAAAAATATTACAGTCATGAAAAGAAGTCTACACAGTCTACGCAGAGACTACGATTTTTGCTCTGGTATTTGGGGCAAGTCCACTGCCCAACACACGCAATCTATAATGGAGACACTCCTTAGAAAAGGAGAAACTGCAGGGCAGCACAGAGATTAAGATTTTAAAGAAGAGATAGAATGGAACTGACAAACTCATTTCTATTACACAGAAGTAACTGATATCATATTTCATAACTAGTATGTGGTATTTATTGCATCATTTAAAATGTTGGGGAAAAAAAACCAAAAGGAACTTGAAGACTGAGGAAAGAAAGTGCAAAGAGATTGTCTTCATTTAAATTTTGAACTTTTGACAGTTCAAGTTTTGTTCCTGTTCATTTAAAGTATCGTTCCTTTCATCACTAGCCATTTCAATTTAATTTCACTCACCTTTATATTTTGGAAATGTTTCAGAAATATTTGAAATTATCAAATGTAAGTCCAAATGCATTTCTGATACAAACATCTGGCCTCGGAGTTTACACAGATCGAAACAACTATTATAGTACTATATTCAAACTATCTTACAATCACATTTAAAATCAACAGCAATGCACACCAAAACACACATTTAGTACTTCTTTAATGGTTATACAAATTTTAATTAAGAATGGGAAAATAATATATGTTTTTAAACTATCTTTTTGAAGAGTTTCTAAGAATTCTAAAAATTCAAGTTGAGCACGTCAGGAATTGTATAAACTTTGATTACATAAACTTGCTATCTTGCTATTAAGGCCTATGGCATACAGTTCTCTCTTGTACAGAGCTAGACTACTATATAGTTGAAATCCAACTACCCATCATAAACACCTTCAGTATGTTTAAAATAACCTACCAGACAACATTGTTCACACACTGACATCCTCGCTGATTTATGAAAGATCAAAGGCTGTAGTGGATAAGTATTAAGAGGTACATGTTTTATGGAATGAATAACTTTCCTCATTCTCAATATTTCTTATGGTTTTTTACAACAAATTGCCTGGCTCTCAAAAACAGTCTCGTAAAAAGAGTGAAAAACACTTCTATCCCAAGCGTTCTAAAGACTTTTTTAAGAAGTTGGAAACACTTTTGAAACTATAAATTTAAACACTTCTGGAATTTTAAGAGTAGTACTAGTCTGAATTTCTCTCATACATCCATTTATGCTAAATGGTCAACGGCAGCATAGAAACACACAGAAGATAATCATTTGACAGAGCCTTTTTCCTTGGATTTTGAGCCTTTAGATAAACTGAGGATTCTCTAGTAAATATATTTTCCAGATGGGGTTGGTTCTGTGGAAGACTAAAACCTTGGATGTTATACAGGCTAAACTATAATGAACTCTACGCACTGAAATACAGTTGCTTTTGTCATTATCAATTACCTTCTAAGACTAACACAATTTCAATTACAAAAAGAAAAGGCAGCTAGCCAGAACAAAGGCTGTCCATACTTAATCTTAAAAACTAGTGGCAACTTTCACCACCACCATCATTCCATCATCACAGTGGTTCACAGGCCAGAGAGAGGCCTTCAGAGAGCCTTCTGCTGTTGACCTGGAGCAATGTACTTCCCAGCACAGCTAAGACCACTAACAAGATTGTGTTTCAGGACTGGCAGTGTGGGAGGAGAAGAAAAAGGAATGCAGTTCTTTCTCCTTCCATTCCACAGCCATCTGTGATCCTTACAAGATTTTTTACCCTATAAACAGTAAAAATATAGCTTCTCTGAGCTGCCAGGGATGCATCACTGTACCATGGAAGAGAGTACAGAGCCACTGCCAGTTCTGCACTACCTAGAAAGAGCTCTCTGTCTTGAAAAATAGAGTGTGAGGCAGAAGAGCCACAGGTTTCTTCTGGATAGGCTGCCTTAAACAGGAGCCAGGAAAAAAAAAAAAAAAAATCAGGCAGATAAACCAGTGTGTAAACAGCCAACTCACAAAAAGTCTCAAACGAGGTAGAATATATACCATATTTTGCTGCATCAGATCCCATAAAAACATTGTCTAATATCCATTTAATGGAAGTAGAAATTAGGTTTAACATAAAAGATCCCAAAACTGAAGTGTATTGAGCAGCTATTTAAGAGCAACAAGTGGAGAAGATGCTACTGATGGGGGTGAGGGCTGAAGTGTGACAGTAGTTCAGAATATTAAAGTTTGATGGGCTAGAATAATAAAGAAGTGAGAGAGAACTCCATGCCTCAGAAATATGCTTGTACATCAAATATTCTTGAAATCTTTATGTTTTAAATTGAGATAATTCATCAAGGATGACCTGATTGCAAATGATATGGATTTCAGGCATGGACTTCTGAATTCCAGGCATCAGAAAACACAATAATTAAAGCCTGAATAGATAAATCTTGTTACTCACAGGATTCCAGATTTTCCTTGGATTTATTTGCGAATTGATTGTCTGACTTCTCGCAAACATGGGTATTGTCTTTGGTTACTTCTTCCTCAGCTTTCCACTACTTAGATAGGAACTACACCTTCTGCACTCCTGTCCTTCATCTGAGTTCGCTGGTTTTGATCTTTTCTCTCTCCTGTTTTACTTGACTTCTCACAAAGAGGATGAGAGAGGAGGAGAAACAGCCTATTGCAATTGTGCAACGGGGCGGGGGGGGGAAACTAAAACTTCAAAATCCAAAAGCATCATTTTAGATTTCTGCATTGTCCTGGAGGCAGCACCCTAACATACTGTTCTGTCACAGAAGTAGAGCAATATACATCTTCAGGTCCCTAAAGCACTGGGCAAGACAAAACATCCATCAACTAGTAATACAGAAGTTCAGGTATCTTCAAAGTAACAGGTATGGTGTAATGCAGGAAACCATCAATGTCATCATCTTATTTTTACTATAATTTCTTACATAAATACATAATAGAGAAATGGGTTTCTATACAAGTCATATCATTCCCTCAGTTCAAGAAAATCCAACTTTCTTGGATTGGGAGGGTCGAGGACATATGCCAATAGAAAGATTTATTTATGGAGGTTTCAATATAACTGAACAGCACAGGTGCATATTTTACCACATCTCTGTTAAAGGCAAGTTAGCAAGTTTGAGAAAAGGCTTTGCTCTAAGCTCCTCTACGAGTGGTCTTTAGGTTTCAGTTTCCTTTTTGCTGTGTTATTTGCTGACCATTTCCTGCTCCTCACAGACCAAACTACCCAGCATAACATAAGCACTAAATGTCAGGGCTATACAACAGACTTAATTGCATGTCATTGACACACCACCTCACTTTGTATACTGGTAATTCAGAGCAATACTGTGCCTAATGTCAACAGAAAAGAAAAAAAAAATCAAAGCAGTTCCTCTGGGAGGGAAAGATGGAGAGAGCTGGGAAGTGAAAAGCAAACATTTTTCATAGAAAAGGAGCAACCTCTATTCTACCTCTAATGACATTCTAAGGAAAGATAAAATTAAACTCTGAATTAACAGACAACTGAACCTCAAGTGAAATTTCATTAGCTACCATCTACAAATACTTTCCTTCAGTGTTATAACAAAATGCTGCACATACCTCCAAAAATAGAAACAAATCCAAGGAGGAACATTCTCCAAAAAGTTCCTACTAAAGTAAAATATTTGCAGGTTTCCTTCACATTTATCATTTCCTTTTTATAGAGTCTTTTCACAGTCACCTTATGTCTAGCTACTTCCTTCATTAAAAAAACTGAGTAGTAATTTTATTAAAAATTTGCATTTTGTATTGTATCAATCAGTATTGTATTAATCTGTATTAATTCAGCTTTTTTTTTTCATATGTTATAAAGCAATTTGCATGCACTGCTCAACTACTTTCCTTTTAGCTGCACTCACAGTGGAAATAATTTAGGAGTTCCTCTTATGCTATGTAATTTCTCTTAAAAAAAAGAGATTACTTTTTCACACCTTAACTAAACAGAGTTGAGGGGGAAAAAAACCCAACCCTCTGTATAGAGTCTGATCTCAGAGTGTTCTAGACAGTGTTATCAAATTTCTCAAAGTATGAAAAAAAAATTCCAAGTCACCTGAAAACAGCTGTAAGGATTCAAAGCTGTAGTAGTATCTTCATTTCATTTACCCCCATTTGAAAAGGTTTGTAAATCGAAGCACATTGACACATATAATACTTCATTATCAGTTATTCCTAAAACACTCTAAACTGGTGATTTACTCAAAAATACTTTTTTATTGAAAAGGTGAACTATATTTCCTTTTAATATCAGAGTGATACAGTCTCACAAGTGAACGAATTTATTTAGTGATCACTATTATATACTGTACTAATACAAAACTTCCAAGTCTTATTCAGAAATTGCAGACATTAATTCTTTTAAATAGTCACCACTAATAAAAAAAAAAGAACAATCAATGGCTGTAGAAATATGAATCTGCATTTTCAAGGATGTTTGGAAACATTAGTTATAATTAGCAAAACAAGTATTGTCCCCATGACAGCCTTTCTTTACAAACCTTTGAATGTTTGACAAGAAAAGGTCATGTTTTGTAAAATCCTGGAAAGGTCATTCAATAACAAATCACATGAATGAAATCACAAGAGTTCAAGGAGGTTAACAGAAACACCACAGGCATTAAAGCATGTTTTCAAGGTAAACAAGGTGAAAGAAAAACAGTCTGCCTCAACTCTGGAAAAAGGAAAAAGCAAGTAGTCTCTAATTTGCTACACACTGTAATTTTAAGACATTTTCTCTGCACTTGGTGGTTTAACACTACGTATTATTTCTCATGTTCAACGCATTTAGGGAAGGATTAACAGATAACAGAGCCAAAACATTTAAACATCTCTTCAAATAGTCTACGTTGACCTTAGTAGATTTTCCCCCTTTAATCTTGTGACCAGACACTTAAAAAAACCCCAAAACTTAACCTCCATCTCAACTAAATCTCAATCTTAGATCTCAAAACTTCACTGCTTGAAACTCTGCCAGCCTTTCAGCTAAACACTTTGACCTGCTTGTGACCTCCTATTTCCAGGTCTATTTTCTTCTTTACCAAAAGAACACAACATTTTTCACAGGCAGGAATAACAAAGAGTTGTTTATATAGGGTAATTTAACTACAGGATCAGTGCAGGGAGCAGTGTGATGTATTTGATCCACAGACCAAGAAAAAAAGCATTGCTCACCAGTGTTAGAGAAAAGCCTATTGAATAGTTTTCCTGGGGCAAGCCAGCAAATTGGGGTTCTTTTCATGTATAGGCATAGAAAAAACGAATTCAGGAATGATCCTGGGTCTCTGTCTCCACAGGGTGTTAAAGCCCTGCCTTGCTGCAGTTCTGAAGTTTTAAAGTTCCATTATCCCAGGGGAGAAAGGCAGTACTTATTTACATAAATTCAACATTATTCAATAGAATTTGCTACACAGGGGGAAATCTCTTCCAATACAAAGAATTTAGAATTACCAACTATGCTTAGTTTATCATCATTACACTTGTGTTTTCATTTATGACAGGCTATTTGCAAACTGTAATTTATTATGAACCTCTTTATGAGATTAATTTAACAGGATCAGACCTGTGGACCACCTAAAGTTTACACATTGACTGGCAGGAGCAAGTCTCACAGGAGAGGAAAAGTGCACTGTGGCAGCACAGTGAACTGTCTCCCAGAAAGATACTATTCTAACCCTTAATCCAGATTCAGGATTTAAACTTAGCTTTATCAGTTCAAGAAAGCCTGAAAGCATTAAAATTTCATACCAATATCATTAGATACTCCTCTGCGATGAGTGTGTCTCCCCCTTTCAGGTCTACATAATACCAATAGGTTTTCCATTGTAAATGCAGATACCAAAGAAATGAGTTTAAACAAATTTTTTTTCTACCAAATAAGCTTGATAGTAGAACTGGCAAATCCAAGCAGCTAGTGTGTCCCATCATCCAAGCTGAATAACCAAGCTGAATATTATATTTCATACTAGGAGAAGACCACAGTTACACTGGGTTCACCCCTCCTTAGCAGAAACAACAGATAGCATTAGCTACTCCCAGCGTAAAGTAAAAAAGTTTGACTTTTTAGCAAACTGCGGACAAAGGAAAGCTGGCTGACCTCCGTGCACCACCCAAGCAAGTCATCAAGCGTTACAGAAAGACTGTAGCTAACAACAGAAATGCTTACTTGTTGAAGTTTCTGCTCAGCCAATGGCAGGCTAAATTGTTTTAGGGAAAGCGATCCCGCAGAAAACCAAAACTACTAATAAACAAATAAGGAAATAAGATCAGTTTTCAGTTACAGTGTTCCCCTCAACTGACTTATTATGCCACAGCACTATCACTTTTGCACTAGAGCAAGCAGAAGAACAAGATCAATGCAGCCTGCATGCACTTCAGACCACGGTGCTTTGGTCCTGTCCTTCTAAACAGGTATGGTCCTCTACAAGAGTAGGATCCTCTCCAATATCCTGCTCCAAACCATTTCCAGGAAAGGAGGCAGAATGGATGCTATGGCAAGCACAGAAACCTCATCAGCTCTTTGACAGTCAAGGAGTTGCTATCACATTTGGACATCTGTGTGAGCCCTAATAGCATGACAACCCTCAGCAGATAGAGCATTACCAATACACAAACAAAACCTTGAAAATTATTTCCGGGCAAAGTCAAGGCAGTCAAGGCTGTATTTCCTCTTTTACAAGAAGGGCATGCATGCCTTCAAAGGAATTAAGAAGCAAAATACTAAATATTAAAAATAATCATGAGTATTCCAAAGACCCTACTAATTAGCACAGATTTTGTGCTGCGTAAGTTTTTGCATCCACAAGTACATGGGCAGAGTATGCAAATAAATACATTTTATCAGGAAAAAAAATGTAACATTGTTTCCTAGAGGACCATCAAAATTACAGCTAGCTTATACCTGGTTCTCAGTCTATGTTCACATAGCGTAGTTTTTCATCTTATTTCAGCACTATTCACATGTTGTCAGAACGTCTTTCGTTCTTCCCTATAGGACAACACAAGACTTTTGATCCGCGCGTTACCAAATTTTCCTATTTTCATATGTGACTGTTTCACACTGTGGGCCTTACGCCATTCTCTAGAAGCCTTTTAGGAGCTGTGCAGGAAGTATTCTCTGACATATGGTCCAGCGCTAAGATGTTACAGTGTCATCATTATTTCAGCTTTCAGGGTTCATGCATTACCTTTTCTTACCGGCTGCAGCTTTGTCTTTTTATTTTGAAGAGCTCAAAAAAGAACTAATCTAGAAATGTTGCTTGTCCATTCGTGCTATTGTTTCTTTAAAAAGCTATACCAGTTTGTACTATGACTGATCAAAATGACTATCAGAAACAAGACACCTCATTTTGTCTTTCTTGCCAACTATTTTAGCTTATTTGCCATGAGCACAGGGTATAATTAATATCACACAGGAGCCAGCATTGTCATTTTTCAAATCATTTCCCTGGAAATGTTCTACACCTCTTAATGGCCCTGCTAATGCTGTAGCTGTCATGTTTTGGACAGCTGCGCTTTTACAAGACAAACTCAGCTGCGCCATGCGCCTCTCAGTAGACTTTTTAGCTCAACGGCTCAGAGGCCATGAATGCCAGCTGGTAACGGCTATATGGAAACCTTTGATTAATTTTTTTACCTCTAGACACTGACTGTTGCTCAAATGTCACCTTCCCAGTTTCCATCCCTAGCCAGTATTTTTCCCCCTCCCAATACTGCCTGATGGATGAAGAATCAACTGAATGGTCCAAAAATCTTATGACTAATTAAAGCCAATACAGCCTGTCCAGATGCAGAGAGAACACAAAGTCTGGAGAGGGGCCAGGTCACACACACGAAATGCTCAGTCATTCAAGAGATGGAGCTCTTGATGATATTTACCAGGCTAGAGTTAACATCTACCAATATTACCACCCTGAAGAGTAAGGTGATGTGACAGGAGTTATGCTGTGCAAGGCTTTATCATCACAGCTCACAGTCAAAGAAAGTGTGCAGTGTTGATCAAATGAAAACATATCACATGTAAGAGCTGCACAGATATTATGAAGTGATTAAGAAACTCACCCAGATTTTACACTGGTTTGCTCTAGAAATGATTGGAAGCTGACAATATGAACAAATTTGTACTGTTCAGCAGTCATCTGGTGGGGTAGGGTGGCTTGAATTTAACAATTGATCCTGCCTATGAAGTGATATTAAGCATCATCTTACTGAGTCCAAGAACCAGAGAATGTGATCAATAAACCAACCTAACATATTGTAAATTTCTAATACATGCAAGTGCATCAAACATCCATTTCTGTTACTCTTCCATTTTAACTTCATGTTCATTAATATTCTTCAGACCTGAGAAAGAAGACTGCAAAACTTCTTTTCACATCATGTCTGCAAAATACTAAATAAAGTTGTGTTCATCAGTTCAGCAGCAGCAGTTCTCCCCGTTGAAACCAGCCAGGCCAGGAAAGTGACACGAACAGGATGCTGCTAAACATGCACAACTCAAAAAACACACACTATATTCTCTTCTGCATGATTTGCTGCCATTTAAAAGACAATAAACAGCAACTTTAGATTGCTAACAACATGTCATTTAAGGTTTGCTGTTGCTCAACATCAAGAAAAATCAATGCCAGCTCTACAGGGGCAGAAAACCCAGAGAAGTGAGCTCCATTTCAGGTCTGTTTGAACTCATTTCCTTTCTCCATGGTTGCCCCCTTGTACACCCCCTCAGGCATCCCCTCACAGCAGGCATGACAGCTTGACACATTGACAGCTTGCACTGAATGACAACTGATTTGTACAAATTTCAAGCCTTATAAATCTACCTGTCACAACAACAACATAAAAGAGCTTGGACCCAGCAGGTAACTCAGAAAAAGCTTCCCCTGACAGCATTTTCTGAAAAGCAATGGCTTGCCTCCTGCCAAAAATTCCAACTATCATCCTTGTATAACTTTGAATAAAAATTCAGGGCCCATTTTCTTGCCAACAGGCTCCCAATCGTCTTATTTAAAGATTAAAAAGAGTGAACAAGAAAAAAAAAAGCCATCCGCAGAATTTGATTTTATACTGATATGAAAGTAGTACCACCTGCTATGGCAGGATTACCACACCATTTTTCTCTACAGTGCTCAGACAGAGTAAATGAGCAAGGCTTTTTACGGTATTTAAACAATATCCCAGATTGCAATGCTGTTATGCATCCATTACATTGGAGCTGTTAGTCAATGCCACTCTTGCTGATAGAAGTTCAAGAGTTTTTTTTGTTTTACTTTGGGAGGCCGTTTTATTTTTTTCTTGCTGAGTTGTTAAAAAAGCAAAATCACAATTTCAGAAACCAGTAAGGCTTTTCAAGCTACATTTTGCTGTCCAGCTCTGGTGGAAATCCACACAGACATTAGCTGAAATGCTAAGTGTTTATTGTTTCCATAAGCAGTATTATGCAAGAGAAAAGCACAGCATTTAATGCTAACCCTTACAAAGGAATATAAAGGGAACACAGTAATTCTGTAAAGGTCTTTCTGAAAGGAGTTTATACCAAAAGAGTTTTGAAACCCTGCAAGATGACTCCACAAAGATGATGAAACTGATATGTTTAAAATGATGCAGTTTTAAAGTATTTTGAGAACTTCCCACAATATCTTCCAAGTACCACAGAGATGCTATAGGAAGCACTAAATCAGCTGTCTTTAAACCTGATAAAAAGCATACTAATTAAATTATACCTGTGATTAGGGACAGACAAAGTTTTTCGTAGTGTTTTACTTAAAAATGAAAGCGTTCAGCAGCTTGCAGTCATGTTTATAAAGATTCAAAAATAAGAACTTTCCACTAAGCTGCAAGATAATAAAAGCAATTAACAATACATGTATAATTTGTATAAACTATAAATTCAGCCAATGAGACCTCAAACAAATAGCTTTCTTTCCTTTTTACTAAGGTATTACTGGAAATTTTAATTGTCCAAGTCACTTTGCACACATATCTGTGTTGGTTTTGCGTGGCAAGGTTTTGGTAGCGGGGGGGGCTAAAGGGGTGGCTTCTGTGAGAAGCTGCTAGAAGCTTCCCCTGTGTCTGACAGAGCCAATGCCAGCCGGCTCCAAGACGGACCCGCCGCTGGCCAAGGCCAAGCCAATCAGCGCCTCTGTGATAACATATTTAAGAAAGACAAAAACAGTTAGAGAGAGCTTTTGCAGCCAGAGAGAGGAGTGAGAAGATGTAAGAACATCTGCAGACACCAAGGTCAGTGAAGAAGGAGGGGGAGGAGGTGCTCCAGGCGCCGGAGCAAGATTCCCCTGCAGCCCGTGGTGAAGACCATGGTGAAGCAGGCTGTCCCCCTGCAGCCCATGGAGGGAGGATGAGGGGGTGTAGCGATTCCACCTGCAGCCCGTGGAGGACCCCACACCGGAGCAGGTGGAGACACCTGAAGGAGGCTGTGGCCCCGTGGGAAGCCCGCGCTGGAGCAAGCTCCTGGCAGGACCTGTGGATCCGTGGAGAGAGGAGCCCACGCCAGAGCAGGTTTGCTGGCAGGACTTGTGACCCCGTGGGGGACCCACGCTGGAGCAGTCTGCTCCTGAAGGTCTGCACCCCATGGAGGAGACTCACGATGGAGAAGGCCGTGAAGGACTGTCTCCCGTGAGAGGGACCCCACGCTGGAGCGGGGGAACAATGAGTCCTCCCCCTGAGGATGAAGAAGCGGCAGAAACACCGCGTGAGGAACTGACCGTAACCCCCACTCCCCGTCCCCCTGTGCCGCTGGGGGGGGCGGAGGTTGAAGCCGGGAGTGAAGTTGAGCCCGGGAAGATGGGAGGGGTGGGGGGAGGTGTTTTTAAGATTTGGTTTTATTTCTCATTCCTCTACTCTGTTTTGCTTAGTAATAAATAAGATGAATTCCCTCTCTAAGTTCGGTCTGTTTTGCTCATGATGATAATTAGAGAATGATCTCTCCCTGTCCTTATCTCGACCCGTAAGTTTTACCTTTTCTCCCCTGTCTAATGAAAGAGGGGAGTGATAGAGCGGCTCTGGTGGGCACCTGGCCCTCAGCCAGGGTCAACCCACCACAGTCCTTTTTTTGGCGCCCAACGTGGGGCTCGAGAAAATTGAGATAAGGATAGTAATTGGAAGAGGTAATGGGCAAAACATTGACTGAACGTAACTTGAGAGTGATATAGTGGTGAAGGGACTAGAGGTAGATTTTGTGTGTAGATTGTCCACTCTGGTGTTGTGATAGTGTTGTTTTGATTTTGGTGTGGGGAATTCTTTTTCTTTTTCTTTGTTGATGTGATTAGTGTTTGTGAAGTTTTGTGTTGAATGTATATTTTAATGATAATTCTTAAATATGTGATTCACAGAGGCGAGGGGTGGAATGTGTTGGTTTTGCGTGGCAAGGTTTTGGTAGCGGGGGGGCTAAAGGGGTGGCTTCTGTGAGAAGCTGCTAGAAGCTTCCCCTGTGTCTGACAGAGCCAATGCCAGCCGGCTCCAAGACGGACCCGCCGCTGGCCAAGGCCAAGCCAATCAGCGCCTCTGTGATAACATATTTAAGAAAGACAAAAACAGTTAGAGAGAGCTTTTGCAGCCAGAGAGAGGAGTGAGAAGATGTAAGAACATCTGCAGACACCAAGGTCAGTGAAGAAGGAGGGGGAGGAGGTGCTCCAGGCGCCGGAGCAAGATTCCCCTGCAGCCCGTGGTGAAGACCATGGTGAAGCAGGCTGTCCCCCTGCAGCCCATGGAGGGAGGATGAGGGGGTGTAGCGATTCCACCTGCAGCCCGTGGAGGACCCCACACCGGAGCAGGTGGAGACACCTGAAGGAGGCTGTGGCCCCGTGGGAAGCCCGCGCTGGAGCAAGCTCCTGGCAGGACCTGTGGATCCGTGGAGAGAGGAGCCCACGCCAGAGCAGGTTTGCTGGCAGGACTTGTGACCCCGTGGGGGACCCACGCTGGAGCAGTCTGCTCCTGAAGGTCTGCACCCCATGGAGGAGACTCACGATGGAGAAGGCCGTGAAGGACTGTCTCCCGTGAGAGGGACCCCACGCTGGAGCGGGGGAACAATGAGTCCTCCCCCTGAGGATGAAGAAGCGGCAGAAACACCGCGTGAGGAACTGACCGTAACCCCCACTCCCCGTCCCCCTGTGCCGCTGGGGGGGGCGGAGGTTGAAGCCGGGAGTGAAGTTGAGCCCGGGAAGATGGGAGGGGTGGGGGGAGGTGTTTTTAAGATTTGGTTTTATTTCTCATTCCTCTACTCTGTTTTGCTTAGTAATAAATAAGATGAATTCCCTCTCTAAGTTCGGTCTGTTTTGCTCATGATGATAATTAGAGAATGATCTCTCCCTGTCCTTATCTCGACCCGTAAGTTTTACCTTTTCTCCCCTGTCTAATGAAAGAGGGGAGTGATAGAGCGGCTCTGGTGGGCACCTGGCCCTCAGCCAGGGTCAACCCACCACAATATCAAACCGAACATCAGTGCAAATTACAATAGCACAAGTTGAGTGGTATTTCACATTTGTAGCTATCAAGTGCTCTCTCTACATTCACTACATAACCTTAGATACTGAAAATTCAAGCTTTTCCATACTTTGCTGCCAAGTCCTTGGTTTCATTTCTGTGATGATTTAATTCAGAAAGTAGGAACACTCTTATACAAAACGTTCCAACAAACAAACAAAAATTAAAAAACCCCTCAACAACACAGCAGCACATCCTTACACTCTCTCACCGCTCATGTGGGCATTGAAGAGTTACCTTATGTTTGCTTAAGAGGAGGGAGAAAAAAAGGAAAGCATACCATTTTACAAATAAAAAGAAATATACAACACATCTGAGAAATTCCTAGCACTGAGAAAGTGTTTGAATTAAAAATTAATATTCAACAAAAACTTTTCTAACAGGTAACTTTCCAAGAAAACTAACAACCTAGCTTCACTGATGTTTCCAGCTGCGTTTCTGTTCCTGTGGACGGTGCTGATAGTGTAAAATGATAAGAAAGTTTAAGCAGGCTGTTGAAGACTTCCCATTGAGGCATAGGAACAAACACCTACATAAAACAGAATTATCACAAATCATGGGATTTTCAAAACAGGTACCTTCAAACAGGTAACAAAGGTTAACCACATTGCTTCTTGAAGACATCAGCCAAGATAAACTACTTATGCAATAGAGTATGTCTCAACACTACTTGCACTGGCCTGCTCCCCAAAATACCCACCCAGCCTTACGAAGGAGGAAAAGACAAGCTACTTCCATAGCTCCCGTAGTGACCATTGCCCCTGTGCAAAAGGACTAAGTTCCTTTAGATAAACAACAGTTTAGTAGATGTTATGGGCAGTAAGTTAGTACTCTGGTTTGATCATCTTGGAAACAAAGGATGCACATTCGCCTTTTCCAGTCATTTTTTTAATTATTATTTGTTTCTTCAAATCATCTTTTACTCCTAACATTTTTAAACACAGAGCAACATCACTTTTATAGTGCAATATGAAATAATACAAGTAGTAAGTGGGTTTAGAAAACTTGTCATAAAACGTCATCCACTGGAAAAGGGACTCTAAAGCCTCTGAAGCACTGCACCAACACCTGAGCCATCAGTGAGGAGGGACAAAACAGAGCACTCGTCCACAGGAGACAGAAAGCCAGTTCCTTACATTGGAAGAGCAAAGACTTGAATTTTAGCATTGCTGGAGTTGCCTGCTTCCCCAGATTTTGTAACCATAACTACTACATTGATTTTTTTTTTTCCCCATGCCAATTCCACAGCATATGCAGGCCTTGCTTAACATACATGGCCACAACAGGGCCCCCAGGAGAATATGTATTATTTCTCAGAAAATGAGTTGGGGTAGAGAGGAGGAGACAGATACACGTACACACACTGCCCTCAACTTTTCAATCCTTTTATGTGTAGAAATACAACAAAACAGAAGTCTTAACTTCTTTGCATATAGCGACAGAACTTATTACTGATGGAAAAGGGCTGCTAAATAGTATAAATGCAACCGGTGAGGGGCAAGTTCTAACACGTCTAGAATTTTGTTCCTTGGACCTGTGGAAGTCAGTACATTTTTGCCACTTAGAACCCTCGGTGTTATTTGTAACTGTCAGTGGAAGGGAAATCTGTAATTGTTAAGAGGGAAAGAGCCTGTGCAAATTCTTCCCAGTGCAAAGTGAACAGTCAATCACTTTTATAAGGACAGGAACAACTGAAACTATCCATTCGTATACTTTCCTTTAGTCAACAATATTACCTTTAGTAATCTGGGGAATGTGCATCCATAAATTACAGAAAGTGTTATTGCATTGCTGAATAAACAGCAACATTTCCATCAGCAGCAGTGGCAGCCCCACAAAGGTATAACAAACAGACTCAATCATTTTCTTGTCAAGCTTTGCAATGACTGCAGAGTTTACTGCTGGAGATAATGTTGCTTTCCTCAGCATTGTGTGCCAAACTGCAAACTGCTTATTAAAACAAAACCTCTCTTTCTGAGCAGCATGAGTTGGATAATCACTTATTGCACTCAAGAAAAAACAGGTTTGATGCCCAGAGGTGGTTAGCAATCAAGCATATGCATTAACATTTGTTTTGTAAAAACTGGTTTAAAAAAAATAAGCGAGCTAAAAACGAATTATGAGAACCAATGCCCCAGGTTGATCGTTTTCCCTGTTAATATATTGTTACTGATAAAATATTTCAAAATACTCTAATATGCCGCTAAGAGAAATTAGCAAAGAAAGACAGGAATAAAATATAAATCAACTCTTCCAAATCAGATATCTTCTCTTTAAAAATTGCTTTTTAAGAGGAACAACTGGATTGCATCTTTGCATTCCAGGTACAGGTGGCAACTTGCTTTTCAGAGAAGGAAAAAAAAAAAGTAAACTTAAAAACTAGTCAACTGTGTCAGAGAGACTGCTGAAGCACAGATCTATTATTACCATCCAAAGAAACAGCTTGGCATAACTAAGCCGACCAATACTCCTGAAAAACCCAGTTCAATTTTCTTCGCTTAAAACAGATTGACAACCATTTTACTTGGTTGAATAACAGGAAAGTCTGAGACACAAATGAGCAAGCTCTGCCATGTCAAGAAAACACTGCTGTAAAGCAAGCCATTATTCTTGACTTCAGAATGGCTCCCTTTTTTCCTCTTTTCATTTTCTTAATGATTAGAGATATATTAATATAAAGGTAAGCAGACAGCCTTCTCTCTGCTATGCTGGCACTGCTGATTTCCTTCTAACACTGAGCTATCAGCTGCTCAACAAAACAGCAACATCCAAATAATGGAGATTTCAAGACTATTATAAGTTTGAGCAGAGTACTGAGAGACTCTCAAAGCCACACACACAAAAAAGGAACTTAAGAGGATCACAGTGGCATTTGCCAGTGATCTTTAGCAAGCGCACGAACACAATTAAAGCCCATGTTGTATCCAAAAAAAGAAGAAAGCAATGGTAGCCAAGTTCTGGGACCCAGCAGCTAGAGCAGTTCTGACATTCTCAGGATAGGAAGTTCCAAACTTACAAAATCTTCTTTGACTCCACAACAGTTTGAGTAGGTTTTTTCAAGAGTAGTTACCTGACCTGCGAACCTAAATCCTAATGCAATGTCAGATTTGTTTTCTGTGGAGAACAGTCATCCTGACTGTAATTACATATAAAAAGTAAGCATTTGTATCAGTTTTATCTTAAAATTATTTTGATCTAAAGGAAGGTTAAATCATGCCAATCCGCACATCTGTGCTTCTGTTCACATTCGTACAACCTGAGTAATTGCATCAATGTAAGCCCCTAGGAAAAAGCCTCCGAGCCAATTTAGAGTATGATGATAAATATTAAGATGTTTAAACTTGGTCAAATGCAAAATCATGGCAACATTCTTATCAGATTTCCTTGTCGAATGGGATTAGCATCAATGAAACAGACAATTAAATGCATTCATAAAATACCTTTGTAACTATTAATATTTCAAAAACCATTGAAAATAACAATTCATTTCTTTCTCCCACCTACTCCTAAAGGACCGTAAAGAAAATTAAACTTCTATGCACTGATATCTGCCAGAACAACAGTGAAATAAGAAAAATGTCAAACCATCTCCAAAACAAACAGCCTAACTCTCTTATGTTTATGTTTATTCCTTTCCTTTCTTACTCTTAATTTTTTGTCCTTCTGAGGCCTTGGGTCTTCTCTCTCCTGCTCTTCCACCAGAATCACACCTACAGAGCTCTTTGCTTGAACAGGTGTATTTCTCTTCCAGGTGCTGCCCAGCAACTAACGCACTATCTCCCAGACCCAAAAATGAACTCTTCAATATGATTTTGTCCATTCTCTTTCACATCTCCTTACTCTTATAGTCTTGTACTTCTCGCCACTCTCTAGTCCATTCAAGTATTCACATATTGAAATTATCTATAGCTTTCTCCATTTTTCTCATTACCATTCACTTCTATAACCCTCAGACACCTCCCTCCATTCATATTCATTTCCCACTCTACTACCCCAAAAGTCATTGTTTTTACATACCAAGACAAGTATCACAAGGAGGAAAAGATGCTAACTGATAAACAATAACTCAAAATCATCAATCCTAGCATAAAGCTCCGTGAAAAAAGAAATTTTTCATATTGGTACAACTACTGATAAACTTTTTCAAAGTGAACAAGTGTTCCACATATAAAATGAACTGTTGCATTGTAATATGCCTGAATCACTAACATACATAAATAAATGCAATAATACATGCACTCTTATTATCTTTAACTAACACCCCCACATTCAGCAATTACATATGCAAAAAGAGATGATGCAGTTAATCTGCAAGTTACCCTGCAGAGCACTAGGTGTATGATCTGCTACCCAAAGGTTCCAGAGTGTCCCTTAATTTCCATCATTATCTACTGACATGCCCAAATGATTCTTTGGCTACTTGTTAATAAAAGAATCAGAAGGTGCTAATCTCATTATCGCCTTGTCAGCAGTTCCTGTCAGAGCGTTGTTGCCCATTAATCGCCTGCTGCTGCAGTCAATCAGGATCCTGCCACGCGCTCCCCCTACATGTTTATTCTTTTACCTGTTAAGATAGTAGCTAACCAAAGTGTCACAGCACACTACATTGACTAGCACCGCATTATAGAAACAATTATTTACGTTCCTCTATAACATCATAGATATGATTGCATAGTTCAAAACTGTTTAGCTAGGCTGAGGCTCTATGTCTTCAGCTCCATCTTCCTAATTTATTACTTGGTTTACTTCACAGTCATGCTAACGCAGCCAGGGAAATAATTGCCACCATATGAAAAACCCCAAGAGAATGCCTATGCCCAGGCAGAAAACTGCCACCACTGTTCAAACTGAAGAGTGCATATTTATTCCTACTACTTCAAACAGCAGGCATAATTTATTTGACGAAACACATTGCAAACCTAACTCAGAGTTTATGTATCCCAAAACACTTTTCTCACTATGTACTGACAGAAATTTCAGAGACAGATATCTATGATCATCCAAAACTTCTCTCAGATTCATGTATTTAAAAAATTCTAATTATTTGTCAAATCTTAGGAGTAGGTCAATATATGAAATTCATATAAATGAGACTAGTACTTCCAATTAATGAAAAGATTAAAAAACGATAAACACTAAATACTATAATGTAACAAAAACAAAAAATGCAGACAAAATAAGTGGGAGGAAGAATCAAAATAGCATGCCAAAGGGTAGAACAACAACCTGTCAAACATATCCCTGTCTCACTAGGATTACTTATCTATTACAGTTTTCAAAAACGGATGCCTAAAATTCAGGTACATAACATCCATTTAATAGACCAAGCATGGGTCAGCACACCATATTACAATCAGGACAGAAAACTCCGAGTATCCCTTTCTGCAGCCATGCAGTAACAGCTTTTCACTAGAACTATAAAGAATAATTCTGTAAAATCCAAGAGACTTTGTCCAAAGAGAATTGTCCAAAGATCTTGTGGCTCCATCCACTGTCCATAAGTCTTGAAAGAGAAAAATTAACCCTCTGAGATTGGAATTACCTCTTTACACTAGGAAAATAATTTTTTGGGGAAAAAAGCAGTCCAAACCAAAGATTCAAAAAAGCAAGTCAGTATTTTGTACTATTCACAACAGATAGCAACTCTTTCTTCTTTCCAAAAAACATTCACTGCTCTTCACATAAATACGTAGCTACAAAAAGCCATAAACCAGACTTGACATGTGATTTGAGCAAGAGAAGGCAAAGTATCATATTTCTCAACTGGTTGAGATTCAAAGCTAGTTCTAGAAGCTATGCCCAACATATTAACAAAAATTCATCTGCGTCTACTGACCACATAACTCCACCTCTGTGATCTGAATTTTTCTACACCCTATGCAATAAACACTACAAAAATATAGCTCTCAGTCCTGTCTTTTTAACAATTTTTGAGAGATCACCCTTTAAAGATGCCACCCTAGGAACCATGAAATCACCCCAGCTCTAACAGAAGTGTAAGTCACAAGGAACCTATGTAGAGGAAACAGATTCAGATGCCATTCATGGTATTGGCTCTGAAGTTATCTAAAAAATCAATACCATTGTAAAGCATTCTCTGCAATATGATTCGTGGGAAAAGCTCTCAAGTAAATGGGTATCCTAAATAGTTCAGAAGTATCTTCACAACTTATTCCCAACTTGAATGGCATACTAAGGGTATGGCCATGTACAGGTAGAACGAAATCCTCTCTGGATCACAAAATGCCAATTACCCTTTAATCAACAAAACCCTTCGGTATCAGAATCTCAGACAGAGATGACTTCCATTAC
Source organism: Balearica regulorum gibbericeps (assembly GCF_011004875.1). Lineage (NCBI taxonomy): Eukaryota > Metazoa > Chordata > Aves > Gruiformes > Gruidae > Balearica > Balearica regulorum. The sequence goes on along the minus strand of NC_046190.1, from coordinate 25,002,975 downwards.
TTACCCCTCTCCTATTAGTTTAGACAATTTTGATTAGACAATCAGCATAATCTCTATTTAGATGCCAAAAAGTTAACCATTTGGTTAAGTTTTGGGGTTGAGTGTTTTATCCTAAAAAAAAAAAAACCTTTAGTCCGTTATTTATGGTAAGTGAATAGTGTGGAAGCTCATCAGTCTACACTTTTTCTATTGGACATCAACAGAACACTTTGGTATAGTCCTAAAGCATCCACCAAACCTAAATGAAATATGGAATCAAGTGAAAAAAATGGCTAAGTGGAAACAGAGGAAGAAATATTATTTACAAAGAGGAATCACATTTGCACCTCAATCCAGGCACCCCAGGTTTGCCATAATACCACTACGTAGTTGAGTAGCACAAGATTGTGAAAGTGAAATTGTTTTGGCTGAGCTGACAGTAATAAGGTTGATATGAATCATAGAACCATTTAGCATGAACTATATTATAATATTCAGTTTAATCATGTTAAGTGAAAGGGGAGGGAGAAGTAGGGTAGAAGGAATATACAAGCAATTTACTTACAGGTACTTTTAACAACTTTATTTAAGCTTGTTTTATCTGCATAAAGAATATCCCAATATGCTTGTTAAGTGAAATGAAAATGGCAAGTGTTTCAAGTAGCATAAAGACATTAAAGAATGCCTTAAAGTGTATGAAAATTTTACATCAGCTCTTATTACAGTTGATTGCTGAACTGACAAGGGGGAAAAATGTATCTCAGGTTTCCCTACACTTGTACATTAATAAGCACTTTTTAAGCACCATCTGCAAAGAAACGGAAACACTTCGATTCTGGAAGAACAGCTCTGACTTTATCTCTACTAATAATGATAATATCAAGATATATTTTTATTTTAGAGAAAGAAAAGACCTCTCCTGACCTTGTTATTCCAATTTATTTTACAAAAGTAGATGAATGTACACTCGTTGAATTTATTTGCTAGGCAGTCAAGGATACTGATTGTTACTTTAAGTTTTGTGTAATTAAATGAAGCTTCTTCAAAGTACAAAAACTAGGCTTTATTGGTGGTAATTCATTAAGAGTCAGGATCAGCTTTAAAATTAACCTAGACCTCTCTGGATTTGGTGATAGTTTCCTATTTTATTTCAGTTACTTGCAGAGAGAAAGAAGTTTTTTGGCTCAAAACTTAGCCATCCACATGTGCCCAGATTTTTCAGATACGATGTTTTTCATGTGAAAGATTTCTGTCTTCATTGGTTTTTGACCTTATGAAACTAGAACCTCAGATATATTGTTCAACACTAAATGACTGAAGGGATTGAAAACATCCAGACCCCTACCAAAACCAACTCCTGGTAGCAAAGCAGATGTACAGCATTTATAGCACCTGAAATGTACCCTTTAACTAATGTGTTCAAAGAGGATGCAAGCCCTTACGACTAGATATAGTTTATATACATGGTTAAATTTTCAGAATACAACAAAAAAATACCATATAAAAAATATCTAGTCCCAAAAAGAGTTCTGTAGCCTACAACACATCTCCCAGCTCCTCTTTTGGCCTGTTTGATTAGGATTTAGCCTATGCTGACAGATTATCTTTGGAAAGGCCCCTGGCTGTGCCAAAAAGAACAAGTTAAGCAAAGGATTAACCAATACACTCTCACTAATGCAGTCAAACTGTCACCAGGATCAAAGATATTCACAAGAGACAGAAAGCAATTTAGGCAAGTGTCCCTCCAAGAATTAATGCAAAATATACTATAACAATCACACTGTGCTTGAATGAAAGAATATACTGCTCTGCTTTCTCTTCTAGGGAAGAAAAAAAAAATCTTTGTATTTAAATCAGACTGTTTATTCTCTAAGCAAATACTTCCATCTTCTCAGCACTTCTACTGAGACAAAAGACATTGTAAGAAAATCCAAATACAGCATCCGTACAATGGAAAGCATTAAAACAAGAAAATTCAACTCAAACAATGAAACTGAACAGGTCTTCAGGGCTCATTGTCAATTTTACCGAGTCACTTGATACTGAAAAATACAGTGTAGGATGAAGTAGTTATAGTTGCAGTTACTTCAATGACAATCATGATTCAGGAAACAAGTAGTTCCAGAAATCCCACTTAAATTTTGCACAAAGTGTGTCATTTTTACTAGGTGCTGTGTGATGGACATTATGTAAGAATGAAACTGAAAAACTATTTATGCCAAAAATTGCAGAAGCATCCATAATACAAGGAAAAGGAAACTGATAATTATACTTTAAAACAGCATGTTGCAGTCAATACTGTTCAAAAACATCTTGGGAAACAAATAATTATACAGACATAAGGCAACTAATGTTACTAGTGTTCCTCACTAAAAAGTTTGTTGATTAATATATCAACATACTGATAATTTAGATCAATATACTCATTCCAAATATGTCTCCTAACAAAGTCAACCATATTAAAATCAGTGACACTCTGTGCGTACCACTGAGAGGAGTGTAAATACCGAGATTTAGTACCAAATTCTAAGAGTTACAGAATCCAAACTGAAGAAAGATTAAGTGTATTTTGGAAGCCACCTTGCCATTACACTGCTACTTTCTTCAGATGAAAATATCCTCTCTCCCAAAGATGCAGCAAAACCCAGGTCAATAGTTTCTAGCACAGGAAGTACAGTACATAAATCTATGACTGGCACTTTTTAGAACTGATTGTAAGTTTACAACCAGGTTTGCCTAATAGCCTGTGTTTCATATGCCCATAGTAAATTCTTTTTAGTATTTCTCCTTGGTTCTTGGTAGTACCTGCAATACAACCTGGCCTTGTGTGCCTAATATAGATATATGTTGTGTATGTAATGATATCTTTTGAAATATAAGATAAAACAGCACAGCCTTTACAAAATGTGTAATTAGTCCAACCCAATAAAAGTGCACTGATATATAAATAACTTGCTTAAAAATGAACAAAACTGTGCAATTTTAACCCACAAATAAAACAGGAAGGAAGTTAAGCCACTTTGAAGAAATATTACAGATTTTATAGCGGGGAAAAAAACAAAATATATATAATGCCTGCAAGCACTGCCAACATTCCATATAACAAGGAACATATTACATCCATAAAGCTCATGTTTTTAATATAGTGAAAATAAAGAAGTAGTCAATGCATTACTAAACATAGCCTTTCTGCTTGGATGACGCTATTGTAACAACATGGCAAGAACTTGCACCAACAGCTACTCCACTCCAGCCTTTCATTGTCAGGGTCATTCTGTACAACCGTTCACCTAAAGTCAGGCTGAACATGCTCCCACACATCCTAAGGTGTTTAGCTTAGAATATGGAATTAAAACCCCCAACATTCCCAACAATCATTTTAATGCTTGCCTAATATGAACAAGGCACTACATTTTTTCCACTACGCTGTTTTAGGAAAAGCAAACTGAACAACCAAGAGTAAACGAGGCACAAGATATAACGCTGTGGTGCAAAGCCCACCCCATCTGTCGGTGTCAGGAAGTGAGGAGATTACAACAGCATTTCACGGACTCATCTTGCACTGAGTCTTCAACATTTATACAATATGTCAACATCTAAGAAAAATAATATCTTAGCTTCATATCCTACTAATTCAAACTTTCCAGCTTACACAAAACAAAAGGGAACAATAATACCTCTTATTCTAATGTCATCTTCAGCAGCAGATTCAATTTCTTCCTTTTGTGGCAAGAGGTTATTATAAACAGACTATTTAATTATGGATTAAAGCGATGAGAGAACACAGTATAACAACACAGTAAATAGATCAGTGGTACATTTGTATGAGGACAAAAATATTAGAGAAAGTGTGGAAAGAAGGTATTAATAACATTAGGAAGAACTACTTATCACCCATCCATTCCCTTGTCTTCCAAGTAATACCTCATTCTGTTCTCTGAAAGAAAGTGCCTATATGTGAAACCTCTACTTTCCCGCCATCATTTACAGAGAATAATTCTGACACTTGTCTTCCAACCTTCCTATCTAGAAAATCCCTAAATGAAAGGACAATCAAATTGCATTTGCAAAAAGTTGTCTAAGTACTGAAAATCTCATCAGTATTTGTTAGTGCTAAATTATTAGTCATGTTTGGGATTTTTTAATATCTTAAAACAGAAGACAAGACATTAATTATATTTGTAAACAGCAACTCCAAGAATAATGGAAACAGAAATAATGACAGGGAATTTAACTCAGGATTCAGTACTAGCATCACATGGTTAATGCAATGCATGAACAACCCACTGGTTTAATACTTGTCTGAATTCCCAGAAACACAAGTCCTGATTCTTACAACGAGCTCCATATGAATCAACACCTTTGCTTATAACTCATCCACTAATGGTTCAACATTACAAGAAATATGTTATTAGAACTGATATCCTATGCACTGGCTATGATCTTAAAGGATTAACAGGCGTATGACTTCAAAGGGTCGGTTATTGCTACCTAAGGAACAGAAGCACTTTCTTCAAATATCTCAGGAAATCACAGACCTTAGAAATGAAAAAAATGTATGTACATGAATTTATCTTAATTTAGCATTCCAGTTTTGCCTGAGCGTCTGAGTTCTGCTATTTGGTAATAGACACACAAAGATAAGTTATCATCATCTTTAGGTCTTCCTCAAACTAGTATTATTCAATCTTTAGCTGTTCAGATTGAACAGGACAGCAGCTATGTTTACCTTGACAGTTCTAAGTGTACTATTTACATTAGCAAAAAGTAGGGTTATATCCAAATCAAAGAAAACCAGGATAACTCTAAGTCAATCACCATTTCATAAGTAAATTGTCATCCTAAATTTCTTTTAAACAATGAAAGGACTGCAAGTTTTGCATTTCTATTTTGGTTAAACCGTTATTCTTTCCTCATTCTTTTTTGTCCTGTAAACCTATCACTAGCTAGCCGGCAAAATTATGAAACTCAATCCTGATCCAAGAAGAATTTTGAAAAGTTCGTATTATGGCAACATGTGCATGAAAAACCTCAACAAATAACTTCATTAATTAATGGTAAAAGCTCCTGACAGCTGCTCTCTAGAGAAGCGTTTGTCCTCAGAATGCTTTAAGAAAAACATACAGTATTTCATCACTATGTTTAGACTTCTTATAAGATATAGTGTGATTAATGGAGAAAAAATAAATATTAAAAGTCTTACCATGTGCCAAATTAAGAAGAGTACTTGATAAAATAGGCACTTCTTCTTGTGAGTAATTTGAAAGAATAACTGTTTTTCATTACAACCTCAGCTCCCAGCAGGTCATACATAAACCAAGCCAGCTGCAGTTCAAACAAAGGTCTGTCCAAAGGATGGGCTCAAGGTGTGGATAAATTATTATTGCAAAACCAGTGCCAAGCTTTACTCTCCCCTCTGCTTTTCTCATTTTAATGAATTGGGCTTGACCCCAAAACTTAGTTATTTTTAATACCCTAGTTTCGTTTTTGTTCTGTATTTTTTAACCTTATTACAAATAAAGATTTATTTACTACAATCAAAGCAAGTCAAAGCTCTAAGAATATCCTCTAAAAGTGTTCACATGATCCCTGAAGTTTACAGAAGCTTATGAGTAAGCTACATGACTCATCAGGTATACAGTGAATAATTCATCTTCCTTTAAAGCTACATACTTGAGGAAGAAAGTTATTTCTCGAGCATCTACAGGGTTATGTTCACATTTTCTTCTGTTAATCATTTTCAAGTTATTCTCTACAGTTACAAAAAAGATGAGGTTAAGTCTACTCCAGGGAGACAAAGGAGTTTAAAAAAAAAAGAAAAAAGAAGTATATGGCCCACCATTCCTTATGTAAAAACATTTAAAATTAGCTCTTTACATCTTGTAGCAAGACCACAGTATTGGATCCCTGTTGTTATCATGACTGTGCAAGAACCTCTTCACTGGTTCCAATGGCATTTGCAGGCAAATCACCTGAATTTGTCTGCAGTCTCTCACAGATTTTGGAGTTAACAAGCAACAACCATATGAATTTACCTTCTAATTTTCTTACTTTCACTAAAGAATGTAAGTCAACCTTTAGAGTTCTTTATTCCAAAGTACCATGGAGCATCTAACTAGATCCCATATAGTCACCATAGGTATTCTACCATGTACATACAATTTATTTTCACAGCTAAGAACCTTGCATTCTTACTGCTTTTTATTTGCAATTGAAAGTTATAAAACCATCCACCCTTAACACTTATGGAAACGTATGTACCTTAACCTTCTTAGAGGTTTGCATGCATTAATGAAAGTGCCAGCCATTATAGTAGTAGATGTTCAGTTTTTATAAACTTAATATTGTGGTTACAATTTCCTGTAGCCTTAGCTTACTGTAGTTCTTTTGATGTTAGTGCCTGGTGAGAAACCTTGTTTAGACAGCTATAGGGTGGAGCTGCCAGGCATTTAACTATGCCAGAGAACACAGACCACCGCAGAGTAGCGCACAGGGGTCCTTATATCAGAATTAGTAAAATCCTGTCACTAAAAGGAGTGTAAATCCAGAACTGCTATTACAGATCATCCAGGACATTACAGCTTCCAATCATAGTTTACAGACAAAATTACATTCCTGGGGAAAAAAAAAAAATACACAAGACATTAAGGTTTCAAAATATAACAGAGACCAAACACAGTGGGAGAGTTTAAAAAAACTCAAATAAAATAGGTCTCATTTCAACCTATGCAGAATAAGTAATAGCTCTAAGTCCCCCTCTGGGGACTTGGATTCATCCAAGATATAAATCTGAGCACAAGTCAACACTCCGTTTATAAAAATCAGAGAGAGATGAAAGCAATTAAACATAAAATGTGGCATTTTGGGTTGCTTTTAAGTGCAAGGAGGAGGAAAAAAACCCACACATTATTTTCAAAACATTTGAAATCCTATAGAAATAGTGAAACATTACATTGTGGTATTTTAAAGTAATATCTCTTGTTTATAACCGTATAAATTTAGTCCCCTGGCACTACTGGGCTTATATAATAGAAGAGAGTTATTTTAACAGTGCCCTGTTAAAAAGAGAAGCAACTCATTTTCAACTCATTTTCTCCAGTGGGAGGGATGTGTCGCCTCATGTGAGAAAGGGAACATGCCTAAGTTATTACTGTAGGAAAGCAATCTGTCAAAGCCTGGTCGTTTTGGCATGGTGAATACCACTGGTGAGATCAGAGAGTCAGATCCTGCTTGCAATTACTGCTAAAGGACCTTGGATACAGGCAGCCTGCTATCAATTATTCCCCTGGCCTCAGACACTTGGACTTGTCAAGTTCCCAGTGTCTTCTGTTTTGTAACAGTAAGAAAAAGGTCTTCCCATGATCGGTTCTTGGAAGTTTCTCACATGTTGTGTCACTCTGAAGTGTCATTAACAATTCAATTAAAATTTCACAGCGCATGTTAGCATATTCAGGTTTTTGTCTGCTAAAATAAGGCCCAAGACAGATAAAGTAGATTCCATCTCAAAATCTTGACTTTAAAAGTTATGCTTTCATATGTAGATTATCAAACACGACACACTGCCTGCCACCTCAGTGAAACAGTGTGTTTGATGTCCCCACTCTACTAATAATACAAAGAAAAAATTGTTCAACTAGAAAACAGAATAGCAACATCGCTTGCAAGATGTTACTTCCTGCATCATTTGTTTAGTTCGGTATAATAGCAATTTTATGGTTTTTTATAAAGTCTCACCAGTCTATTCTGAAGTTGATTTTATTTTTAGAAATACTTAAGTATTAAATTAAGGGTTTTCTTTTATTAGTTTACTTTCCTATGTGGGATTCTCTTGAAAGATTAGCTCCAGATGTAAAGTGTAAATGGAAATTAAACTAAAAGGTGTATTACATGAGTTTTACGAGACATGGCCACAAAAAGAAGATATACTGTTCATTCACATAGTTTACTCATAGTTCATGGGCCCCTCTGTAATTTTTCTCCAATTATACAGTGTAAAAAAATTTAACATCTTAAGGTTTTCAGTAAAATTGGAAAGAAGGTTCAGTCTTAAGCCTTCTAAGGCAGCTTTTTCTCTAAACCATCAATAGGTTTAGTCATGCAAGGAGAAGATTCTTTAAACTTACCAAAGACTTTGTTTAAAGCCAAGAAAATGTGGACTGTCAGCATCCTTTGTGTTGTTTTGCAGCTTAAACCCATTCCCCAGTACACTGGTGACCCTCTACCCCAATTCTCTAGTTTCTCTCTGACATCAAACTCAGGATTATTGTTAGATTTTCTTCTAGGCAAAAAGGAGATTAGAAGCCCAGCTGCAATAGTTGCCTGACAGGAAAGGGGGTAGAAAAACTACATAGATAGATATAAAAAGTTTAACCACCATATTACCAGAATAATTTTCTTCCACACGCCAACAGCCAGCATTGACCATCATCCCCATGGCTTGAGAAGCAAAGACTGCAAAAAATGGGGGCACCTCCCCTCACAGTGTCAAAACAGGAGTTGACAGTTCAAGGCAAAAATGATTTGCATGTAAATCCTGATCAAAAGCAAGCTTGCACCCTGAAGTTGTCAAGTTTTGCTACCAGTCTGACACTTAAATGGGCTATAGTAAAGCTTGATTTAAACTGAGGAGAAAAAAAACATGGCAACTCAATTACCCCCTTGCAGATCAGATCTGGCAGTTCAGGTCAAACTTTTCACCCTGCCATTTCTCAATACCTGATGCCTTAAACAAACAATATGTATTCCTCCTACAACCCTAGATGAAAATACATTTCCCATGGCTTCCTACTGTGCCTTTAAAAGTGAATGAAAAAAAAAAAGTTTAGAAATATTGCGCAAAGTCTTTTTTTTTTTTTAATCTCCAGTTTAAACTATCCAGGAAGAGAAATTCTTTTACGCAAATATATTTGCCTTAGAGAGATATCTAGTGCACATTGTCTTCCAGAAGAATTCATCTGCTTCTGAAAAAGTCCTGTCCCATTAAACATGTGAAGCCATACTACATTGAAATAACGTTTGTCTAGCATCACAGAATAGAGAACTACTTTGATCTGCCCAAAGGATGTTAAAAAAAAATTAAAGTATGAAATTTTGTGAAAATCGGAGAAAGACTTATATGGTTCAGTCAGTTTGTATGATGACAAGGAAACCTCCATAGTGTTATAGAAATTAAAGCCAAAGATTTTCTAGGATCTAATTCTTAGAGCGGTTCCATCCTTTATCCAGTCAATTCATGCAACTCTAACAGATTTCTCTAGCAGTGCTCAACAGTTTTAACACCTGCTACGGATTTGTTTTGTGCCCCCAGAATGGTTCCCCCCTTTGATGTTACCACATCCAGAGTAGCAAATCAGACCAGCCTCCTCAGCTATTTTCAAAATAACTTTGCTCTGTTGATTGCCACTAAAATAAGATATCTGAGATACACTTCAGACACTGCTTTACAGGCAAAAACAATCAACAAGAGAGAGACCAATGGATTGCCTAGAGATTACTTAGATTCTTTAAGCATTAGAATTAGGGAAGTCCTTAATGAGATCCCATCTTTCACAAAAATTCATTCATTTTACTACTACAAGTTAGGTGAATTGCAAAAATATGTTTGCCACACTATCACACCCCATCCATAACTAAAGACTGTAGACACAGACCCACTCAGCCTCTCCATCTTAGCTGTGCAGTTGATTTGAGTTAGAACAGAAGGAGAATATAAAATATCAGAATGCCTTCTTTAGGCTGATTTGAAAATACTGTCAGTATTCATGATCACATCACAACTGATCCTCCTACCTCAAATACTCAGATCTCACTACACCACAATCATGTATTATGCTGTGCCTGAGCAAAGTGACAAAATCTGACCTCCTACTTTAAGCAATAGGAGCACTCTGAGCCAAATTTTCATTATGCTATACTTTCAATTTGTGCAATTACTACACCAATACAAAGTTTCATCTTGGCCATTTCGTGAGCAAATCTGGTACATAGCTATGCAAAATTTAGTAAATTCCATTGCTTGCACCACAATGAAACAGAAGTTTGAAGAATATTTTGGAGAAGATGACTGCACGCAATAAAAACAAGTGTGTCACTACAAGTCACTAAGTACATTACCACTACATTTCTAAATAAACCACATACTCAAATAGTGGTTGGCACAACTGACTAATGTTAACACTCATATCCTTCTTTATCAACTTTAACACAAAAAATGTGAGAAAAAAATAGTTATAAGAAGATTAGTTTTAGGACAGCTATCTTTATTATTTTCATGACAGGCCAGTATAAAAATTAGAAACAATAAGTTTTCTGCTTTTTACTCCGTGGGGGTGGGGAATCAAAGTTACTGTTATGAACAAACTGATATTTTTGTATGTTACTATGTATGTCTGACCTTAACATAATATTCATGCAGGATTTTAAAACTTAATTTGATTAGTAAGCTGGCAAGTATTTACAGCATTATTGCTTAGATTGTAAATTCTTTGCAGCAAAGATTTTTTTTTTGTTCCGAGTTGTACAAGACACTGTCAAAACAATGTCCTGCTGCAACAGTGACAACAATTTTATACACTCCCAGAGTAACTGCAGAAATTATTTCAGGAGAATTTGAAATTCTGCCATTTTTCTTTCTACAAGTCCAGTTCAGACTACACCTGAAATTAAAATCATTTCTTCAGTGACTCAATCTGAAGTATTCAAAATAGTTACCTCAAGATTTTGGTCTCAGATTCTAACTTCAGTTAAATAATGCCATCTTCACTTGGCCTCATCTTTATTTCTGTAGTCATAATAAGACCTTAAAAACCTCATGTATGCAGTCTTTAAACAAACCTAAATTATAGAACTCTAACTAAGCTACTAAATCATTATGATTGGGGACAAAAAAAAAAAAAAAACACCAAACTTTCTTCAAAAAAATCCCAGGGAGCCTTGGGTGTAACATTAAGTCATTAAAAATCCACAGAGTGCAAGTAACTTGGCATAAAAACTACCCACATTTGAACATTTCAACAACTACTCTGATTTCCACATTTGAAAAGCTGCAGTTTTGTTTTTTAAATCATTTCTATTTAAATATTGTCTTGCTAGATAAAACAGCAGGACAATTCTCCATCTCACTTTTTTTAAGCGTAAAACATAGGGACAAATTATTTTTATACTTTTTTCTGCTAACACACTCAATCAGCAATTCAAAGGGATACACACCTTTTGATTTTATTAGAATTCAAAGTTGTTCTTTCTTGGACTACTTGTAAAGTGAGCAACAGCAATTTAGTTCTCCCTCCAGTGAAGTGGACACTGTACACTCATCCGGAAGGAAAAGGCTACACTGACACAGGGGACTGCTCCTTTACGGCAGTTCTGGGCTGAGCTAACACCCCTGCAATTTGCAGGGAGTAACAACAGAACAACTATTGCTAACCTACTGAAAGCTTACAATGGGGTGATGTGCCTGACTCGCCAACAGCTTTACAAAATCAGATGTGAGGTCTTAAACTAGTAGGTGATGCAGGCTGGATGCAAAGAAGTAGAAAAGGAGCTCATTAGTATTCTGTCCTTTCAAGGAAGAGGAGTGATTTTTCGCTGTGGTTCACTTCCAGCCCAACACAGAAGCAGTTAACACACAGGTCACCTCCTCATCACCAAGGAAAGGCACAGTTTCCAACTTGCTGGTGGATGGAAATCAGGTACTTTGCTGCAATCTAGTCCTGCAGAGTAATGATATGCATTTAGAAACTTGAGCTATATGCAAGTTAACATACTGCAAGCAGATTCTCAGCAGTTTTCTACAGTCTGAATTCAGCATAAATCAACAGTAATTCACCTCCATAAAGATTAAAGCCTTCTTTACACTGAACATACACAGCAGATACCACAGTATCTGCAGATGCCCTTATACTAACCTAACAAAAATTCTACTCTAAGGAGCTCAGATTTTGAACCAGTGTTACAGATTTTATTTTCAATTATTTGATATAAAAGCAAAAATGAAATTTCCACAGCTATTCTACCATGTTTCATTTGGCGCACATGGAATAAGAAAGAAGGCAAGACATATGCTATTGCCCAGTTCCCACAGTGTACAAGATACCAGCAGAGTAGCACTAACAAGAAAAGCTTTTCCTAGCTTTAACCACCTGTTCTGTTTCCACAGACAAATGCTCCTATCATAAGACAACAGTCCATCTCCAATAAGGTCATGAGTATTAGAGTTTTCATTTAGATTTTACAAATGTACTGCCATAGATGTTTGAAATCTGCACATTATCATTCCACAATAAATCAGTCTGACAGCTTTATGAAAGGAAAAAGGAAAAAAAGGGAAAAAAAAAAATCACCTCCATAAAGTTCAAAATGTCAGAAAAGGAAAAGCTCTAAAAACAGTGCCAACATATTTTTAAGAAAAGCACACGCACTAGGCTCGTGGAGTTGTCTGCTACCATCGATCAATAAACACAGAGCCTTCCTTCTACTGCTACTCACTAGAGAGAGTTCTGGTCAGCGTACCACACTAGTGCACCCACCCAGCCCTTGCCTGGGACAAGTCAGCCTTGCCCACCCTGCCCCCCACCACTTTTTTTATTTTTTTATGCCTGAAGATTACTTAAGATCTCACTGACCATAAGTACATTTTCTTTCTTCAAGGCTCAGAGAGTGTAGGTTAGGTTTTCTTGCTATCACCCGTATAAATTCAAAGGTCCCCCTATTTCTGCTCAGAGCTAAATCAGATTTACAACAACTGTCAAAGCATAGGATGACAGATAAATTAATCTTCCCTTCATGAGTTTACATCTGAGGCATCTGGGCTGCTGATCTGGCCCTAACAAGCACAGGGTCTCTACAAGCTGTCGTTTAAAGCTGATGCTTTCATGACTGGAGATGAATTATTCTGTCATGAGAATCTATTTATTCAGGAGTTAGAAGGTGGGGTTTTGGCTGCAGGGTAGGATGATTTCATGGGTTAAGATCCCCTTGAAGCGTCTGTTTAAATCTTGTCCTGGAGTTGACTATACTTGGAATTTTTAGGACATTTACCGAATAGGGAAAAGCCTTTTTTTTCCACAAAGTTGTTATATTTTCCTCAAGCCTGACACCAGTAGAGGATCATTCTCTCCGTATAGCAGCTGATTATTAATTCCCTTTCTCCAACTAAGGTTGACTATCCAGACATTAATAAATTGATGTTATTTAAAAAGTCATGATGATTCATTTCACAACATTGCCTGCCATGCAACAGTCTGCTATGAAACAACAACCTGCTGCAATCTGCCAGGATGTTTCCTTGCGGAGAAAGGCACAGTTGGGTGAAGGAGCCAGGAAACCCGTGCTCTACCTGTGGGAAAGATGCGTTTCAGGCCCAGCTGCTGGACACTGACACAGCAGAAACAATGACAGACCTTGAGCAAAGCAGGCAGGGAGAAGTTTCCATGTATTCCAGCTCAGGTTGGTGACCTGCAGGGAAAACGAGGCCATCGAGAAGTCAACTGATGATCTATAAACTAAACGAGAGGATAAGCTAGTGAATACTGACAGACATTGACTGACAAGCTTCAGCCCAATGTAAAAGACAAATTTCACAATGAATCTTCTGTGTATTTAATCAGTTGACTCAATAGTTAAAAAGATGCCTGTGCAATGGTATCTAATCATTACCTGACCGGTTTTCACCATTAAGATGTGGAACGCCACATGGGGGATTTCAGAGAAGCAGTGGGCTTAGCCTGTTTAACAACCAAACAGCCAGAGTTCAATGACACGAGCTAAGAGCACGAACCCAAGCCAAACTATTATCAGGTTGGTAAAAGAAGCCATTAAGTGGTGAAAGAAAAGAATCAATATATGAAATAGACTCATATCTATCTAGGTTTCAAAATAATTTTTGGCAATATAATGTTCTAAGGACAGGAAAAAATACAATTAAAGAACAAAACTAGTAATGCTTTTGCATCAAAGCAGCAATAAGAAATATTTTGGGTGGGAAGAATGATAAACCAAAACAACTTTCCTTTTCAAAGAACCATTTTCAAGAGCTTAAAAGTAACAAAGAATAATTCAACTCTCTTCTCAGTAGATAACCCCGTTGCAGGCAAGAAAGAGCTGATTTTCAGTAAGCACTGAGAGGTGGTATTAGAATGCTAACACGGAAACAGAAGCAATCTAGAAGTCAGTCAGTTTTATTGTTGATATTTGATTTGTCACTTTCTCCATGCTCCTTTCTAAAGCATAAGCCTTCTTTACAGAAGCTTTTATTTTTAGGGTGACAATACCCTTTTGGCTATATTCTCTTTTACACATACATTCATCATTACAACGTCACTATTGCTTTTTTATTATTCAGAAAAGAGAATATTCTTTAAAAGGCTTGAAAAACACACCCAGAAGCTGATCTATGTTAAAACCATTGCTCTTCCAAGAAGACATCTAGTCTTCCTTTTCAAGCTGTCATTATCAGCTATGAAACATGCAGAGGAGTCCACATTCACATTGTGTCCTCCCTTGAAGTTTCCTTAATACCTGCACTCTCTGCTACGCAATGTTTCCTCAAACCTCCCTTCTGTCTTTTTAGGGGATGACAGGGGTGTGGGAGGGTGAATTCCACAGAATTTGAAAGTAACAAACATAAACTTTGCAGAGACTAAATCTCTTACTTCGACTACAACTATTTTAACAACAAGATAATTTTAAAACATTTAAAATACAAAAAATGCAAAATGTTTACAACAGAATTCATTTTCCACAAAACACCGCTTCCCATTGACCTAAATCATCCCACTATCCAAATCCCACTTGCATTTTCAGTTCTAGGAGTTCAGTCATCCCATGTCTGTTTTTCTGTTATTGCTTCAAGAGATATTTCAGCAAAACTATGCACAGTAGCAGGACAAAACATTTTTAAAACCTGTCTTTATAGGCAATGTAACTGCTTTTGGAAGCATTAATTAAAAAATTTAGCGCTTGGGTGCAGTAAAGTTGATCGACCTACCTTTGCAAAAAGGAGTCTTATGCCTCCTCTAGACCTCTAAATTTAGTTTGCCTCCAAAGGCATCAGACAAAACATTTTGTTCTTCTGAAAGTTTAAATATAAGCCAATATAAAAATCAAAAGGACCATTCTGTTAGGATTAACATCAATACAAGTTAACACTTAAAACCCTACAAAGTACAGTAAGCAGATCTTAGCAAAAAACATGCATCGACCTAATTATTTTTAATATAATTTCTACTAAGCACAGCAAACTAATGCAAGATCTATAAGATGTTAAGGAAAGAGAGATCAGTCTGTGGTATTTATGACTTTAGTCATTCTTTCTCAAAACAACAGATGAAATAAAATGTATGACATTCCCAAAGAGGGAGTTTCTACTGTAATTCATCTTAAAATGCAATGTTCTGTCATCTCCAGTAACACTTACTGAAAGCAACCATCAATACTTTTTGTCAAAAACCTGCACTCTGTGTAAAATGTTCCATCAATCTCTATTTACATAAAACAAAAAACTTTCAGCGTGGTTCTAAAGCAGAACCATTCAGAATCTCTGTCTTCCATTTTCATGCTCTGTTGAAAAATTATTTTGACTGACACAAAAAAAAACCCCATGCCTAACAATTTATGGGAAGGGTTTTTTAAAAAAATGTAAAGCAAAACCACATAGACTTGTTCTTTTCTACTGATCAGCTAAGAAAAATAAAGCAATTTTTGTTTACCTTGAACCATATCCAGTTTTCCTTCTATGTATAAGCAGTCTAAATAGTCTAACTTAATAATTGGTGAACAATTTTGCAAAGTAAGCAATTTAATAGTTCACTTAATCATGTTCATGTATCCCATCCGCTTTTCCAGACATATAAAAAGCACTCAGAGTCACCATCCTGTAATTTTACTCACATGGCCAGTACCATAAATTTCAATCAGAACTAAATCACAGGGAGAAGACTATATATGTATTCAATGCTTTTGGGTTTAGGGGCAGAGTTTTCTAATCCTCATATTGCATTCACAGTGTTTCTAAGCTATTAGGCACTAGCAGATCAATACTCAAACAGTTGTTGTTAAAGAGCACGGAGGAAAACTATAGCAGAAACTATACGGCCACAAAGCAGTCATTCATCTTCCAAGTATCAAGTTCCCAGTCCTGGGACTGGCCACATCCAGAAAAGAACTAGTCAACTTGAAAAGGGGAGTGAGGAGTGTTTTCCAAATTCTTTCCTCTAGAAAAGAAGCGTTCTTTTGCGTTATCACCTTCTCAAATGAAACTGCACCACTCTATGCAATTTAACCATGTCTTTAGGCCTGCAGGAAACAAGACCTGGACAGGCAGCAGAGTCGTCAAGCAGAGCTACCATGGACAGATCCCACGGCCCAAACACCGCTGTGCCCCCAGGAACAGCACTGCGTGGGTCACTGCAGGACCTGGCTCTTCCCTGCGCCCAGAACTGGGCCCCATTAAATAACTGTCACACGATATTCCCTTCTCACTAAATGGATTTGATCAATGATTTACCATGCTTTAGGTACTCTTTCTACAGCTATTTGTATACATTCTGATCAACAGTCATTTGTTTGTAATTTTTATTTTAAAAAGATGAAATAAACATGGGTTTCCTCTTTTTGCTAGAGCACTTATTCAGCTAATCACTAAGGAGACTTTCAACTGGGGATATGATTTCAAGACTTGCCATCCCACTCTACCCTCATTTTTTAGACTACCAGCACATCCTTTGCAATTTTAAAACAATTTATATAACTTCCTCTTATTTTGCAGCTCTAACAGCTTTAAAATATGCAAACACTCTGAAAACAAGTAAATTTGGGGGTCATTCCACAGAAAGTATTGCAGAAACACAATGTGGACAGCTTCTCAGTGTTTCTGAACTGTAGACAACACACAGTCCACAAATGAAGTAAACAAGTCCTAAAGAAAATGCCTAAAGCAGAATACCTAAAAATAAAACAATACTTAAAGAAGGAAAAAAAATATATAAGGGGAAAAAAAAAAAGACAAAAAGACTACATTTAAGTAGGGATCTACCACTTTAAAACAATCAGAAGTTAACAAATAGCCTAAATAACAGCATTAAAATCTAATGGAAGATCAGATACAGAATTAGAAAGATCTTGTAAAAATTTTTACTTTTCTTATTCACTACTCTGGATAGTCAGTAAGACCTTAATGAGCTGCCTTCACAACTCACCCAGTTTCATCCCCACGCCAGAGGGGAAAAAACAATTGAAAATTCTTCCCAAATACCACCTGATACAATAGATAAAAGTTTTCTTTTGGATAATGCTGGCTTTTTTTTTTTTTTTTTTTTACTGTGAACACTGTCAATTTCTGTTTAACATCTGTGAAAAATAAATTTTAAAAATAGGTTTTTTTAATAAATAGAACCAGTTTTCTGCAAGCAGTCACATCCACAGAGCTATGTGGAGCCACACGTCACAAAGCACAAGCTCAATTTGCTGGCTGAGTAGTATCACTTGGAGATGCACCCAAAAGCTCAGAAAACAAGATGAAGATATTTCTTGCTCCCTTTTCTTATAGATCAGAAACCCAAGCCATGACTACTCTTCTATACAATTTACAAGAATTTAACTGACTTTCCTAGTTCTAAAATAAACAGTTTATAAATCAGTAACTAAAACTAATTCAACTTCACATCACAGAACTGAAATTAGTAGTGCCTTTGTTGTGAAAAATATATGTTTGACTTCTCCTATTTTTATGTGTATTTTATTTATAAATTACTAATGTTTTTCCTGGGGCAAAATGGCTGAAATAATATCTACAGCAAACCATATCCCTGTCATCTGAAAAAAAAAAAAAAAAAAAAAAAAAACCAAACAACAAAAAAACCAAAAAAACCACCAAAAAAACCACAGTGCAAATTGACTCAACAAGGGGGAGCTATTAGCAATGAATACACAAGCAATGCTCAATTCTGCACAATCATCATTACCTACACAGCTGATTATTTAACATGCTACCTCCTAGAGGAGTTACAAAGTGGCTGCCTGCATTGTTTTACAGACAGTCAAGAGAAATAAAAATATGATGTATGACTAGCAAGAAAAAAAAAAGTTGTATTTTTTCCCTTTCATATAAAATAATGTCCAGTTACACAAAAAACTCAGCTGAAGATCTCAAGGCATGCCTTGCTTTTTTCAAATCACATAAAATCAGCTACAGTGTAAATTCATGCCTATTCATTCAAGTGAACCTAGTAATCATTTGATTACTGCAGACATATTTGGCCAAAGAACTACAGATTTTAAAGCTATTAAATAATCAAAAATGTAATGCCTCCCAATCATTATAACATATGCATGACAGAAACAACAGATGAACAATAGCAAGTAATGCTACCATAGATATTTTTCTTTCCTATCAATACATAACATGCCAGGAAAGTAAAAAGTCAGCTTTTAAAAAGACAGAAGTTTTATAGGTACCAGGAAGACATGTACACCATGTCACACATTACAGGACAGGGGAGGTGAGGGAAACCAATTAACTAGATGCATCCTTCTCTGCACATCTAAGATCCTTTGCTCACATTATGAGGGCATGTCTTGCTTCTATCACTCCACTATACGGTTGGCCCCCACCACTCTTCTTGGGGAAAGATAACATTGGGGTGGGGGATAAATAAAAAATAAATCAGAACAAAGAAAAAGTCAAGCTACCCTAGGAACATCTGGGGAGAAGAAAAATCTATTCAAACACAACTAACCATGTTCTACAAAACAAAGTTTTCACTTGCCTCAGTAGACAACCCATTATTAGGCGTGTTTGTTTTTTTTAAAATAATCCCTGCTACAAAAAAATTTGAAGAGATCACAGGTGATCACGCAATCAAAAGTAAAGAAGTTGACTCTGAAACAATTTTTTTTTCCAGACATCTCTGTGATTAAATTGACTGTAAGGGTCTTAAAAAAGTAATAGCACAGTGTAATAGTACTTGGTTCACTGTTGCCCAGTTGTCTCTGCAAAACACAAGCTCTAATTTTTTAAAAGTAAATTAAGCTTTAGCCTTTAATGCTTGTGGATGAGAACCAGTGCAATGTTGCACTGGGAAGTCTTTAGGTTGAGAAGAAGAAAAAGGCCAATTTAGCATCATTTTTTTCAGGTCAGTTACACAACTAGAATTTGACCCAGCAGTTCTGAGAAACATAACTTCAAGGAGCATACAATCAAATCTAATCTGGCCATCATATCTGTCATCGCCCATTCTCCATCTGCCTGAGTGTAATAGAACTTTCTATTTATTCTGGCCAAGGCTTGAGCGTGGCAGTTCCCCCCAATGTGAAGGGCTTCAGTACCAGCAAATGCTACTGATACATACCAGTTCTTCCTTGAGTAAAAAGCAAGCTTTCCAAGAAGTAGAGAAGTAGGACAAGACATCTTAGAAAGATCTCTAAAACCCAGACAGAATTCTCCTTAAGACAGGGCAAAACACAGCTGAAAGATTCACTGTATATCAGGTCTGTTCTTCAGTTTGGATTAAATCCTGCAGTTTCCTTCCTCTAACTCACAAGAGAATGCAATAAACCCCCAAGTGCCCTACCAATCCATTCTCTGGAATACCTCCCAAAGTCATTTCTGGTCTATCCCCTTTATTCAACAGAGTGCTTTTGTGCAATTTTACGAACACAGCAACACACTAGATCATCCTGGCAACATGAAGAAGCACAACTTGTACTGGCTAACTGTCAGTGGAAAAAAATGGGTCGACTGTAGGAAGAGGAGAGAAGGTGAAGGAACAGAGACAAAGCTGAAAGCAAAAGACTTCTTTTGCAGAGTGGCTCTCAACAGCCAGAGGAGATACCTTAGAGGTATAAACAGGGACAGATTCTTTTCTGAGCTCTGACTGCTCCAAGAGATGTATGTTCATTGCAGAATTAACAAAGCTTTTGAGTTACCATCTCTGATCTAGTTCCTATTGACACAAGCCTTTCACCAGTCTGGTTAACCCACTGACTTATCAGATGGCCTTTCAAAAGAGTACTGGGGTCTCCTACTGCCTTTCCACAGTCCCCCACTCAATGCCTAGAGAAACAGTTTCCCAGCAGTTCCACTGAAACAGAGGCATAACAGGGCTCTAACCCCAGGACTCAGGAACTGAGGGGCACATCTTCCAGCACGCGTGGGGAGTGGCGGGTGCGTCACCGCCGAGGGCACAGCAATTCATACATGACTTTTCAATTTGGTTGTTCCCAACAAAACTAGGTTAATCCCAACCATTCAGGCTGACCCTGCAGTGAAAACCTACTGAATAAAGGTTTATTTTTCCAATGCATTAGAATTTTACTTTCACCCATATAACACAGTTAACAATTAATTTCCAATGGGAAAATGTTTAAATGTTTATAGCAAAATGGGGGCAGGAAGCAGTATTTACTTGCCCAAAGTCTAAATATCATTCAAGTGAGATTTGTACGAGAACCCCTAGAATGTGGAGTCTGGCTGTAATGGCCAGACAGTAAACTGAGCGGGGGGGGGGGGGGGAAGAAAAAAAAAAAAAAAAATTGTACACAGCTTAAGTAAAGATATCTGAAAGTAGACAGAATTTACCAATTGATGTACATTAATGACGATTATCTGTGTAAAATTTCTTCCGCCAGTGCAGGAGTGCTAACTTCTGGTTTAAAGAAAAATAAATAAATACAACTAGGAAAGTGGTGTACTGGTAAACTTAAACAAAAAAAGGTGTACACAGAGCAGTTCCAAAACACAAATATCCATCATGCTTTCGTCCTGGTCCTGTCACTGTCCAGGGGCCAGCACAAATGTACAAGATGAAAACCATTAATTTTAGGCATCATGCAAAAATAATCCAAACCAATTGCCTCCAAGCTCCCCGAAATAAAAAGTGAGCAAGTCTGATCAATGACTTTCAATTAAGATGATGAAAAACGGCTGCTAAATTTGCTTAAGGGAACCCAGAAGCCACACACACACACACTGCATTGTGCTCTGTTATCTCTAGCTGAAAGACAGTACAGATAAAGGAATTGGCCACGTGAAATTTTGAGACTCATCCCAGGTGGCCATAAAAATAACAGAATTTCAGAAATTTAGAGACTAAGCCTATTGCAATGGTAGAATTTCCACTTAACATTTCCCAAATTAAAAGTTCTTCCAATAATAACAGAAATCTAAAAGCCTGCATTAGCAAGGGCTAGCCCCTTCCAACCGTTTGTTCAGAGACTCTCCAACAAGAATACAGCACACTGTAAGAATTCAATTTGGAAACCATCATCTAAAGCACAGAGGAGAACAGGAAAGTCATATTGCTATAATGCTTAGATTATCAATCATCTTGACAGTTTATTGGCTTTATCACCACACATACCATTAAAATGATGTCTGGCCTAGAATGTCAGGAGGCAAACATTAAACAGACCAGGATTAAAAAGCAGATCCCAAACAGCACTCCAGTAAAGTTTCCCTTCCACTCTGAAATTAGTTAGAGCTGACTAAGTAACTGGCGCTAGACTTTGAAGAAATATACAGCCTAAAAGGCGCAGAGTCAACACAGACTTGACGAGCTGATAGGTAATGTCATGTTATGGCAACTCGAAAGCGCCCGCAGTTGATTTATCACATACTGTGTGCAACAGAATGATTGCTAATGGAGGGTGGGGGGAAAGAAAGAAAAAAAAAAACAAAACAAAAAGCAAAACAACAACAGCTTAATTTGCTGCTGCTTAGAGTCAAGGGCTTGTGTCTAAAGGGCCAAATGAACTCCTTGAAGTCAAGCAGCAATGCTTGTTTTATAAATTTTGTAATTATCAAACACACACACTAACAATAACAATTTTTACACTAAAGTAATTTTACAGATTAGGAAAATCTAACAGTGACAGAATGTATTCATAATTCAGTAGTACCAAATAATGAGAGAGACACAAATCCTGAATTTTTAAAGCATAGCTGTGTGTGTCAGTCTGGTAACTAAATCCTGACACAATTAAAGTTGTGCATCAACAGGGTGCAGTTGAGAACTGTGTCATTTGTTCAAGACCATACTTCCACGTGCTCAAGAACACATGGGCAAGCAGTTACAGCTAATTAAATGCAACTTCCCTTTTTCCCAGCCACCCACCTCTGAAAAATCTGACATTTGTAAATATTATTTTAGTTCCTGTTTCCTTCTCTTCTTTTTGTCTTCCTTTCCCCCCAAAATGTATTGACATTTGCATTATCCTCCTAATTTATTTAGAATAAATATGTCATTTTTAAATTACAAATAAACTAATCTCATGTCCAACCAAGAGAACCAGTCAAATAATTAAGCCACAGTATTTGCTGAAAATAAACTGTTTATATGCTTTCTTATGTCAGTCAAAACCAACATGCACATACCCATCTCAATTTTAAACAAATTAATGCAACAGCAACTACAGCCTACTATACTGATTTATATCTCATCATATACATTGCTTGAAGGAGTAGCTCTATGTCCGAGAAAGGTGTTGGGAGGTTCAATATTTGCCAAACACTGATAGATCTTTGTTATATGAGCATTAAAGCTTTAATATTTTGATCCCATTGCAAGTAAGATTCAACTCTGTAATTATTATTTCACAGTCCACACTTACTCATATTTTGAGGACTGAAGCAGTGTTTTTCAGTACAGGTTGTCATTTTGAAATTAAAAGGCAGCTAAATTAAATCCTAACTTAAGGAAAAGTGCTGACTTAATACTTGATAAACCATGGCAGCAATTTGTAGTAAAAATCACTATTTTATCCTTAACTGTGACATTTACTATATATCAGCTGACACAAGAATTTCAGCAAGGTCAGAGCCACAGAAGTCATCTCTCAGCTGAATTTTAAAATACCGGTAAAGACATCTAAAACCATCATCTGGCAAAAAAAACCCATACAAAACACATACAATCTCATAAACAAGACTGAAGATGAATATTTAGCTATCTCTAAAGATCTGAACACTTCTCAGACATCTGACACCACCTCTCACCAGCCTTTGAATGACCCAAGTTGAAGTCCAAATTGACCAAAAAGGATACTCTAAATTAGGAACCTAACAGGGATTTTCTTTGTTGCCTCCAACTATCACACCAAAGCTAAGGAGTAAGGCTTGGGATTGGTCTAACCACAGAAGCATCTCCAACAAAGGGAAGTTTAGATGCTAACCATACTATTAGAAGGTCAGGAATACAGAAGCGGGGGGGGGGGCTCAGAAAAGTGCAGATTACCAGAAAATTCACACAGACATGAACTGTCCCTCCCCAGAAGTTTTTCATCAGCTGTTCTTTGTATTGTGCTAGTTCTATGCATTTAGCTGGAGGAGAGTTGGGTGGAGTGGACACAAAAGAAAAAGGTGGAGGGAGAAAACATGCATACCCCACCTGTAACTGTTACTGTGCTGTCTTCAAAGTTAGTGAGGAGAATAAGAACCATCTTCTCCAGCAGCAGATGAATCCCTACCGAAAAGTATTATCAAGATTAGCACCCTAAACAGAGGGGAGAACAGTCACACTTGCTTCAGGAGTCTCCACTTCATCACCACCTGCCCATCCAGAGCATCTAAAACACACACTGCACTGCGGCAATGAAGTCCTGTAACAAAACCCAAGATATCAAGAGGACAGAGTAATTTCGTTTTACACCACTACAGGGTTCGCTAAATTCAGATTGCTTGCTCTATGAGCTTTACTTCTCATACCACAACTGCTGTACCCAGCAAGTCCCCAAGGACCCAGGCCTCACTAGCAGTTAATGATCCATTAGACAGCCACCTTGATGCAAACCAGAAGGTGGCTAATGCTCTAACAAAGTGGTCCTAAACTACAATAACAGACAACATTCGAGGATTACAGCCACTATAAACCAGTAGTCATAGTTAATAACTGTAATATTTCATTAAAACAGCTAGAAATAATGCATACCAGACACCCAAACAATTACAGATGACCACAATGGTATCAGAAAAGTTGTAATATAACATTGAAAGAAAACAAGCTAGCCACTCGCCACAGCACAATGAATGTACCTTCTCAGCATAAACTCTTCCTAGTTGTTTCACCACCACAGGCACAGAAAAATTCGATAAAGAATAGAAATTCAAGACAAATAGCTGGTGGTATTATTACCAGTCACAGTAAACAAGTAGCATCTCTAAGAGCAGCAAGACTTCTGCAGGATCCAGAGCGCTCAAGGAGCAACAGGATACTGGATTGTCTCCTCCAACCATTCCCAAGGTACACTTTTTGGGACAGGTTTTAAAAACAAAACAAAAAAACAGACCAGTAAGAACTGTACTAACACTACACCATGATAAATGGGTACTCATTTGGGGCTCAGCAGGAAGGGGAGACTGCAAGTGACTTTACTTGACAGGTTCATGCAGCAAAATCTGAGTGCAAAACAGTCCTCTGTATTCACACCTCTATACCTATTATTGTTAGGACACTGCCCTAACAATTTGACAATCCAGACCCATTCTTGTCTGAGCAGGCAAACAACCCTAAGAACACTTTAAACATCCAACCAGTAACTGCATCCTACTTCAGAGTGTGAAGAGACACATGATTTTTTCAAACACCATGTATTCCTGGAAGAATATTCTTCTTTGATTTAGGAAATGAATCAATAATTAACCTTCTCATAAGTCTACAGTTTCAATGGTATCTGTAGGACTGGTAATTCTCCTACCCATCGATGCAAATCACTGTGAACTTCAGAGATACTATGAAAAATACAGTGGTATTAATTTCTGAGGGAAGATTTTAATCATCTCTTTTAAGCACTTTAAGACACTGCTGTACATTTTGCATTGAAGTCTTACACAGAAATAGAAATGCTTATCATTAAAGAAGCCTGTATAAACTGCTATTGTAACAATCACTTTCATAAATGGTCACCCAAACTGCCTTTATTACTTTTATACTGAAAGCTCATATATCATTTCAAATCTTCGAATGTAAATCATACCTTTACAGTACGGTATACTTACCAGGCTTTCTATTTACAGTAATAGATATAAAGAAAAATGCCACCAAAACAGCACCATTTAATACCTCTGTACCAACTATAAAATTGAATAAGTATGAATGAGCGTAGAGGATCAAAACAAAGATTCAGCAACACAGGCATCTATGCATTTTTTTAGTGAATGCCAGGACACTGCAGGCATGGTTTCTGCTTAATTCCAGTCTCCAAAGAGGTCCAATTTTACTAAAATTCCAAGTTTACTAAGGCTGCTTTTCCAAAGCACCAATTCCTCAGTCAACTAAAACGCAGTATTTTAAGGCATGCAGCTCTCATCTGGTGTTGATTTTTCCTAAACAACAAAAAGAATGGAGCAGAGTTTGGAATCAAATTCAGAAGTGTCCCACGGCTGTCTCTATTTCTAAAGCTTTATTTGTAAATTGAGAAGAATATCTCACTTTGTCCCAAATACTAAATGATTATGAACACTTAGTCACAGAGCTAAAGGTAAAAAATTAAAAAAAAACCCAAAACCCAAGACACAAAACCAGAACAACCTAGCTTTGTTATATCTTTCAACTCAGTCTTCTTTTTACCATCTTCAACCAGTAGCTGGCTGCTGCTGTGACCTGTCTGAATCTCAAGATTTGTGGGGCTGGATAGCATACGCTGCAATCATACAGGTGCTCAAAGACATTAAATGCAGCTGCCAAAACATTCTCGTATCAATTGCCCAAATTTGAAGAATTTAAAGGTTTTTTTCAGACCTCAGAATCATGATCACAAAATACAAAAAAGCTCATTCCAAATTAAGGATGTTGCAACTGCAAAGAACTAGTAAGGGGAAAACTATTTTATTTATCCCTAGTCCCTCAAACAGTGCAACTTGAGCTGAGGAGGGGAGAAGAACAAGGAGAGCAGAGAGGAAAGGGGAGATAAGTTAGTTGCTGAATTTTTGAAAGATAACGCATCCATTGCACTTCGGAAGTTAAAATATTTCAGTGCACAATGTCTCAAGTTATTCAAGAAACAAACAAAACAAGCAAACAAAACAGAAAACCCAAAACCAGAATCAGAACCAGATACTGTCAGCAACATCTCACTACTAACTTTTGAGACTTCACACAGCTGACTTTCTTGATCTCGCAACCTGGCTCTCACTCCAAATACACATCCTCCTACACCCCCCCACCCCCTACATACACACATAATCCCCCCCTCCCTTAGGACAGTATACTCACACTGAATTTCTTCCTGCCAAAGACAGCTGCATCCTACTTCCATTAAAGTTTAACAAAATAAACCCAGCTTTTACTGGTTCCACTGAAGAAATGCTGAGTTCTAAAGTTACAGAGACCTCTAGAATGTGACAGGTCTGACAGGAAAAAAATATTCTTTAAAAGTAGTTGCCTACTGATAGGAGAGGCAGGATTTAACCACAAGCAGCATCTCTTTGCAACCCCTTGTTTGCACATACAATGAAATTATGGAAAGTTGGGGCTCAGAAACAAGAGCTTCTGAGGACATTTAATTCAGGCTAGCATACCCCAGTAGGTTTTGGTTGAGAAAACAAAGGACTGTAAAAAGACAATGCATATTTCCTCATTTTCCATGCCAGAAATATAATATGAAGTAAAAAAAAAAAAAAGCTTTATTTCATAGAGGCCACAAAAATCAGTGTCCTTTTTATAAAAGTAGAAAGCCTCCAGACATCCATAATATTCCTTCAATGAACATTGCTCAGTAAATGTTGCAACCCTGAAGCTTTTAAATATATTAAAGGATGATATCATCACTTTAAAGGCACTTCAACAGAACATTATGAGAGAAACAATTTTCTTTTTTCAAACTCAAAATAACAGTAACCAAGTTGATTAAAAGCATTTTCTACTGAAAATATTTGCAGTATCTGCATTCACAGGCTTCTCTAGGTAAGAGTAGCAAACAACATATAAAATTCTGAAATAACAAAAAAGCTATATGAACTAATATCACACAATAAACATTTCATTTAAGTTTCAAGACTTACATGCTATGAAAGCATAATTTTAAACTTATGGTGAATAAGTAGAAATACTAAAGAATAAATATTTGGAAGATATAATATTTCCACCTATTGTACTTAAAAGCTCAAAAATGTATTCAATTCCAGGCATAGAGCTGCTCTGAAAGCCACATTGAATATATTGGCTTTGTTTGTTTAGGTTATGCACAAATAAATATTGGGATGACAGTTAAAGACACATCCTTGAAGTAGTCTACCCAATAAATTTGGAAAGAGAATGAAGAGGAAGAGGAATAAAAAAGTCGAGCTGTATAAGATTCTCTTTGTTGCCTGCTTGTTAAGGAATCCTTCTGGCACAACTGAGGGGATTATGAATTCACATGTGAATTTATCCCCTATTAAACTTTTAGTAAAAGGGTCAGTTAGCAGGAATGATAAAGCTCAGGCACACCAGTCACATGCTGGCAGAGCATCTGTGACTAGCTCTACTCAGGCATGTCACTGGTTTACAGCTTTAACTCAAGAGGAAGCTATGGGGGAGGGTAGAAAACAGGCCACTTCTGAAAAGATTTTAAATAGTGCAAAGTACAGTTTCACAAGAGGCAAAGGCAGCATGACTAAGGGTCACACTTTTTGTTGTCGCTGTTGTTTTTAAAGGGAGTCCGTGCTAAAATCTCCCATCTCACTGGCAAGTTTTCACTAGTCCCTTAAGACTTCTGTAGTACTTTGGCTACTCAGATCTTCCTCTTTTCCACCACAAGAACTTCTGGTGCTGGGCTACCTTAGCTTCCAAGCAGTGCTCCTGGACTTACAGGTATATCACTGCTATATAGGTGGCAGTTAAACCTATGCAGTAACCTTGCTGATGCTGAAACCTGATCAAAATTTACATTTACACATAACCTCAATATCACACACTTTCTTTTTGAAATTTACACTTTCTTTTTTAAAATTTACACCTTCATGCAATTATGCAATGTAATGCAGAGGGCAATCCTGTTTGCACCTTCCTACCATTGTGCTATTTCTATAAAAGATTTGGCTCAAGCTTCTGGGGTGAATAGAAAAGCACAAGGACCAGCAACAACACAGCACCTTCAGCCAAGACGCAAAACTCACCTTCCTTACGACAAGAGGTTCTGCGGAGCCGGTCTGCACATCCTCACCAGGCAATACGTCCCCTGTTCAGGTGCCCTGACACCTAAATTGTCTTCTCAGGCTCTTCTCCAAAACTGTCGCGGATTGTGCATTCTCCAGAGAGTCATTTATCTGACCTTTCCCTAATACTCCCCAGCTGCGACTCTCCCACATGGCATTTGCAGCACACACCTTGGCCTCTAACCTGGTACAGGGCCCCGCGACAGGCGTGCGGGCTAGCTGAGCCTGACGCACCAGCCTCCCGCACCACAGGGAGGATGTGCCCGCTAGCGCAGCCCTGGGCTCAACAGGACCATGCTGGGAGACACACGCTCCCTTCCCCATCGGGTGACTCAAGGAGCCCAGCTGCACGCTCCTCACTCTGCTGCACTTGCAGGACCTAACAGGTGCAATATTATGTGTTCAGACTTTCAGAAGTCTAGTTATTTTAGGAGTCAGTAGTAATAAGGCAGACATGTTGCTTGGCAATCCATTTCAAACGTGATATTAGTGAAATCTTGCACGTTGAGTGTCACAAATGAAAAGACAAATATAAAAAAAGCCTGACCTTCAGAAAACTTTTACCAGGTTTAAAGGAAGGGTATTACAAAATAACCTTCTCAACATACACTACAGTGAAGACTTCCAGAAATTCTGAAATAATACTTCATTTGCCATCAAAGACAATGTGACAACATTTTTCAGTTATCCACAAAAGCTCAATAGTGAAAACTGGATTATACACATTGAAATTGCTTTGAGGTAGAAGAGGACCACTCAATTTGGATTAAACCTGCTTTCTGCTCACTTCACACTCAGAGTAACCTAATATTCTATTAGTTACACATTAGCTTTTTCTGCCCATTGTGGTTTGATCAGGAGTATTCCTGGAGAAGGCTGTTTTATGCTACTGGGTCAGTTTTGTCTGCAGCACAATTTACATAGCATCTGTTTCTGTTTCCTGCATGGATGAATATCCCAGCACTTCTGTCAAACATTTGTCTACATAAGTTTAGACTTCACTTTAGCACCATTTTTACCATAATTCAAATTGCTTCCACTGTTAATGAAAAGGAAAAAAATGAACTTAATTACATCCAAACTAGGTGATTTTTTTTTTGTTTTCTTCTTTTTTTTTTTCATATTAAATGGGGGGTGGGGGTGGTGTTGTCTTATGTTTGAAAGAACAGGCTTACTACACAAGTCATATCTTTCTCAATTCTTGTTTTTAATCTCTTCCACATGATCGATTTGACTGTGCTATTGATGCATCTACAATTCCATATGATGCGATTGCATTGCATGGCTTAACATATGAAAACAACCAAAGATCAGAACATTTAACACCTGCAACATAATCTTCAATTACTGTCTTCAGTCAGAGTATAAACTAAGCAAATAAGTGAGACGTGCCATGCTAATATACTTGCACAACAGGATTTAAAAATGTGAAAACAACTTTTAAAAACAAGCAGTGATTTAGAATAGTTTTATGGTCTATGAGATGGGCCTCTAACAATTTATATTGTTTTAAAGAAGGAGGATCTGCAATCTATAACATGATGCAATTTTGCATCAACCAATCATCAGATGACAATATTTTTGAAACATAATGAGAAATACAACTCACAAGTGCCTTCACCTTTCCCAGGAACTCCTCAACTGCTGTCTTGTTTCCTCACACAGAAAGAAAGTGAATAGCCATTGAAATAATTTAAATTTCTTCTTTTAAAAATAAATAAATAAATAAATAAAGCAAGCTTTCCATTATACAGTTTGGAGAATTTTTGTTTTTGTTGTCAGAATTTGCCTTTTTTTTCTCTATTACGTTTAGAAAGAAGAGTACAATGAAGAAAAGCAAGCGGGTTTGCCATCAAAAGCATTCATTGCTCTGACACACAAACACCTGTCAGTGGAAAAAGTCTTCAACTTCTTCGCTTCTCTTTACTATGAAGCAAATGCGCATGAAGCTTTCAGACTATTTTCTTCCAGTGTTTTGAAGTACCTTTCAGTTCACATGAAGCCTAACAATTGCAAAGAAGCAGAAGGGAAGGAAAAACTGGCGCAACGGAAAGACTGAGGAGCAGTGAAAGCCTCTCTGCTGTTATTCTTTTGTTGAACACTCTTACGGCATACCCATTTAAAGCACAGCCAAAACAATATATAATAATCAGGAAAAATATTTCAAAAGTCTAATTCCTAATGTAAATTTCTTCCCCTGTAAATGTTTTCCTCCCAGTGAGATTTACACAATAACAACATGAGAGCAAAATACAGTGAACTACAGTATTAGAATACTGTTAATATAAAAATCACAATTTACAGACAGTTTACACAGGAATGTCTTGCATTGAAATAGTTATCCCTAATTATCTTAATCAACCTGTAACTGATAGAAAACCCTTAGCAGATTAGAGGTTTCATAGCTAACACAGTGACTATTGAAACAAGAACCAATCTTTTTAGAAAGTGTATGAAAAATATAAGAGATTATTTTGAAATTACTGTTGCCAATAGCCACATAACTGGAATTAAGCTTGTTAATTTTGAAAGAAAAAAGATCCTAAAATATCAGTATGTTTCACGGACACAAAGTTAAATCTTTATGAATTTCACATTAAAAAAATAAAAGGAAAAGAAAACTCGCAGAAATATCAAACAAGCAATGTCATGACAACAAAGCCTATTCTTCTTGTGGTTTAGTAAACCCTTGCTTTCATCTAATGAAGTAGTTCTTCCTCTGTCTCTCAGTGCTACCCTCCCCTATCAATCCAGGGATACCTTTCTCTGAAACAATTACACTTGAGGAGTTTTGAACTCCTGGTTCAGACTAATCCATCTAACGACAGAAGCACCTTTCAAGCTTCCATTTGACACAAGTCCATCGTTCATCATTTGCTAGTGCATATGCTTTTTGCTGACAGAGCTCCATTACTGAAAAAGCTCAGTAAGTAAAGCTGATTTGAAACAACTATATATTATAGGTAGCCTGCATGAGACATGCTGATTTTGAGTCTAGAAAATCACCACGCAGAAAAGGAAGGGGTGGGTGTGTGAAAAGAACTATTTAATTATTAAAATACTTTCACTTCTTACCAACCGCTGCAATGTGATTTATTACTGTTAATTTGCGATTTACTTGGGCAGCAAGGGAAGAGAAATTTAAATATATAGCAAGCATATAACATGCTTTGTAATGCTTGGACCAGAAATATTTTTTTGTCTTTGATTAATAATAAAATGCTGCACCGATGCTATCAAAACACAGACCCCCTACTAACTTTAGCATGTTATAAGATCCTCACAGCTGGAAAACAATATGCTGAACCATAAATTCAGCAGCACATGCAAGAACACATTTGATTCTATTTTTTGACCAAACAATGACATAATTCAGATAACATTAACAAGGTATTTCTGTAGTATCTTTGGCAATTATAAGTGATTTACAAACATGCATTAAGCTTCAGCGTTCTGTGTGGTTTAGCATTTCAGTCTCTATCTTACAAATGCAAGTGTAGGGCAAAGAGAGGTTAAGTAATGTATTCAACATCCACATTTTCTTATTCATCACTTTGGCTAATCAATCTTATGATTATAGGGGTGGGCGGATGAGAAGTTTTGGCCAGTTTGTCTGCGCATAACCATCAGAATTTTTTTTTAGAGAGTCAAATAGTTAAAAAAATAAATTAGGGAGGATGGGAATAAGAGATGGTAGCAAAATAAAGGGTCTATCAATGAAGTACCATTAGCCTTCAAGAAGGTTCTTTTAGGCTCTAGGAAAGGAAAAAAAAAACCCCACAAAAAACCCCACAAACAAAAAAAACACACTTACAAGAAGCCAAGGAGGTACAGGCTCAGCCTAAATGTCAAGTAATAGTTATATCACTACTGTTTGAAATGCTTCGCTGTGAAAAGGATGGAGAGCCACTTCCCATAACATTCAGAAATATTACACTCAGGCCAATCTCTTTGGGGAAGAGGGAGACAGAAAAGAAAGAGAGAAAGGCAGCAGCTGAAATAATGACACTGCAACCAGATTTCAGGGTCTATCTTTAAGATATAGCCAGATAAGGTCCCTTCCAGCATCCAACATTCTTTTCTGATACACTGACTGGAATGAAAAAAGAAGTTAGAAATGGGAACAGAGATGCAGAGTTTGTTGTTTTCTTGAAGAGGAATTAAGTTCTGTGCTTCGATTTGAGAGAATGGGGCTTACAAGTTCTACCTAGATTACAAATTTTGTACATTAAAGAGACAGTTTTCAGTCTGCCAGCACAGTACAAACAGCAATACATGGAAGTAACAGCCAAAAAACATCACTGGGATAAAAATAAGTATCATGATACTCCATGGTTCCTTAGACATTTGACTTCTTCATTTCAACAGATTTGTTTGTGACAACAGTTTTTCTAATCAATAGGAAGTATTCAAGCCACTTATGAGTTGCTTATGTAGACATTGTGAATACTTCTGCCAGAAGACTGCATAGGAAGCTAAGATTGAAGGAGCCCGATGTGCTCTTTGCCCTCTTCAGCCTAGATGTTCAAGAAGCTGGCTGAACGTTGATTTCTTCAATTTTACGGTATGCTTGATATACCGCAACAGCAAAGCTGGAACATGCATAAAAAACAATCTCCAAATTCAGCAGGAACTTGTCTCATTACCTTCTCACCTCCCATACTGGGACTCCTGGTAACCATGCTCAATTTTTAGCATATTAAATACTAAATAAAATGAGAGTCCTGTTCCACACATTCTTTTCCCTGTTATCATCTAAGGAAGTGAAGAGACAGGCAAAGCATACAGCGTACTTTCCTGATGGGCTTTTAAATAACTAATGCGATGACCTAACTTAACTAAAACAACCTGATTATCTTCAATGTGAAGAAAATATACTTCCCCTTCTCCTCTATGGACAAAGTTTTAATCCCCCTACCAAACCACAAACACATTCTTTTTGTTTAAAGAGAGCCTGGTACACTGACATGGAAATGGTATCTATTGACTTACAGACATCTCACTTAGAATTATTCAATTTTTTAAGTATATTGTAACGAGAGGTAGGAAGCATATAAGCTGCAGATGGAGGAAAAAAAATATCAACAGGAGTGGACAGCAACAAAAATATAAAGTGCTGTGATGATCACACTAAACAGAAAGCATACAGCCCCCTGGGATTTTATTTCGTAACTTATGATTTCATTTAAAAAAAAAGAAAAAACAACACCCAACAACATCAAAATCACCACAGGTACAGATGCCCTAAAAAGACTTAAGTCAAGTGAGCCTCCAGAGACAAGGCAGGGAGGGTGTGGTGTGTGTGTGGAAAATCAGTGTATATGTGTTTCTTTGAAAACTGTTGACAACATATTCTGTTATATGTAGTTCAGTTATATGTTCTATGTAGATCAGCAAGTGCAAGGCACAGGCAGTAATACTTCTGAGGCAATTAGAAGGGAAAAAACACCCCTTTAGCAAGGACAAAAACAGCACTTTCTGGAGCCACAGTGATTGCCCAATTATCCCTCCCTCCTCCTCTGTTTGAGCACCAATTTCAGAATAGTACAGCTAAACGAGGTTATCATGATCTGAGGAAGCTTAAGAACAATTTTAAAATGCTCAAGAACAATTTTTAAATACTCAGTTTTATAAATCTTTATTCTAGTGAACATTATATGAATTGTAAGCAAGATAATAGCTGCTAACAAAGTTCACTTCATTTCCAAAGGTATAGTAAATGCTTAAGAGTTTAAAACTTGTTTTGATCCTCACTAACTTTTTTCTCTTTTCAACATGGATCGAGAACATAAGAACTTAACACCTGACCTTCGGGGTTATTCTAAATATATAGCCCATATATAGGCTGGGTATTAAGACGTACTTTTGAAGAATTATATTTATTTCAAAAGAGTCTATCTTTAAATAATTTATAAAATGTCAAGGATCTATCCAGTATGTGTCTTCATACTTACTGGGAAACATTTTGAAGAAAATCAAAATATAGAAAGTCAACCCAGACAAGTTTTTAAAACTAATAACATAACCATCAGTGAAAGAAAAGGTTGTTTCCTCACTACTGCTTCTGTGCTCTTAGAGCTTTGTATGAGCTATACATCTATAGCAGCTGTTCAACTATCTCATATTCACAAACACTTTAAAAAAAGCAGCTCTTCAGCAAGCTAATGACTATGTTCATAATTCTTTACCATCAGAATTAGTGTTCATCTGTAAAATCTATACCAATGATGACACTATTTCAGAAAATATACTGGTTTTCAAAGAACAAAAATAACGTGCACACTCTTTAGCAGATTACTCACAAGAATGGTCAGGAGTGATGCATATAAAATGGCTAATGGCAGAGTGTTACCCATTTTTTACTTACTACACAAATAGAGCAGACTAAAAATGAACATAAGGTCCTGCAGGGCAAGCTATGTGTTCTGTAGATATAAAATTGCTCATTAAGAAAAAAAATTCAGATGCAGTGGCTACAATAGAGAACAGTTAAGTGTGTAAAGAATGGAAACATACATCAAAATACAAGTTCATATTTTCTAGGGAAGATCAACAGTGATACTGATGCTATGAGTCTCCTATTTTTCATTTAGTAGGTCTCAAAACTAAATTATTAACAGTGGACCACTCCACATCAGTCAAAAAGACTGAACTGGAGACCTTTTGCCTGAGGTTAGACTCTCAGACACTCCAATCAGCACATTTAAACTCTTAAATATGATGTTGCCTTCAGTATTTTTTCTATTTAGCTTCAAGAACAATTTATGAGCTTATGAGAGACAGATGCCCAGAGTGAAAAAATTGACCTGTCTTTTTCACAGGACGTGCAAACTTAAAGAACTTTGAACCTTTCTAATCCATCAACAAAATACTTGTCTTCAGTTGCCAGATGGATATTTGTAAAATAAAAATAAAAGCCACACACACAATATTGAGACTAACAGCTCAACAAGATAGAA
The DNA here is from genome assembly GCF_011004875.1 of Balearica regulorum gibbericeps. Lineage (NCBI taxonomy): Eukaryota > Metazoa > Chordata > Aves > Gruiformes > Gruidae > Balearica > Balearica regulorum. The sequence goes on along the minus strand of NC_046190.1, from coordinate 24,967,911 downwards.
TTTCAGCAGAATACATATATGTGTATATTCATGCAAGCAGAGAGAGCAAAGATGTAACAGAAACAGCATCAACATAACAATGAAATCTCTCTGCTGGATAGTTTACCCAGTTTGTTACAATAATAAAGTAGCACAGGTGGCATAAGCAATTAAAAAAAGAAATAATGTTTGCTTCAAAGACATATCAGACACTACAATACAAAAGACTTCCAAAGTCAATAACTTTTTGTAATGGTTGCTTACCTGCTAATTTAATTGTATTCCTTGTGAATTATATTGTTCATTGACAACATACATAGTCTCTAGTCTAAATCTGTCAGAACAGCTAGAAGTGTGGGATGCAGATTATGTTAAAGTTTTACTTTCCAAGTAGTAACAATGCTAAAAATACATTTGAATATTTCAAAAGAATGCAGGCTACTTTTATTACAAACTGTATACATTGCTATATCCCAGCTCCAGTCAGAGGTCAGCAAAGCATGTTTATTTGACTGGCTTCTATGTACTTAATCTGTCTCCTTGTGTACCCAAGAACTGAATACTGGAGTATATGCATCTACAAAGTAAAAATGATCCATCAGGCTTCAACATGATCTAACCAAGGAGAAAGCAATCCCTGAAGTAGAGATGCAATACATACCCAAAGCATCAGAGCTCTCTATCCGTTGAAGGGGTTGTCAGGAGTGAAAGGAAACGTATATACTTAAATTACCACAACTGCAATAGAATTATCACTTTTTTTTAACCCTTAACACTAGACAGGTCACAAAATACTGTACGGTTTTACAGGTAGTTGCTCTCTTTCCCTCTCACATACTGTCCTTTGTAGCCAGTAACCTAAGAACATGCCAACCTCAAATATCCACTTCATGCTGGTAAATTACTAGGAGGAATACACCTTGGCTGCTTGTAGTTATAACATTAATTTAATAAAAATAATTAGAGAAGACAGAATCACACTTACACCTTTGTAGTATAACAACCAGCAGTGTCTGAAGTCCCAAATACTCAGAGGTGTAGCATCATAAATACATGCTTATGATAAGAGGACTACAATTTAGCACATGAACATCATTATGCATTTTCTAGTTTACCATAAATTACATTCACATCCAAAAACAATCAAAAAGCTTATAACATAAGCTTTGTGGGACTGAAAGGCTGACACAGTTCAAATAAGCATTGTTTGATGATTGTTGCTAAGTTTAATCTTGTTTGAAAATCCTTTGCTCTAATAGAAAGAGGTGTAAAGTATTTCTTGAAACTGAAGTGAGCTCCCCTCCGAACCACCAGCAATTTGGCAAGTCAGATGAGCTGGCACATCAGAGCACTCTATTAGTTCATGAAGACCAATAGCTTGTCTGTAAAAATTTGCAAGGGCCTAATGCACTCTGACAAATGACAAAGGTTATTAAAGGACAGCTTGTGGGAGTATAATTGCTTTGTGACTTTATCGCTATTAACAGAAAGAAAGAACATCAGTAGAGAGTTAATGCCATGAAACACAGTACAGGGATCCACCAAGATCTTGACTCAGCAAAGCACATAAGGACATTAATTCCATTCCTGTATTACAAAACAATTAAGAACATGGTTAAGCACATACTACATGCCTATCATTTAACTGGAGGAAAAAGCAGTCATCTTTTCAGGTGCCATGACAGTCTACATTATAGTATAGACAGACCATACCACTGCTGTGCTGGTACACGTTTTCTGTGGACGATGAAAAGATTCTTACCAACTTTGCTGTAGCCTTTATATAGATTCTGTTGAAGAAGTTACAGGATAACTGAAAGTTTGAAAGGACTCAATCTTCACAGCTCTGTCCACAACATGCAGGGTCTCCCCAAGAAAAACCTGAGGTTTTTTTTGCAAGTATCAGTTTCTGCATGTTTCTCAAAAATACTTACCAAAGCTGAGGTGTAAAAATTTATATTGCAAGTTTAATTGTTTCAAAATAGGAGGAGGAACAGCAGAGAGAAATCTGACAAGGTTAAAAGGAGACCAGGGAAAAGTTTAGGCCTAACACATATTAAATAAAAATCAATCAAGCTGACTTTTCAAGAATTACAAAGTAAGATATAGCATACCACTGCTCAAAGTGAGGGGAAATGAAGGATAGGACTCCTAACCACATGGCAGCACTTGCTTTGTACAGAAATGAAGTACTATACATTAACTCTTAGCTCCCTGCAAAGCATTGATTCCTGGCAAAGTTCAGACAAGAGGGTCGATGCTTTGCACTGAACAAGCTAGGAAGTCACTGTGAGCCTGAAGACCCTGCCTTGCTCATGGGCAACACTTCCACTTACCCATGAAGCTCCAGATTTTGCTTTTTGTGGAGACAGCTGCACCTTCCTCCTCCTGTGTTTCTGCAGTGGCAAAACACTTCTGACAAACTGTTCAGAAGCATCTTGCCTGACGCAACACAGAACTCCCAAGTTTCAAACGGTTTTCTGAAAAGGTTATGTCCCACTGCAAACCCTGCCCCTCCTTCTCAAAACAGCATTAGTTGGAAAGGCAAAAGCATGCATGGCATATTCAGAAGGGTACATAAGAGGACAAAAAGTTTAGATACTTACTGTACATCAAAGGCCCAATCTACACGACGGGGGGAAAAAAAAAGAACAAAAAAAAGTCACAAAACAAGGGATTGCTCAGTATGAATACAGGCATCACGTCAGCTTGAATTTGGTTGTACCATTGGTTTTTTTTTTTTTTTCAGCACAAGATATGTTGTATAAACAGCTACTTAAATCTATGCTACTTTTAGTAAAAAAGATGCACGGAGCTCTCAGACATTAGCCAGAGTGCAATTGGCTAACTAATATTGACTATGGAAGGATCGAGCAACATTTATTGCTCCAATTTGGACATCTCCACAATTGTTTCTGTATATTTTGTATTTCTTGGAGTTAAGAACTACAATAAACTAAAAGAACATCATGATACAGTCATAAATGTCCATTTCTGACCTAACTTTAAAATAAAAGGTTTTTACAAGGTGTGTGTGACATCCCCATCTCTGGAATCATTTGTACTCCCAGCAGCCAACAGACGCTTGGCCTCCCAGCTCCCCCAGTGTCTCAGCCCAGATATCACTACTCAGTCTGAGAATTCTGCTCATGTCACAGTCTAAGACTTAAACCAAGTCATCACCTCTTTCCTGCCACTTACATAACTAACCTCAACTCCTTTTTAGCTTTATTGCCTAGCATTATCTGTAAAACTAGTGTAACCTACCTAACTTTACCAGTTAGCTTTCTTTTTAACCTATTCAATGTTGGAATATTGTGACTGGTGTTATTCACTGCATTTGATAGACAAAGGCCAGTTTAATTAAGTCATGTGTCTATAAATGGAATACTGTTTACAACCAACCAACTTCCATTAGTAGATGAGGCTGCTACAGTACTTCAGCAAAGGAAACTTACTACCTCCAAATAAAGTTTGCAATGAAGTGTTGTTGGAGCCAGTAAATCAATACCAATGCTATTCAGTAGCAGCTGGGTATGGCCTCCAGCCACATGGCAGAGATTATTCTTGCATAACATCAACCCACACGAAGCAGCTATGTTTAAGGATTGAAGACAATTTACAACCTTCTGTAGCTAGCATCAATGTTAAGACCCCCAAAGACAGACAAAGTAGAAAAGGAAAAAAAAGCAGGGGTGGGGTGGTGGTGATAGAAGGGAGAAGAATCTGAACCAATACTCCTTCAAGAATGATTCACTGTTTCTTTATTTCAACACACTATAAAAAACAATCTTCCTTGGGTAATACATGAAGTCATCATAAATCATATTTTCCTCTTCTCTCAGTGTCAGCATTTTCTTGGACTTCTTTGAAGGAGGCAAGAGAGACAAAAAAAAAAAAAAAAAAAAAAGAGCCAGAGCCATGTTCCAGCTTTGGCAGAAAATGGCCTTTTTGTCCCCAAGACATTTGTCTTCACATAACCCACCTCGACCCTCCTGTAGGAGTCATGCAATGAGAAAGGATTACAAAGTATTATCAAAATGCAAAGCCAATATCAATATAAAACTCCTTTCTACTCTTTCCAAACATGAACTTACTTAGTTGTCATTTTATTTCCTCTCCAGTGGAGAAAATGTATATTTGTTCATATTTAAAACAAGGATTAAACTAATCTATGCCAGAAGGACATTCAGACCATTCAGTAGAAGGCCAACACTGTGTGACGGAAGGCATGAACTGAAAGTAAACCATATATCAATAACAACGATAAGCATTCACCCCTCTATACTTTTGTCCCTTCTTTTTGGCTTTCATGAAATTGTGAAATGCTTTTTGCTTCTTCTTAGTCAACTAATTATTATTTGTCCACAAAGTATAAACTGGTTTTTATTCTGATTACAGTTCTCCATAATGACCTCTGATTACAACAAAGAAATCACTTTACAGGACTATGATGGTTGATAAAGACTTCATGAGAAGTAACAAGAAAATAGGACAAAGCCCCTGACATAAGGCTTAAGTTTAATACACTTCAAGACCTTCATTAATGATGGGGCTTATAAATTATAGTAAATGCCACAGTTTACCTTCCTCCTCTACAGATGTATAAAATATACTTATTTGTCTGTTTATGTGATATAAAAATTCCTGAGCGTCCTAGTTTAAAGTTCAGGACTGTAACATGCACTTTTTTATATTAGACCTATCACCTTTAACAAGGACAGAACAGGAACATGCTAAATTTTTTCCCCCTCTCTTGTCTTCAAGTATGTAGATACTCTTCTGACACAGCAAGTGGACAACAGATGCACCATCTACAACAGACTTGCAATAAACAGAGTAACACATATTTGTGAAGAAGTTCCACCTTGATGTATGGAAAGCAATAACTGTCCTATTGATTTAAAGAGAAGGCAAAAGTACATTTAGGTGCTGTAGAAACATATGGTTGGCAGGTGCCACGCTATCAAGTGAGAGAAGATACCTGGAAGCAGAGGAAACATTTTTGCAGTCACACAGATTAGAAGAATTTGTGGAAATAAAGCGGAAGCCAGCAAAACTGTCCAAAACTGGGTCATCCAAGGCAGCACAGGAGAGATTTGAGAACTGAGTACAGAGCAATCAGAAAGGTTAGCAAAATGGAGCAGCAGAGAAGTTCCCTGTATTTGGAAACCAAGATACTATCATTAGAACATATCAACCAGACAAGTGAAATGCCCACCCTGCACTCTTCCAAAATCTCAGCATTCTGGTAGGGACAACAAACTGGTGGCACAGAACAGAATCCACTCATCGGGAGGTCTCAAACTACTAAAGAAATATATAACAGAGCAAAGCAAGTTCTGCAAGCTATTTAAAACTTAGTCTGTTCTTAGTTTATTATTAGAATTTATATTTTTAAGACTTCTCAGTCCATAGTTTTTATTTTTCAAACATTCCAGGAAAAATAAAAACAATGCAGGTCTCAAGTTAAAGGGATCCTCCACCGAGAAAAACATATTTCTATGAAAGGAAGATAAATATAGCCTGTATATAGCCTGGCTGTAATAAAGTTACATAGGCATCTTCTGTGACTTGTGATCAATTATGAGCTTTAGGCTTGTAGTAGAGAAGCTTAAGTCAGAATAGGAAACATTGCTCCTTTTCTATGGTAACTTTGCTTATATCATGAAGCCACTAGGTAGATCCCTTGCAATTACTGGATGCCATCTACATCCATGCTTGGCTTGGAGAATTTCTAAGGAATCACAGACAATTTCCACATCAAAATCAAACAAAATCCCCAGAAAATAAGCGTCAGAGTAAATTAGTCCCAAAACTTACCATCCAAGACACTTTTAGCAATTCTGAAAATGACAAATCATCAGTAAGACTGTATATCCTTACCTATTTCACCAGAAGACTTACATCCAACTTCACAGAAATTTAATCTTCAAGATTTTTTTCCTCTCCCAGAAAGCATGTTTTCAATACGCTTTTGAAAAGCTTCTGCTATACTGTCTTGTATTTCAGAAACAGATAACATAGAATCATTTAGATTGGAAAAGATCTTTAAGATCATCAAGTTCAACCATTAACCTAGTACTACCAAGTCCACCAGTAAACCACGTCCCTATGCAGTACACCTACACGTCTTTTAAGTACCTCCAGGGATGGCGACTCAACCACTTCCCTGGGCAGCCTGTTCCAATGCTTGACAGCTCTTTTGGTGAAGAAATTTTTCCTAATATCCAATCTAAACCACTGTGGCACAACTTGAGGCCATTTCCTTTTGTCCTCTCACTTGTTACCTGGGAGAAGAAACCAGCACCCACCTCACTACAACCTCCTCTCATGCTCGGATTTATTTTTTTTTTATAATAATTTCAGTTTAAAATAGTTTTGAGATTCTTAAGGATAAATCAGCAGATGGATATCTGGAAGCATTAGGCAGGAAGAAGAAGAACCTGCTAACCACCACTGAGAATACTACTGAAAAAATATATTCCAAGACATGAGAAACCATAATAAAGCAAAATTATTACAAGCAAGCTGGGATTTTGCTTTAAAGGAGAAGGATATTTATTCTTCCCAAATTCCCCAAGTTTGTCTATGCAGCTATCACAGTGAATTTATTCAAAGTAGGCACACATTTGGAGTCTATTTTGATTCTTACATTACTTGCATGCAGATATGGACATAACTTTAAAAGCTCATAATATTTTCACAAAAACAGTGAAAGACAAGCTAAAAACTGATGATTAGTACTCTTGAGTACTACCAAACAAATGCTTTCAACAGTTACTATTCCAGTAGTTAGAAGGCAAGCTCAGAGTTGCAATCAGCATATAAATTTAATGAATATATATGAGAATGATGGGTAGGGAAAGAATATAAGATTGGAAGATAGAAAACTATTTTGCAGCACTCCAAAGTATTCCAATACTTGGAAAAGGAAACTTTTTTTTAAAAAATCCCCCTCAATAATCCTAAAATAATAGCACGTAAAACATTTGCAGAGTAAGTAAAGCAGAACTCAAATTTGAATTTAAACATTAGCCTCTGGTGATTTAACAATAGAAACGGTGTGAAATCACAGATTCCACCTTAAATCTCACCCAATTGTTCTACAGAAAAATCGTGACTATAGGTAATTTGTTATTAAAATAGTTTTAAGAGCACCCAAGTGACCAAGGCGCCTAAATCCCAAGGATTTTCAATGAAAAGGTAAAGCTAAACAATAGGAAAAAAACTTTAAAAGCTGTTTATACACTGATTGCAAAGGGGGGAAAACACGGTGAATTACAGTAGTGTTTCATTAGGCCAATTTTTGTATTGTAGTCTCAGACTACTTTCTTCTCCTCAGCTGAAACATTATCTGAAGAAAAAAAAGAAACTCTCAAACCAGCACAACTGAAGTTTTTATAGGTCACACGGGATGCCTGCTGCCATGCACCAGATGTGCATAGGAAAAAGAAAGTGGTCAACATATGATATTAAAAAACAGTGCAGTTTCAAATATTTTAAACATGATGTCAAGTGCATTCAACAGGTCTACAAATGCATTACATTAGCCTAAATTTAGTAGGTGATAATTGAAATCAGAGATCCAGTCATTACCACTGACATGTTTCTAAATACTACCCAATAAATTTTTGTCTGTTCCAGATTCTGTATGACAGCTGGCAGTTGGGAGGGCAGAATCATCAAGAGGGTATGTGCACACACATGTACAACATTTCTGTATTTAAATTCCAGTATCTTCCCCTTCTAAAGTTAATGTAACAGGGACAATACTGTCATACAAACACATGCTCCCATAGCCACATTCTACAAGCTGATTTTTTTCTGTAGGCTCTATCTGGCATTTTGCAGTAAGCACTGAGTATGGAAGAAGATGGTATCCTAACCAGCTCCAATTGTATTTCCCACAATGAATTTTCACAATTAGAAGTTCATTAACTTCTTTTAGAGATCTGTTCTTCCTACTTATCCTTACTGATCATCTCTTAATTTTTAGCTAGGATAGGAAGAAAGTCCACCAACAATAGAAGACACAGTCTCAGTCCATAACATTTTTGCTGTTGCTGTTGTTATTTTTATCATTACATACCATTCAACCACAAGGGAACAAATATGAGAAGATCCTGATCCACCTGAAGGCAAAAAAAAATTTCTTCCATGTCTACAATGCATTCAATTTTTTACTTTCTTTTTAGTCTCAGCTGTATCATCACCTTGCTGATACACCTGCTATCAGAAAATATAAAGTGCAGCTAAGTAGCACATGAGAAGAAACTGCCTCTAGGAGCACTACAGATTTGGCAGGTGGACAGGTGCCAACCATCGCTCCTGACAACATGCAGAAGCGGTTTATGCAAGTTGGTATGAAGGGCTGAAAACGATACTTAGCATCTATAGTTTACCAACAAGGCTTCCTCACATCTCAGTTCTGCCATCTGTAAAATGGAGACAGTGTTGTCTTTCCACTTCTCAAAGGAAGCTGAACTTGAGAATACACTACTAAAAACTCTCCCTGAAAAGATATGCCTGGCGCTTTGTGCAACACCACCAACAGTATGGCTTTTGACTGGAAATTTAAACATTTAGTTAGAACCAGAGAAGAACAAGGCTTCCACTAAAAACTACAGTTGTTCAATTTAGGCGTATAAACCTTTGTATACAAGCAGCAAACAAATGTCATGGATTATAATCTTTTCAAATTATGTCTAGCAAAATGAATTCCAAAAGAACTTTGAAAAGACTAGCTTTTTTTTTTCCTAAAAAAAACCACAATCAAAACCCCCACAAAACTAGGCTTTAAAGAGACAAATCACCTTCTCTCAGTTTTCTTTTTTAAAGGAAGATCTATTTACAAAGCCACAATATTTCTATCCAAAGAGTTAAAATAAAAGGAAGCTGTATGCTACCCATTCTTAGCTTTTTAGACCCTAAGACACAAAAGGTCCATAAAATTACTAGCACCTATTAGAATTATTTAACTTTGTTACTGAAGAATTAAAATTAAAACTGCAATCATCATTAACCATGGACTGCAGTAAAATGGCCAGGAGGCACCTTGGAGATAAACGTAGTTATCAAAGACAAACAAAATTTGAGAGCATCACATTAGATGGTGGGGAAGGTATGGAGAAACATCAGTTTGACATTTTTTCTGCTGCTCAACTAGTTGCTGGAAGCAAATTTGAAAAAAAAAAGTAATAAAAAATAACACAGACAAATCCTACAAAGTTATGAATGACAATTCTACCTGTATTAAGTAGTATTAAAATTGAAAACTTCTAAAATCTACTATTTCAACAGCTCTGTTTAAAATGCAAACCGAAGTAATTTTAAAATTAAGACATTTAATAAATTGTTGTTTAGAAACATCCATCTTGAAATTTCAACGCAGCCAGTCTCACTACAGATCAAGAGTTAGTCCTTCACCGGATGCTGTCAACACAGTCCTCAAAACCCCTGAACTTCAGAGAAGGTCGTTTAGAACCCAAGTCACAGGTCATTCTGGAAGCCGGGGGTGGTGCTGGGCGCACACGGGGAATGTCCTGTAGCACACATAGCATATGGTTGTTAAAGTTGCAGAAGATTAATGTGCTGATCTGTCTTCTGACTTTTGATCCAAAGTAAAAAGAAAAATGGCAGCCTTTTATGACTTTTTTTATTCTAGTCGCCTTTTGCGACATCCTCCATTAAAACATGTTCCTCCTCTCCTTTTCACTATTCGATATTAAAAAGTCATTTATTGCAATAAAGGGATTTAGTGATTTGGGAGTAACTTTTGTATACTATACACCCTCCAGACACCCCAGAACTATGTTAATAATTTTCTTCCTATTAATTGTCTCATCAACTCACAGCTGGCTATGCTTTTTATTTCATTATGTTATTCATCAATCTAAAATAGAACTATAACAGAAAAAGAAATTGGAAAGGAGCAATTTCAATATTTCAAAAGAGATGCAAATCAACGCCAGAGATGCTACACAGCCTATTTTTATTGAGACAATTCTATACATGTCTGAGAAATGAACTTGTAATAAACAAACTCATATCCTGTGGAGGTATGTTTTTCCTTCCATCTTATGAGCTAATTATGCCAACACAACATAACGTTTTCCTAAATGCCTTATAAACTGACCCAGTTACTCAGAAAGTATTATTTTTAAATTGATGTGATAGATGCAAACTGGAACGTTCGGATTTCAATTCTGGCACCAATTCCAGGATCCCCTTCCCAAGTAATTTAAGGACTTCCTCTCGATAGTTTTTCATATTCTTTTAACTGACATTTTATCTTTATACAGTATCTCAGCAGAATGAACATGCACTAAAACAATGACAGCCCTTCTTTGGCTGTCATCTCTCATTCTGGCAAAGACAGATGTCTTACACTGGCTTATGCCAATAATAGAGCCGACAAAAAACAACAGAGACTACCTGCCTCTGATGTAAAGGCACCAATTCACATTTGTGACACTCATTTGTCAATTAACAGATTTCTTCCATTGTTGACACATGGGACTTAAAAGATGTGGGCTAGAATGTGATGAATTAAAAAAGACAGATGAGTAAGCTATGAGCTGCAAAGTAATACTATAATGTGCTTTAGATAGGAATATCAACTGACACCCCTGACAGGCCATACAAGGTTTTATTTCATTTTGCTCTGTATCCAGGCTTCATACTTTGTCTTCTTTGTTCTCTTTTCATCAAGCTCCTAACATCTCATTCTGACAGCCAGAGACATTTAAGGCACTTTCGTTTCAAATGCAAGTTAGCGTACTTGATTTGTCATTAAAATGCAAAACGATTGCCATTGCAGGTAAATGTAGGTATGCTTAAAAGGTTGTATCTGCAAAGTAAAAGCTGAAAATGGTTTCTGGCTGCTTTGCTTAACTCTTTCACCGGCCTCGGAGTTTTTCCAAGGCAAGCTCTAATAGAAGTGTAGCAGCACCTGCAGTTTTATACAGGGTACATTTTAGTATATTTAAATAACATAAAAGCTTGAAGTTACACTGTCAAGTGCAGAGAGGTACTGTCAAGTTTACACATGGAGCCTTAGTATGATTTACACAAGAATCTGAAAAGAGTCTATCAGCAAAGCTCTCTGGGGTCAAAGCTCTCTCCTCTCGTGCACACTGCTAGCTAGACACCAATAGGGAAAAAGTGAGGGGTTTGTTTGTTTCTTTCTTTTTAATACACTAGTTGTGGTTGGTTTAGCTAGAATCACCAGTGGGGGAATTTTAACAGCAAATTACTTTCTCTAGTCAATGATCACTTAAAGAGACATGAAGGCCTTAGATAAATAAATAAATAATGCTCTGTAGCAAAAGACAGGGAACAGATTTTAAAACACTACAGAAAAATAGACCTGCACAGGATAGAAATAAGTAACACCCAGCTTTCCACATATATGCACAGATGTGAAGGCACTCTATAATATGAATAAGGTTATTTCTATTCAACTGGATAGATTCAAACATCAAGGATCTCACTTGTGTTCAGCATACAAAATCTAGTGAAAGGAAATATCTATTATTTTCTGCAAGCGGTAAAATGTTTGAAAAGCACCGGTATAATTTCAGTAAGCAAATTTTCTTGACACAGAGGTAAGTTCAGATATTATTTGATTTTAGGAACTTAGAGATGAACCTTTAACATAAGTCTGTACCTATGTATTTTTTGTAGATTTTTTTACTAGGAAAAAAGGGCGTGAATAGGGTTTCACTCTACTCACTAGGGTGCAGAAGCCTTTTTCCTTCCCCCCCCACTAAGAATGAGAGCTGTATGGAAATTTGCAGTCAAGGAATCATTCAGGAAATCTGTTTTAGTTTATGACCTCATAGTGCATTAAACAAAAGGTACAGAACCTGAAACATTTGATGCTTCTGTGTATACAGTGAAGATTACTGGCCAATTCTGACACTATTCTACCTACTGTTAAGATGTAGATGCTTCTGTGTGTACAGTGAAGGTTACTGGCCAATTCTGACACTATTCTGCCTACTGCTAAGATGTACCCACTACAATATAGCAATTATTTATTCATGCCAGGTTATATGATAGTAACAGGCTATGCTGTAAATACAAGTACCAGCTTTATAACTACCAGCTATCTTGAAGTGTTTCTAGCACCCACATTAGTCCTAATTGCTTCCAGTGCACTTCTGTCCCCACACAGAAAGAAAATGAAAAAAAAAAAAAGTGCAAGACAGCACCTTAAAGCTGACTTCACCCTTTTACTTTGGCTTAAAATACTAGGGCTACAGCAATCAAGATTTTCATCTGCTGTACTAATACACACAAAGAAACACTTGCCCATTCACTTTTAGCTCAATACAGACATACGTCCTCCCTTCATTTACCAATTAGTAGAAAATGAGACAAATGATGTCAAAATAAAATCTTCAGTAATGTATTAGTCGTCTTAACTCTAGAAACTTCTTTTCTGTTGCTCAGTTACTTAAATGCAGGTGAAGCTCTTGTTTCAGACCACCAGTGACCAGAGTCTGTAATTCGGTGGCAAAGTAGTGGCCCACATTAAATGGGTTGAGATAGATTCTCGTTAGAGATATGTCCACATTTCAAAAGCCCTATTATTAGTGGTAGTAACAGACCATTTGTTGATATGACTTATTTAAAGGAAGACAAAGAATTAACAGTGAAACAAATTGAACTACCCTCTGACATTCCCCACTTAGGCTGGAACACACTTTACTAATTGTGCACCTGGTAGAATTGGAACCAACACTCTACAGGAACAGCTAGGCTAGCTAATGCCTGGCTCCTATTTACAAGCAACACAGTGTACAAAAGAGAGAGCATTTGCAAGAAAGCAAGAACCTCGTGTTGCACCTGCACCCAAATTTCTCAGCAGCACCTTCAGCAGCCTTCTACTGATTTAAGGAGCTAGAAGCAGGGCAGAGGGGAAGAAAAGAAAGCACAGAGCGAGGGAAGGAAGTAAACTGGACACACACACAGCCTCTCACTTAGTTGGCTAGTTTCCATTTCTTAGAAAACAGTATTTGATGATTTTTTTTCCCAAAACCATTCTGACATAATCACCTTCACACATGACTGTGTCTGTGCTATTCCGAAGTACTTCACTGTCCAAGATAGAGAGCACATTAAATGCAAGATAATAGGTAGAAAAAGAAAGTGTTCTGATCCTGCAGCAGCTGTAATTTTAACATCTACACATTGGACTGTCAAATTATCTTAACATAACTGTGTTGGAAGCAGAGTTTTCTGAATATTCAATATACTGTTAATCCTTGGCACATCTAGAACACCTTTCCTTCAGCCTTTAAGTGCTTTAAAATAATCAGTACACTTTATCATGTACATAACTAGGTCAAGTTTTCATCTTTTCTCTCCAGCTGTAAGGCCTTGACAGTCCTAGGAGCCTAAAACACAGCATCATCATCCAGTGCTTTTATGGCCATGCAGAGTCATGGCACAGCAGCAAGTCTTGGACCCTTCACATCTAAAATGGTTCGAGGACAATTCTGCTGCATTTCCTTGTGCTTTAAGAGATTTATACACTCAAGAAACAAAATGCATTGTCAGCATTTTGTAAAAGAGAATGAGACCAAAAATCAATGAACAAAAACATCAAACCACTGTCACCAAAATAAAACTTCACTAGCCATATTCTGGTCATAAAAAGATGCTCTGCTGCTCTGAGTAGGTAAATGAATGCTGCCAAACACCTAAGGATTTAAAATTTAAATACACTGGTCTTGAAATCATGAAAAGAAAGAGAAAAGGAAAAAAATACTCATGATTAATAAATATCTAAACTAATTACTAAAGAAGTCATTTAAGTCACCACAAATACGTGCCTCTCTTAGAAAGAATACATATGCTAACTTTGATCTTCAAACTAATGGTTGGAAATTATGATTTTAAAAAAACATTAAATGCAGGTAACAGATAGCTTTTCTCTTCGATTCATAAACTGAGTTCCCTGTCAGCATGTGTGATCACAGATTAACATTCTAAGGGAAAGGCAGCTCACATTTCTGAGTGTAGTTTAAAAAACATTGAGCACTATGATGTCTTTCCATTGGGTGTATTCACAAGGTACAAACAGTACCAGTTGACCCACCTGTTGAATGGGAAATGCAGAGTTGGCTCATAAAATATGAGCCACATTTTCAATAATTAGGTATATTTTAACTATATATATATTCCCCATCTTTTAACATTCAGCAAAGCAAGCAGTGAAATATGGTGCTTAATGCAAATTCGAAAATCAAGGACTGAGCATTTGTACTCAAAATGGTTGCATCAGTCCAATACATTATATAAAAATGAACCAGCTGAGAGAGCTGAGCACATAAGCTTCATACTAAAAAAAAAAAAATTTGCTCCCAACCCGCTCCAACTTTTTAAATTCCTTTGTTAGTTTTACAAAAATAAAAATTAAGTTTGGAGTTCACAAGTAATAAGCTAAACATTGTCACTCTAGTCTTCAGTGCAACAATATTGAAACAGCAAGAGCCTCACTTTTACCAAGCCCAAACGCAGTGAGCTGGTATCTATGCCAAGCAGCTCAAGCTGAAACATGCATCCATCACCTCTGCACTGCCACCGCCACACTGATGTAACTGTCTTCCCATCAGCCTCAGTAAGAGCTGATGCCAAGACCAATACTGAGCACTTCTGAGAGCTTATGGAGGAGGGAGTGAAGAAGGGAGTAGAGTTTAAAAATAACAAAAATCTGTAAGAATGTAGGTAGGTTTGGATCAATCAAAAGGGAGATAGAAACTTGTAATTTCTTGTTACTTAAGTACTTTTTCACCCCAAGACCACTCCCATTTTGGTCCAATTCCCTCAGAGTCAGTTATCTCTCCCAATCACCCGTCTCTGTGTTGTATCTTTTTTGTTAGTAAACCAATAAGTACATGTTCTTTCTTCTTCTAGGTTGCATATGAGAAGGTTATGCTGACAAAGTGTATTGCAAGTGCCGAATCAAAGTAGACCAAATGCTAGAGTAACAGCCCAAATTTTTATATATTAAAATACCAATTTATATATTATACATATATGTAAAGGCATTATATATCTTTATAAAGATGTTTATATATAAGATGTTGTTCTGTGTGTGTAATGTCTCTGTGCATATATGTATAAATGCCAGTAAACTACGTCTGACAACAATATCCCACACATACTATGCTTTCTATGAAAAAATGAACTGGAGGTGTGCACACATTCAAGTACAACTATCTACCAGTACTAGCTCATATACTAACTGCACAGGAAAAACATTAGAGACTTAAGCCACTGAAGGGAAGCTGTTCGAGTTTGATCCAATTTTGCAAGAGCTTATCAACTTCCCTCAGTTTTGATGCTTACAAACTATCCCCTAACGTTAGATATTTGTACATGTCTTATTTGTTGTTCTTTTAAAAGTGATTTCTATAGTCTTTCACCATAGCAAGGGTTCCTACAAACATGAGCAATGAAATGGTTTTAAAAAAGAACTCTTTATGAATTGTATTATATGGAGCACATTCACTGCTACTTCCTTATGGACTCAGTGGGGAAATGAAGTTTAAAAATGGGTAAGAAATTATAAAAAAAGGAAATTATTTTCCAATTCTACCAGTGAGCAAATTCACTCAGATAAGCATGTTTCAAAAAGAAAGACCAGGAGAAACAAACACAAACAGAAATAAAAATCATAAAACTTCACATGATTGCCAGCATCAGTTCATGGGTAAAGCCCTGCAACTGAGCTATAACCACTGCATTAACTATGACCTTAAAGACAGTATAATTATGTATAGCATGTCTGGTCTGACATGCTGGCTCCTCAGTCTGAGAAAAATACATGGCCCTTTTGCACTTCTGTGATACTCATTCTTCACACTCGCATGAGCTAAGGCTTTGGGGATTGTCTTTTTGAACTGAAAAATCACCTCCAAGATAATTTATTTAAAGATGATTTATGCAAAATGCAAGATCTCAAAAACGGCACAAACCACACAAGACAACGTATAACACAAACAGAAGCTTTGTAAGGATTTTACCTGTGAAATGCCAACTAGCTATTTGTACCACGACCACTCAGCAGGTTTGTTTAATACTAGAGGACATAGCCCCTTCTTACTCTGTGATTGGTAAGCACAACTAGTCAAGTTCTTTACATCTGCATCTGGATGCTGGGAATCTTGTGTATTGCATCAAGAAGAGAAGAGATACCTTTCAATAAAACAGAGAGGAAAAGACAGAGACAATAGCTCCAGGGTTAATGCAGGTTCTTCCCTCCAGTCAAGCTCCTTGTCCTCAGACAACAGTTATTTCTGCAGTCCTTCGCTCTTGTTTCACAACAGCAGTGATGAGGAAATACTGTTTTAGAGTAAGAGAGATTAAGGAAGTCAGAAAGTGAAAATAGTCCATCTGATTACTATACATATAACATGCTCTTTATCAGGCCCTGTCCTTTAACACCCAATACTCTTTAAAAAATGTAGTTCTCAGACTTAAAATCCAGATAGACTATGCAGCAGAAGTCACCAAGACATTATTTGCAATCTATTGACATTCTTTGAAAGCTAAAACAAGTGCATCAAACTATTTGTCCTCCAAATGCCAATACTCCCCATAGATTGCAGTAGTCTTCCATATATTAACTGACATTTTCTCTCAATCTGATACAGATTTCTGTCATTCAGAATGGAATTTAAAACAGAAACTAATTTTTGTTTAAGACTGATTACAGTTCTCACAAGAGGAGCTGGACTGACTGTGCCATTGAACTAAGCCCTCCGAGTACCCACAGAACAAGTGCAGGTAATGTGGATTTAGCCTCCAACATCACTCCAAAAACCAACTTCAATCTCACACAGGAAACCAGATCAAGAGAAAACAGTTCACTCTCCACTCATTCACAAAAATTACGTGATGCAAACATCAATTCACTGGGAAATGCTTCACCTCAGTCAAAAGGTCTTATCAACAGCCTTGAGTCAATGGATGCTTAATATGACAGCTGATCTCTGTTCAAGTCCAAGGAGTTTGTTACTCACTTTTGTTCAGGAGTACAGATTTCACCTTTACTCGTGGTTGCAACTGCCCCTTAGAGATGGATGTCACCCAAAAAAAAAACCACTTTCATCATCCATCATAGCAATATTCAGGAGCAATCTTTAAGGATGTAACAGTTCAAGCTTGCAACCTTATTTTACTTCATGTCAAATTGTGCAGTATGTTTAACATTGTTACCAGATTTAACAGCCCTAGTAATCCTTCCAAGAACACACATTGACTCCCTCGCCAAAGGTTCGGGTAACGAGCTTTTGCCCAATTCTGCCATGTGATACGCTCGAGACATCTCCTTTCACAACGTTAAGCCTTCTTGAGAAAAGCAGAATAGAACACAATCTTATGTTCTGATCTGTCAGATACAGTAAATCAATGGATAATGGCCAGCACTGGGGGTCAGAGGTATATATACTACAGTGTTTTCACAGTCCGTTAGTGACTATGTGGCCATAAAAAGTCAAGCAAGGATCAATGGACAGAAAGACAGGCTGTTGGGACTAAAGAAGATAACAGCCACCAGTACAAGATTGAAATACAACCATTTATACTCTAAGTTTGTCCTTACATATTACTGAGTTTGGAAAAATAACTTATCCATCAAAAAAAAAAAAAAAAAAGCAACTTACATCCTTGGCACAGTATGCTGAAATCAGTGAGATATTTAAATACATACCATAAGCCATTAATTTAATATTTTTAAAATTAGGTCATTCACTGGTCCCCTTCATATCACCAATAAACCAATAACTGCAAATAAGACACAGCAGGAAAATATACAAGTCACAAACACACACCGATAATACTTTGTAAAGACAAATATTCTGTAGTCACATTTAAAAGTTGACAAAATAACACAACACAGGTATGGCTATTGTATGCAAGACATTGTATATCTTAATAGCATTTTTTAATATTATTCAAAGTTTTTGAAGGAGAAAAAAGAAGTTTGCTTTATACATTACCCAGATCACATCTGGTTCCAGTTGAAATGCCACTTTTCAAAAAGGGGAGGCATGGTAGGAGGGAAAAGGAGGGGAAGAAGAGAGCAAGGAGTAGATTTAGTTTTGATTGTCTATCAACTATCAAAAGTAGAATTAATATTTGAAGTCTAAAATCCTTTTTGTTACTGGCAATACTCTCCTTCCATTTTACAATTGACGTACACCTATAAAACTTTATCTTATACAACTCCCTAGGTATTACACATGTAGAAAGTGAACCCATCATCACACTTGTCTTCAGTCCATCTAGTAGGATAAAACCATCTCATAGTTATTTTAATAGAAATATAATTATGCATAATGTAGTCCATAATGATTAATAAACATATAAGACTTCATCTGAAAGATCATTACATCTGTAAATTTTAAATTATTTAAATGATTCCTTGTAAATAAATATTTCATTTAGCAAATTGATTTCCAACAGAATTGCCTTCTAAAGAATGAGCATCCTTAGCAGTGTTAGTGTACATTTATTTTCAGACTTTCATAACATTTCAACATTACTTTAGAACAGCATCTTGTGCATACTGTAGGACATCCCTTACAGGTAAACTTTAAGTACTCACCTCAACTACAAAACCTACTCATTTGAACTTGATACATTACTGCAATAGTAGGAGAAAAATATCAAGAATTTGTACATTTCAGATTGGCTTAGCTGTGGAAAATGCTATCTCTTTGTTGAGGTCTCTAAATACAATTCCATTTACCTTGAAACAGTGAACTATTTATAAACATTTGTAAACGACTGTTTTCTTACAGTGCGAAAGAAATCTCAGCTACTACTAAACATCTTTTTTGTAAAAAACACTACAAAATCTTCAATACTTAAACATATTAATTCCCTTTTCACATAGTAAACTGTGGTCATGCTTGAAAGAAAAAAAAAAACCAAGGAGAGTGAAACAGATTAACTGCATAGCTCCAATACACTTATTTCAGACAACATACTATAAATCATCTTGAAACAAAACAGGCAATTATAATGTGCACAAATGTTATGATACTATGCATCTCTACTGGTCCAACGGTTCTAAATTATTGAAACTGATGGCTGAACAAGGGCATATTGTTTCAACACACTTGGATTACTTGAACGATTTGAATTCTTTCTCTAGCTACCCAGTGCTGTGCAGATCTCTCTAATTCAATAAACAGATAGATGTCTCTTAGATAATTCAGGCTACATCTAAGGGGATTAAAATACATGACCAAAAGTTCTGAAGCAATGTATTTTGTTTGTAAAGCATCATGACTTTTATTTTTTTTTTACCTTCAATACTGTAAGAAGACTCTAAAATTAAAGTAAGTACATACATTTTCCCTCAAAGCATTCAGTGAGGACAGAACAGCAGTTCCTTTCTCCTTCTAACTTCTACCCCATATTTCAATCCTCTTCACCTCAGTGTAAAAGAAACAGGAGTGAGAGCCATAAGACAGAATCATTTCAAAACACAATCAGCTATTTGTAAACACTTTCTCCTGCAGAAAATCCGCAACTGCTAGTTGCAAGAAAAAGCAGCAAGTAAGGTAAATCAATTAGCTTGCTAATTTCTCACCCTCATTTATTTAGCTCTGCACTGTATTTGTCGTAATTGACTATAATTATGTTAATTACTAACTCCAGCATAATTACTATATTTATTGTCATTGAGCACACTATGTACCCAAAGCAAAGCTGGCATTTGTCGGGCATCAAAAAAATAAATAAATAAATAAAACCACACAACTGTCGGGAGGGGTTTCTCTGAAAACTGGCTGATATACCTTCAGCAAATGAAAGGGCAAAAGAGATTTCATGCAATGCTAGTTTGAAAGCATCGGTTCATTAAGGATATTAATTTTCTGATAACTACACATTTAAGCATGACACACTGGAGCAGTATCTACAGGATTTAGCAATTATTAATGCGTGACAGTTTCAAATGCTAAGTGAATCAATTAAACAGCAGCATTCACAATTTGAGAAGAGATAACTGCTTCATAACTGCCTAAGACTACAATTTTCACATGACAAAAAAGGGCCATTCAGGCTCCTTCAAAACCTGACAGGTCAAGAAAGAAGTTTGAAACAAAAGCACCTTATAACCATCATCTCTCCTCTTTACTTGTCAGATCAACTTTGCTAGTGTCTCCGCTGAAATGGCATCACCATGCCAGCTGCCACAAGGTGATTTTTCATGTCTTGTCAAAGAAATCTTTTATTCTATTTGCTCTGCATTAACATGTTACATTTATTGATCAAGCCCTTTCTGCAGCCACAGCAGGGCACTGTGCTCTTATGCCTAAGGGGGCTTTGATGTCCTGGTGACATTCTAGACCGAATAATGCACATACTAAATGGATTTAATGCAGAAATGTGTTTGTGCATGACAGCTACATTAATAACGGCCCCTCACACTGATAAATATGCAATTGCTACGATTAAGAGTTACCCAATTATGATGAAAATATTTTTCTACCTTATAAATAAAACCATCAAAAAGTTTTAACAATAGTGCATTTTCTTCAACATTTTAAAATGCTATAAAGATCAGTCTAAAGGCTTTTAAAAAATATGTCATGCTTTGTTTTGAATTCTGGCTTTTATTTCCATTTCTCTTTTGTTGTTCATCTTCCTGTTCTGTGTGTCTTATTGCTGCACAGACTGGGAAGGTGGCAAAAAAAAAAAAATTCTCTCTTTCACATACTCAACTCACAAAGAGGAACATGCCCTCTAAAACTGAAGCCCAGTTTCAAGCTGCCACTTGCATATTCCCCCAGGCAAGAAAACAGTAGGCAGAAGAGAGAAACAAACAATCTCTAGTCCACAGAGAGGATATTACAAAGCCTCAGCCTCACAAAAGTCATGGAGGAACATTCCAGACTAGGATTAAAGTTCAAGTGGATGTTTTCATACATATACTCTCTTAATCGGGCAGTGGAAAACATGCACAAGCACACACTGTGCAAATTATTCATGCTTCTAGCAGAAATAATCTGCACCCTAGAGAGAGGGAAGAGATATCTGTATCTCCGTGAGCACAATTATTGGATTAATCCTCCCTCATTGGCCAAGATTAAAGATTCACTCTCCCTTTTGCCTCATAGCTTAGACCCAGAAGAAATCTCTAAGAAAAAGGAAAACAACTCACATGTTTAAAACTACAAAGCACAAAATTAGAAGATGGACTTCTCTGTGAATTGAACTGTAGATGCTATTTATAAAAACATGGCACCTATTTGTACAAAAACACTAACATCTATTATTCAAGCATTAGAGTGCATTTAGCCTTTAATGTGAAAGGAGAAATTTGGCAAAGTTATTTAAGATTAAAAAACCTATTCAAGGGTTATTTTATTTTCTCTCCACAAGACAGAAAGATGCATCAAAAAAAAAACCAACAACACTTCGTGTTTTATCCAAGTGTCTACCCCCAGCTACATTATAACCTTCCTACTTATTTATTCCTTTTTTTCCTTCACCAGTGATGATTTACCTTTTTATTTTTTTCAATGAAATCTTTAACTTCCAATGATCAACAATAGTTTTTCATTCCTCCTTGAAATCCTTTTCAGCAAAGCCTCCCAGTAACACTAACACTGGCACATCAGTGACTTCCCTTCCCATACTCTATGCTTTCATTAAACCGGAACCAGGGAATGCTTTCCATGTATTATGAAATAAAAGTGGCCTTTACAGTACTCTATTATCAGGGAAGGCTATCAAATACAGTTGTCATGAGAGACTAGGAGCAAATTTCCAAAGCAAAACATCTCTGCTCCTGAAACATGCCTTACTGAAAATACACGGTGTAAATAGTTCATCTCTAAAATAGCTGAAAATCACTACCAATATCAAATCAAAAGAGCTGTTACAACTCAGGCTATTTGATGATGCCCACACCAATAAAGCTGCAGAATCATAGTATAATTTAGGTTGGAAGGGGCACCTAGAGGTCATCTAGTCCAATCCCCTGCTCAGAGCAGGGCGACTTCAAAGTTAGATTAGGTTGCTTGGGGCTTTGTCCTGTTGCACTTTGAATATCACCCAGGATGGAGATTCCACAGCCTCTCTGGGTACCTCTTCCACTCAACCTTTCTCATCACTGAGCCTTTCCTTAAAAACAGTTGAAAATTCCCTTGCTGCAATCTGTGACAACTGCCTGTCGTCCTTTTGCTGCATATCCGACAAGAGTTTGGCTCCATCTTCTTCACAACCCCCCGTTAGACCCAAAAGGAAACAAAAGACATTAGAAACTATTTAAACAAAAGAAAACAGCATGAGAAGAAGTAATTCATAAGTGCACTATAGCTGTCTGGGGTTGAAGGATTTCCATCCACCAGAGGTGTAAAACAGGAGACAATCCAGTGGCACCGTACCTTGCTGATTACAACTAGCATTCTTTTAAGTACACACCAGTTTTTCCCTTTGCCTCGTACACAACAAATTGCTGTTACTCCTCTTTTTTCCCTAACATCCCCATACAAAGACCCCTTTTGCCATTCACCTCTGTCTTCCCTTTCACTCCCAGGGCGAAGGAGAGATGTGTAACCATTGCGACTGATAAGTATCACTTTGCTTTGGCTGCCAGAAGAAAGAGACTTGCATCCATGTATCGCTCAGGGTAATCAAGGAGACACACTAGTTCTTGGAAAAAGGCAAACAAGACAGACAATTCTTTTAAAGAGCAATTTTTTGTGATTATTTAATCAAGTGTTGTTATTAGATTTATCACAACTGATGCAAAGACAATTAAGCATCTACATAGGCACTAATTTTTATTTAATAAAGAGGAAGGAGCTCTAGCCCAGGAAGAACTCTGAAGTCAGAAAAAAATTGATGAAAAATATACATTTTCCTCTGTATTAAATTGCCAATACAAAAGAACTAATGACAAGCCTCCCCTCCTCCAATTTAGTTCTCCAGTCCTGTGTACATTTACATGTTTACATCACACTCAAAAGTAAAAAAAAAAAATTTGAGAAATCTGAGTAACAAAAGCACCACATATAAGAACATTGAAACCGCATAATTACTCTTCTTTGCAGAAAAAAAGAAGAGAGAAGTGCCATAATGACCAATAATTAATTAGAATTTTTTAATAATGTGTTTCAACTCAACAAGTTTAAAAAAAAAAGGGGGGGGGGGGGCAGGGGCCATGGGGGAGAAACTCCTTGGTTTGTCCAAAAACAAGCTGTGTTTCCCAGAAAAACACAACAGCATCTCCTGAAATATGTTATTAAGGGACAAGCTTGGCAAAAGTTGTTTGCGTATAAGTCACAAAATATACTATATTTGACTAATTTCCCAGTTTACTAACAGCATCAGCTTTTTTCCAACATACCTGGACAAGCCTCTGAAAACACACATTTACAGTGGAAAGCCTTAAATGGCAAAATAACTTACCTGCCTCTATCTTGACTTTTGCAACAAAGTTATCTACATTATAGTGGTATCAAAATCAGCACAATTCACTAAAGCAATTGTTCAATCGAGTATTACGTTATACCAGTGGCATAAGAAAGTTTCGTTACATCAGTATCATGCCGTATAAATGTGTCTTTTCGATAAGAGTCTCTTATATGGATAAGCGTGTATGTGTGTGTATGTGCACAGTAAAGACTGCAAGTCTACAGCCGCACACCATTTCTGGTTCAGAAAGGACAGCACTGTCTTACAAGAAGAGTTTTGCTGCCAACTGGCCACAAAGCTGAACACGTTACCACGACAGAAAGATATCTCTCTCTCCGTGCAACTACACCCATGATAGCAATATTAAACAACATGACTGCAAATACTGCTGCACACAAAATTTAAAAAAAAAAAAAAAAAAAAATCAACCCTCTATACTCAATTTCTTAAATTCTTAATGAAATTGTTATGTTATCAGAAACTCTATTAACACTTTCACGTAACAGAATTTATTGCCTGTTACAGGAAGATGATTCCTTCCCAAAATACACTTGGCAGTAGCCGTAATTACAGGGGCTAGGACACAGAAATGCTATATGCAAAACAACATTTAAAAAAAAAAAAGGTTGGTAAGTACTTATTTACTGCCTAATACTGAGAACAGGTAACTGTTGAATATTTCAGCATTTCTCTGGCTTAAATACAGGCTAAAAAAAAATAGTAACCACTGAAATATATCTTTTTCTTTCAAAGAACACACACACACACTCTCATCTAATAATGACTCATATGATAATGAAAACTAACATGTTTCCTGGAAATAACTACTGTACCAGCAAAGTACAATATTCTCTTTATCTTTTTCTAGATTTTGATGACCCTTGGTCATCTTCATGCAACTTATGCCTTTACCAACAGACAGCAAGTTTTTCTAGAAAAATCAAACTCCATTTTAAAGAGACATTAAGTTTAGAGTTTCTTCCCCACTGAAAACAACATATTGAACTAAAGTTCTCAAATTAATCATTCACTCATAAAAATCATAAAACTCATCACTATACTACAGCATTGTCAGATTATTCAAGCAATAATACTTGTTTAAAGAAAATGGCAATGATCTTATGGTTTAAGCTTGCTTCGGCAGCTGCCCAAGATATCTCATCTATGTTCACATTCATTTAAGGCTATGACATTTATTCTATATCTTATCTGACTCTCTCTGTAATATGCAGACACAATGTTCATATACGAGCACAGAACTGTCTGAACAGCTACTGTATAATAAATACTTCATTCTTAGTTTCTATATATTTAGTATTTCTATCACAGCTCAAATAACAAAACATTACTGCTCTCATCACGTTTAGTATTAGCTTTCCTAAGCTAAAAAAAGAAAAAAGAAAACAAAACCGCACAAAACAAAACAAAAACAAACCTCTCCCCTTTCCCCAGATCTGGTTTCTGGCCTTAGAATACTTTACAGCTTTACAACAGCAAACTATCCTATGTCAAAAGCTGATTGCAGCTACCCCAAAAACTAGCACTTTCTGTCATGTTTCACCACACAAGATTTTAACACACTTTTTTTCCCGAGATCCCAGTAAAAACAAATAATATCCCTTTTCTGATGAAAACACAGATTTCAGAAATACATCACCAATTAAGTTCTCCATGAAAACATGAACTAATGTCTTGAAGTTTTAAAGTGGTATTTTACTTGTAGATTCAATGTTAATATTTTATGAAATAAAATTAACTCAAAGGAACTGTTCTTCAAATCATGCATCAAATGAAAGAAACAAACCAATTTTTTTCCCAGAGGCAGTACCTCCAGAGGTGTAAAGAAGGAGCAGTCTTGTTGACGACATGTTAAATCTGAATGCACATGCAAAACTTGAATTATCTTCACGACAAAATGAAAAAATGCCCATTCAGTTCCCTCTCCCAGCAAAATTCTCTCTTCTGATTACAATTTCCATAAGTACAGACTCATCAGCCAGAAGTGTAAGACAATAACTATCCACAGATTGTTTGGTGTCTTCTTTGCTCTGCTACTTCTTGCACATAGGAATCAGTCTTCCAGAGCCGACAACGGCTCGGGTAACATTTTTGAGTGTTAAGTTAAAACCAGTGGTTGTTCCCCCTAGGAGAACAAGGCACCAGCACACTACTTTTATGTGGTTTTCTCTTCGCAAGCAGACTCTCAGCTTACTCTCAGTAAAATAAAAGGAAAACTCAAAAGAGTCCGTTCCTACCATTGAAAAACCTACACTTTTTCTTAAACAGCTACGCCCCATTCCTTTTTCCTTACTTACCTACAGAGTTGCCAACCTGAAAGATACACAGCTGAACCTCACCAGGCTCTCTCACTAGGATTAAATTAAAAGGGATACTGTAATAACTATTGGGAATACTATAGAATTCTAAATCAATCCATATACTAAAATAATTAGAATTTATTTACAAATTCTAACTGCACCTAATTTTAGCACTTAACTACACAGCTGCCCAAAAATAAAATCATACAACAAAAACCACATCATCAGGGAAAAGAGATCTACAAACAAAAAGGGAGAAAAGCACACACTTACTTGTACTTTGGTTAAGAACAATTCGCTTTTGATCACGTTCTTCACTTCTTCAGGTAATGATGCTTATTTTCCATTTTGAGCAGAGAACAAACCATAAGCTCCTCATTTGGCATCATTCATGTTAACATGAGAAATTTCCAGACTCACCTGGTTATTAGTGTTCCAAGTATGTAAGAAAAGGAGACAAACATTGCCTATAAAACAGTGTTGCCCACTTGATAACAATGAAATGTACCTGACATACATGTATGTTTCTACTTTGGGAAAAAGAAAAAAAAAAAAAAATCTATTTTTGGAGTTGGTGTCCCACATTGCACTTGAAAAATCTATGTAGTGCCACGTACCTTAACAAGTTGAAGCTAAGATCTAGTCTTTTTGCCATATGTCCATATTTTCTTCCTAGGAATTCTGGAATTTCTTCACAGTCTTGACTAATGTAGGACACCTGAGAATTGGAAGCAGAAAAGAAACATTTTGTGAGTGGATTATTTAGTTTCCTGTCCAGATTCTGTCTCATTGATCCAATGACAACACACAATATAGTAAATAGTTGTTACAGCTTTAAGCTACATCATTTTACTGCTATAGAATCTATCACAATCTCATTTTCCTATTGATACAATCAGCTTAATATTTATTATATCTATAGTCTTATGTACCATGTGTTGTCTCCTTTCAGGTAAAAATAATTTGATCAAATCCATCACATTTCTTCTGTTCCACTGTTAATACTTTGATCTAACATTACTTTGTGTTACCATTCTGAAATACTCCAGAAGTTTTTTTGAGAGATCAGAAGCTGTTAAAAGGACTTTCTCTTTTGCCCCTCAGTACACAACACATTAAAAGATCACTTTGGAAAGTTTGATCCAGAAATACCCGAGCAGTGTACTGTCAATCCATTCTCATAACCATTCCTTGAGGAGATTATTATTGCCAGTGATATGCTAGGGACAGAGCAAGAGGGCTGCCCAAGATCTGAAAAAACCAAGCATGCAGCTTTTTGCAGACAGTCGTATAAGTCAAAGATTTCTGACTTCAACACCTATGTTCAGATCACACTCCTCCTTACACCCAAAACACTTGTGAATGTCTTTTTTTTTTTTTATCAGCCCTTCTAACCCATGTTTAACAGACATAGGAAGAAATAGTGGAAGCAAAAAAAAAAAAAAAAAAGTCTACTTAGATTTGATTTTTTTTTTTTTTTAACCAGATGAGTGAGTGATAATATTTCCAGAAAACCACAAACAGTAAAACAGCTAAACTTTTTCTATTCTCTCTGCTCTATTGTCTTCGAAGTCTTTGGTTTGATTTCTTCAAAGAATCTCCACAAAGCCTGCCAAACCTATTGTCATGAATTTTATACATCTATATTGGCTCATCCTCCCAGTGTTCAAAATATCAGTATAAAAGCTGTCATTTCAGATTTTGTGCTAAAGAAATCTTAGTTCCCCTTAAATGGCAACTTGCTAGTTAAGTAAATTTCAACACTGTGTTAGACCACTATCTATAACATTGCTATTATCTAATTATTTAATATAAAGTCAATTTCAAGACGAGATCACATTGGTCTAAAAGATGTTAGATGAAAAATATGCAAAAAAAAAGCCAGTCGAACTTCATTTTGATAGCATTTCACTTTCTGTTAAAATAGAGAGTCCTCTGCAGAATGGACTGACAGTATGTACTTTTGCAAGTCATCCCAGTCTCTTACACTCTAAACATGATTGCAACCTGATAATACTATATTGCATCCCATTTAATTCATTTTGTTCAATAACTTGAACAGATAAAGCTGACAACAGTGAAGTCATTTTTACGAGCAGAAAACAGGTAGCTTGAAACTCAGTTTAACAACTTCTTCCCCTTGTTAAACCATACCTGCTCTTGCAATAAATTCTGCTAGCAGACATACACACGACTTTAGCAAATATAAGGACAAAGAGAAAGGAACTGCTTTGGGTAGTTGGCATTCTAATGGTTTAGTCATAGTAGAAACTGTTTTGCAGAATTTATTGAATTAAATATGTGGGTGGGGGGTGCATCCCTCCAGTTTTCATCCAAAACAACTACAATGCATTTTACAACATACATGCAGGTACGCATACAAGAACTGCTTCATTCTTCACTGAATGGTAGATTTCTTTAAACTACTGCTTGCAAACCCTTGGAAAGACATCACACTAACAGCAGAATACTACTTTGGATTAAGCACTTAGTTCAATGTAACATGTTGAAATAGAATGACTAAAATATGATGCCTATTAACACAAGGAGTGCAAGACCATCTTGAGCAACTACAAGCATAGCAAAAGCAGAGACCATTACTTTGCACTCCTCCATCCAGGGAGGAGCAGTGGAGAAGGAGAAAGAGACTCTGACCTGCATTCCCACTGCTTCAGAAACTTACCTGGCCATAAACATTCTAGCTCCACCAGAAGTTCAAGGAAAAAGTTCATACAAACGTGTTTTGGCACGCACAGGAGGCAAAAATACATAAAATGTTGCAAAGCTTCAGCCTTTGAACTGTTTTAATATACAAATATATTTGCACAACTGGTACAAACAGATTATGTATTTGCAGATGAAATATGGTTGTCATGACCTTTTAATGCTGAGGCCTTGTAAAAGGAATTTTACTTCCACAAAGTCCACTTCAGCACACTCACAGTACAAGCACCCTTTTCAATTTAAAACAAACAGACTTATTTTTTCACAAAATACACAAAGTGCATTCAACTTCAGATCTCTATACCCCACGTACATGAACTTGCTTTGGGTACCCGAGAACTCTCTTTACTGTAAGAACAGCAGCGACTGCCAACGATACAATACATAACTCCTGAAAACTTGTTCAGAAAGCCTTATTTCCCCACTCTTCTGCTCTTTAATCCTTGAGTAATGCTGATGTAAAAGAAGACGCCAGTAGTCTGGACAACAGAAGAATAACATTTCTTCATTTCTTCATTTTCATTCTTTCAGTTCACAATCTTTTACCCAGAAAACAATAAAATGTACATAACTCATTATTCTTCCCTTTGCATCCACCTCAAATACCCTCAAAATTAGTATGAGCTTTCAAGCATATATCCAGAGATGTCACCACTGAGAGATGAGACCAAGCACAATTTTCCCAAGCTCTTTGGATGCAAAACACCGGTAAAAAGAGATTTCTTAGATTTTTCTATACCAGTCACAGAACATCATGTGGGATTAAAAGCTGGATGTAGATGTTTCCATTGCCTAATTGTCCAACTCAACTCTAAACCAGGTTGGTCACAGTCAAACATTCTTATTACTGGTGCCCTGCTCAATATCCCACTGAAATGTTCAGAAAGTTTCCCACAAAGCTCAGCATCAAATAGGCTATGGATGTCTCAGACATTCTTGCAGATTCTTCCACAGACTGTATGTAATTCAGGAAAAAAATATGGTTTTATAAAATATTTAAAACATAAGTTAACCAGTCAATAACAGTTGCACCTCTCTTCCGATTTAGTTTCAGAGGATATTACCATTTAATCTCCACAATCATTTCACAATGATATTGTAATCTTAGTAACTCATAAAGTAACATATTTATTAAAGAATGTCACCAAATAGGTCATGTATGAACTCTAGATATTGCATATTCCCTTCCATTGAAGAGAATTACATCTGGAGAATATTTCCAGTCAGCTGAGCATTACATTTTACTCTGTGCTGTTAGACGATCACATGTTAGGCACACAGCCAAATTAAGAATACGGGGACTCAAGGCATGCTCAAGGCATGCTCAAGGGAAGAAGGCAGCGTGTTACTCAGCGCCTTGTGCACCACAGAGACCACAGGAACCGCGTCCTACAGCGGCTGCAAAGTTAGCCAATTGCCTCCATATCACACACACGTTTACGCTACTTCCACGCAGAAATAGCGACCAGATTAAAGAAGCAATTAGATGGGCAGCACCTTGGTTTAATGGCAAACCATTTTCAAAAAGAAGCTTCATTTATTCTTTTTGTGGGAAAAATGAAAACATTTACTAGTTTTAGTCACAAGTTCAGCCGCAATGACATCAGTTTTTAGCCAGAAACTTTTTCAGTAGCCAGATAAGGCACCGGGTGAAGGCCGGTGGAGTTTGTTTCGCTTCCCAGCTCCTCTCTTTAACCAAACCACAACATACCCCGTGTTTCCTTTCGGCAGGGGCAGCTCAGGGTATTTCAGCGCTTCTCCTTCGGCCCGCCCCCGCAGCCTGCACAGCCCGAGCGCCGCGGGGGGCACGAGCAGCCCGGGGCGGGGCGGGGGGGGGCACGAGCAGGAGCAGCCGGGGGCCGCTCTGGAGCGTCACACGCGCCTCGGCCCCGCGTGAGGCTCCCCCGCCGGGTGCAGGTCCCGCGCGGCAGCGCGCTGTTACAGCCGCGCGGCTCCCAGAACACGCGTGTTGCACGTGAGCAGGCTGCAGCAGCGGCAGAGCCGTACTCCCCTGTCACCAGTTACCCCGGCGCTCCGTTACCTGCCCGCTAAGGAACGGCGCTGCCAGCGCACACCCCCGGGGGCCGCCCCGCCTTCTCCGCACCCCCCCCCCCCCTCCCCCGGGGGCAGGGGCGGCTGCTCGGCTGGTTCCCGGCAGCGGCCTCGGAGCAGCGCGTTCCCGAGCGGCGGTACCTGAGCAGCGTCCCGTGCCGCGGTGCCCACGTGCGGCTCGGCGCTGAAAACGCCCCGGCCCCCTGCGAGCCCGCCGCCCCCCACCCCCGCGGGAGCCTCCCCCAGCCGGGACCGGGACCGGGACCAGGACCGGCCCCGGCCGAGCGGCAGGGAGCCGGCGTGGCTTTCGGGCAGCCGCTACCAGTACCGGAGGCGGGGACCAGCCGGCCGGGACGCGCTGATCCCGACAGGTGGAGCCGCCGCCGCTCGGGCCCTGCGAGCCGCGGACACTTACTTGGGCTCCGCTCACCACGACGCCCGCCATGGCTGCGGGGGCGGCCGCGCCGGGGCTTCCGCGGGCTCGGGGCCGGGCCGGGGCCGCCGCTTCCTCACGGCAGTCAGCTGACGCGGGGCGGAAGCGCGGCCGGGACGCGGGCGGCAGCAGCAGCGCGGGCCTCGCGCCGCCACCTGCGGCTGGGCTGGGCTGCGCGCGCCTGCAGCGGCCCCGGGGCAGGGGCGGGGGGTCCTGCCGCCCCCGCGGCCCCCGGGCTCGTGCGCCGCGGCCCTGCCGGCAGCCCCGCCGGGCTGAGGACGCTGGCGGAGGCGGCGGGCGAGGGTCTGCGGCCCCAGGGGTGCCCGCCCGGCGGCTGCTCCAGGCCTCGCGGCCGTGCTTTGCTCGCGGTGCCGGTCCAACCGCCGCACGCCCGGCTGCCGCGTTTCTGCAGCGGGCTGGGACGGCGCGTTCGGTGGGATAGGCCCTGGGAAGAAGTGACGGAAATAACTCACAGGTGTGACAGTGACGAGGAATCGGGGCTTGCATTTCGATCCCCGTAAGGAGCTCGATGATGACTCGGAGGGTCATCTGGACCGGCTTCCAGCTACTAAGCAGCCCATTACTTGGTGTCATAAAGCATAACCTGCCGTTGAGGAGACGTATGCCACTGGTTATCTCTGCCAACGCTTGCAGAAACAATCCCGTGCTACCTACAGGAGAGGTCCGCATCCCCATAGCGAAATCTTTTGTCTCTATAGAATATAGAGTAATGAGTGTGGAAAACAGAAATACCTGTCAAACTAGTCCTTCCAGGGCATGCGGATTTGCTAATTAAAATAATGGCATGATGGTAGGTTATCACTGGTTAGGCAGAGTAGGGAAATTGAAGGTTTTCTGTAAGAATTTTATGTGAGACTTTTAAAGATACTTAGGTTTCCCGGCCCTAAATCCTATTAGTCATCTACCTACCTCTTCAGCTGCCTAAGCACCTTTAAAAACCTGGCTCTTCTTTCCCCTTTATTGCTAATATAGCATAACTCACTCCCGCTGAAAGCAGAGGCACGTGCTGCGAGGGGAAATAAGTTTCAGGAGGATACGTATTCTACGCTGCAAACCCCTTTCTACAGTTTATTCAGCAACACAGCAGAAACTAATACTGTGCTTGCTGCTCTGCCTCTTAATATCAGCAGCATAAATTCTTGGTACAGCTGTGGCACTACACCTTCTCTAGAGCCATTCCTTCTTTTACGCTGGCTGCTGGACAGGAAACACAGAGCAAACAGCCAAGGAAAAAAACCATTTTGTACAGCTTTTCCCTCCTTGTTATTTTAATGTATTCTGTTAAAAATAGAAATGGGCCAACGTGTAGAAAAATCAAAACACAGTCAATGAACAAATCACTCCAGTGCTTTCCATGGATCTAATTTTCCTTGTATTGTATAAGAGAGAGAAGAATCAAACCCTTCATCCACAGCAAATAAGTTGATCTTATGCTGATGAATAAAAGTTTTGTTTCTCTAAGCAAGAGTTCTCCATCAAGGCATACTTGCTAGTTCACGTCATCACTCAGCATGCTTCAGACAATCGTGCCTTTATTTATTTATTAGATTTTGTAGCAAGTAACGTACGCCAAGGAAAACAAGTACTCTGTGAACTATAGATTTAAACAAAGCAATACATTCTCGTCTTTCTGTATCTACCTCTTTTTATCTCTTCTTTAGTTACAAGCACGCGGTTCCCATCAGAACGAACACAAAGTGGCCCACTGCTATAGT
Source organism: Balearica regulorum gibbericeps (assembly GCF_011004875.1). NCBI lineage: Eukaryota > Metazoa > Chordata > Aves > Gruiformes > Gruidae > Balearica > Balearica regulorum. The sequence goes on along the minus strand of NC_046190.1, from coordinate 24,935,215 downwards.
TAGCTGTATTTGTCTTAATGGAGTAAATTCAGTTCAATACTACACTCCTGTGAAATTGGAATAACTATATTGAAAACAATTTAGCACATCATTATCTATATTATTAGTATTAATTTTAGTAGAGTGTTAGCTGTCACTTTAGAGATATCTGTGAAGAAAAAATTCCTGCCTGAATAGTTTACAAAATAGCACACACAAATAATAAGTCTGTTTTTTCCAGCTTCTTACATTGCCAATTGCATTAACCTGCCATTGATCCTCCTACTTACTAGGCAAGACCTTGTCTAGAGGGAAAAGTTGCAGGTGCAGCTCCCTAAACTGGGTGACTTAAATTGACTTTATCATCTCTTCAATCAGTTGAGCTGAATTTTGTAAATTACAAAAACAACTTAAGGAGGTGGCAAACTGTTTTAAGTGCATCTGGCTTATAGTCATTCTTTTGAAATCGGTTCAACGTTTTCTTGTACAGACCTGGCCTAGATTATTATCTGCCATGGATAAAATTATAGATCCAAATCCCGTGGTATGTAACAAACAGGGAGCGCTACCAACTGCAGTGACAAAACGGGCCTATTATACCGTACAGGAAGTGAAAAACAAGACTCTGGAACAGAGGAATGGGGAACAGAGATGACTGTCTTGTTATGATGCTTCCCTAGACTTTGAAAACTTGCATTTTGAAAGTCCTAATTCTGGCTGCCAGTTTCCTACAGGATGACTGGCAAATTTCTCAAACTTTGTTTTTTTCTGGAGTCTCTGCTTTATTCCTTAATTTCTAAGCGCCCATCACCTGCACGTAATTTTCAAGAGGAATGAAAACTCGCAGCTGCAACTGTCTCCCACTGAAGGAGTATTTTGTAACAACTAATCTGCAATTGTAACAAAGTTATAACATGGTCTCAGATTTCAAGGGTATGAGTCAACATGCTCATTAGTTTGTGCCTCATGTTATTACGAAGCTAAAATACATTACAGTGCTATACAAATACAGGAGGGCTTTTTTAGCTTTTGAGCCTGCTGATCATCAGTGTCACTTTATAAGACAGATTCTAGATGATTGTGAGGCTGCCTCTGGTTTTAGAATGTTTTTCACCTTACAATATATATTTATGTTTCTGAGCATCCCAAAAGACTGCCTTCCTGAGTCCTGGCTCCACACGACCTGAAACATCTGAATGTTTTCCTTAGCTTTGATAGAGCTGCCGATAGGAGAAAAGCTTTAGAGGACTAAGGTCGTACTTACAGAATATATTTTTGGTGGTGGTTGCTTAGAAGCTGAAAGTTTTGTGAGGATCCTTTGTACAGGTTGAAATAATTTATATGACAGTGGGGCTTAGCTGACCTTTGAAATGTCTTCTTTTTTTTACAGTGTAAGTACACACAAAATATAAAAATCACTTGTTTATTTAAATTATGTTTTACTGCACAATTAGAAGCAGAAGGTAGCACTTCTGTATAGGCCATTCAAATACAATTTCCTTAGATTTTTTTTAAAAAATATTTCTAAAACTGCTTGATATATGAGTTACAGACAAAACCAACTTTTAAATCTAAATACATTTTGTTGTGTATAGCTACAATAAATGAGTTACTAATATGCTCAGTATATTTTTTAATATACACACATATATATTACAAATTGAGCAGACTCATTCCTTGAATAAAAAGCACTAGATGTTCAAAATAAGATAATACCTATAAACCAGCCTCCAATCAACTGGGAAGCAATGTATTGGGACCACGGTAGATACCTGTCAGATCTGTCCCATTTTCTAAGTTCTTCACATAATGACAGAGCTTTAAGTCATTTTAGCAGTCATTAGCCTAAAATGTACACACAGCTACAATTATGAAATCTCATTGACCAACCAATTAACAGAATTAGCTAATACATGCCAGTAAATCTGGCATAGAACTAAGCACCAAATGAATTATATAATTTTATATAAAGCCTCTGTATACAATTGTTTTCCTATCATAAATCTTCAATGTTCTTTTAAAAGAGGAAAAAGTAGCAATCCTGAATGTTCTATTAACTGAAGGTTTTAAAAATGTTTCAGACTGAGTTAATCAAAATGGTCTGTTTTTCAACTTACAGCACACTACGCATGTATGTCCGCATGTGCATGAATACAATCACCTTACATTTCAGAGTAAGTCAAACAACAATATATTGTCTTCTTAAAAAAAAATAAATTTCTCCTGACAAAATAGTGTGCTTGAACAAACTGAGTTTTCTGAAACAAAACATTTCAGAAAAAAAAATCCCAACCACATCACAGAATTCTTCCAACTTGACCAGAAAATTTGTCTGAGTTTACCCATACAACTTATTTTGTTGATGCTCACAATGAAGATGTTGTCTCAAAACATTTGTTGATAAGTATCCACAGCAATACAATCTTTAATACAAACTGAATCAATTTAGCTGTAAGAGATTGACTGTAGTACAGACATTTTTGTCCCTATTGCCAGAGGAACATTTTATTCCTACATAGCTTCACTTACACCTGGTTTTAATCACAACAGTTGAAGTTGGTGTTTAATGTCCAAACTAGTAACTTCAGATGTCTCCCTGGAAATGGAATTACTAGCACTCTCTGCTGGGAAACACACAGGAAAAAAATAATTATGATGTAAAGAAGATAAAATACAATAAAGTATGTAGTTTAATCTTATTGACAAAGAAATGCAGTAATGAGGATGTCATTTGCCATTCCTAAGCTAAACTATTGGAAATTTGGTTTCTCTTTTCCTATCTCCAACCTATTTCTTATATTCCCCACTTACAAAGATGTTTAACAGCCAATGATAAACAAGTTAAAGGGATCTGGAAAGCAAGTTATGCGTGTACGCTCAATCCACTAGTACATCTTTTCTTGAATTATATTAGTATGACAGTGTGATATAGTCACACATAGTCAAAACTTGAAGGTAAGAACATCCAAATGGCAGTAAACTGTTGGGTTTGGGGTTTGTGGGTTTTTTTCCCCAGAAGTATACGCCCACACTTGTGTGTTTGAAACTCTGCTGGTTACATTTGCGCATAAAAACAGCCAATGAAAATTGGTTATCCCATACTACCATAGGCCCATATAACACCTCTGAGTTTGCTTTGAGTTTCCTGCTGTTAACTAATGGCCTTGATTTACATTTTTCCATTCTTGTGGAGACTCCTACAAGAAAAAAGAGGGTTAATATTTTTTAGTTTCAAATTTTTGCTTTTTTATCCTTTCCTGCATCACAGAAGCAGAGTGTCCAATCTGACATATTTCCTAAGAAAACCTCTTGCCTTTTGGCTCTTTGATTCCTCCCCTGTCCCCAAGCAAAGCAGAATTGTGTCTAAAACCACCTCTGGGATATATTTAATTATTATTTTCCTATTATATGCAGCAGTGTGGTATGAGCACAATGAGATTGCGTGGTGATTGTGAATGAATGCAGCTCTGACATAAGCTCGCTCACTGTTTTATTGCAAAGGCACCTTGAATTTCAGCATTTTCTGATGTCTTTGGAAAGCTTCACTTTGTAACCTTGTTAGCATTCTTTTAAGGTAAGTTTTTGTATAGGTTTTATAATGCAATATGCTATAAGCTAAGAGGGTTTTCAAAAACCAGAACAACCTAAAAGCTTTGATGACGGGAGGAGGGGGGTTGGGGGGGGCGGGGGGCAGGGTGACGACACACCAAAAACCACCCTTTCCTGAAATTTTTATCCAGTAATCTTATCTGGCTTCCACTGAAGTTAATGACAGTTTTGTTGATCATGGTATGGCCTGAATACAATTAAAAATCCCTCATGTTATATTACATAGCATGCTATAGCTATTAAGCTAGAATTACATTTAATAAGCGATGCGCTCAACAACTAAGACATAGCAACAAATAATTGTGCAATTTAATTCTGCCTTCTCATAATATATGTTATGGTACAGGGTTGGTTTTGTTGTTGGTTTTTTTAATATACAGGAGTTTAATCTACAGTCTGTTTCCTTTAGACTACAGAATGAACACAGCTAAGTAAATTTAACTCAACCAGGTAAAATATCACTAAGTTCTTCAATGCACTGTATTACCAGAGCACGTGGCATTTTTGAATGCATTTATTCTCACCCTGTGCGAGGAAAATAGAAGAGTCCTCCTCTTGTCTGGCAGAAAAGGAACTAAGGCACAGAAAGGCTAATTTACTTGTGAAAAAACTTACGTTCATTATCTGTAGTCAGCTAGGGTACTGAACCTACACCTCCCATGCCCTAGGCTGATACCCTAACTGCAGACAAAAATCTGTCTTCATTTATCCCATTCGGTGTAAATGCACAGTCGGTATTATATAATAAAAATTATTAATGCAAGTCAGGAAAAGAAGCAAGTGTAGAACCGTCATTTCTTTGCTCTCAGTGGACAATACTTACAGGGGAAAGGATATTCCAAGCTGAAGGGTGATTACGATTCTCTGTGTGTCCCACTTAGAGTATACAGCATGCAGAAGAAAGATGCTGACGTGGGGCATCCACAAACTCTGTAGATTATTGCAGGATTTTGACATGTTGCCAGAATTGAATCTATAGCACAAACCAAAGACAAGAAATGGTATTATTCAATATCTTATAATTCATGCAATCTAAACATTTTTTCATTAAGCCAACAAAAAGGATGCCAAGATTATCCTCCTGCCAAGTTTCAAAGGCCTGTTGCTAACCATTGAGGCACGGAACACTTAATAAAAGATCATAAGAAATTTTTTTAATTTGAAAGAATTCAGTAATCTTTGTATGGAAACTGTTGCTACTGCTTCTCCTATAATTATAAATTGCACACATACACACAGATTATTTTTTTTCGAAGTCTGAAATGACTGACTCACAACAAACCTGAAGTGCTATACTTCCCTCCAGTCCATTACGTATAGGTGAATTTCAGGTTGGCTGGCTACATTATCGTGGGAAAGTAAATTGCAATACTGCAGCAACTGTACGTCTTTGTGCATCAATGCTTGCTTGCTCATAAGAATGCAACAACCAGAGCGGGGGGAGGGGGGGGAAGGATTAAAGCTAGGATAAAGTCTAATCTGAGGCCATCCAACACTGCAGTTCTATTCTAAATAATAGATTTGAGGTTTTAGAAGTTCAGCGAGGTATTTTCTTGTTCCAGGTCTCTGTCACAATGTCTGGGGCAGCAATTGTCTGTCACACAAAGACAAAACAAAATTATTGCAGGAACTGCTGGAATACAAAGTTCAAACAACAAAGGAAGCGGCTGCAGAGGCTGGAGGACCTGAGCTGATCTCTCTTATTCTAGCTGTCTTAGCACTTCACTGTAGGACTGAAATACCAGATCAGCCAGAGGTGGTTTGGTTTTTATTTTTTACAGAAGGAACTATATTCACCTGGTTAATCCAAGGAGGTACAATCTGCATCTTACTTTGTTAACAACGCTGCATAATGAGAGAGACCTATCTATAAATAGGCATATACTATTGAAAATACATGTAGGAAGGGGTCCTATACCCCTCTGCCCCTCTGCCCCTAAAGACAGGTTTCTTTACCCTGACAGAAGATTGTATGATCAGGAAGGAGTTCAAGCCAGGGTGTGGGAAATACCTGACATTAGTAAACAGGTTCCTTTCCTGCTTCTCATGGCCTCATTTTTTAATCTTACATCTTTGAGCTGGTTATTCCAGCAAAGGCAAAACCACAGCCTTCCACACAGATAACAGATAGGATACTGCTGCTGAAAAGCGAGCAGTAAGCAGGTATAGAGTCCAATCAGAAGTCAGCATAATACAGTTCAATATGCAATAACTTCTGTATTTTAAGGAGCAAAAATTTTAGTTCCCTATTGTTCAGATCTAAGGCCAGTTGCTATTTTTCACTGTACCTTTCAAAGTACCAAGGATTCCCACAGAAGTATATGGAAGTTGCTAACAATTTGGATGGCTATGAAAGAACAGAGCTCAAACAAAAGCCACCATCCTCTGCAGTTTGTTAAACAGCAACTTTTCCCATTACTCACTACTTTCATCCTCCCATCCTTCTGGGCGAGGAGGGATAAATACAGCTCAGCCAGCATTAATTCTGCATCATCTGGAGACATCACTAGGAAAAGAACACGCACACACATGATGCAAGAGGGAAGAGCTAAAAGCTGAAAGTTACAGAAGTACAGTCTCCACAAGCAATATATTGTCAATTAATACAAAAAGATATATGTAAACCTGGCAACTACAAGAAACAGGTTTTACATTTCTTGAAAATGAGAGAAAATGCATGGGAAATCAAAGTGGATTAGTTAAATTTGACTCTTCGTGAATCTTACTGCTGGTGACTTTAGTGGTTTACTCTTCTCTTCCACTCTCATTGCATGTAAATATACTAACTTACAAATCCTTCAAATCCAATAACATGCATAATCCCCTTTCCTAGGAAAAATGAAGCAGAGTGCATGCCTAATTGTAGACTGTAGAGTCTATAGTACCTCCAAGACTGGTAGCTCCAAGACATTCTTGTTCTAAGTTCTCCGGTCCTGCATCTGGCACAATTCAGTCACACAATGTTCACTTCTTCAAGAACTAGAAAATCCTGTGTAAGCTAGTGGAAGAACAAAGGAACCCAGTGGAGTCAGTAAGGTATTTTCTGCAGGAACCGCTCTTTAACAAGAAAATGGCATTATTATGAACAGGAAATACAAAGAAAAAAAATCCAACTTGTGGGTCAAGCAGTCCTATGATATTAGGATTAAATTCATTACAACTTTCCAAACACTATCCCACTCCTCCTTTCCAAAAACCTGTTCTTCTAGACCCTTCTCACTATCCAAGTGGGAAAGTGAAAAGAAGGAAATAAACTGAGCCAGTGTAATGCTTCATTCATTGAGAACAGAATGGTACTCCATAAGCTGTACATTATGTTTTAGTCTCCAAACCACCTGTCCAAATAAAAAACAAACAACACCCCCCCCCCCCAAAAAAAAAAAAAAAAAATTATAAGCCTTCTTTTGGTGAGAAACACAAAAGAAATAGCAGACTAAAAACAAAGAGACCCTGTTTATACTGCAGAGATTATTAGAGACAAATCAATGTTAAAATTAAGGAAATTCTGTCTTAATTTTGGAATCCAACTTTGACTCCATACATATAAAAGTATCCATAAATGTGCTAATATTTGGCCATCACACTGGGGACCATTTCCACAATCACAAGAAAATAAGTTCAGAGCTTCAGATTAATAATTGTTCCTCTGAAGTAAAGATGAAGATGCACTGTTAACAATATCATATAAAGCTTTCCATGCTTAGGTTTCTTGCTGGAATCCCAGTCAGAGGAGTAAAGCTACTATCAGCTGATGGTGTTGGATAACATATATGACTAATTAGGAACAAACTATTTCAGTCCCAGTGGAGAGATGTCCACATTACAAAATGAGCATAGAAGCAGATACCAGAGTTGGCATATTTGCACAAAAAGGCAATGATTGAATCGACATAGAGAATAAAACCACTTCAAACTCTCTCCCAGGCTTTGCCTCCAGATCATAACTGAGACAGTACAAGTCACACCACAGTGGTGTAAGGCCTTCAATTTCCAAGTTGGCAGTGTAGCATATTTCAACACCATTAATTTGCCAAAAAACACCACAAGGTTCTGGTTTGGGATTTCTTTCTAGTAATGGTTATACTGGTGTCTCTGAGTGGCATAATAGTTCACATGCTTATGTAGCAGATTAGACTACCATGCTACATTTGAGTCACTTACTAAAGATTCTGTACCTTGTTAAGACAAGGCTGAGTGAATTCTGTAATAAAAAGTGAAGGCAAAAGAGATCTAGTCACAAATGCTGCTGTGTTTTTAAAATTCAGTCACAGCACTATTACAAAAGACTTCATACCAAGCCAAAGAAAAAAGTTCAGGAAGTTTAAAATATTATTATTCATAAAACTTTTGCAAATTAATTGTTTTCCCCTCTGTCCGAGAAAAAAAAAAAAAGTTTATTTTTTGTGGATAACTCAATTTACGTGACAGAACCCAGCAAAAAGGAAGCTGTCATAACAAATATCATCATGGATCAGGACTACAGGACAGAGGAATAAAACACAGCTTTGCAAACTGAGCTCTTAGAGAACTGGCAGTAACCAACAAAAACTACTTTATTCTCAGCTCAAAACTCTTGAGAAATATGCACAGTTAATTCTCATGATGAAGCGATAGAAATATCCAGATTAGCCAGCCAAGTTTCTAGCATTTCTTCCCAGTTTGTCAGCTGTCTTAGGCTTCCCCACTCAAACAAGAAGAAAAACAAAGAAACAACCATTAGGCTGTACTTTATAAGAAGGTTCTGTTTGTAAATAGTTTTCAAAGCACTACGAAACAGTAAGTAAGAAAATCTGCAAAATTTTACAGCCTGAGAACTATGTGTTGAAGATGAGGTTATACAGTAGCAGTCATGGATGGCTATAAGCAGTGTCTATTGGCTTGTTTAACCTTATGTCAATTCATTAACCTCCTATTACAGTATGTATTGATAATTTACTAAGCTTTTTAGGAATTAAAACTTCATTTTCTTCTCTTGAGAACGTGCACTCTAGTTCACATGCTATTGGTGATACACAGCCAGGAAAGGTTTCCCCTAGCCTTCTGGCTCTCTGGCCCCCCAGCCAGAGATTACACTGAAGCCATGTAATCTCAAAATGCAGTTTCACGTGCGCTTCATGCACAGCAGCCTGGAGCCTCTTGTGGAAAATCCTGTCTACCTTGGACCTAATGGCTATCTTGGGTACTTTTCTCCTCTTCCTTTGATCTTATGTTTAGTACAAGTCTGACTTTAAAAAAAATGGGTTGAAAAACATTAAACTCTTCATGAACTGAAGAACAAACCTCTGGTGAAATAACCTCAAAGATGCAGCAGCATGGAGAGTATTTCTGCTTATTCCATATGTTAAATCATATGAAAGGATAGCAAGATATTAAATTCAGTTCTTCCCTACTGTTAATTTTTCATTATGAAAAAATACATATGTTAATGAAGCTACAGAACTGTCCACACTGTCACAAACAAAAAGAAGTTCTAATTATAAGACAACCACAGGTCTGAAAATCTTTTGTTACCTGAAAAGTTTGAGGGTGTCTGGTTTATAGTATTAATTAAAAATTGCTCTGTTTAAGCAGAAGAGCAAAGACCAAAACATTCATCAACAGCTAAACAGGTGAGCAAAAAGACGACTTGACAAGTCCATTGAAAGATTTTAGCGATTCTGTTTTAAGCTTAATGACTGCTTACATGGATATATATTTTTCCATCATACAGGCCCATAAACAGACATATTGAAAATAATATTTTTGAAGTTTTACCTACAAGGAAATTTTATTAGCATTCATCTTCTCCTTCTCATGAATGGAAATGCATGTTAATTCCCTTTTACCTTTACTGTTTCAAATTGAATTCACTGTACAGTATTATAATTTGTCTTTCAGAGGAAAGATTATAAGTAAATGTGTTTGTAAAAATTGTTCATAATGATCAGTTCTTAGTCCTATTTATACTGGTTATTTTAAAATATAAAGTAAGTCATACCTAACATTTCTAAAGCGTCATTCACCTGCAAATTTCATGACATTTTACATATATTAATCAATTAAGCCCTACTATACCCATCTCAATTAGGCATTAATATCCCAATTTTACAGTTAGTTACACTGAGGATAGCTTGAAAGGTTAGCTGTCTTGCTAATACCACTCAGGAACGGGGATAAAACCCAAGAATGACAATCACTTCTCTGTGTGTAATGGAAAAAGAAAAGCCTTTCCCTATTGTAGAATTGAAAATATAAAAATAAAAGGCAAAATTAATAGACAAAAGTTTGAGCTCTTACAGAACTTTTACCTTTTCTTGTGAAACAAATTATTGCTTTACAAACTTCTTGGAGAGAGGTGAATACATATGATCAAGAGATTTCTGCAAGAAGTTCTTTAATCTGTGGTCCTGTAAATCAAAGGAAAAACAGTTGCGTAGAAGTATAGTCCATACCAATCTCGCCTCTCCCCACCTCCCAAGCCAAACTAAACATCTTGAACTGAACAGAAGTTCAGCTTTGTACCACTTGGAGAGCTTTGTTTCAGCTGGCTCCCTTAGAGCACATCCAGGCCACTTATGCTTGTTTGAACAGTAAAAATGAAGGTATCCAATTAACATAACTGTATAGTATCACATCACATTAATTCTATCAAACTTGCCAGTCTAATACCACTAGAAAATAATTTTATTTCTATTTTCTATTCTAATTTTAATATGACGAATAGAGAAAAGTCATTCTGTTTATGCTGTTTCTGAGTTACTATAGTCTGTCTCTGATTATAAAATGGTAAACCAATGTGTTTCCAGGTGCACATCCTAAAGGTAACCCATATTAGTAACCATAACTGCATAATTTCTCTGTATGCTTTCACTACTAATATCTAGAATTCAAAATGTACTGTTTTAGAAGGGCATTCTTATTACTACCTTAAATTATACTCCTTTATTGCTTTTAGTCCTCTAACTTGATTCAGAAACCACTACAGGTTTCTCATTTTGTATCTGACTTCTGTATGTTCTGTGTGGGTGAAGAAAGAATAGGCTACTTTGCTATATTGTGCTATCTCGGTTTTATACTACCACTCCTCTCAGAGGGGTCAGTGACAAATTATGGTCACTTGGTATTCACTCTGTTGCAGATTTTGCACCAAATGAGGCAGGGATCACACAGAAGTGATCCTGTTTGATCTTCTTGTTCTATCATCATCAAGACTGTCATCATGTCCATGAAATAAACAACAGAACCAAGGCTGTAGAGGCAACCTCCATTCTGGCACTTCTTTTTTTTTTTTTTTTTTTCCATGCCTGACCTAGCATGCTTAATGTTCTTTTAATTTAGCATCACCACAATTGTCATTGAGGTTCTCAGCCAGATACTTAGAGTACATCTATAATGCTCCTGTATCAGGGAGAAAACCCTGGCTCCAAGTCTTATTTATGTAGATGGGCTGATCTCCAAACTGGCTCCACACTGTCCCTTACCAGCTCCAGCCACAGGCCATTCTAGTACTCTGCATATACTGTAATCACTTAATCAATGCTTTGTGTCTAACATGGCCTCTCAGGTATGCTCTGTAACAGCAATCTGACCCAATGTACCAGTTCATTAATTACTGACAGCTCCTAGTGTTCCAGAAACCTGTTAGAGGACACCTACAGCATGGCCATAATGCTGTGGTGTCTGGCAGCCCCAGCTCTTTCAAGAGGGAAAATCAGTATGGCACAGAGCAAGTCTGTAGCTTCAGTTTCATACCCCTGCATAGTCTGTATCAGCTCGAGCTTTCTAAGGTCACGCAGACTGTCATCTACCCAATACAATGTTCCCACCTGGCTCTTTTAATTGCATGAATGAGAAGAGACACCAACCTATGGTCTTGCTGGCCTACACTGATCACTATAGAAGCGGTGAAGAGCATGTCCAGTCATGTTGAGAAGCTTTATCTTGGGACAGATGAGCACCCTCCTTACCTGAATGAATTCCAATACTACCATATCCAAAAAGCTAGAAATGGGGCTGCATTATGTCCAGAAACTACACACCAGGAAAAAAGCAATTGGTGACCTTCCCACCTGAGTGAATGGACCATCCGTGTTACTGAAGGGGCTGCAGGAATGTGCTGAGGCTTATATTTTCCAAATTAGGGTGACAGCATCAGAAATGTGATCTTATGCGTTAGTGAGCCAGCAACATGACTGATAACAAAGCTGAGGGGAAAGCATGAGAGAGATGCTAGAGAGCTTAACAACCTGAATTCTTGCCACCTGTGGTTGTTACGTCCAGGAATACATAAGAGGAATAGACAGGATTTGTCTTCCCAGCCTGTGTGGCACCACTTTGAAAATAGTGCTATGAAATTTGATACAGGCAGGGAAGGTGCTAGTGGGAACACAAATGGAACAGCCACATGCAGAGGGTTGTCAGAGTGAGTTCAGGTTGTGAGCAGACTGTGCACTAGTGATGACACATGTACAATACTGCTTGCTGAGATTGTACGTCCACCTCTTGGCTGCTATTGAGCTATGATGTGTCACTGTTGGTATGTAGGTATATATGGTAGCCAATACTATGCAAACAGCGAGCAAAGTCTGCAAAACTGTTGGTCAGAGAGGCCTTTCTTTTTTCATGACTGTGGGTGATATGGAATGAAGCGATTCTGGAAGCCGTTGCTGGCCTTTGAGCACAATGTTTCTGCCATGGGCACCTCCTGCTTGGTTGTCCACTGCCAGATAGCATACATTCCCTACAAGCTGCCCATGTTCTCCTTCCTTCCCCAACTTCAAATGGGTATAATGAAATTAGGGCACTTACCCAAGCTGGCCTCTTTCTCATCCTGGAATTTCTGTCCCATTGCTACCCTGGAGATGCAAGACGGGCAAAAAATGGCACCTTCTCCTTAGAGGACTGTGGACGTTCAGCTTCTACACTCACTCAGCCTAGCACAGAGATCAGGCCACAAACTGAAAAGTCAGGGAATCCGCATGGCTCTGCAGTGGTCTTCAGGTCAGAAATCCAGTGCAGCTCAGCATAAGGTACTTATGCAAAGCTACCTAAGGGGTCTACTGACATACTGATCTTTTAGGTAGATAGCTTTCAGGGGTTTTCCTTCAAGTTGCTTGTCTCTGTGGTCAAAACCAGCCATGCTGAGATGCCACCCAGTCACCTTTTCTGGTGTGCTATTGAGATACTTTCCCTCAGCACAGGGCTGGGCAACCTCCAGCAGGCCAAATCTCCTCAGGTCTCATTTCTTACCTGTGTGCCTTTACAACATCATAGGTTTGTTTATTCCTTGGTTAAAAGTAAGTCAGAGAGTTAAAGAATTAAAGGCTGCATTTCAGTCAGTCAGATTTCTATAATCTGCTATGAGACATAAAATGTGTGGTGCATGTCTGGTGGCACTAAGGGGACATATGAATCTCCAAGGCCTTCTGGATATAATTGGTATACCTCACATGGGTAGAGGAAATGAAACTCAGCAGGTCTATATTGTCCCAATGCAGCAACCAATGAAGTGAAATGCCTGCTAAATCAGCCCCAAACTTTCTCTTAGCAGGAAGGAAATTATTTGTTGCAGGCAGAAGCCTAAAAGTGAACAGTGTACACAAGTGGGGCACCAAAGCCTGAGAGCATCTTAAACTGACAGGGTAGGTACAGCCTTTGATAAGCATGGTAGAAGCTGAAGAAAAGCTTTTTACCAGCTCTCAGCGTGACAGTTCACCCTCCACCAGAGCAGTCACACCAGGTTCAACACCACTGCAGCCCACAATGTGCCTGAGCTATGTTCCCTCCTTCACTTGATGTATGTGTTCTCTCTGTAAATCTGTGCCATCTAAGGATTCCCCATTGTTGGGGGAAACACAGTTATGGTTAAGGTTCCTCTCCAACTCCTTGGCATCTCACAGGTCACGCACAGGGGTGAAGGGAGGGTTCCTTTACTTTGTAAAAAAGAAAAATTTTGATCTGTTTTAGTTTGACTTAAAGCAAGCATAAAAGCTAAACTGTTTTTATACACATTTCTATAATGCAAGATACTTTCAGTGTTTCAGGGAGAATAAAAGCACTCAAGTTAGTTCACCAATTTGCATAAGTAAAGTCGTTTAAGGTATGCTAAAAAGGTATTATGACCAAAAATGTTAGTATTAGAAACCAACACCCTGAAAACACTAACTACTGAAAAATGGTTTTGTCTACTTTTATAAATTATCCAAACCTTGTTCTTCATCCATTACTGACAATAATACCTGAGTGACATGCATTATGCATTAAATATTTTTATAATCATTCAGAACTATTTGTATTAAACAGTGATAGCAGATATTCACTTAAGATTTAAAAATGTTAAAGTTGATAGTATACAGTATATATCAGAATATCATAGATTAGATTATGGTGGATATCTTCAGGCAATTTTATTTTACATGGAATGGAAGGGTGGAACACTAAGCATTTTAATCCAAAAAAACCCTCTACTCACTATTTGACCTAAACTGATAAAAGTTGAGAAGTTCATATCTGAACTTGTCACTTAAAGGTGAACTAAAAATCTTTAGCAGTAAAGGGCAAAGAATCAAAATCAGCCACATAGTATATAAACAGAGGTAAAAAATTCAACTAACTTTACATTTAGAAAATGAAACATGGAGCTTGTAGCCACTGGCTACTGTATCAAAATCTGTATCAAAGATGTTACTACACTCTAGCTGTTAAGTAATCTGTGAAATGAATTAGTGGGCACCTCTATCACAGAAGTCCAGTCACGCAACTGGTATTTTTGCAGAATCAACAGAGAGGATATGAATGAACTGTTCTCTAATTATTCTGGCAAGGCAGAAGAGGACATTCTGCACTTCATTCTCTGGTGTCATGAATTTGACGTCTTTATAACTGTTAAATTAATTTTTCTGTACTTCAGGAGTCTGTTTCAGTTCTTAATCTTATAAGGATGAAATTCACCCTGCCTTACAAGGTCTTAGAAAGTCCCTAGTGCAATGGATCCATTGATATTCTAGTGCCTACACTGTGGACAGGTAACTGGGGAAATTTGTGGGTGCTGCAGATCATTTTTTTTCCTGAGACAATTCATAATATTCCACAAGAAAGCACACCTAGGCCTTCTCAGAAGACATAAGGGCACTACCGATAAATATTTGATCTATCCAGAGACATGCAGCCAAGACTGTGTAAAAGATACCAAACCACCTTTAGCCCAACAGTTCACCAAACCATCTTTAGCCGAACACTTCACCAAGAGGTAATACTTTTTTTTGGTGTGCGTGTGTGTATACTATAAACACAAATATACCCTACCCTGGGTTGGGTATTTTGGCATCCCATGATTATTTACTGTTCTCTATAAAAATGTTACTGCTTTCATTACTCCATAATAATAATATAAATAGAACTACAATCCTGCTACAGGAAAGAACCGTATTTTCTTTCAACTTTCTTCTTGGTTACACCAGGTTGCTCACCCAGAACTTGTCTGAACTAATCTTGTCCTTCACTACTGCACGTAACAGGGATTTTCATGCCATCCAAGTCACAGAAATTTCAAATGTTGGCCCCAAAAAAATCAAGGTCAACTCATCTCCACATCCACAACCAAGCCCCATGGAAACTTTTTGTCATTGTCTTTGAAAGACAATGACTCGTGATTTAACCCGGCAGGCAGCTGAAACAACCACACAGCCATTTGCTTACTCCCCTCCCCAGTGAGATGGGGGAGAGAATTGAAAAGAAAAAATAAGCAAAAAAAAAACTTGTGAGTTGAGATAAAGACAGTTTAATAGGACGGAAAAGGATAATAATAATAATAATAATAATAACAACAACAACAATAATATAAAAAACAAGTGATGTGCAGTACAATTGGTCACCAACCAAAGCTGATACTCAGCTATTCTCGAGCCAACTGCCCCCCAGCCAGCCCCCAAGTTATATACTGAGCATGACATCATATAGTATGGAATATCCCTTTGGTCAGTTTGGGTTAGCTGTCCTGGTCGTGAACCTTCCCAGCTTCTTGGGCACTCTCTGCCTTCTCATTGGCAGGGCAGCGTGAAAAGCTGAAAAGTCCTTGACTGCTTGGCAACAACTAAAAGCATCAGTGTGTTATCAACATTATTCTCACCCTAAATCCAAACCACAGCACTATACCAACTGCTAGAAAGAAAACTAACTCCATCTCAGCCAAAACCAGGACACTCTATTACACAAATGATTTTAAGAAGCATATTGAAAGAAGCACGTAGTTCCAGACAAGAATAGCTTTTACCTCCACTGTAAAGAGCCTGTTACAGATCCACTGGTGTTTATATCAGTGCTGTAATGAGAAATATACCCTTTAAAAAATCCTATCTCCTCTACGTAGTTTTCATGATGAATAACAAAAAATGGCATCAGGTTCTTATTTTTTCTCCTTTGGTTTATTAGTATTATTTATTATTAACACTAACAGATACAAATGGATACCAACAGTCCAGGGAAAGTTTTAAATTGGGTTGTAATGTTTACCGGTTTTCTTAGATGTTATAATTTGGGTCCAATCATTCCTCTTTCTTATTAACATACTTTGATATTAAATACCCATAATACATATGAAGGCATCCTACTTATTTTTTTTTTCCTATTGAGATCCTGATAAAAATGTGGGAATGAGACAATGGGTGATTACTGAACCAAAACAGCTGCTTACCACAGTCCAATTCTGTTCATATAGAAGTAAATGAGAAAATTTTGTCTTTCAGTCCACAGAGAGAAGATGCAAGCTCTAACTGAAGTAGCTACAATGCTATTATATTATCTCTGTCTTAGAGCTATTCAACCGAAGAATAATCTTATACAGTGTTAATAAATTACATTTCAAAATGGTATTTTGCTAATTGATTTTACCCTTGTATATTAATAACATCCAAACAAGACTACCAAAGCTATGTAATAATACCATTTGTACCTTTGTCATACTAGCATGGAGATTGTTCATTATTTCAAGGTCACAAGTAAAAACACCATATTTTATAAATCTAAAGAAAACAGCAAGAACACTAACTTCAAAGATTATAGAAACATGTGGCAACTACTAATTCAAAGGACCAAATATATGTCATCATTACATGCATATGTTGTATTACATCATTTCATGAATTTGAAAATCAGTGGAGGAATGAGAAACCTTGAAGTATGTTTGTTTCTGGTCACTGAGTAATGCAAATCACAGAACTTGCAGCAGCACTGGCATATTTCATTCTGACAAGAGAGCACGGCACCCTAAACCGGAATGAGATGATCCTCTTGAGTTGACTATGCTATTATACAGCAAGACACACTACATAATGTTGGAACTTTTCTATAGGGAATGTGAGATGAAGCTCTTGTATTTTTATGCCATGCATTAAACCATTTACTATCTTACCCTCATTAAAACTCATTGTAATTGATAACTAAATACCAGGACCTCATTTTACAGATACAGACCGACACAATAAAGATGTACACTGTTAATAGTAAACCTAGAAATGCAGCTTAAGAGTCGCTAACTCTGTCTAGTCTCTGTTCTTCTGTGGCCACAATTTAATAAGTTTACTTGAACGGACTGCTTATTTACTGTAAGGACTTGTGACCTTGGCCAAGCTCCTGTTGCCTTTAATCTCTGCTCCTGACACTAAAGGTAGTACATTTATCAGAGCTGGGAGTACCTGAATGAAGCTGGTCAGGAAAAAAACCCACCTCTTCACACTCATACGCTTCCACCTACTTCGTCATCCATTGAGGATATGAACTTTCTGTGAATGAAACAGAAATAGAAACAGGTGTTTTTATGGGAAAGAAATTACATAAAGGGTAACTCTCTGCTCAGTCAATGAAAAACAAAAATTACAATTAGATGAAGTAGGGTGTGTGGTTAGTTGTTTCTTGTTCTTAGTCTGCTTCAAATTCTTTAACATTTCGGGGAACAGGCAGCCTCCACTTGAGGACTGGTTTTAGTTCCCTTAAAAATGTATCTTCATTGAGACAGATAATTCTCACAGGGAAACTTTCACAATGCAAAATTTACTTTTGGTGGTGGTGGTGATTTCCATACAACTCGTATTCCAAAAATTTGCTGGATAAAACAGCAAATATGCAAAAAACACAGAAGAAAGTACATTGCATTTTGAAGAACAAGTTTTCATTGTTCAGCCCTTCCTCAGGTATTGAAAGTAGTGACCAAGAAGAAATGATGCTACGGATACTTTTCTGACTAATGCCTTTTGACTTTTTTTTTTTTTTTAAACACAGAAAAATTTGTAAGCAGAGTTTGTACCATCACTTCATAAGTAACCCTCTTCTGACATCTTGTAGGATTTTAAACTTATCACGTAATCTTTTTTTTTTCCTCTCAGCTTACTGGTGGCTCATTCATTTTGTCTCACTAGACCACAGGGCAGAAGTGGCTATATGCATACTTTTAAGCTAAACTTCTGTTTCCTAATATGTGGCACATTTTCTTCCGCTCCTTTTCTTTCTTTACTTCCAGGTAAGCCACATAGCACAACAGTGAGCAAAGAGGTGAGATTCCGGTTGAAATGATGTAATGCTGAAAATTAAATTTACACACAAGTGTTCAGAGTCTGGGTCACAGCTGGGTCACTCCTCTGAGTGGGAGGCAATCCAGCAAGGAGCACTGGATAATGACTTCTCTATGCTGAGGCCCCTTTCATGAAATATAGCACAAAGCTTTACCTTGATATCTGAATCTAATCTGATTCAATGTGTATAACTATTGGGATTGGCTGTGTGGTAGTAAGGGGTTATATTCTTTTGTTACGTGCTGTACTATGTCTCCTTTTCCTTTCAATCTACTAGCACCCAGACATAATCTTTCCAGTATCTGAACCCTTAACCAAAGATAGTGTTTTAGATGAGGGCCGGTTGAGGCTTTTTTACAGAATACAGCATATTCTTTAGAGTTGCGGGGGGGGGGGGGTGATTTTAAAAATTTTTTTCTTGTTTCTTGAACAAAGAAGGGAGTTTGTCTTGATTGTTTCTGCATGGTCACCTATGGCCAAGGCTATTCTCTCCTAGCTGTATTTATCCACTGTGCTCCTTTGCATGCAGATATAGCTACCACACACCCCTTCCTAACCTTGAGATGAGCTTTCTGTAATGCCTTCCAAGTGAGTTCCACCTTGAGATGGTAGGAAGTATCTGCAGAACATCTCTGCTGACATAAGAGTAACCAGGCCTTCACAGGAGGCACAGGCTCATCTAAGCAATTCAAGCTGGTGGGATAGGCTTTGCAAAACACCTGTGAGTCTTGAAAAAACACAATCACATCAGAAGGTAAAACCTGTACCATTTCCTTCTGCTGTGCCAGTCCTCGATCTCTTGCATATTGCATTGCCAATGATTTTGCACTCTACCTGCAAGGTTTCCCGCTGCCACATGACAATTCTGCGGTCAGCCACAGGCTGACAACCATGGCACCGAGAGAGTGGCTGTCAGGGCCATTTTGCATGAAGCACACACAGCTCCTACCCAGCGAAGCCCTAATGTGTTGATTTACAGAGTCCTCTTGGCTGACATGGGAAAATGAGTCTGGTCATGGTTGATTTAACATTTTATGGGCAAAGAGTCAGCCTGCTATAGTAAGTTTGGACTACTGCAAACATTTTGCACATTTACACACAAGTCCATGGGAAAAAATATTCAACATACTAAGTGGTTTTGATGCTCACATCGCTTGAGCTCTGTTGAAAATAATGTAAGTTTCAATTAAATAAATACAAAGGTGTACGTTACAGGCCAGACCCTCAGGCTGAGTTAGCGGCTCCCGGTCTGCGGGCACACCGGCCCAAGGCAGGAGAAGCTCAGTCAAAGTGCGGAGCAGGCTGCGGGGGGGCTGCAGTGCCCGGGGCTCACCAAATACACCGCGAAGAGGCACGGGACCGTGCCGGCGAGTCCCACCCGCCAGGTGCCGGCCCCACCGTAGGCACCGACCCTCTCCAGTACTTTCCCGGGGTACTTACTAGGGGTCGGGCACCTCTCCCCTTCCCTCCCGGCTACCGCGGCTCCCCCCGGCCCGGCGGCGGGGGGCGGGCGCAGCTGGCGGGCGGGCGGAGCGGAGACGGACGGCTCCGCCCGCCCCGGCGGAAGTGTCGGCTGCCGCGGGGCTGCCCGGCGGCTCTGGGCGGTGGCACCGGCACCGCGGGCCACGCCGTGTCCTTTTGCAGGAGTCGATGCTTGGGCCTCCCCGCCGAGAGGGTGGGGTGGTTTTCCCCTTAATTAACTAAACCAAACCAGCAGCGGAGCGGCCACCTAATCCGCGCTGCCGCTGGTCGGTGTGCCTGAACCGAGCCCGCCGCCTAAGTCGGCAGGTAACGTCGCGCCGTGCCCGGCAGGGAGGGCAGCTCCGCCGCCGGGACGGCGACCGCCGCCGCCGCCTCCCCCGCGCTGCCAATGGGCAGCGGGCGGCCGGCGTGGGGGGCGCGGTCCCGGCGGGGAGAGGCGGTGGGTTTCTCGGCCCGCGGCGGCTTCCCGGGAGAAGCTGGAGGCTAGTGCCGGGAGAGACGGGCTCGTCTCTGGCCGCCGCGAAGGGGCGAGAGGGGCAGGGAGCCGCGGCGGCACGGCGCGGGGAACGCGCAGCCCCGGCGGGCGCCTGGCTGCCCTGCCCGGCCTCGGGGCGGCGGAGCCCCCTCTCATCAGCCCCTCTCCCGCTCGGAGACCGGTGTTCCCTCCCAGGCGAGCGCTGCTGGACGGAAAATAAATTTAAAAAAAAAAAAAAAAAAAAGCGCGTCAAATTTACCTCCGGGTAGTTCATCGCCCGAAAAGAGAGGGGGGAAAAGCGCGGACGGCTGCGTGGGGGGTGCCAGGAGAAAGATGAGTGTTTCTTTCATTAACCTAATGGTAATTGCAAAAAGACTCCCTTTTTGTCAGCTTCACCTAATCAAAACCGAATATCTGTATGTGGCACTGACAAAATCAGTAAAACTTCACCTTCGACTTTATTGATCTGAACAGACAGGCAGAGTTTTCTATGGTGTTCAATTTAGGGAATTAAAAAAAATCACTCCGCTAACAGCATTTGGTACATTTCTAACCCATATGTCACCTCAGTGCTTTAAATAATTATATTTGCATGCAGGGAGTGATTCATAAATATGTCAGGATTGTGAAATATAGGCAGGCATTTCAAACTTTCTATTTAAAAAACATGAATTATGGCCACGAAAAATGTGTTCCCATTTAAGGGTGATACGAAGTATTTGGTGTCTAGTACGGAGGCCCATCCATCATATAGACAATAAAGAGAGTTTTTGCCTGACGTTGGAAATTTATGGTTGCCCTTCTCTGCCCTAATAACTCAAGCATTGTGTCAGCCTGTGACAGCCTTTGCAGAAAAACAGCAACCCTGTTATCAATCAAAAAGCCCTTTTACATTTTTAGCAAAACTCTGATCATCCAGACACCCTTTTAATGTATATATTACATCATTATAGATCATTCTGCACTTTTACTGCAACTCAACAAAATGATCCATCACTTCAGGACAGTCCTGATGAACGCTGATGTAAATTATTTGCACGTCGCTAGTACAGTACAAAATGAAAAATGTACTTTAGGTGGAATTAATTTTAGGGTGTAAAAAGCTAAAGATGAAAGCAGTAGGGATTAGAGGAGACCTAAATGCATCATTAGGGATGACTGAAAACAAGCTAATAGTTATTAAAATTAAGATTATTTTAACCTTTTCGGATCGTGGACCTAGACTATTCCGAGAAGATAGCTAAGATATATTGCACGCTTCTCCCTGCCCCTACCTCCCGCCCAAACGTAGCTGCCCTGTAATTGCGTCAAGGATTATTGTTCATTTGTCATTTGGGTGTTTAGATAAGGTTAATTATTTGGGTTCCAATGCCTTTTCCAGCTATATCCTTAAAACTTTTCCTCGGATCTGAAGAGACGCTATTCCTCACGCATCTGGTTGATCTGTACAGTTTCCATAACAAAGTTGTTAATAAACACTCTCTACATTTGGGATCCAAGTGACGAAGCTAAAGATCGTCTCCATTTGTGTGCCATAGTTAATTTCTGAAGGATTACTGTAACCAAGTATGTGCTTAGTTGGTATAATTCTCTCCCCTAGCCTCCAGGCTTTCGCAGAAGATAAACACAGAGATGCCTTTATGATTGCTGAGATTCAGTGATCAGATCAAGGTGTTACAGAAGCTAAAAGACTCTGTTTTCATTCTTAAAATCTAGACAGCAAATACCAGTTCGTGTACATATGTACGAATTAGGAAACGTGTTCATCTGCTTTGGGCTCGATCATTTTAATCGTAGTACATTTAATAACATGAAATGGCACTAAAAATCTCCGTGCACTTAACAGGAAACATACCCAGCCTCTCCTGTGTCATCACACCCGTTTGACTTGCTCTCTCCCTCGCCCTCTAGAAAGTTACCTTAAGGCTTGTTTAAAGTAAAAGCTGGTTGCATAAGAAACACCTTAAACATAAAAGAGGACAGATTTGGAAAATAGCTGTTGGTAAAAGGGTTTCAACACGGGAGTAAAAATTTTCACACTCGTACATGAAACGTCAATGGGGACTCTATCAAAGGGCTTAAAAGAGAAAGGTGGTTGATCTGTTGGTTTTTGTTTGGTTGGGGGTTTTTTTAATTATTATCAGGTGCATTAATCTCTTCCTATTCTCAGCGTCACAAAAGGAACAAAATTTGCCAAACTGATTTGGAAACATTTCAGGACAAGATATATTTCCAAAAACACTAAGCAAGCAAACTAAAAAGTGGTTTTCTGATCGTTTAGTAAAAATACCACTGCCGAGTAAAATTCATGTTCACTTAAACGTGACTATTATTTTGAAGATGGCTCTAGAATTATCACCGCTTATAAAACGATTACGTACGTCTCATGCAGAGTAAAATATATATTGCTTATATATATTAGGAAAGTAATTACAATCATAAGGGTAAATATTTTCAAGTACTATGCAAACAGGGGAGAGGTTTGGAAATCTTACTTTCTGTTGGCAAGCATTCAAACTATTTGCTTTAATAACATTCTGGAAGAAATACCCCACACCTCTGCCGGATACCTGGGCAGATGCATCAGCTATTATCTGAGCACACGCAGGCTCGTATTAAAAAAAAAAAAAAAAAAGAAAAAAAAAAAAAAAGGAAGAAAGGAAGGAAGGAAGGAAGGAAGGAAAAAAAAATAGTGCCTCTCCCCAAATGTACGACTTCGTAGTGCGGTATTTCTGATAACCCGTCACATTTTTTATCAGAAGTATTATCATTCTTGGGAGGGGAGGAAAAAAAAAGGGGGGAGATGCATCGTTTACAAAAATCTATTGCAATGCATATCTTTATAAAAGCCTTGGGGTAGATAGGGAAACGCAAGCACTACCAAAGCAAATAAATTTGACGCACAGGACGGACAGACAGGTAGCTGAATTGCGTTATGCATGGAAATATAACCCAGACACAACTCAGCAACTACGTTTCTGTTAATTAAAAGCTTAAGCTTGTTCTAAATGATGGGGTCGGGGGGGGGAGAAAAAAATCTAAAGGGCCTGTAGGGTTGTTGCTGTTCAGTTTAAAAGACTAAACGCCCTTTTCCAACATGATCTACAGAAGCTGACACTGAAATGGCAAGAGAGCACGATCGCAGAGCAGGCACGCTGGTGCCGGGGTTTCTGCGGTTCCCTCTCCCGAGGGAAAAATAGTCAGTCCGGGTTTTTTGGCTGATCCTGACCAGGGTTTGCAGCTCGCCAGCCTGACCTGTCAAGCGGATTATTTTAGAGGGAGATTAATAGGGGAGGCGGGCTGCAATAATAATCGTTTTGTTTGATGTGACAACTTTGATAGGCGTTGATTTACTTACAAACTGATAGGCTTTTAATTGAGCGCCTCCATCCAGCTTGAGATGAAAGGAAAACCGCATTGAAAAGCTGCCCGAGTGCCCTCGAGCCTCAATACTGATTAGCCATCTCGACAGTGAATAGTTCAAGGCATTTTCAAACTTTTTTTCCTCCCTCGCTCTCCTCTCCTCCTCAAATATCTGCCAGCCCACTCCTTTTTAAGAGAAAATAAATCATTTCCATTGTGTGCAAATAAAATCGACTTGACATGCTTGCCAATAGCTGGTAGGTAAAGGAAAGTGTGGACTGGCACTTGTTAATTAATTCCTTCTTTGCTCTCCTTTTTTTAAGTTACAATTTTCCTTTGTAAAAGGAGGAAGACGGGTTCCAACCCTCAGGTTTTTGGTGGCTTTTTTTTTTTTTTTTTTTTTTTTTTTAAGGAGAATAAAAGCAACAGCCACCAAAACTTCAGCAAGACTACGCAAGTAAACGCCAAACAGCAAACCGTCTGCACGGACTCATTAAACAAGGAGCCCTCGCGAAGGTAACAAGCAGGACGGAATCCCACGTCTTCAGCTCAAGAGAGGAAAGGAGCCCGCAGCAGCCAAAACAAAAACTACGCACCGCTCCCAAGCTGCAGCCCGGCCGCCCGCCCGATCCCACGCGTGTGCATCCTAACTCCGAGACCCTCGCTGGGAATCGTTTTCTGCGTGTGTTAAGCGCAGTGAATAAGCTCTCATAGCTCAGAAATGCTTTGGAGAGGGGCGAGGGGGAGGGGATGTCTTCGGGCTGATTTTTTTACAAGCTTCTACATAAAAAGTTTACAGTACTGAGTGTGATTTAAATCTCATTTCAAAGGCTGAGCGAAAAAAAAAAAAAAAAAGAGGGGCAAAGAAAAAAAAAAAAAAGCTGTCCTCTGAAGTTAATAGTTTAATTACCCTCTGATACTTCTACTTCAGCCAGAAAGATCGGGGCTTGTGCTGTTCCCCCTCTCCTTTTCCCGTCGGTGCGCTGCCTGTTTTACACATGTACCGGGTATCGCCTTTGCCTCCCCGGCTTACAAGTAATACAACCCCTTCCCGAAATCACCCTCACCTCCACAAGAAAAGAGAGGGAAGGGAAAATGGAGAGGGGGGAGCCTTCCCACAGCTGACTCTACCTTAAGACAATTAATCTTTAGTCTTTCACCCTGGGAGGCAGGATAAATACAACGAGAAAACAGATAGGAGTCTCCCCGGTCCTGTAAGGAAAACAGCTGTTCCAAGCACTTTAATGCAAATGAACACAAATGAAGGTTTCAGCCTTTTTTTTTTTTTTTTTTCCCTCCTTCCAGAGTTTTACTGCACTCCATTTATCAATTGGACTTGACAACAAAAGAAAGAACTGGGGGAAAACCTGGGGCAGATTCAAGTCACTTCCACTCTATATAAAGGAAGGGGGGAGTTCCTTGAGGGCAAGTTGTGGGTCTTGTCACTCCTATTGCAATATCGGTTTTTATGCAAGATTTCTTTCTCTACTTCCCCCCCCCCAACCTTTTTAATTTTCACCGTCTTGTAAGATGACCGCGGTGATCGCAAAATGAAAGTACGTTTATGACTTTCCACTGAAAAGTTGTGCCAATAAGCCCTTTACTTTCAGAGAAAATACAGAAATTTAAAAGTTTGTTAAAATTAATTGTATCTTTATAGAAGCTAGAGGAGTTCATATTTACCCTGCTCTATACACTATATTAAAAGAGTAAAGTGGTTTTAATAAAAGACAGCAGATATACTTACTTGACTGCAGGATTTAAAGGGTACCGCTTTACGGGGCGGGGTGGGGGGGGGAGATGTCTAGGAAAACCTGCCTTATGTCTACGTCGTAAGAAGAGAAGATCGTTAAAGGCTATCTGACACATCTGCTTAGGGACTGGGGGAGATCGGTGTTTCAAGGGAAGAAAAAGGACTTGGTTCAGCAGATATAAACGTGAGAAAGTGAAAGTCCTTCCTCTCGCCCACCCCTTCCAGGATCAGCGCCTGTTCTGGTCGGAGTCCAGGTCAGGAATTGGACGCGACCCCTAAAGCACTTGCCTTGTTCTTCACTTGTCAAACGTGTTTTATCTCTAAGTGACCTTTTTGTTAATGTTGTAGATTGTGTGGGCCACCATGTCAGATCCGGAAACAAAAGTAAAAGATTGATTAACACATTTTGCCTGTGAAAAAATGTTATGGGATGAGGAGGTGGGGGGGGGGATAGAGGGATGCAAAGTACAAAGAGAAAAGAAAAAGGCAATCCAGGGAGCGACAGAAGGCTGCGGACTCCACTCGGGGCATCGGCCGGCACGGTAAATCCGGGGTTGAGGGCAGAGGACCCGGTACGCTTCTGGAGCGCACAGACACAAAGCAGGAGATATATATAAATAAATATATATATATAACGCCCGGGTGGATACCGTGTACGTACCCACGAGGTTCTCAACACAGCCTAGCTGAAATCAAACACATAAACGGCGAACCGATACTCTCGTTAAGGCGAGGGGCTGCCTCCTCAGGCCTCCGGTACCGGCGACCGGGCCAGCCCGGTGGGTGCAGGGACGAAAGGCTCTTCTTCGAAGAGGGAAGGGGAAGAAGAGCCCGGCAGCTTTTCCCCGGCCCCGCACGGCGCTGCAGCGCCGTGCGGGGCCGGGGAAAAGCTGCCGGGCTGCTGGCACACAAATCGAGTTTACGCGAAGGATTTATTCCGTAAATTGAATGGCTTTTTCTCCCGAGGAGCCCGTCTCTCCCTCTGTTTTCCTTCCTCCCTCTCTCTCTCTTTCCCCCTTCAAGTCACACCAGGCTTGTAATCAGCAACAAAAGCTGACATAAATCAAGGGCGGATTGACAGGGGCTGACAAATAACTGATTGATTGCGGTTGGGGAGCACTGACAATTGACGGCGGGGCGGAGAGACCCGAAAGGCGGCGGCGGGCGGTGCGTGACAGCCCCGCGTGTGACGACCGGCCTCCCCCAATCCCGCCGCGCTCCCCGCGCCGCCGCAAGCCGCGCCGCAGCGCCCCGGCTCCCGCCCGCCGCGGGCGGCGACGTGCAGGCCGGCGCTCTGCAGGTTCTCGTCCGAACCTATCCCCGAGTTGTGAGGCGGGAGGGGGCGGGGGGGGAAAAAAAGCGCCCCGCGTCCTTCTTCGAGGCCTGGAGGGGGACGCGGCACGGCGAAGGCCACGGAGCTGTCCCAGCGGGCTTGCCCCGGTTGGGGGGGAGGGGGGGCCGCGGGCTGGGCCTGTAAGCGCCGTGCGTGGCGGACGGACGGCGGCAGGCCGTGCTCGGGGCGGTGTGCGCGCGGTGGGGCCCCGATCGGGGGTGGGGAAGGGGGGGGGGGCGGCGGAGCTCCGTGGCCGCCCCACCCGGCAGGCGCAGCGCCCCTGGCCCCACCGCCGCCCCCGCTGCCGCCAGGGTATCCGCGGCGGCTGCGGAAGGAGAAAAACGTTCGCAGCGCGTGATGTGAAACACAGAATTAACGCCTAGCCCGTCCTAGGAGCGAAAACAAGGAAGGAGGGGAGGGGAGAGGGAAGGCGGACGAGAAAGGGAAGGGGAAAAAAAAAGCGAGAGACCATTAAAAACAGAGGAAAAAAAATCCCCAGAAAAGGGAACGTCACATCCCCTTGACCCTCCAATCACCTCGGGGTCCCATTTGATTGGAAGGCGGCAAAGGCTTTAATCTCAGACTAATTCAGCTGCTTTTGAAGTGAGTTTCTTTGCCAGACCCCGGGCTGGATGGGCAGCGGCTCGCATCACAGCTGAGCGGCGGAGGCGAGCGCTCCGCTCCGCGCCGCGCCAGCCGGGGGACCCGAGAGCGGCCGAGGGGGACAGCGGCACACGCTCGCAGCCCCCGCCCCCAGCACAGCCCAAGGATTACTCGGCTTTTTTTCCTCCTCTTTCTCTCCGGCCGGCTCCCCCTTTCCCTCCCCCTCCCCACCCACGCCCTCCCCGCCAGAGAGAGCCACGGGACATTTTATGTTTGTTTTCCTGCTCGGGGGGCGTGTGGCTTTTTTCCCTCCTCGCCCGCAGAAAGCGAGCGAGCCTTTCCGAGTGCGAGCGGCGCCACTTGCCCCAGTTTTCATGCGAGGTTTTGGGTCATGATCACATCGCCCTCGCTTTCTGCTATAAGAAGTAGTAAGCGCAGCAGCAGCCTCAGCGAGCCCGGAGGCAGCCCCCGCCGCAGCCGCAGCGCCGCCGACCTCGCCGGGCCGAACGGGCACGCTGGGAATAACGGCAGCAGCGCCGCCGCCAAGCCCTGCTTCCACGCCGTCCCCCCCTCGGACCCGCTACGCCAAGCCAACCGCCTTCCCATCAAAGTCTTGAAAATGCTCACGGCGCGGACTGGACACATTTTACACCCCGAATACCTGCAGCCTTTACCCTCCACGCCCGTCAGCCCCATCGAGGTAAGGACCTCGGAGCCGGCCCCGGCCCCCCGGCTCTTTCTGCCCTCCCTGCCCGGGCGCTCGCTGTGCATGGCGGCTCGGCCAGCCTCCCTCGGCACTTTCCTGCGCTTTGAAATGCATTTACACCAGGAAACGGGCTGCTTTTGATCTAGAGTTAGTGCGAGGAACCGCTCCTGGTTATTGTTTTCATGTTTACGGGGCTAAGTTCTAATTCCAGTGTAAATTAGCTTTTTATTTTTGCTCTTATTAGCTTTTTTTTTTTTTTTTAAGAAGAGGGGTAAGTGGAAGGAAACGACCCGCTCTGGGGTCACGATCCGGCCACGCAACTAAGCAGCGCTCTGAGTGCCAAACCTTGCTTTTGCAGGGAGGGGGGTTTTGGGATTTGGTTTTTTGTTGTGGGTTTGGGGTTTTTTTGGTTGGTTTTTTTTTTTTTTTTTGGCGGGGGGGGGCGCGGAAGGGACAGGCTCAAGCGTGGGTGCGGCAGGATACCTATTTCAGCTCCCCGACCGTTCCCTTTCAAGTACCAACACGCGTTTGTACTTCGGGGGCTCTGTTCGTCCCTTTTCTCCTCTGTCGAGGCGGTCGGTCCCTCTCTGCGTAGCTCGCTGTTTGCGGGACCGAAACTCGGAAGGGAGCGGGCGGTGGGAAGGGTGTGTCCGTGGGAATGAATGATTTCATTAAGGTCTCTGCGGAGCGAGGACACCCCTCTCCCCAGGAACCCGGCTCGCCGGCTAACTCGGGCTCTGTTTATAAATAGTGTCAGCAGTCAGGGCGCAGAAACGCTGCAGTCGCTGTACTTCACGGGCGGGTTTGTGCGCCTGCACGGCCGGAGCGGCAGGGAGGCAAACGCCGAGGCGCCGAGCTCCGCGCTGCCCGGGCAGCAGCGAGTGCTGAAGGCGGCCGCGGTGGGCTCTTAGGGATACGAAAATCCCCAGCCCTTTTTAAAGGCTTTGTGGAAAATGGTGCATGCAGGGGAGGGGGCTGTCAGGGTGATGAATGCGCACAAAATTGTTCATTACTTCCAGGCTGTTCTCTGCAAAAACGCACGGGACGAGTGTCCTAGGTATGCCCCGGGGTTTTTGTTAGACCCCGATTAAACCTCTGTCTTTGTGTGTCCTTCTGATTTCTGCAGCTGGATGCGAAGAAGAGTCCCCTGGCCCTTTTGGCACAAACTTGCTCGCAGATAGGGAAGCCGGACCCGTCCCCTTCCTCCAAACTCTCCTCGGTCACCTCCAATGGCTCCGGAGGCGACAAGGACTCCAAGTCGGGCCCCTTGAAGCTCAGCGACATCGGCGTGGAGGACAAGTCGAGCTTCAAGCCGTACTCCAAGCCGGGCGCGGAGAAGAAGGAGCCGGGGGCGGCGGGCTGCACGGGCGCCCCCGCCGCGGGGGTCGCGGCCGGGGAGAAGTCGGGATTCCGGGTGCCGAGCGCCACCTGCCAGCCGTTCACCCCAAGGACAGGCAGCCCCAACTCCAGCGCCTCCGCCTGCTCGCCGGGGCTGCTGCCGGCCGAGGGCAAAGGCGGGGAGGACAAGAAGGACTCGGAGGGCTGCGGGAAGAGCGGCAGCTCCGGCTCGGAGGGAGGCCCGGGCACCACCAGCATCAGCCACAGCCGGATTAGCGTGAGCTGTGCCGGGATTAA
The DNA here is from genome assembly GCF_011004875.1 of Balearica regulorum gibbericeps. Taxonomy (NCBI): domain Eukaryota; kingdom Metazoa; phylum Chordata; class Aves; order Gruiformes; family Gruidae; genus Balearica; species Balearica regulorum. Next base: position 24,905,734 of record NC_046190.1, on the reverse strand, counting down.
CGTGGAGGTCAACCAGCACCAGGAGAGCACGCCGGGCTCCAAGCCCATCGCCTCGGACTCCGCCTCCTCCTGCAGCAGCACCACCGCCACCTCCTCCACCTCCGTCCTGGGCTCCGGCCTCGTGGCCCCCGTCTCCCCTTACAAGCCGGGCCAGACCGTCTTCCCCCTGCCCCCGGCGGGCATGAGCTACCCGGGGACGCTGGCTGGAGCTTACGCCGGCTACCCGCCACAGTTCCTGCCGCACGGAGTGGCGCTGGACCCCACCAAATCCTCCAGCCTGGTGGGGGCCCAGCTGGCCGCCGCCAGCAGCCTGGGCTGCAGCAAGCCGGCGGGGTCGAGCCCGCTGGCGGGCGCGTCGCCACCGTCGGTGATGACGGCGAGCCTGTGCCGAGACCCGTACTGCCTGAGCTACCACTGCGCCAGCCACCTGGCCGGCGCCGCCGGCGCCTCCTGCGCCCACGACCAGGCCCTCAAGTCCGGATACCCCCTCGTCTACCCCACACACCCTTTGCACAGCGTCCACTCCTCGCTGACCGGCGCCACGCCGCCCTCGCTGGCCGGCCACCCTTTGTACCCCTACGGCTTCATGCTCCCCAACGACCCCCAGCCGCACATCTGCAACTGGGTGTCGGCCAACGGACCCTGCGACAAGCGCTTTGCCACCTCGGAGGAGCTGCTTAGCCACTTGCGGACCCATACTGCCTTCCCGGGCACCGATAAACTCCTCTCCAGCTACCCCAGCTCCTCGTCGCTGGCCAGCGCGGCGGCCGCGGCCATGGCGTGCCACATGCACATCCCCACAACGGGCGCCCCGGGCAGCCCGGGCACGCTGGCCCTGCGCAGCCCGCACCACGCACTGGGACTCGGCAGCCGCTACCACCCGTACTCCAAGAGCCCCCTGCCCACCCCCGGGGCCCCCGTGCCCGTGCCCGCCGCCACCGGACCCTACTATTCCCCTTACGCACTCTACGGGCAGAGACTCACCACAGCCTCGGCCCTGGGGTACCAGTGAGCGCAGGCAGCGGGGCTTTGACACACAACACAGAGTCTAGCGGTGAGGGAAGGAAGCCCTGCAAAACTTTATAAAAGTTGGAAAGAAAATAAAAATCTGACTTTTTATAAAATAGTGTTCATTTGAGGACTGGATCCATGAGCACTGTATTTATTTATGTTAGCTTCAAGCGGGACAACGAATCATAAAGTGCATTACTTAACTGAGCTCAATAGGTAAAAGTGGAACACCCATTGTAGAATATAAATAAAAAGATAGAGGTCTTCTCTTTAATGTTACTTTAAAATTGCTATGATTGTATTGTACGTTCTTATTTAATGTCTCATTGAAACAAAAAAAAAATTTACATGCATGTTTGTTACTAAAAACAACTCGCAATTTGTCAGTTATAATTTCAAATTGCAATTATTTTTAAGGTGTATACCCTTGAAAGAGAATTGGTATTTTTTTGTATGTATTCTGGAAGAAAAACAAAAACAATTCTATTCCAAAAACCTCATTTGCCTTATTTTGTTCTTTAAAAGGAACACTTAACTATTTTTAATTTTTAAGTCCACCCTGTAAAAAGGGTTAAGTAAGGTTTACGTCATGTACTAAAATAGACAATGTATCGCTTTAAAGATTAAAATTCCGTATATTTGATGTATTAAAAGGTTTTACTTTTTTTTTTTTTTTTAAATACGCTTTGATTCTGTTATAAAACCCGAGTAGGTCTTGGATGGAGGCAACTGCTAATTTCTCCTTAAGCGTTTATTCAATTTTAATTAAAAATTAAAAAAAAAAAACTAAAAGGTTTTTTTTTATTCTAACCCCAGGGCGCTCTCTCTCAAAAAAAAAAAAAAAAAAAAAAAAAAATTCAGACAGGAGTATTTTTTCCCTTCAGTAGAATTCGTAGGCACAAAATAGGAAAATTGAGAATCGGTTAAATCTCTTTCACTTTCCTAAGGAAGAGCAACTTTTTAAAAAACCGTTTTTACTCTGAAAACCTGTTTTTTAAAGCTGGGTTTCAATTAAAAGACTTCATTCTTTCTTTAGAAAGAAACGGGGAAGGCAGGACTTATTTGTAAAAGAGTAAGAAGATTATCTGAAAGCTTTTTTTTTTTTTTTTTTTACAGTGTAATGCATAACTACTCGTCTCTTTTTCTAAATGAGGAGCTCAGAAGCAATTAGGGAAGCACTGTTTGATCTCATCCAGTTATTTTCAATTTCTTTCTTCAGTTCGTACGGCAGCACAAACGATCATCACGTTAAAAAAAATCGGACACCACTGAGAACTCCTTTTCTGTTCAAAAGAAAGGGAAGGGGGGGGAAGTCTATCCATTATTTGATCCGATTTCACTCTTTACCGAAGTGCAGTGCCAAACTCGACGTGATGCCGAGAGGGGCTGCCCCTGCCTGCGCCGCGTCTCTGCCTGCCCAGCCCGGGCTTCCCAGGGCCACCGCCCGGCTCCGGCTCGTCGTCCTGCACTCAGGTAGGAGCGGGGGCTGCGACGGAACAGCCAGAGCCGCTACCGAAACTGCGGAACACGCCGTTGCCGCCGAGGTAGACGGAAAAGCGATACCCGAGCCCGTAAAGGCAATGCCAGCGAAGGGCTTTGCTCCCGCGGTCTGCCAGGCGGTTGCAGGGAGCGGCTCGGGAGGAGCCGAGTACCTGCTGCCCCTCGCACAGCCCCTCTCCCCCCGCTGCGGGCTGCCCTCGCCCCGGCCCCAGCGCGACGCGCTGGCAGAGGGAAAAGTTGCAAGCGGCGACTTTGCTTGACAAATCACTGGGTTTTTCTCCCTCGTTCTGTATCCCCCACAATATAATTACTGTTCAAAGTTTCCCGTGGTGCCTAGATGCTAATTAGTCTAATACATTTACTCCAGATAATTAGTGGAAGTTAGCGTTAATGTGCAAAGGAGAGAAAAAGCAGCAAGCTAATGAAGCTCCAGCGTTCGCCCGGTCGTACCGGCACCCGGCGCATCGCGCCTGCCGGGGCCGGGACCGGGACCGGAGCGGGGCAGAGGCTGAGGCCGTGCCCGGGATGCACACGGGGACGTCGGGTGCTGGGCCGCGCTGCGGCTCTTTTGGGATGCTGATCCGAAAGAGGCACGGGAAATGCTTTGTGTATTTTTTTTCCCCCCCCTTAAATGGAAAAGGGACCATTGCGTATCTCTGCTTTAGGGAATGTAAAATGAGCTCTCGTTATGAACCGATGAGTTGGAGAAGGGGAGGGGAGAGCAGCGCTGTTAACTGCACCAAGTAAACTTTAATAATAAAATAGGAACCGGATACAAACAGAGTAAGTAATCGAAAGAAGGGCTTTGCGGGTCGGAGGTGGGGGGGTGACCGTGGTGGAGGATTCACACAGCGAGTCCAAGAAAGGCAGAACAAGCTCGCAACCCTCTCCCCACGCCGCCCGCCCCCCGCCCTCGCCTGTAGCCCGGCTGCCGTGCGCTCCCCGGGCAGCCCGGCCAGCCTGCCCGCCCCACTTCGCTACTCTAACTACCCTTCATTCGAGGAAAATTACATTTCAGGCTCCATCTGGGTGCGCAAGCAACTATTACAGATTTGCCGCGATTAAAACACACCACCATCGCACACGCTCCTCTTCTGTTCACGTATTTTGCAATTACAGATTTCTAACAGCTGCAGCTCGGACTTCGCTAGCAAACCCCCATCAGCAATCAGGTGTTGCGGGGTCTATTTAAAAAGCGAGCGAGAGGGTTTGCCGTGTCCTGGAGCCCTAACTGTAGCTTTGTGGATTTAAGCTCTGAAAAGTTATACACATAAAGAGTTCTGATGCAAGTGATGGAATGAATACTTAACGTTATTATTACTGTTTTGCTCAGATACTGTCCCCGAGATTAATGAAAAATTAAAATAACTTATTTTATATGTAGAGTGGTGGTAAGGAGGTCTCTCTTCCAGGCTTGTTAAGTATTTGACCTGGCAAGTGTCACCTAGGATTTTGATATTAATCTAGGAAATTTGCCTTTTTTTTTTTTTTCCCCTCTAATAGAGATTGACTTATGGACGTTAATGTTTTTAGGTAAAAGGACTGCATTTGTTACTTTCCCCCTCCCTGTTCTTACTAACTGGATGGGTTGTGGAGTTGACAGCAGCCGCTGGTCCATGCCACCGAACTAAAATAATTTCACAGTGAAAAACCAGCTCGAGAGGACAAGCAACAGAAGGGCAAAACCCATCAAAACCCAAAACTCTGATCAATCTGACCAGAGTCAGGCATACATTACTTTAATTTAAACAGTTTGGTCTTTCTCACAAATCTTTTTTGAATATTAAAGATAAACTCATGTAATATTTAAATCAACTCTTGTCAGATGCTAAGTGCAACTGAAGAACCAAAAAATTAAATTAAATTTAAAAATTAAATTAAAAATTAATGCGTTTCCATCCCCTCTCAGAGACTTACTCTGGATGCCACTTCGACAAAATACTTCTGATAAACAGAACCTTTCTTTTCTAAAGCGTTGCTTATCTTATCTATGGGGAAATGTAATTAAGCTAGTTTTATGAAACAATAAAACACCATACTCCACCGACAGCAAAGGAGTTTCTGTAATATATCTGAGCCTATATGGGCATACGTATCTTGGCTTATGTGTAGAAGTCCACACCAAACACATACATATATGTTTGCATGGTCGATTTTGGAGTGCAAACCGTATACTAGAGCTAAAATACAGTCATGCCTTTATGACGGGAAGATTTTCCCCAGCGATAAGAGTCTCCATTTTCTAAGACCGGAAAGTCACCCGCTGCCCATTCACTACCTTTGAAGCCACCCTCAGCGCAGCCACCAAGGTACACGCAACGCGGTGACTGGGGCTGACCCTGTCCTCTCTAATCCGAGATGCCCACAACGACATTCGAGATCACCCAGGCAAGGGGACTCCTGCAAGGCCCAGGCTTTCCGAGACAAAAGTAAATGTGCATTCTTATTCTGTAAAAACACTGATTAAACTTCATCCTTTAATATGTAGAAAAGGGAGAAATGCTGCCTTGCTTTAGTACTGTTAGCTCTCACTACAGGCTTTCAGTACAGCGCAATTTAGGGTTTTTTGTTTTGTGTGTGTGGGGTTTGTTTTTTTTGTTTGTTTGTTTTTTTTTTTTTAAGGAACGAATCTAAAGTTGGAAAATCGCTGGAGTTACCGGCATCAAATCTCCTTTCCATCCAAATTCTGGTGTAATTTCAGACATTTCTAACTCCAAACCGAGACACCTCACCCCACAATTCTCTCTGCACCGTGAAGCGCAGCACGCACTGCTTCACGAACAGACCTGAGGCAGGCAACTGATCAATCCTGATTGGAGGTGTCTAATCCCTGCTAAATCTCTCTCTCAGCTCAGTCCTAGGAAATTCGGGGTAGAGCGTGGGGGTTTTTTGTTTTGGTGTTTGGGGTTTTTTTTTTCCAAAAAAGGTAAAATTTTGTTGCAATGAAGCATAAAGGCGTCAAAAGAAAAAAGATGGACCCTGAGTCCGTATGCTCCCACCTCTTTGGAGGTGGAATGCTTTAACAGCAGAAATAGGGTTGAAATTTGAGCAGATTATACATTTGAGCTTGTGCATAAATGCAAGAAGACTGTCCTAATGCTAGGTATTTCTGCATCAGTATCAGCCAGGTGCTGCTGCTGGAAAAATCCCACCTCCGGCCGCTTGTTCAGTGCATGTGTGTGTGCGCAAAGTGATGCGCAGACTTTGTTCTCTCCTCATGTCTGAAATTCATCAACCACTCCCCCCTCCCAGCCACCCCGTCCCTTATGTGAAAAAAGTAAATCCGTTCAGGCTTTGAATATTGTAAGAAGCCTTGTGTGTATTTTTTTTTTTTTAAATCTTCAAATGAATTAAAGACAACCTGACAATGCTGTCATCTGTCTTCAACGTCACATCAAGGCAAGAAATAATGATAACAGAGCAGCAGAAAGACGCCCACTGAAACCTGGAGGATATATATACACACATATACACACACACATATATATGTCTTGAAACAGTTTGAAAGAACAAAATTAGATTACCATTCTTAGGCTATCGCCGTAAGAACGTGTGGGATTCCCCCCCCCCCCAAGTGCTTCATCTTTCCTGCTGTATTTTGTGAAGCGCGTGCTCCTTGATCTAAACCACTTCTGTGGGATGGGGCAAGGCAAGGAGCAGGCACGTTCCTTGCTCCTAAACTATTACGACCAATGGAAACACAAAAATATCTCCCCTCCCCCTCCATCATTTCAGGTTCTCGTTCCAGTTGTGAATCAACGTTACTGCTCTCCTGAAGCGCAGGCCAGAGCGTGGCACATTTTAGGTGACGACCCACGCGGGGACGTTGTGCCGGGCAGCTCGTCTCCCCCGGAGGAGAGGGGAGGCTTCTCCCCTTTGTCTCGGCGGCCCTGCGAGGTTTTGCTCGGGCTCCCGCCCGCCAGGCGGCGCTGCCGGGCCCCCCGGCGGAGGCGAAGGGCAGCACCGGCGCCGAGTGCCGCTGCGGCGGGAGCGGCCGCTCCGCGCGGAGAGTGCCGGGCTCGGCCCCCCGCGCACCGCCTTCCTCCGGCGGGCCGGTCCTGAACCCGATAAAAATCGCTTGTTTGGGGCAGAGGGAATCTCAGATCTAATCCGAAGGGAAGGATGGCAGCATAAATGGATTTAGCAAGATAAAAACAGATAGGCCGGACTAAACAAAAACGTGCTGCTGGTGGTGTTTTGTTTGGGGTTGTGTTTTTTTTTTTTAATCACGCTTGTAATCTCATTCACTCTGAAGGGTAAATAAATTGCAGTTGTATGAAAAACAATTGGTGCTACATGTGTTCGTAACAGATGGGATCTTATCACAGTTTAACCGTAATAAATTCTGACTTCTGGAAATTGTAATCTTTACTCCATACTAGATGTCTCGTTTCTACTGTAATAATGGGGCTACAAACTTCTGAGAGCAAGCGGAAAAGTTTTCGGTGCTAGCGTTGCTCAAGAGCCAGGGCATGCTCCTGCAGTCTCTGTACAATCGCGGCTCTTTCAAAGTTTCCGTGAAAACGCGTCTGAAAAATCAAAAGGGAGAGAAAGCCCTGGCGCGTAGGGAGGCAAACAGCTGATCCTTCCCCCGTTGGGTAACATTATTTACTAAGGCAAAGATGATCGTCCTTAAAATACATGCAGAAAAAGCTAAGAATGATCTCTCTGTGTGGAGAAGCCCTGGCAAAGGACAGATCACGCTTTGCTTTGCAAAGAGAGAAAATGTCAGAAGAAACCCAGCGCCCGAGGAAGCCAAGACCAAACTTTAGATTAATCCTCCTGCGCTTCAGATCACAAAATTAAAAAATAAATTTGAATAACTACTGAAAGGATAAAATTGTAACAGTAAATTGTCCATATTCACTGAGGCTGCGGGACTAATTATTTTCACCATCTCGGCTTCCCATTGCTGTTTATCAAGTCGCAGGAGAAATGCTTGTAAATCCATTACATTTCCATAAATCCTTTCGCCGCTTTCTTTTTGGCCAATGCTTTTGCAACATTAATTGATTTTATTGCACTTTCTGAAGTCACCGTATATTAAACTCGAGCAAGTTTGCTCCAAAAGCGTTGTTTTTTCCATCGTCATATGAAACCCGTGAACGGGAATTACTGAAGCTACTGCAGACTCTAGTCTCTTTTTTCCCCTGCTGTGATCTTGATGGCAAATGTGAACTGCAAATTACAAGTTTCTAATAATCTAGGCTGTTACAGAAAACAGCCCTTTAATCGCTGATGAAAAATTAGTCTAAATCCAAACACCACTTTTCCCCCATTGTTTTTAAGCGGGAGGGAGGCATTAAACGCTACTGAGCGATCGAGATCAAACAGACTAAGAAATACTTTGCGAGCCATTTACGTTACTGGATGGACAGCAGTTATTTTTAGGGAAGGATTTTCGATGTATAACCAGAAGTTCAATGCAATTTGTAAGCGAGTACGTGGGCTCCAGGCTCCTCAAACCCTTCTCCCTTTTCCTCAAACACCTTAAGAAAACTGGACCAACCAGCCTTAAAACAATTAATGATTTCTCACTTAACATCGGCTAATTTCCCGTTCCTTTACCTGTCACCCTAGCCCCGTGATCATTATTTAAAAGCGTTAAAACCTGAGCCTTATGTTTAGAGCGCTCTCCCCACGCCGCACCCAGGCACCCGGGCTGCGTAGCCCAAGCCCTCGGGAGCAAGCCCCCTCCTCGGCGGGGCCAGGCGCTCCCCGAGCGGCGAGGTGCTCCTTCACGCAGCCGTTTGCAAGCCGTTACCGTCAGACCTAGCTAGGCAGCGTCCACTCTTGCCGACGGATTCACTTCGAGGTACTTCAGTGACGCAAGAGGCTTGTAAAATGAATAGGCATAATTACTGTAGATTACATAAGACATGCAGAACTGACTATTTTAGGCAGGACAGCAGAACGTTAGTAATTATGAACCTATCCTTCGTATTAGAGGTTCAGCGTTTGTACCCTATCCTTGGCTGCCCAGCCATCTTACTCACATACGCTACTATCCGCCAAGACCTTTTGCAAAGGTAAACGCATCAGTTGCTAGTAATGCCGTCATTATTTATGTTGGAAGGAGGAGGGGAAGAAAGCCCGAGAGCTGCACTCTGCCTGCATCTAACCCTTGCGGGGCGGCGGGCGGGTAGCCCGGGCACAGGGCAGGGCTCATGGCCCGGGGCACGACCGGCCCCCCCTCCGCGCCGAGGCCAGCCCCTGGGGCCCTGCCGCCGTGCCTCTTGGCTGAGAGGGGGTCCGAGAGAAAGGCCGCGGCATTTCTCTGCTCCCCACCTTCCTTCTCGACGGGACGCGGTGGGGCAGCGCTGCACCCGGGCGCCTGGGCCCGAGCAGCAGTCACCCCCGGGCCCTGCCGGCAGGGCCGGGCAGGTAAAGGCCTTCTCTTTGTGGCAAGGTCGGGAGAAGGACCGTTTTCAGCCACTCAGCTTTTTCGAGGCAAAGCACAGTGTTTGGGAAAGGCCACCACTGCAGTTCATTCACTGCCGTGGCTTTGGAGGGGTCTGTTCAGCTGGGACTGGGGCAGACAGCCCAGGTGTGAGGACACACACACACTCTGCAAGAGAAGTGATCCTGCTCTTAACAGCCATCACAAAACCTAAAACTGCAGCTGCAATGTAATGCTTTAGTTTCACTGAAGTTACTAAGATTCTCAAACACAATCTACCTTACAGTTGTGGGGAAATGTCTCCCCTCTTGTACTGCTCACAGCCCTTAATCCTCTCTTCGTGGAGACACATTTTTTCCTACCAGGAAAGACCAACTGCTGCCATCATCTACCACATTTTTTTCTCCATGCCTCAAGTACTTGACTTGAGGCAGAGGAGTATGTTATCATTTCCCAAATCTGAAAAGTTTCAGACCCACAATTCTCACTTATTAGAGTTCCTAATGACCAAGGTATTCTAATGTGGGGAAAAAACTCCACCCCTTCTTTGAAGGCATTCACTTTGCATAAAAATGCACCAGGCCAGAGGGAAGGAGAAGGAAGGAACAAGACTAGTGTACTGGTTATGGTGCTTGCCAAAGCCCAGAGCTCAGGTGTCCCAGTTGCTGCTCAGATTTAATCATGTTCCCACCTACTCCACCTTTGCCCAAGAAAAAGCTTTAAACATTCAACACACAAAAAGGGTAACATTCCTTTCTACCCCAGATGGTAATTAAGGGAGATGAGTCTACTCATGTGGAATAGGAAAAAGATACAGACATATAGCCACCAGGTTACTAGATAAATAGCTATCTAAATAGGGACTTTTTTTTTTAAATTAGACACCACCATGGCATGTTAGGTGACAGCAAGCTTTTCCTGACAAGGCCTTAGTAAAAAGGCAAAATTTCTCAGTGCTGCATTGATTTTACAGCAAATTAAAACTGGTTCTTGTAGTAGAGTTCCTTCCTGTGCAAGCAAGAATGTTTCTCCTCTTTGTTACTTTGTCCCAGCCTGTATGGAGCCACCGGTGACCATCCTCTAACCACGCATACATGTAGACTCACTGCTGCTCACCCCTACCACAGAAATTCACTGATGGAGACCAAAACAAAGCCAGTCAAAAATCTTACTTGCCCCTACATGTATTTTTACAACAAAATTTAATTTTGTTGACTTTCTTAAAAAATAAACATGTAGCCAGTTTCCATCATTAAATACTTGAGCTTATGAGTCTGAGAACATTCACAAGATTTCTTTTTTGTCCTATGTTCCCCCCATTTGCAAGATTACAATTTCCTTAAACATATATTGCACCAGCAGGCCCAGGGAATGTGTTCCAGATAAAACAGATGAATAGAAATAAGTTCTTTTTTAGAAGGATCAGCTGCTAAATACATTCCAGTAGAGGTGTCAAACAGATTTTATGAAGAGAGCTAATCACATTTATAATTGTGGTCTTCAGGCTGACTTTACAGAGTTAGGGTAAAATGTTACACTTGATCAAAAGCAGATATCCTACATACATCAATAGGTTTATAAAAAGATGGAGGCGGAATTTAGACCAGATGGAACAACTAATTTTTCTAGTTTAACTGTTTCTCATTTGGTTGAGAAACAAATGGTTGTTGATATATCTACAAATCAGGTACTGATAAATTCTCCGAGAGAACTGGCTACTCAAAGTGCCACAATCTTGTTCTAGAGTTAAATAAGCTGGAAGAGTGTTATAGCAGGACTTACCACCTCAAGGGACAGTCAACACTTAGACTATTTTAACTTATCTATTTCTAAAGTGACCGAGATAGAACGTTATAGTTTTCTACATGTAGATATTATCAAAGTAAAAATACTGGTAAACTCTACCACTGCTGATAGATAATACCAGTATAGTTCATCCCTATTAGGGAAGGTACTTGTGAATCATTGTAGCTGTGTATATACCAGGTCACAGGTTAGGAAAAAAAGCAACTCTAAGGGAAAAATATTTATTCTAACTAAAACACTTAAACTTGTATAAACATAGTGTTCCACATGGTTAATTGTGTTTGCTGGCTAATGGGATTGTGTCAATTTACATTTATACTTCTGAGCTACTAAACTTGCACACACCCTACATTCACAATCTAGTGTGAAATTCTAGTCAGCCTGAAATCAGCAGAAGTTTTCTAGCAATCCTAAGGCAGGCAGGATTTCTCCTGGGATATAAAAAAAGCCCTAAAGCTTACAAATTCTAAGTCCATATAAATAAGAACTAAACGTGCACCACAGTTGTACAATTCATGACAATTAGGGAAGGGGCTTGGGAGTACATTGGAGCAAACTATAGATATTTTGGTCTTCTTTGTGATGAGAAGGTTTGCACGACAAAATCTGAAGAGACCATGCAAGGTAAATCAGTAGCAAAATAGTTTAAAACAAAACATTGAATGCGTGTACTTTTAGACATTACACAAAATGAAACAGTAGGTTTTGGCCACTGTATCAGACAGTCAACTTTGAGCTGATGCCTCTCAAGGTAATAAGAGCATGGGGAGTTTAATCAGCATACCTGTCTGATCAGTCACCTCATGTTTTACTCAAGAAATTGCTGCATTTCAGTGATAGGCAAGATGTGTGTATTTCTACCTTGTATATTTTATTTACACAGAAAAGACTTGTCCAGGTATTTTCCTAGAAAAAAAATAATCATAGAATAGTAAGCTAAAAAAAATTAAATCCCTTAAATTAATAAGAAAATAAGGAAAATGAGAGGTTCTACATGTAAAGACAACTTTCTATGCAGAGCACCTCTGAAAATATTTACATCTGTTCCGATAGCTAACCATCTTGGATGAAGCAAACAATAATTTAGTTCTATTGCTCAGTAATTTAGCTCAGGTTTTGTAGTCATAGATATACAGACTAGTTTACACTTTAACTTGAGTACTAGCAGAATGAGATAGTGAGTTTTGCATCTCCATGTTGAAAACAATTATTGCATAATCATATTATTTCATCACCTATTAAATGTTAAATTCATTTGTGCAACATTATCCCAGTCTTTTTGTTGTAGACATTAAAATGAGGACAGGCATATTTCTGTGAGGTCTGTTCTGATGTATTTTGTAACAGTTTAATTAAAAAAAGTGTTGTGAACTTTAGAATAGATAAAACAAAACTATGCTCTCCACACTCCCATCACAAGCTGTCCTTAGGAATGTGAGGACATACAATTCTGGAAGTGTAATAATCATCATCTTGCTCATTACCTGGGACCTCCAGGGCTAAATCACAAACCTTTACACCTTGAGTTAAATACCCTAGCAAGCAGCTGTAGCATACTCATATCCGCTCTTGGCCAGATGCGGACAGAGAGAGAGGCATAGCACAGTGAAGAGTGGGTTACATATGCATACCTACTCAAAAGCAAGTTAAAGATTGGCTAGAGACTAATCCATTTTATAGGCTAAGAAATTGATTTTCAGAGGAGCTGAAATACAGGTGCTCAAGTCTCTTAAAAAAATCAACTTAAGTCTGGTGGTACTATTAGCAGGGCTCACTACAGTATAGGAAAGCATGGGAAACATTATTTTAGGTTCTAGCATTCCCTAAGTCAGGGTCCATTGTGTACAGTGTGATACAAATTTTTTTCCTGGAGTGGTGGCTAAAGGCATTTGTTTATAACTAGAAAACTAGGGACAGCATGGACTACAAATGTTATCCATAGCAGTAACATCCAGTTATTTTTTGGATGCAATGTACAATGCACTTAATCAAATCCTCATCAGAACAATAAGAGGTGATAAGATACTTTATATTCTGTTACTTATTAGAAATAAGCCAGTTGTAGAAGTCAGCACTTGATCAAGTCAGACTAAACTGATTTAGTTTAAATAGGAGAACAAATGTAGTAGGTCTCTAAAAGTTTCAATTTCAGAAGGGCAAACTCTGGTGTAGTCATGTCAGCTGGACTAAGGAGCTAATAGATTGAGACAAGAGCAAAGTCTTACAAATACTTCACATCAAGAATGTTAAAGTGTTCAACAATCTATATTCCAAACACAGGAAAAAGAAAACAGAAACCCAGAAGAAGGTACTCCAGGCCTAACTGGATGCACTATCACCTCAATGCATTACATGTGGAAAAAGAAATAGAAATAACATGTGAAAAAAACTTTTTGTTTTCTAATCAGTCCTTATCTTAAAAGCATGGGGGTGAACTAAGAATTGCCAAAAGAAGAGCTATGTTAGGTTTTGCAAAGAATATTAAAATGGATGAAGATATTTTTCAGTTATATAGATAAAATGAAAGAAAGAAACAAATGCAGTAGAGATTAAGGATAATTCAGGCACATTCCTAACCTCAAACAATATGTTGCGTTAATTTAAATAAGGGCAATACTGAGCATTGGGTGAAAGGGAAATAGCTAATAGGAACGATGCTAGAGAATGAAAATCAGGTGAAATAGAAACAAAATCAAATCTGGTATAGCTCTAAACTCTAAGACTCTAGTTAATCTCCCCTCCAACTCAGAACTCTGGAATATATGAGACCACAACAGCAGCAAGGACTTTCTGCCAAAACTTAACCAAAACAAAATTGGCACAAAATTAAGAAAGGCTATTTTAAGAAGGGAAATATGATATCTGAGATTGACATGTTTATAATTCTGATTCCAGTAATAGCCAAAACTTTGCAGTGACAAGGTAAAAGTAACAAGGCACAGAAAATAAAAAAATATTTAGAAGATACAATCTGGGATTATTTAGAGTAAATCACAACACACTAAACAACTTCCTCCAAGTTAAAAAACCCCAAAACCTAGCATTTTGGGCCAAAAAATAGCATTGGTGTAATTTCTCAACATTAATAAGAAGGCTTTGCTAAAATACAATGACTATGGATCACCAGGGTAAGGTAGCTGGTGTAACTTCCAACAGAGACAAAGAAAAGTAATAGCATTGTGCAAAGCACTGGGAAGAGCTCACCTGAAATACTACATATGGTCTAGTCACCTGCATTTGAGAGATTATCTGGAGCTAGAGCAGGTAGAGGACAAGGACTACTAGGAAGATCAGGGAAATGGAAAGCCTATTTTATGAAATGAAATTAAACAAGCTTGATTTGTTTAGTCTACTATAACAAAAGCTGAGAGAGGATAGGATTGCTGTCTATGTTAGTTAAAAAGCTCTGAGAAAAAAAGGACTATTTCATTTAAAAGAGAATCTTGGCACAAGACCAAGTAGACTTTAGCTGGCCATGAATAAACTAAGTTTGAAATGAGAAGATGGTTCTTAACCAACAGAGCACTGATGATGAACCTTCCTGATAGCTAGTGGACGGTTATTTGTGGTTTTTGTTTATTTTTCTAAGTGTATGCTCATAGCTCATTGTTTTTAACTCTATCCCAAATCAGTGCCAATGGCAAATGGCTCGCCAGCAATCCCGTAAAGCAATCTCATTCTGTAACAGCCATCCTCTGGGAACAGTGGGAATAAGCCACACAACTGTTGTTAAGATAGAGTACAACATACTTTAAAAAAAGAATGACCTGATGTGACAGCTGCAATAGGGAGGGGAGGACTCTGTAGCCCAGCAAGTGCCTTCCTGTTCTAAAGCCCTGCAATAGAAGAGTTGGTAGATAGGATTGAAGCTACCACTATTAAATGCTTAAATAACATTTTTTGTGATAGAAGGAACTGCATGATAGTAATAGTTAGATAAATAATAGTCTAAAATCTGTGCATTTTCCCTTCTAACAGTTAAGAAGCCCCAGTTTGTTTTTTTAACAACCGAAGTAAATTGCAAAACAACCAGTTAGAGCCAAACACATTACACATAAAAAATGCTGTGGAACTTCCGAAGAGGAAAGTCATCCTGACAAACTATTATTTTTTCCCTATGGGAACCAAGTTATTAGCAAAATCCATAACATATTAAGTTGATCAACTTTTATATTTTTGAAGAAAACAATCCTGTCAAAAGCAATCCCTCCTTAAAAGGAAATACCATACTGCAAAATACGTAAGTAGCAAACAGCCTAAAGGCTACTTTGATATTAAACATAGAATCCTCTGTTTTAGAGCAAAGTAGCTCTTTATAAAGAAACTTCATTTTCAATAGCAATGAGAATGACATTTGAACCAAAGAAGACTTAAGTAGATGATGATTTGTGAAAGGATTTCTCTGATGTATACTTAAACAAAGTCTGAAAGAAGTTAATACAACAACAAAAATACCTCAGAGTAAAAAAACCCCCAATAATCTAATTTCTACTTAGTCACTGACCTGCTCACAGTCCTCACAGGTGGGGTGGGAGGGCAGAGCCAGGACCACACCAACCCGGCCACAGCTCAGCACCTGCCCTGTACTATCCAACCTTCTGGTAGCAGAAAATGGCTCCTGCTTCCTTCTTCCCAAACAACCAAATGCTGGACTACCTAGACCAAAGCCTCCTAAGCACCTGTTCTTTCCCTTTTAAAGAGGAACTTGGTCTGACAAGCATTGATTTTTCCCAGGTGAGTAAGTTGAATCACAGTTTCTTTCAATTGGCTCAATTAGCATTACTCAGCACCCCACGTTGGGATGGACACCGGTGGCCAGCAGATTTCCATGAGGTGGCTGTAAAACCTGGGAGATGTCTGCAGTGGCTGCACCCAGGCATTTTACACCTCAGGCTGGGTTTCCTGTCACGAGTAACTGGGGAGGGGGACACACCTCCTTGTCTCCAGCAGCCATGGCTGACTCCACAAGTGGCTTTGGGCCTTCACTACTGAGGAGCTGAGGCAGTGGTGTGGCTTCTCCTGGGGGGAGGCACAGGGGAACCTTCTAGAACCTCCTGGGTGCGGGGGCTGCCAGCAGGACATGGGGCTGCAGGCCCTGATGGAGAAAGCCTGCCTGGCCCCATTGGGCCCCAGCTGCCAGCGGTGTCTGTCAGCCATGCAGGCCGCCTCGATGGCACATGTGGCTGCAGGAGTCGTTTCAGCTCTGCTTTCACAGCCAACGCATGTGGGAACGGGCATTTTGTGTATTGAATAAGGTGCTCCTGACATGACAGCCCTGAGGAAAACTCCAGGTCTAAACATCCCACATGCTGGCTCATCCCCTGGCTCCAGCCAGGTGAGGAACCCTGTGTTCATTAGGATGAAGGAAGGCTGCTTTGGATTGCACCTGTGCTGAGTATCCCACGTATACAAATGAGAGACAGCCAGGCCTTAGTAATTACTCTTTTCCCAGGCAGTTTTTGCCTTGAGTACGGTGGAGCTGATGCTCTCTGAAATTAATATTGAGCTTGTACAAGCAGAGCAACACAAATATGGGTTGCATCATTCCTAAATATATCTTTATTTTATTGCATCATAGATCAGAATAGCCAATAATTGGTAAGGCTGATGATACATATTTAAGGAACAAAACCACACTTGAAATGGAGGAATTATCTTGTTCACTGATCCTATTTCAGAAATCTAGAATGACCTCCCCGGCAAGAAAACCAATTGGGTTTGGGCTTGTGTGCTTCTGACAAATGTTATCACTGAATGTTTCTGTAATGCCTGAAATCTATATTCTGCTGTGATGTTAAACAGGGATGTGGACTCCTGCCCACAGCACGTAACCTGTAAATGTGATAATAGTTCTGACCTCTTCGTTCTAGTCTGCTGGGGAAAGCACTGGGACTGGAGATGTAATTGTAGTAAGAAAAAATGCCGATCAGTCTTCATGGGCTCTTCAGCAGTTGCTCTCTGCTGAGAATACAGCTGGGACAAGTTCATGTTAAACATGCCTGAACAGCCACCACCACCTAATTTCTTAGGACTAGAAAGTAGCCATTTTGTGGTGGCAACTTTTAGGCACAATTGAATTAAAAGTTATACTTGTTTATTCAGAGAAAGATGCTAATAAGGCCACTCAGTCTGTACTTGAATTGTTAAACCCCGTATTAGAGAAGAATATTAAAGTCGAGGTACAAAAACTATACAAAGTAGAAAACTGAACAATTTTAACAACACATTAAGTGTTCCTACTGATATTTTAAATCATGAGCAGTAGGTCCCATTCATTAATCTTGTATCTTCCTTGACATGTATAGCTTGCTGTTTTACTTTTCTAAAACGTAACCACAGCTACAATCAGTAACAGAGATAAATGATAGAAATGTAACAGTGGAGGTTCTGGTGCTTGGACATTAAAGTTTTATTAAGGCTTTGAGACAGCACTCATGACAGAACTAGGCAAACACAGGTGACAAACACAAATATTTAGACCATGTGAAGAAAGGAAAACCTTTATGGTTAAAAGGTCTAATGGTGTGTGTGTGGGTGTGTGTGGTGGTGTTTACTGAACTAGAACAAAGATATTTTTTCCCCCAAAGGAAAAGCAACTTTGCTTTCTTCTCCTGGACTTATATAAAGTTGATGGAGCACTGTCACACTCAAAACCTTTCCCTTTTGGCTATTCAGCAAACAAGGGAAGGAAAAGGTTTTCCTTCTCTCCATGGTACTTATTAGTTTGCTAATGACATTGAACACAAAATATGAAGGATATGCAGTTCATAAAACCTCCAAAGTACACAAAAAATAGTAGGTTAATAAATGTGGGGGCTTGTAAGATCTGTGCTTATTCTGCAAACAAATGTGACATTTTCAGATGTCAGCTGCATTTAGTAACAGAGATACAGATTTCCTCTCAATGCAACCAGGGATAGACTGACGATTTATCTACATACAGAGCTGTGTTGATTTGACTAAAGGCTTGACTGCACATGGAATTATTCAAGAATAAAAGCAGCATTCTTGCTGAATAACTTCTTGTGCAGACATGCTTGTTCTAGAATACAAACTAGAATAAGGTGGTCATGTTATGTGATAAGCTTCTATATGTGGAATATTTTTGTAGGGCTGTTACCATTAAATTCACACCCTGCCTCAGCCTGAAATAACTTTCAAGTACAGTAATATCTTAAACTTGAATTTTTAAAAACCTCTTCATTCAAAATTCTGGGAATCTCTTCAAGGATTTTTTTTTTTTTCTGTTGAAACAAATTTGTCTTAGTTTGAGAACAGATTTTTAAATACATTAAATCACTGTAGATTTCCTGTAGTTTCCTTACAAATTTCAGGTAATCCAGAGTCTTACCTGAGCTCAAGCCTCTGAAATCTGGATTTATGTGTGGCTTGAACCCATGTCCTCTTATTCTGGGGACATACTGACTTGACAGTCTTCCAGTGTCAGTTCCACAGTTCCTTAGAGAGAGGATTTCTGGCCCTTCTGTTTACTTATTCCCACATTCCTTCTCTGTATAAGACACTGCATCTTCCAGCTGTCCTGTGCATCAGCAGTCTCTGGTCAGATGTCTCCATGAACTGCTAGGAAGATGGAGAATCACGAGTTCTGGTGGCCTTCTAGTGTGAACAGAGCAGAAGGTGTCATTTCAGGAAGGACAACTGCAATTGTGCTCTGTATGAAAGCTCATGCAAGAAACAGCAAAAGGGGTGGTAGAATAAATTATTAGCCTTTGGCTTGAGTGAACTAAAAATTTCAGCATCAAATCCTGCATAATAAAGAGACCAAAGCAGTTCTAAAATTTATGTATTTCCTTCCTCTGTTGAAAGGACTAAGAATGTCCCACCTTCTCCTTCTCCAGCTCTCAATCAACACGGAGATTGCAGTCTCACAAGAAAAATCTTTAACAGCACAGTGTGAGTTTTAGGATATAAAAGGGATGGTCTGAGGCAGAACTAGGAACTAATAGGTTGCAGAGGGAGAAATGGGAACAAGAGGAAGTCATAGGACTCAACACTGAGCAAATGGGATGGTCTGCAACCCAGTACCGAGTGTCTGCTCAGGCAAGAGGTAGAGAGGAAGCCACAAAGAGCTTTAGTTGGTGAGAAGTTGTCATCTTTACTATTGTTCTAGACCAATCACTCTATACATTAGAGGATTTTCCAGATTGTGACTCACAGAGCCATTGTTTATGGTGTATCATACTATGAAATACCTTAACTTTGCTGAGAGGAGAAGAAATGCTACTTCCTTGGCACCACTCTTCTTCCACCATAACCTCTAGCCCACCAAGTTAAAGTGGGCTCAGATGGCTTTAAAGCAAAGTAAATGTTTTTAAAATCAGCTAATTATTTCTAGCTATACTTGAATTGTTTACTAAAAATAAAAGGAAAATAGTCAAAGCTGGAATTATAGGAGACATGACTACATACTTCTTCATGCACTTTCACCGTATAACTTTGTCTTACTGCTATACTGTTAAATATAGTTTAACTAGTGCTAGCTTTATGGCACAGCCTATGCTGTGTCACGGTGGATTAAATTACAGATTAAATTAAGAAGTTCCTTAGTCATAGCCATCTTGGGCCACTGGTCTTTCCCTTTTCAGAAAGGAAAAATGGAAACGTGGTTAGTAAAATATAGACATAATTTTAATGTTTCTCCACTGGTAATTGTTAATGCTTGAGAATTTTCTAAACAGGAAAAACTCAAGACAGCTGGAGACTCTGCAGGTCAAGCATGGCCTGTTCTGTAGAGTTCCCTCCCATAACTAATCTGCTAAGCAGACAGCAGCAATGGAAAATCCTTTTAGTATAGGTGCTGTCCAGCTATAGAATTGCAAAACCTTAGGTCTAGGGATTAGCATCATTTTAGGAATGATGGAGGAAAGCCTGCATCCAAGGCTTTGCTAATCTGAAATAGTAGTAATGTGTCAGCCTTTTAGTCTGATCCCCTTGTGCAACAGTCAGGCCTGACAGATTTTCGGTTTTAGGTGTCTTAAATCTACAATAATTACTGGTCTGTCTGTGAGCTAGTAAACCGGCCTGAAACAGCTTTTGAACAAGTGAATGATCAGAGATGAAATAAAGACATATTAATTATGTAAAATTATCAACTTTTGACCTTGCAAGCTACTTAGTGTAGAAGGAAAGGGGTTTTTCTGTCTTTCCAATAATAAAAAATACTTGTTCTTTCCTTGCTTTGGTAGGACTTTCTACCTTAGATAGGTCTGAGACAAACACCCAGATTACTGGAGAGCAGATGGGGAACCAACAGCAACATTTTTCCGGACTAGCCTTTGGCAAGAAATGCATAAAGACTTGTAATGCAGATTGAGCCAGCACCTCTCATTCAGTGAGGAACTGGAAAGTGTAAAAGAGAGAGAGAAGTGAGAAAACAGGGATGAAACTGTGGCTCCTTTGTTCTCTGATGCTGAGCCAGAGATGAAGGAGCAGAACTGATGGCAGTTGGAGGAATACCCTACTCTCCCACTGACTTAAATTGCTGAACCCTGCTTTAAGGTACATGGGTACCTGTGCGTAGTCCTTCACACTCACGGCTGCGCAGTGACTGACAGATGAGGAACAAGTCCATGAACTTGTACAGTGATCAGCTATTTCTGATTCTCACTAATTCCCATACAACCACTCAGCTCTCCACTACTGCTACCAGTGAGACTGTGTTGCCTGATATTAATGTTCCTTTCAACACACACTTTTTCAATTTTGTTGTTTACTACCGGCAGAAGGGATTCTTGAATGATTTTCATTACAGTATTTGGTATTTCAATAATTTTTATTTGTTAATAAATTGGTTTAATTGTAAAATACGTTAAGGTGTAAGTGGGGAAAAAGGAAGGGTCATGAAGTTATATCAGAAACCTGTCATAATGTTCAAACTATTTAATAATGTTAGGGGAAGAAACCCCAATGAAACAAACAGTAAATAAACAGTACACTACAACAGCACACTCCATTCCACTGTTATAGCTTCACACAGGTTACCACTCATTGTGGAGATGGGGTGCAGAGCCCCAAAAGGATTACACTTTTTTTTTTTTTTTGGTGGTGGCAGATGCTTTCTTCTTGTTGGTACTGGACCTCGAGCCTTTTCTCAGTCGTAATTTTCACTCTGCATCTAATTTTCAGCTGTACAGCTGTAGCACATCAAAATAACATAACAATCACTGGGCACTACAGCATCCTAGCAGCAACATTGGCAGCACCATTCTTCCTTCAAAGACACCCTCTTTTACTCTTCTGCAGCTGTGTAGCTAAGCTTTCTGCCGCATGTTCTCAGTAGACTTGATTCTGTAAAACAATAGTAAGACACACTGTTATTCAGAAAGTCCCATCTTGTCCAGATAAATAAAAAGTTAGCTTAAGGACACTGTGCCTTCACATTGAGTGGTACTCAGTGCCTTTGTAGTCAAACAAGACCTGCATAATAATTAAATAATACCTTTTAAGTATTACATATACAAGTGTAATTGATGGAGATAATGCACTTAACAAAGCTGGCACAGTCTCAAAGTTATTATTTCAGACATGTTAAAAACATCCTCAGTTTGTGGATATATCACATCATTACTTGCTTCCCAAATTTCACTGCCACATCACTAATGTTTGCCTTTTAACACCAAAATGGTTAGTTAAATACAGAGGTCAAGACAGCCAAATTCTGTATAGTGACAATATGACTTTATATATATAGATATATAAAAAAACTTTTGAAGAAAAAATTTAGTTCTGAATATGTGTTCCATGAACTGAAAACTGGAACAACTTTTTTCTATTAAAAATTGTCTTCAAATAAGATTGAGATTTTGTTTTTTCTGTTTTGGTCAGCAAAACCTAGGTCAATTCCAACTAAAGCTATAATACAATCCCTTAAATCCAAAATATTTCCATATTAATGATAATTCCTAATACTAGTTGCACTCTTTTAGCAGAAATAACTGACACGTTAATTGGCACTATTTAAGCAGTGTAGTGACTGCTTGGCACTCAGGTTTGCAGTAGAGTTGCAGTACTTCTATGCATTCAAGAGACAAAAATGACTATTCCACACTGTATCTGGTTGCAGCTAGACTTTGTTTAACAGTACATTGTAGTGAAATATGCCTGTTAAGGCCAAGTCCCAGCTCAGCCATGTTATTTTTAACTCATTACAAAGCTTCTTAGGCAAAAACTTTCTTGGAATGATTTTTTAAAGACTAAAAGAAAATGAGATGTTTATGTTAAAGCTCTGTGGTTATTCTAGAAAAAAAAAAAAAGTGAGACAAAAATACTCTGTGCCTGAAACAAGTACACCGCTAACAGGAGCTTCCTTCATTGGATAGGCTTCTTAGTGAGATTCCCAAACAAAAAGTTCACCAACATCACTGGAAGTCATCCCTTGACTACAGCAGAGTAAGGATTGGTCTATGGGTCCTATCTGTGATAGTGTTTTGGCAAGATAAAATGTTTTGCACTACTGTCAGGAAGCAGCAAGGGCAGCTGCTCCAACAGGGAATGGGGAGCCAAGGGCAATGCTATATTTACCAGGGCAGGGTCCTGGCTGTCCCCATGAGTAAGCAGGGCAGGACTTTAGATAGCAGCTGATGTTCAACCAAGAGTTCAGACCATTAGACAACTTTGTGGTGATGAGGCAGGTCCAAGTTCAAGCTGGAAGTCTATACGCAGGTCAGGATCAGACCTGGTGAGTGTAACTGAGGTCATGATCTCTGAGGAGGTCCATGCTGACAAGGTGAGGCCAGGGCTGTTAGCACACGGGTCAGGCTCAGGATCAGTGGGGCCCATGGTCAGGCTAGAGACTGGCACTCCTAGGGTCTAGCTCAGGCAGGGACTGAGGGAGCTCCAGGGCCTGTGGGCAGGGTTTGATGGAGACCCTGGGTGAAGCTGGTGAGGGCCATTAAGACCTATTAGAGCTCTGAGGGCCCTGACAACTACAGAGCAGAGTATTATCACCAATTCATTTCGTGTAGGCCATTCAGCATTCATCAGGTGTTAAGAAATTTTACCTTCTGATGTTTGAAGACTTCCTAGAGATGAAACAGTCATTCCAGAGTTGTCATGTTCCCTGGAAAAGGTGTTAGAGCACAGTTTTATCACTCCTGTATATTATTTAAATATGACAAACTACTTCCACTCAAACCCAAGTCATTTTACCAGTGAAAGAGAAGTGGAAAATCAAATTGCTATTCTGTAGAGGTGGATGGGTAATTCTGAGTATGTCCAGAACTCTAAATTTAAGAAAATCATCCCGGGGGCATCTCTTCACTAACGTTTCACTGCAACAAAAAAATGCCAAGTCTTTGACAAAGTTTCAGTCAGAAACTTTTTATTCCTTTCATATAGAACAAGCTTACTGACTGGCATGCATGGGCAATTATCTGAAGATAATAATTAGTCTTACCACAGAAGTGTGTGAATATGGTGCTATTCAGAGAGTCTCAGTTTGGACCCATTCTAAAGGTTATTCCCTAAAGGCAAATGAGAGTATCTAACAGGCTTTCTGCTCATAGTGAATTTTTAATGCAGCTAATATTGGCTTATTTTGTGTAAATAAACAAGAACTGAGAAATCTAAGGCTAGGTAGAGGTCAGATTTTGTCATTTAGGGTCTGTTCCCAAAAGGCCTCTTCTCTCAAATAGTACCTCATACAGAATGCACAAAAATGAAAGTTTTAGTCAATTAAGCTTGTTTAAATGACATTATGGGGGATAAGCCCAAATTGTTTCAGAAAGTGTTATCCTAGTGTTCAGAGACCTTGTACTTAGGCAGTCAGCCAGAATTTATCACCATGGATTCACAACAATCAAGGCCTTGACAAGTTTTATGTCTAAAGAAAACCAGTTAGTCAATTAATGGTTAAAGACTTCAAAACATCTTTTTGTTAGTATGACACTGTTCAAAAGATAAAAGACTAAGCAAATCTTTTCAATAGTTTTCTGTTCTTTTCTCCAAATCTTCTGAGGAGGAGGAATGACAAAAAAAATCCAACCACAAATCCTGCTAGAACACATAATAGTTAACTAGTAGCCAATCGTTTAGAGTAACTCTTCCATTAGCAATTGGTACATTTCCTCTAAAACAGAAAGAAACTTTGAATAGATTTTACGGTTTCAGACTTGAGTCTTTTCTTTAATTGGATGTCGCCATTTAATTTTGAATGAAATAGTTTTTCTTTTATTGCATTCTGATACGTGCCAGCTTTGACAGAGAAAGCAAGCAACATAATACTCATATGGTACATTAAGAGCTACACTCTGTTGTGGCTTTGCACTTCAGAGACCCTAAATTCTACAAAATTTGTTCATTAAAAGGCTTGACTACAGCAGTCTCTGTGTTGGAGGTAATGCAATAATTGAAGGAGGCACAATTGCTTTTTGCAAAACCTATTTTTGAACTCTATGAAGGGAGCAAATAACAAATTGTCTGTGCCAATTTTTCTTCATATTCTTTAGCTAGCTCAATCAAACATAGCTGCACTCAATGCAGGAGCTCCTTGATGAAATTCTGTGGCCTTGGTAATACAGAAAATCAGTCTGCATCATCATAGAGATTTTTATTATCCTGAAATCTAACAAGATATCTTTTAGGAATCTATCTTTCTTCAGAACACACATGGTTCTGATTCCTAAAGCTGCTCAGAACTCACTGCTGTAAGTGCCATCAAGCAGCCTCTAAATATTATAACGAGCCTTACAATGGACATAAGTAAATACAGGCACACACGCGGCCTTGTACATGTTCTTTGCTTACAACTTTGACCCTCCTCAGCAGCCGTTTGGATGCCTTCTAGAACAGCAAAGGATTTGGGATGTGCCGACTCCTTAAGAAGCTCTTAAAGAAAATTTCGTCCCATTACATGCCTGCCCAACTCTGCTGACATCTGCAAGTTCATGAAAGAATATAAACTGTTTGCTGGAGGGAAATTCAGTGCTTTCTCTTAGTGGCCTAAATTTGGGAAAATATCTCTATAAGAATTAGTGTTCAAACAGAAAACTGCACTAATACATTGCTGAACTCAGCTTTCTGTCTGGAATCTTGTAATCCAATTGTTGTAAGTTCTCATGAGCATTTCTGTCTTCCAAAATACCACAGTTTTCTTGGTAGCCAAGAGGTCCAGCTACATAGATAACCTGTAATATATAATTTAGATCTTCAAATGCAGTGGGTCTAACATCTATAGACCTTGCCTTGGGTTTAAGAATATTCTATGTAGAAGTGTAAGATCCAAAGCCCAACAAAAAGTACATTCTTCTGCCTGAGTTTCAACACCAGTCTGGAAAATTCTTTGGCCTAAAGCTGCCCAGGATCCTTCTACTGTAGACCACAATTTTTAAAAATTATTATTTTCAGATTAGCTTGCTTCATTTATCAGTGAACAGACCTGCAGCTAAACCAATCTCCTATTGCAAAATATTGCATAGGTTTCCCCCTCTTCCACTCAGAGATTCAACTTCTGTCCTTTAATTGCATCCATCTGAATAATTTTAAACCTTTTTACTTCTTTCTGTCCTATTTCAATAATTGCCATACTCAAAGGCACCTGCAGAGAAGATTGATGAAGCATCTTCCAGCAACCATCAACTTTCTGAATGTATAAATTGTTTATTCAGGGTTCAGGCACAAAGATCTAATAGTCTCTTCACTCCTATCATGGCAGCAGCTTTAGCAGTAAGGTAGACACATATGCATTACACACTGCCACCATTTTCAGAAAAAACAACCTCAAAGCATCAGCCAGAATTCATTAGTTGTACTTAAATAGATGCTCCAAACATCATGGAGTCTAAGGAATGGTAGAGGGCAGATTGGGTCAACTTGTAAGGGAACTAAGAAATTATATGTCCTTAGTACTTTTGTCCTTGTTAATATGAATAGTGGTTACTAAAGTCTATGGAGATGACTTCAGCTATTCAGGTTAAAGGTCTCGTTTTCCACAAAACTACCGTAACTCCATCAACCTGGCTGAGAGCTTCTCTACCTCGTAGTGCTAGGAAAGGATTTTCTTCTATGCATAAATTACATTAAATTAACCATCACTGGCAAGTCGGTGGTGAAATCATGTATTTTTAGTGAAGCCAGCAGTTGGGATTTTCAAGGGCATACTTCTTTTAGGTTCAAGAGGAGTATCAGTGAAAGAATGTGCATCCTGGAAAATTCTGCATTTGCATTTTCATTTTGGCTGGAAACCAAATTGCTGTCAAAAGGTGCAGCTCATCAAGAGAGGAAGCCTTTGTTTTGTTTAATTTCAAAGTTATAAAACATAAAACTGTGAAACTGTGGTAATAACATTTCAGCCAACTTAAGCAGGGATGCAATATATTACCAAATGTTTCCTGAAGCAATGAAGATTCAAAGTGTGGTTTCCTCTTTTTGCCTTTTCTTTTTGCCCCAGTAGTAAATTTTTTTTTTGTAAAAACCAAACTTATTCATCCATTTATTTTCAAGGATATATTTTCATTAGCTCAGGTCTAGAGCTATTTGGAAAAGAGGAGAAAATGTTTACCACTGTTTTAATTTGATTAGTTGAAATGTTGCTGGAAATATCAACATTTCAACAAGTGAAACATTTTCATTAAATTTACCAATGTGAACAGGGACTGGCTCTGCAAAAAGTCAAAGGTGGTAGATCTATGCCCAGCAGCCACAATATATTGAAAAACTAAATCAACTCAGTAAATCTGTCCCCAAACCACCAGACAGAATGGAGTTGCAAGCATTAGAGTTGTCCCTTCTTTCAAAATCCACAGCTTGAACTCTCCTGAAAGAATCCACTTTCCAGAATCTTTCATGCATCAGCCATTAAAAACAAACGAACAAACAAACAAGAAAAAACCCCAGGCTTTTCAAAATGTCTCAGGTTGGGTCACCAGAATAGCCAAGTCATGAATCAATTGTAAAAAATCTTGATAGTGGTCATTGCTGCAACAGATTTGGGAATCCCTGGATACTCTAGGCCTGACCTAAAATATCATTCAAATACATGTATATGACTATACGTGAGTATAGTTCGTCTTGGGGGTCCCACTTCTTCATCTACCAAGCGAAATATTTTGAGGTGGAAAATGGAGTTTTGCTAGGTAAAAGCTAAGGGGAAAAAAAGTTCACAAATCTACTAGAAAGTTCACATTGGACCATATTATAACCCAGCAGAATTCACACGTAAAGTAACTTGAGGTGTTTCCATGAAATCCACTGGGAACCAACTTGGGGGGTTTAAAACAAAAAGGAAGGAGAACTAAAAGAAATTCCATTCTATTACAATAAAATACTGCAACTTAAGCTAATTATTCAAGCTGGCTCTTCAAATTTATAAAAAATTTCATTAAAATTAAGCAGAAGAACCAAGACTTAATCAACTGTAGTTATCAAATTCAGCCAGTGGTAAGCCACAAGCTCTGAAAGGCCCCATTTGACTGCTAAATGTAACATTTTTTTTTTCCATTTGTACAATAAAAGTACAATGTGAAATGTGGGAAAAAAAAAATATTGCAACAAAAAGTCACCCTCGCTCCCAAGCTGAGAGCTTGGCCCCGGTTCTCCTCTCACTGGGACTGCAAGCATGGTTTCACGGATACCTCTGATTTACATGGTGTGAGCGCTCAGTGTGCCTTTTTTGTATACAGAATTTTAGCACACAGCAATCTGATGGCTGATTACCACCCTCCCTCTCTCCTTCTTCTCTATAACTGGGTTTATAATGAAAACGTTGACACAGCCTTAACTACGGCAACATTAGCATTTGCCATTATAATTAACATTCTTTTTTTTTTCTTTGTGATTCACATGCATATACTCTTCCCAGTGTAATAGTTACAGATGGTATAGCTTGTAACATATACTACCCCTAAACAACAAATACATTCTTTTTAGAGTATGTCTCTGATAAATTTTATTTAAATGTAAAAGGTAATAGGCAGAAAATGTAGTTTGCTTACAAGTTTCCTTTATGGTTGTTTGACTGTCACTTTTCTGCAGATTTATGATAATCATTCTTGCAACAAAAACGTTTACTTCACTGTCTAAATAATAAGGTAATTTGTTACAGCTAATTACTCAAGTGCTTCCTTAATCTCAATTAAAAGATTCAGGCTGATTTTCTACATTTCTGCAGCAGTATGTTCCAGAATATCTTGTTAATGTATTCCCAATCACATATTTGTTAAGGAATGCATGGTCCATGCAAAACTGAAATGCTAAAATACATAGCTGCAATCTTAAACAATGATTTATTGTGACATGGGATGTGGGACATTTCCACAGCTTTTGTGATTGCAGTAATGAAGCTGTAAACCAAATAGCATGAAATGAAGCAAGGCCTTACAATTTAATCAGCTCGTAAACAGATCTACTGCATCAAGCAAATGACATTATTATCCATCCGAAGTAAATCATGCTAATCTCAGGAGATAAAATCAACATCATTAATGGTCACATGTCATATTCATCAACACTAAACCATCCCTTTTGACAGATTAATCCTAACTACAGCTCCCACGATGTATGGTAATAGGGCTCGTAGCATACATTTCATTCAGCAGTAAGGCTAACCAGCACTCTTAGTCTGCTATTACAAATAATTTTTTTATTGATTTACATATTTTAAAATGCATTTAAGGTGAGGTACCATTAAAAATCCTGTCACTATCACATATTTCTTCCTCACATTCTCAGCCTGTATTAATAGAAACTAGGAACTAAACACTGTATGCCATATAAATACTTTCTTTAACACGCTGTTAGTGGTAATTAAAGATTTCTGCCTGTGTTTTTCATTCAGCAATGAATATATGTGCCCTTTTTTATAGGGTTTAAAGAACTACTGATAGTATTATTCTAATATCTCATTTGCAGTATAGTAGTGCATAGTGCCCCTGGTCATGGATCAGGGCTCCACTGAGCCAAGTAGGATCCTGACGACTTTGTTATCCATTATCCCATAATTAATACAACATGAAAAACAAAGTTGCATTTATGATATTCACTCTTCATTGCAGTTTATTGTGTCCTGCAGACTGGTTGTGTACTTCTGCTTAGACTCCAGCTACTGCGTACAGCCTATTTGTTCCAAACACAAAATATATTTATTTATCATGGAACTGACCCTGTACGAATGCTTTTGAAAAGTGTCCACTATTCAAAGTGTCACTTTCCTTGAACAGGCACTGAATTATATTGACAGGCACATTATCAAGGGCTGCTGACTGACAGAATGAATGACTGCGGCTACATGCCGCATTGCCAGTCATTGACTGAGTGGGTGCAAAAATTATCTACAATCTTTGTAGATCTAAAGGACTCTGAACTAAGGGTAGAAAAGATGATATATGCAAGTGATTTACTAGTGCAGCATTTATCAACTTTGTACAAACATCTCAAATACTATCCAAACTACTTCACTAATGTAGTAATTCATTAATGGTTTATTCTCTCTCCTGAAACTATTTTTTTAACATTCCTTTTATGCAATTATTAATGTCACAGTATTTAATATGTGTTTACGGTTCACCAGGGAAATGTTTGGGGTAATAATTTTAAAAACAACCACTGCCTCCTGCATTTGTTTTTAAGCCAGTGTGGGTTAAGATGCGTCTTAGTAAGATTGTAAGAGCAAGGCAAAAACGATGTTAGAGACTACGGGTGACTGACGCACAACAATCAGTAAATTGAGTTAAGAGAGAAGGCAGAATACTTCCTGGACTGTGCTGGGACTTTAGGAAAACACTAAACTAACCACAAAATTTATTTGTCAAAATAATTTATTAGCTGGACTTATTTTTGATTGACATAACGGCAGCTTGAAGAAGTAGACCACAAAGATCTTCTTTTTGTAAAAATCACACCTATTGACTAGAATAAAAAATGCTAATAAAATGCTTCAATAAGTGCATTAATTTCAAAACCTCAAAGTACTAATGTCAAATTTACTGGAATCCACTGACCTTTAAAGGGCTTTTAAAGATTTTATGACTTAGATTGTCACATTACTTACCAAGAATCCTTAAGAATCTGTTTTTTTCTATCTATGGTGTCTTTTTAATGTTGGGGTTGTGAAGATTTGCCCTTTTCTGTCACTGTCCTTTTTACTCTCAATACTCCCATACTTGAAGCCCTGCGTAACAAGTTACTTAAACTTTGACAGGCTGCAGACATCTGTGGAGTTTATCAGTAATGGTGGTTAGAGGACTAAAAGAATCACTGATGAGGAAGACCAAAAAAACCCATCTTTCTCACAAGATTTTATGCTACTGCATAATGTCTTAGTGAGATCATGGTGTCATTGAGCTACTCCTCCTTCAAACCTGTGTCCTAGTACCTCTTAGACATGTCTACTCTTACAAATGTTTACTAGTAAAGCCAAGATGAAAGTAATCTGTCTTTGAAGGGGTATGATTTAGGCAGGCAAAAGAAACAAACCTTCTTCTCACGCAATACCAGCAAAACTGGCAATGGGATTTCCTGGTGGCGTAAGTGCGTGTAAGGTTGAAGTTCTGCCAGCGTGGCTGTGGTGGAATGAAGTAAAGGGAAAAACTGTCTCTGATATAGCTGTGCTACCAGCATTTTCCCATGTAGACCAAGCCTTACTAAGAAACAGCACTTGTGCAGAAATAATTATGATCTAAAAAGACAAAGGATGGATTATCTCACTTTTATCTGCAAGAAACAAAGGAACAAAAACATACAGTGGGCAAAAGACAGCAGGAATAGCTCCAATAGCTCACTTTTATGCCTGTTACGGGTACGGGTAAGGACAAAGACCACCATTAAAAGGGTAAGGACAGTCCCATGGGACTAATTGATAATTAAGAATAAAATGATGTATTGTTTTTATTCCTATTATTTGGTCCTCCCAGAGAACAAACTTTAATAAATATATGATAAAAACCTCTGAGAATTTTGTATAAGGTATTTAGCAGTGGGACTTACATAAGAGTCACTACTAAAGTGCCACATTATCTTAACTTTTTTTAGCAGAAGACATTAAAAATACCATTAACTAATGATAACATTACCAAGAACTTGTAAATACATTTGTTTCATTTTGAAATACAGCTGCAATAGGAAACTGTGCTTGTTTTTAATAAGTAGATAATATTCTATCAGTTGAAACAGCTACACCTTGAACCCATACACATAACTGGCTCAGTTTCAAAATGATAAAACATGACAAGATATAAAGATCATTTCATTCCTTAAAAATGAAAAGAAGATGATTTAAAATACTGTGCTTTGTTTGCATACAGAAGATTCCTATTATCAATCATGCAAAATAAACTATATTATTTAGTAGCTATTTGAAAGGAGACAAGCTGAAAACCTGCTTAAAAACCCCATTAAAATGGTTAAGAATAGAAAGCATCTTAATTTTTATGCATCCATGTTGTTTACTATTTTACGTTTAGTGCAACTAATAAATCAATCTACTAAGCAACATGCTACAAAACAAAGTTTTAATGCTAGTAACATTGCTAGTTACAAGCTAATAATATTACCTGAAGAAATGCACAAGTGATTACTGAGGAAATGACCATTAAATAGTTGAGAATAATAAAGGCAACTAGAAGATGCGGGGTACCCAACACTGGTATACAAGGATGGAGTCTCCTGTGTGTAAATGCATGCTGAAGGATATTCAAAGCAACATGCAATGGAGTTATTATTTTACTACCATGATACGCTGGTGAAAACTGATGAAAAAACCCACAGTGGGATATGCCTCAAATATGTATTTGGTGGTATGGCAGCATTAGTTCAATAAAGGTACCAAGGCGACAGAGACCTTATGAACATAGCAAAAAACCTCCTGACAGCTGATTTTCCTTTCAGCCATTTGACATGTAAAGTATAGTAGGTTTATGCACCTGTGCAGTGCCAAATTGGTGCCTGCTTTATGATCCACGTCACTTCTTCGAACCAGCTTTTCCTGATGAGTAATCTACATTGCCACTGTTTGGGTCACGTAGAAGAAAACCCTAACGTTGTAGCTGACACCTTCATTTTCACCCCAGCTGACTGTAGAGCTTCTAATTTAGAGAGACAAAGGTTATTATGCATAGAAGCAAGGACAGCAGTACCAGATCTGCAAATTCAAATCTAAGGAAATGAGAAAATACTGTTTCATACTGACTGTATATAAACATACAAAACACACATAGCTCATCAGTGAGCAAAACTAGCCTCTCTCATTTTCTCATCTGCAAATTTAACAGTGACATAGGCATAGACTTCAACATACAATCTTTCAGCTTTAATTTACTCATGTTGAAAGAGAGGGAAATCCACACTGAAGAAAAAATACACCCTTTATTAAACCTGTATTATAAAAACATATAAAACTACACAAAAGTTTGTGTATTGCACTCTTGGCTTGAAAGTTTCCTTTCAAAGTTTTCTTTCTCCTACAAAGTAATCAGTGATACACCACGTAAGTGCAGGGATCCTTGCAGTTAATTTAAGGTACACTGAAGACAACACAACCTAGAACAAAACTCACATTTTTTGTAGTTTTAGCCAACCTTTGCCATCAGGTGAATTAGTTAATTTTGAATTCTTATTTTAGAAAAATCACTTAGAAAAGGCCTACCTATGCTCCTTTGTTCTCTTTTTTTTTTTTTTTTTTTTTTTTTGTTCCTTCCTTCTGAATGCCGTTTCTTATGCCACAGGAAAAAGTAAATCAGTTTATTATTGCATCTTCATACATAAAGATGACCAAAGCACACACATGATGACCCATTTCTCAGCTGTTGACAGTGAAGCTGGAAAACACTGGAAACACTTTTCTGTACTGTTTGGATTATAAAAGGGTCTTCAATGCACAAACTTGAAAAGACTGATTGGCTTCAATGGATTAGCCATAGCTATCTTAAAAACACTTTCAAGCTTATATGGACAATTCCCTAGCTCTTCATTTTAATGTGAAGTTCTACTCTGAAAAGCAATCCTCAAAGCAATACCTCTGTCCTTAAAGAAGTTTTATTTATGTGTGTAATGCATGCTCCTTTTAGTAGCTCAGTTAACTTTCGGTCCTGTGTAATACTCAGAGGGAGCTTGAGTATTCAGGGCCTGAGATCACGACTGCATTCTTAACTGAATCCCAGTGGAAAGATCAGATAGCATCTGGCCTTTATGAATCAACACAGGGTGGCTGCTGGGAAGGAAAGGGTAGTCCTTTTTCCCCATTTACTTTTGCGTGGGAACAACCATAACGTACCTAGTGACAAGAATCACTCCCTCGTAGCTTCACCTGCAGCAGGTAATGTAGTGGCATGGGCTTGTCAGTCTTTCAACCAGTCTAGTGAGCTAGGCAACCACAAAAGCGATGATTCTTTAAGTGACATCTGGGCTCTTGGGAGCTCTTGGGAAACAGCGCCTGAGCCACCAGAGTTCATTCTTCCTGAAGTTCCTGAGGGAGCACAACTCCTCTGCATCCCTTCCCATCCCCTGCCAAGGAGGCACTGCATCTCTATGGGACCATCCAGCCTATGATCTAACCCGAAACTGTCCACTGACTTGCAGATGCTAGTGCATGTAACTGGGGTTGGGATACAGAGAAGTCCTTCTCTTATGAATGGAAAACATTTTGACTAAAAGCTGTCAAGTCGCAGCAAGTAGTGAAGTCCACAAGGCTTTCTTCATTTGGTAGAGGGAAACAAAAAAGCCTTCAA
This sequence comes from Balearica regulorum gibbericeps, assembly GCF_011004875.1. NCBI lineage: Eukaryota > Metazoa > Chordata > Aves > Gruiformes > Gruidae > Balearica > Balearica regulorum. Next base: position 24,872,341 of record NC_046190.1, on the reverse strand, counting down.
GGAGAACATATGAGTCATGGGATTGGGTTTCCAGAGGGCTCTTTGGGATTCTTTTAGACCAAGAGTTTTTTAAGACTGTCAGAGCAGGGGCTGTGTGAAACTCAGCAATTTTGACTGTCATGCTATTTTTCAGTTCCAGCTTTCATCACTTTGTGCCTTTTGGGTCTAACTTTGCCTCCACTTAAGTGGTTGTCAATGTAGAATAAATCACATGAAGAATACTTAGGGCCATGCTCTTTGCCCAGCCCACATAATAGAGGAAGGAGCTAAATCCTCAGAAATAAAGGGGTATACTCTCCTCCTCAGTGTGGCTATTGAAATCTTGGAGAAGTAACTGATAAGCTGAAGATGAGAAATAGTTGTTGAATGTACTCCATTCAAATCTGTGAGGACTCACAGTCCTCTGCTGCTTTTCAGAATAGCAGGAAAAAAATCTCTGTGTCTTTTCAGCACAATGCATGAGTAGAAGAGAGTAAAAATGAATGTATTGCACAATGCATGAGTAGCTTCAGTACAAACTAATATATTGTGATGGGTTTAGGGGATGGAGGGGGTGTCCAGAGTTGGACCTGGAACAGTCAAGCCAGTGATTCATGGCTTTCGGTAGTGAGGCCAATGATTCTTGAATTCCAGCCTCTGCAACTGTGCCTTGCCATTTATTCTTTTTCAGATGCAAAATATTGCAGACATTCTTTCTCTAAGGGACACATGCTAAAAGACATTGGGACTAGCTAACAAACTGGAAATTTAAGCACTACTTTTTTACTTTTTAGGGCAGAAGATAAACTGGGCTCTTGAGGTACAAAAAAAAAAAAAAAGTGGTCTGATTCAGACTTAGACTCTTGCATAGGAAGCTCATGTAAGTTTGAAGACTCTGCAGAGGAGCCAGCTTCACAGTAGGAAAAGCTTATTTTGTTATTATTAGCAGCCTGAGGTGTGCTGATTATTTTAGTCCTGGTATTTTGCCATCTCTAACATGCATTGCCACAAAATGACTCATGAGAAGGGGTTTTTGAATGGAGCTCAGTCACTTTGGCACAGATTCCAACTCTGATCATAGGGAAACCATTTACTTTTCCAATTACGTGGTCAAGGCACAACCAAGTACTGCAGAGTCTTCTCTTCCCATGTTAACCTAGCAGGAATGGCCAACTAATAAACAGAAGAAAGTGAGTGTTTGGTGAACTTTATAGTAAGAAACTGTACACAAAAGTCTTCAGGCAGTCAATTTCCTGTCATTATTTGTGTGCTGCTCTTGAAGACTCTTCACGGAATCAGTTTTCAGAAATTTATTTCAACAGCAATACTACAGATATAAAAATTATAATTCCTCTCTTCAACAGTTAACGTTGGAAGTGACATGTAACTGACCTGTCAGCTCTGATCCTTCATCTGGTGAGGCTTTAAATCAACTCTCTAGTGTAAAACAATCTGGTGTAAAGTTGAGTGAAACCTTAGCTAGACAAATTTCATTAAAGCACAAACCTTAAACAAATGCAAGGCTTTATTGTCACCTACACACTTGTTCTGCCTATCCAATCCATATAATGGTCTGTTGACCATGAACTCTTCTCCCCTGTGGGAACTGAGAGTGATCTCCCTCACTCTTTTTAACTTCAAAACATTGCTTTCCTCCCTTCTTTCCTCCTTAATTCATCTCTCCCTCTGATCATAGAAATCCTCTCAGTAACTTACTCAACACTGGAAAGCATTCCAGCACATCACAGATGCTCACATCCCTTACTGTATCCCACAGTTAGGCAGTACTGGGCTGATCCCTGAGTCACTGAAATCAGAAGAGATTTTGCCACAGACGATAACGAGCATAGGATGAGGCCCATGCAGCAAATTTTGTATTACATCCAAGTGCATTTTTATGTAAAAGGTATTTTTCACTAAATGTAAATGACACTGCTTCAGTATACAATGGGTATATTCTTTCTAACTCTGCTCTGTGCAAAAAGCTCTTTCATTTACTATACTTTTGGTTAAAGTACACAAAATGAAGTGGGGTAGTTAAAAACAGGCAAGTAATGTACCTGATGATTTACCATATTTTATTTACATTATTATATAGCTATTAGATGTAATATTGTCTGCTCCTGTCACTCTCTGCAATGTGTTTGATGATTCAGGGAATAAATAAAACCCAGGGTTAGCAAATAAATGAGAGCAGAATTGGCAGCACACCAAGTCTGCTTTATTTGACTGAGAGAGAGATGTGTTACATGGCCTGTTTGTTTAAATTATGCCAAGAGCTGAGATACACCAGGTGTTGTAGACCATGGAGTAGAGGCCTTAAAATGTTTGCGAAAACCAGATTTCTGTTTACTGGTTTGCCAGAATACAAATCCAGAAGGCTTACACTGAGAAGTTGAAAGAATGGGAGTCTGCTACTATTTTCCTATCATTTTTATCAATTAAAGTTACAGAAATGTCACATACGTACTAACAGTGACTATCCAGTCCCTGTGTGTCTGTCTCTGTGATGGAATCTGTAGTATATGTAATTATGTAAAATTATTTTAATGATTATCCTAGTGATTCTGAAACACCATAAGACAGTTCTTTAATACAGATCAAACCATGCTATCTTTATTCAACTGAACTTCCCTTAAGTTCAGTAAATGGCAGCAGGGTCTGAGAGATTTGTCAAGGTTATTCCCCCTTCTACCTCTTCCATCAGAAGGAGCTAGAGAGAGTGAGCTAAAGCCAAGGAGATCCTGAGCAGTCCTTTCAGAATGGGTGTGGAAGTACACAGCTCCAGTGCCACAAAGGGACCTTGGTAAAGAGAGTCTAGCACAATCAATACTTAAAATTATTAATGCTTACTTATGATCATACTGAGGATGTGTTCAGGCATTCACTGTAGAGGTGTTTTGTGCTGGCCACCAGCTGTTTGTGCTGCTCTCCACGGCGTCCTGCAGAGCCAGCAGAGTGAGGCAGACGAGTGATCCTCACCCACTTCATTGCAAAGTCAGCCAAGGCAGTTTAACCTACCATAGAAAACTGTTTGAAGTAATCTACTTAACTTTGCACTGCTGTGGGGGCAATAACCTTTGGCAGGGGAAGAGGTAAAACCAGCGGGAGTTTTGTCTTAAGCTAGTAAAGCAGTTTATGCAATGAATGTCAGACCACAGCCTGAATCAGGTTCAAAACTTACAGAGAGCGGGAAGAGAGAAAGAAAAGGCAGGATGGGGAGGGGTGGGGGGAAGAGGGAAACACAGAGAGAGAGAGAGAAGCAGAGACTACTTGTTCCCTCTTTAACTCTATGATCTGTTACTGGCCCTCTGAGCAAAACATATCTGTCTACCAACAAAATAAAGGCTAATACATGTGAGGCTTCTTTAAGTTTCACCCAGTCATTTATTTGTCTTAGTGATTTTCGTCCCTGCCTTGAATAGAAAAAGATTACTTTTTAAAAACCAACTGCAGCAGCGGTGACATGAGTTATCTCACGACCAAAGTACATTGTCTAGGATTCAGTTATCTCCGAGACTGCCTTTTTCTCTGTATCTTCTAGTGGTTATAACTTACAACTGCCTGGAGTGCTTTTATTGTCTGGTTCAAACGTCTTGATGGACAAAACATTCCTACTGACTCTCTCTGGAACACTCTCTCTCTCGAAGCCTGCCAAAGCCTGAGCTTCAGCGTGCACAAAGCACACTGCAAGTAAAGTCTGCTTAATCTCACTTTGCATTTAGCAAGAGGATATTGGGATAGTCCCAGAAAAATGCTGAGAGATTTGTGTTGATCTAATGAAGATGATAATAATGTCTTGCTTATGTGGAAGCATGCACTTGCGTACACTGGTTAGTGGGGCTGAGTTGGAATAAATAAAGAAAGGAGATCCCCAGGATAAATTCCTAATTCCAGCAAAGGCAGAGGTAAAACTGCAACTGACTGTAGTGGGATCAGCATTTTGTCTCTGTTTTTTTTGGCTCTGTAGTATATCCATTAGCATATCTGTAGGTGATCAGTTCTCTGTCGCTATAAAAGACATGGAGATTACTGTTGTACAAAGAAACACACATTTTTTAATATAACTGTCCTGAAAAGTTTCTTGACAAGAAAATCAAGAATCCACTCATTCTCCATTAATATGAGTACAAGTATTAGAACACAGGATGGATTATATGTACAAAAATAAACTACTGCTTATCTCATTGCTGAAGTTTTTAAAAACCATTTTTAATGGTCTTGCGAACAAAATAGACTCAATAGGTCTGATCTGCCAATGTGTTACCCCATTTGTATGTCAGTGCGACTCCATTGATTTTTGTACTGTTATGGCAGTGTAAAAATGAAATAACACAGTGTTGAATCAAACCTGTTCAAAGACTGACTGATGGTCTTGTTCAGAAATCAGATGAATTAGGAAAAGTAAAGTATGTTGAGAGGAGGTGATGCTCCAGCTGTGCTGTAGTGGGAGGAAGGATCACACACTGTAACAAATAAGCTGGTTTCAATGATAAAACACATTTCACAGTGGAGAAGTAAAGTGTCAGGACTATATACGATTTGTTTAAAAGCCTCATCATTGTCTAAAAATAGCCTCTAGCTTGTGTTTTTCCTCAAGAACTATACCATTCCTCAATTCTGCATCTCTGTTTCTTCACAGAATAAAGTTTGCTAAGTATGGGCTGCACAGGCAGTAAGATTTGTTGCTTTGGGACTTGGGACAAAATCTAATTTTAGTAGGCTCTATGCTTCTGCTTATAGTGGTAAGGCAGAATATCAAATGAGCTGTTTAGCTGTGTTAGAGCCACAGGTTTGCACTGGTTACAAGGTTCATTTTCATAATTCTTTAAATGACGGGCCTTCACCCTAACATGAAAGCAAGCCTTATTCCATTAAGCCCTCAGTTCACCCAAGTTACTAAAAAATGGGCCCTCTGTACATTCTGAAATTTAGTTCACATTAGCCAGCTGCTTGGTTAGGGTAATTTAAACCAAAACAAGACTATTGCTTCTCTCTAAATAGGTGCTGTAGGCCACAATACATTGTGGGTTTAAACTGTGCTATATCACTTTAAGACATAAGTCTCAAATGTGAGAAAAACGTGTGTGATAAAATAAGACCAACATTGTTTTTGACCTAGTTTGAACAAAGGTGCAGAAAATCAATGAGCCCCACAGCAGCCTAAATGCTTTGTTAGCCTTTTACTACAACATTATATATTACATGCAAATAATGGAACAAATTTAATGCTACTATTCATGTCAAGTGATTTCTTTGAATCTATATTTTATATTTTACAGATCTTGAACAGTAACATTTTTCTTTTTAGTACAAAGTTGCTCAGGGTTCACTGGAGACTCTTTTAAATTGCTGCTTTCAGAGAAATAACAATGTAAAATGACATTATGATGTATAGCACCCTCCTGAAGACTTGAACCAGTGCAGCAGCAAGCCACTAAAACCTCTGGGAATGAAGCAATCTCCAGAGCACTATTGTCCAATTGTCCTAACTGGATCATTTTTAATTAGTTGCAATTAATTTAAAGTGACAGCACACTGAAATATCAAATCAGAAAGTACAGAAAAACACAGTGGAATTTGGAAATTATTACTGTTAGATAGCTTCTCTATTACAGAAGAACTAGATCTGAATATTACCTGCTTAATCTATGTAATTTTTCCTTAATTAGTTTCTATAATAAAGATAAGACATGCAATGATGTTGCTAAGGTAGTGACAGAGCTTTAGCACTTAGCCGGCTGACATGTGTGAGGCTAACAAGTAGTCCATACCCTTTTTCCACTGGAGAGATTAGTATCTATCAATTCTAACAGTTGTTCCTGTTATGGCTAAAATGGTTTAGGATTATGGAGACAACAGGCTACAAATTATCCACATTTTTGTCCCATCCTGCACCAATGGGTTGGTTATTCCTGCAGAGAACTCAAAAGACCCAAGTTGAGACACAGTCCTTATCACTAGATTTCAAGAGAAACTGAGATTTACCTCTCTGAAGGTAGGCTAGAAATCCTGCATTTGTCAGTGCCAGAGGCATCCAAATGGAAGGATTTTGCTACCAGGACATGAAACAGGACCTACGACCACCCAAGTCTCCAGACAACACTAGCCTTGCAGCAGTTATCCTATCACTGACTGCCCTTGCATGAATAACCTGTACCCAGTTCTGCATGGCTTGAAGGTGAGGAACCGCTGGATCTTCTCCTTTCTGATCAGTGCAGCCACAGCATTAGAGAGTTCACACAGAGGTTTGCTGTATCCTAAGGCTAGAAGAAATACATACCAAAGAAGTGGCTGTCTTTACTTCTGTGTCTCCTTAGCACCATCAGTTGACACCAATGTGCCTTAGAGATATAGACAGAAGTGCTATAGATCATATGTATCACACCACAGATAGGTCACTGAATTTAGAATACTGAATTATGCTGTTAAGTGTTTCAATTTTGTAGCTATTGTCAGGCTATATCTATGACAAATTAAAATGCTACATCATCTAATCTTGACACCACTAGAGGTAAAATATGTCTATAAGGTTAAACAGGGCCAAATTTTCAATAAAGTTATTTTAATGACAAGCTATACCTCTATAATTCAAAGTGCAAAACAAACATTCTCAAGTGAACTTAATATGAATGAAAGAAGATAAATCATGTTGTCAGTCTGCAGAAATTGAAATCCTACACTGACAACACAATAGACAGAGGAAGACACAGTGCTCGCTATTCTGTGCCAGTGCCCTTCCATCACAGCCAAAAGGGAACAAGTCCTCCAAGGAGCTGGTGTGCGCCCATTCAGTCCTTACTAACTGCACTGAACTTGCCCGAAGGAGATCAGGTAGTATCGTGAGGTAATTGTTCCCTTCTCTGCCAGCTTCTCTCCATGTGAGCTAAAATAACTAACTTGTTTCACAAACCAGTTTTCAGATGACAACTACTGATATAGTCAAACCAGTTACACACAGCAGAGGGGTGGTGTAACGTGGTCTTTGTGTAGTCTCCTGTCTTACAAGCACCGTATTATTCTCTCTGATTACTTTGCAATTTCACATATTTTTACTCATCAGATTTTTACAATTTGGGAATTTGATCATGAAGATGACTGAGCTGTGGGACTGGGAACTGTCTGAAATAATAATAATACTTTTCTGTGCATTAACATGTTCATGTGATAGGTGGGTCAGTCAGCCATATTTTTTTCAGGAAAATACAGCCGGAGGAGCAGTTATAGTTTCACCACCATTTGCCAACAAATGCAAAATAGGAACCTGTGTAATTCTCAGAAAGAAACTTGTACTCCCTCAAACAAGGTCTTCTGTTACTGACTCATGTTTGTACACCAAGAATGTTTAATTAACCTTATGAAGTGAAGGAATCTACTAATTATCAAATGATTTTACGTCGGCAAATATGATAACTAAAAATACAAAAAGATTTCCATGAAGATCAACTTCTTGTTACAACCTGTATCTGTCTTCTCAGCTGAAAATGTCTATATTTCTTGATGTAACAAAAGCAAAATGTTTGGAATGATTGGCTAAAGTTAGCTCATACATTTTTAAATATGATTTACTCAAAGCAAGTCGATTGTTCTGTCTTATATTAGAGCCCCCGAAGATCAAGTTTATTCTATTACAGTATCCTGCTCCTCCACCTGCAATCAAAGCTTTCACTAGGCCAGCTGCAGTGACTACACATGGCAAGAGGGAGTCTCCTGGGACCTTAGGCTAGCAGTGGGCAAGACTTACAAGTGATACAGTAAAAATCAAAGGCACAGTGAAGTGAAGCCTCAGTACAGAAGTTCCATGAAAAGTCAGGGTATAATGCAGAATAAAATTCTGGTATTTTGGTACCCTATCCAGGGCCCTCATTACTGGACAAATTGATCTTTAATGAGAAACTAGACAGAATTGGACTAGGCTCCTTTTTACAGCACAACCTATCTAATTTCTACTGCGTCAAAACGTCAAAAATGATTTAATTTCTTTCTTGCTTTTCTTTTAATACTTTCGAGGTCCTTTTTTCCTTAGAGGGACAGAATCTATCTATAGCTGAGAACCAATGCAAACTGCAATAGGACTGAGGACTATCTATCACTAGAACACAACTTATACATTCACAGCAAGACAGAGGGGAAAAAATGCAGAACTATTTCTTTTTAGTAATGTACATGTATATGATTTTCTTATTATACACTAGATTGCCCCAAATTACAGATGTGTTAGTAGAAAAGATAACATAATCTGCCACTACTTCTAAGTGCTGGCTAGTGCCAGGTTTATTTTTTGTGGGTTTCTTTTTTTTAACTTCTTTTTAGTTACTTAGCTTAATTAACAAGATTCAAAATAATAATATGACCTTTGATGCTGTTCTATGGTTCACTATATTCAAGAGCATCTATTTTTATTTGTATAATATCACAGCATAAACGGTGTCATCTTTTAACAGAGTGTGACAGTAGCTTAATTCCTGGTGCCTATGAATCAGGTCAAGAGCTCTGTCAATGACAGTGAGTTAGAGATTTACAGTAGACCAGACAAACTGTAAAAACCTATGGTAGGGATTATGAGTTATCAAGATGTGCTGAGCTGGCACATGCTGCTAAGTCTGTGGTCAGCATTATCCAGAGGGAAGCTACAGTGCCACAGCTGCACAGCACTCTATTACTACCAGTTAGCATCAGAGCAAGTATCCGCAATGGAAAGACTTTAAAAAGGTTTGAAGGCAAGAGGATAAAGAAAGAAAATTGGGAGGAAAATGCATGACAAACAGTAACGTCTCCAGGACTGGCAACTCATAAATCCAAAGGTTGCTAGCAAACAAACTGTACGTTCAGCACTTTAACAAAACCATTCAAGGAAATAACGCCAACATCAAATTGAAAGCCTTCTATTCCCTTGTTCTGGCAGGAAGCGTGAGGAAAGCAATAACGGTGGGAGGCTGCAGTTTTTCATGCAGTGATTTTTTGTTCATTGCACATATCATCAAACGATTATTTGCAATGAAGCAATGTACCAGGTAGGAAAAGGGTTTCCTGGTCTGTCATGTTTTTCCTTGAACTCTATTAATTCCTTTCTTGATTTTTAATATATATAAACACATTGCTTATCGCGCTATGTATGCTTGCATCAATAAAAGCATAGGGGCAAACCAGCCTTTCTAAATCACCTGCTCTTCACAGACTGCAACAGAGTTCACCAATTTGTATAGCTAAAGGTTAAGTTTTAGTTGCTCCAAATTGACTAGATATCCCAAATGAGAGTCAGTTTGAGATCTGAGGTATATTTAACAATGATTTGCCATGCTTCCAGCAGTTCTCAGCCTTCCTCACTGCAATATGCATGGGACTTACTAAGGTCTTATACATTCAGTTATTTTACTTTTCATTTGGTTGATGGGCCTTTAAGACAGACAAAGAAATTCATGGCCACTATGACAACTTTTGGGTTTCTCTAGATGCTCTTTTCTGCACAGAATTTAGAACAGAATGAGAAGCCAGGGGTATGATATTTCTTCCTGCCATGAGTTGGTCATCACAGCTTGCAGTTTGAGGCACCAGTGTTCTGTTTTTCTTTCAATGGCCTGTGCAGGGAAGTTGATAATACTGAGAAAGGTACAGAAAGTCACAAGAACATACTGGTTTTGCCAGAGGAAAATAAAAATGTAGTCATAATTCTTTAGAACAGAGAAAACATTTGCCCTGTCAGCAATCATCTTCAGGAACATTCCCCCTTCCATCCAAATTTCATTTTATTTGAATTGAGGTTGGTCCAACTTGCCTTTTAGCCTCCCAAGTGATCTGGTTCTACAAGAGCAAAGAGATTAAACCTTCCGGTGTGATAGGACAGAGAGGCAGCTGAGTGCCATCTGCACATTAGTAACTCCACTTATGGTCTCAAATGTTCTCACATACATAACAAACAAAAGAGCTGCACAGAATGCCGTCCTGTAGAGTTTCCCATAACAAAGAGCCTACTAAAAAAATCATCCCACAACATTGCTTAAGATTTATTGGACAGAAGAGAATCGACTCAGCAAAGATCAACCATACCATTCCTACCAGATACCCAGGCAAGCCAAGAACATCTTGTAATTAATTGTACAAAAAGCAATTGAAAGATACAACCATTATGTGTTTTGGTCCAAAATGAGCAAAGTATACATGACTTCCTGAAATAATTAGATGAACTGCATGCACTTGTACCTTGCAGCAAAAGCCCTTCCTCAATTTCTGAGTTTGATCTATGTCAGGCTTAGCACAAGATTGATACAAGGCAGCTGTACCAGCTGTTATCCATTGGAGGAGATGGATTTTTGAAATGTGTCCTGATGACCTGCCAGAGGTAACCCATGTCTTATCTTTCTATAGAAAAGTGCTGAAAACTCAGTCAGTGAACCACTGCCTTTTTTTCCAGCCACACTGGGCAACGACTACCTGTCTGTCTGTAACTGGTATCTCCAAATTCCATATATAAGAAAAAAAAAAAATCCAACCCTACAATTTCAATATATGTCTACTCTAAAAACCACTCCCACTTTCTCAGAATCTGTCTGTTAAATTTTAATATTATGATCTGCAAAGTACACTGAAAATTACCTACCACATGGAAAAGTGGGCTATCCTCATGTCTGCAAGCAAGATGCATACTGACCTGCCAGCAGTGATTCCACTATCCAGGAGCTTATTAGCAGAAGACAGCCATATAGCAAATGGTTTTATTTACCCCCTTCCAACTTTTTCAACATGCAGGAGCTCCTTGAACTCAATGGTTACTAAACCAAAGGCCATGTCAAACACAGGCACTCCATGAACAGATTGTTTTTTCCCCAGTTTAAACAGGGATGCTACTATTAATGTACTGGGCTGTGGCCAAATCAGCACTCGTTGTACTGAAAAGCAAGATTAGTGCTCACAGATGATCATTACTGGCTATGAATAGATAATAGGTTACTATTCTTAGATCGAGCTATGCCATAAAAGCTGTAGTACTTTCCTTGAGACAGACTAAGCAGAAAAAGTTTAGCAAGCCATCCTTCTGTTAGAATTTCCTGTTTTCAAGCTATGAGTGAATGTTGGACAGATGCTTTCTCATGCAAAGCAAATCCCCATTCTAGGATACAATAAATTCTGTAACAGGAATGTGATTTTTAAAAATTTGAATAACTAATTTATGCTGGTGACCTGGAAGGCATTATAATACATGGCAGAAAAGAGAAGTAACTCATTAACAGCACAATGAATGAATGTATGACACTTCAGATAGTAATAATGGCAGTATGTAAGTGAAGTAAAACGATTTTTCATGAAATGTAAGATTTTTTTTTAAACCATTTCTTACCAAAGTCATTGCAGTTGGTAAGGCTGAAAGAAGAGATTTTAAATCCTACAATTTGGTGGCACCACATGGGTGGGAAAGCAGGAGAGAGTGGATTTTAAGACCAGGCACTTCAAAACTGACTATGAAATAGCAGTAGGCTCTATATGAGCAACATAAGTAAGAATTTCACTTTGAAGGTTTTACTGTGACATCCTTGCACATCACATTAGACCCTACAATTACAGGGGACATACTGTTGTTCACCCTTGGGACACACACTCCATCATGAAGTGCATTTTTCAAGAACATCCACTTGCTTTGGTTTCTACTCACCATGCAATGCATAACCTACATCCCACATCCCCTTTATGCCTTCTATGCCAGAAGAGTCACACAGGCTACGTACACAGTGCTGATACATGCTTCTGACCAGAGTGCAAACATTAAGCAATGTTTTCTCTGCAGTTGCTGTGGGATCAGAATGGCAGGTGGAAGATGGAGGAGATTGCATTGCGGGAAGAGCGGGGGTATAAAGGTATAGCCAAGAGGCTAGCTTCACAGGGACAGGGGAGCTTATTGCTGCAGTTCACATCTTGGAAACTAAGCCTAATATTGGGTCTCATCTCTTCCCCTGTCAGCAGCTGTCTATGCAAATCTTCAATAAAGTTAGTGTCTAATTCCTTTTGAAGACTAATAGAGAGAGAGGATAATAGCCCTTCTTTGGCAACCACTTGATAATTTAAATGCTAGAATTCTGTGCATTGATCTAATAATATAAAATCCCTTGAAAATAAACTAGCAGTTACACTGTAAATATTGTTTGTTTTAGATGTGGAACAATAAAATAATCTTTTAGTAGTTCTAAGTCTGTCAATCAAGATTTAGGTAATGAGAACCAAACTAGCCACGTAGCCTTAGCTTGGTTCCTTTGCCATGTACACCATGAAGCATCCTATTTATTCCGTAAAACTACTGCCCTATTCAGGGTTAGATGCTGTGCCCAGGGCAGTGCAGTCAATGAGCCTGGTGTGTGGTAGGATTCTTACCTCATCTCTTCCACAAGTTAAAACACATGAAAAAGCAGTTATGGCTAAAACCACTGAATGCCACTGTTAAGAACTGGAACTTATCTTTCTTCTGCCAAAGAATTTTTATATGATGCTGAACAAGCCGCTTTAAGACTTTAGAGGGAGTCACCAGCTGTGTTATTCCTTAAGCTTCAAGTGATCAACATGAGACACTGGCCAGTTCAAATTGTACTCAGTATTGACTGGAGCTCCACTTTGAACTTTAGATCCTTTCTGTAAAAAAGCCAAACACTGAGGGAAATCAAAGCTATAGATATTTCAGTGTGGACACATTGTACAACTCTACTTTTTTTTTTTTTTTCTTTTTTCCTCTATGCCAGAACTCTGTGCGTATAAAATAAGAAAACAAATGAGAAAGGTGAAAAAGACAATTCAGTGATAGTTTTGAAATAGAGTCTGTGGCCATACAGTGAATGTAAAATTGTAAGAGGTAAACAAGTGTCTGTCCTACTGAGTAGCAAGAGTCTGATGGAAATAACACAGGATCACAGTAAGGACTGACGATAACATACGGTTTTGGGTTGTTGGGGGAGAAGACCATTTTAGATGCTCTGTTTCCTGAAAAGTAGTTCATTTAGCAAGAACACCTCTAGAGAAGTATACAGAAGTCCTAAGGAGATAGGAGCTCCCAACCAACCTTCTGTATTCTGTCATGGCACTTTCTGATTCAAGACCTTAAGCTGGCTTAGTAGTAGTCAATTAATGGTTAAACTTGGTCTTGGTCAATGTTTGTGGAAGGTATCTGTGTAAGGAGAGAGAGGAATCAAGGTTAACAGTGATAATGTGTGTTACCCATCAAGCTGTGGGATAAAAGCAATGATAACTTGTTGTGGGTAGATGTTTTGTGATTCTGAGCTGTAGCATCATAGTGCGATATGACAAACTCACACAAACAGCAGTCACATCTGGCTGCCATGCTGGGAAGGGTTTGTGGAGAGGAGCAGAACAGGCCTGGCCTATCTGCTTTGGGCTTTACGATTAGGCATTACCAGTCTAACTGCAAACCAGCAGAATTTCTGACCCGCCAGTCAGCCAAAGGGAAAACAGAAACTCAGGCAGAAGCCAGCATAAATAGAGTTGCCAAGAGATATGTGCTGCTCATACAGGAGGAGAAATATGAAGAGATCAGCCTACTTTATACCTAGAAGTAGAATATCTTTATTCTTCCCTATAACAGTTATCTGGCAGGCAGAGACAGTTCAGCAGCTTCCAAATACAAATGACTCTATGAAAGACACCAGACTCCAAGTTCACCGGAACTCAAGTTGAGGAGAGGCAGGTTTAACTAGGACTTAGATGAGAGACTTAAATCACAAATCTAACCAGGCAGAGGAAGTGGCACTTGCAATTTGCTTGAAATTGGTTTTGAAATAAATGTCTTATGGTACTGCACAGACCCAAGCACCAGCGTTGGTAGAGGGTTTTTTAAGGCTGTAGTCCAATTGTCTTGTGATCAGGACAAGTAATCTGGCATTTTGAAAAGGAGAAAGAAAGGTGATTCTAAACAGCCACCTAAAAAGCCCTGGCATGTAGACAGTTAAATTCCTTGATATTTAATTAAACATTGCATTATTCCCCATATTAGGTCCCCAAATTTGCATGGTTGGTCCTGTTACATTTTACTTCTGAAGTGGATATTACCTTTTTAATGCAAAACATATATGGTTAGAACAGTAATGTTTTTATGCTTATGCACGCATGATGATTAAAGTTCTACACAGGCTTTTGGAGGTTTGTAAACACTTCCCTTTAAAACTGCTAATCTAAATAAATTTTCTGATATCTATCCCTGCTGTTAACACTTGATGTTTCATACATCATGTTTGATATGTATGATACACACAAACAGCAACATAAGGTCTGTCATGTAGATAAAGAACTGTTAGAAATGTTTACTTCAAAATAAGTCTTGGAAAAAAAAGTATAAACCGGATTATTTCCTTGTCATCTCATTTGCAGGACCAGTGTTAGGCACACTGTATTTGCTACTTTTTGTGAGGCTACACTTTACTTATAAAAAGACATTTTCCATCTGCCATTCAACAAACATCAATTTCTCACTATTTATCAGTGAGAAAGATAAATAGTGATAAATTTAATAGATAAATAATCTATTTATCAAAAGATGTTAGTTCCCTTTCTGTGTTGCCATATTCCCTGTGCACTGGGACTTTTACAACAGACTGTGCTTTCTCTTGCAATATGAAAGAAAAAGAAAGCTCATCTGCTACGTTAATCACAACTGCTTGCAGAGGATTGCCTTACGACCACTACTTTAATGTTTGTGAAAGCTTTATAATTTTTTTATGCTATATAAGCATGCTTTTGGATAGCCTGTCAGTCAATACACTAAAGGATTTATTTGAAAGGATTTTAATCTAGTACATGCTGATTATATATCTGGTGTTTTACATTACATAATTACAAACAGCTTTGCTTCAAACAGATACAGGTTTCCTTCATCCCAGAAGCACAGCCACCTCTAGTTGGAAATACCAGCAGCTGGTTTTCAATTAGAATGGACATTGCAAAACCCCTTTGGTCAAAATGTGAAATTGCAGCAGCAGGCAAATCCTCTGTTGAAACTATTTAGAAAATTCAAATGGGCATAGTGCCGTATTTCCAGACTGGAATACAGCACAGTGTGACAAATAATACAGTCTGGTCAAAATACTCAGCTGGTGTAAGTCACTGTCACTCCACTCCTTTCAAAACAGTAATGCTGATTCACATCATATGGTGAACCAGGCCCTCTTTCTTAATTTAGGATCGTTAGAAAGTTGGCACATCCGGCAGCACAGACGCCCCCCTACCACTGGGACCCTGGCTCGGGGAGATGCCTGCCTCCTGCGCCACAAGGCTCCTCCTTACAGTTTTTCCTCTGATGTCCATTGTCCAAATATTGACCTGCTACTCAATTCATGATGTCTGACAAGATTGCAACTTTTGCTGGTATGACCGTGTGATTTAATTGCAATAAGTTTTGGTTTGGTTTTTTTTTTTTTTTTTTTAAATAAGCTACACCAACATTAGCTATACAGTTTGTAAAAAAAGTTTAAAAATCTCAAAGTTGTCTCTTAAGGTTAAAGGGACAACTTCCTCCTCCTCCCTCTAAAAAGGAACAGGTAGATAAAAAATTCAATAGTTTTATCAGAGGCAAGTGAAATTTATTACATGAGAAGGGCCCGAGAGGCTTGGGATTGTAGACAGTATTGATATATGCCTTCCAGGAGCTTAACTAAAATGTTATTTTGTATCTGCCATAAAATATAAGAAAATATTGATGGCTTTTTTTAAACTTTATGTCAGTGGGGTATAATCAGAAAAGGAGAGGATGAAATAAAACGTGGAAGATCTTTCTTCCCTTGCTGAAGCGAACTTGCATACCTTTATTTTTAGAGATGAAAATCTAATGTAATGCTTATTTGGTTAACTGGGCTTCAGCGTGTGGTTTGGTTTAAACATTTTTTGCTCACTTTAGTCTTACAGGGATTGTCTGCATGACTGTAATGTCTTTTGAAGGGACAAATTGGTGAGCACAACTATTAGCTGGGTGACATCAAAGAGCATTAATCTTTTGTTCTATAGCAAGGCCAAGACCACATTAGTGCATTTCACCCAGTCATTATTAAGACTATAGCCCAAGGGTGTAATAAATGTTTTATGGCATGCAAACCAAGGTAATGGAATGCAAATTCCATAATACATCCATACATTTATTTTCTAATAGAGTAAATGATGATGTATTTTATCCAAGAAGAGCTGCTGAACGACAGCACAAGTTCAGAAATTCAGAACTGAAGATAAATATAGCCCTTACTGGGTTTGGGACAGCTATGTGAAACAAGAGGTCTGTTCTGTTAGAAATTACCCAGTAAAAAAGCTTTAAAAGCAAACACTTCCATCTTATTCTTTAATGTAAATCTCTTTTTGAGAAGGTGGATGTGGTTATCTTATGTTTTTATGTCTAATTACATTTCCCTCTTTGAATACTAATGGATTATTTTCCTTATATTTGCCTTAGAAATATATGGAAACATTAATGTGTGAGATTTTATAGGTATCGGGGAAGGCATTTTCCCAGTAGAACTTAAGTTATGCTTTATTACATTGTATTCAAAATCTGACGGATTAAGAATTATTCCTGAAGTACAGCAGTCTAAGTAGCCTAAATAATAATATAAATATATGTCAGTGTTCTTGCTACTTTAACCTGTCAAGCCACACTGTAAAGGTTACAGTAATCACAGTGCTGGTTGACTTGATTAGTGTGTGAAACCTCTGTAAGCCATTTTATCTGCCCCTAAGAAATGTTTTCATTTCATTCTTACCTTATTTCCTGATGATGCACAGTGCTTTTGATCCCATCTAATAGACAGTTTCATGTTCATTCATTGCTGTGTTTCTCAGATAGAAACACAGTAACTGAGAGAGTAAATTGTATTACAGAGTATAGCCCAAGTACACACTCAGGACTGAGAAGTAAGTTCTAAGTCTATAAAAACCCTCATAACTAACTAAGGAGAATGTACAGGGACAGGTTCTCAGTGACTGCTGCACACCAAGGTCTGGATCTGGCACAGCCAGAACAATACAGCAACCCATGGCAGGAAAACAAAACTGGCTGAATTCTTTTCTCTCAATCCTTATTCTGTAGGATCATATCTTTCTTATGTCATTCATACAGCAAAAGGTTTGCCTATGCAGTGTAAAAGTTAATGACAAGGACATCAAAGCATTCTAGCCTCTCACATAATTTTTCACGGAAACAAGTTGTCTCAATGACCTCGGATCATCTGTAGGATCCGGTTCCGAGTCACATTCCTGACTGAAAACATTTATAGTCTGATCCAAAGCATACAGGAACTATTGGAAAGATTCCCATTGACTCCACTGGTCTTTGGATCAGGCCTTTTATAGAAATACAGTATTTAATATGTTTTTTATCCTTGAGTGAAAGTTTAGAAGAGAATAACACAATGGGACAAGTTCATCCATAGCGTCACCAGAGGTACCCATAACTACATCTGGCACCTGGGAGCCTCATTCTGTACATGGAAGCAGTCCCTTTACATCTCAGTGCTCCTGATGACTAGAGCACGCAAGCACTATTTCTGTGGTGACTGAGTATTTCCAGGTGAGGGGAAACTTTTTCTGCCAAAGGGAAAGAAAGAGAATATCAGTTTAAAGGGATCCTTGAGTAGCACTGGTTGTGACTGAGAAAGCACAATTAGTTGCTGCACTGTCGTTCCTGCTGTGGTTGATAGAATCTCACTGAGGTGGTAGTGCCCTTATTTAGGTTTCATGGCCCAGAAGTTCTAGCATGGAGTGATGAAAATAGAGACAGGCAAAATCAGACAGAAAATATTCTGAATACAGCAAACCATTGCACTTAATTTCAATAGAACAATAGAGGAAAAACCTGCTGTTCAGACACACAGCTTGGGGTGTTGCTGAAATATGACTCTTAGCACACTAGTCAGGCCTATTACCTTGCAGTAGAGAAGGAAGCCAAAATGAGGAAGAAAAGGCATACACTGTAGTACATCTCTCTTACCTAATTGTGACAAATATGCCCCCAAGAGAAGACATGCAGTTGTTCTTAACTTTGGGAAGAGCAAGAAGGAGAGAAGATTTCTTCTCACAGAAATATAATATACTGGACCCACTAGTTACCAACTACAATAACAGCTTCTGAAATAGTCCAGTATTAGTCTGATGTTTCTTTACAAGTTTAGTAAATGTAGAAGCCTGCCTAAATTTTGTCTGTGTCCTATCTCCTAGGCAGAAAGCTCAGGGTTGATGAGCTATGAGATTGCCTGGATAACCTGACTGCAGTCCTTGCTCATTGTGCTTTCAGCACTCAGTGACCCTCTTGCAGGCTAGGATTGAAAGCAGCGTGTTGGGTCTTATCAGTACTGCACCACAGACCTTCCATCGAGCATCAGGGGCTACCGGAAATTTTTAGCTGCAGTGTCCTCTATGACTTGGTATGACATTAATTCCTCCTTATACTTTACTCATAAGAATCATAAAATTATGCAGAGTAACTGCCTAACATTGAGTCTACAAATACTGATATAGATGCTGTACTTTACATAACTGAGCAGCTCCTTTGACTTTATTTGTCCTGAGAACAGGACTAGAACCACCAGGCTTAGACATAGTTCGTGACTACTAGTAATCTAGGTTTGGCTAGTAAATTAACTAACTTCAGTAACAAGAAGGGTAAAAGCTGTAATGAATAAATAAATATTCACCTGGCATTCAAAATCCAAACTGAACAATTAAAATAGTCTTTGGCATGATCTAAGCACTCACTATGGCAACTGAAGACCTATTGAATATCTGATATGGGGTGATGGCCTTCGAAGACAGCTGTTAGAAAGCACTTAAATTTACTGCCCACTCTCATAAGATTTCTTAAAATAATTGGTGTAAAACATGATGCTAACTTAGCAGTTATAAACCTGTCTACCATATAAATTAACTAAGGGGTGGAACCTCATTGATATATCAATGAGAAAAGGTTTGGGTTTATTTAATCTTTTGAAGAGACTGTTTTGCTTAAAAAATATGAAGCAGATTGAGATAAGTTCTATTGCATTAATTTTTTGGACTTGTAATAAAAAAAGGCGGGGAGGGAAGCTTGGACAATACTGAAAAATAGCAAGAGCATCACCGCAAACTTATCCTGTTGTTTTTTTTTTTTTTCCCCTGAGAAATTAAAATGTAACGATCATAAGAAGTCCTTTAGTTTATTTGTATTTTACTAGGGAATTTCATTGGCAAACACTGACTATATTAATCATTACTTCATCAGCTCATTCCAATGACAGTTAGCATTAACGTCTGTTAAGTGATATGCTAAACTTGCAGTTTTCTAAGTGTCAAAACTAAAATGAAGTTCATTTATTGGTGTGCTCCCTCCTCCCCCTTTATTCTGGGAATGAGAGCTCTTTCATTTTCTATTTCCTTATGAATGATTAAGGTGAACTTTTTCAAGTTAATGCTTAATTCTAAAGCAGATATTAAAGAGCTTAAAAGGTGAAAGAAAAACACACAGAAGTTTATGCATTTCTTAAGATTGAGAGAGGCTTATTCCATCTTACACTTGTAAGGTTAATTAACTTCTCTACATCATTAGCACAAACAATTCCAGTTTGAGTTCAGATTTTTTTACTGGTAGTGTAGATTTTAGAAAAAAAAGGCAGGATAGTTATGAATAGCCTACAACACAAAGTAGCACAAATGTGTGCATATAGATTAATCTCGTAAACTGTTACAATAAGACTGAGGTTCAGGTTTGAAAAATCATCTGTGAACTTGAGTGCTCCTTTCTGAGACAAAAGTAGCTCAGTAGTTTGTGCTTTAAGATGTCTCCAGTTAGCCATCCAGAATCATTAATAAATTATTAAAATAACAGCTAGTTGGTGTCATTTCAAACCTGTTCTCAATAAAGTAAATAGTAAAGATCCTCTTACTATTGTAGTTTGGAATAAGACTCCCCAGTACCCCTCACCCCCAAAAAAATTCCCTCATGAATGTGGATCCCAGCTTAGCTGAATTGCAGCTTCCCTTATTTACCACCACAAACAATTTGCAATTTATTAGGTGCACAGCATTTACTCATATGAGTGTAGCTGCTGAAGCTAGAGGAATAACATTCAACGGTGTTCTTCCATGTACTGCTCCACTTCCATTTTCCCTGCACTCTGAGCAAAACTCAGGAGCCGGCACAGTTGTTGAGGAGGTAACACGGAGGCAGACAGGTGAAATGACACCATACTAAGGAAGGACATGATTGCTAAGGGCAAATCGTGTGTGTGTGTTATTTTTATGGTTTTATTGAAGAAAAATTTAACTTGTATTTACAGTGAAGTAGCATAACATGGCAGGGTTTGTCAGAGTTAGGATCTTAAAAACCACGTACTAGAACTTTCTAGCAAATCACCATATAAAAGACTATACTGTTTAGCATTTCTCCTTGCATTGATTTGCTCAATTGTTAACAGTACGAATATGCTACATAACCCTTAAAATGCTAATGAATTATTCTGAGTCAGGTTCTTTCTATCAGCCTGAATATATAGTACCATACAAAGGTGGAATGGGAAAGACATGCTTTACAGTTTTCCTTTCAGCTAATTGCTTGCCTGTAAAATGAAGACACCACTGAGTCTGGGCAGACTTTTCATATAGTGGTATATTAAGGGACAGCCAGTGATTCACCACATTTCCTGTATGCTGCTTCATTCCCTATATAAGATAGAGAAGTTCAAGCAGTTCCAGACACTTTAAATGCTTTTATTTTGCCAGAAGATCTCTCTCTGTCCTTCTCTTGGCAGGTTAGGAACTGGTGCTTTTTGACTCCCTCAAAACCTTGGGATATTTTCTTGAAAATTTTGTCTCATCATCATATTCACCTACTCTGGAAAAGACTAAAACAGAAATGACAGTTACAATTTAAAATCTATCTGGTAGAACAAAGTGATGTGGACAGTGGTGACTCATCTGTCTCTTCTATCACTGCAAGTAAGAAAGTTAAGATCTATTTTTCAAGCCAATTAATTTCTCTGTACTATCCCAGCAAAGAGCTACCTTTGTATCTTTAAGCAACACTTGAATGATCAGAGAAACAACAGAGAAACAAATAAAGAGACAAGGGAAATTGGACAGTGGGACAATATAGATTAATTTTGTTAGTTGTTATTGATAGCACCAACTTCCTGATTTATAATTCAGGTATATGATTACAGTAAGTCATCAATCATTCAGCATGGTGAGGATGGGAAAAAAGGAAAAACAAATTTAAGATAGACAGGTAGATCAACATTTGGCTATAAATGCTGAGATGTTCCTGTAGTCAGTACTTCTGTATTCATTCACTAGTTTGGCTGAGAGCATCAGATTCCTCAGATCACAAGGTGTGAACCCTATTAATTTGATAATTGTGCAATATTTTTAATTTATTCCAGATTTCCAATCCCAACCATTTTAATATCCAAAAACCTCATTAAGTTCTGTGCAATACAGGTGGGTGAGGATGGAGGTGGGGAGAAAAGTCCTTTTCCAGAAAAGAAGGGGAGAAAGAAGTTC
This sequence comes from Balearica regulorum gibbericeps, assembly GCF_011004875.1. Classification (NCBI taxonomy): domain Eukaryota; kingdom Metazoa; phylum Chordata; class Aves; order Gruiformes; family Gruidae; genus Balearica; species Balearica regulorum. Next base: position 24,850,861 of record NC_046190.1, on the reverse strand, counting down.
TCCTACTAGAGATGGTGCACAAGACTGCAGAGTAGACTTCTAAATTATTCCACACTCAACTAAGTTGCACCCAACATTCTGCTGAAATTTATTTCAATCCAAATTTTTGCTGCATTGACAGTTGGCTTGAGAAAGAACTAACTGACAGAAAAGCTTGATGAACTATTCCCAGACCAAAGCCATAATTTTGAAGATGGCCTTACACACAATCCCAGAATAGCTGGATACAGGGGCCATAAATGAAGCTGATGACATTGAAGTTAACATCCTCAAAGTTCACTTTGATATGAGAAAGTCCCTGTATTATGTATTTTTTATCACAAGCTCAACAAATGTAGTCCTATCATGGACTTTTTCAGAAACATGAGGACTACATGTCTGTGCAGTGGATCACTGTTCAACAGAAGCTGATAGAATCACCAAAGAATAAGCTAGTCCAAGTTCACTTTTAGTAGAGATTCAACATTACTTCCAAGAGTTTCAACGCCTTAAAATTTCACATGGTCTAAGAAAATATAAATTTTTGTGCATATTTCTCTGTAAAAGTCAAACAAACTCCCCCTTGTTTTTGTTGCCATTCCCTCTAGAAGAGGTGCATGCTTTCAGCTAGTAGCTTTAAAAGTTGCCAACACAGTAATTGGAAGGTTGTGACTGTGGCTTGACCTCAGATAAGAGAGAGATTCTGCCACCCATCGTCATATATCCTCATAACATATGTATCTTCAAAGAAGGAGCAGGATAGGCAGGCTTCTTCACGATACCAAAATATTTGTATTCATTCATTTCCTTTCTAACCTTGGTGGACTGAGACGCTGCACTAACAAATACAGGTCAAATTGCAACTGATAGCTCTCTGAGCTATTTCCCTGTGTTTGGAGAAGTTACACCTAGAGAGCATCGGGTAAATATGTTTGATTGGGGAGTTTCTAAGGAAAGCGCCAGCTATAGCAAGAAGTGATCAAAGCTATTAATTTAGCAGCATTTTTCCCTTCTGAATCAGTAGTAAACCAGTAATAAATGTGCCCACTAATAAAACTACTACCTGTTAGAGAGATGCTGTCTTGTATGGCTGACAACTTGACAAATGGGACAACTACAAATTCCATTGTGCTCTTGCAGGAAGTCCTGAGCAAATTCCAGTCTGAGGAATCACATTGCATGTACCCCAAATTCCCCATTAAGTTTTAGTTAAAAAAAAAAAAAGGGCATTTTATATAGTGAGTATGTAAGGGTTAGCTAGCTCGCTAAGGACTACATTTTATCTTTACTGTGAGAAATTATTTACTCATACACCCTTATCCCTGGAAACAATTACTCATGGAAGGACTTTTACCTGTGCGTACATCAAAAAGTTAAGGAGTCACATCCCAGCGGAGTCAGCTGATGGTTCAGGTCCTACCTTGCAAATTATATTCCAGAACTTCTAGAATACGCTAGGCATACAACAGATGAAATAAGCTTGTAGCACTTTTACCATTCTCCCTTGAATGCAGTGAGATTGTCCAGTGACTTTACAGGAACAAAGTGACTAAGCACTCAGGGGGCAACTGTCAGTGCAACAACAGTTTCAAACATCTCTGTTTTGCACGCTGATTCCAGCATCTGCTTTCCATTAATACCCACACACAGGAAACTAGAGGGAGTAAAAAGGACAAAAGATTTTTTACTAGCATAATAATAGTTTAATCTTATCATCCAACTGCCATGGAAACTGGTGCCTCGGCATCCTCTAGGAGCTTTCTAGGACCTGCAAACTGTACTCATTGCTGTATCTGAATTGCCAGTCTGCATCCTTGATCTTTCTCATGCTGTGGTCCCAGAAGCTCTTTCAAGCTTGATCCTGACTTTCTGGAAAACCCCATTTTCATATATGGAATTAGATTCACTTGTGAGCTCAGGACCAGCAGCACATAGACTTTGTATTGATCTTCTGAACAGGGATTAAATCTATTTTATAAAAGGTGACTAAGCTCACTAATTGAAGGAGCCTTGATCTGGGCAGAGCACTAAGTTCTCACTACAAAGGATCCGATTTCCTCAGGAGAGGATGATCAGGAGAATCTGGAAACAACCTACCCAGCCACAACTCTGATACAATGGCTCTGCCATGTGGTTAGAAAAATCTGGATAGTGCTAACCTCTCTCATTTTGTTTTTTCAAGTGTATGTTTGCTGTCACTCTTTGTTTGCAGTGAGCAAAAAGCACCTTTCAGCTTCGAGCTGTGAATAATTTTTTCAGTGACTGGCCAAATTAGCTATGATATCCTCTCATTTTAAGAAGGACTTTTGAAAGGCTCGACCTTAATCCTCAAATGCTGAAGGTTATATTTGGGTGAGCATCACCGTCCCACTTTATAGGGGTTTTTTTTGACCAAAACAAACCTATAGCATGGATTTGTTAAGCCTGTTTGCAAAATACCCATGCAAAAGTATTTTTCCCCTACAGAAAAAACATGAATTGTAAAGAAATATATAGTTATCTTTACATGCCCTAGTAGGTCATCACATTGCTTATAAACAAGAGGAAAGGTTAATTTAAAAATGTGTTCCTAATCATAAAAATAAACTTATTTGTTCAGGTGAGTGGTAGGTCTGAGAAGCTTTACTATTTTTGTGAGCTATTATATGCCTTACAATACAGGTTATAAATTTGAGATTTAGCATTTCTAAATTTTGTAGCATCAGTGACCCACAATCACCAGTTGTCCTCTAACCTCACTCTTCAGATGTCTTTGTGTCATGACTGTTCTCAAGTGACAAATATTTATACCTAGCTGCAGACGTTGTTTCATTTGCAAAAGAAAGATTTGCAAGTAAGGAGAAACTAGAAAAAATGAATATTAATAAACTGCACAGGAAGAGAAAATGAGAAATACTATATGGCTCTGATCCACAAGAAGAGCAAGGCATCAATTTGTAATGGGCAAATAATTCATAACAAGTAACACATTCAATACATTTCATCTTTTTTTATTCTAGCAAATTGCACACCAGCAGATAGTGATTTTCTCTAATTTACTCATAATTCACATTTTCCAACTAAGTACTTTCTGCAAAGAGTTATTGGTCTTAGATAGTTTGTTGCAAAGTATTCTGTAGTAAAAGATAAGAGATAGGTTTAGAGCAATTTTGATTGCAAACTTTAGATTTTTTTTTTTTTTGGTCCCCTGACTAGACAGGTGTAACTCTTAAGATTCAGTTTTCTTATCTAAATTCTCACATTTACAGGCTTCTTTACTGTCAAGAAACATTCCCAATACCTAATTAAAATATTTTGCTACTACCAACTGTCCTGCTAGAAAGATCATTGCCTTGAGTAACTCTAGAGGGAGACTAGAAAAGTAGCAAAAAACCCACAAGCAAAATGAGTGTCTGAAAAAAACCAAAATTGATACTCAACAGCAAGTCACAGCGGCCTTTAAGTATGTAATAGAGTAGCATTTATCAAGAGCTTCAAGACAGTCTGGAGTCAACACATTCAATAACTTTCTACATTAGCTAGTAAAAGAGATGGGAAAAAAAAGACTGGTCCTTCCTTCTATGTCTGAGTGAAAAAAACACATGCACATGAGTGGGAAAAAGGGTTGGGTTTGTATTCTTTCTGCTATTATGGACCATTCAGATTTTTTCTGCACTGATGTGGCTTCCTTGCGGTAATCAAAAAATAAACTGAAGATCAGAACTATACTGGAAATTCATAGCTAAAAGAAGCACCTGTATTTCCATGGAAACTTGAATGTCAAAGGAGGTATCTTAAATAATATCTTTATATGAAGGATGTCCAGGTCTTTTCTGGACTAATACAAACTCCATTTTGATTAAAAGAAATCAAAAGTTCTGCCGTATTCACTCACATATAATTATGAGGCAGGATGCCTAGAGTAACCACTTCAGGTATGTGCGTTGCCCTAGACACCTCTTTGCAACACTGACTCTGAAGCTTCTGCAATGGACAAGATACCATGACTGAGTCCTCAGCCTGTGGCACTTCAGGGAAAGCACCTGAGAGGAGAAGGATAATCTTGCGCTCAATTGCAATGACATTTTGACGGCTGTATGGGTGTGTTTTCAGATTCCAGAACTGTTTAACAAAAGTTAACTCTGCGTTTAACAGATCTAAGTGTAGGAGACTTATTTGATTTCACAATGGAAAGAGGAGGCAATTTTTAGCTCTTGGAGGCAGCTCTTCCTTTGTGAAGTGGGCTGATGGGAAGAGCCACAGAGCCATCTTCCAGCAGAGCTCAGGCACTGCTTGAGGAAGTAATGTGTGGTGACATTAGCCTGGCTCCAGCTATAAGCATCACGCATACATCCCTGCATTTACTTGCAATGCCACTGAGAGTGAGCTTTCCAGTGTGACACAGTACTTGACTATACTGAAAGCATTTATCTTAAGAGTTGCACATTTTTAAAGTGCTGTTGCTCATTTTTAAATTAGAGTTCTCATTTTGATGGGTAACAGAAGAATGTGCATGCCTTCAATAAGTAGGCATCACAGAAGTCTACACAAAAGATCTTGCAAGCTCTGACATGCCCAGGTGGAGGCTCATGAATACACTGGCTATCAAACCTCAATTACAGTGTGTGTGAAAGATTGGTATCAAAATTCAGACAGCTTTGTCATTTATTAATATGATCTTACTAAGGGCTTGTTGGCTCAGCTCTATTTTGTTATCTGCAGTTCTTTGCTTTTGGTTAATGAATATACTGTTGAACTTGTGTCTTTCTAGCAAGAGCCATGCTTTTACTCGAACTCGCAAGGACTGCAATACCATTCTCAGCCAGAGTAAGAAACCTTTTCTTAATCAAAGTAAAAAGTTAATAAAAAGGGAGAACTGCTCCTCTTAAATGCCTATGTTGGTTTTGCTGTCTCTAGAGCCTGTCCTGTCTTAAGGCCCAATCTTTTGCATTTCCCTCACGTACTGTGGTCTTAATCTCAGAGATGTCTTATTCATAATTCTGGCTTAGCCCTCACAGTACCTCATCAAGTATGTTCAAGTTGTCCCTAACCTCACTGGCAGGTGTTCTAACATCTCTCAGCCGTATCCTGCAGGTGCTATGAGCCATGCGAGCTTATTCAAAAATTGAAAGATCTGTAGGAATTTCCCCAGCAACGCAGTTAGATCCACCATGAACACTGCAATACTATTAAATATACCTGAACACTTTTGGGAAGACTGAAAGTCACAATGACTAGCTATTTTTCTATAAAATTGTCTTTACAACAATGCTATCTGTCCAATACTCCATATACTTTGATATGTACGCTCAGCATAAAATGTAACCATTCTTTCTTCATTTTTTAGCCAGACTAACCATGTGGTGCCAAAGCAGTAGAATACGAGGAAGGTCAATTGGGAAAGCATGAGTAAACTCAGAAATATCTTAACTCAGATTTTATGAAAGTAGTAAGTGTAATATCGAAGAATGAAATTTTGTTTTGTTAGAGTTCTGTAGGCAAAACTGATTCTGCTGCCCGCAGATAAAGAACTGTATTATTTGTTTTGACCTCGTTGCTGGGAGCAACAACATTCCATGCTGTGTCGAAGGAAGAGTGGGTTGCATGGGAAGATTTTTTTTTCCCTTTCTCTCAGACTGTGAAATAAAAGAAGTCTAGGATGTGGGAAGGTTTGAGGAACCTAATAGAAAAACTCCTTTCCTCCCTTACCTTTCCACTGCTTCCCTAAATAGCCTTTTACTCACACCACCTCATTCCAATTTGCTAGGACCTGATTTTGTAGGATTTTGTGCTATGGTACAAGTGCAGGTAGTGCTAGCCTGGGTCTGATGGCTCTGGTCTGGCTGGTGAAGTGTATGTGTTCTGCTCCTCCAGCCCACCGCCCTCAATTCCAACTGTCCTCAAAGATTTTCTTTCATTCTAGGATGCTGGTTAAAGCCAGCTCTTTGAAACAAAGCTATGCAGCAGTAATACTAAAGAAATACAAATACTGAAGAAAGATACAAGACTTAGACTACCACAAACATTAGTCATGTCAATGATATTTTGGTTTGACTTTCATGTCATTTTTGGAGGGAGCTTTCAAAACACGTAGAAGTCTGGGCTGAATCTACTTTCTAATGTATTGCTTCTGTTCCATAGCTTGATTTTTGCAACCTGCCTTTCAATTTAAGGTAACCTTTTCAGATTCAGATAATCTTTTTGACTTATCAAGGCCCCTACACCTTGTAGTTTGTTGTTCACCAAGACACACTTGGTCTCAAAAAGAGTTAAGATGATGTCCCTCAAAGACAGTTTCAAGGAACAATGGGAAAGGAGCAAGATGCTGAACTCGAGTATGTACCCTGGTAGCTAGTTTGCATCTGTAGTTAAACTAATACAGCTCACCTCAATCTGTTAACCTACTTGGCGTATATATATATATATATTTTTTTTTTTTTTTTCTTTTTTTTCCCCCTCCACCGGAATCACCCCCATTTCCAAATATCATTAAAAACTGATGGACCTAAATTTTCCCATGCTTACTTGGACATATTTCAAATGTTTTATGAATAAATTAAGTTCCCCACACACGAAGTCCCATTGCTTAAGAAATCTCAATGTACTGCTGAAAACAATCCTGGCTAGACGGGAAGATGAAACTGATTATTTAATAGAAGTTTTCCAACTCTCCCAGTTTTTTACCCTGTGGGCAAAATGCTTTGAACTGGACAACTTCAGAAGTTTAATGGAATTTCTCCTATTTATATCAAGGCTAAATCTGGCTCTGCAACAAGAAAGCAGTTTGTTGTTCACGAGCAATACCTTTTGCCTTTAAAGCTGAGATGTCTTCCAAACAAGGCTTCAAGAGGCAATGGAAGGTATATGAAAGAATTGGAATAAATGGAAGAATAGTAATGTTCCAAAATTGGAGCCAAAGATATATTTTGTCTCGTCCTTATTGAAGCAAAATTCACCTTGATATAAAGGACAGGTTTGCTTAGTTAGAGACAAGCTGACTGGCCTGGGCGTAGAAATGAACAATCAACAGTTCCAATATTTAAGGGTATCTTTTCACCACAAAGACAGCTTAGAAAATGGGTTTATCATTTGACACACATAAAAAGGAAGGTTTTATGGACAATTCTCTGAGAACAAACACTCATTATTGAGTTAGTTAGTAAATAATAATGATAACAGCATCAGACTAGTGATTGCTGTCAATGAGTAATAAGCTTATGCTCTTTGTGTATTTATTATAAGATTTTCTGTGCTCATCAGAAATTGAGTGTAGCTTTGTTCACTACATATATCTTCATATTGTAATCAATATAATGGTACACTTTTCATAGACATCAGACTTTAACATTAATTTGTTCTTATTTATACACCACAGAAAGACACAGAACATCTTCACTTCCATGATAAAGCCTTCATTCAAAATAAAGTATGGTTATATCATCACTGGGGTTAAGAAGATTTTATGTTTACTACTCAAAAGATTAATGGGTCACTCAAGCATTTACATTCTCATACATTTTTATGACAGCGCTATGAAGTAAATTTGATGTATGTTCAGAAGAGAATGATAGGTTTAAATGTCTAACAGCTGCTCTTTTGAATTTCAGCAGTGTTTTAAGTGTTGCTACCATTTAGCACTTCCACTGCTCACTGCAATTTACTGTTTGCCTGCATTAGTTATTTGTATTTGCACAGGAAGACAAAGGGAAAGAATTAGGTGCAGAGTAGAAACATTTTTACTTCCTTTAAGCCACCTGAATCTAATCAATCTTGTGGCAAGCACTGCTGGGGAAAAAACAACACTTTTCAGAGTGTTTATTGAAAGATTTCAGTGAAAAAGCATCTTAGGCACAGAAGCTGTATGCACAAATACACGCCCTTTCCTGGATCTAGTTTGAAGCTTATTCTACGTTTTGAAATGCATTTGATGTCCTCTATATCGCAAAACCAGTTTTGATGAGTAAACAACCCAGCGGGGGGCTGATTTCAGCAAAACAGGCCATTGAAATTGCATGGGGTTGGGAGTGGCAGTAGCAGCAGGAAGTTCTGGTCTTTTAGCTCCAATCAACTGAAACAGCTTCAAATGCTGTTGTAGTCTTTTCCTATGTGAAGTATACAACACTAAATGTAATGCACTTGATACACTTCAGTTAAGACAAGACTGTTTAACACAGCAGGGAAACATGGTTCTCTAATCACCTCCTGCTACGAACCAGAGCCAACATGGGCAATTAAATAAGAAAGATCAGAACGTCACTATACGCCAGAACAAGCTGTGTTAGGGGACAGGGTAGTCATCACTAGGGACCACACAGATCTGCTTCCCCATGCCTTTGCGACTCCTTATTCCATATGTAGCACCAGTTTTATGAATACCTGTGGGCTACAGCAGTCCCCACAGTGAATACAGCAGGAGTGGATACAGCAGGGAGCTGGACATGCTGTATGTAGCCCTTCTCTAGCACGGTCTGTGCTGCATGTAGAGACTCGGGTCTATGATGAAGTTGCATGTGTGTGACCACACATTCCTATTTGTCCCCATTTTCAAGAGGGCTTAGTTCACCCCTGAGTCAGGGTTTCACAACTGCCTCATTATGTGAATGAGCAAAAGACGACTATGCTGAATTCCAAAAGCAGCCAATAAATCTTTCAGAAGCCTAATTTTATTTTAGGAATGGTGCCTCAGGCAAGACTTGCGTGGCTTAGAAAGGAAAATGTTTAAAACATTTGCGAAACTTCTGTAAACCTGGTTTACCCAGTTTCTGCGCTCTGTGTTACGCTATTCTGAAGAGCTTAATGGCTCCATCAAGTTGGGAAATAGAAAAAAATACTCTGTCACTTATAGGAGACATAGGCTGTTGTTAAGTCTGAGGTTATCATTGCAACACATTTATTTCATAGTCAACTTCGTGACTGCCTGGAGGAATATAACATGGAATTTAGTCAAAGGACTCTGTTAGCACTCTGAAGTTACAAGGCAGAGGTTTATTACCCATCCTACCATTGCTTTCTGGTCATGCTGAACACACAACACAATCCTAGTAAATACCAACTATGCACTTTGCTGGGTTGGTCCTAACCTTCCTAAACAGTGTTTTCACTATTCCTAGCCATGTTGTGCAGTGACGTGCTCTAGTTTCAGAACAGTCTCCAGAAATGCAATTGTAACAATTAACCTTGGTTCCTGGCACGATGTAGCCCCTCCAGTCCCTCAGCACCTTGCCCACCATCCACAACAAGAATCTTGTGCCTTCTGCAGAAGCAATCTACGACCAAATACAACGTCCCAGTGCAAGGCACTTTGCCATGTGGGAAGTAAAATAGGAAATCACTTGCTAGCTCCACAGCAAGTCTTGCTACTTTGGAGAGGTTAGAAAGATAGCATCCCAGAATTAAAGGGGGGGGGGGGGGGGGGGGGGGGGGGGGGGGGAAGGGAAAAAACCCCAAACCCAGAGATTATTTTTCATAATACGGAAACTAAGGGGGGGGAGAAGCAGACAGTTTATTTATTGTTCTCTAAGTGATATGCATCTGAGAAGATTCTCAGCCCTCCTACATTAGCAGCTATCCCCAAATCTCTATAATTTGAAGAAAGAACAAAAGCAGAAAATGTCTCGTGAAGTTTTAGATGCCTCAGAGAAGTGAGGCCAGCTGACTCAGGCATGCAGAGCAAAGTAACTCAGAACTACAAAACAGAAGTAACACAATAGAGCTGCCCATCCCTAATCTGGATGTTGGCTAAGCAATGCTTTGAAATAATCGACGGACTGTAGAAAGACAAAACAAAGATGCAGAAAAAGTTGATATATGTCCAGTATAGATAAGTTGACTTAAGACATTTTAAGTAAAGCGTACAAAAATTTGATCATTCAAATTATCGGTCACTTTATCATTGTACCTTGTTTCCCTGTGCCTGAGGTTTCTGCTGTATACAGTAAGGCTCATAATAATTTTCCACTTTTTTCATATATTGATGAATGATTTTAAAGCACGCACTTGGACTGAAGGAGATGTGTCAGCAGAAATACAAATTCTTAAATTACTTAGTATGTGGCATTATGGCTAAGGAATAACTCACTCCAACAGGAAAGTTTGGACAATTTGCACTTCCCTAAGTTGGTAAAATGCTTGAATTGAACTTTTGCCTTACAAATATCTTCCAGAAGAGATTAATTTCCATAATGAAGTATTAAATAATTGTAAGTTAGGTTGACAGTAAGTTCCATTAATAGGTGACTCTCGAACAAAAGAAATTTCTCAAGTTCATTTTTAAACAATTTCATTTCCAGTGTCAAATACAGACTTTTTTCTACTTAAACCCTTGTTATGCAGAAAACTTTCCCTCAAATTAATTTTTAAAATATATTAAAAACCCTAATCACAAATTTATGATATTATTATTTCTATTCAGTAAATCAGAAACAGTCTCTTATTATTATAATGATATTGCCTAGCATTATTTTCTTCTATACATAGATTAGTTGCCTGATTTCTCCAAGCATACTTCATTATGACTAATAAAAAACCCAGATAAATAAGTGTAGATACACAAATTAGAACAAATATAGTGTTATTAATGTTACTTTAATTTATACTCCCAAGAAAACTTACAGCAAGGTATAAATTTACTTGCTGAAGAAAATAAATGAAAAAATAATTAAACTCTAATTAAAATACACTCTGATGTACAGCTGCAAGGATGAGCAATTCTGGCTAGAGCATCATTAACCATGTACGTTAGCATTTGTTTGTACTTATAGCTAAGCATGAATTTATTTAAAAACCCCAAAGATCTCATTTCAGCACCCAAGCACATGCTTAGTCCCCCTAAACATGGTGTATTTAAGTTGCTCAATAGCAATGGATTATCCATATGCTTGAGATCAAGCCTGAGTGAGTGCTTTGCTGAATTCAAGTCAAAATGACGTTTAGTTACAGGCTTAGTTTGTGCATGTGTGCTGGGGACTGCGGGGGGGGGAGGATGTGGAACCAGAGTGCCTCATCCTTCATAACTCCATATTAGGGGTGTGAATTGTGTCAGTCCTTGAACTCCTACAGCACAAGTGGGAGGATTTAGCTCTACAAGGTGAGCAGACACAGCGAGACCACGGCTCACCCACTGCTTGACAGCCAGCAGAGCTGGACCAACAGGCATGCACTTAAAAGCAGAGATGGGATCAAGATCTAAAGTGTAGCACCCTGAGATCATCGTCTCAGCACTCTGGATGCAAACGTACATGCAGTGCTTGCAACTGATATCATACCATGCACAGCTGCAATTCTTTGTACATTTCTTTGCAATAGCATACAACAGCTAAAACTGCATGCCAATTGCCAGCGCAAAACAAATAGGCAAAGTTAATGCATATCTACATATATACAAGATCAAAAATACGGTTTCATACAATTTTTTTAAGCCATATGAGTCACTGAAGAGCCATGAGGAGAGGGTGGGTGTCCTCCTTCAAATGCATCTAAATACACCCCCACCACAATCTCTCTCATCTACTTGATATGAAGTTGAACAAATAGGAATTGCACATCTGTGTTCACTTTTATGTCCTCAGACACCACAGACAGTCCTTATATCCTACAGCATTCTAGCAAACTAGACTAGACCAAATAGCTTGCATCTTCTCCCTTCATTACCCCACAAGCATATTTCTGTGGTACCATGTTTCACAGTACCCTGATGTTTGCATCAAAGACAACTGACAGATCAGTTAAGAGACAGCCAGTACTCGCCTTTGTAAGCAGAGAGGAAGGGGGAATGAGTAAACATGTACTCTTGCCCACTTTGTGGGATTGGAAAGGTATTTCCAAAACACATGAAATGATATTTCTACAGCCAAAGCAATTTCTTGATGACTCTGAGTAGCTGGAATGAATGATCTAAGTTGTAAGGAAGCTGTAGCTATGTTCTGAATTGCTCTGAAGTTTTGCAACTGCAAAGTTAAGACAAAGTGGATCTAAAATACAGCAAGTCAGAATGATTCTGTTCTACATTTGCTTCCCTAGGCTGATATGATGCAAAGATACTGAGCAGTGTAGAATCACTAGTTTTTATATGCTTCTGAATAGTCTTTATAGAATTAGAAACCAAAGTAATTTAATCTAGTTACAATGAGGTCTTTGGTGTCAGCAGCTACTTATATGCTTATGTTTTTACCACTAATACACAAAATGTTTTAAATCATAATGAGAATGGACAGCATTTATTTTGGCCTTTGGCTTCCTTTTTGCCATACCTGACTATCCTGACCTGCCTATGGACTGGCAAGACCATATTCTCAACTCTTTTCCTGTTGGGAGAGGCCTCTCCATTGTAGCTTATGGAAGAAACATCATGGGACAAAAGGCAAAGCACTCCAGACTCAATGCTTCAGCTCTCACACTGTGGTCAGCATTAAAGCCTGGATTATACAGCTAGAAAATCTACAAACAAAGAAGCATCTCTGACCGTCTTGAATTAATTCTGATGAAGAAGGAAAATCTATGCTATAGTCCTTTCTGAAAGGCCTCACGGGAAAGGAATAATTATGAAGGTCTCTAGACAAAGCATTTTCAAAACTCTACTGTACTTCTAGTGAAGTTAATGATAAAAAATCCTGTTGACCTCAGGAGCAGAAGACTTCAATGTTTGTAAATAACACGTAACTGTAGGAAACTATACAACATAATTGATGCCATTTTTCCTTTAAAGTTAATCTCATGCAATTACATCTGTCCACACTCTGTTTTAAGGAAAACTCTTCTGCAGTTGGTTCTTCCCACTATACTATATTTTGCTTAATTTCTACTCCACCCAGCAGCCAAAAAGGTCTAGGTTATGCCCAAATCTTTAATTGTTTCAGACAAGAAAGAATTCAGCACCCGCAAAGTCTGCTTTATCCTCTCCTCCCAGTTAAAGTTATTCTGATTTGTAAAGCTAGTTCATCAAGATTATAACTTAAGAAAGCTGTTCTGAGCACACATGCTGTGAAATACTAATAAAAAAAGGCACAGGCAGAGCTAACACACAGAACATGGAGCAGATGCATCAAGTGCATCAGGAGAACATCCTTAGTGGAATGGGCTATCTGAAAGGTGTCACCGCTTTCTGGCCCTTTGGAGACTCAGAGCCACAATCTGACCCCTGCTCTTCACAACTTGTACCCTTATTTTGCTGAGCTGGCTCCAACAGCATACCTGGCCATAAAAGAAAAACTGGAGCAGCCCCAGCCTAGACCCTCATATGCCCATGAGGGGGAAAGGCCAAGGCAGGCTGCCCTCAGCACTGCTGCGCTTCCTCGGGAGGGCTGGGTGCATCACCAGCAGCTCCCAAGACTCTTTAACAGCCCTGGATTTGGAAGAGGGACAGTGGCTCAGAGCACTTGGGACTGACTCATGACTGGGCTCATGACTTGGGAAGCAGAGGGAGCTTGGGCCTTAAACTTTTATTTTAGTTCTCATTCCTGACAGGCGAAAGCGCTTTCTGTCAGTTGCCTTAAAGAAAAATGAAAAGAAAGTAGAGACAAACATTTCTAGAATTATTTGTTAATATTTTTTGGCAGCTGTGCATGTACTACTCTCTTGCTGTGACCATAATCGAAGCCTAATGTTGCTCCCAAGGAATGCTGTGGCAGTATTCCCACCGACTGCACTGCGAGCAGATCTGGGGCCTTTGTTTGGTCAAAGCTGTTCCAGATGGAGTCCAGAGGATTCCCACCCGGCATTCCAGTTGTAAAGAATGACTCTGCCCTTCTCTTCCAAAAGGGATTTTCTGGCTGCAGCTACGGTTGTCTTTTTGGGATCAACAGTGGAAATGACCCACTACCATTGCGGAGTATGAGCCATTGGGAGAAAAGGGTAAATGCTGTGTTTTATTAGCTGCATACTTGTCTAATCAATGTTAAGATGATTACATTTGGTGTAACTCAGTTTAGTGTTGTGTATATTGAAAGGGTTTAGGCTAGGCACAGGACTGTAGCTGCTCCTGGGACAGTACACCAATGGGACAGATTTTGAAGGATATGAACATGTAAATCTCAGAACTGGTATACCTACCCACATGAAAACATACCAGCAGAGTAATGAAGGAAAAAACATAAGCTAACCCAAAAGGAAATCTGACAATTGCAAAAGGGAAAATTCTTTAGTATTCTAGTGAGGTTTCCCTAGGACCTTTAATGGTGAAAAATTGGTTAGAAACTTAAATTTGCATCTCACTTCATAAAGTACTAATATTGTCTGTCATTATTAGTGAACTATTAGCCTAGCAGTAATTTCTGTGACCAACTGAAGTGGGCCTGGTTCTCAGAGGACAGATGCACAGGAACACCAAGCTTTTTGGTATTTTCAAAAATCACTGGTCACCTTTGAAAATGTAGGCTGTATCATGATTATGTATTACTTTTAAAGAGAATTTTCCCTCCCTTGGCTCTGTTAATAGCTCACTGCTGATCTATGGTTTTAATTCTGTAAGCAAACTGATGCTTGTTCATGCAAGTAGGCCTTCTGAGCAAAGACTGCAAATTTAGGCCAGTAGAAAAATAAGCACTACCTCCCAAGTACCACAGTACCCAGCTTGATTTTTTTTTTCTTCAAAACATTTGATTTGACAATATCTAAAGTGTTGCTAAGCTCTCAATTCAGATGAGAGGATTCACCAGATCATGCACAGCAGTTTTTCAAATCCATGTATATTCAGCAACTTCCAGTATAAGAAATTAAACTTTGTTCTCCCTTATGTTATGTGGCTGAGCCTGTGCAGGCTAAAAGCCAAGCACCCTGATTAGTACTCTAGCATGAAACACTGACACCAGTGAAGAATACATCCACACAAGGCACCTGCATGCTTAGATGGAAGATTTTTGATTTTTCCTGTGGGATGGGTGCTGTTACAGCACATCGATACCTTTGGTACACAATGCAATCACCAGCTTAAGAATTTGTTTTATAAATCAAAGTTTTCTTGTTTTTCTGGTCAATTTAGCCTTAGAAACCAGACAGACCTCAAACACAAAAGGACATCCAAACACTTGGTTAACATTTTCTAAGAACTATTATGCTAAAATGTAACCCTTAGTCAAATTTCATTAAGGCATGAATTGAGAAACAAGGGAGCATAACAAGCAAATTATTTAGGCGCTCCTGTAATGCATCTAAGATTCTTGTGCATTGAATCAACAGTTGAGAAAAACAGGAGTTCTGACAGATTGTTTTGCTTTCCCCTGCACACAATTACTATACAGGCTTTACTTTTTTTTGAACAACTGTAGATGTACCTGGTTGCCAGAGATGCTTCATTGGCTCAGTTACATTACAAGACTGAAAAATACAAATTTACAAAAGTTGACATAAAGCAGGGGTGGTAGGGTAGGGAAGAACTCTTTTTTTTTTTTTTTTTTTAAATATACTGTTATTCACTGACACAAGCTGTTTCTTAACATCTTGGAAGACACTGATTAAAAAACAAACCAAACAATATTTTTCTGTAAGGTTCTGAAGCAAATAGACTTCCTTTGATTTTACCAGACACTGAACTGGGCTTAGGCTCCACATTAATATGACTGAAGTTGGTGATTGTCTCCAAGATGACACACTAGTGAAACGGACTTTGTAACCTATAATGCCTTATGGGCTTCCAAAACCTGACCGACAGTTTTGCCTTTGCTAATGCACATTTCAATCTGATGAAAAATAGGCAAGGAGCAGAAAAAGCACACATGATAAGGTATGTGATGCTTTGTGTTCAGCAGGCAAATTTGTATGACATTTTTCTCCCTTCCGTTTTCTCAGTGACTGAGTGAAAGCTTGTGCATGTTTGTCAGACTGGCCCTCCATTAAATGTCTCTTCATGGAAATAAGGGGATATTTATGCACAGTGACTAATGAATGGATGCATTCCAGCATCTGCTATTGTGTATTTCCTGTAAAGTCATTTATTATTCTATCTAACAAACACAGTGTTCTTGGGTTGATGCTTAAGATTAATGAGGCATTTACTCCTATTCAAGAAACAAGTTCAGAAGACACATTTTCTCCCATTCAGCTGTGCTGATAGTTTAATTAATGCCATTAATACATATAAGTCACCAAAAACTGTTTTATGGTCACACTGAGGAAAGTTGGCAAAGCAAGGAAATTTCAGAGGTAAAGCTACAGCGTAATGCTTCCCCTTGTTTCCAGGTAGCACAGGATTCTCCAGACAGCGGGTGATCTTACAGACTACACAAGTAAGAAAACCCCAAGATGTAATGAGCTGAGGTAATGACAGAATATCAGTCTTAACTCTCTGCTTGTGTGGGCTTAGTCAAATCCTTAATGTGATTTTATTACAATTTTTTTTGTGTGGATGCATGTCATATTCCCCCCCCCCCCAGTATTACAAAGAGAGGAAGAGAAAGAAAATGCCCTCTCATTGAAATGTGTGAGTTGCTACAATAGACCATAACTAGTGCTATGGTCTATGGTTTAAAGATATATTAGGGGAACTCTTCAAAATGTGTACTATTTCACTGATACGACAGGAGGAATGTAATGGCTCTGTCAGTGCTCCTAGGGTTTTTTGGGTTTTTTTACTGAAGTTTCTGCATGGGGCCTTTTTTGTTAGGGATGCATGAACACATTTTGCCTAATTGCCAGGCCCACTCAGGCCAGCACGGAAAGCTTGGTGTGAACAGGAATGTCAGAGGGTTCACATTTCAAAAACAGAGCACTGGAAAGCAAGGAGTGAGCATGGGAGCATGCAAGTGGGGGGGGTGGGGGGGGTCGTAAGGAATCAAAAATACAATGAAAAGGTGGCACTTAACAGGGCTTCCCAACCCTTCTCCTGGGAAGAAACAACATAGCAAATAAAGGTATACCACTCAGGCACCAAAACACAGGCCTTCTCACGTTTTACCTAGAGTTATCTTTTCAATCATAGTCTTATGATCAGGGTAATCTGCTCCCTGCTATCACCCAAAGTGATCATCTGCTGATTCCCACAGATTCCTGGATCCCAGAATAAGCACAAGATGTGAAACAGCTTGGAGACGACATTCTTACCGAATTAACGGTGGTCCGAGGACAAAATGCATTCGTGATCCAGACAAACACAACAATTTATAGCCATATTACAGGTATTGATAGCTGCTTGCTGAGATTCTGGAGACAGAACTCTGATTTCATTTGTTTGAGCCTCCTAATTACAATTTTTCGTTCCTCACTTTCACTGTTTCTATCTCAAAGACTGATAACAGGAAAAGAAACCAAAACAACAACAAAAACCCCAAATTAAAAAGGCTTTCAATATTATTTTGACTCCACAAACAGGGGAAATAAGCAAATCAAAGCACAACTAGAACTGCTTATACAGTAGCAATGGATGTCAATGTGTCTAGGCTGCTGGCAGCGCTACGTACTGTACAGCTTTGCTGCTTGAGCTAACATCTCCTAAAAGCTATCCCCAGTCTGCAGTGGACAACTCCAGGCACAGAGATGGATGCAGTTTGGTACAGTGCCTGCTAGAACAAGGAGCTCCTGGACAGTTGAACAGAGAAAAGCCCACTAGCTGCTCTCAGTGTTACTGTTAATTCCTGAAGTAAAATAACAAAAGTCTG
The DNA here is from genome assembly GCF_011004875.1 of Balearica regulorum gibbericeps. Classification (NCBI taxonomy): domain Eukaryota; kingdom Metazoa; phylum Chordata; class Aves; order Gruiformes; family Gruidae; genus Balearica; species Balearica regulorum. The sequence continues at coordinate 24,833,318 of NC_046190.1, read as the reverse complement.
TGGAGGCCAATACAAAACCAGGAGGCCTTGAAAGATACACTTAGGCTTTCAAGAAAGCTTTCTAAAATTTGTCCTACAAAAAACTCTGTTTTGCTTATACTGCAACTTCAGTGGTTAATAAAAGGAGACAGTATGAACATCTCTGTTACTTATAGAACCATCTCCTCTCCCCAAGAAGCTCTAAATGGCTGCAATATCATAATAATTTTCTCAGCCTCAAACAGTGGTGCTGTCAAGGGGTGTAGGAACACACTATGGACCACAAAGGAATAAGACCTGTAGACATGTGCATCAGGCATACAGATATGACACATATAGCCCACAAAAAGAAAAACAAAGCAACAAAGATAGTAAGGGGGAAGGAGTAATCTCCTGCACAGAAGTTTCCACAAACATATCTAGTTATTTTAGATGCTTATCCCTTTATTGTGGGAGTAACAGATATCTGCACATAGAAAGCAAAATAGGATAAAGTATAATGCATAATTTAATTCTCAGTGTCACTTAAGAGAACAAACTTTTTTATTTAAATTTACTACTCCAAATTGTTTGGAAGAAGTTTGATCAATAGCCTCAAGAAATGTTATGTTTTTTTTCTACAAGGGTTTCCTAGTGCTTAGCCTGTGGCTCTTAGCATTAGATTTCAAGACACACTGTACTAAACTGTATTAGACATGTGAAAGGACTTTCATTCCTCATTAGCTGTGCATAAGAAAGGATTGTAACTTTTAAAAAGAACTAAGCGGCTTTGTAAAAACTTCGAACTTCCCTTTAACAAAAATCATACTTGTTAAAACTTTTTTTTTTATTCCCAGCTGAACTATACTTCAACTCAAAGCAAATAAAGTCATCAGTTGACTCCATTCTATTAGAGGACAGCATTTAAAAAAAAAAAAGTCCAATGGGTCCTTGAACAGTGGTCCCTTGTCTGTCACATCAAGACATGGCTTACACTTCACACACTATTGACCATGAAAAGCAATCTTGCGACTTTTGAAGCCCTATCACACAAAAAAAAAAGCGCGAGAGAAAACTTTTCTTGAAATGTCGAGGATGGGGGGCTGACTGCTCTCATCTCCTATGATTAATGACTTGTGGCCTTATTGTGTAGAGGCTGCTAATTAGCTTCACACTGATTAAGGCTGCAGAATGCAAAATTCAGCTCCATAAACCTGGACAGCCCCCACTCCCCACCCCAAACAAGCCTGATGCAGAAACTCTGGCATCAACTTGATAAAAAACAGTGAACACATTCTCACTGGAACTAATGTAATCTCAAGCGACTCTGGACTTCAACTTCACCTAGCTAGAAGCTTGAACTACAGTATTTTTCTGTGTAATAATTATTTTTCAGTCCTATCCAAGTTCCCTGCTTTTTGTCTAAAAACTTGCTTGGCACATTTAGTAAACAGACATCACATACTAACAAATCTTATTTGAGACCCATTTAAAATTTAGTTAAAAAGCAAAACAAAATAGCAAGTGAATACTTTTACTCTTTTGTTATCCACTTACTAACAAATGAGAGTCAGTTAATTATAATTCTTCTAAACAGTTGCACATAGTCTTCTTGGATGCTCTTTACAGACGCTTTAAAAAAAAAAAAAAAAGAAGTGGCAACTTTTAAATTATTATTGCTTAAGCACTTTGACCACCTGCTTTACTGAAATATATCCTGGACCTTTCATTTTGTAAAAATTGCTTGCCATGGCTATAGAGGTGGAAGTCTAGTACGCAGAGGGTTTCAATCCCTTCTGCCCTGACCTCCCTCCTCTTCTCCCCCCAGTGTCAGATTAAATCTGCTTGTTAAGTTGATCTTCGCATAGAAAAGCATTACATTCCAGTAACACTGGAAGGTTGAATATACTTATGCCAGATTTTTAACACCAACCTCATCAAACTGATGCACTACAACATAAGGCTGATTAGCTTAATAACTGATTACTCGTCCTCTGGGCACCAGCAACCAAAATTAAAAACTTCAGCAGCTCATATAACAAAGTAATATGAGCTTGCCTTTTCAGAGACCTACAGTTCCAAGAGGGAGGAAAAAAAAAAAAATTTACATTTACAGAACAGCTCTGAAAAGGAAAAGTTTCTTGGCTTTGGTGGGATGGATTGAAGGGCTGATAATTTCCCCTCTACTGAATAATACCTAAAGAGACCATGTGTGCATAAAGGATAAATTAACCAGATTACCTTAGTGGAATTATTTTTAATTTCAAATATATACAAGTCTGAATGCCTTCAACACATCAACTGTTTGAATTCAAAAGGCTTCCTTTTGTGCTCTGCATTTCCTAGAGCATCCTTCATTTGTGACACCCCAACCAAGAGTGGCACCAATTACTCACTTGCACTGCTTTACACCCACAAGGCCCCACTTACACCAGGTACCGCATGTTGTGTAGTGAAGACACAGTCATACCTCAAAGGAGCAAGTTGCAGTATTGTAAAAACACTTCCACATAAGTTACCACTATGAGTAACTGTAGCAGGCCTTGCCAATGGGAAAGTTTGTAGGGGCAGTGCTAAATTTATGATGAAATGCAACAGATGGTCATTAGAAATAGTAACTTCAGGTAACATGAGATGACTGCAATTGGCAATGCACGTAGAAGTGCATCATCCACAGCCTCTTTCAAGTCTCCAACAAGAAGCCTAAGTATATGCCTATCTTGAAGCATGCGAGCAATCCCTTTGAAGTCAGTAGTAATCAGGATTTTAAGTACTTCTGTGCCTACACGTTTATTTTCACTTTAACTATGCAGCATATACACTGTGTGGTGTAAACACTAATAGATTAACTTCAGCACAGTTCTTCCAACATCAATGGATCAACATCTCACTCAAGACCTGGGATTTAACTTAATGTTTATACGCATTTTTCTATGCCTTACCCTATTTCTTTTTTGTCTTGTTTTGCTTTCAGCAAGGCTCTTTGTAGTGTCATAACTCACAATCTTTCTAGTCAGACTTTGTTTATAAAACCTTTATTGTTCCAGAACAATGGAGTTGTGACCTGTTCGGAGGCAGGATTGCAATCAGGGCCCTCTCCGTACTTTCTCAGGGTGCATTTTCTGATAGAGTGAATAGACCACACAACCCTATTGATGTCAGCCAGGAGGGGAGAAACAGGCTTCCCCAATAAATCTAAACATAAATCTTCTTGCCCTATCTCACCATCTGTATGAATTCACCTAAAGCACAAAATTAATAAGCCAAACAAGTATCCCCAAGACTAAAAGGCTGAAATACTGCTTGCACACCAAAAGGGATTGGCTTATACTTATGGCAGTTTCAGGGAAGTCACAGGCACAGAAAGCAACAGGTGGAAACACAGCTTGGGTCAAGACCAAGTGAATGAGATTGACCCTAACATCATGAATATGCTTTACCCTTTGTGTCAGTTCCCTCCCATAAATTTCCTCAGGGAGAGGTTTGTGGCTTCCGATGCTTTCTTAACTTTATTCCAGCATGGACTCTTATGGCAAACATTTCAGTGAATTTTCATGGGGAAGCGAGCGATTTTTGAGACCACAACTTCTGCACTCTGAATAATGACTCATGGAATTTGACTTATACAATCAAAGGGCACATCAAACACATTGTCGTAATACCTGAGTGGCATTTGGGGCCTTAGCTGGTAGCAAGCAACTCAATTCCATTGAAGTCAATGAGCCATGCCAGGTTACACCAGCTGTGGAACTGACCCTTCTGCCTTAATTTGGCCCTTTTGCATTACACAGCCCTTTATAAAAGATAGCACTGCTTTTTTCATGCAAGCAGAAATCATGCTTGTCACATTTTTCCCTAGTCTGTAGACACCCTCAAGTGTCCTCTGCTAGTTTTCAGCCCAGTACTTATCAAAGCTGCTCTCGCAGACACATATATAATTAAGAGAGAGGAGTGAATCATCAAATGACAGCAGAAGTAGCATTACCTCCTTTTCCTTCCCTCAGCCATCACATACACATTTTGTAGTGCAAGTTCCTCAGGACACAGCACATACTGTCTTGCCTGTATGATTCCACCTGCAGATATGATACTGACTGTCTCAGGTATCCAACCAACTGGAGTCAACTATACGTACAACTGTAACACAACCAACACTACTAATATTAATTTTCCCCATTCATCTGCTCTAATCCATTTGATTATTTTATTCTCCCTCTCCCTGAGCTCCCACCCTTATGGTTCATTGCATCCTTAGGGCCACTACAGCTACAAGACACTAAACCCAAACCATTTTAATTACAAAAGACTGTGGGCCTACCAGAGGCCTTTGTAACTATCTAGATGTACCTTGGTGGCTAACAGAACAGATAAAAGCTTTACTATATTAATGGAAAAAAACCACATTTAACCAAATAGATAAGTTAGTGCAAAATACTTATTAAGGGATTGAAACGTTATTTAACACTGGGTAATTTTCAGACCACAATGGAAATACAGCATCACTCAGCAAAATGTATACCTTTTGCAAGTAGAGGTCTGCTCAGTGGAATTCATTTTCTGAATTCACTGAATCACAACACAGAATATTAGTGCTGAGTATATACTTAAATAATTTACTCAGTTACTTTGTCAGTATTTAATGCTATAGTGAGATAGGCAAAAGCATACCTCTACCACCTTTGACCTTTGCTATTCATATTCTGAAAAAGTGGGAAAGAAACAACTTGAGAAGTCTTAAATTGTTTACATTTCATCTTTTTCATTACATGAAATAGGTCTACAAACAGGTGTTTCTCTCATTTATGCATTATGGAAAAATCCTATGGAGTTATTTACATTAGTATTTATACAGTGATCAAATTAATATCAAAGCTACAATTTAAACTTTACTACTATATATGCACACATGCACATATTACACACATGTGTGTAGACACATGCATTTCCCTCTCTGAATCTTACAGGCCTTAGCTAAAGCACTGTTGCTAGGAAAAACAAATTAAACTGTTTTAAATTTATTAGCTGGCTACAGCGTTTAAATTTAATTCACATAAAATAATTGTGCAAGTGAATGTAGGCCCCTTTCTGGAGAAAGAAAGGTCTTAGATCACTTAAGACCCAATTCTGCCCCCAAGGCGAATAGAAAAACTTCTATCGGCTCCAGACCTTAAATGACCTTCAGATCAGGTTTAGCAGATGAATGCTGGGAACACAATATTTTTATGAAGCTGAACAGCCCCAGCAGAGCAGGCTTAGTCCCTTCTGGAATACCACCAATGACTTTGGTTTTCTAATTTTGCCTCCAATGTCACAGGGAAATTATACACAAGGTAAGTATTAGGAGTGAAACAGCCACAACTTTTTTTGCATTATTTGAAAATGCCACATTCTATAGTTCTGGTTTTGAAGGTCAGGTAAGGATTGCCCAGAACAGATTGAGGATGGCTACATCCCTTTTAAAATATACTTCTAGTCACTGGTCAACAGCGCTTGCCCTCATTCACATTTACCATGGGTTTTGTATGTATGTTTAAGAACATGAAGGAAGACAGTCAAAGAACTTGCTAGATAGAGAACTTGCCGCAGAGCAGAGAAGGGAAGGGTTTTCCTTAATGTCAGTGGACTAAGCCTTCAGATAACACCACCTAAGTGTATTCTAGACAATTAAAACAACACGTGCATTCAATACAAATTTTCATTATCATTCAAGAAAGGAGAAAACAAGCCAGAGCAAGAACCAAAGAAAACAAACAAACAAAACCTCCAACTTAATTGCTTAAATGTTTGCAGGAAAAATTGAAAGCATTTCAGAGCAGTGGCTACCTTTTTGTCCAGTGTCAATACAGCTTCTAGCACAGCAGAGTTCCGGTTTGTGACCAAGTTTTTCAAACACTACTGCATTGACCACCACCACCACAAATCCAGCTTAAGTTAAATTATTTCTAAGTTTGAATTATTACAATGTTTTTTAGCATTCACGTCAATTCTGACAGCAACAGAATTCTTCTATAAATGCCTTCCATCTGAGCACAGCATATCAAAGTGCTTTGCAACAAGAAAATTCTGTTTAAAGTGTGGGGAAAAAAATTAAATATTACAATAGAAGGCAACAGACCCCATCTCAGTCAAACCCTGCTAGAGGGAAAACACTACTGTAAATTCATCAGAACTAAAAACATGACAATAACTGATTTCATAAAATAACAGTTCTGCTAAATCAATGCATATTCTTCACATAACCTCATATAGCAAATTCCAGGCAACTTTTTTTATGCTCCTGCTTAGAAAATACTTCAATGCAAAATAATTATTCAAGTAGCATTAGTAAAATTGCACACTTATTGCTAATGCAGGTTATTAACTCACAGATCAGCATTCTTAGATCTGTATCAGCTGACCTGGTCATACCTACTCAAAGGCTAACCACTCCTAATGAGGGAAAAAAAAAAAACAAAGGAGGAAAAAAACCCCCGTGAAGCAAACACTTACCTCAGATAGTCTCAACAGAAAAGTAAAGTAGCGATCACACACACAAGGGACCAGCCTAAGAGGTGAAGTAAGGCATAGGAATTCATTGCTGTTCCTCCACGACTTGTGAGGATAAATAGTTGTCATCCACCCAACAACTTTCATGCAGAATTCATTCATTTCTCTGTGTTGAAAACACAAAAAAATAATTGAGGAACTTAAAAAGAGCTCTACTATCGTATCCTTCCCCTCACCCCCCTCCAGACAGCCAAACCTATTCACAACATCCACAATCTATTCATTTAGTAGCACTGAAGTTATTTAGCAACTCACAGAAGAATGCATAAAAATTTAATTACATGTATTTTAAAATCCCACTTCTAGTAAACTAGAATAACTTTGCTCTAGCATAAGCACTTTACAAGACACCATAAAGCAACCCTACCATGCACAGACAATGCCTTCGCTCCTCAGTATTAATCAAAATACTCTGTTAATCCACCTCACTGCTTTTATAGGCTGGTGATTGGTTCAACAGCTGAATATCACCTCCTAATCAATTCAGGTGTCCTCATTAGGGCCTTCACTCACTGAAGGGGCAGCAACAACTCTTACCTGCCTTTACTCCCATCAGCAGGGGGCCTGTGGGAGACTGTAAGGACAACTGGAGTTTGGGGGACACCACAGCACCATAGGAGAGGGTGGGATGGTCAGAGGTACAGTTGGCCAAGCACTCCCATTTCTATCAAGACACTGGATGCAAAGTTAATTGTGGTAATTGAGAAGTGAAAATGCTCATCTCTACATGAGAGTTTGTGTGTCCCAAGCACAGCATGTCAGTCAAGTAGCTAAGAAGTCAGAAGTAGCAACCTGAGAGATCAGAGTGTAGAGGTGCTAGAGGAGGGCACATGTGAAAACAACTAGAGCAAAGTTTGGGGACATGAAGACCTGTGGTGACAGCCAAAAAAGTACATTCAGGTTACACATCTGCTTGACAAATGAAGATACCTGAAAATAGATTGAATATTGTGTAATAGGTCTATTACTGGAGATGTACAAGACTGTAGTAGGGACAACCAAGTTAGCATCAAGGATAATTATAGGTCCAACAGTGATACCATCACAATCTACAGACATTTTTGAGGCAATATTTTTGTTAATACAGTAGGTATAAGGGCAGCAGGCTTTTGAGCATGCAAACTCTTGTTTAATGGCAGGAAGGATATAAAAATCAGTAGTGGATGGAACCTGGCATCTTGGCATTTTGGTTACGATGCAGAAAACTTTGAAAAAAATACATTTCTTATTGCACAATATAAAGCAGCTCTCCCAAGCTAGGTCACAAACTGATTAAGGGACACCCAGAGCTTCTATTTCACTTAGCGACGAGGAAATTAACTTTATTTTCAAGCTATTTATTGTGTACTACAAAGCTACCCAAACCAAAAACACTAAGGTATTTTAGATGCTGTATAAAAAATGAGTGCCCTGGGATGTGGGGGTGAAATCATCAGTACTTAAAGCTGGTAATTGAAATTATTAATAATAGTGAAAATAATATATCCATTCTCCAAGCAAGCCATCATAATGCTTAATAATTGATTGTAATTTCCTGCAATAAATACTAATGAATTCATTTACAAAGTAATGTAGCTTTATACGTTTATTCACTTTCCTAAGAAATATTTGTGTTTGCGTTATGTCAACAATTTAATACACTAATTTATAAATATTTATTATTAGTTTCAACACTTCTTAATAAAAAGCAGTTGTTTCACATAAATACCAAAGCAATCTTCAGAGCACATCTGTGTCCCCAGCAAGCACTCAGGCTGGCTTGTGAGTCCATTTACCATCTGCGAGCCTGCACACTGACAGCGCACCAGCCAGATGAGCATCCCAAAGAGCAGACTGAGCAGGCCTGTGGGGACCTTGCCCTCACCTGGGATTTACCAGCAGCCAGACTGCCTATCACTGCAGTTCAACATTTCCACTGGGAAGAGATTCAGTTGCTCCTCAGAGACAAAAGCATCCTGATTTAAGCACTGATTTAAGCAGCTCTGAGTAATCTCTCCCACCCCTATACAGTTTCCTACCTTTCTGGAAGTCTGTCTGTGTACTGCTCCTACAGCATCATCTTCTAAGACAGCATTCCTCTTTCTCCATTAACTCTGCTAGGACTGCAAATATTTATGACAGCTTTTTCTACTCAGCTGTTTGACTCATCTGTGAAGGTTATTGGGCCCTACATTAACCTCTCTTGTGCCACGTGGGATGTATAACTCCTGCTGCACTTGCATTCCTGATGCGGAGCGTCTCTCTGCAAAAGCGGCAGCCATAACCAGGGCAGTGCCCTCTGTGGAGCTGCAGGAATGTGACTGCAGGCGGTTCCTGCAGGGTGAGGGGACACAAATCTCCTGCCTGCTGTGGGCTCAGAGCTAATGGTGAGACCAGCTGTTAACCATTTCACTGCACATGCTGTGAAGATGACCTTCCCCCATATGAGAAACGCGAACCTGCGATCCCTGACTGTAGGATCAGTGTGCTAATGTGATCAGCACCATCCTGCCTAGTGCCTGGGATTAGATCAGGACTGAACCAGGTGTTGACTCTGTAGGCATAAAAGATCACATCTTTACAGCACTAGTAGGGGTGGTGGTGAGGTATGTGGTAAATAGGCCACAGCAAAACTCTCTCCTTATAAACCTGTCGCACCTGGGTCCCCTCTCCTGTCTCCTAGGGTCCCCTCAGAGGGCTCAAACTGCACCTGTGCTGCACAGTGGCCTGCATGCCCTTGGGTACCACACTGTTAGGACCAGCTGGCAATACCTTTCCAGTACTGTTTTGTCTGACTCATCTCCCAGCTGTTCATCCTCCTGATTTATGCCATCAGCACCAAAGCCTCAGAGCAACCAGAACAGAAAGAGGAGGATTCACAGCATCCCTCTAAGGTTTATGAGTGCCGGTATGCCTTTTTTATTCCTCTGAACTTGGAATCCTGGGCACACCCAGCGCCTGCCCGCTTTCTCAGGCATCTCCATGTGTTTTGACTGTAGCTAGTTGTCTTCTCATTTAAAGGGAATTATGGATCTGACTCATAAGATTCAGCAGACACAGTATGCGTTGTTGTGGGTCAAGGAGTACAACCTTATTTCAGGCCAAAGTACAAAAGTGAAATGAGAATTTAACAAGGGCAACCGTTAACTGACCTGTTCTTGATCCCCAGCAAAAGACAATAAAGTCCTGGGATAGCAGTAGCTAGAGCTCTTCATCTCAAGAGCAGAGTGACGAGAGCTGGATATTATCCTAGTGCTTCCCCTGCTGTTTTAAAAAGGCAGGTCTCGATACGTCCACCAAGACAGTATGATGAGTTGCAAAATTTGCCCCCCCCCCCCCCCCCCCCCGAAGTACTGCAATGCAGTGTTACTAAAGCGAGGAAGCTGACCCCAAGGAGCTTGGACCTGGGGCAAATCTGGTATCAACATAAGGCTGCCACTCTGCTCACACCTTTGCTGCAAACGTGAATCTCTACAGCACAAGGTTAAGAGCTGGACTCTGCGGCTGACTCATTGAGCAGAGACAGAGCTCCTGCAGGGTGTGCCGAGAGAAAGAAACCCAAGTAAATGGATTAGATTGTATTGTAGGTTGAGAGCCAGTTTTGGTGGAGTGTTAATCTCCAAGAGTATCGTTGCCAAAGTCACTTCTTAATGTAGCAGTTCAAGAGACAGCCTCTGTCTTAGGACCCAAGGCTAACCTATTTGATGTCACACTACAAGTAGAGCAGGTGCTGGGTTTGCAATGTATATTTGATGTCTAGTGTTGAAAAGTGAATTGATTGAAATGCTGTCAGGCTGCATTTTGAATGATTGCACTACTAATGTCACCTACAGGCATCTTGATGGACATTCTGCCATACACAGAATACAGTAGGCTGGAAATCATCATTTGCAAATCATCACCTTTGAAAGTACAACTACCAATTCAGCTGGAAAAAAAAAAAAAAGAAAGAAAAAAAGAATTGGAAACACGTTGAAGAAACATTAACCTGAGGAAGTGAGCAAATCAGAAACACCAAATATTTAGGCTTATGGATTTCTCATTATGGGTATTTTCAGTCTACTGTATTTCTTTTGGGGTGTTGCATTTCAAAACCTGTATTTTGTTTGATAATATACTACTACCACAGGAAATCTAATCAGGTTGTCTTCTAAATTTTTTGCTGGTATTCATCAGTATGGCACTTCAGGGTTTTGTTCATTTATGAAAGTAGTTTTACAAAATCTGTCACAATGTATGAACATGACAAAGTTAGTAGTAGAACACTGGCATATTTTTGAAAGGATACAGGTATTTAGCTGAATAATTGTCATTGAGATTAATGAGAACTTAACGTTTAAATTCTATAGTTGATCATATAAATCACAGTTCTGACCTATATTTCCTTGCCCCTGACACCAACCTGGGTTAGAGTTTATTAACTTTCATGTCACAGGATAGAGGTTAGCAAGATTTCCTTATTTCCAGTGTCTACTATTCTCCATAAAAGTAGAATTCTGTGATTAATTTTACATCAATCTGGAGACTAATTTTAGCAATGTGGTAAAACCATTGGGTAATAAGTGCTCTCAGAACCAACAGCCCAGAAAGAGGAAGAGGCAGGACGAAGGAAATGTCAGTATTTCACCACAGTCATCTGCTATTGTCCGCTTATGTTAGCTAGTCACCAATAATGCTGAAGCCTTTCTTCAAGTACTCTTCTGTCAAATTATCTGAGAATTTTGGTATGAATTTACTGTGAGTATATGCTTCTAAAAAACAATAACAACAACAGAAACTAGGATATAGGCTAGATGTTCAACTGTTTCATTTAGAAATACTGTTTTTTTCAGATACCAGTGTATTTATATATATCCCCAAAGAAATTATGCTCTCCTTGAGGATTACAGAACACAGTATTATCACCTAGAAGAACATTTCAAATTCTACATAAATTTGGCACTGTGTCAGGGAAACTCTACCCTTTCCACTAACAAATGGGGACAGGGAGGCCGTTTTGCATCTGCACAAAGTCACACAGCAGGTTTAAGAGTTCTGTGCCTAAATAAAACAAAAAGATTGCATGTTGAAGCAGGAACTGCTTATACAGGTGCAAAACCAAGTAGAAACAGTAATGGACTTGTCCCCAGCCCCTTGAAAACCCGTGCTCATGGGCCTGCGAAGAAGTTTTCAACTTTGGCGAAGAGCCCTGAGCAGAGTTGTACCACGTGTAGCAGCGAGATGTTCAAGCAGACTTGGTTTGTTTTGAGCAGGGAACATGGGATGGGGCCACAGAGGGGCTAAGGGAAGGCTGGCTGGGAGCTCTCCTGCTGCATTGCAGACTTACTGATCTTCAATCCTAAAAAAGGTCCCTCATCACGGAGCAACAAGAGCAGGGCTTCTCCAAGGAGAGGACAAGGTGGGAAATGGGGGTAACCTAAGTGCAGCCCCACATTGTCTCAATGGGACTGAGCTGGCGGCTGTGATGGGGTCCACTGACAGTCCCAGATGAGGTGACATAAATAGTCAAGTGAAGGAAGCTGGAACTGAGTCTGTGATACAGGTCTAAGGTCCACTCAGGACACAGGGCAGGAGACAAAGCTACCTTGCAGGGCAGGTCTGGAGCCCACCCCGGAAAACAAGTCAGCAAGCCAGAGCAGCAGATAGATGGCACAGGAACACCTAGAACCTGGCCTGGGGGATAGCTGGGTGCCCAAGGCTGAGCTGACATGGGACTGCTGGACCTGCAGGCCAGGGGTGGGCTCACCAGAGCCATTAAGGCCAGTTAGGGCCCGGACACAACCCAACTTATACTTTGGAAGAAGATGGGAATCTAAAGTCCTATTTAAGCAAGAAATGTTGCTGCTTACTGAAGACCTGGGTTTTACCTTTCAATAAAAACATACACCTGCTTTTATGCTGAAACACTGGCTTCTGGCCAACAAAAGGTCAGGTGTTTCTTGAGCACCTGATATCACCTCCCACATAGGCATGTGTTGGGGCAAAAAAAAGTTCTGCCCAAAGGGTGATGGGTAGTCTTTCTTCTTACTTGTCCGCTGGGTAAACTGCAAAAAGCAGTTTAATGAAGAAAAGTTTAAATATATAAATACTTATATAAGAAATAGACAAAAAAAGCACCCAGGTTTACATTTTCTGCTCCTCTCCCTAAATTAAGCCTTAAACCATAAGCTTCTATTAAAAATTGGGTAAAAGTCTTTCATGAGTAAATGGTAAGCTCATTAGCTTGTGTATTAGTTTAAATGTAAACAAAATTAATGGCTTCTAAAGGAATCTTTCAATATTTAGAAATTAGCTGGCTGCCTGATTACCAAGAATTTGTACGCACATTCTTTTCTTTCACTGATCTGCTCTTTCAACATCAGGAATGGTAACACTCTGGGAACTGTTTACCCAAGATCAGCGTGGTTCAAGTGTTACTTAGGATTTCAGTTAGGATTTCTCAGTTTTTAAATGTTTAGTCCTTGGGGGGAAGTGAAAATGACAGCAGGAAGAAGCTGGAGGTACTAAGCACTGCTGAAGCTGGCACTTGATGACAGGAGGGGAATGAACACACCAGGCACTACATCTTATGATACAGCAAACAGGGAAGTTTGTATTAGATTGTATCAACTTTGCTGTGCCTTGAGCACATCTGAAAGGAAAGAAGCAAACTGATGAAAGTTACAGGGTATCAAAAGTGAGAAGAGTGCAAAGAGGATGGGGAAGTTGGGAATATGTGTAAAATAGAAATAACAATTTAAAATAGACTTGTCACCCCTCTCATAAGAGCTATGGCAGGGGGGCTGGAACTAGATGATCTCTGAAGCCCCTTCCAACCCAAACCATTCTATGATTCTAACTATCGCACTGAAGTGATGGTTTTGCAGTTCAGACGAGAGTGTGTTCCTTCCCCAGTCACACCAGAGGGAGCCGCTTTGCCCAGGGGGGAATGGCTTTGGCTTCCGATGATCTGAGCCTTGGGTCAGAAGAATGGATAGAGTCATTTTCTTAGAAGTAAGGCAGGCAACTAAGAAGGGTAGGGTGTGTGGAGACAGCTTACAAAAGCCTTCTTTGGATGGCCTAGGATTTTAGAAGGGCATCCACCACGCGAGTAAGCGATGCTCTCATAAGAAATGCTAGGAACCATGGATGCTTCTTTTCAGAAAGTTAAGGTCAGGTTGATTCAGAGCTGCAAGGCCTGTGTGGGCATACGAGCACCCCAGCTCTAGCACTCATGCAGAGTTCAGACTCGTGGGAAACTGCAAACATCTTGCTGACCCTGCTGTAGGTAGCCTTCTTCCAAACCTGATCCATGCAGATGAGGTCCTGCCCTCCTGGGCAGTGTTACTGAGCACAGTGGACCTTTATTTCCTGCTCCTATCACTTGCCATCATTCAAAGTTACAGCAGGGTGGTAACCCACTGCAGAACAGAAAGGCTAAAATATACTCTTCCAGGAAAACAAATGCTTTCTGAGGCTTACATATAGCTATAGCATAGCCAGCCAGCCAGCCATCCCTGCATTTGGAAACAAGTTGGCTTAGCAGGGACCCAACAACAACAGACAACTTGCTTTCCCTTTCAGATGTGCTACTCTCTTCCTCAGTAGGTCAAAGTCCTCTCCCCAAACTGCAGTCATTCTTGGGACGTGCTGCCAGGGAAGCGCAATGCCTGCCTTTCCTGCGTTACTTTCACGATAAAGTTGTGAAGCTGCGACAGTCTGAGCAGGCCACGAATTCCACAGGCCAAACTGTAAAACTGCAGGAATTCGAGGTCCTTGACATTTCACGGAAAGCAAAACCGTGAGACTGAGGAAAACAAGCTAAAGGCTGAGTTAAGATATGTCTACCAGCTCCTAAAAGGGATCAGTTCAAATAAGGAACTGCAGTCGCAATTTCCTGCTTGATTGTCACTTTCTTCCAGTGAAGAAGTAGTCTGCTACTGGCCCTTGTCAGGAACAAATTACTTTCCCTTCACTGCCAACTCGACTCCACACACCCTGCGCAGAAGAGAAGCAACGCTGCAAAAAGCCAGTTTTCCCCAGAGGATATGAGCTACACAGGCTGGTAGTCTGCACAGATCATTTTAAAGGGGTAACTTACTCCTTTATACTGCTCGCAGTAAATGCGGGGTGAGTGGGAGCTTTGTGTTAAATGAATTGAAAAAAAACCTGCTGTGCAACTTTTTGCATAGAAGTTCTCATCAACAAAAATTTTTAATCCCATAAGAGCAAGTTTTAAGGAAGACTAAGACAGAATCTAAAGCCAACCATAACAGAAATGTGGTGAAAGCGTCTTGGTATTTTAATTTATTGTTGAACAGATCTGATCTGTACAAATACAAAAAAATTTTTTATGTAGTTAAAATTAATTACAAAGAAAAACCTTTTGAGACATACTAATTTGAGCCTTCCATTTTGTTTGCTTTTAGCGTGAGCAAGATACAATAAGCAAAACACAGGCATTTTACTCAGGACTTGCTCACCGTATCCTTTCAAAAAATGTTGTGTGTGTGAGAAAGAGGGAAAAGTGTGAACAAAGTGCAGGGTACAGGGGAGGGCTATTTGAAGTTTATTCTATGGCACAATCCAAAAGTCCTTATTCAGTAGTTAACACCAATGGTAGTTTTGCGGAGGGAGGCATGCCCTTCAGAGTTTGGGATTTTAACCTTAAAAAAGTTTAAAAAAAAAACCAAAAACACAAAACCAAGAACAAAATCACTAAAGCAGTGATGTAAGCTTTAAATTAATTCCATTATCAAAAAGATTTTCCCTCTTTGAATGTGAATTTCCTAGTTACTTGATGAGGAGGTGTACTTTGGTGCCTTGCTTTTCTTTACCAGGATTTGTTCAGCCCAAATGAACATTTATAACTTTACTGTACCTATCCCACTTTAGTAAGTCCAGATTTGGACAACACTTGCCTGCTTACTCAAGTTTCTGGACTTTTTCTCTCCTAGGCAGAGAGTAACTCGATCCGCGCATCCTGTTGATTCTTTCAATGTCTAAAATTAGCTCTGTGCACATACCCTTCCTCTACCTGGTGGCGTGCTCCCCAACAGAGCCGGGGGCAGGCACTCACACGTGTGCTGGGTGCAACAAAGGCCCAACTGTTGCTTTTTTGACAGGAGGAACCGGAGATTTTTACCTTTTACTTTACGTACAAGGAAGAGATCCCACCCTGCTCTCACACATGACAAGTATTATTTTGTTTAGCTAAATGTTGAAAATGATAACACGGTTTCTGAGCACTAGTGGTGCCATCCATCCTAACATACGATTACCAGTACCCGTGACTCTGCAAGTCCAGGAGTGGCAGAAATTACGTGGCGGTCAGAGGACTGCGCAGTTGGAAAAGTTAAAGAGAATCCCCTAGCTTCTCATTCCTCTGCTCCTCTGCTCTTCCGTTCTCCCGAGGATCTCTTGGGACAACCCTGCTAGAAAAACGTTTGTCAGAAAGCGGAAGGCAACCCAATGGGAAACATCAGCGAACCTGTGTTTACTTTATTTAGAAATGACACCCCATCCCTGTCCCCTGGGGCAAAACTTCTTTTCTAGACATGACCTCAGAGATGTGCTACACGCACCCTGCACAATTTATCACCATGCTGCCTATAATTAGGTTTGTTAACATACAGCCTAGTGCAGTCTTGTTGACTGGGAACTTAATCAAGTTACTATTGAGCTCTTGTATGCATTGCTTCGGGTGACTGTTTTACTTGTAGAATTATAGCTGCGACCAACGTCAGGAAATTAGCTCTGGACACAAGTTTTTTACTTTTTTTCCCCCTACATGTGAAAATATTTAGCAAACAGTGACAATGATGGAAAACAGTAGGAAACAAAATGTTCTACATTAGTATAAAACATAAAAAATGCAGCAAGGACCCTCAGTGGTACAACATGTGTTATGCTGGCTGGCAGTCCATTAGGCTTGATAGACATTTCACTTACCTAAGTCAAATATAACAGTCTAGTATTCATTAATATAAGAAGGGGGTTGTGGAATCAAGCCTACCATCTGGTTAGAACGACAGAATAATCTACAACTCATGATTAGGTCTAAGGAGTGGAATTTCACTTTAATCTTTTTCATTGCTCGAAATTTCCATCTGCGCAGTACGGCACATCATTTTTCTTCAAGACAAATGTGCTGTTTTTCATGTTCCAAAATTAGATCAGAAGAAAACGATTAATCATGTCATGGCCTGGGAAAGGAAACAAAGCCCTGATATTTCTCTCTCTCTCCCCCCCGTCCTCACTAGCTCTGGCTGTTTGCAAGGTCCTTTCTTTCCCTGCCTCAATTTTCATCACAACTTTTAGAGATTCACATTGTGGCGGGCTAGAAATATTCAGGAAACTGGAATCTGAAATAAAGACACGGCTTTGGTTTGCATAGCCGTTTTTATTTTCCCCTCGCATGCACCCCCCCCCCCCCCCCCCCCCCCCCCCCCCCCCCCCCCCCCCCCCCCCCCCCCCCCCAGTTTGCCACTTCATCTTTTCCTCCTCTCTCTCTCAGTCTCTCCACCCCCTACCATGTGCCCCCTGGCACAGGACGACAGATGGTGACCTGTTTGCATGTGACACCATAACTGAATCTAAACTCAAGGAAACAAGTCACCGGGCTGCAAATTAGTGAGACCACACAACTGTCAGGTGGCAGTCCCCTTTGACAGTTGTAGGCCATTATAGGAACATTGATGTTTTCGCAGTGTGACAAAAAGGAATCCTTTTTGCAGCAGACCTGTCTGTCAGCTGGCTCTCAAGTCATAACAAATCCCTGGCACTCAGCTGAGGCTGAACATTCGCAGCGGCAGGAGGATGATAAATGACCTGCAGGGCTTTGAAGTGCCTTGGCAGTTCAGATGGGTCCGCAGTGCTGACAGAGAAATATACACAACAGCGTAACCAATAATGAGAACATTAAACATTCCTGCTTTGTGACAGGCTGACAGAAAAACCCAGCCTCACATCAATCATCTTTGGAGATATAACCTTGACAATTAGCCCCCTCTCTGATACTCAGAGTAACCTTTTTTTCCCCTCCCTCCCCCCCCCTTTTTTTTTTCCTTTTTCTTTTGCCTGGCTTATCTTCCATGATCTTTTTTTCTGGTATGGCAGAAAGGGAAAAAACAGCAGAAGGGGAAAAAAAAAAAGTCCACATCAAAAAAGATCTTTTCCTTTTCCTCCATGCAAAAATAAAATATGCCAGGACAAAGTTTATTTGATGGACTTCCACCTATTTCCCTTTAGGAGAAAGGAATATATTTTTTGCCCTATCTACCAAAGCATCTGTCACTACAAATACTCCTAGCAGAATTTTGTTTACATTTTATGCTTATTTTGTTCCTTAGGTTTTTTTTTCTTTCGCCAACTCTTACATTCATATCAGTCTACTCTGTTGTCAAGCATCATTTCCACTTGTAAGAATGAGATGATTAAGCATGCGACTGTCCCCTTGTTACTGTATTCCAGGATCATTCAATAAAACAGACAGAATCTCAGCTTCTTCCCATAACCTTATGTTTTCTTTTTTTTTTTTTTAATGTGCCTGTGCACTGGTTTGCCATTTTTAAAATCCTTTTACAGAGCAAAAATAATCTTCAAAGGACAAATGAAAGGTGCAGCTAATCTTCCTGAAAACTAAACAATTAAACACCCTCTGGAATCATTCTCACTGAAGAGCTGGGGTGCATCCTGATCTCAAGGACGTGCTCTCCGCTCACAGGGAATTCCTCTTGCTTTAGCCAGCATGGGATCGGCAGAAATTCCTCCTGATACTTGACTGACTGCTTCCGTGGCTCTCCTGACGGCTCAGGGTTCAGGTGGTGGGCTCAACAGGAATGATCTGTGCTCTGTGAAGGGCGAATGAGGCTCCTGGGCACTTTCTGCACTCCTTCCTGGTGGGCTCAAGTCTCCCAAGTCACTAGCTTAACCCCACACAGAGGTTTCAGAGGAGGCTAAGCACCCTTGTGAAATAGCTTCAATTGTAAGTGAGGTTCAAAATGGTGTTTGCTGCAGAGGTTTTAATCTGGAGGAATGCTAGTAATGTAAAAAAACCTTCTGTCATTGAAATTAGTGGGAAATCTTCTAATGTGGGCTGTGCTCAGGTCTCTGTCTCCCTGTTCCAGAAGGTATTTCTGTTTTGCTTATGCAATGACAAACATGCACTCTTGCTCTCATCGAGTACAGCACAGCTCAAATACTTTGATGTGAAGTTATGGTGGTGAAACAGATTTATACACAACCAAGCACCTGTAAATTAAAAAAACCTGGGTTTCTAACCCTGAAGTAAAGCCTGTCCCCAAGGCCTGTTTTCCTACGCATGCTTTAAGGTCCCTCTGCAATACTGGCGTAGTGGAAAGAAGATGAAAAGGAGAAAAAAACCCCAAGGCCTTCAACCTTTAATACAGTTATAGAAGAGCCAGCTACAGACCCAGATGACGCTGCTGAAATAATATATTCCAGAGTCTGTCAGCTGAGTCCTGCTGCTGTCAAAGTATGTCCCGTGCACATGGCCACAGCTGTTGACTTCACTATTAGAAGAGGTCAGCATGAAGGAGAAAAGAAAGGTATTAAAAAGATGATCAACAGTAAGTGGAAAAAAACGTTCAACAATTGCATGGCCTCATTTGTACTCTTATATTATTCTGATAAAAAGACAGACCGTGCAGTGCCCATTTCATAAAACAGCAATGGAAGATTGGCCTCTGCAGCAATGCGAGGAGCCATTTCACTCTCAGCTAAGTACTTTTAAGAGACCAGGCTGACAAGAAAAACTTCTCTTTGCCTCTGTTATACCTGCCTAGTGGCTACTGACCAACTGTCCTCCTGCACACTGAAAGCACACTGTGTTACCACATTGCATACCCTACCTGGGGGGTTCTGGAGTCAGACATCGCAATTGCCAAGTCCTGCTCAGGCTTTGGAAAGCCCAGATGCGGTACTGCTTGCCCAGCGCGGGCTGAGGCTCCAGCAGAGCCAGGCAGCGAAGGACTGTGCATTCAACAGCAAGAGCGTCCCCTCCGTTTCGTCTGGGTCTGAGACCAGTTTCTCACGACAAAGGGACATCATTCAATCTTTGGCTTCCCTGCTGAGAGAATGAAAAGTTAATTCACACCACTGATTTCCCAAAGACGGATTCCTTAACTCATTAAAACTACCGCTCTGCTTGTTACAAGTTTGTCTCACAGCCAGAAGACCTTTTCTCACCATGATGGCTGGTACAAAGGGAAAGGCACTGTCAGCCTGCACACCGTATCTGTGTGATCTCTCACGTGCTTTATTTCAGCATTGTTTCACATGCCTTCAAAGAAATGGCCATACCCCACTTTTTAAATTCTAGTGTACATCAGTTCCAGGTCTGCCTGCCAGGTTCGATAACACTGTCCCCTCTGCAGACAGGAGCACAGAGTGGGGAGCCAGACGTGCACGAGATGCTCGCAGAGCTCCCTTCCCCTCGCAGTCAGGCTCTAGTCAAAGCAGGTATGATTTTCAACCCATGATCACTGAGGGCTCAGAAAGTCTATCTTCCCACTTCCCTAACCCACTCCTGTATGCTGCTTTACGGCCTATCCTACAGCATCATCAGTAACCACGTTTGGGTACTAGCTGCTGCTAGTGAAGGATCTTCGTGAGATAAATGTGCAGAGTGAAAGAATGCTTTCTTCCCTTCCGCTTGCCTATCTGCGGAAGAGGACAGGCTGCTTTCGATATTTTTCAGTGAGAAGAGGGATCAAAAAGTCCCCCC
Source organism: Balearica regulorum gibbericeps (assembly GCF_011004875.1). Lineage (NCBI taxonomy): Eukaryota > Metazoa > Chordata > Aves > Gruiformes > Gruidae > Balearica > Balearica regulorum. The sequence goes on along the minus strand of NC_046190.1, from coordinate 24,813,109 downwards.
TTCACCATGGCAAGGAGCCTCATGTCTTTTGCAACTGCTGTTACAGAGTTTATCTTGTAGAAGACCATGGCTTTAGGAGTTGATGGATGCATTCAAGTCCCACCCTAACAGGACTGTCATTGGAAGGGGGTGAAAGGTCTACGCCATATGCTGAGAAGACAACAGAGGTGGAACGTAACCATCCACACGTTTTCTTCGGATTGTGTTGGGGGGCTGAGCAAACATCTGGCATGCCCAATCTATGATGATTTGAGAGGCCCAAAAACTGGACAGAGGCATAAACCACTAGTCAGCACAAAGGCTAAGGAAAGGAAGAGTCTGGAGAAGCTCTTTGGCTCCTCTGCTAGATCAGGCGGCCATTATTTCTGTTGTCTATTTGATGAAATCTTTAAGAACCAAATCGTGCTGGAATTATATGATACTAATCAAATCTCCTGGGCCATAATTCTCACTCTGACATTTTATTTGGCTCACAGCCTTGAGTTAATCACCACTCCCTGCCTCAGTTTCCTCACAAACAGGAATGGATACATTCAAATTACATTCACCTGAAAGGCACACGGTAAAATTTAATTAAGCTCTGAAAAGCACTCTGCAATTGTGAGATGAAAAGGTGCCATTAAAGGCTTCTAGTATTATATTTCACTAAGACTCTCAGAAATATTTTGGATGGAGTTAAAGAGAGAAAATAAAAGGGGAATAAATCATAAACATTGCAGAATAAATGCTGTCCGCCCCTTCTTATCTGTAACTCACGAGGCATATAGATTACATCTAAATAATCCTTTGTATGAAAAAAAACTGTCCATACATTTGCACACAAGATGTAAGGACAATGCTGGTTTTATATGAAAGGGAATATACATGTTTCCTTGCACGCCCTCAGTGAAGTTAAAAGGGTTAATAAAATATAAATTGAGATCAAAAGAAATCTGAGGTGACATTTTGGCCTTGAGGCCTTCTCTTGGCTGTGGGAAAACAGAACGAGGCTGCTCTGCAACCTACAAGCTGAAGCACAATTAGTGCTGTTTTCAGACTGCATGGTTTTTTCTAGGTTAAATCTGTATAGATACGAACATATGCAGTGAAAGCACTATGAATTTAGTTTTTCCAGTGGAGAATTACTAAGTGTTAAAGATGGAGACAACCTGAGAAAATTCTAAGTTAGGTAATTAGAAGATTATACCCGCCCAGATCAGAACCAGATAAAACATTAAAATCATCATTATAAAATGCACTCAGAAGGGAAGGGCTTGGTGCATGTGTGCGCAGCTGCAGTGTCATGCACGCATCCTGAGGACAACTGGAGGCAGTTGGCCTTTCATCTTTTGACTCAAGACCTCCCCGAGACCTATGCATTACAGCATGAAGAACCACACACTCTATCAAACATCGTTATTTACATAACACATGGCAGGGAGTGGTTATGGAATAAATCAATACTTTGTGATATTTGTTACAAGCCACATGGCACAGCTGAGCATTTCTAAGGTCTTACCCAAGGTCTGGCTTAAAGGGAGCTTGTTACAGCTATATTAAAATTGCCTAGTAAGTGAGGTTCCCAGATAACTGCACTGAGCCTTTTTTTTTTTTTTCCCCTCTCTCCTCTCCACTAGACTGTAGCTTAGTGAGGGCAGGGCTTTTATTTACAGACGAGCTCCTGATCTGACCCTCTCCAACATAGACTCTTTTTCTGTGTAAACTACAAGCTGATCTCCTTTCCTTGCAGCCACCCTCCCAGTAAAACTGATTCCTAAGCATAGCTGTGATTACAGCTGCAGACAATTGCTCTAGATTCAGTGATATACCTCTTAAAAAAAACCCCAACATGATTTTTCACTACTGAGACTCAGTGTGTTTTGGAGGTAGCAGTGTGGCTGCACAGCGGGACACTGGTATGGTCCTCCCTTGGGTCTCTAGGGTAGGAGGTTTATGTGAAAGTGGAACTTCCAGAGGACAATGAAGGTACCCATCTTTCTATTGAGTATATGAAGAGCCTAAACACCTAGCTTACACACACAAGCTAGATACCTGGATTTTGACTATGTGAATGCTGAATACCCTGCACAAAAAGCTTTGTATAATAACTTACCATGATGCCTGAACAGCACTATCTGACCATCGCTTTCCTGTGGTCTTGGAAATTAGACTTTGGTTTAAAAACACAATCAGGGAACCCAACTAACCTTTCCAGTTACATTCTGCCAAAGTACATTCATTAAAATCTCCAGTTTGGTGAAGACTATGTTTTAGAATACTAACGATGCTTAAAATACGATGTTATCAGTTCCAAACACCAGAACAGCTGAATGCGTGGCAACACTCAATAAACTGCAAATTCACTGGGATAAAGTCCACGCTTTCACTTTGTGTTTGCTCAGCACCTCGCACCCCGTTCATGATTAGGCCTAATAAAGTATCTAAAATACAAAGTGGCAGTAATTGAGAAATATGAACCATTATACTGAGGATATAGCTATTAAATAATAATCTAAAAGCCACTAAATATAAATTCCTCTCAGAATGCAGGAGACAGCTTGCGTTGTGTAAAAAGAAAAACAGTAGACAAAATATCTCATTATGTTCTTTCTTCTGTAGTAAGAACATAGGCAATCACAAAAGGTAAGAACATAGGTAATCACAGTTCATAAAGATTTGTTAGCCCAGTAAGGAATCACCACTGAACTCAAACAAGTAAAGGAAAAAATAACCTGCAAGAACCGTGAGGTTGCGTGAAGCAGAAACAATGAGGTTGCATAAGAAACTTGCCAGACAAACTCTTACTAAACTGCCAAGCAGCTAAATTTAAAAAAAAAATACATTTAAAAAACGGATGTATGTAGGATACAGTACACGTTAGTAAATCATTTAATGGAACCTCACCTGAAATGTTCAACTATCTTTGTTTAGATGCTACCATAACACTGGGTCTAAAAAACTTTTAAAAATCAGCTTTTTCTTTATTCTACTGCTCAGAGTTCATACATTAGTCATCTGCTGCCTCAGCTACATCAAACTTTTTTTTTTTTTGTCTCACAGCTTTCTTACTCCCTTTGTTTCAATGGCCATTTCAAATATTTTTCTCTTCTCATGCTGCTCCTTGATTTCTACTTCTTATAAATCAAGTTCAAAACACCATTTTAGAGCACTGTGAAACACTGCCCTTGGACCTTTTTCTTTACTACTTCTTTCCTGTTCCTGCTCCTTAAAAGAACTATCAGGCTGCTTTGGATTATCTGAGTCTTCTTTTCCTACTATAGTCTTTATTTTTTCACCTATGGCATGAAGTATGTTTGCGACAGCCTTGAATTCACTTTTGCAAGAGACTTCCCATAGAAAATTCACATGGTTGAGTTGTACAACCATGCCCCCACTCCCTGTTTATGCTATTTCACACCTTTGAGATGTGTACAGACTCAATCTTTCAGAGCAAAGAAAGTATTAATTGACATCAGCAATTTCTGTTGATTAGTCTTATGCATATCCACAGCGTCATACACGCTAACCATACACAAACTCCCCCAGAATAAATGATTTGATGGAATTAAGCTTTGGGAAATTTGCAGAGACTGTGTTAAACTCAAGTTTTTAATATTTCAGTAATATTTTAAAACCACTGATCAGGTGATATGAAGAGCTGATACAGTAATTAAATTTGCAGATGATACTAAATTAGGAAGCGTTGCAAACATAAGTGAAGACAGAGAAATAACACGGAGGACCTCAGAAAGCTTAGAAATAAGAGCAGGAAATAACAAAATGAAATTCATCCGGGAAACATGCAAAGGTACGGTACATCTGGGGGAAATATTTCAAAATTAAATAGCAAAAGTAATCCGATCTTGTGGTTCAAGGTGTAAACTGATTGCCACAGCTGAAATAATCCTCTCAACCCTCCAGCTCAGCAACACATCACTGGCAAGGTACATTACGAAGGGTTTTGAAAGATCAGGCACAAGTTATTTTTGGAGGCAGGATGCCTCTCTCTCACAGAAAATCCTGTGCAACATCTATATTCAGGGAAATAACCAGGTTTATAGAGGCACGTTCCTGCTCTTGGGCAAGCAAAATATTTGCTTACCTCCCCCCTTTCATGCCCAACAGTTACCTCCATCACCCCGTTTGTATGGTTACTGACAATTCAGCACGGACCTATGACACAGCGGCAGTGGTACTAACGAGTTAGAACAGGTTGAAAAGAAGGGGGAAGGGGATGCCAGCCTAGTTAGAGGGTGAATTATCCAGGCTCTTCATATTTCCAACCTCTGAGAAACTGCCTCAGCTACTTTTCACTCTCAGCGGCCACAGGGGCTGCTATACCAGACAAGCGCTAATGTTGTCAGAGACACAGAACCAGATACTCTGTTGATGTCAGTCAGGGTTTTTCTGCTGACTTCAAAGAGAATAGCAAATTTAATGTGAGTTTGCAGTGAAATAGGATATTGAAATGCTTCGGTGCAGCTTAGTTTTCCATCCCCAGGCTTGCCACAATCAAGAACTAGAGAAGGGATGAGGCTTTGTATGGCATTGATAAAACCACAGCAAATATATCACAAAGCTTTGGCCCTTGAATGCCATCAACTCATAGAGAAGCTGGAAGGAGTTGAATGGAAATCAATAGCAATGAAGCATCTCAGACAGATGGACTTTGAAGAAAGTCACTATCTTCTTTTGTTACACATAAAACAAAAGACGAGAAATGTCATTAAAATAAATAAATTCATGATATCCCTATAGCAAATCACTCTCCTTCATAGCAGAGCTTCTGCTTAGGAATTAGCTTCCTAGTACAGTTCTAAACAAACAGCAGATATATCCTTACACATTCCCTGCCCAGTGCTTCCTAGATAAACAATCTGAACAGGAATGAAATTAGAGACCGAGATGAGTCATTGGTTTCACTACTCATTCATATCTGTTCATTGTCTAACCCACTCCCACCCCCCCCAATACGTTCAGTTGATTCAATATTATTAAATTCCAGAGGTGCGAACGGCTAGGCAATAGTTTAAGGAGTCTTTGCAGCTGGATTACCTCCCGTCACAGAAGCGTGGTATGGTTCCACACAGGCCAAGAACAGGATTTCAGAGAAATTAAATTGAGATTGAGTATCTTTTCAGATATATTTGCTGTACCACAAAGAACAAATAATATGCTTTTTCAGAAGAATTTTTGAGTCAATTTTACATTTTGTGTCAAGTTAAGTCGACAGCCTTTACTTCCATCTGAGGCATGTAGCCTCCTGCAGTGCAGCTATCCTTAAAAAGTCATACTAAAACATGTGCAATGTCCATTCCCTCCTGGTCTTATGGAAATTAGTTTTCTGAGGGTATTTCTGGTAGCAAATGGCAGGAAACAAAAAAGAAAAAACAATTTTTCTGAATAATCTCATTAGAACTGTTGTCAGCTTGTTACACTGTAGTGGCTTGGAAGCTCCAAGGAGAATATGTTAATGGGACTAAAAATGTCTAATGAAGAGATTGTTAACACGTAGGTACCAAGGGGATAAGGATGATCTCTAGTTAAGGACAATACTTGGGCTTTAAGTGATCTGTGGTCTGTTCCTCACTGTGCCACGTGCTTCCTGTAGAAATCTAAACAAATAGCTTTATACATACCTTAATTCCAGGTCTGTAAAGCCAGTACTCTCTCAGCCATGCCCTATTCATGCTGCGTGCTATGTACATGTACAGTACATCTCACAACAGGGGACAGATTTTGAACAGAGGAGAGAAGGTATTTCCAAAGCAGGTAATGCTATAACCAGCAACTGGCATTGTCACACTTCATTAGGCATGCATGTCTACAAAATCTTCTCCAACCAGAAGAGGGAGAAGATCTATGGTTTACAATTTCTGAACCAACAATTCTTTATGAATCACTTTGGGTGGGCTGAACTTGCCCTTAATCATCAAAACCTATGCAGAGGTTATGGGTAGCACCATGATGCACAATCAAATAGCTTTGGCTCTCCAAGGCATGTAGGCTTTCCAGCAGTCATGAACCCCCACCCTCCACAAGCTCTTTTTAGTATATAATAAGGTTGGGCATAAGGATGGAAATGCAATCATGATATAATAGAGGGTGGTGCCTGATGCTATCAGGGCTTTTAATATTAGTCTCATTGCTGTGGGGTCTTAGCACTTCCAGCTCAAGTTGGGTACTGGCATCATCCAACTGTCTGATAGAGAGACCTGCAGGCAAATTTGTGGTTATGAAACTTGAGATGAGCAGATCTTCTATCTGTATGATGAGCTAATTAAAAATTAATTTAAACATAGTCTGTATAAAGTGCTGAAGCATATAATGTGAGGTATAATCCTATGCTGGATTTGACAACCCACAGCTGCTACTACATAGTCAGTCTTTTTGGACAAAATTATGTGTTCCTGTGAGACTCCAATGAGAATTTTCCCTCACTGAGCCCTTCAGGTTCTGACTCCAGGATGCAGACTGAATGGTTGGCCCATGTGATTATGTGCAGAGATAAGGGTTCAGAGTTAGAGGTCGTTTGGCTGTGTTTGCGCAACCACAATGTTTCTTAGACTGAGCAACGTTCTACAGAGCAAACGTGGATACATCTGCTGTCCTTCCCCACATTCCTGGTTCCAGACTTTCTTCATGCTGAGCCAGCTTGTGTGTCTCAGCACTTTTAGTGTTGATGTATCCATAAACAAGATGAAAATATCTGTATCAGTAATAAGCACAAAAGGTATTTTGCCTGCAAGGCACATAGGCCTCTGGGAACCATGTGGAAAGCTGAAAGGCAAGCTCTGATTGCATTCCTCTGCCAATGAGTCTCAACTGGGACACAGATACACATGAGGCATCAGGAGCTGAGAAAGCAGAAATCGGAGTGGTAGGAGTGCACTCAGGAAGCCATGAAAGACAAAGAGCTCCAATTCTAACCCTCCTCTTGGACAGCTACCTACCACAAGCTGTAACTGAGTCCTGCCCCAAATCAGGTGCTAATTATTGTACTGCAGAGGCACTGGGACTAGTGGATTCTTCAATGTCTGTTCCTAGCAGCCAGGCCAAGACAATGATACGATACCACAGCACTGCTTGCAGGACCAGCTAGAGGAAGAGGTGTTCCCTTGCTTGTCTGTTCTTAACAACAAGATTGAACAAATACTGCAACGGACTTGTTAAAAGAAAATTCTGTTTCCGTTTTGAATGAGGACAACTGAATGGTTGCCTTGGCTTGGAGACCGAAAACCATATAAACATGAATCTAGCTATATGAAGCAAGATAGGAATAAAAGGATTGCTTCTGAATATACTTACTCAATATGATAATTTTTGAATCTGAAAACAACCACTATCACTTATGGTTCACTAAACGTAGGTACATTGGTAGTTTGTTTACTGTATTAATAAATAAAACATTTTCCTTCTTGCTTAACAAGCATATAAATTAATCATATAGAGATATAGCCTAGAAACACAATTAGGTAAGAATTCGCATGGTCACACTTACTTTTGTGGTGTTGGCAGGTAAAGAATCACTATGACTCTTGATAGGAATAGCCTCAAACAATCTGGGCAGAACAGAACAGCAATTGTGAAATAACACCCTACGTGCTTGAAAAAAAAACTTGCATATTTAGGAAGCTTTCTCAAACAACAGGAGCACGTTTGGCCTTTACCTGCCAGTGTTCCCAAAGCAGGAAAGGCACAGAGGTGCCAGGATTCTTTCTGTGCTGCAGTGCAGGAGCCCAGGGATCATGATCCTCTTGGATTAAGACAGACAACCATGAACTCTATCTGGCTGAGGCATACAGTATTTAATTTGAGAAAGAGTGTTCCATTATTCCCTTAAAAACTATTCATGCCAATTTTACACAAAGAGAAATTTTAGTCAAAAAAAGTTTTGAAGACCTGAATTCTCTGAGCAAATTTTTACACAATGCTGAATAATGAATTTCTCAGGAGCTGTCTAGAGTTCTCTTATAGTCCAAACTGTTCAACATGGAGGTTTATTGCAACAGTTTGCCGTAAGGAATGAGCAGAGTAAGGTTCCCATGGCAGTTAATTCAAGCTCAAAAACAGTTTTGAAAATCCACAGTTCAGTTGCCACAAATAGAGTTTTCCCCATATTCTTTTTTTTTCAGCTTCATTGGAAAGGGAAGAGTAAAATTATTTCACAGCAGCTTTCTTTTTAGGCTGTAGTTAGATACTTGGAGAGCAGTTGAATCTTGTGTACGGTCCATGCAAAAAGGGTGAGAGGTTTGAGGTAGAAGTGGATCAAAACCATTTAATTTTTGTATATTTCTCAGACTCCTCTGACACGGCCTTTCAGCCACACCTCTTTTCAAATTAAACTCCTGCTTAGAAATACTTCTTCAGCGTATCTTTTCAGAACATCCCTATATGTGATGGATCCAAAACACACAATGCCAACAACAGTCTTTTAGTTTCCATTTGCAGCAGCACCAATCTGGTATGTGGGGAATGTAAAACAGCAGGAGTATTTACAGGGAAGACATTAACTGTTTCAATGGATGGAGTGAAAAAAGGTCTCTTTTTATGTTGTAACTTTCTATACACATTAAGCATGTCTATATATTTCTTCTTTTTTTTTTTTCATGTGCTGAAGAAGCCATCTAACAAACTGAGGCCTAAACAGAAAGAGTATAGAAGCAGCTACAGTAAGGATGTGATTTCATGGTCAGCGTCATCTAGTTGAACTTCAAAAGGCTGCTGGAAGGGACAGACCTTCCTTTCCACCGCTTCACCTGTCTCTCCTCCATGCTTTGTATCAGCACGTGTGGCTGCATGCCTCAGCAGTCAGCCAGGTCTGCTCCCCTGTGCAGCTGCCTGCACAGCTGGATGAGTGCTGCTGCTGACACAACAGCAAGGACAGGGGACAGACACTCACCCTTTCACCACCGTTTCAGCAGCTTGGAAATAGATTAACCATGGCTGATACAAACCTACACCCAAGCACCACCCCTTTTTGGTGATGGAAGGAACCAGTAGATTCCCATGTTATTTGCTACACAACAACAAATCACATTACTGATAAAGAATAAGCATTTGGAATACCTGCCTTTATGATACTACAGTCATTACTAATACAAATGGAAAAAAATACAAAGTCAGAAAAAAATGTTTGTTCAAGAGACAAGACAATAAGTGGAAAAATTAAGCCAAATAAAATGAAATTCTAAGAGAAGGTTTTGTGAACAGAGAACTGTAAAGCTTGAACATTAATTTTTCATTACTCTCTCATCTTCCTCTCAGAGAATACTACTTCAAAAACTATATTTAATATTGGTGTTATGCTAATTCGCACTACATGAAAAGCTGGGTTAGGAGGCAGATCTAAACCAAATGGTGGAAAAGGCAATACACTAGCAGCTTCAGCAGGATTTGGAGGAAGCCTTTAATACTTGTTTCTTCCTACTGTCTATTTCCCACTCTCTGCTAAATTCACAAGGAAGACTGCAGAAATACTTCAAGACGTGTAAAAAGAAAAGTCTAGAGGACTACAGAATGAATAGTCCAAAATCAACTTTTTAGAAACAGAGTTTATTACTTTTGAGGAAAAAGAGTAATTTAAACCCATATCAGAGAAAGAATGAAATAATAGGAGAAAAAGGAACAGCTTCCTCTATGGCAGTTAGCACTATCCATTATCAGTGCCAAGATATCAGATTAGATAGATCACCACTCTGATCCTGAACGACTTCCATCCAACTCACTGCCCTTCACATCACCACCAGCGGCACGGGATCCTGCAAGACAGCAGGATACAGACACCAGCGCTCCGTTCTGCGGTAGGGTATGCCACAGCAGTTCCCACGGCCGTCAGGAGGAGCTCCGTGGATACCTGTTTCCAGGAAGGGTGCGGCAAAAGCACTTGGAATGCAACTACTGAAAGTTCAAGTCAACAGGTTTGGAAACTTGGCAAAGACAATGCAGAGAAATAACTCCAGGTTTGCAGGGCACCTGTGTGACTGGTATAAATCAGATGAGTACCACTCAGTTCAAGGGAACCTGCCAATACATGACAGATGAGCACCCGCTCCTTTGCAATGCTCCTCTGAATCTTGGTACCTGAACCACTTGGATCTGATCCAGCTTTCTAGTGCTTCCTCCAGGCCAGGAAGAAGGTGAAAACAGTGCAAAATATTCTGCTGTTGTCAGTGCAAAGAAAAATAAAATCACATTTGATCATGAACGTTGATCCTCCATTTTTTGCACAACAGCAAAGACAGGAAGAGGAACAGTAAAAAAGAATAAGGAATTTCCTCCCCTTCTTTCACATCCCTGCCATCTAAGTGCTTTCCTGCTGCTGACAGAAAAGTAAGTCAGGCCTGGATGAACCCAGAGGAGATACCCGGAGGCACCAGAGCAGTACCGGGCCCCTCCCGATGCCACAGTGCAGTTCAAAGCCTTGAAAAGCTCCAGAACTCCCACTGTGCTGTAGTTCAGCTCCCCACCCAAAGAGCTGTATACCTAGCAGCATACTCTCTTCTCAGCATGTCTCTACTATGACAGTAGGTCCGTATCTTCTCTGCCTTCTACCAGTATAGTCACATACTACTCTCATTGTGCACAAACAATAAGCATCTCTGCTCCTCCTGCCCGTTGTACCTCAGCTGCAGGTCAGTCCCAGCCAAAGGTCTTTATTTGCTGAGCTTTACTGACTGCTTCTGCCCCAGCTCACCCTTTCCATGTTCTTACTTTGACAGCTGCCTTTCTACGCAACAAGGTTGTCCTGAGGATTTTGGAGGCAATGGACCCTTAGTAAATGGGAGCCTTGATACTGCCAGAGAGATCAGATGTCACACCTTGAGATGCGGCGTCACTCCCACGCGTGCTGTGCGCACACAGGTCAGCAGCATAATGTGTGCGCTGATGTGCCCTGCGCTGGAGCTAGCAAATTTACTTTCCTGCATATTCACAGTAGCTTTTTTCCTAGCAGCCACTTCCACCAGTGTTGAAAAAGCACCCAGCTGATGTGAAATAACGGAGAAAGCTTTTCTGTGAGCTTTTCATATGAAGCGTGAGATTTTACTGGGCAGTTACAGAGGACATCTGGCAACTCCTTCACTAGCTGATGGGATCTGGAGACGTCTCCATACTGGCACTACAACAGACTCCTTAGTCTTGGACCTTGCAGTCTTCAGGCCTACCGACCAAAATAAGCATGAAATAAAGAGGTAAAATACAAAGAGGTCAAAAGCAAACCAAACCTTTTCAAAACATCACGGGACTTCATCCAAGTTTAGGAAGAAGTTCATTCCTTATGAAAGTAAAGACTCAAATACCTGGACTATTGAACTAGGCAATATATTGACAACAGCAATAGATGGTTCCTAGTTGCAAGACCTGGCTCTATTAATACAAGCATCCAAAACAACTGAAATTTTCAAGCATCTGGTTCAGCCTATTACAGAAAGCCAGGCAGGACCGAAACTCCGGATAGAGATTTGAATTTTACTGTATTTCAGAGCTGATGGTCAGAGAGTTCAAATATGGAGTTCTCGGCTTACTCTAGTATATCTTCAGTAAAACTATTGCAGTTCTCTAACCCCATCGCTTTCCCAAGATGCTGCTGTGGTGTGTGCTGAAGGGTTGGGAGGAGAAGGGAGCAGAGAAGGAGTAGAAAGAAGTTCCTCATTCTTCCCTATTGCCCTTCTTCCCGTTTTCATGGCTGCGTATTCAGAGGATTGTCTTCCCACAAGCAAATGACTACAGACAAGCTCACCCCAAATGTATGTTCTCTCATGTTTCAAGCACTTGCTCTCTGTTCTTGCTGAACGTTTAGTTACAGCATGAAAAATGGATATGTGGAATGAAGACATTTCCCCTTTGACTAGCACATTTGCAGAAGGTATGTCAAGGATCTGAGGCAAGGGGTATGGGCAAGCTTTCAAGAAAGTTTTTTCCCCCCCTTCTCCTTTGCTTGCTTATTCGAAGAGCAATAAATATCAAGCAGACAGGCCCTTCTCACAGTTACAAAGCCTACCTGTAACTGAGCTGGATAATTAGCAGCCTTGAAGATGATATATGACTTTCATTACCCTTTGGGACTGGAGACTAAATGAGGACAGAGCTAATTGCCGTGCAAAGCAGTTTGGCATGAATGAGAAAAATGCAGGCGTTGTCTCCTGCCAAAAAAGGGCCCTATTGCTGCTCTGATCTCATGGCTGGTTTTTGCCGCAGGAGTTCACTTGGTGTCCATAAATCATGGTCTGCTTACAGCTGAAACTGCACTGAGTCATCAACATGCAATAAGCTGAGTGACAGATTCCAGCCTGACTACATTAGAACTTCAAACTTAGTCCTCCCCCCGCAACACTACCCGTACTTAACAGAAAATTAAACCCAGACTACACAGACATGAAGGCTGTGAGAAACACAAGGCTTGTTTACTTGACAATAGTTTTTTAAGACTGATGTTTCCAGGAAATAGCATCATGCATTTTGAAAGGGAGAGGGCCACAAGTACTGAATTTATAAAATGACCCACTGCTATAGCATTTGGTTTGTCCTTCCTCTCATAATTGCAGATTAAAATGTATTACCCTCCTTTAATGATCTAAAGTAGCACTTTGTCATCTTAGTTCTTATGGAGATAGATTTAGTCAGCTATCTGAGAAAATATTTTGCTGCTCTTTAAAAGTAGGCCAGAAGAACCTGAAATCTGATTGCAAATCTGCTTCTGAAGTGACCTGGGGCACATTAACATCCATATTGTACCCTTAAAAGTGTGGGCTTCTGGGGAATCTAAACCATCAATGCAAAAGAGAGTCCTTGAAGATACTCTTTTCCTCTCCCCATTCTGTTTTACAAGAGATTTTTTGCTTTTCCCTAAAGGTACCTTAGGTCTATTTTTTTTTAATGGAAGAGATTGTGCTGAATTTGCAATATGGTATCCTGTCAGATCCTAATCAATTAGCCCACATCAGCTCAGTATAAGGCAGATACCAATTTAACTCGCAGAGCTAAGCCTTCTGATTTTCTCTAAGGGCAGTCACATAATTCATTCTTTGTAGTGCCAAATTATATTTGACATTTAATTTAAAACTCAAGGTACCATAATGCAAAATCTCACTAAAAATAATGGTGATAAAGCAGAGGAACATTTCATTTGACAGTGAGGATTTTTTCAGCTTATTTATGCACCCAAACTTTCCCCCTCCCCCACCTTTCAAAGCCCCAAACTCACCACTGCTAGTTATCCAGGCAATCACTTTTGTGATTTTAGCCTCTACAGGTGCTTGCATACAGTAAAGGGGCACTTGAAGGTGAAAGCAAGAAAGCTGGCTGCTGCTCACCTTTTAGCGGGTGAGCTCTCTTCTCCCTGACGACACATAACCTGAGAGGCATTTCATGTATTATTGCTGCTGTAGCTGGTAGAAAGAAGTATTTCAATGGAGTGGCTGGCTAACTAGAATGGTTGTGTGTGGACTGGGGAAGGGGGAGTCAACCAGAAAAGGATGATTTTTTTTCTTTTAGAAGACCCAACACACAAAAAAACCCCAACCAAAACACTTTAATGGCTTCATTCACCATTCTCTGCCATGCAGTAGCTCCATTCATGGTGACTTGGCACAATGGAAGTCTGGACATGCTTCATGAACCAACATACTCTGACAGTACAACTTCATGCATAGATTATAATAAAAATACCAAGCTCTCCTCCTTTCTTGAACATGCAACACACTGCCAAACCATGGGGAGTTCTAGCTATGGGCCTAGCCAGCCCCTCCAGTGGACGAACAGGCAAACTCTAATAAAAACACTAGCTGGAAAAAACATGCGGCCATCTCTGTCAAGGTGAATTGCTTGTAAGGACTAACAATTACTGCTGGTAGTGTACAAAATGCTAAGCAGCCAGAGACTTGGCTAGCTAATTCAGAGCACCTCTATGAGAGGGGAAAGTAATGGATAACAGTAGGTTCTCTCCTTTGTTGAGGCAATGACATATAGCAATAAGCAAAGTACATAGCACAATCCTCCTGAGAGTGACTCAACTTTTGTCCATCAAAAAACAGCTACTACTTTGCAATAAAAAGAAGCAAATGTCTAATGTTCTCATCCTTTATGTGCCAGATTAGCTCTTGGGGCGGTGGGGGGGCGGATAGGAAATCATCACTGGTCACAACGTGCTTCTCAACCTAAGATGGATGACTCGAATTCTAAGATGTTAGGTCTTACTGTGGATTTCAATCCCTCATTATGATGAATACAGTCCATGGCTAAACTCTTCTATTTTTAGAGTGAGTCTGTAGGCCTCAGGTTAGGCATTCTTGCTGTATTTCACATTTGCATGTATATGCATACATATGCTACTGGGAGTCACGTTCAAAATCTTGTCCATTTGCCCATGTTAACAGATCCATTTCTTTTAGTATTTGCTACATGCTCCATGTTTATTTTATAGAATACACAGGGTATTATCTGGGGCATCAAACATGAACAGGAAATAAAGTTGCTATGTACTAGAATGAGAGAGTACATTATGGGCATACTCGGAAATGAAAGAAGCTATATTTGATGTTGATGCAGTGTGCCTATGTGACAGGTTTAAATTATCGAAACAGTTGTGATAGCTTAACACTGCTGTAAGGTTTTCCTACAATTCCATCAAATTTCATTGAGGAATATAAAACCACAAAACCAAAAACTTCTGGAAAAGCAATGCTTCAGCATTATATAACACAAAGGGCTCCTTTCTTTGGTATGCATCCTGTAATCCAGCTCCTCCGGACTTCCTGAGCTGAGTCTGTATCAAGACCTTTGCTTTCAGTAGTAAGGATTTTGGTTTTTAATTGCAAGGACAAGCGTACCCTTTGAAAGTCTAGATAATTGCTTTCTTAATCTAATTATACTTTGGCTTTTATGGCATCCTGTGGCAAAGAGTTCCACAGTTTATTAATTTTTTTTATGTGCAAAAGCACTTCCTTTAAGTACTATTACGATTTTAAGAAATAGAGAATAAGCATTCCCTGTGACTTCTTCATACAATTTAAGATTCTACCAAGAGGAATTGTGCAACCCTTGGACTTCTTTTCTAAGCTCATTCTTCTCATACAGAAACCTTTCCAGAAATTGTCTCACTACTGTTACCTTTTCTAAATCTGGTATGTAGGACCTTTCTGAGTTGAAGACAAGAAATATGTATAATTTTCAAGAGGTGAACCTGTTATAGATTCATATCATACACTTCATACTCAGTAACATCCCAGAATTTTTTTGCAATTGTGAATCTGTGTAGGTATGTAGAAGTGAACACACACACACACCCCCCAAACAAACCAAAAACCCTGTAACTGCTCACCAACTTAATAGCAGTATGTTGTCACACAAAAATACACATGCACAAAACCTTCAGAGCATTTCCACCAACTAAAGATTTTGGACCAAGTTCTTAAGAAAATTCAGCTTGGAAAATATTTTTTCAGAATAGTTTAAATGTTTTAAAAAAGAAAATTATGAAAGCATTAATATGACTGTATTAATTTAAGGAAACTGGGTTAGCTAAATGGCCATGTTAGTAGCCTATATATATATATATATCACTAAGTTTTTACTGTTGCAGAGACAGAAGCTTTAAAAATAAAGAATAGTTTAAAAAGGTACTAAAAAGTACACACTGAGTAAATACACAGATTGGCAAACTGATATTTTATACCACGAAAGATCTTTAGATGGAAGTGAAGGGATAAATGCATCGACTGAGATTTCAGACCCTCAGATACTTAAGTTGCTTCCAAGTGCTGAGAACTTAAGCACTTTCACTGAAAAATAAATATGGAAATAAGAATCTAACTTTAAATTTATCCTTTCTGAAGGCCTTACCCTTAATCTCTTTTCATATGTAAGATTTATCATATTGCTTTGCGAGGGGTGTATCAAATACAGGGAGCTGACTCAGAATCCTTACATTCAGTAAGGAAGCTGCTTTTTAATTACAGTGTGCAAAAACATTAGCAATAAAACCCCCTTATAAATACAAACAGAAAACTAAATCATAGGGTAGGAAGCCATAAGGACTGGAATGCAAAGGGAGAGATTGAAAGAGAGAGGGAGGATACAGATGATCTCATGACACTTACACAGACTAATTTCTGGAGAAAATTCTACTTCAATTTACAGTGATGTAAAGAAGGCTTAGAAATTAGCTTGTTTACTCCTCATTTAAAATACTGCCAGACAAATGGATTATGTTTTTTGAATCCTTTATGATACAGGATTCTACAATTAATAGCACAGACATATTTGTCACCATCCTTAATCACGGATATTTGTGCAAAGATTTCAGCAAGCTCTATTCTCCTCCAATTTAAACTCATTTAAATCCTGCTCAGCTCTGTTGTGCAATAACTCTCCACATAATTTAAACCTGTGTTTGACCACAATTCTGGGTCCTTATCATATCTGTACTGAGAAGGATCTTCCAAAGCACAAGCAGCAATTACTTAGAACAAGTTGAATTCCCTGGCTAGTCTGTCCATCCAACCTGAGGAGCTGTAGTACCTTATGTTTCCTTGTCTGGAATTCCAGGTTAATTAGCACCACAATATTCCAAGAACCATAAAAAGCTACAACTTATTTTTCAAACAGAATAAGCAGGGGTTGCTGCTAATCCTCATGCAATAAAAATCAATACCCTAGCCAAAAACAGTAAAGTTGAAATTGACAGATAACAAAATATATAAAAAAAAAAAAAAGTATTACTCACTTTATAGTTTAAGAAGCAAAAGCTGAGATAGAACAAATGTTTTTGCCTAGTCTTGGCAATCTCTTGCAAACAAGAACAAAAACTTAATCCAGATTTCTTCAGACTCATTATGGATCCTGCATCACAAAATCATTTTGCTCAGTGAATGAATGGTAATCAGTCTGAGCAGTAGCATACTGCATTCAACAGGAAGGGTGCTTGCTATTTTCAAAGGGGATTTAGATCAGAGTCCGTTGGGTTACTCGATGAATGTAGGTAAATAAGTGGTAGGACAAGAGGAAATGGCCTCAAGTTGTGCCAGGGGAGGTTTCAATTGGATATTAGGAAAAACATCTTCACCAAAAGGGTTGTCAAGCATTGGAACAGGCTGCCCAGGGAAGTGGTTGAGTCACCATCCCTGGAGGTACTTAAAAGACGTGTAGGTGTACTGCATAGGGACGTGGTTTACTGGTGGACTTGGTAGTACTAGGTTAATGGTTGAACTTGATGATCTTAAAGATCTTTCTCAACCTAAACAATTCTATGATTTTATGATAAAAGAAACCTGCAGATAGAATAAGGCCATACCACAGCAGACTAGATTTTTTTTTTAAGGCATCTCTAATTCAATGGTCATGAATAATATAATAGTCACAGAGTCCCATCTGGTGTTCAGTTCTGTGTATAAAAATACTTTGTCTTGTTGGCCCAATAATTCTGACTAAAACTGGTAAAGTCACATACAGGTCCTTGAAAACAGTAGTGAGATAAAAAAATAACAAATTGAATAAAGGAGAAAAAAAAATAAGCTTGCTTTAGTCTGAAGGGAATAAAATTGAAGCCTTTTAACCTGACACATAAGTTCCACACCATTGCTTTTTAAAATCAGTTGAAAATCATTGAAAATCAAATTGATTTTGGCTTTTACATTCAGATGTACTTCAGGTTTTCACTTACTCGCCTATACAAGTAATGTCTTCAGCCAACCTGTATTTAAAATGGGTTGAAAATCGGTTTGTATGTTCACATGCTTATTGGAATTTTCTCATTTCCATTTCACTCAGAGACAATCACAATCAGATTAACTTGCTGGGGAATATGTCAAGAGGCTGATTTCATGGGTGTTTTAGCAAAGAAATGGTTCCTAATGTAGTGAAACATTTTTTACTTATAACACGTTGTCTATTGCCTATTTTGTGTCAATAAATGGGAAGACAGATAATCAGAACTGTTCATAGTTATTCTGCAAAGCTCTCTTCTCCATCATATGTAGACCCATAATCAATCATGAAAGAACTGTAAAATCACAGGAAAACATTTCCCAGTTTACATGTGCTTCTTTCCACTAATGGGAATATCTGCAGCCTTCCATGTACGGAGTGGTAGGGTAGGTTCCTGAACTGGACACTCCTCTGTTCACCTGCTGCCATCCAACTGTGGATCATTTGGATTGGACAACTGCTATCTGAACTGACATTTAGTCACCCAGTCTGAGAGCAAGTATGCTGAAATGATGCAACATAACATGCTATCAAGGCTGTAATAGGACATAGAACACCTGCCATTGCCTTGGACAGAAAGGATAAAAAGCTCTGAATTGCTTTGTTTTCAACATTCTCTTCCCCATACTCCTCACATGTTCGCTTTTACTTAATTTGTCACTGATGCTTTTAAGGACAGAGGAATGGCATAGCAGGAGAACAAGAAAATGTGAAGCAGATGCCCAAGTTCTATTACTGACTCCGTTGGTGACTGGGTAAGCTGTTTATAGCATTGTATCAAGTTCATTGATTTAGATGGCTTGGGTTTAGGTTTCCAAACTGAGAAGATGTACACGGTCTTCTTTCCACTGTGAGTCAGTACTTCAACACTCTTTTTTTTTTTTATTTTTTTTTTTTTTCAAAAAAGAGTTAGACTGAGTCTGCAAGTAAGATAGTAAATGTCTCAAGTTCTGCATCTAAAAACTAACATTTGCAATTAAATGATATCAGGAAGATATTGACTGTAGGTTTGCAATAAGTCGATTTACTTGCCTGTAAATGAGAAATTAAAAATGCATCACAAGGAGAGATGTTGTGGGTTCAAACAATGCTTTAAAGGCCTCTGCAAATCTCACATGAAAAGTCAAAAATCCATGTGCAAATATTGCAATTCAGAGATGATGAGTGGGAATGGAGTGGGAGGTTATATAACCTGATAATATCAAGGATCTGAAAGCAATTAAACTATCTAACTATTCAGCAGTGAAAAGAAGTCAAGAAGGATCACTGCAGACAAGGAATGGAAAGACAATATAGAAACTGACTTGCGCAGGCTGACAGTCTGCTTCAAAGAGTATTAGCACTAGAGAGTGGTTACAAAACTCTAAGTCTTTAAAAACAAGTCTGATTTAATAAATATTTACTAAATTGTATAAGAATTGCTTGGAATCAAGCTATAAATATTAAATTGCAATGTAAATATTAAAAGAATGATGGTTTTTCAAATAATCAATTTAAGACTATAAGAATTTTTGGATGAAACATAAAAAATAATTAAAAAAAAAGTCCCTGAGAGTCAAACAAAACCCCTGACGGTTAGATTCCAAAAGAACAATCCACTCAGAGTTCCTTTCATGTGCCAACAACTATTATTTATATTGTTTATGCACTTTCATCATGACAGCCCTAACACTGAGCAGAGCAGATAGAGTCTAACAGTTACCACATTAGAAAAAAAGCTCTCAGAAGGTAAATAAAGTGAAGTGAGGCTATATTTTTGGATCCTGGGAGATGTAAGGCCATTCTGATATTCTGTTTATATTGATTATTTTATATTGTTTAATGAATTTCTGTACTCTCTACAAAATAAATGTTGGCTCAATGAATAGATCATGCATTTAAAGGAACCATCCTATTAAAACTGGTTTTGTTTGTGCCTGGAGAATCAGAACTGTTCCAGGCAGTTTGTTTCAGATTTTACTTGAAAGCTCCCATTCCATTAGTATGACATTGTTTCTGATACAAAGCTAAACCATAGTGTCTTTCCCCTTTAAAAGGTAATGACACTGTCTAAGCAAAAATAACAGTGGGGAAAAAAAGACCCCCATTATAGCAAACTGTGGTATTAATGAAATTCTGTTTGTATTAAAATTTTCTTTCAACCCCAGTCTTCCTGTTCAGGGGGATAGTGTCAACCTGTCAAACTTTTAATCAAGAGCAGTTCCTTGATGCTTCCATTATGTCAAAAAGCCTCACTTAGGTGACTTCAAGGGGAGACAGCAGGTCTGACTTTCTCAGCATCCAAGGCTATGAATTTTTCATTTCTCACCCCCAACTTTTAATTTCTAGTGTATGTATATGAATACACACAATGTTTTTTTTTTATTGCAGCAAATCTGTAATTAGTGTAGATTTTCAATCAAATTGCAAAGCCAAAAGAATAAAAAAAAAGAGGTAAATACATGAAAGACTGCTTTCTTAATTTTTAGATTGGTAGAAAGGGGCTAGTAAGAGGGCTGAAATCTATGCTTTCAGAAAGCCTTCTACACAACAGCTACTTCAGCCAAAATTTCACAATATAGTATCATGATTCACAATCTAGAGTGTCTCTAGAAATTATTTCACTGAGGTGTTGCATTTGCAAACATGCTGATATTAATGACATAAATTCACCCTACTAAAAAATCCTCACTCTATTGCACAGAACTCAAATTTGGGGGCAGATGCTGACCTCTTGCAGTAGCTGCTTTCCAGCAATCGGCAAGAAAGAAACGGACAAAAAAGTCAGTTTAACCAAGTACCTGTACCTTCATGCTTTGTTGGGAGAATGCTTGATTTAGAAAACAAAAATAAAAAAAAACCCATCTGGCAGCATTACAAGGCCTTCCTCTACAGCGTGTCACTTACTAATCTGCTACACGTGAAGTAATAAGGGAACTGTGACTAGGAGTATCTCTCACCCCCTGATCCCAGGAACCGACATGATTTCTTGAGGATGTTAAAGGTGGTGACAGTAACTGAGAGCAGACTGAAGACCGTCCTGATTTCCGTCTCAATATTGGCATAGTAGATTGTTGACCCAGTGTGAAAGTCAAAGATTTTCATACTCTATGCTGCAGACAGAAGACCAGTTCCAAGAAAAAGTCCAGTCCTCCTAGCTCCTCAGTTTAGTCCTGCAAGAGTTTACCTGAATTTCTATAATAGAGTTTCCGCTTCTACATTTTCTACCATAATCAGGAACAAAGCCATCTTTTTGCATTCACAGTAATATCCATTATTTATCAGTTAGATGTACGGTGAGATGAGTTTTGACTGAAAATACTGTGTTGTTTCATGTTCAGGAAGTGAAGTCAGGGAGAATTATGATATCCTGAAGGTATGGTTAAAGGAGCCTCCAGATCTTGGGTTTTTAAATAAGTTTGCAAAAGCATATTAATGGGGAGTGTACCACATAATCCATCTAAATAATTTACTCTTCACTATTCTGCCAAAGGAAAGATACTCATCCAAACAGTTTGGTGGTTTTTGTTGGGTTTTTTTTAAACATATCACGTATAATTAGAAGATGACTATATGGGTCATTTATAAAGCCAAACAACAAGATCAGAACTCTGGTAATGTGAAATGACCAGCTAATTACAACACTGGTTTAAATTATGTTCCTAGGTATTATTTGTTCTTTCCAAAATGGGCTGGATATCTGTACTATTTATTCAGCCCCAAAGACCAATTCATTCTTGCAAACATAGTGCATGTTTAAAATGTAGCAAGGTTTAAATCATCCAAGCTTATTGTTTTAACTTCCAACATTTCATTATTCTACTTAATGGTTTACACATTGTTTTACACAAGTACAATATATTTTTATTGTATGATGTCAAAAAAAAAAAAAAAAAAAGAATTCATGTCCCATTTGCTTCCAAAAAAAGATGAGAAGTGATGGGATAGGAGACCTAAACTACAGGAGTGTTTTGCTTATAGACAGAAAAAGCTCGAGGTTGTTCAACAAATGCTTAACTGGGAAGATACACGCTGAGAGTATTAGCAACATACACACATCCGAATTAGTCTGCCCCTTAAGATTGGATTGGCAGAAATAGAAAGAAACTAGGTCAGCCCAATCTTTCTCCCATTGTAGCCAACTGGAATGTCGACAGCTTTAACTGGGCCAAGCAAAGGGCCTAATTTAGGCCCTGTGGCTTCTGCACTGGAGCAGGTTTTGTGGCTGGGGATCACAGCTTTGAGAGACCCATCTAAGGCGTAAAGTACTAAATGTGCCAGGTGGTCTCTCAAAACATAGAGGAACTGAAGGTAGAGTCTCCAGTCTCTGACACAGCTTCCTTGAGGAACCTCAACTGGCAGCACCTGTGGGTCAAGAACCACACAGAAGTAGTTTATTTCATCATCTCTAGGACTGCAGGTGCCACTGGCTAGAGAGATGGAAACAACAGGTCCCACAATGAGAGGAAAGCATTCTGATGGAGTGTCCCTGCAAAGTTTAGATATTTGCCTTTAGCATTACAAGCTCTACTAGGAATTAAAACACACATTCCAAATTGGTCTTTTGGGTGCAATACAAAAAGTGCTTTTTCACAAAAATATTTTTACCAAATATTTCCACAAAGCACATCCAGAATAACAGAAGCACTGTATCTGCAAAGGTGTTTAAGGATGGGTACTTCCCAAGTGCCCTCAATTGCTCCTGTTCTACTTGCCTTGACCTGTTGCGTCACGTTATGCGATATCAAACTGCCATCGTGTTCCATTTTAGAAGCTATTACGCTTCATTGGTGGGCAAAGTTGCTGCTTGCTGAGTGTTTGTGAGGTTTGATTAATTAGCGCTTATGAAGTGCTTTGAAATTCTTGCATGAATGATGTTACAGAAACACTGAATATTGCTGCTGCTTTACAGGCAGGTACATGATTAAAGATTTGATGTTGCAAGGTGTGGCTGGGCCTTACCTTCTCTTTGGGAAAATGTTCTGGTTTCCTCCGAATTCCCTCTGGCAAGCTAGTTCAGTCTTCCAACCAAACCAAACCAAAACACTTCAATCTTTCTAGGGTAAGAAAAAATAATAAAAAAAAGATTAGATGAAGGGTATTTCTGAGAACTCATTGCCTGTCTAGGATATTGCATCTCTAGGTGGTCTGATAAACTTCAAGGGCATCTTGGTGATTAAGTTCATTCTCAGACTAACTCCATTTTCTTCAACTTTTTTTTTTTTTTTTTAATCAACTAGAGCTCTTTTAATTGCTTTCTCCTCCAGGTATTTTACATAGACACCTGACTGCCTGTTGAAGCATCTTCCTAAAGCATCTTTATCTGTGCTATCCTCTCTTTGGCTGGAGAGACCCACCTGTCCCTCGTGTTCCCCCCCACCCACCCCCATCTCTCCTGCCCAAAGGGAGTTGTTACACATTGTATCCCTTTCCATCATTTCTGACTGCAAACCCAACAGCTCCCATCTGCTGTGGGAATTACAGCTCCCCACAGGCGATTCATTCTTGGCCAAGGCAGGAAGATGCAGGGCTAAGCCCACAGGCAGCCTTAAAAGGCCCAAGCTGAAGATAATTACTGCACAGACTTACCTGTTTAAAAATTTCTCCAACTTGCTCATCACTGCCATACTTGGCCACTACTATGCTGTTGTGGCCCTTCAAGAGCATGCTGCTTTGTAAAGCGAAGGCCAGGATTCCTCTGCCCACTGCACAGGTGCCCGGTGCCATTTGAGAGCCCTAAGGCATCCAGGACATCTGTACGGGAATAGCAGATATGACGCAGGACCTAAAGCAGACTGACACTCCACCAGGGTAGCAAATGGATGCCAGGCAGGCTACTCTGTAATAGCTAAAAACAACACTGGATGCCAATGATGAAGCCACCAAGTTCCCTCCATACTGTTCACTTTCCCTGTTTTCTGTTATTATTGAGAGCACTCGAAAGGATCAGTCATGTTGATCACACACTTCACATCCTTTTTGTCTTGCTTACATTAGTCTAACAGACTATGATCCCCTGGTGCTGTCTTTGATTCCAGTCACAGCATGGTGTCTCGAGTTTCATTTTTCCTACTTGTTCTACTCATTTCACATCCTGCACCCAATGACAATTTTTTTGTTACTTTTCATAACTTCATGGCTAATTTCATACATACCTTCCTGCATATAGCAGCCTCTGGGTTTTAGGTCCTTTGCGCTTGCTTACTTTCCTAAGAACTGTAAAGAAAAAAAATATCAATTGTTTTTGCCCTAGGCTTTAGCAGACATGCTTACCTAGACTGCAAGGCCAGCGTCTGAGTACATATCTCTATTTAAACCATGGGAGCATTTAGCATTTACGAGGTTCAAAATAACCAGGCCAAACACCCTTACTATCTATCTAACGTTGCCATCAGTTTCTTGGCTGCCGTTAAGGCTGATGCCATCTTCCTATTCTGTTGTGTATTTTCAGGGACATAAATCTTTCACAGAAGTTTTTAAAAGGCACCAAAATGTTCAAATGCTTAAATGAAGGGTATCAGGAGTCTCTCACTTGGTTCCAGTGAGAGAGGTATAGCACATCTCAAAATCTGTGCCTTCAAGTTTTCTGATCATTGTTCTTGTCTATGCAACTTCCAAAAACTGGGTTAGTAATCTACTGTGGCCAGAAAGTTTCTTTCATTAGAAATGAACAAGTCTGTTCTGACCTTTTCCCAGGGCTGGGCTGGGATTTCATGAGGCGTTTCTTGTCAATCACTATATTCTTTGCACAGCTTGCACTGTTCCATGTATGCTTTCAACTGGGTATTCATGCCTGGCCTGTAGATACATTTCCTGGCTCATCTCAGGCATGTCTCTATCCCCAGGTGTGAAATATGTATCCACTGCATGATCTCAGCTCTTAAATCTCCTGGGATTACTGTTCAGTTCCATTTAAAACAAAATCCATGCAGTTCTTCATTCACTTCCTAGCATGGCTGGGGGTGGGCACAACCTCCTGTGGCACTTACTCCTTTCTCTGTGGCTGACCATGGATTGCAAATTGCTTAACTGCCTGTCACGCACCACACCGTTCTGTTGGACTGCCTTGAACAGCTCTATTTGAAGGAATCAGTAGTAACTTTTCACCTCATTGTTTCTGCTTTCTACGTATACCAGGACTCCATCAGTAAATGCTGCAGTCTGCATCTTTACAGCAGAGCTGTTTCTACTCCCCTTTCTCAGGCACCCCCACATCGGCGCTTTAGGTGCTCTGCAAGCGTGTAATGCTGTGGGGACTTCTGCTCCACTTTCAATTTTCTTCTCTAAGTGCCTGTTTTTTTTTAATTTTTGAGCATTCTCAGAAGAAATTTTCAGTGGTCAAGAAAAGTCCAATGTGATAGATCCATAGTTGGGCTCACTTTCAGTTTGCCTTCATTCAGCCTAATCTTTTGTCTCCAGCACCCATCTAGAAAAGTTATCACAGGTAAATATCATGATCTTCACTGCCTATTATTTGGCATCTCTTTCCTACAATAAAGATGTCCTCAGCTACGGCATTGGTGGCTAGAGGCACAGTATTCAATTAACATCAAATATCTTGGATTTGAAGCTGGCACTGGTATGCCTTTGTACTCATCAATACCTGCTAGAAGGTGTGGCAAAGGCTGTCAGGCAGCTGAATAGCTCTTCCTTTTCAGCATGCCACAGTAATTGATTCCCTGTTTTCCTCCTTCAGTCTTTAACCACCTACTCCATCATGACAGGATACATCCATGCAGAAAATAATCCACGTATAAAGGACACAGATGGGAGTGGACAGAACGAAGGTGTACACCTGCCCCAAGCCAGGTGATTACTCCTACTTTGCCAGTTAAAATTACATTGCCTTTTTTGCAAGTTTAACAGTAAGCATCTATTTTACATTCAGCTCTTTGTTTCAGAGCAGATGTGTTCATTCTTACCTTTTAAACTATGTCACCTTTCCTTCAACGTGGGCTTAGGTTAATAAACTGTACATTAAGCACTGCTTAAAAGCTGGCTTCGCAGGATGATAACTGATGAGGGAATTGCTTTTAATTACTGTACAACTGAGTAGATAAAAATCGCAGCCCTAATAATCAGCTCCAGAAACTGACAGCAGCAAAGTCTCACATTTCAAACGTGGATTATTTTTTCTTTCAGCATTCAGCTACAGAAGGCAAATGTTAGTGGTTGGATCATCTTCTGTAAGGAAGCCAAAGTTATGTGTAACATTTTTGGATGCTAATAGGACATGGTTCTGGCAGAACAGAAATAAGGGTAATGTTAAAGATTAGAGCAAGCTTGGAAAGGAAGAAAGTGCTTTTCTCAATCCAGACTTTCAGAAGAACAATCATCTCACCTACATCTGCTGCTAGAACTTTTAAAGTCCAAGAACAGCAAAGCAAACAACTTACTTGCACAGCTATCAAGAATCAGAGAGAGCATGAGGCTTCCCAGATTGCCTTCAAAACCAGCAGCATTTGGCCCATTACCATCCACACCAGGCTAATGTATTTTTAATAGTTCACCTCCTAAAGAGATACTGCAGGCCATGAGATGCAAATTAGCCAGCCAGAATTGAGCAAGTTTGTGCTAGGAGAAATTTCAGGGGAGGATGAAATAATGAAAGTAGGATTACAAACTGGGTTTGGTGCTCTGGTGAGAGGAGAAAAAATGTGCTCACAAAGCCCAGTAAAACTTTCTTTTTCTGGTTTATTAGGTGTTTGCAAAAAGTCTCAGTTGCAAAGTACGACATGTTCTTTTTCTGAAGACTCATCTACAGCAAAGAGGCTCTGATAAATCAGCTGCTCTCTTTTTAGCCAACTATGCAGCGTATGGGAAGCTGAGGCTTGTATTATGCTTTGTTAAAACATTAGATGTTGCATGAAAGCTGCCATGTGAACTCCATTTTGAATATATTTTCAATGCAGATTTTTACAATAGAAAAAATAAACACTTAGCAGCTCAGGAAACCAGAATCTAAAATACTGTAGACATGGATTTGTTTATTTGTTGCTTTCCTGCTATAGATCAGCCTGTCAGGTTACCACCCTTCATATAAATATTTAAGATCTACAACAAACAATTCTGATAGAAAAAATAAACTCTGAAAAGGAGAGAGGAAAAGGAGGATGCAGAGTTTTATTTATTTAAAAAAAACACGGATATGGCTCTCTTTGGATCTATCAAGTGTATTCTTGATGAAAAGGAGAATTATTCTGATTGTAAAGGTGTTACACGTAACGAATAGCACTTAGCTTTTTGAAACCACATGTTCTATAGATTCAAAGTTACCATATTCCTTTTTGGGGGATTATTTTTTATGGGGCAATAATTTTAGCTCTTGAAAGTCCACATGAAAAACTGAAAATCCAGGATTTGAGAACTAGAGAAGTTTAGAATAGTAGTCATCTGGAAGTCTCCTCTTTTCATGTCGGTAAAGTATAATGTTACTTCAACGCCATTTGGCTGCAAATGTAAATTACACCTTTTTTTCAGTTGTTAGGGACAGGATAGAAAACCACATAATTCTAATGAGTCATAAATGTTTCACCATTTTTTTCTTCATTTAATTCATATGGTGCCAACACCTGTGAAAACAATCAGCATCATAGCTGTGTGCTCTACTTAATTTGCTTTAGGGTATGCCTTGAGTAAAAGCTTTTATATCTCATTTCTCTACATTATTAACAACATGATGCCCTGAATCATTCTATAATTTAAGTATGCTTGTTTCATTCTCAGCCATTTTATTAGGACTAGAAAAGATGCTCAAAGACTACGACAGTCTTAAAACAGACCCAGACACACACACATACCCAATTCTTGACTCTTACTGTAACAAAATATCTACAACAGATCTTCACATTACTTTTTATGTGCTTGCAGTTTTGCACCTTGAATTACGAATCTAAACTGCCAGTACAAAGAGCCATACCACAAAGCTTTCCTCCCAAAAGGCTTTGCAACCACTGTCTAAGGTGAGTTCATTTCATGAGAGCAGCATCTGCACTGAACTGAATTTTAAGCTATTGCGAAAGGAAAACACACCTTGTTTTCCAATGGGAAGAGAGCAGTGGTTGGAAGCCTAGTTCTGCAGTCACTAGATGGTGCCAGAGAGGAACACACATTGCTAACACTGCAGTCTTGCTTCAGTTAGCTGGGAAATGGCGTGGTTAAGTTAATCTACAGCAGAAGTGCACCAGCTAAAGGGTAACATTTACAAGAATACTAGGCATGAGATTTACAAACACACTTTAGTGTCTGAAGAAACAATGCAGTGACTGGAGGATACAGAAAAGAGGCTAAATCCTGTTGACTTTCAGTGGACA
Organism: Balearica regulorum gibbericeps; assembly: GCF_011004875.1. Lineage (NCBI taxonomy): Eukaryota > Metazoa > Chordata > Aves > Gruiformes > Gruidae > Balearica > Balearica regulorum. Next base: position 24,785,135 of record NC_046190.1, on the reverse strand, counting down.
TCAGGCCTCTGACCACCTTAGGAACTCCTAGTAACTCCATCTGGCATCTGTGCAGCCCCAAAAGACCTCAAACAGAAGAATTTGCAAATAGCTTTTACCTACAATTTTGTAACAATTAAGGGAAGGAGGTGCTGAGCTCTCCCTACATTTCAATGGGATTGTGGCTCCAACTTCCTCTATAAAATTCCCCATCTAAACCCATACAACTTAATAAATATAGATGAGCAAGCATAGTGCATTAAGCTGGAAGGTGTAGAGACCATGATATTTCCCAAAGAGATCCTTTCCCAAACTGTGTCCAAAATGTACATTCCAGTGTATTACAAGTAACCATCCAGGGCCAATTTGTGATCAGGAAGCAGTCCAAAGCTCAGCTGATAAATGCTTCAAGCAAAATGTTTGCAGTTGTGATTCATTGCAATAACTTCCATTGTAATCCAGAGGTGGGGACATACTCCAAATAGCTTAAACTAGCTAGCTCAAATACTGAGAGCAGTGCAGGCTTCAGCAGGGTCTTGGGTAAGGTCTCAGGCTGTCACAGCTGAGCAACTTTAAGCTAGTCAATTTAAAGCTTCTGAACTGCAGCCTTCTCTCTGCACTGAAGCATGGTCCCCCATGAGGGCAACATGAGGGCTGAGCTGACCACTCCCATGTCTACAGAATTTCAACACTGACTTTGAGGTGATTAAAAATAAGTGGTCTGACAGTCATCTGAAATGCAATTATTCCAGTAACCTGTACATCTTTACATGATGCGTCACATTAAAAAAAAGGAAAAAAAAAAAGAAAAAGAAATAGAAAGGTCAACTTTCAGTTTCTTAATGGGTAAGAATTTGTGCCTGTGACTTCACAGCAATGCCGGTACTGGCAGTTTACACAAAAGATACCAACAAGCACTAGTTGGAGGATGAGCTTTCCTTTTTCTTTGCTTCCTTCAGACTCCTTATTAAGAGGTCTGGCACACAGACATGGGACTTTGGGGAGGTAAGGGAAAGCTTGGGAACCAATCCTACTCACAGAACACCTATGGGTATATCTATTCAGTTACAACACTATGCACCAGGCAGTGTCATTCACTGCAGACTGGAACACACAGCAGTGTAACTAGACAACACTCATCCAATCCTATCTCCACATATTTCAGTGCCCTCCATTTGCTGGGACTAAAACCCCAACTGCTTCTTCCAATTTCACCTCTTTCTAACCTTCTTCCTCTTGGTCTATCAGATTTCACTTTGAAAGCCTAAATGAAAATCCTTGTGCTTTAGACAGAAACTATCTTCACCTTTATAGGAAAGATGTCTTTGCAGAACCCATTCAAAAGGCCACTCGGCATAACAGGGTTGTGCTTGCTTTACGTTGTTTAATTCTCAGTAGCTTACTCAGCTTAAGGTCGGTTTGATTTGAATTGCTGCTAGCATATTTAGAAATTATGAAAAAATATATTTTAAAATTTCACTAAAATTCTTCTCTGTGTTCTTGAAGACATCCAGACTTACAATACAGTACCCATGAGATGCAGCATTTTCCATGGTGCCATACATGCATTCTTAACTTTGAAATGGAACAAGAAGGGAATATTTATACTGGCTGTAACTTAATTTAATTAAATGAATTAATTAAAATACAAAAGCACTCTCAAGCTAGGAGGTCCTGAAGCAAAGAACATAAGAGAATGAGCTTTACCTTTCTTTCTCAATAAAACCAAACTCTGTTATTGAAATGCTCAACTAAAAATCAGATTTTTTACTTATGGGAATACTCATTTTCCTGACTGTAAGCCACAAATCTTTCTTAGTTTCAGTTCTTCCACTGTGAAGGCAGCTTCTGTGCTAGCAACTTTAGGAGGACAGTCTTGAAATGTTATTAATGAGAACTTACTGTATACTTCATATTTGATGTAGGTGCACTCTGCCTCCTAATGGAAGTCACATGTGTTTTTCCCCCAAGTATGCACTGGTAAGTAATGACCCATCATCAGGCAGTGACTGATGACAATTGATCATATGGCCATCTACAGCAGCAAGAAATTAGAGTAATCTCTCAAGAGAATAATCAGAGAACAATTTTCCAGGGTCACTACTAGCAAAGAAGCTTGCTGAAGAAGAAAACAGACTCGGTCTTCACTCTGGATTTTCTTTTCTCTCCTGGATTTCATTTTATACACAAGGTTTACATTTGTTTTTAGAAATTTTTATGAGGCAGACCAAAACATTAAGGGGATTAAGGAATGGGAGACAGTCTTTCACCTCCAAGTCTTCAGTTCAAATCCAGCATAGGTTAGTAATGAACAAGAAATATTTACCATTACTGTTCAGCATCTATGCAAAATGGATTGGTGGTTCTGGCTCACTTCCTAGCAATAAATGTGCATGCCACTACTGGCAACTCCGTTGCCATTCTCAGCAGACAGAGCCAAGAATTAAATGAAGCATGGGAAGCAAAGTTACCTCGCCCCCACTACAGGCCAGGGTGGAGGCACATTGGCAGGAGCCAGAAGCCTTCTCTGCTGCTGCCTGAGCAGGGCTGTGCCACAGTCGAGCACAAAGACATCAGTATCGTGGACTGTCAAACTAGCATCTTTTTCAGGAACTGAATTTACTAATTTTCTTAAAAATATAATAGAAAAATCAGATTCTGTGTGGTGTGGGGCAGATTGGTGACTCAGGCTGGGCCATGTTCTTCCTTATCCTAAAGTACATATTAACCTGCCATTATAAAGAGATTAAAACTTGATGTAAATGCAATGGATTCCCGCTACATAAGGCTTCTTTGTCCTGCCAGGGACATGGCCCTAGGACAGAAAAAATATCAGGACCTTTTTCTTCCCAGCAATCACATGACAGATTATTTCTCAGGCTAGGAGACTTTGACTCATTGACACCAGAAGCCACTAGACCAGGTAGTTTGTTTTTCCTTATACCATAAACTTAGAGTAATTCCACTGAGATAAATGGAGTCAGTCGCCCACACAGAGCAGCATAAACGTGAGCAGAACATGCCCCATTCTTTATCTGGCCAATACTGGAAAGAAAAAGGGACTAACGCAAATTATAAAATGCCACCACACCGCTGTTCTGAGGACATAAGCACCATCAAGAGCAAGGGCACCAAGCATCCTTGCATGTGATTACAGCAAGAAAGGAACACAACCTAGGCCTTTAGCCTTGGAGTGAATTTACCATTGAACAGTGTCGAATGAAAAATGCATGAAATTTATTTCAAAAATAGCAAGATGGGTCAAGAGAATAATGATCTCAGTCTACACAGCTAGGTGAATTTATGGTGATGCCATCTTTTATATTTCATAGAATATTCACTATGGACCCTAAAATTTCCGTGGGTTTGAACACTTTATTTATCCATATTTTATTACCACTGTAAACATAATTATCACAGCATCTTCATGCTGAAAGTGATTGATAGATTTTGTTACTTGCTTGTCAAGACACTCATGTTCACTATATTCAGCCATCACACCAACCCAGAGACTGATGACTGTGCTAGCCTATTAATAAAAGTCTATTACAGTACATTGATGCTACTCCTCTCAAACAATATTAATGCAAGCCCTACAGCAAGAGGCATATTTTTAACCTGCAACAATACAACGAAGCCTATTACAATTATTAACCCTTTTACGTTAATGTGTTGATCCTGCTAAAGAAGCCAAATTATTAACAGTTAAGATACTTTCAATACTTCAAGATATGGGGGTGGGGGGTGGGGGGGTGGTGGGGGGGTGGTGGTGGTAGGAAATCAGCCTGCAAGTGAGGAAAACAAATGGATAAAAGATACTGATCTTTTAATATCAATCAACTCTTTTTTTAAGCTGAACTTGAATAAGCCTATAGTACTGGAACTTCAATAGTTACTTATTAGTATTTTAAGACGACAAACCCAGAAAACAATAAATCTTCTGACTCTGTCCAACAAAATACTTACAAAGCATTTAAATTTAAGCATGGGAGCAATACCTTTTAGTTTTCTTTGGTGAAGATACTTATCTTGCAGCAGTTAAGCACGTACTTAATTGTTTCACTGTGTGTCAATAACAAAAACCTACAAGTTATTCACACGAAATAGCATCAGTTCTTTTGTTTGCAAAATAGATGCAATTTCTAGAAAATCTAGGTTCAGCAACAATCCGAATTACCACGCTTAGATCCTCAGCCTGCACAAATCACTGGTGCTTCACTGACTTTAATTGAGCTTACAACCCATTGAAGATGCAGCCTCAGGACCCCAAACAGTGCTGTTATTCCTAAAAGCTCTCAAACGCTGAAGACTTGGAGCTCAGTCAGAAAGGTTGTGCTGGATTTAGTGGTAATGGCTTAAGAGGTTACCTCTCCCAGCTGTCTGCCATGGTCCCCCACCAGAAGCTGAAACAGAGCCATCAGAAAACAACGTGATCCAGCCCTCATCCATACAGCTCAGAGCCAGCACATTAATTTTAACTGCCAATGGTCTGCAAACTATGACAGTTGATAAACTGGCACTTGCTTGCATCTACTGCAACCCATAGTAGGGTGGAAGACCATGGCAAAGTGGCAGGGTAGACATTAAGGGTGGTAACCCCTTCCTCCATGCCAACAAAATTAATAGCACTTGTTTGCCAGAGCCGTGGTCTGCTCAGAGTGGAACGATATGTTGAAAGAAGCAACTGCATTTAACTGTGTTTGGTGGGGAATGGAGAGAGAGAATTTTTTACATTTTGTGAGGCAGTGAATGGGAAAAAAGTTGTGTATATACAGTACCCCTTGTAATTTTAATTCACATTGCCCCCTCTCAGTGAATAAATCTCGTTAAACCTTATCCTCTCGGAGACCATCTGGATGAAAACTATTCAGGAAACGTCACCATTGGTACAAGAACTTAAATCTCACCATAAATCTCAGCATGTCAAAGCCAAGCATGCATGCCTTAAAGAAACTCTGCAGCTGTGACTCACTTGGAGTTGCAGACATGTGTGTGCAAACAGTGCCTCCCAAGAAACACATCGCTACATTTTGGTAACTCTTAAAAACAAATGAAAGCAAACACAGGGATTTTCTCATTTTCAGATAGCTTTGACCTTTTTTATATAAAAAAAACCAAAGTACTTTAATAAAAGCTACATAAAATTTACTACCCTATTAAAACTGTATTGGCTCCAGTGATCTCCACCCTTGTCCTTATCTTTCTCTGATTACTTCTCCCTCTCTTCCAAAGTACATGTGCTAATGTGGCAAGCTATGCTCAAAATCGGAAATCATGATTACTTTGCTCTGTAATCTGATTGCCTGTATAGTTAGACACCTGCCTTCCTGGCAAATTTCTTTATGGTAACAGGGTATGAGCAGGTTGGCCTTTTAAATGCCAGGTACGGTCAAAACAGCTTTGATCTAAGCTCAGTGAGAACACTACTCTTATCCAACAGTAGATATTCTTTCCTCTCTCCACCCCAAACCTAGTATAATTGTTTTTAGAGGAAAAGATTTAATTCACCAATTTCAAAATATGGCAAAACATAAAGCAACACACACAAGACAATCCATCCAGTAAGTGAAAAAATAGAAAAGTAACTAGGAGACTTAATCTAGGCTCAATGCTTTGACGAGAACATTTTTTGGGGACAATTTTTTGGGATGAATGCAGGCTTGGTGAAACAAAAGGTTCTTTCTGCAAGTTTGCTTCATTTTCACTCACTTATTTCCATGAAGGAACAAAACTCAAAATGTTTGAAAAGGACTGAGATGATTCACATTTAGTAATTTCAAAACAAGATTTCTTTTAAAAAAAAAAAAAAAAGCTTGTTTGGAAACATTTTTCAAGCAAGAAGAAAATCTTAAACATCAATAAAACCCAAGCAGAGCATTTCATTGTCATTTAAGCAAAATATTGTACTTGACCGAAACTGAAATTTTTTCAGTTTTCTGAATTCCGAAAAATTAGAACTGCCAGACAACTTAATAATCAGCTACTTTTGCACAATAAAAGTAACTTAGGAGCCTGGGAATTGATTGATTAGATGTGCTAGATAGAAACAAGTTTCATTAGCCCAAGCAATGGGATATTTCTGATATATATCAACATACCGCAATTGATGAGCAGAGCTTTCTCCAATACCTGTGAAGGTTTCCTGATGAGTCAGCGAAGATCACTGGACCTCACTCTTGAACTCAGTACAGGTGATCCTGCTTTATTTTTGCGAGAAACTCCAGTTCTGTGAAGCTAACACCACTACAAAGCATCTCAGCTACCATCGCAACAGCAGACAACGATACTGGTTTGCTAACACAGATTCTTGCTTGACTATCTACAGGGGCAGCGAGGAAGAGATCAATTACCATTAGAGGTAATGGGTGGTATCCAGACATGGAAAGACTGCCCTGGTGGCCCCCTGCAAAATAATACAACCTCTCCCTACAAGTGCAGAGATACTTACTGCTAAGAATTACCAGCCTCCCCCTGGAGAAGCAATGTTGTCTGGGCCTCAGTAAATGGGCTTCAGCATATGGTTGTCTAAGAACTGTAGAATGAACCAGTCATATCCCCCATAAAGGAAACATTTGCTAGCCCAGCATGAAAGATGATTGGCAATGTTTTGTTGTCATGCAAGGTGTATTGTTTCTTCTTTTAAAGCTATATCCCATGCTGGCTCTAATTCCTCCCACATGACTTTCTACACCAAACTGAGGAGCTAAATTAGGAAGGGGTACTGTTTTAGTCAGCCTGCATAGTCAATGGATGGAGACACGTGGGCTCAATTGCCCCCTGGAGGTGCATATCACTTTCCAGCATCAATGGGGGAGCCTCAGGTGATTAGGTACTAACTTAGGTGCCTCGGTTATATGCTTGAAGTCAGGTGGCTCAAATCCAGCAGCAACTAACTGTGCTTCTTTTCCTGTCCTAAACTGGTGCAGGCTGTTGCTACATGTTGCACAACAAACGGCAAATGCTAATAGTTTTGGTGGAAGTGATAACAGTTAGTATAAAAGTTAGTGCTTTGGATCTAAACCTAGGATATTATTATTACAGAAATCCAGACTGTTTTGTATGTCCTTTAACTTCACTCCACCTATGCAGTGCTGCATAACTGGATATATTGTGTGAGATTATTTTCACTTTTCATTGAAGCTTCAGCCAGAGCTAGCCACTAGTGGAATCAAGACAGCAAATTTGCCAGGCCAACTTGCTGCTCTGGTACAGTAAATCAGTTTGTTCCTATGGCAAGTAGTGTGTGTGTGTATACATATATATATATATTATTTTTTCAATGCACAGTACAAGGAAAGGATGACTCAAGCTGAGTTTCACAGGTGAAGTTCAGATGAGTTCAGATCTATTCAAGACCTCTCAATGTTCCCATATGCTTGACTCAAGTCCAAACATTTAATTATCAGCTCCAAACAAAAACTTCCAATGAAGAAGCAGAGGAGGGGATTGTGAACTCTGCTTTCCAACACTAAGGACTTGAGCACTTTTTTTTTTTTTTTATAATCTGTCATTTGTACTTTTTCATACTAAAGGTGACAGTCTAATTCACATATGACCAACACCCATAAATCATGTTGGGAGGAGGAAATATTCATAAATCCATATCAAACAGCACCCAAATTATGACAAATGACATGGCAGTCATAAAATTGCACAAGCACAACTCACCAAGTCATTAATTTCATGGCCGTGGAAAATAAACAGACACATTTTTGTCGCAGCCCTAATAAATTTTAAAAAAACTCAAAGAATGGTCCATCTGCTTCGAATAATTTTTAATTTCCTATTCTGTCTCGTTCCCATTAGCTATTCCACTGAGATATTTGCTAAATTCTTTCATTTGCCTCCTCCCATCTGTATTCAATTACTCTATTCCCAAATAGAGTTAGTTTTTCTTTCTCCTAAGCACAGTACAAAATATCCCCACCTGTACCTTAAAGCAAATGTTATGTGTGTTTTATTATCTGTTAGACTCTATGAGTCATTCTAACTCGATTGCCTGTGCTGAAAGACTTGGAGGGCAATCTGATTTTGATGTTTTCTGGCTTTGGTGAAAAACACCTGCCTGATTCTCATAGCTAATCTATTAACTTGGTAAATGCCTCAACAGATGTTCTAGAATCAGCTAGGGATCAGGGTCTGTCCTCGTGACAGCGTCCGCTTGTAAGCTTGAAATATTTAAATGTTCAGAGATCAGAGGCCAATGATGTGTTTTGGGTACAAGCTTTCACTAAATCATATTTTTTCAGTTGGTCTCTGGAGAGCAATCCACATACAATAAGTGGCGGGAGCATTCTAACTGAGCAGGCCAACAATACAGGCCTCCTTGAACTTTGAGGGGACATGAATTTCAAGGCAGGATTGGCTTCTTTTATTGAAAAATGGAACAAATTTTAGACTGTGCTGAAGCTGTTCCCTTTTAAGCTACACATCTTTTTCCCGGTTCCTTCCCTTTCTTCCTAACGAAACCCATTAAGAAAGTATAAGCGTTGGCTTTGAGACTTGCCTTTCCAAGGATAACTTAATGTCTCTGAGGAACCTATTCTAAGCCATCATCCTCTATTTGGGTCAACACTGCTCTGCATGATTCGCTTACTGTGTGCCTAGTCCTCTACTTTGTTACATTGGTTTTAAGCCAGGGTTGCTCCACTGACTCTAAGCCGTGCCACTCTATAATAGCCCCCGAGGCTGCACAGACTGGCTGGGATCACCGGAGCAGACCAATCCCTTGAGAGGGCTTTACTCCTCCCATAGGAAGTGTGGGGTAGATGCATGACATCAGTGTCAAGCCCATGTGAATTCTCATTTTGCAGGTTAAGGCAGTTTTCTACCCAACTAGCACCACCAGAGCAACACAAGTGAGAAAAGAAAGGCTCACAACACAGAAAACCCCACAGCCACTGCTGCCCCACTTTTCCTTTCAGAAATGGCCCCTTGTCAATCAAAGCTGGACCTGAGAGGCTAAGAATGTTTATTACTTTTGTGAGCTTTTATATCATCTTGACTCTTGTAACAAATGCTCAGGCTTGTAGTAAAATGTCCCAAATGGTTCAATTTGAAATGGCTGCAAGCTTCACTGCAGAAAATTTCTCAATGAGATCACATGAAAGACAGAACAACTGGAAATCAGGACAGCTTTTTCTGACCTTCACTCACCACTTGACTCTGGTCATTTCACTTACCCTTTGTTTACCTCCACTTCTTCATCTACTACATGGGCACTTTGTAAAGTGTTTTGAGATCAATACGGTGTTATTACTAAGGTATTCAAAATCTCATCTCTGCTGCTATTTGCTCTTGGAGGCTTGACAAGAAACCTTTCCACTGTTCCATGTCTTCAACAATCCTCAGAAGCAGCTCTGCTGTTAGAGCTCTCATATGAGTGATCAGCAGATGGAGTTGGAGGAGTGAGGAGGGAAATGATTGATTTATACCGTTAGTGCTGTTGCATATGCTGCTTTCTAGAAGATAAAATAGAAAATATGAAGGGAGGGTTGATAACAAATACTTAAGCACTTAAAAGAAGACACTGAAAGTATAGAGAACTGCTTATGTGCTATCGGAAATTATTGCGTTTTTCAAAAGCATCCTTTTGGTATAGCCATCTTGTTAGCCTTCAAGCCTGACAAGGTTTGGAGATGAGGGAGAAGAAAGAGACAAAAGGGTCACTGGAAACAGTGTTCCTATCTGAGGATCTATGGCAAGAAACTTCATTGAGGAGGAAGTAGAGATTTTCTGTCTGTAAACAAGTGTAGAAGAACTGACCAGAGCTTACTCACTAGGAATAGTTTCTTCCTTCAGTTTTCAGACTGTAACTCTGCTGAAATCAAACGTACTCCTCTCCTGTCACTGAGAGATTAAAAAAAAAAAAAAAAAAGGAATCAGTTACTGGAAAGATGCAATAACAACGTATGATTTTAAAAATATAATCCCTGAAAAATTCTCTTTTTAAATTAGGCAGATATGTATATTTGGCCTTTGCTTCTTGTCTATTTTGACACTTTCAAAGTGGTATCTTCTTCAGAAAAATAAGAAACAACAGACCATGTCCTGGTCCAGTCCTGCTGGCACAAATGATGCCTTGACCTGAAGAACTAGCTAGGGACTGTGCTGGCAAGAGAGAATGTCTGGATAAGGGAGAACCAAAGCCAGTTTTAACCCACATGCCCCTTTTCATGTAGATAATCTGACACCGGAGGTAGAAGTGATATGATCAGTGCGTGTTCCACAGGAACAAAACATGGTAAATATAAACTTTTTCTTATAGCCCGTGCAACCTGGAGGTGATCTCCAGACTCAAGCACAGTTGCATGCTTATACCTCTCTTCTGCAAAAACTAAGATTTTTGTTTGGGATTCTTTCTAATCTAGAACATTTTGTCTGTATTCTACACATCTTTTCATCAGTAAACATTTGAAAAACACAAGAAAGAGAATACATTTTTCATGCATGCAGCATGCATACAGCTCCATTGACACAAGCTGTGTTGCATTTGTAGATCCTTTGGTACAAAGATACATAAGTTATAAACCAAGAATAATTAAATATGATGTTATTATAGCTGTCCACAGTAGAGGGTGCTAAGATTAAAGAGAACTGACCATAGAGTTAACATGTGGGGCAACGGGAGCAGGTTTACAGCAAGCAGGAGATGGAGGTTTGTTGATTGGTGGAGTGATAAAGACATTGTTTGACTCTTCATGAATGCCACCTCTGTTGCTTTTTTCTGAAATTCAGGCTTTTCGTAAGAAAAGAGGTACAACATCCAGAGGAGAAAAATTAGGTGTGGTTTCTTGCATCAATAAATTTTCTCAGAAATGGAATTTAACACACATGCTAATAAAAAACAAATCATATCAAACAAGCAGACAGCGAATGTTCTCCTATACTCTGTTTTTGCCCCCCCCCCCAAGTCTTTTAATCAGTCTCAAGAAGATACATTTATCTCATGCCAAAAGTAACGTTAAGTAAGAGTGGAAAATTTAGAAAAACTTTTGCCAGTGAACCTGGTTGTTACTTCAATAGAAATGAAGTATCTGACTGATAGCTTAGCTTCTATTGTGTTTCAGTGAAAACACATCCTTGAATTTAGAGCTGCATAATGACATTATTATATTAATTGTATTTGAAACATATTTGAAAACAAACTGCTCCAAAAATATAGTGCTACCAGACACGTTTGGCTTCATCTCTTCAGAGATGAATGAACATGTCATTAAGTCCCAGCTCCCTATACCTACCTACCCACCGGTTTTCACAGACTTAAGTTTGCTTGTGAGGCAGGGTGAAGCAGAAACAAGGGAATAGGCAAGAGGTGGAATACCAACACCTCTGAAGCACATGCCAGAAGGCCTGGAAATCTCCCAAGTTTGAAAAGGGATTACCAAGTCCTTGGCTAGTGAGTCAAGCTGAAGTCAGAGCAGGAGCAAGCGAAAAATTTTACCCTTTGATGAAATGCAGTGTCCTCTGTCAGTAGTTTTCAGTCTTTCTCTCACAAAGCAAGCCCTTCTCAATTCTCTGCTCCTTCACTCACACAACTGCAGAAGGCAGGCTTTTCTCCCACTACGCCCAGGAGCAGCAGTTGGGGGTCTCTCTCTGAAACACCATGGAAGCTGTCATCCTCAGCATCAGCTCTCTCACCTACAAGACCTGAACAGATATCAAAGGTCAGGAGAGGGAGTAGCTTTGTAACTGGAGTCACACTGACAAACTTGTCTAATTTTAAGATGGAGCTGGAGTTCACCTGTACAGCAGACATGTCTATTCCAGATCCACATTCCTGTGTGAAATAACTAGACTTCTTGTTAACCTATAACAGTGAAAAGCTAAGAACTGGGAAGCCCAAATACCTTCTCCCTACTTGCCATGGATATATCCCTCCAGGTCAGGACCCCACTGCACAAGACAGCAATGCAGGTAAAACTTGTACAGCTGCCATCCACGCAGTCCCCATGCTGGGTCTTTTCACCAAATATCAAACAATCAACTAATAAAAGTGGTTTGTCTTATTAAATAAAAACAAAGAAACTTTTTACAGGAATTAGAAATCCAGGGTGGTTTTCTACTTGCTAGCTTTAACATAAGGGGAACTCCTGATTTACACCAGAGTAGAAATCAGATATACAGAGAAAACAGATGATTCAACAATTCTGCTTAAAAGCACAGGATACATACTGGAGAAAGGCAGGAGGGAGAGGGGAAGGCTGAAAAGCATCCTTGCAGAAGAAAGCCTACATACACCACAGCTGGCAACTTGTTGGGAATCCAGGCTTTGACCATCCAAGCCACTGAGGCGGCTCCTTGCAGACGTCTACTTGTTTCAATAGAAGTTAGGATGCTAAACAGGCATAGGGCTCATCAGCATTTTGGAGGATCTTGACTTTATCACTTTGGTATAGCCTAACACCTCTGTGCCTAAAGTCTCAATTTTAAGTCTTGTGGCAAGCTGAGAGGAATCTGGTTATTGATGATAATCCAAAGAGTACAGTAATAGTTAAGCAGACCATATACACAAGTCCTCAAGGCAGACTTCCTGTTATGACTAGCATCATAACACTGATAATCATTTAGCCACTATTCAATTATGTGTTAGTTTTCTCTTCTTTTCCCCTCCAAATTACCACTCTTACTATCATGAGTATTTACTGAATAGTGAAGACATTTAGTAAATAAAATGCAATGCAAGTTGTTTTATATCTGTTTTCATCCCCTCTAGGAAGCTCCCTCAACCTTAAGATTTAGGGGAATAAAGACTAGGTTTTTTATGCAGACAATGAAAAGTATATGCATTGAATGTCAATTCTATAGCAGAGAAAAGAAGAGACTGAAAGAAACCCGTAAAAGGAAATACACCACATCCTTCCACCCTCTACCCCAACAAATCCAATTAAACTTGCCAAGACACACACACACATGCTGTCAATCATCCAGATCCTATCAACCCTATCAATATTTCAGCAGCATTTCTCTCTCTTACTTTCCAGGCCTATGCACACTCCACACAGCATGCACTCATTGTTCCCCATGCTCCTTCCTTGCCCCTTTTAATCAGTCACAACAAGCCACATTCATTTCTTTCCCACACCTTATGCTACACCAAGATAGCTGGTTAGCTGGCACAGCAGAGCTTTTTTGTGCTTCATTGATGGTTTGTGGCTTGGTTGTAGCTTTTTTTGATTTAGAAAAAAAAAACCCAAACAAACACCACAGGAAAATGCAGGATGCAAAATATGGCTGTTTCTATACAGAAGGACACCAACACAGAGGAATTGTGTTCATGTCTATAAAATAGTTTGGCTTATTGGGAAATATTGCTTTCCTATTGGCCTCATTTTAAAGAGCACAAAGAAAATAGACTTAAAACTTTAGAAAATTTCTGGTAACATATGAGCTCCAAAAGTCCACCAGAGACCTTATGTACCTGACATGGGCATTCTTAAAGTCTGACCTAGACATGATACCATTATCAAAATAACTTCATTAATTTGGACTTCTGTTTCTATGCAGGCTATAGGGTTCTGGCTTCAGAACAGAACTAAATCTCTTCAGAAGGAAAGGGAGATGCACGATGTCTTTTTCATTCTTTGTATCTCGTGGAGGACCGAGGGTGCCCTCAGGGTTGCCTTTAAGCCATGGACATACACAGTAACTCATTTTCAAAGATGAGGCTTATTTTGGACACACTGGAAAGATCACAAGCCATAGCTTGTGCCAGTATAATAATAGGTCTGTCAGCTTTCTCTTCAAATTCTCTCTTGATGTCACCAAGGGAAACATATAGAAACCTAATCTGATGGAGGATTTCACCGAATGTTGGGCTGCCTTTACTGACATTACAGGCAGTGACCTAAAGTGGCTCCAAAAGAATGACTGGGCTTTCAAGCAGGCGGTAGCTATTCCAGCTGAGCAATCTGTCGATGTGAATTTTACCCTTTTCCAGTGTTCCCATGTCCTGAACTGCTCCAGTGCTGAGTGGATTCCCAGCTTGAAGGCGAGCTCGTGCTGTGAGCTCCTATTCCATCCCTATGACATTTTTCTTTTTTTCTGAAAGGCCTGAAGAGCTGACATTGCAGCCTAATGTCCATACAAGATGACTGGAGTGCACAAATGAAATGTCACAAAAATACACATACTGGTGACCACTGTGTGTGCTGGCATAGCCATCAAAAAAAAGAAACCCGTTGTGCAACTTGACACATCCAGTTCTGAATAGATATGACCAGATTCTAGTAATCAGCCTGTACTCTCCCCTCAAATCCAAACAGAAACTGGAAAAAAAAGTTAAATCTCTTTTTTTCTCCCCTCTCTTTTGCAAAGATGATTTATATCCTTCTGGAATCATAGCCTCTAACCTGCTGAGCTCAAATTTATGAGTCTAAAAGTGTTCTTCAGTCTTCTAAGTCCCACCTTCTGTCTTCAAATACACTTCTAAAAAGTGTCGCTCAACATGACCACCCTAACCCCCAATGAAATTTCAAGCTCCCTCTGCACAAAATGTAAATTCTAAGATTATAAAGCTTCTCATGTTATCAGTAAAAAAATTCAGAGATAAGGACTCATGGATTAAATGCATCTTTTAGAATAAATTTAAACATTAACTTTTCAGCTTCAGTTTCATTAAATTATCAGGGAATGCTGAGCTTCCAGTAACAGGAGGGAGTTCATCTGGATAGCATAACTTCATCTCCCATCATGGCAAGAATCAACAAGTACACTCTCTTGGAGGGTCTTGTTCTGCTCCCTCATGCTGACACCCATCGCACAGTCCCTGGGGTCCAGGGGAAAACCTGGCTGATCAAGCCTTGAAAGCGCAGGCAAGACCAACTAGAGGTAGAGCACTGTAGCTTACTCAGACAACAGATGCCCTGCCAATTATTTGAGAGTGAGCTGAAATTAAAAGGACTGGCATAAATAGACAGGCTTGTTATTCAGATAGTTTGCTACCTCTTTTCAGTGGTCTCACTGGAGATCTACGCTTTGGAAAACCCTAATCCCTCATCTAAAAGGGGCTTTCTCCAGTTTAGAGCTTCTTTGAAGGAATGCTCCCCAAAAATATGAAGGGAGCTGTGTAAGCTTGGATCAAGGGTAAAAAGGGAAAAACCTCACTCTGCAAAGTTCTGGCATCAATATAGACCTCAAGGTTTTGAAAACCAACATGCCTGGAGGTACTGTCCAGAAACAGTTTCTTCCCTGACCCTCTTCATATTTTCCACTTTAACTCTTTGAGAAACTTCTTGCACAAGGCAGAAATCCAGACTTTGAGGGGACAGAGAAAGAAAAGGGGGGGGGGGGGGGGGGGGGGGGGGGGGAGGGGGGGGGGGGGGGGGGGGGGGGGGGGGGGGGGGGGGGGGGGGGGGGGGGGGGGGGGGGGGGGGGGGGGGGGGGGGGGGGGCCAAATACAAGCACTGCTTTCCATGAATAGCCCAACTAGGAAGCACCAAAGCCAAAGAGAACTTCTCAATGAGTCACAACCAGAATTGGCCATAGACCATCTGTAAAATATTGACTGCAATGTGACTTGTTTCCTATATTTGGTGAGCAACATATAATTTCCACTTAAATTGGGAAATGACTTTATGACTGAAAAGAAGTCACAGTTGTGCAGGCATGCAGTCTGAGTGCTGGCTCACTTATCCCTGGTAACCTGAACTCAGCTGACTTGGGGATTGCCTAGAGGCCCCCAGGGCACGAGCAAACACAGCATCGGATGACTCCAGCACAGCCTTTTCAGAGAAAGAAGTATGACACAGAATAATGCTGTGAGTCACCCTGTAGATGGGTTTATGTGCAGTGTTTGTGGGCAACAAGTGCTAAAAAGAGCTGAAAAGCATTCAAGAATGTAGCTGGCAAGGTGCTGACATGTGATTCCAATAAGGAAATTACAGTTTTTCTCAGCCATGCTTTTGGTAAGGGGTCACTTGATGCAATGCATGGAATTTCTTTAGAGTGCTGCATCTTGCGCACTGTTCTTGGGAAGACAATGGGCAAAGCTCCCAGGGTATGATTAATTAAAATAGCTACCACGTGTTTATCTGTGTATTTATCTGATCATAGAAACCATGTGTTCACAAACAGCAACTCTGACCTTAATTTATAACCAGGTCACTTGCTTTCTACTGCAGTAGTGATGTTAAGAGGCAAAAATCACAACTGAAAGGAGTAAAGCTCCCTCTGTTTATCCTGGAAGGGAACATGAGCACTGAAGCTCTCAGCAGGTCAGACCTGGCCTTGCAGAAATCTTGCATTCTAGTATTTCTTATAATGGCTGCTCATGGTGTGTGGAGAGAGTAAGGCAACAAAAAAAAGGGTGCTTAAAACCAGCATCCTGAACAGCTTGCCAACAGGGAGTTCAGCAGAGACTACGTCTTCTGACTTCCCATTCCTCTTTGCAATTTAGAAAGATATCATCCCAGACCTTGACTTTAGTTGTTGCCATTTAAAACTCGCAGCCTTGAATACGAAGCTTGGAATTACAATCCCATTTTTCAGAAACAGGGAAGGGCTGCGGTCTTTTCCAACACATTCTAGAAGAGTACATACTCCCTTTTAATCCAGCAGCCTAACTTTAAGGTCCTACCTTGAACATGCCTTCTGAGAAAGCCTATTGGTGTTAGCCCAGTGAGTGAGCACGTGAACACTTAATCTGTAAGTCTGGGTGGGCTTAGATACAAGCAAGGCCCTGAATGGGTCAGCAGTCTCAATATCAAGCAGCACTTTTGGTCCTTTGACAACATTAACATCAATAGATTTTATGTGTCTTCAGGCATAGGTGACAGCCAAATGGCTATTTGAGAATCTAAACAGTTTGTCACTTAGACCACTTGGTGGAATTGCCTTGTCCTCCTTTTATTTCATCTTCCCCAATGAGCTTCAGAAGCAATCATTCTTTTCATGCATCTATTACTTCTTTGCTCACTTATCTTGTAACCAGTCTGGTACATGTAGGTGCCATTTTGAAGCTTTGATCTCAATTGGCATCAAGACTAGGTACACACTTCATGTGTTCCTAGGTCAAAAGAGAGGAGGATCCTCCTGCAGATTTATTCTGATTATTTTGCCTGCTCCATCGCACCACTCACTACGTGAACCTCCATCCTCATTTGTGCAATTTATAGCAGTCAGTATATGAGCAACACCTGCACACCTCATGCAGAAGCCGACAGCTTCCCCTTACTGCTAATGGACTTTGAATGAATGGGGCAATGTATTCCTCCCTCAATTATTTAATCAAATTGAAACTGATTTCTAACACAGCACCTGGACAAGCTGCCATTTATCGAATGAAAAACCCCTGATGAATGAACCATTCTCTCTCTTCCTTCCATTTTCTGACACTGTTGTTGCAAATTAGGTGCAGCTAGCAGAGTGTGCTTCCTGGTAAATCATGATGGCTACTTCATCAGATTTTGTTTTTGTAAGTCACTTACCCCTGAGCAGGAAACTACTCCAAATTTGTGAGCATCAACTGAGATGTGGGGAAAGACCTTGATGTACTTCCAAAGCTCAGCATTGGAGAAATATTTGTTATAAGCGCTATCCCTGGCAATGCTGTGGATTCACTGATCTTAGCCTGAGAAGCAACTAGTGCATTTTTAGAAGTGAAGCAAACAGTAAAATTTGCATCCAGAGGTTCTCAGTATTAGAACGTTTGGACACAGTCCATTAGAAAAAAAAGGGGCTTGAAAAAAGATTGCTTATGTTAGTAGGATAAAGCTTCACAGCCAGACTTTCAAGGCATTCTAGTACCAGGTGTTATAGATGGATTTTCAGAAGCTAGAGATTTTTAGGATCTAGGAATCACAGTTGCAGAAGATAATAATTTCAGACTTGAACCTAACTCTGTGTTTCCCTGCAGGAGCATGTGTGGACATGGAGCAGGATTGGAATGGTTCATTCAAAAGATGGCAGCCAGATGCAGTCTGTATCTGACCTTTTATTAGGAAGGTATTCAGATCAAATGCATAGTTTTGGAGCTGTCCTGGCTGGCTCCCTTTCCACAGGTTAACTGATTTTTCAAGAAGGTGTTTTGGAAAAGATTGATTTGAATCCATATGTGTTGCTACTATCATCTGATGAAAGACATCTAGAGAAAAGGCATCCAAATGAGGGACGTACAGCCATCAGCCAAGAGGCTGATATGCCTAGTGCCAGTCTCTAGTACAATATTCTGTCAGCTTCCCAGTTTAATGGTTTGTTTTACTTAAAAACACACAACCCTCCCCATCTCCTCCCCCCGCCCCAATCCAAACATTGATTTATTTGGAAAGACCTAGGCTGGTGTTCTGTGGCAGGGATGACACCTGAACCCTGAATGTCTACATGTAGCAATAAAAACATGGATCTTTTAGAGATACAATATTTTAGTTATTTTTTAAAATGCACACATGCAGCTTCCTGTGATGAAGGATGGTAAAGTAAGATCCAATAAAGGAATCAACACAAACTAGGAAAAAGAGATAGAGACTTACCAAACAACTTAATGTAACAGTAAAGCAACCAACAGCACAGAAGTCATGCCTTCATGCTAAGTTTGGTCCAAGCACCCAGGGCATTTGTTCCAACATTTTCATGCAGACCTGCTGAACAGACAGCACCTATATTCCTCCATTAGAAAGATAAACAAGTCCATGGGATGGGAAACCTCACCCTCCTAACTCCTCCCCAAAATGTCTATTGACAAGGACAAGACTGTGCTAGTAAACCTCCTGTGGAGCTCTGCAGGGTTCCTTGCAAAAGGCTATGGGATTGCCCTTGATCGAAAGACAGAGAACCTGATGTTAATTCACTCCCCCCCCTAAGAACAAGCTCTCATAGATAAGATTTGAAGGCCAACAAACTAATGGCCCTTGAACAACCCACATTTCAGAATTAAGTGCAGTTTATTACATGCCAACAGAGGCTGGGGACTGAATCGGGAACAACACGACTAAGAGTTGCCACACGACCCCTGCAGCCACATGATGGGTGTGAACTACACCAGGTGCTATAAATGGTGCTCTGCTCCACTAAATCCATTGCATGAGCAGTTTACTGTCTTACTGGGAGAAGGGATTTCAGTTGTGCTGTGCAGGCATAAACCCTGTGGAGGGTGCAGAGACTCTTTTGCAAGCAAGTAGAAAGTAAGTTCAACTGTTTACTTGTTCAGGTTGCATCCAGACAATCAAGAGGATCCAATCTAGGTTGATGAGAATGGGTTTTTCTTCTTGCTCTTAAAGAATTCACTTTCTTGGTCTCCCCCCCGCCCTCCACCCCCCAAAAAAAGTAAAAAAATAAATCATGCTAATGAGAGAAAATCTTGGGATCCATCTGCATACTACATTTCAGGTGATCCCAACTCCATAACCTCAAGATAGTAAGCCAGCTTGGTAGTAATCGTTCATTTCAGCAGTTACACAAAGCCATTCAGGCTGCAAGGTGCTAGGATTTATCACAGAGGAAAAGGTTTAAGGCACTCCCGAACTACAAGAAACCAAGTCTCAGTTTCTGAAACAGTGTCACATTCCCAAGCTGGAACAGTAATAGGTTTTACTGCTGGGTGAATCAGCTTTCAGATTTGTAATTTACGATAACAGCAGCACCAAAAGCCAAGCTGTGTGTCGAGTTAAATTTAGATCTGACAAAGGGTGCCCCACAGAAGAGAGGGACAGCTGAAACACACCTTGGATGCCTAGGGAGGGAAAGAGCAATCTTTTGATGAGGACAAAAGAGCAGGACTCAGGGGAAGCTGGGTTCCAATTTCAGCACATTTCCTATAGGACACAGAACAAACGACCTCCCTCCTTTCTTTATTTCCCGAGCGGTGTCACAGGAGGGCTGTGACAAGACCACTTGGGAAGACATTAAGATCTGGAAATGACGGACAATATACGAAGAGCAATATATTGCTCTTTCAACAGTTGCAGATGAGCTCAACTCCAGATGCTTCCCACACACAAACTCACACACACGCTGTTTCTTTTCATAAGCAAGATATTTTAAGCCTGTTTCATCATAGATCAAGAGTGGTAATTAGACCTACTAATGACATTGACACTTTTGTCTGAGTTAAAACATGCTGGAGTTTGGCCCCGTCTCCCGGACACAGTGAGCAGGTCTCAGAATTTTCATTTTCACAGTGAGCTGCTAGTTTTGTTAATGTTTCATGCACTATATATAATCAGAAATATTTTAGCTGAGTTACAAATTCCAAATGAAGCTACAAATTTCAGGTATAAATTGTGACTTTTATGGCTTTACATCTAACTCAGATGCTAATATTGGACTTACAATCTCCTCTTGATTTAAATATGAACCCCTTCACAAAGCTCAGCCTGAGTAAAACCTCTCTTAATGCTATTTTTTGACTTGTGTGAAGTAAAAAAAAATGATCAGTTTCCCATTTCAGACCCATGGCTGTGTAGTTTTGTGGGTGAGAGCAGTACCCTATGAAAACTGTGCTTAGTAATAAAATTTTAGCCAATTAAAACCACTTTTCAACAGTTTCCTAGCAAAGAGATGGAGGGAAGGGGAAAGGAAGAGTATTCAAATTCCAGCTAATCCCTGCCATACCATAATGCACAATTTTGTTGTCTATCCTGAAGGACCTATTAGAACTGCTCCTGAGTTGCAAGTGAAATCACTGCATGAGAAAGTCATAAACATCATACTGAAATACCTCAGCCTTACAGAATACTCCAAAACAAAGGACAAAATGCCCATCGCATTTCCTAAATATTTAGAGCCTATTAATTATTAGTAAGGAAAATTTGCAAATTTTTTTTTTTAAAATGTCTTGGTACGTCTCTGCCAAGAGCAAGGAGCATACCTCTAGGCTTTGAAAGAATGCAAATTGGTGCAGAGGTCAGGTGTATTTTGTGTTACTTGTTTGTTTTCGTAAGAAAAACACACACAGATATCCGTCCTGGACCAAATTCTGAAAGTTAAATTTCTCATCCTTAACACTGCTTTATAAAGAAAGGAATGCAGAAAGATAATCGTGTTGCCATAAGGTAGTGAAAGGGTTAGCTGTTTTGAACATTATGCCTGTTATGTAGTCAGATACTATCTATTCATCCCCAGCATGAATTATGTCACCAAGTTTGTGACCTAGCATGAATTATGTCACCAAGTTTGTGACCTAAACATGTGCTGTTGCTAAGCAATATCCACTCACAAGGTCTCCTGTAATCCATACCATTTGCTGTTTTACTAGAGATGTGCCATGGTCAGTTTGCTAACACGATACCCACGATCCCACACTGGGCAATAAAACGCATATTTGCCAGTAGGGATGGTGAGTTCAGATCTTGTAAAATAAATTGTTAGAAACCTTTCTCTAAAAAAGAAAAAAAAAGGGGGGGGGGGGGTGTGTGTAGAGATTGTAGACTCTTCTATCTACAACAGGTCTTAATATCTTCTTCTCCTTGGCATAAGTCCACCCAGCATTGATGGCATGCACCTGGGCCCTTTGTTATACATGACAGCTTTTCATGTTGTAAGGATTATTATTTTTGAAGGAGGAGGGGAGAAGAAAAAACTGATCTTCCTTCTTGCAAAGAAAGGCTTGAAAAGGTAATCAAATTGCTAGGGCTGAGCAGACCAGGCAGAGAGGCTCCTTACATATGTATAAATTCTTGGATTTATTCTTGGCTTTAAGCAATCAGTCCTGTCTGACATACCTCAGTGGCCAAAAGCCTATGCTCTGATGCAGAATGGAGTGATCATCCTAGACAGAAGTGGGTCATGTCTGGGGAAAAGAACAACAAAAATACAGTTTCCTGAGCCACTCAAGAATACCCAGATCACCTCTGCAAGCTTGCAGGCTGACAGGACGCTTGAGCAAGTAAAAAAAAAAAAAAAATGCAGCAAAAGATCTGTTAAAACACCAGGTCTTGATAGGTTTTATCACAGAACTTGATCCCTTTTCTTCTTTGTTCCTCCTCTCAGGAATGCTTGGAGCATGGTCTGTCCACAGTCCACTGCTGTAACACATAGGGACAGGAGAACGGCTGTGCTGAATCAGACCAAGATCTGACTTAGCTCCTTACAGAGTTCTCTGACAAGGAACAATAGCATATGCCTCGGGAAGAGCACAATCACAAGACAAGCACAGGCACACACGTGCGCACATACATATAAAAGATGGCAAACCATGGTATATTCTCACAACCTCTAGCACATTGAATTTCAAATGGTTTCTCAAGCCAGAGGAGTACTTTGTCTTGCACACCTTTGCAGAGAGTTCCTATATGAGTTTCTCGTGTGGCCATGTAGGAGCAGCCAGCCCAGAGGGAGCCACAACATCCCACAGCAGCCAGACCCACAGCGTAACTACACCCATGAGAAGGGAGGAGGCAGGAAGGGCAAGCTGTTGCCCTAAACAAGATGGACAACGGCAGTTCTAAATGGTGCAAAGGGGTACAAGGGACAGAAAGGAGTGTATGGGCACAAAAGCTTGTGGAAAGCTGATATAGCACTAGACAGTGGCATGGATGCTGCTGTCCTGCTCAGGCACCATCAGAGCACTATGCCAAAGCAAAACAAGCTCCTCTTTCAAAGGCATGTAGCTCATCTAGTGCAAACGTTAAAAATCAAGAACAGAAACCATACTGAGACAAAGATTTTTTTTTTTTTTCCCATCTTAATTATTCTTAATTGCTGTTGCAATAGCAAAATTGAAGTAGCAACCCTGGCTACCTGTACCCTGAGCAGTTCTCAGGAACCCAGTGAGTTTTTTTAATGTCTGATTTTGAAGGTGACAAAATACCCCAGTGATGAAGTGACATATGATATAGGGATGCCCATTTGAAGCATCAGTTGAAAGCATTTCTCTCCTTAGGACCTGGTTCTGCAACTCTAACACTGAATCACACGATCAGTAAGAGTCTCTAGTCACAGAAGTCCCCCCAGCGAGATTACTGCCTATGCAGGAACTTGAGCTGGCCAAATGCCACTTTCTAGGACTTAAAGATTTGTTTGTGTTGCACTGTGAAAGCTGACACTTAAAGATAATCTTCCTGTCATTTCTATAGGTAGCATATCAAGTCCCGCCCTTAAATATCTAGTCTATGTGCAGTTCAAGTCAATGCAAACTGCAGGCAGTCTATCTCTTCCTAACATACTTTCCAAAGAATTTGGTTTATCCCACATAATACACATAGAGAGGACAAACTTGTTTCACACTTTACAGACCTCCTTTTTCTCCCCTAAAATGAACAAACTACGTGTATCAAATGGTAATACCCAGTCTCGGACTACACACCAACAGCATTTATTTTCGTTTTTTCTAGGACGTAGTATGGCAAGAGCTGTGGATTTGATAAACACCTTCAGAACATGTTATGGAATTGCTCCTCATGATCTAAAACATGAAAACCAAGCATCAGTCAACCTAAAATAAATGTGATATAGCATAGAGCAGAATAATGGTTCTAGCACATATGGTATTGTGAGAAATGATTTTCTGTGACAACCAAGCATGACAATGAACAGAAGACAAATGAATTTCCTGCACTGCCTCAGTAAGGGTTGCCTGCCCTAAAAAGACTTAAATAGAACAAACTGACAAGATCGCCTGGAATTACCTAATCTGATAGGCATTATACATGACAGATAAAACATCTGTTTAAAGAAACTAAAATGTACTTATCCATGACTCAGTGCTGACCAAAACCAGATCAAATAGTGGGAAACTTTCCTTAAAAAAATTTTAACAAATCTCGCAAAGAGTTCTCAAACAATTTATGGTAGTGCAGAGACACGGACCTCATCATATTTTCTGTTCTATCGATGAGCATGCCACAGTTAATTTAAATGTTCTCATTGTGTGATATGTAGAGAAAGGATTGGTGGGTAATTTTGAAACTAATATCATCAGGAAGAGAAATAGGTGAAATGGAAGGTATTCAGAATAATATCTGTCAAGAAAAAAGAAATCCATTGTTGATCTATCAAGAGGAAAGGTACTTTAAGTATCATCGTATTGTTCTCTTTGAGAACAAAGTTTCTATCAATGGATTTTAAAATGCCACTTTAAATCTGGAAACAAATTGTCCTCTACAAAACCAAACATTATTGATTTCAGTACCTGGTGGTTGTAAAATAGCAGGTATACGCATAGGAGAAAATTTTAATTTTGAGTGAGATGAGATGCTTATCAATGAGATTCCACTGAAACATTCATTATTGTCAGTAAAACTTCCCAGACTAACCCAAACCTCATGGAACTTCCTAAAATACACAGATTATATTTTGAATCTTCTTTGTTACAGAAATCCAAATATCCCCTTCTCTTTTCAGAATTTGCTGCCTGTATCTTAATCTGTATCTCCCATTTTGGTGACAGAGGAGCAGAAATTTTTAAAGCTGTGCATGCAGACAGGAGATTTAGAGGAAGAGGACAGAGCAGTGCATGGGGAACGGACTGGCTGGAAAGGGTTGAGAGCTGAGATGGAGAATCACTCTGGTGATAAGGGTGACGTGGTACATGATGGGAAGGTGCTCCAATTAGGGTGTGGGTGTGACAGCATCAGGGTGATGAGAGGAAAATGACTTTACCAGACATGCTTAAAATCAACTGGAAGGGACAAGTCAGTCAGTCAGTCAGAACAATGCTCGTTATACAGGTATTGCAGGCACAGGGATTCTGTTTCTCTAGCTGGATACAGCAGGCACAGCATTCAGGCAGCTGAAACACATCTTCCATAGGAGGCTGCATGGGAAGCCAGGGGCCCGCATAGGCACAAGTTGCCTGAACCCCCTCCAGATGCAAGCCCAGGAGTCTGCTGAGATAACCACAAGCCACAGTTCTGCCTACTGTGCAACCGTTATAGTTTGGGAGGCAGCATGATTGCAGTGACACCCAGACATCTGCTCCAGTTGCCTCAAAAATCAGCTCCGAGTGATTTAACCAGAATCCACTAACATGAATCTGGCAGCTCCCTTCTTGTTAAAAATAAGAAAACTAATAGTGCCCTCCTCTTACTTAAGGACACATTTTGAAGCTTTTACTCTTGGTGAGTTAGCGCCTTCAGCAGGACTATTAGGTACAACTCAGCTGTCACGCAAGTGTCCTTTAACTAGGACGTCCTTCAGGCAGCAAGCCTCCTTTCATCCACAAGCACAGCTACAGCCCCACAGAAACACAGACCAAACACCTCTGTAACTGTGGATCATTGGCTTCTCATGACATACAGCTGTTCCAGGGGTTCCTCGCTGTGATAGCGCATGGGGACCTTGTCAAAGGCTCATCACCTTACTGCCAATGAAAGATTTCTGACTGGCGACCCCACTCAAAAGACCTCCCTGGGGTTTTTTTGGACTGCTTAGACTCATTCCCAGAGATATTCCCAGCCGTATTCCCAGCTAGAGCTGGAAAGATGCAGCTAATCAACTTACAAGAGAGCAAACCTAAAATTGCATTGAATATGTGAAACTTTCTCAGGGAAATGGCACTGGTTCATTCAACACAAGTCTTACATGCCACCTATAATCAATGGAAGAGACCAGTGTCTGGAAAGGGTTATGTAGAAGAGGAGGATTATTTAAGATTCTTTGAATTTCCCCTCTGCAAAAACTTTTCTCTCTGCATTGACTGTATAAGGAGCCAGGAGAGGCCAGGGAATAAAGTGCAACAGCAGACTTTCTCCTCAGAGAGAGGTATCAGGAAAATCATCATGAGAATTTGCCCAAAGAGGGCAGTCTCAGGAGGCAGACCAAAATCTGAACAATAATTATGCTTAACTTTCTCCAATCATTTCCCTGAAATTTTTAACAGCAAAGGAAAGTAGATAAATGAGTTTATACATTGAACTGCTCAGTAAATAACATGTAGAGAAAGGAGGGAACCTAGATTAAATTATTAGGAACAATGAAAATTCTTTTTGGGTAAATCTGAAAGGAAAATGTATGCTCTGTTCCACTCAGGAGGATCTGCTTCTTGTCACGTATAACATGAGTTTGCCAGGGCGCTTCTTTACTTCTGTAACAAAATAGCTTTGTGAATATCCTGGTCTCCAAAGGCAGACATGAGGAGGAACTAGAAATCCTTCAGTTCAGGGCCTGACCCATCTGATCAAACCCATACACTTCTCTTCAGCAGGAGAAAAGTGTTGTCGCTGCCTTGTCTCAGGCCCTGTACATCAACCCTAATCTCCTGTTTCATCTTTCCCTGTATTTTTAGTCCGGACAGATCATTCTGTTGTACTTGAAGATTCACACACTCTCATGCAACTGTTTTATTTCACCCTCGCTCTGCAAGCTGTGCAACAAAAGCCAGAGAAGAAGAGCGAGCTCTGTGTACTGTCAGTGCTACATAGTTCTGACTATTATTTCCGCTTGATGGCTTTGGTTTTATCCAAGGATTATTCAGTTTGGGAATAATGGGAGATTTACATGCTTGCACACAGGTCAAATGACAGTCAGAATGCACATGTGTTGCGATTTCTTCACCGGCAGATTATTCCTGGCGACTGTTATTTTAAAGCTTCCCTAACTGGCAATGGCAGAAATTACTGTTTGAATCCTTCTGTTTGCAGATGGATGCTGATGTCCTCCTGGTGTTCTAGTGGGATATTGCTTTGATATTGAATGATAAATGGTTTCAAATAATACCAGATTAGCTTTTCTAAAGAGCAATTCTTAAAGATGCTGAATAGGTCACTCAAATTCAGACTTATTGGAAAAATAAAACATTTCCCAAGTAGTTATTTCTTAAACCAAGACTGTTATGCTATTTTGAGTTTTAGACAAACTGAAGCAAATGACCGTCAACTATAATGCCTTCCCCTCTGACCACAGGAACTACAAATGCTTTGCCATTATTCCTGGTATTCCTAAAGTTTTCAGTAATCATTTGAAGATATTAAAAAGGAAATAAACAGAGATCTATGTTGATTTTTGCTCCATAAAAAAAGCAAAATAAAAGCAATGTGAATATCACTACCTGTCCTGTAACAAAGCAAGGAAAGAAATGACAGGTTTGCAGCTCCTGAGGAGTTCCTATGACTAGCTGAAATATAGTCATGAATTCCAGATATAAGTAATGAGAAGACAACGTAGGATAAAAACACTGCCTCATTGATCAAGTTATTCATTTTTAACAATGACGTACACACAGGCAGGCTGAGGAAGCTTACTAGCACCTGATTTAATTTTCAAGTTCGTCTAAGTTTCCTAGAACCATATACTACTACCCAGACAAAGACAAAAGCATGCACAGGATTCCCCATCACTTTTTGGGTCTTTGGGATTGAGTATCTCCTTAAAGTTATTCACAGTCACACGTGATCAAGCCTAGCGCCCGCAACACCAACAAAATCCTCTAGCATGGGTTAGACAGGGGTAAAAATTAAAGGAGCAGAACAGTCTCCTCCACCTCCTTAACATGTAGCAATGGGTGTGTGGGGAGAGGAGAGAAAGTTTGTGATAATCTCAAAATGGGGTTCCTAAATACGCTTACCAGAAGCAACAGGATAATGGGCACTCCAGCTCCATCAGCTGCACACCAGCAGGGAGCAACCCCTCAGCTCACTTCAGGATCTCGCCACTTTGTCCTTCCTGAGCAAAGTCTTTTGGTCACAGCATAAAGGTAGGTCTCACCTCTGGAACGTTTCCCTCTGCTCTTAAGTCCTTCTGAGACTTCCTAGGGATGCAGGATGCATGCCAAGGGACAAATCTGTGGAACAGGAGCTTTAAAACAGAGGCCTATTCAGTGACCACAATAGATCAGATGGCTTGCTTTGTTTGCTTGATTTTAACAAAGAAGAGCTCCATCATAAATCTTCACTTCAAATGTGATTGCTTTATAATATATCATACGGTGATGTAACTGGCATCTGCACTTGGCTCTTATTAGGTGATGCCATATGGTACAATTAGAAGTGGAGACAGAGAGTGCCATTTAAATAAGTTAAACTTCATTCATCTACGATTAAACCATCCTCATTCATCTGCATGCATTCAAGATCCTAATTTAACCTCTAAAGAGATTCCCATTTGATGCTGCATATCTCTCTTGTATTTTTGAAACTCTAAATCACTAAGCTGGACTTCTATTATAATTTAAGTTGTTCATTTGTTTTCTTACTAACATGGTTTCACAGTCTATTGCGGGGTGAGCTGGGTTGGGAAGTTGTGTGCAGTTTCCAATACCTCACGTTCTCAAAGCAAGCAAGGGCTCTTTTACACATTACTTGCCTCCCACTGGGAGATCTACACAATTGAATTAAACTTTGTCTTGTGATACCCACATTCTAGCTATGGCACAAAATAAATCTGCAGGTTATCAATAAAGGATTTTTAATTGGCAAGACTGTTTTATTTATTCATGGGAAGATAAGTGAGTCCTAGAATGCCTTCTTTCCCAGAAGGTTAGGGGGTTGCACACAACTCACAAATCTTTCTTGATAATCCTTTACTTGAACCAGAAATTATATTATGCTTTTGTTCTTTCATGCCTAAAACTGGCCAAGCGGGCAATGATTTATTAAGCTGGAGTCTTGAGTCTCCTGCCACACAACCCACTTAGTCACAGTAATGGCTATGAAACAGATCATGCATTCTAAGATAGGCTATAATTTGTGTTAAAGAAACTTGTCTGTTTCAATTACCAAATTTAATTTGCAAAGCCCTATAAAAGGTTATGAAGTAAAAAGAAACAAAGCAGCTAAACTTTAGGTTGTAATGTTATGTGTTACATATACACACAGAGTAGAAGAGAAGAAAAGAATTTGGAGTGGACCCAAAAGATAAAGCCCAAATGCTTTCACGTAACTAAACTTTAAGCAGACCTTTACAAACACATAGCAATCTTCCAGTCTACAGTTTTGCATCCTGAATCTCTGTTTGCAAATAATAGGAAGTAAGGCCATCATATGCTTTTATATACTTCCTCAGTGAAAGACTGAAATTGGAGCCCACTTACAGAAGATGCTTTTCTTGAAAGATTGACTCTAGGTTTTAAACAATTTTTAGATGCCAATTAAACACATCTTAAATTTGAAGTTTAGTCTCATTGATTTCAACTTACATCCAAGATTATATGCACTACAGAATAATTTAAATTGGTGCTTAAAAACTGTTTTTTCAGAGAAGGCACCAGGAAAAAAAATCTTCACCATTTTCAAATAAATGTAGTTTTTCTAGCCACTCCAAATTATTTGGAATATTCTAATTCATTAAAACTCACTTTAGTAATATATCTGGAAGAGATTGAGGCAACCTTATTATTACTTTTCATAGGTTAACAATCCAATCTTTTGCTTTGAAACAATGGGTAATAGAAGATATTATCTATTATGACCACTGCAGTAGATTCCACCAGATTATAGAGATGAAAAAGGAGACAGGAAGAGGCACTTTTGGAGATTTCTCCAACAGAAAGCTATAAATTGACCTCAAATATCACATAAGCTTTATAATTTTATTTTCCTGTGTGAACATGGAGTTAGGAGGAGGGAATGTTAACTGGGAGAAAACAAAAGGAAAAGGCAGAAAGACAGAGAGTGAAAGAATTGAGCAGATCAAAGTGAAAGATGCAAGGAACAGGCATGGCTGAGATGCAGATGATGAGGAGAAAGCTCAATGAGCCCATAGCTAGTAGCAGAGGCTGACACTGGACAGAAACAGGCTCAGAGATACAGCCCCAGCCAGGAGCTAACATCCTCATCACGAGGGGAAGCTTGCCAGGCTAACCTGGCTCATCTTAAGTGTGAAGGGGCCACTTACTTCCTGCCTCTGAAAATGATTAAGTTTCATCAAATTATTTCAATAGCCAGAATCAAGACTTTCCCTCCAAGTTTAATTTTATATAACATTTGCTTGTTCAGGAGAATGAGAGAACTAGATTTAAGTCTGTCACAGGTGTATCGGGGTGGAAGGTCGGGTGGGAATTTCTTTAATTTGCAACTTTGCAGTTACAATATGTGCCTAAGGGAGACGTGGTACATTTCTGCCCATGCCCACAAGCTCCTTTTGTGATAACTCCAAGCAAACCGCTTCAGTTATCTCTATTTCAGCTTGTTCTGTATAGCAATTACAGCAATATTTGCTCACTCAAAGTACTGTGAAGGTTCGCAATACAAATTTTGATCCCTAGACTGCAGGTGTTACTTGATGAAATTATTATTATACAGCAATTGATTCAGACCTTTGAAAGTTTCTGTAAGAAAACTGAGAGGCTGCTGAGCCATTTTGGTCGCCTTTGAAATATTTGTGAGGGATAGATGCAGTTCTATTCTAAATGGAGAGAGATGAAGGAAGAGGTAGGAGACGAGGCAGCTGTGGCCACAGCCCACCACACAGCCCTGCACGATTCACTGACCAGTATTACCCGTGGGTGACAAAGCCCCACAGGATGATATGCACAAAAACACAGGCTTGAACACAGACACATACACCTGCACCCACTCTAACAGCTACACACTTAAATACTGACATTCTTGTCCTATTTAATCTCCACTGCTCATTTAGGACCCCGGACTGAGATATAGTTTTCAATATATTTTATAGTAGCTACTTTTTAGAAATGGCCCTGCATTCTTCACAACATATTATTTCAAAGCAGCACTTTTAAAATGCAGAGATTGCTCGGATAAGATTAAATGGTTTTGCCAGGACAAAAAAAAAATTACTCCGAATTTTAGACCCAGTAATCTTGTTTCTTTTAATGACTGATGAGAGATCACTATTGAAACCTTCAAGTGAGTCAGCAGTGCATGCAGCACAGATGAAGTGTTGCAAGTGCAAATAAACATACACCAGAAAAATGATCTTGAGACTTCCCATTAAAATATACCCCCTTGCACCTGGACAGAAGAAGCACAAAGCAATCACCTGAGGCTTTTCATAAAGTATTTCTATCACAAGAATTACAACAATTAAAGGATGCTCTTATTAAAAGATATAAACAAAGTAGTAGTAAATCATCATGTTTAGTGAAATTAATGCATTAAATCCTCAAGGGTCTCTACTATTTAAAGTCATCTTTGGATAGTAATAGCATAGCTATTACTAACCGTTTTCAGCTGGCCAAGCTGTAAGGGAAATTCCTGTAGTAAAATAGTACAGTGTGGAAAAGTTTCAGATAAAGCTGATGATGTATTAAGGCTCAATATTGACTGAAGTCTGACCCATATATGCAACTGACCGGTCTATTCAGGGGGTGTTTGTGTCAGGAACTGCAAGGTAGGGTACTATATTCGTAAATATGTGGGGTTTTTTCTGCAAGTGTGATTTTGCAAACATGATGCCAAGAAGATGATGTAAAAATGGCTGCTCCTCTTGGGAACAAAGGAGCTTATATGCAAAAAAAGAGGCAAGGGCCTTTACTAAGCCATTAGCTTTCACTTTTCTATTTGTTTAGGTTATTTTCCTTATAGAAACCATATCAAATAAGGGAACAAAATCCCCATGAATAGACAATATGAATGTCAGTGGACAAACAGCTCCAAGTTATTTAGACAATATTTAAAATAATAAAAATATTGCAGAAATGGCAATCTGTTTTTAATCATAAATATCTAGGCTATATATTTTTTACAGGGAATTATTCTGCCATTTTTATGAAGGTCTCTTTCAGTTGGTCAGAACTTTTTTTGAAAGGTCTGAAAAGGACATAATTTGGGCTATACAAGTTTTTCCCTGACAACCTCTTGCATGGCAGGTCAACCAAAGACAAACTGTTTATTTCAAGCTCTACCCATACTTGACTGCTGAATGCTGGTCTCACAGGGTCTTGTGGAAGGAAAATGCTCATTTCCCTAAACAGACAGGGCACCCACACTAGTTAGTGTGGGGACAGCTTTCCACTGAGATTGTTCCATGGAAGTTGATGCTATTTAAAGTGGGTATTTAAGTGAGAAAATGGACATGCTTTTTGACTGGTGGTAGGAATCACTCCAGAGATTTTACAGAAGTGTGGTTGCAAATCACATTACCCTCAAAATGTATTAACTGTTGTCTTAAGCTAGTACCAAAATATGTTTTAAAAGAAAGATGAAGGTCCTGACAGAATGGTTAAATAACCTCAGGCAAGTACATGATAGAAATGATGACTGAATACTAGCTGGGACAAACAGGCATGCATGAGTAGAGATAGCAAAGTTAAAGGTGCTCAAAGATGGGAGCAGTCCTAAGCAACAGCAAAGTCCAGAGTTCAGACTATCTGCTTGGTCCTATCATTTGTTAGGTGTCTGTTGAAGTTGGAAGAGCTACATTCATTTACACTTGCTGCTGATTTGGTAGCACAGGTTTAGAAAGGGGCTGAACACATAAGAAAACAGAGCCATGCGAACATAACCTGTCAGATATTGTGAGTGAAATAGGCTTTCTAGTTCTGCCTTGGAAAAACCAGTTTCACCTTGCTATAATGCTTCCAGACTGCAAATGCAAAAAAAAGTTTTCATCAACTTGTAACTTGTGTTTGGATGATCAAAGAAACTTTCTCAGACATTTGCAGGAGAAGCAGCTAAGAGCGCACATGGAAGACATTCTTAGGGGGCACTTGATTAACTGTCCAAGACAAAACATGTGAACTGGAGAGCCCTTTGGTCTCTGATACCCAGCATAAATGAATAGCAGAAACAACAGAACCTGATCAGTTCTGATGCATGAAGGGTTCCCAAAGTCAAAGCTAACATTTTCCTAATCATTAACTGTTCAGACAATGCTGGTTTGTCCAGAGGAATGGGAGGAGCAGGAGTGGAAAAGAGTTGGGTGGTGAAGGGGAAAAAAAACCCAGGCTACAGAAGATGAGAAACCTGAGTCATAAAAAAAAAAACAAACCCAAGCAAACACCACCAACAACAAAAAAAACCCCCACCTTCCAAAAACCCCACCTGATGATTTTATGCAGAAAAGTAAGCCCAGTGGCAGTGCAAATTATAGAATCATAGAATGGTTTGGGTTGGAAGGGACCTTAAAGATCATCTAGTTCCAACCCCCCTGCTGCAAGCAGGGGACACCCTCCACTAGACCATGTTGCCCAAAGCCTCATCCAACCTGGTCTTAAACACTTCTTATGAACCACAGAGATCCCTGAGCTAGAGCTGACTTGGCTCTGGAAGTGCCTGTAGTACGGCACTTCCCAGTTAGCACTGGAAACAGCACAAAGCACAATCTCTGCACTCACAACCTGAGTGGTCTGGACATAGCTTAGAGTTATTTGCATATATAAATTACCAGAAAAATATTTACATCAGGGAAGTTTATACTGAAGCTTGGGCAAGGTCACCTTTACTATCAGCTATTGGTTGATACTCTAGAGTATTTGCTTTGCAACCAACACACAAGTTGTCTTTTTAATCTCCATATAGCAGCCAGGAAGCCCTCCAAATGTCTGGCTTCCTACTCCAGTCTGCATAATAGGGTGGGTTCTCTGCCTCAGCTGTAAACTTTGTGAGCCTGCTTCAGGTTAAGTATCTGGAAAGACTAAAATCTTCCCACCAAAGCACTTAAAAGATGCATGGCCTTAAAGTTTACATATGGCTTTTTGTGGTGTGCAGACCAAGCATGCAGTTTTTTGCCTTCCTTTATCTCTCTCAAACCCTGGCCAGACCCTGCCACAGGTTTCTATGCCGCAGGACCAGCGTAACTGTGACTTAAGCAAAAGAGTCATTGTTCTTTAGCCGATATACACTCAGTGCAACTTTGGCATACTTCAGAGATGGTGTGAATAGCACATTTTCACCTCAGGTCTATGTGAGTGCTTGCTGCCTATACTCCTCTTACCCTCCTCAGACATGCTCCAACAGGAGCACAGTAGCCAGAATTGAGCTCCTTTCAGTTATGTTTTTTTCCAGTCTCTCTGCACCCAGCTCACTACATAATTTCTTTCATGTCCCATTTGTCAGATATTTATGATCCTGCCAACAAGAAATTACACCTCATAGATAGCCCAGAATGATCAGCAAAATACACAGAAGTGGCAGACTTGTAAGAACTGAATTTCATGCACAACACCCCTTTACTTCACTATTAAAACCAAGTAGAGAAGTACCCATAAGACATACTTATGCTTATACTTAAGCTGTTGATAAATTTTCCGCTTTCAAAACATTTTACTCTGAAGAGTTTATGCTGCTTCCATTTCATTCCCAGAGTGAATGTAAACTCAACAAATTCAGCCACTTTTTCAGTTTTCTCTCTCTTCCACTATTCTTTCTGAAATGTAGTACAGCTGTCAGCAATCAGCACATATAGGTCATGAGCAGAAATGGGATGGCTCTAAACCTCCTAGACTGTACAACTCCTGCTCTGAGACTTTGAGGGGTTTTGAGGGTTGTTTTTTTATTATTATCATTATTATTTTGCAGCTCTTCACGAAAAACCTGTTTGCTGGAGTTTGTATGTGGATCTTTCACCTAGGAAATCTATTCTGTAAGACAGTTTTGAATGTACATCCATCAATTTTCCTCTGCTTTTGTCCCCCCCCCAAGCAAGGCGGTGCTCAAGTGTCCTGAACATCATCACTCTTCCACTCTCCTACCACAGAATAAGCCTTCAGGCTCCATTCAGAAAACTGCATCCTGATGATACTCAGGAACTGGCTGAGGAGGGTGAAGTAAAACAGCCATCCAAGGCAATACAACTCTGATATCATGGTTTGGGGTTGTTGGGTGGGTTGGGGGTTTTTTTTCCAAAAACTTGAACCATTAACCTGTCCTGTTGATAGTTCTGCTTCTGCACCTTCAGTAAGAGCATTTGTGAATTTTCAGTGTTATAACTTTGCTAGCATTTAGGTGTTTCAGCAAATACTCAGAAAAGCAAAGCTTGAACAATAACATTGTTAGATTTCTGGAGATTAGCGTTGAGATTTAGAATAGCCACCAATACCACAGCAGTTATCACCAAAGGATCTCAAAGCACATGATAAACCACCATTAGGTATCATAGCACCATTAACATGTAGGCAAAAAGGTGTAAGGAGGCAACCATTAACAATGTGCAAGAATACTTCACATAGTTTCAGGATAGGGAAGGTTACCTCTGCATATATCACACCTGTGCTCAGAGTTGAGCTGATTTCACTCTTTTGCCCTTGTTCATCAAGATCCAACAGAAGTGACAAACCAGAGAGGAGATTAGCTCAGAGGATAACAGCAAACTGATACAGATAATCAGTCTAAATGTTTTAACAGCCAGTTATTCTTGGGATACCCAGAACCATGTAACATCATTTTAAGAAACCTTTATTTGGCTATGTCATTCCATAGAAAATACAGAGCAAGGGAAGGTGGTAATGCATTATTGTGTTTTGAGTAGCACTTTTCAAGCATTTCTGTTAAATACTTTCTAACATTAAATAATAAAACCATGCAGTGAAAATGTGAATGAGCGGAAGCGTGATAAACTTAAAACTCCTAGACTATACAGTTTCTGCTGTGGGCTTTTTTAAGTAGAGAAGGTTTTTTGGGGGTAGGGGGTACTATAACAGCAAAGGGAAAGAAATAGAGAAAAGTGAGGAAGGAGAAAAATGCTGGAAATTAAGGTACAGTACAGATGAGACAAAGAATAAGTCTCTTTGCACCTCACGTAATAGTTTAGTAACAGCCTTTTCCACACAAGCCTGTTTTAATCTAGTGTACTTTTAAGGAAAGAATCCTTCTGGAGGGAAAATGTGCCAGACCTGTTTCACGAGTTTTCAGAGGTGGGTGCACAGCCAGGCAGGTCTGCTCCTCTGAGGAAAGGAGTCAGAGGACTGCATGCTCCTGATGCTGCCTTGCATACTGGTGGTCAGCAGACACAGCCATCCCTCTTCCTTTCTTTCCTTTTATTTTATTGCTATATTACCATTTTTTATTATACTCGTAGAGGAACAAGGAAGACGAAGCACTATAAATATTCTAATTTTTACTTAGCTAGGATTATCCCCAGGTGACTCTAGCTGCCTTCTCCTCCCAAGACAAGTGCTGGAATTGATACTGAAACTTTTCAAAATTAAAGTTCATTTGTATTAGCTACCTTCAAAAAAGCCTCAACAATAACTCTTACTCTAAATCAAGCTTCAGTGTACTATAGATTGCTACATTTGAATTAAACATTCCCCAGTAATACTGTGCTATTGTTTAGGTGAACAATTATGTGCAGACTCATCCCTGCTTCAATGCAAACTCAGTCATGTGCAGGCAGCCAACTCTGCAGAGGTCTCTGCAAGCACAATTATCTAGTCTGATTAAGATATCGATTATATACTACCATTTTTGGAGTTCTGAAAAAGAAAACTGAAGATTTTTAAAGATAAAGGTAATTGACTAGGAGAAGAATGATCACTATACCTTTCAACACCCTCTATATAAAAGAGGCATCATCCCAACATACAAAAGGCATTTAATTGTACTGTTATTAGACGTTACTAGATTTTCAGCCAAATACTTTTGAAGTGCGACAATGCAGGTTTTGTTACAAAGGGAATGCCCTACAAAAAACTGTGAAGGGATCTGGAGGTTCCAGAAAATATCCATAATTACAGATACCGGTATCTATAATGCTGTTGCATTGTTTGCCATTACTGATGCTATTTGTTTTCCCTGCTACCAGCTGGTTTTCTTTCAGGCCTCTCATCCTGATAACCCAATACGATTCCTACAGTTACCCAGTGATGTAACTGAGGTTAAATTATCTGGCTGAACTTTACAAGCATGAAGTGTAATTTGGGGTGAAAGCAAGTGCCATCAGAGGAGACTCCACCGCAAAGACCGAAGTGGAATTCTATGGGAGAAAGCACCAAAGAATGTAAGAGGGTCAGTTCTGCAGAATGACTTTATAATCCCCCCAATTATATCATGTATCACGAGGCTTAAGTTTATTAGTGTGTGTAAAGACGTCAGGATGATTTAAAATTGAAGATTACTAAGCAGCAAATGAAGCACAGCAAGCATCTCTCTGGTATGAATTTCTAGAGATTTTTAAGACTATCCACCTTGCAAAAAGGCACAGTTCTCAACAGGTATAAATGAAGCCTAAGTTGCTAGGCATACACCAAGTCCAGGAGCTACAAATCAGCAACACAAGGAAAAATATCAATTTATTATATATCTCAGTTTTTAACGATTATAGAACATTTACTTATTGGTTTTTTTATACGTGGTGCAGAAGTTGCACCCAAGCTGACATACTGACAGAAAATAAGACAAACATACTGAAAATACCATCTAATCACAGTAAAATAAATGCCACATTTTCAGTTGCCCTATACAATCATTCCATGTTCATTGTTTTAAAACTGTATTTGGATCCAATACTGCTGAACAGTTAGGCATGGGATGAAATCCCAAAAAACAAATCTTATAAAATTCAACACAAGATAGTCACATTCAGAAAAAGTGTGTACCAAAATCCTCCTAAGTCTACTTCAGCATAAAAAGGTATTTACTTTTACAATATGTGCAAGTGCAGTTTACTATTGAAACTCAGTGCTGGGAATAGAGAATACTAACAGATGTAAACAATGGCTGCTGCTTCTATTTATCTGTTTTGTTTGTTGGGTGGTTGGGTTTTGGTGGGGGGTTTTTTTGTTTGTTTGGGGTTTGGTTTTTTTAGTGATGAATCAATGTGAAAGATAAATGAAACTAGAGTATAAAAGGGGAGCTTGAAAATGAGACATTTACTATCTGAAATCTCTATCCCGCTGATGTTTTCCAAGACCATGGGGGAATACAAGGCCTGAAGCAGTGAGATGCTGAGTGGCCTCAGCTTCTGCAAATACTAGAAGAAATTAAGGATGCTCAGCCTTCAGTAGGAGGAGCTCAAAACCTCATGGGACCTAATCCCCGCAGTGCATGTGGTATTCCTGAGCTGTGGCTGGCACAGGATGTGTCCTGACAGAGTTTTCTCATCCCAGCAGTAACAAGTGTCAGATGTGAGGCAGGATTATACAGCTTCAAAAGAGAGCATGCTCTGTTGCCCTCCAGAATGTTAGCCACGTTTTTGGTTTTTATTCACATAACTGCACAAGTTTCAGTCAAATTTGGCTTCTACTTGTACAGATCTATGAAAAATTTTGCATTAGAGGGCCTGCACACATCCTAGATCACTGCAGAAAGTCCACGCTACTTCTGACATGGAGTCACTGCAAGTTACTGTAGAAAGAGAAGGACCTGATTCTGCTTCCAATTATAACATCCAAACCCACTGTCTCTAGAGCATCGCATCACCCAAGATCTATTTATGAGAGCACACATTGATTGGGCGAGCAAATGTTTAGTTCTGTATGGTAAGCAGATCAGAAGGATAAAGTAAAAGCATGATAAACTTGCTGACTGCAAGCCTGAGTTATTCAATCCCTCTCCTCCAGAAGAATTTCCTCCATACTCAAGCAAAACAAAGACCAACAATAGTGTTTAAAAGGGAGGAGTGAGGGAGAAGCTTTGCTAGCTGAAGGAGGTATGCCACCTCGAGAAAAGCAACTGCAACAACCAGCTGAAATTATTTCAGAAGCCAGTTTCTTACAGAGAGCCTCTTTGGATGTTGACACTAGATTTCCAAGGTGATGAAGAAGAATTCTTACAAGGGTATTTAGAAAGAGTGTTCAGATTGCACATGCTTGGAGTTAGTATCCACAGACTAAATTTATTATGGTATTATAGCAATTTGGCATAAAATAACACCCAACACTACCATTTGTTTTAATATTTACCCTTCCAGCAGCACTCAAGGAATGAAATTAAATGGTTCCAGTTTTTTGACGTTTACAATACACTTGAAAGCACTGGAGTGCTTTTAACTTTCAAAACAAGTGATGCACACCATTCCTGAGAAATGCAAGTATGCTGTTACATGGCTGCGCTAGCACAGCGATACATCTGAAATGAATATTAGAGGCCAGAATAACTAGAGGGAGAATATTGTTTTGAGGAATTCTTTCATCCACTGCAGTTCTGGCACTTAAAAGAAATTGTTTTGGTACCAAAAGCTTTGGCAAAATCTCACTGACAAAGTCAAATCATCTGATCCAATACTTGACTGAGTAATCGATAATCCTACGCAGAAAGGGTTTGGATTACTACCCCCACTTTGTTTAGCTTTTATCTTTACTTCTAAAATTGAAATCCAGGAGCTCTTCAGAGAAGAAGATTTCATTCTGACAGATAAAAGGAATGTGATGTTTCCCTGTCAGGGTTGGCGCATTAAAGATAGGATAACATTAGGAAGTATGTCTGCACATAGAGCAACCCACCAAAACAAAAATCTGCATCCATACATTGTTGTTAAGGAAAACTATGGCAACACATCACTGTAAAAAGTCAAATATTGATGGAAAATGCATCTCTTCAAAATAAAAGTCATCTAAAAATCAAAGGAGGGAAGATACATTATCCTGCTATCTCAATACCCAAAGTAGTACATGTGTACACACACTCACATACAGGTACATGCAAGGCATAACTCATGCATTTAACCTTGATATCTCATATAACAAATTTCACCACACAGAGAAATACACATTTTGAAAGAAAACATTTTCACAAATACCTAACAGATGAAGCAGTCCCTTGCAAGCCAACACCAGGTGAAAGGACTTCCATCATAAGAATGTTGCATTTTTGTGTAATAACTTACATGACATTTCCATGTTTGACATGTTTTAAATTCCAGATTAGGATCTACTAAAACTTGGTA
This sequence comes from Balearica regulorum gibbericeps, assembly GCF_011004875.1. NCBI lineage: Eukaryota > Metazoa > Chordata > Aves > Gruiformes > Gruidae > Balearica > Balearica regulorum. Next base: position 24,745,562 of record NC_046190.1, on the reverse strand, counting down.
TACAAAGTGGGTCCCTAGTCTCAGAATTACCAGTTTGTTTCTTAATACACAGTTGCCCTGACTTCTCCACTGGGATAGCAGTCAGCCCAAAAGGAAGGACAAGAGTGGGTTTACATTTCTGATCTTATTGGTAGGCATTTAATCTTACAGAGAAAAGACAAAAGCACTGCAATAATTAATGAGTGAAGGGGCAGGGTAGCAACCGTGCTTTCTGAAAGCCCCAATTTCTTTTAACGTACTACATTTGGGGCTTCTTCCCTCTCCTTTTTCCTGCAGTACTTTCTGAACTATCACTTCAAAAGCTGATTTTTAGTTTATATCATAAACCTCGTTTTCTCCTGCCCTCAGGACACCGTCAATACAAGGGAAGATACACCAGCATGCTACTGTCAGGGACACAGATGGCTGAAATCTGCACATCAATTCCACTGAATAGTTTTAATGTGGGATAAAGTAACCTAGCCCAGAACGAACTACATGTAAATGAGAAAACAAAGAGCAATCATTTCTGTGCAGATTCAAGTAGCACCTGATATTCAAGAGCAATAATCTTAAGTCACAAGAAGCACCTTCCTTCAGTGGATCCATATGGGATGGGAGTACTCATAAAAAGTATCGATTCAATGCCAGAACTGCAGAAGTCTTATGGAGATGCTGTGTATGAAAAGCTAAGCAGGGTTTTAGGAGGGCTGCAGGGCTGATATCTGCTGTTTGGTTTATGCAATTTATTCTGGCAATGACAATAAGATGCTTGAAAAGAAAAGGTGTAGAGCTGGGCTCGAGTACAAGCTAAAGTCTACAGCATTACAGAGGACTGATCAGACATACAACATGCATCTTCTTATACCAGCTGCCTTTCCTACAGGAGAGCAGCTTTAAACCCTTCCCCTCCTCCTACGCACCAGGATCTTTGTCCTTTTTTATGGCGTTATTAACCTCACTAAACAGTTATTTCTCCTGTCTTTGGTGAATCTGGAATACAAATGAAAGCCAGAGGGAAAGAGATGTAAGAAAGAGCTGGGAGAGATACATAGAGTGAAACCAGGAGGAAGCAGAAGGAAGAGAGCAAGGGAACCCAAATGACACAGATGCAGTACCCACCTACAGCAATTGCACAAGATCATAATGAACTTTGAAAGAGGAAGGCACGAGAGAGAGATACCGGTAGGAGAGCTAAACACTACCAATATAAAAATCTATCTTCAGCACTCAGAAGAATTTAACAGAAAGGTGAGGTCAATGCTGCAAGAACCGACAAGCATGACCACTATCTGCCTTCCTCTGAGGAGACAAAGGAGCACACTAAGATAAAGATGAATTTCCCTGGTAAAGCAAATGCTGTAGATGTGTTAAGTATAGAAAGGATAAAAAAGGCAAGTTGCAGAGGGAGTGTGCATGCAAGCACGCACCAAGAAGTAACATCAGATTACATTTATAGGACATGGGAAATGTTAACAGAGGGGACTCTGGAGGGGAAATATGAATGATTTTGATGGCTAATCCTTAATTTAATTCAGTGCCTTAATGAGAGGAAGAGAAATGACACAGAAGGGAAAAACAATAGGATGAAAAGGAATGGCTCGAGTCCTTATACAGACAGACTATTAACTTAGCAGGTAGCTAAATACCATCCATGCTGGAGACAGAACCTCAGTGCTGTTGCTCCTACTTCCAATTACTGTACAAACCCTCTCTTTACATTAGCGGTGCCACAAAAACACCAGCTGACCTGTCATAGATGTGGTCCATTCATCTGTTCCACATGAAGTTATATAGTGAACGAAACTTCTTTGGCCAAGTAGTATCACGAAGAACAGTAGACCACAAACAGTGGAGCTGAATAGGAAACAGAAACATTTATATTGAAAACACAATCTGTGTATAAATAACACACTCTATAAAACATACAATGTTGTGACTAGAGACAGGCACAGATGCAAGACATACACAAAGAAGGGCCAGATCTTCTACTGCGGGGTTACACTACACCCATTTCATACCCTAAAGATATGGCTTTCATATTTAGGGAGATCAAATCACAGCCAGCTAGAGGGACTCCAGCATCCTGCCATGCCAACAGGACACGGTTGGCCGAATGCACAGTTCAGTAGCCACAGTGACAGAGCTACTGCTGAATTGTAAGCGTGCCTCTAGGCACGGGAGGTTTAAGTGCAAGCTTCCTTTGCAGGAAAGAGACTGATTTATGGATGGCAGGGACTGCAACACAGCCATATCCTTCCAGAAGCAGGGTAGAAACTTTGATACTTTGCACAATTTTAAACTGTGTACGCTTTGCAAGTATCACTACATTTGGCTTGATCCCATTTTTGCTTTTTGAGTCTTCAGTGTGGTCATTCATTGTGTTAAATAATCCAGACACAGGTTTCCAACGCCACACAGGCACTTTTTGTACAGATGAGCCGCAAACTTTGGAGCCAGGCTTATCTGGCTCCATAAACTCACATCTAAGACCAAATCTGTGTCCTGCCTCCCTAATTATCTACAAGAGCATCCCTAATAAAGGGCTTGAATCTCTCACAGCTTGAGCAAAGCCACAATCTAGGCAGATCTTCAGAGAGAGAGGAATAACGAGGGACATATTCATCTAAGTTTCTTCTTAAAAAGGTGTGACCTGGCAGGAATGGTCTGAGATTGTAACCAGATAAATCCGGCAAGACACAATAATAACAACAGTTTTGCCTGGAATATTCATTAATTAAAAGCCAATTAATAATCATGGCCCACCATACTTTCCTGACATTGTACTGCCTTATGCTCCAAGTCACTCATTTAGATTCACATCTGTTGATCTGCTGGTATGCGCTAAATATCAATTTGAAACCATCATATCCAGAGCCTCTACCAATTATACTCCACCATCATTATAATTAATCTCTCTTAGTTTGCATAGCATCTTTGTAGTAAAATGCTTTCTAGAGAAGAGACGTTTCTGGATGGAAAGAGAACTGGCATGCTATCTTTTATAATAAGTTAATACAAATTAAACCCCTCAAACAAAGAAAACCAAAACCATCTGAAACCACAAAATAAGACTAAGAAAATCAAAACCAATTTATACATGACTTCATAAAGAATGCAATCCAGAAAGAGATTACAGCAAATAAACAAATGCGTGAGTATATATAAAAAAATAGCATGTAGAAAATGATACTTCAGCTCTGTCACATTTTATGTCAGAGGCACTGCACATCTGTGGACAATGTTCCATGTCACATCTTGCTGTACTAAGGCACGTAAAAGTCAAAGGTCAAACATCAAATCTATAGCAGGGTTGCTTCTCCATCTCTCATTTTACTCTCAAATCTGTTAAACCAAACCCTGAAATCCTAATATATCACATCACACACAAAATTTCAAAGTTCGATATCACCTAAGATTTGAATCCCAAGTCAACAAGAGAATCTTTCTGTACATTTGCATCCTTACCCAGAAACACTCACAATCAATTTTTATGTGAACTGTATGTCAATGTAGAGGCTCTCCACAATTTAGCAAATTATTTTATAGTGGCATGAATAACTTCTCCCATGTATATATTAACTTTGGTACATAAACTGTGTATACTAGATGTATACATGTATATATTAATTGTATGCAACAAAATTAGTTTTGGTAGTAGAGTTAGTAACAGAGTTGCAGCACTTGGAAACTGCTTATCCCACTTGTCAAAATTTGCAGGGAGGTGCCAATGGTTTATTTACTTTCCAGTTTGCCCTGAGAACTGAGTTATCTGTAAACCAGCACAGCACTTTTGGCTTCCAAATTTATAGCTGATTTATAGCTGACCCCTTTACACAACATGAAAAAAAAAAAAAAAAAAAAAACCAAAAAACAAACCTAGAGCAAGGCACTTGAGACCATTATATAGGTTTCTACATCAACACTTGGAGACAGGACGCACCAGTTTTACAGCTAATTCTGCAAACTGAATTATGCCATATTGCGTGCTCACCCCTACGTGCTATACAAATTGGGGTCCTATAGAGGAAAAATGACACTTTATAATTGTAAGCAGATTGTAACGCCTTAATAGCAACACACGAAAGGAAACAATTAAGATAAGGCAGTCTCTTATCTCACACAGCTCATCTACTTTTTGGTCCACATAAGACAGACTTCAGAAGCTATGATAACATCCTAGCCCTGCAAGAGAAGTTACATACCGAGCGCAAGGATCAATGCAGTCTGCAATTACTGCTGCTGCTCCGAGTGCTGCATGGCACAAGAGTGGGACCAGGGCTGCAGAAGGCCTGAGTGCAAATGCTGCTTTGACTTTGCCCCAGTATCATTCAGAGGTCTGCAGCTGAGAGAAGGGGAATGCCATTTTCAAATATTCTTTTTTTTTAGAAATGGAAAAAAAAATATCCCACCAACAAAAAAACCACCCCAAAACTGAACAACTTCTCTAGCTAATGAATTTTCTTCCCAATAAATTTCAACTGTTGGCTGCAAAAATTCACACATTAGTGCAAACATAAAAGAAATCCAACAAATAAAAGAAAAAACCTTCTCTTCAGATGCAAGCTTGCATTAAGTCCAATATTACACAAATCAGCTGTAGATGTAATTATTCTAGAGCAGTATTTAAAAAACTGAAAGATATCAATCCATAGGAGATATTTCAACTGAACTGTTGCACATCCAGAATACTACTTAGTTTCTCTGTTCTGCCATAAGCTCACAGTATTTCTTTAAGCTTACTACTTCTCACAATAAAATTTATTTGCAAAAATATATGACAATGTAAATAGCATTAATTCTTGCTGACATTAAGCAAATTGCATCAGAAACTGGAGAGGAATACTTGAAAGCTAGAAGTTTTACAACTAACTCAAAACCTGCAGCAGCTAAAGTAGTAACAGTCAAGAGAACTTTTGTTTTCATTTATGAGGGAGGGAAATTTATTCTTTTGATTTGGAGGCGCTGAAGGGAGAAAATTAGATCTCTTTTTCCCTCGAAGCATCTTTGCCACTCCATTGTTTGACAGAAATCCACTGGACTCCAGGAAATGTTTAATCTATTTTTTTGGAAGATGGGTAGATGTGACTGCCAGTAGCTAGTTGGACAAATCCTAAACTACTGTAAATCTATACAGCTCCAATTGATTTTAGAATTAAATGTACATAATAACTCATCCTATATGGTTTCTCAGTAGAAAGTCCAGAGTACATACTCTGCTGGAAGTGATCCACACTAAACACTGACCTCACTAAAAAGCATCAGGATCCCTATATTATTCCTGAGGGCTAATGGAAACAAGCAACCAGCACTTAACATGCTTCTCATATTTTTGCAGCTAAAATGTCAATTGTGCCCTTTAAATCAGTAAAAAGTAAACTTATTAACCAACCTGAATTGAAATAAATAGTGAAATGATTTACATGAAAGCTGTTCCAGGCACAAATTTGTGAGTAAATGGGGGTTGTTTAAAAGAAGAAGGAAAAAAAAAAAAGCCTTCTGTTTTCTTCACTCCTGGCCACATGCTATCAAGATGTGATCAAGGTGCATTGTAGCTGGCTGTCTCCAAGCAAATTACAGTAGGGGCTTTAGGGTCCTACTTACAGCTGACATGTAACTCCATCAATCACTTTTGTTTTCATCATAAATTACTGAAATCCCAAGATGCTTTATGGTTCACCATACTTCACACATCCTTGCTCCCCTTTTCTAAAATTTTTCAGTAATAGAATATACATGAGGAAGAAAAAAGTTTAATCTATATTGGTTTAAATACATAGCTTGCCAAAACAAGTTTTCCCTCCAGCTGACATTGAACTTTGTAATTATTCCTGAATGTTGTGTTTTAGAGACCGTCTCTGTGCTAATTTTATGGAGATCATGTTTTCCACATCCTGTCTACATGCCTGCCTCTCTTTGAATAAACAGAAATATCGTAGCTTTTTAAAAGACACGTCTCTCCTCCCCCCACCCCCTTCACCTTCCTTCCCACACATTTTTTTATTCAGATATTTTAGCCCTCAGTTTTGTGAGGGCAAACTGCTATTTGACTTTGAGGAGTAAAAAGGATAAGGACAAAAGCATAAGGTGAAACACTCTTGCTCATCCTGAATTTGACAATTACCCTCTGCAACCGCATTCTACTACGCAGCCCACATGCGAGCTTTAAGTGAAGCAGGGGTCCAGGGAGAACCATGTCTAAAGATCTTGGGCATCACTTTCCTTCCACCCTGAGCACAAACACCTGAAAGAGCTACTTATGGAATAGTTCTGTGGATAAAGCACTGACCAAGAAAGTTAGAGACCAGGGTTCAAACCCACATCTTACTCCCAGGAGACTGGTCTGCCTACCAGGCTGTTGAAGCATCTTAAGTGGGGCCATAGCTCCTCTTGAAGGTGTACTACCGTGTAGCCAAACACACAGGAGGTGGCCAGACAACAGAGCATGTTATAGGGTACAGGGCACGCACCTGAGTGGGATAGGAGAGGGTGAAGCACGAGTGTAAATTAAAATGATTGACCAAAATTACAAAGATTTAATTTCTGCATATACAAGACCTAAACCCTGATGCAGGCTTTATTACAGAGCACGTACCAAGTCTGCTCAAATTCAGTACACACATAACTATGTCTAGTCCAAAAAAAAGTAAAAATGTCAAAATGAATATACCCTTCTTTTAAAACAAAACAAAACAAAAAAGATCTGAGATGTCTCTGTGGGAGAGGGACAGTTTACAAGGACATGTAGTGATAGGTCAAGGGGTAATGGCTTTAAGATGAAGGAAGGAAGATTTAGATTAGATGTGAGGAAGAAATTCTTCTCTGTGAGGGTGGTGAGGCACTGGAACAAGTTGCCCAGGGAAGCTGTGGATCCCCCATCCCTGAAAGTGTTCGAGGCTAGGCAGGATGGGGCTTTGGGCAATATAGTCTAGTGGAGGGTGTCCCTGACCACAGCAGGGGGGTTGGAACTAGATGATCTTTAAGGTCCCTTCCAACCCCAAACATTCTACAGTTCTTCAAGCTGAAAGACAGAAGGATAACACTGGGCTGCAAGTTTTTGAATATGTTATGAAGGATGCTTTTGGAAAATCCAAATATACCAAGAAATGTATTAGCTCATGTATAATCCCCATCAAAAGCCATCATCCCTGTGCTACAGGGCTACACTACAGCTTTTGTGATATCTGCATTAGTCAAGCAGGTGAAAGGTCACCAATAAGAATGATCCTAGTATAATATTCAGATTTAATAGTTGCAAAATTAACATTCTTAAAGGCTAAGCAAGATAAGCTGATTACAATAAATGGCTTTCCCTCTTGCACATTTGTAGAGAGAATGAAGAGGAGTCACACCATGAGAGGGAAGAGGTGATTTACAGAAGAGATCGCTGGCTGAAGAGCAAAAATACGTGTGAACTGTTTTCTGCAATGGTACAGTCTTCTTTCAATTTAAAGCTACCTTTTGTGTCAAGCTGGGAAGAAAGGGTCCACAAGGTATCAATACATCAGCATTTCATTCTCTTCATGACCTTTCAGAGGTGAGCCCATCTACCCAACTAGGCAATTTCCCCTCTCCCCTCACATTCCCCAAGAGGCAGCTGTTGGGATAATCACCTCCTTCAAGGTCCTGGAGACTCAGAAAACACAAATAATGCACTAGGCCAGCAGTTCAGCACTCTCCTTCAATTACCAATGTACGTAAGTCAGGAGAAGCAGGCAATAAAATATCCACTTTAAGGTAGACTTTAAGAGGGAGAAAAAACAAACCCACACATACACCCTTCCTCTCCCCCACCACATAAAAGTACAAATTTGTTCTCCCCCCACCTTCCTCAAAACATCATCTAGCAAGGAAAACTTTTTAAAAGGAACAAAACATATATTCCTCCTTAGACTCTCCTGTATCAGAAGGGAAATTTATCATTCTGTGTTCCTCAGCAATATTTTCTGCTTCAGCCTATATGCTTTCAAATTCCCTTCCAAACATAAAAGCAAAGCATCGATGAAAAGAAAATTGATGTCCCAATGAGCAAGAGCTCTTGCAGTGATTACAACCAAACAGCAATTGGCATGAACAGAGCCAGTGTTTAATACCATTTTAAGGTATAATTAAAAAAGAGAGCTGCTCAGAAAGGGCTCTTTACTATAAAATATGGCAGGTACACACTACAAATACTCCACCAGCTTCTTCCCATGCAGTGGAAGCCTAAAAACCTTCAGATGAAAATGTATGGTGGGTCTGCAGAAGCCCTTTACAATAACACTTAGGGGCCTTTCAGCACATAATAGACTTTGGCACCCTGCTCTCCCTGTCATTAAGGGTGGCACCAGGAAGATTTAGAGCTGGAGTTTGCCTCCTCCCTATCTCACAGAGCAAGTGTTATAAAAGGTTGGGGTACTTCCACTCCATGTCTGGTCACAGTCTGATTTAGGGGGATTTGATAGGAGGACAAATAAAAACAGATTTGTTGTTAGATGCCTTGTCTCCTGTTGTAGAGCTTGAGTAATACTGCAGTTTAAAAGGAGCTGTGGAGTGGAGAGGAAAACCAGAGTAGTTTAGCAGCAGAGCACGGTAACTGCAGAGATATGAGCTATTTCACTGAATGAAATAGGAACTTCATTGCCAAGAATTTACCAGTGCAAAGCAAGGAGGGTATTCTGTTGTCTGGGGTTTGGTACAGTTATTTACACAAGAGCCAGCTGAAACTGGATCCAATTTTCCCTGCAAAACCTAGGATCTAAGTATTATCTCAATGCATGTGAGCACCTGACTGCACAACTAGTAAAAACACAGGCATCACAGCCAACTGTCAAGAGCGAAGGTGCGTAATAACGTATTGGATAGGAGACTCAGTAAGATGTGCCAGTGCATCTGATGGCTGGGTCTTAACGCTGAGCTGACAACCCCCTCAGGCACACCGAGTCCTCTTTTCTTCTTTCAGGACAAACATTAATTTCAAGGTGTGGAAGCCAGGAACGGCTTTTGCAGTGTAGAAAAGCCCTTTATGCAACCTATCAAGGCCTTTCAGCTTTGGCACCTGGTTCTCCCAGTCATCATGGGTGGCACCCAGAAGATTTAGAATTGTCTCCATCTTTCACACGGACTGCAGAAAAATCTGTAGTTAATTAGTGGCTTTAGTCTCTCAAAACCATTTGCTGCAACTGGCCTGCAAGAAACAAAAATTTTCCAACTCGTGTCTAGCCTTTCAAATACAAATAACCTGGTTTTCTATGCTAGAAATCCAAGGAGAAACCACCAGCAACTGTGGTGTTAAGTGAGGCACAAAGCAGGATAGTTGCATCACAGAATTGCTGGAGGATAACTGTAAGGTAAAGTTTCAACACCTAAGAGGAAACTAACTTTCTGTGGATCAGCAAATTAAAATACCGCATACTGAAACCCTGGATCTCTTTTTGGCTAGGGATTGTTCTGCAAGATTACATAGGATTTTTCAAAATAAAATTATTTTGTCTGATGTTCAGTCACATGCTTTCTGTCAAGTTTCACTGAAGACCTACAGGAAAAGACACTCTTAAAATCCCTCTTCACTCTGTTCAGGCTAGGTAACTCTCCTCCCAAGGAACTAACAGCTTTCGTGGCCTCTCAATTTAGAAATGTGTCTCAAACTCTTTTTTCTGGAAAGCTCAGAAAGAAGTCTATATACAGCCTGCAGGAGCAGAGATGCCAAACTCCTATACTTCTTTTACTCCCAACCAGATGTGTAAGAGCATACTAATGCAGCCATCATTGCACAACAGGGCAATCTCACCAAATTCTTGATACTTTCAAAATTCAGCACTTCCCTCCTCACAAAGCATGTACAGCAGTACCCCAGTTTATTCATTCTACTTCCCAGCCTGTGTTTTTGGTCATCAGATAAAACTGGGTCAAGAGAATATTCTAAAAGTAAATATAGTTCTTGTTGGAAAAACAGGAACATGTGACTCAATATTTTACTCTTTTAGAGAATGTCAAAATCTAGGCTGTAAACAAGATGGGCGCTACCATCTGACAGCCTAGTGCACACATCAATTGAAAGCATATGAGAAAAATTGCTACAAGAAAAAACTACGTATAGAATCAAATGTTTCAATAATCTCAGCTAAATAATAAGACAAGTTGTTTCAGAGTACCAGGCCTAAAAATTTATTTAGCCACAAGAGGGAGACAAATACACAGATGGATAGTATTTTGCACTACATTCATCTTTCAATAGGAGAAAGTTTTACATAAACATGGATGTGGTCAAGAAGCACAAATTTAACTTTGATCTTGTAAGTGAATTTCCAATGCATTAAACCTAACTGATACCTGGGATCTAGTGAAAATCAAATCCAAGCCAGGATAGCTGCAATGATGCTTGTGGTAATAATATGCTGGAATTGGCATTGCAAAAAAAGTCACAGTAACAGAGTATCAAGACTAGAGAGAAAATTAAATTTTCATTTTAAGCATATTCTCTAGGAAAAAGAAAGATCTTGTTGCAGTGATGAAACAGTTTGGCCATAAAAATCAAACTTTTCTGAAACATCAGGGTTAAACAGAGTTCACAGCATTCTCAAGATACACTTTTATGACATCTATAAGCCTATCATATGTTATAAATTAATGGCAGATACAGCGCATTCTAATTATACCACCCATGTCTATATCATTTAAGTAATAGCTCTAAAGGGTGGATTAAAATGATAAAAATCTAAAGAATGGCTGCAGATAATTGTACAAGGTGCTACACCTCACAGATTTACAACCTACTGTACAATATCACCCTCTGCTGGGTATCAGTGAGGAGAATTTGCATGGCAGCATCTTAAGAGATTCCCACAAGGCACCAGGGGCAGAACAAGACTGGTGGTGTCTTATTTGATTGAAGCACATCACCTGATGCACAGTTTAAAGCATTTAGGCTGTAAGATTTCATTACAGCTCAGCATAAACCGATCAACTGACTTGATGGAAGAAAATGGCAAAAGAACATTCAATGTGCGGTAAACAAAATAGTCCAGGCACCTGGTCTTACAAGGCTCTGCTTCCCTCTCACCTGCTATGGCTGACTTTTAAAGCTCAGAGAACCTTATACAGCCAGGGTTAGGCCCAAATTGCCCTTTACTTTCAAATTTTAAGGTAAAAAGAAGTTATTTTAAAGAGAGGAATTGTTTGGAAAAGAGCCATTTCTCAAATCAATGAAAACAACAGAGAACTTAATCCTTACACTTCATGTAATTCATATAAGCTAGTATTTGCAATATCAGGCTACCCAGCCCCACAGTTTGAAGTTGCACATCTGGCATTTGGTCTGTAATACCACTGCAGCAATACAGCAAAGCCCGGAAGAAAGTCCAATAATGCAAAAGGGATGGAATTGAAACTATTACTTTACCCATGTTTCACAGGTAGACCAATATTTAGATGTAATATTACAGAACGTCACTCCATGGATTAATTCACGTTAAGAAGTGAATTCGTGCCATACAATGCAGGAAGCTAAGGAAGGGCAGGCTGCAAATCTCCTGCTGTTGGGAAGAGCCTGACCCCAGCTGCAGACAGTGGGAGGGGAGGAGGCGACTGCCACCTGCCCAGTGCCTCACCCAACTGAAGCTGTCCCTAAAGCAAGCTAGAATTCCCCCCCCCCAGGCAACACCATGTCTTTAGCTAGTTACAGCCACTTCCTATGAGGCCATTGAACAGTCTAGAGTAGCTAGAAGGCAGCGTGATTCACTCACAGCTCATTCTTCCCACGTCTCTTTGTGGGCTTTAACCACCTGGGAAATCACCTTTACACCAGGTGCGGTTCCACTAACTCTCAACACTTCCCAGGAGGCAGGCCTCCATTGGAGCTCTTATCTTCATCATTTGTTCATTTTATCTTCAAATGTTGCATTCTGACGCAGGACCAATAATGCCAGAAGCCGCTGTATTTAACTCTAAGAAAAAACACCCCGTTATACAATTCTATTCTGAGTAAATCCATACAGGCTGCAATTTCCCCTGACTCCAGTGCACTCTGGATGTGCTGCAGATTGCCAGCCTCTCCAGAACTCCAAACTGCTGTGGAGTTAAGATAAAATGCACTGTGGAAACCAGATACTGTAATATCCCCAAAACTCTTAGAAGCCCAAGAGAAGTAATGCAACTGAACTTCTTTTTCATTTCATATATACAAACAATAAGTTTAGAAATTATTTTTATATCATTAAAAGATTAATTAACATGGATTATATGCCATAGCAACACTTAGAAAAGCATGAAATGATGAATGCCACTAGAAGGAAACGCATACACTTTCTAGACAAGTCTAGATTTCCAATTTTTTTTAAGTTTGGGCAATCAAGACTATTTCTGGACTTTTTTAATCCACTGTGAATGGATGCATGCAGGTCAAAAGTTTATAAGAACTTGTTTTTAAATTAAGATTCTATTTACTGATTCAGGCTAAATGAGCATAACTCAAACTTAAACTGAAATCAAACTTATTATTTCAAGTTTGCATCATATTAGTTTAAATATGCACCTATAAAAAAAAACAAACAAGCACTCACAAAAGTAGGTATGAATTGATCCAAAGTGTGAGAAAATACACATGCTGTCTTTAAAACTCTTGCAGGCAGCCAGATAGGACAAAACACAAACAATTCATTCCCCAAAGATGTACAAGCACAGTTTTAAGCTAATACTTATTTTCTTTATTCTCAATAAGTCTGTTTAATGTTGAAGAAAAGTCATTCTTTATCACTGCCATATGGATCAAGGTCTAAGAAACTCTGTCTAGCAGCAGACTGAAAACAAAATAACTATCACCCCTCTATGACCCCTGATTGTGCAAGAAACTTCAGTGGTGCTAGAAGGGGGGCAGAATCAGGACCACACAATTTTTATGACGAGCAAAAGTTATCCCCAGTCTACAGACTTTCTTTCTAGGCTGCATAGAAGTCAATAACTTCTGTAGTGTGAACAGTGGAGTAAACCCCTGCATCATCAAAGTCTTGTAAGTGAACTCAATTTGCTTGTGTTTGAATTCCCAGTGAACAGTATAACCCATCTCTGCCTAGAAGAACCTAAGCCAACAGCAGCACCAATCTCAATTTTATTCAAAACCACAAGTCATGCCTTGAGGATATAAATTTATCCCCTCCCTTTCCCATCAACACACACGTTTTGCCACTCGCCTTGGGAAGCATGTTATTAAAAAAAATTCATTTCCCCCTTGGATACATTTTTATATTGTATACTAAATTATGCATTTAAAATCAAATAAAAAGAATTTACTGCCTTAAGATTACTGCACACATCAGAAAGCTCTCTGTTTCTAAATTTTAGAAGAATTTTCCACCTTCCCACCCAAGCCAAGCAAACATCCAGTGTTGTTACAGCTGAAGCAGCGGGAAAAAAAGGACAAAAATATTTTTCATGTTGGAAAGCTGTGCTTCAAGTAGTAAGGAGGAAAACAGCACATATCAGAAAAGGTACTACTCAATGCCTCCAAGAGGGAAAGGGAACTTTAAGTTTAACAGCATATCTGAAAAGTTCACAGTTTAGGTCAGTCTTGGATAATAATCCTCTGATCCTTCTCCTAAACAACATGAAACTTAGAGTCTGATTAATTGGCAGCCTAATACAGAAGTTTATCTTGCAGCATTTCACTCCTTTCAGTCATGGTTCTCCTTGTTGGCAGGAAACTAAGACATTAAACAATATGCAGAGACAGTTCAGACACGGCAAATGTTATTCTAGGGTTTTGTTTTGAGGAGGGCAGAGGATGGGGGTGAGAGGGGACATTTTTTCTGGTATTAACACAAACTGAAACCTACACACAACAGCAAACATTTGCAAAACCCGAGAACAATATATATTAAACACCCCAGTTCTTATTTAGAGACTTAAATACAAGTGCCTTGATTTCCTGCCCCACCCCCCTCACCTGGAGTTTCAATTGCTCAAATCTTAAAAAAAAAATAATCAGGAGACTTAGATGCTTAAGTATAATTTTGTGACATTAACTGCAGGTAGTCATATTCGGCCAAGTTTAACTTGAGTTTCTGTAAGGAGCAACTGCAGTCTGTGCCAGTCTCTGACACAAGGTTTGTTCCTCAACTTATGCAGAAGAAATTGATAAACTAAGGTAAACAGGACAATAAGCAGGCAAATAAAGGCTTAACTAGAAAGTAGAGGGTTTTTTTTTTTTCCCCGGGAACTACAGTTAAATGAGAAACCTCAGCTAGGCAGGGATAGAGACCCAGCAGCAAACACTGCTGAAATTCTCCTGTGGAACTCCACCAACTCAAGTGACACCTGCTGCCCAGCTATTTGCGATGCCCCCAGGCTTGTTAGGGGATGGTAGCTACAACTAAAGAGAAGTTATGAATGAAAGTAGCAAAGAAGTAGGAGACAGAGGCTCAGAAGCAGGCTAAACAAGGCAAAAGACCAAGTCAAAGCAGAGCAGACAGTACACTGAAGAAAGGACAGAGGTTTAGGACACATACATGTAGATAAAGGTGCCTGGCACAATAGCTGCAAAGATGACATGATATAAGTAGGAAAAAAATAAATAAGTGTAAAGGAGCCAGCATAATATAGACCCAAAGATGGTCTAGGAACAGAGAAATGTACATGGTCCAAGGTCAAGAGGCAGATAAACAAGCCTGGCAAGGAAAAGAAGGAAGTTTGATGCCAGTTAAATATGGTGCCCCAAAAGAGAGAGACTTCCAACAAGGACAGAGCACAGCAAACACCTCAGCCTAATTAGTAACCAGCTTTTGGTGGGTTTTTTAACAAGCAGGAGAGTATTATAGAAAAGAGAGTATTGAGTGCACATCATCTTATTTTTACTCTATATGCAGAGAGAGTGCCTCTCTTCCCTTCTGCAAATTCTGCAAGCAGATAGATTCAGGTGGCAGGAAAGATGACATGTGGAACAGCAGGAAACCAGTGGCAGGCTACAGCATATTTATTGGAAAGTTTTGGTCGTACCTGAAACATCAAGGAAGGGTTTATCCAAAACCTCCATGTAACTCCACAGCTTCCTCACCCTTACGCTTCAACCAGACGGAACACGTGTTGGATACTGTCACTGAAATGGGTTTAACATTCCTATAGGCTTCCCCAGCTTTAAACTCCAGGTCTCTGGGTTGCACGTAAAGGATACCATCATAATTTAACTCGGCTCATGGACACTGAAACAGGTCAAACATTTGTCAACTCCCTTTAAATGTCTTTTAAAATATTTCCAGAACCACTAAATAAGCCCCCAGAGAAGCATGAACAAATAGTCAGAGTCTGCTAAAGAGAAGCGGAAGGATTGCTCTCTCCCAAAAGGGGATAGTCAGGACATCTGTTGAACACTCCAGGTTTTTTCCTTTCCTAAGGTAATTGTTGACACATTCCCATGGTCCCACTTACGCATTCAACTGGAAAACTAGAATTTGGATAGCACCATAATTCATTGTTGGACCTTTCTACCCCTGAGTTAGATGAGTAATTAACATGGCTCCTGGGACTGTGGTTGGACTCCTTGGCACTGTGCATTTGGTTGAACTCGAAGTCTTCTCAGCCTGTAGCAAGGAAAGTGGTTCCCTTACTGGGCTCACTGTAGCATGGCTACCAGGTACAAGGCAGGCAGCAGATTTGTACCATTGGTGGTGGTGAGTGGGAAGACTACCAGTTCACCAGACTGCACAGGTCTCTTGTAAGAAAAACTGAGCTTTGCCATAGCCATGTCTGCTACAGCTCCGGATTTGGTGTTCTGGATAAGACGAGGACATGACAAAGCAGGGGGCTTCTGCAACAGTGGGGACATGCCACGACAGGTCGCAGAAACCTCAGACCGAACAAAGCTGATCAGGAAGGGCGTGTCTTTTCCCATATCCCACTTGTGCTGAAAACAACAAATTTAGCATTTCTACCTCAGACGAACTGCTGCCTTTATGAAGACAGCAGTTGTTGTTCTGTACCCAAGACAAAAACTGTGTGTGTTCCTCTCCTGTCAGTGAATTTAATGATAGCAACAGTTGCCACATCAATGAAACAGGAGATAGAAGTTTTCTGCTCTGGCAGAAAAACTTTGCACAACCTTCCCTCTGCACCTGGTGAAAGAGTAGTTCTCTCCCTTTCCCAGCACTCAGCCACACTATGGGATTGCACAGAAAAAACAAAGCACAGAAATAACAGTGGATTTTGGACTTCAGATCTCCAAGGATTTTATCTAAGCGAACATATACCTTTCAGGCAAGCCATGGTACAGGTGTCTCAGTCACATACGAATGACCCTGCTTCTCATGTTATCCATGTGAAAAACTGGCTCTGCTATCCCAAACAACTTTGGTAAGAAATGAGGATCTAGCTAATACAATGTCTGAATTTCAAGTCAACTCACAGATCTCATTCAATGGAGCCCATGTTCTTACACAGTTCCTCCCGCTGAAGTCAATGGAAGTCCTGTGATCAGCTTCAGCATGACTAGGATTTCACACGAGCTGAGACACACAGCCCCTTAGTTAGTGAAAGTTTATATAGAACCTGATGCTGAGCATGCAAGTAAAATATCAACCTGCTCAATATTTGTGACTGTTTGTGACATGTCAGCTTGTCTCCTAGAGGTTCTGTCAACTGAAAATTGCTGCTGCACTGTAGAGGGGTAAAAGTCTAGCCTCATGCCAGCAGGCAGTAACCAAAAATGAGTACTTCTAAAGGAAACAAAGAACTACCCAAAAAATTCCCGGGTACACTCATGGTCAATAAAAAAATATAAAATGTGCTGTAAATTCACATCTTGTGGGCTCATTGTGCATTCATATGAGAAATCAGGATCTAGCCTTTGGTGGCTAGCTGTATCCCACAACAGATCCTGGAGCAAACAAGGATGTGCTCCAGCTAACCAGTAAAGACAGTACAGTGAAGACTCTATTGAAAATATTCTGCTGCTTGGTGAGCTGTCAAATCCAGTTCCAACCAGCAAAACGCATCTTGCATGACTTCTGCTATGTGAAAGTACTTCTGTGTATGGTGGGAGATTATATTTAAAGGCTGTCCTGTTTTGAACTGTGTGACAAAAGACACATTGGTGCTAATTCAAGAGGAGGAGCTGATTGTCAGTAAGGAGCGACCAACATTTCACACTAAATGTTTCATATACGCAACACAAATTGATACTTCTGTATTTGTTTCTGTCATGGTTCTCTCAACTGCTCCCTAATGATGTGTAGTCAAGTGTTATATTTTGATTTGCACATTTCACATGAATCATTAATGCAACAATACAGAACATAGTGTTGTTCCCACCAAAGCCACATTATGTTCCTGGAGATGGAGTGTCCCCACATAATGCTTATACAAGGGAAAAAAAAAATAAAAAAAAAAAAAAATCACACAACAGAAGAACAAGCACATGCACACACTTGCTTGGCTTTCACAAACTGCTGGGGGCAAAGGCCCCTCTTGTTATTTTCATTTACCTATTTTCATTTGTTTGTTTCTTCTTTTCTCCTCTTCTTTTCTTTGCAACAGCTTGTCTACAGTTACCTTTGTTTTGATTTTTTTAAAAGAGTTGTGGGATGTTAAATGGACTGGCTTAAAGTAAGTGGAGCTGGTAAGTGTTAGGTGATCTCTACAAGATCGTTGCCATGCGGATCACAGACTGCAGGTTTTTGTCTCTAAAGATGTTGACGTGTGCTGGCACAACTGAGTTAACACTTCACAACATATCCCCAACCACCAGCTGGTCCTAGCTTTTAAGACAGACCTGCACATATTTTCTATGTATCTCATTTCCCAAACTCGTTGCTAATGCTACAAATAAGACTACTCCACCAGCCAGGAAGGCCAACCAACTGGACAAGAAGATAATTTACAGTTAATGTAAACCTACTCAGCAGGATTACCAGCACATTTATACACTTACAAGCATTCATGAGTGGCATATGATGCTAATGGACATTAAAAGGAAGGCTGCATGATGAATGATAGTAATTAATGATTAAAGCATTACACAACACGTTTCTCTGGGAGTGCCATGTTAGTGTCACTAAGTTAAGATCCATCAACCTGCAGCTTAAGAGGTCTTGGGGTTGCAAATCACTATTAGAAAAATAAAGGTATTTTTACCCTTGCACTTTTACTCCTGTAACCACATGCAGGAATATTAATGCAAGAATGAGGACACCTGCAGTTTGATAAACACATATTCAATACGTGCATGGGTGTCACGCATGCGCCGCCTTTTCTGAAAGTTTTAACATCTCCTAGCTGCTAAGAAACCCTGCCTTCCCCTTCATCTAAAAATGCTCCATTAAGTAGTACCTTACATGAAGGCATTATTTGAATCAGTAATTTTTCTTAATAACCAAGCAGGCTAGCTTAGCAGGACAGACAGGCATCCTACTTGCTCTACTCTTGCTCATGGTTATATATTATGGTAGAATTGGTGAGAGAAATAAAAATAATAATAATAAAAAAAGATTCTCTGACCACCGTTGTCTATCAGGAAAAGGAACAATTTTCATGTTGTATAAATGTACACACAGCACACACACCCTTTTCCCTGGAAGGAAGGCAGCAATAGAGCACACTGTAGCCTGGTCATTGAGACCAGTGAGAGGTGCTAATTATGAATACATCAGAGCACTAATAACAGTGAGTGTGACACTAATGTCTAGACACTGAAGCAGCTGAGGATGACTCAACTTATCCATCGAGCAGTACCCAATGCCAGGAGAAGCTGTGGTCACACGTGGCTCAGCTGCCGCTCACCCAGATTCAGTTGCTCCCCATTAACACACTGCTGCCTACCCAGAAGGTCCTGCAGAAGAGTCAGCAGAGGGGAGGGAGCACATGCCCATGTCTCACCCAACCCCCTTTAGCGTCTGCTATCATAGCCCAAACACACAGTGATCGGTGCTTGAATTTAGTGGTATCAATTGCCAAATGGAACAGCTAACACATAGGTATACATAACAGCCTGCCAAAACTGCTGTGTGGGCAAGAACCCTCAAATAGGAGAGCGGGTGAACAGATGAACACAATATCACCTTAAACTGCAGCAAAAAGATGAGCTAGAAACTGGTCTGTCAGACTCCGCTTAACATAAGATCTCCAGGTGGTGACTAATGGCCTGCTTAAGGGAACTGGGGGGGGGGAAATGTTGTGGGTTTTTTGTTTGTGGGTTTGTTGGTTTTTTTCTTATGCAAGTTCAGTCTCATCACAGCTACAAGCCTTAACAGATCTATCTCCTGCA
The DNA here is from genome assembly GCF_011004875.1 of Balearica regulorum gibbericeps. Classification (NCBI taxonomy): domain Eukaryota; kingdom Metazoa; phylum Chordata; class Aves; order Gruiformes; family Gruidae; genus Balearica; species Balearica regulorum. The sequence goes on along the minus strand of NC_046190.1, from coordinate 24,726,358 downwards.
ATTGTTAAATCGCATATATCCAACCTGTTTCTAGAGGATTAGACACCACAGTGCTGAAGAAGCAAGAACATGCAAGATGCAGGTCAGCATTAAAGCTTTCTAATGCAGTAAAGATGTGAGCTGGTCTTACAGGAATCAGTTCTTAGCCTGAGAAATCAATTTTCCCAGTCTCCTGTGCTAACCAGACAGACTCACTACTTTAACTTAGTATCTACTGGAATGATGCTGACTCTGCTAATCTGAGTAAAGCTAGCTGTTATAGCAAGAGATGCAGGTAGTGGAAGAGTTGCCTTGGCTCTGCAATCAAAGTTATTCCCCTGTATTAAATTCCCTTTAAAAATAATAAAAGTTAATTTAAAACTCATACAAATTCAGAGAACACCACTGTATGCAGCTGGAAAGGATAAAAGACACATATAAATTTCCCCAGCTATATGGTCAATCAGGTTCATTTCATCAACCATCTATAGCCTGCACATATTTTTCCATTCTCAGTACAAACACAGCACAACATTTTCAGAGCATGAGAAGCAGCCGGTTAGAAAAGAAAGTGAAGTGATCACTTGATCCTCATAAATGCCGCTAAAGCTGATTTCAGAAGTGGGCCTTTGTCTTCCTAATCCCAGTAATTCCTTTAATTGAAACTGCAGAAGTTGTCTTTTTCAGCTAGAAAATGCTAGTTCTTCACTCTTAAAGTGACTGAAAGGCTTTTTTTCCTCAGCCTGGAAGGCAGGTAGGACTTGCACAGGGCACGCTAGCTGAAGGACCTAGAAAGAGCAATGATCAAACAAAAACTTACATGAAATCATCAGACACTTCATTTTCACATGTTGAAAAGCAGACAAAATGCTGTGAAGTCTAAAAGGAGAGGAAGAAAAAAAAAAGAAAAAAGCAGGGATTTCTCCTTCCACACTTTTTTCCAGGGAGTTAACTGGAAAACTAGAAGCAATGAGTTGTTAGGAAGAAGTGAAGAGGAATTATGCTTAACAGTTGTGTTCTAGATAAAAGAAAATTAGAGGACAATTAGGAGTCACAGGTTCTGAGTTCTGTTTCCTACTCAGCTAGTGACTTTGAATAAAACACTTGGGGCCTGATTAAAGAGAATAAACCCATATGGGGCCACTGAAGGACACAATGTCTGTGGGACTTCCACATGGGATCCTTAATCATCCTAGGACCAGATTCAGCAATCCAAAAAAGTATCATAAATCTGAAGGTTCACAAACACCATATGGAGGTTAAAAAAAAAAAAAAATCCACTATTTCCAGATAAAACCTAAAGTCCAACAGAGGAATCCTTATTTCTGATTTTAAAAAAAAAGAAAAACCACACAACAAAAAAACCCCAACCAACCACAACCAGAACTTTGCACATGGTGCTATACACTTTCCCAGCAAAGAACATCACTTTGTCCTGGAGCAGGATGAGGAGAAAAACAAAGGCAGCACTGTCTGTGTGCCAGGAGACCAGCCAAAGGGTGACTGTGGGACTGAGATTTCTTAAGAAGATATTTGTAGTGGTATCTCTAAGAGATGGTTCTCTGAAAAAGAAAGGGTTCTCTCTAAAGAGCCTTTCCAATTATTTCTGCATCCCCAAAATAGCTGGAAAGAGACCTGAAGGATGAAAGCTGGCAGACTTCCACTTCTAAGAAGCCAGGCCACAATCCACCTGCTTTAGGATATTTGATCATGGTTTAATTGCAGCCTGGTGCTTGTATGGCCCAGCTGATGATACCCAACAGACTGTATTTGTTTTACATGAAGAAATTAATTAAGCCTTCAGAGACAGAGAAGTCAGTGGAGATCCATGGTAATCAGTGTACCAATACCACTTTTAAAAAGACTTTAGTGAGAGAGGTCAGAAAAAGAATGACCTAGTTTAAAATGAAAGTGTAGTTGTTTCCATCCACAAACAGAAGGAGATACAGATTGCAGATGCTTAAGAAATTACAATGATACAAATACCCACGTATTACATTAAAAGTACCCCGATATCAGCTGTACAATTGAAGATGAAGCTCAGGTTTACAGGTTTCAGCTGATAGAACTGAGACTGGAGTCTGTCCTGCTGCTATTAAACTGCACAAAACATTACTTGACTTTTGCACAAGCAGAAATACAGAGCCAATAGAATGTTTTTCCATGTGCTGTGAAGCATTTTTTGTCAAGAAAATGTTAGAAAGTTCAGCAAGCACAGTAGTGTGAGCCCAACTTTAAGAACAGAGAAGTCCAGGCATCAAAGTGAGAATGAAAAAAAGGAAATGGGTAACAAGTACTCTATCTCCACCCACAAAATTAACAGAAATTGCAGGACCACAACTCAAAGCCTGTGTGAAAAGATCTTCCACTATTTAGTGCTCAAGCTCTTTCACGGCAGTCTCTTCTCTTCCTGCTCAGTTTTCCATCAGCTAGATTAGACATGGTTGTTAATTGGGTGAATACAAGCCTTTGAGGCAAAGTAAACAACGCAGTTCAAATGATTAACACTGCTTTTCCATTCCTATGTATTGATAATCATTTAAGCACGTAACAAAGTTGTTGTTAAAAGCAATGATTATTTTAGTTGGTATACGCACATATTAAACTAAGGCAGTCCTCACCACAGAACTGCGGTATTAGACCACATGCAAACTCTGGCAGGCATGGCACATCAAGCACAATCAGGTCACCCATTGGGTTTCCCTTACAACTGGATAGTTTGTTGTTTTGGGTTGTTTTTTTTTTGTGGGTTTTTTTTTTTAAGTCATCAGTAACTAAGGAAGGCAAAAATGTCTGATGCTTAAAAACAAGATCATTTCTTGGACAGCCAGTGCTACACATATAAACCTAGTGGCATTGAGGCTTCTCAAAACTGGCTTTATGCAACAAAAGACTCACAGTACGTAGGCAACTTCAAGCAAACAAAGGGTCTTTTGTTTACATCTGGACATGTGAAGTTAGCCACATAGTCAGGCTCAGTAAATTCTAAACTATGCTGCTGACTACCATTGAAAATATTTTTGAGCTCTTTTTTCCCCCCTGAAGACCTTTGTCTTATTTCACAGGAGCTAAAAGCATCCCATTTCTCTTTAGTTTTGGATCAGTTCTTCTCCATGTTCAGTATCTAAACAGAAACCTACTCACTTCCACTTATGCACAACCTCCTCTTGTATGAGGAAACCAAAGCACTCAGAATATTTGCTCACTAAACTCATCTAAAGAGGAAAGAGTCCACCTCTGTCCTGGTTTTGGCTGGGCTATAGTTAATTTTCTTCATAGCAGCTAGTACAGGGCTATGATTTGGATTTGTGCTGAAAACAGTGCTGATAACACAGGAATGTTTTTTGTTATTGCTGAGTAGTGCTTACACAGAGCCAAGGCCTTTTCTGCTTCTCACCTGACCCCACTGGCAAGTAGGCTGGGGGTACACAAGCAGTTGGGAGGAGACAGAGCCAGGACAGCTGACCTCAACTGAACAAAGGGATATTCCACACCATATGACGTCATGCTCAGCATATAAAGCTAGGGAAAGAAGGACAAACTGGGGGGGACATTCAGAGTGATGACATTGTCTTCCTGCATAATGGTTACACATGATGGAGCCCTGCTTTCCTGAAGATGGCTGAACACCTGCCTGCCAATAGGAAGTGGTGAATGAGTTCCTTGTTTTGCTTTGCCTGTGTGCATGGCTTTTGCTTTATCTATTAAACTGTCTTTATCTCAACCCATGAGCTTGCTCACTTTTACCTTTCTGATTCTCTCCACTATCCCAACTGGGAAGGGGAGTGAGCGAGCAGCTGTGTGATGCTTAGTTGCCAGCTGGGGTTAAACCACGACAATCTCCCATCACCAGCACTCTGAGCCATCCAGAACAGGGATCAACATAAGAATTGCCAAAGGACACAATACAAGCTGGATGAACAAGATTTCTATGGTGAATTTACAGGTTTCTACAGCCTTCTATCAAAGTTTGAATGCTTCGCTAATTCAGTATCATTTCCAATCATAATGAAACTAGGAGAACAATGAAAAAACCGTGACAGAATACTTTTTCCTCTTTTGTCTTTAACCCAGATGCACACATAATGTTGCACTTTTGGTTGGCAAGATAATTAGCTGAATGCTCGAGACTTGAAAACAATTTGATGACACTCCTTGAAGAGGAAGGACTCAGGCACAAGAAACCTGTGCTACCCAGTGAGTTTTACTGGTAATACACCTTAAACATGATTATTTTCTTCAGATACAAGTTATTTAACCTAGCCCTAATAATAGTTAAAATTAAAGAATAGCATCAGCAGAAATAGCTTAGGGTGTTGGTTTTTTTTTAAACAGAAAAAACACAACATTAAGTAGAATAATAATAATTATACATACATCAAAAAGTATCATATGTTAATGTCTACTCCATTAACTACCCCAATTTTTTATTTTAAATACATTACTATTATTCCTTTCCTATAGAACTGTGAGGACTGTGAAGTGACAAGACTGTGATTTGAACATCTTGAATGAGTGAGCTTGTACTGCATCAATAAGGTCATGATATAGGTCACTAGCACCATCATTTTCACTAGGCTGGCAATAAGATCTCAGATTTGACATGACTTCACTGTCACAAGATGTTAATTATCCCCACTGAGGTAATATGCAGGCAAACACAGAGAAGTGCACATTCTCTTTTGATTTATTAGAAACTGTATTAATTTACAAGAATAAACACAGAACTCATTAATTTCAAATAACACAATTTAGCTACACTGAATTACACCTGTTCCTTAGCTCCACCACATAACAGAAAGGCATCAGGTATAATAAAAACCTGAAAAGGATTAAAATACAGAGTCAGGCCAGGGACTATTGCCTTTTTTATTTAACACAGGCATTGTCTATTACAAGCAATTTTCTGAAGGCTATTGCTCTTGCATAATATGCTGTATGAACATGCAGAGGGTGGGGTCCCAACAGCCCAATTCTTTTAATTCACTGAAGTGGAAACAGTCAAGAACAAATGGAAAGCAGAGATCAATTGCTCCCACTGGCGATGTCACCAATTATGAATTTTGTGGAATTAAAATGAATTTACCATCTTGGCTGTGTTATTATGGTTACATTGTGTAACATTATGAAAAGCACATTCATCTCATATATAAAATTAGCTGAAATAAATGTATGATTTTTCTCCTTTTGAAATACTGTGCACGGTAATGATACTTGATCTGTTCTAGCAAAATGTCTCAGGCTCACTTTTTAACTAGTCACAAAGCAGCTGCCAGCAGTATCAAGCAGCAAATACGCAAAAAAAGGTAAAATTCATTTAGCCACACATCAGCAACATCTGGTACAAATGCTGATAGCCACCGAGGAATCCAACAGCCCCATTCTCCCACACTAGTCTCTCTCTCACTCCAAGGTGAATTGCTTTGCCTTCAGAGGGGTGGCTTCCAATATATAGTGATAGAAGAAAGGACATGAATTTGGTCTTCGACTTCAAAAGCAGGCTACATAACTCAATGATCTAAGTATCAAGCAAGCAGCACCACCCTACAGAAAGCAAATGTCCAAATGGGAAGAGGAAACATTTTTTTATTCTTTATCCAACCATGTTCATAGCCTAATGTTGTATAGTAACAACCAGACCATGGAGTGACTGATGGCAGCTGAGGGCTAGACATATGGCAATCTCCATTGTATAACAAGGGCATACAGACTGGGGATAAGGAGTAACCTTTTCAACAACACTTATTCACTACAGCTTCTAGACAGCTCCAAAGTAATTTTGTTGTTTGGGTTTGTGGAAAGAAAAATGCTTCTTATAGACCACTGACACTCCAAATTTGCCAAGTTTGTGTTTGGAAATGAAACAAAGAAAAAGTAAATACTTAATTACATTCAAAAAGATTTGGGAATAGAAATCAGAAGACACATATGACTATTTTGCAAGCTAACATGGAAAAAAGCTTACCTGCATCGATAGCTCCTAGCAGGAACACGATTGCTATGGCACACTGCAGGCAGTTTAAGTCACAAGGGTGTCTCTCTCACGTTATGTGGATGCCAGGCACATACTAGACTTATTAAGGAACAGCATTACAAAGGGAATAGGAACTGGGAGAGACAAAAGGAGGAAATAAAAGCTCTACAAAACTTTAGATTCAAGCAGAAACTAAACTCCTAATAGCAGGTGGGAAGGAAGACAATTTCAACAAATAAGAAGAAAGAAGTTTTTACAGGGTGGAAAAAGAAGTTACAGGGGTCAAAACATTGGAGAAGCAGCCCTACACAATCAGGACAACACCACACATTGACACTGTGTACAGCCTGGACCACAAAGAAAAGCACATAGGATTTGGTTAGAAAAATGGCTTTTGTCCAATCTGCTAAGACAGCACTGATCCACAGCACTCAAATGGAAGCGGCTGTACTATCTGCTGAAGTACCAGAGTTCAGTAAATTATTTCAGATATACCAGATTCATTGATGGGCACCTAGCAGCCTTGAAACATCTGCTTCCTGTAACAGCACTTCATTTTAACAGGTAAAGTACAGATAGCGATGCTCAAATACCACCAGCTACAGCTGGTACTTTAGCACCAATGACAGGTGAGCCACAAAAAGGAATATTTTGGCTTGGATCACATCTGCCTCAATATCTGCATGTTTGGTTGGACTCTTTCACTCCACAGTTTAAGGATAGAAGTCTCCTGTGAACAGGCTTTTTTGCAAGGCTGAGGTTCTCCTTTCAACTTTTACTCTTATTATTTATATTGCTGCAAGAACTGAGAATCAAACTCTATCAAGCTAAACACATGCTGGGATGGCATTCTAGCCAAGAGCTGAAAACTTTAATAGAGCAATTACACAAGGAGTGGAAAAAAAAAAGTGATGAAATATATGTCAAGAGACAAAATAGCTTGTTCAGGGGCCAGTTCAAAAGAAGAATCAGGGAAACAATTGCACAGCTTACAACCTACAAGTCTGTTCTTAAACTGAAGTCAGGTATATCTCTGAAGAAATATAGAACTCTGCAAAGAAATTACAGAAAATTTTCCTAATCTGGATCAACCAACCATACTACTACTACTACTAATATTCTTAAGGAACTGAGAATAATTGTCTGTTGAGTATAACTATGAACTGCCCTCTCCTGGACAGACCCAGAACACTCAGATACTTGAGTAACCCCATTTCACATCTATACACTCCAGAAAAAATTAACACTATTTTAAGCACCTGGAAATTCTTTAAGGGTGCACACTGAATTCTCCGAATATCATCCAAAATTACAGGTGTCTTTATGTGAACCTCAACGTCAGGGTTTGTGTTCTGTCTAATCTGATCCAAGACTTTGTCAGGCAATAGCCATCGGTTCATGGTAATACACAATAACGGCTTTTGAGCTATAAACTTCAAGTCAGTGATGGACTATCACAGATCCAAGACTTACTGAAGCTTGAAACAGCAACACCACACACCACCTAACACAAACCCCAATCACACGCCCCCACAGCTGCCATTTCTAGCAAAATGGGGGGATGAAACATTCGGGAAAATCCTGCTACAGGACATCTAGCTCCCCTTTGTTTTTCCAATAACAGAATTGTACAAAACAGAAGGAGACTGTGCAGAGGATATTCAGAAACATCCTGCAACAAGGCCAAATCCAGCAAGCTGCTGAGTAAGTACCTCCCACAAGGTGCCGAGAGCCCCTGTATTCCTGCTTGAAGTTATATCGCAGAAGCCTTGACACATTCGGACGCATGGAGGACACCCATTATTTTAGCCATTTGAAAGGAAGCCTGATTGATATAAGAGACCCACAGGGGCAGTAGAAGATGGCTGCAGTCTGCGCAGTGACATAGGAAGGTCAGAGGGAGGTAGAGAGACTATGCTACGTCAGATTTAAAAAATAAATACCCCCTCCCCCAAAGCGCTTTGGAAATGACCTACATATCATTTTGTCAAATAGTTTCTGTGGTGATATGGGCCAACATAATAGTTGTGACAGCAGCCCTGAGTGGGACAGGGTGGGGGTGTGGGGGGGATGCAAATGCACAATAGAGATAGCTTGCTTCTAACATGTGGTTTCTGAGGTCGTAACAGCCAAATGTTGTACTTGGGACTCCAATAACAGCTTTCTTTTTGCTACATTTTAAAAATATTAAGCAGCTTCCATCAATTAAAAAGGTTTTTAAAACACAAATACCCTATGAGATCCTATTAGTACTGCATAGTTCACCAGATGTATGGAGTGAAAGCAGCATTGCATTCCACTAGTTAGTAAACATACCTAAAGACATATTTTTCACTGTGGTTTAAGAGGGTGAGGACGGGTAAATTACAGAAACAATCCTATAATATACATTTTCTGCCTAGAAAACCTAGTTTCAGAGTCAGTATTTCTAGAAATGTAAGTACTGAAATTGCACTTTAGTTGTCAGTAAATTCATTATCACATTAACTAGGTCTAAATTATTAAACCTTAATGATGTAGGTTCTCAAAATGCGTTGGGCTTTATTTTCCCACACAGAATCAATGTTAAACATTAGCAGTATAAATTAAGTAATACTTTACCATGGCATGCTGCTGCTTTGAATTGAGTTACCCTAGGAAGATGTATATTCATGGCTACAGGCTCTCTTTGGCCTCCTAGCGAGGATGATATAGTTTATTGTAACAAATAAGCAGTCGACCTGTAATGACTTAAATGATGTATACATTTTTGCCAGTGAAAATGTACCAGTGAGGACCTTTCTGCTTAAGGGAATGAGAAGAAAACAGAAGCACGTACTATAAACATAATTTCCATGAAAGCCTGGGGGAGCATCTCCCTTTACACAGTTTAGAAGCATGGCGCATATCACAAAACATTTTAGGATAGTTAAATTAATAGAATATAGACTCAGGCAAATTTGAGAAGGATAATTTTTTTCAAAATAGTATTTTGGCTTTAATCCTGTGCTGCTTGGTTTTTCTGGCCTTCAATCTGAACTGTGCAAAAGACAAGTTAGGAGACTATACAGTCATTATCTTGATGCAATTTATGAGTCTTTAAAAGAAGGAAGTATTTATATTGCAAAGTCATCATAACTTTTGTCACATGTTATTGCTAGGCTTCAGTTTCTTCTGTTGCTATTTCTTTTCCTGACCCAGAGGGCTTTAAAATTGCAATGAGTAGTTTATCTGATAGTCTAAAGGTTAGAGAGTCCACATTTTGCAGTGGTATTTGAATTAGAGAAAGCAAGGTAAAATATACATCTTACATTGGTTTTCCAGGATGCCTAAAATCAGACTGAATAACCACGGATGCTAGCTTGTCAAAGTCATCAGCAACTATCACCAACACAGACTAACAGGTTGAGAAGAACAAATTAAGACGGTGATAATCCCAGCCATTTGCTACAGATCCCTTGACTGAGCTGCCATACCCAAAAACTATCTTCACTTCATTCAGAAGTGCAAAATGAATGCTGATTCTGCCCAGACACAGAATCAGAGACTACTGAACCGATAAAAAGGTATGTGACAAACCTAGAGGTGAGAGACTGCACAGTCAGTGTGACAGAGAACTGCTTCCTCTTCCACTGTTTGAAATGCTAGGAAGTAAAAGAAATATTCCCTCTATCATTAAGTACAAAAGACACGTTACCAAGGACAGATAACAAAAATTTTGGCCTGACCCAGGATGTATTGAGAGAGAGGAGAGGAGGAGACAAACTTACTAATGTTAGCAGCATGGTACAGTGCCATGAATGGGACGTGGAGATCCAGATGCCTCCTACCTCTGACAATACCCAAGTGATCCAACTTTCTCTCACTGTTCGGTAATAATTACACAATGACTTTTTCAACAAAGTCTTGCTAAGCAATATCTTTCAACACTGAAAAGGTAGCTTATCCTCTACATTCCTGTCAGAATAAAGAATAGATACACATGCCAAGTTCTGTCCCTGTTCCATTCAAGGACAGGACCATCAATGCCAATTGGACCAGTCCAGGCATAAAAAGGATCACACAACTACTTTACAGAGTGGCATACAGTGTTCTCTTCTCCCGCTGGGATTACACGTGGGATGGACTTTTGCATATAAGACTGCTATTCCTAACTGCTTTCAAGTAGGTCAATGGAAAAGATGCACCCCAGTCTTCCTAGGAGAACAAAACACTGAACATAGTGCAGCAAGTTAGGCATTCACACGGTGGTTTAAGTCAAAATAATCACACACACAACAACAACCACCACCAACCTGAAACCCAGGAAGGTCTGGGAAGGCAAAAGGAAGATAAAACTCTATGTTCAGCTACTATCTAAAACATTTTTATCTCCTCTGCAAAAACTTGCATTTGCATACACATATTCTGAAATTTCTTATGGGTAGCCAATATTTCACAGATGTGAATCAATGCCTTTAGTTATTTCACACCTGTTTTGCCTTTTTCTATCTGTTGTCAAACCTACAAATGCAGCTAATACTTAGAAGTAGGGATATGAAACTTGACCTTAGGTATCATCCATATTAGATAGTTGATAACACATTTAAAGATGACTCAAACACTGACCGCCAAACAAAAACGTTACTGCGTCACTGGTATTGCACACTCATACTTCAGTTTTCCCAACATGCAAAAGTTCAGATTCACCTTTTGTTTTGTAACAGGTTCATTTTGACTAGAGATCCATTTTCACACATTTTATTGGTCTAAAGGTAAGCAGTTCCTAGAAAGCCAGTGGAACATAGACTAGTTTCAACAGTCTTATCCTGCTTGCAATAAAAGATTATGCTTTATGGTATCCCCAGCTGGATTCTAAGGACTCAGATTTATGAGTCTCTTTTGAAAAGTTTGATTAGGTAGGGATGCTGGCTTATGAGAAGAGGGGCATTAACTCTCAAAACTAAGGCATCCATGAACATGCCTGCATGGTATTGTAGCAAATATTGCTGGTATACATCAAGTACGCCCAGAAATACTTCCACAATACTGTCTGTTTATATCTGCACCTCTGCTATGGTATCTCCTAAGAAGTACCGTATAACAGTTTCAGCTTAAGCTGAGTGCTTTCTCATTCACATATCAGAAACAGTTTGAGTTAAAGACTACTTTCAGTAACACTTGTCCTGAAGAAATTGGCTTAATGGAATTAGGAATCAATCCACTTCTGCATTGCATTAAAATACTTATTCACAAAGAAAACTGTATCATGCTCTAAGAGCCTTCTACTAACAACTAATGTACGTTGTACTAAAAAACATACTGTTTGAGCTGTAGAAACTACCATAGCGGTAACTGCGGTCAGTAAGACGCAAAATAAAACTCAACTTGGATTTCCATTTAAATAGTATGCTTACAGCTAGAATTATTTGTATTTATACCTTTCCTCTTGGGTTTCATTCCTGACACAAGGGATCTTTAGCTCCCGTAACACTACTGCAGCATTTTTATACAACAGCAATTCAGGTACACACTATAGTTTAGAGCGCATTTCTTCCCCATGGGAATAAGTTTTTTCACTCACGTAACTTTAAGTACATAGAGTGCTATTGCCAGCAAAGTAGTAATAAAGCCCTTCCCTTGACTCATTTGGTACTTCTCCTCATTGGTTAAATCACAGCTCCCAAGTCTATCTGCTCCACTTGTTTAAGTAAACCCAGAAAATGCAGCAAATTGCTTCTCTGCTCCTTCTATCTGAATACTATTCAGAGGACTCAGAAAGGGTCTGTTCCCAGTTTTGTATTAAAACTGCTCCACCAGCACCATGACCAGTAACAGCAGAATTAGGCTATGCATCTCTCAATTGTTTTAAGGTACCATAGCAACATAACAACAGTGTGACTGGGTTTCAAGGTGTAATGTTACCATCTATTTACACAATCTCTAATAAACAACAGCTTTGTGTTTCCTGTAAAAAGGAAATTAACCTAAAGAATACAAATAGCTTAAACATTTTCAAAGAACACTAACAGCTCCAAAACTTCATCATGGTGAGGCCACATCTGAACAGAGAACGCATGTGTGTGCCACTGAGAGGCATAAATTCAGAGTAAACAAAAAATAAACTTGCTGGATGTTACGCCACCAATCTCTAACACTACCATCACCCCCATGCCACCTATTCCAGAGAAAGTAAACAGTAAGTCTAAATTCAAACAATTTACATGTAACGATATTCTTTACTTCTGTGGTGGCCATTTCTCAGGTTCTCCAGCATAAAGCCAGTATCCTTTTATGCGCAACCAAAACCAGAAAGAGCGTATTGATACCAGCCAATTGACCACTTTAGAAAGTTAACACACCTCAAGAAAGTTCAGAAAGAGGTACTCCAGAAACGTCAGGGCAACCACAGTAAGAGACTACAGTTGCTGCACACTGACCACCCCACCGGTGGGCATCCCAGGGAACAAGACACCAACAGGGGAACAGTGAAGTGTCTGAGACACTGGAAAATGCAGCAGTTGCGTATGGCTGGCTCAGCTCTTACATTGCTTACAGTCTGGATGGATTCATTGTACACACAGAAGCTGAACTGCTGTGGTGCAAACGTGAGAGCACTGTAATGCCCAAGCATACAAAAGGTCTCAGAGCTGAACACAGAGGGAGGTTTAGATTGGGAAATGTGAATGACACGATGGGCCAAATAAACAGATTAATGCAAAACCTGCAAACCTGTTTGTCATTGCATCATTACATTACTATATATTTCAGTGTTCCCACTTTCAACTGTCAAAACCAGACACTTACAGAAATTACAGTTTTAAACTGAAAATTTCATCCTTAAAATAAGTAAGTTTAATGTTTGGTGCAACTCCATCTGTCTGCTTTTTTTTAAACAGACATTTCATAATGCAGCTATAGGATAAGTTCCAGATCTTAATATAAGCTGGAGAAAGTATAAACCTATTAACATAGTCATAACTACTGGTTCCTACTCTGAACCCCACCGTTACATGCAAGGTGCAGTGCTAAATTGTAGCAGGCTTTTTTAGGTTACTCTGAGCCAAGTAGAGTCTCATTAGGGACCTCTTCAAAGATCAGCTCCTCTGAAAGCAAAATTAAATTATCCTGTATGTTCTGGCTACTCGCAGCAACACCTTTACATTATGGATGGTTCTTGATTGCTCTTAGTGTGGGCAAATTGCAGAGCACACTATTAGGGATTTTCACTTTTATGCGAAGGATGGGAATTTATTGCTGTTTTTATGCTAACACATTGGTGTTCTGAGTATTTATAACATATTGTTGCATTTGTTATTAATAGAGCAGTATACTAGGGAGAGAGTAAGAATCAATAAAACTCTTTCACATCTGCATTTATAGTATTTAAAAACAAGATAGAACATATATAGTCCACAGGGTTTACTTGGGGAGATATGTTTCCTGAGCAATTTCATCATTCTACCTTGGGTGGGAAAGGGGGGAGGTGGATAATTGGTATCATTGGAACATGATGGTGAAAATAAAATAAATGGAGAAGCAGTGTTTTCTGTGGGTTTGAAAATGCTAAGACTGGAAGCGAAGACCCCAAGTTCTGTCCCACATCATTTATATGCTATGTGATACGCTATGGGCCAATTTTTAAGAGCATTTAACTGCCTAAAGATGGTACCTCGTGGGATGCCCAAAGGACCCTTACCCTCAACCACCTTGAACTTCTCTCTGCTCATGAAATAAAATAAGCTACACCACAGACTGAAGCTACAAACAGTTTGAGGATCTCTAAGAGGCAATACGTTTCAAACAGGTCTAATATAAGACCTCAGCGGGAGCAGAACATCATTCCTAGGCTACCTGTGTAGGATATGGGAAAGTTTAAGTGGGGAGAAGGATGTATGAGCCCGCTGCTCTAACTCTGAATTTTCTTAATTGCCACACCAAACTTTCTTTTTGCAGCCTACAGGAATCGCCCGATATCCGTGCTCTACCTATTCTGATAAGGTCAGAGCTTGCCTCTCCCGAGGTTTGTGTATACCAGGAACTCCACACCATGAACAGGCCAGAGACCACTACCTGCACTTCCTGCTGAGCTGCCCATCCTCACGTTTCCTACCAAATCACCACACATCCCTCCTGCGTGCAGCATTCGTGACCACATTTTCTATGTTCCAGCAAAACAGCCACAAGACAGCAGCATGTACTCCATGCTTTTTCCAGTTTTCCAACTCCTACTGGGAGAAGGGCTCAACAAACCTGAGCAACACACAAGTGGCATAACCTGCCAAAGAAATCCTCACGATTCACACAACAGCAGCTACCAGGGAGTATGAAGGATTTTTGCATATTCTGCCTAAAGGCATTTTGGTGTACGACAGGTGGGTAGGTAGGGCAGAGAGCTGAGGAAAAGAGAAGGAAGGGGCTTATCGTATTCTGCCTCTACCCAAGTAATAGACTGCTGCAATGGCCCTGCAGTTGTGTCTGGTTCCTCCCTCATCTCTCAACTTCTTACTCTGCACAAAAGCTTATTTCCAGGTTTGGTCATCCCATTTCTCTAATCCCTTGTGAAAGACACTTTCCACTCTCTCCATCCATCCTGCAGCCCTCCAGTCTTCTGGACTCTAATTTCTAAAAGAAGTATATTAACATGCTTTATTTTAAGTGCACAGGTTATTTTTAACCTCATGCACCTGCTGTAGTGAACCTGGCCTAAGGACTTCAGTTAGTCTGCAGAAACTGGTGATGCAAATAATAAAATTATTTACTAAGAATTAGCAGAAGGAGAAGAATACAATACTGAGGAAGTACACTTGTGCCTAACTGGCTTTACAGGTTCTAATTTATGTGGCTTTAGCTGCTAAGGTGTCAGTAGAAGTCAACAGTTCTGGACCTGAAAACCTGGGAAGATAGGTATATATCACAATAACTAGAGGACCACCAATTCTGTCCCTTTGATTAAACAAATTTATATTTGTGGGTGAGGTGGCAAACAGAGTATGTGTTACAGTCGACTCCTTGAGCGACATTTCCCTTACTGCCATTTTTTTGTCATAGACATATCACTTCCTGCAGGTGCCAGATTGGTTTCAAACATTTGTGGATGGAAACGCTAAACTAAGCGGATAAATTTCAAAAGATGAATGAGCGTCTGCACTCCAATATAATTTATATGCAATAATACATGTTATTTATACACTCTGAAGACTCTGTGAGCCAAAACATCACCATTTTGTCTATTGTCTGAATGTATAAATAAGACATAGGATTGTAGAGAAATTATATTGGAGTGCAAAGGCTCATTTATCTTTTGAGATATACTTGCATACACTTTACACTAGAAAAAAATAACACCATCCAGAATTTACACAGAAATAAAATCAGTCAGATGAAAGGCTCTATATAAAGTGTTATAGTAACACACTCAAATGAAGTAAATTCAGCCTTTTTCAAATTCATTAACCACCACCATAAACTTAAACCAGTTTAAATTATCTGTATATAGAAAACATGGTGCAACAGCAGGTCAAGTTAGCTGAAAACTAAGAACTGCCCTTGCAAGGAGGGCCAAATTTTGCTTTTGCTTACACCAAGGTAACAGCCATGAGTTGAAAGTTATTATTCTAGCTTTGCACGGATCACAGTGACAGCATAATTTGTTCTGAGGAAAGAAACAAACACTTGCTCAAGCTTTAAGAATCTGTAAAAACTCTAGCATATGTAAATTGAAATACCATTCCTAACTCCATAGCTCATCTGCACTATATATAACTAACTCCTGCTCAGAAAGAACCTATGTAATATGCTTGTTTGTTACCAGTAATTACAAACTCAATCTTCTTAAGTCAACTGATTAGAATTTTCTTCTTTTGGTTACAAAAAGTGTTTTTGAAATATTTTTTTTCTACCAACTTCAATTTTTCTTTAAAATAATAAATCTGATGGCAGAAGGTCAGATTCCTCTATACTCTTCAGAACCACTGACCTGTTCCATTTTACACAGCCTTGTCTTTTAATGCATCACCCACTACGGTTTCTTTTTCATGTCCAGAGCAGATCCACGGTTTTAATTACTCAGGTAGGGTTACAGTTTTCATACCAGCTGAGAATCCACGTCAAAACGTTTCCTACAGCTATTCCTGCTTCTCCTTTCTGGCTGTCTCTCGTGGAAGAGACACACACAGTGCTCTCATAAGTTCATACTGAAACATCTTCTAAAGGCTTCCACATGTCTCAGTTTTTCAGTATAAAAAAAGCATTTAGTACATCACATAGGAGAGTCCAGACTCTGACAAAATCACTAAAACGTACACGTTATCAGAAAATGTAACCCAAAGCCACTGAGGTTAAAGGAGACATTTCGGTCCAGATATCAACAACTAAGTGAATAGTTGTGCTTCATTCTCCCCAAACTGCTCTCTCTCCTCTAACACTTTTTAGCCTTTGATTTGTCACACCTGAACTTAATTGCACCATTACCTTTAATGCAGAAACAGCACTGGGATTTCTTGCTTTCATAAGCAAAGATTTGCTAAGCTATTTGAAACTGAAATAATACACCAAATCCCACATGAAAATGATAGTTTTTAAGATTACTTTTCTCTTTAAAAGTTAAAAAAAGGAGAAACCACTATGGGTGAAAAAAGAACACCAAAGTACTTCCTAACCAGGATTTTTCTTGCTGTTTCCACTATACAGACATATTGAACTTATGCACAAAGTAAAGAGTCAGAGAAGGATAAATCAAAAGAACTCCAAATTCCCTGAGATAGTCTGGAAAATCCCTTTTTCAACAGAGCCAATTTTGAAAGAATCAAAACTAGAATCTAGGTTTGCTGTTTCTGCAGTCACAAACATAATTGCTGGTTATACTTTCTTCCATGTGATGCAATCCTTTAGATACCAGTTCTGGTCTGGTTAAATACAGTATGGTACGCTAAAACTTCTGCTGCAAACTGCACAAATAAATAACTGATGTTTAAGTGCACTGAGGGATGAAAGCTTTATAGATCCAGAAACATTTTTCATCTGCTCAGTTTTGCAGCACATACCTGCTTAAGGCCTTCTGGCAACATCGAACACAGCCGCAGTCAGGGAGTTCCCAATCCACCAGCCTACCCCTGGATCTTTCTTTTTCTGCAGCTGCTATAATCTTTTTTTCTCTACATACATTCCTGTACCAAACAGCAGAACCAAAGCTTGATAAAGTGACAACAGAAGACAAAGCATTTCTTAAAATCTAAACAGCCAGAAGCAAACGTAATAACAATATTTCTATACCTCTGGTTGGAAGGCAGTACATAAATACAGGAGTACCTCATTTTAACTACTGAATTGAGCTTGGTATCCAGGTCTAGGCAAGCTGTCTTCCGAGAGTGGTTTGTTTTTTTTTTTCCAACACAGAAAAAGAACATCTACAAGTTCACAACTAGTATTTCAGATGTTTCTTTTGCATTAGAAAATTTGAAGAAAAAAAAATGCATCTGATGCAGTTTAACTTGTGGCCTGTGTCACGGGGTGCTGTTTCTCCTCTTGGACTGTAACCCAGCTGTGCCAGAACCAGGCCTGCAAACAATTTCAGCAGGTAAATGCATACAGTCACATGCTATGTCCTCTCTCGTCTGAGTGATCATAGGAAACTATATGAGAAAAAAGGAAACGTGAAGGAGGTCATAGTTAGATGGATGTTGGTCTCTTCTCCCAAGTAACTAGTAAAAGGACAAGAAGAAATGGTCTCAAGTTGTATCGGGGAGGTTTAGATTAGGTATTAGAAAAAATTTCTTCACCGAAAGAGTGGTCAGGCATTGGAACAGGCTGCCCAGAGAGGTGGTGGAGTCACGAGCCCCGCAGGTGTTCAAAAAACACGCAGACATGGTACTCTGGGACATGGTTTAGTAGACGTGGTGTTGGGTTGACAATTGGACTTGATGATCTTAGAGGTCTTTTCCAACCTTAAGATTCTATGGTTCTAAGAGAGCAGAATCAGCTTTGAGTCTCCTGGAAAACATCTCAGTGCCATGAAGAAATGAGCTGCTAAGTTGTCTCCTCTAGACCACTGTGAGGCCATACCACACTATCACGTTGTGCTGGAAATATTCAAGAACTAAAACCTCCTACAATTAATCAGTCATAAGAAGAAAGACAAAGTAGGTCACACAGAAAAATCAGCTTCGTAGATAACACCAGAGCAGATTTTAACTCCTAAATATGTCAGTTTGAAAAAAAGCTGCCCAACTTCCATTCATGAGTACTGTCCTCTCCAGGCTGAAAGAGGACAGGTAACTGTCAGCAGACAGTAAGGATATTCCAGTTGATAGAAATGCATTATCCCGAGTTTCCTAGCTAGAACCCATTCAAGAATACCATGGAAATAACTTCTTCCTCCCTCCCTCCCCAAGCAAGTACACACTTCTTTGGGTTAGATATTAACCTAGGTCAAGCAATGAAATTTAAGACAGAACTACTTCCCTGGGTGCTTGTTGAGACAGATTAGGCAGCCTCTTGAACATATCTTTCTAATACATGTCAAGACTGTAGCACATTGTACAACACTCCAACCAGGAATCCATGGAATGGAACAGCCAAGGCTCCTGTCACCACTTGGATGTCCAGACAAACTAGACAGAACACCTCAGGTAAAGGACACCAGGCCAGATAGGTTTGGTTAGGATCAGAGACAGAAGGACGGGGAAGTCCATTTCACCAAGATGAATGCGCAGGATAGCTTTTGCTCAGATTTCTCATAAAAAGTGAGTGCAGCAGAGATGCAAAGGTCATACTAATGTTTACAAAGGCTGCTTTATCTTAATTATTCTTTTTTAAATTCAGGAAGGGGGTATTGGTTGGAGAGGTTTTTTGTCTGTTTGGTCTTACACATGCCCATGAGAGAGAAGAGATGATGGAAAATGTATATAGCTCCTTTTAGAAATTCACACAATTGCCAGCTCTGTCAGGAATTCTCTCTATAGTTTTGCAATAGCTATGAAAAAGATTATTACATGCATTTCAGTTAGGAAGCTGAAAGCAGCAGCAAGACTCCAATCCAGCAAAACCATCATTTTTATTATTGTATCATCTAGGACTTGTAGTGTGGGAACACTAGGAGCGTACAGTCAGTATCAACTATCCCCCTAAGTGGTACCATTTTGATAAGCATGTACTTAAAAGATAACACATGCTGAATTGGATCAGTGACTTCTTGTCACTCTACTTCAGTCGCCCACACATACCTTTGCCTCTAGTTTCCAAGCCTGGGAAGAAGGCCACACACTTAACATGGAGACACAAGTCCTTTCTCTGGAATAGAGCACGCACAGCTGAGCACCCGCTGCAGCCACTGCACTTTCGCAACCTCTGGGCATGGTTACAAGACAAGCATGTCTGTGAAAAGCTAGACTTAAACTAATCTAAGAACAGACTTGTTTTAGCAGCGCAGGGGCTAATATTCTCTGGCTTGCAAGCAGGTTTCACGTCCAATGCCAAGCTCAGCACTGCTGTGGCTAGATTAAAAATGCTTCAGCTAGCTGCTTTGAAGCCAGTTAATGCAAGTAGCTCTTCAGCAGCAGCTCTCAGCCCTCCTACTCCAACAGCCACCTCACACCCCCTCGCTTTGACAAGTACTTCACTGCAGAGAGGGGACATTGCCCAGGAGCTCCTGGGAGCACACTGAAGGAATGCACTAATTAAACAACAGCTCAGATAGCCCAGCAGGTGGAAGATGAAGATCCACTGACCCAACTTCACCTGGGGAAGGTACAGACAAAGCAAACGGCAGAGATGACACTTCCAGAGGCCTGTGACACCACTATAGGATGTATTCCGGCAATCCCAGGTTGTTGTCATCCCTGCTCCCCACTCAGTCTGCCCTTTCCCAGGCCAGAGCGTTCCCCACACAGCCCCAGTGTTGCTCACTGTCCTCCTATACACTGGCACTGCCAATTCCCTCCACCCTTTCCTCCCTTCCCTTATGCAACTCACCCCCCTAGCCCTCCCTTTGAGGATGCTTTCATTTGATTATAAACTCTTTTGGGCAAAGACAATTTTTTATTATGTGTTGGTACAGTGCCCAGAAAAATGGGGTTTTGATCTCAAGGCACTACTGTAATATAAATAACAATAATTCACTACTACTAACCTCCAGTAACTCCAGGAGTTTCACTGGGAGATGGTGAGTCATGCTAACATGCCTTTCAACAGCAGAGAAATAAATAATTTTTGCACATTCCAGTATTTTGGGGAGAAGAAAAAGGAGGAGGAGGAGAAAGGAAATGCAAAATTAATCTAAAACACATTTGATTCTTTAAATTTATAATAAATCCAAATGATTTACCAGAACATAAAATTCTCACATGCAGAGTCAAGGACAATATTCTATTCATGTGCAAGAGTCATTTATTCATTTATAATTAGATAAAATGAACCTCAATTTTTTTAATAAAAAATTTGCATGTGGCAACAGTAATGTATTACAGAAGGGTGGCACTTTGTTACATCCATTTGTTAGTCAGGACACTGGAGCTGCAATTTAATAGACAAGAAATAAGTACAGTAGAAGAAGGGAAAAAATTAAATTCCGCGTGATCAGCAAGGTTTCGAACAATCGCTAGCCAACTGAAGTGGGTGCCATATCTATAAGTCATTTTGTTTTATAGGCCATTAGGATCTCCTGAGAGAGGCTGCATGGAGACCGCTGCTTTTTGTTGAAATTAAAATGTCAGAGAAAAAGAAATAGAACAAAACAGGGAATCTGCAATTAATTACAAGGCCATAAAAATTCAATAATCAGGAGGCAGTGCTGCTGTAGGCACAGCGGTATCTGATTCAGGCTAACAGGAATGGAATACATTAATCTTTTCAAATTAGTTTTTTAATCTGACGGGGATATATAGTGACGCGTTCTTTTACTGTTTGAGCAGAGCTGCTGTCTAATATATAATGCTGAGTGCCTGGAATTAGGACATCTATAGCCATTTTGTGACTACAACATTTTCATGGCATTTATTCAACCCTATCTGTACACCTGTCCTACAGTAATCAGGCAAAACATGTTCAAAGTTCACATCCTAGATACTACTTATGAAAAAGAATTAAAATGCTGGGATTAAGACAAAATAGCAGGTCCCCAAACAAGCTTGGCACAAGGCTGCTCAAAATGACAGTCAGCTCTTCAGGATATATTAACTAGGCTTTGAAACTGGGTTCCCATTCCTTGTCTACATTGCTTTTTTTTTTTTTTTCCTCCAAAGGTGACCTGCAAAAAGACTATCTTCACACTTCATGTTTTGTATTCTTCAGAGTAAAGACCTGACAGTTTCATAGATCAGGGGAATTTCTTACTTTCGCTTTTAAATATCAATAACAACCCTCAAACCTATTCTCCTGGTGTATGCTTCACCTCTCTTCCTGGTGGCCCTTTTAAGGGGCTCAGATGCACACTACGTATTCTTAGATGTTACTTAAACACTCAGGAGAGCCAGCAGCGTGCCCAGGTGGCCAGACCCTGGCTTGTATCAGAAATAGTGTGGCCAGCAGGACTAGGGAAGTGATTGTCTCCCTGTACTCAGCACTGGTGAGGCTGCACCTCAAATACTGTGTTCAGTTTTGGGTCCTTCACTACAAGAAAGGCACTGAGGTGCTGGAGTGTGTCCAAAAAAGGGCAACGAAGCTGGTGAACGGTCTAGAGAACAAGTCTTATGAGGAATGGCTGAGGGAACTGGGGATGTTTAGAGCCTGGAGAAAAGGAGGCTGGGGGGGACCTTGTCACTGTCTACATCTACCTGAAAGGAGGCTGTAGCCAGGTGGGTGTTGGTCTCTTCTCCCAAGTAACAAGTGATAGGACAAGAGAAAACAGCCTCAAGTTGTGCCAGGGGAGGTTTAGATTGGGTATTCGGGGAAATTTCTTCACTAAAGGGATTATCAAGCACTGGAACAGGCTGCTCAGGGAAGTGGTTGAGTCACCATCCTTGGAGGTATTTAAAAGATGTGTAGATGTGGTGCTTAGGGACACGGTTTAGTGGTAGACTTGGCAGTGCTAGGTTAATGGTTGGACTTGATGATCTTAAAGATGTTTTCCAACCTAAATGATTCTATGATTCTGTAACATTTACTGCACACCAGTTATCCAGAGCATGTGTTCAGCCCCTCAGTTAGAGGGACATACAAACATTATTTGATACTGTTCTTTTCCAAACAAATATTTTCATCTCCTTTGCTAGGCTTCACCCTCTAACGCTACTGAAATTATATTCATTACATTTCCACTTATCATTGGATGTGGCCAGCAGAGAGACTTTACTATTGAATGAAAACAGGAGTCTGTTCTCTCTTTTGCCACCTGCCCAAATCTCTCTCTCTCTTTAGAATTATGTAAAGTAAACCTGAAAGACTACTTCTACATTTTCTTTGATATGATACGTGGGAGAAGAGGCACACAAAACCCTCTTTTTGACTTGTTCAAAGATCACTTTGCATGTTTTATGAGAAAAGCCTTCGTACATAGACTCACTCTTACGCTGCACTATTGAAAACAGCAATATAATTATCAAAGCCTATTGGCTCAAAACCTTCCTGTAGGTGGGTAAAATCACTGCCATCCTATTTGTCCTGGGTGCACTGGACACATTTATTTTGCTCTGTTTGAGGTTTCAATCGTGTAAGCATACATCCCAAGGAGAAAAAAAAAAAAAAAAAACAAACAACAAAACTCTCTAGGTGTACATTAAATGCCTAAGATCAGGTTTGAATTAAGACTTTACACTTTTGGCTAATTACATTTGTAGTTTACATATTTACTATTCTTTTTCCTCAACCAAATTCCAGTGCACTCACTTGAAAAGCCATTTTTCAATTCTTTACAGTGCCTGGATATAGAGTAATATCATTTATGCATTCATTGCTTTTTCCTGCAAGGCAGGATAAATGGGCATGGATGTATCCTTTCCATGGATCCTTCAAAAGGATAATATGCTGGTGTGGGGGTAGATGAAAGAAAGGAAAAGAGTGAAAGAGCAAGTAAGAAAGACCTAATACTTCAAGACAGGCTTTGCAGGTTAAAAGAAATAGTAACTCCATTTAGAAAACTTATTCCAAGCATAGGAAAGGGTAGGAAAAGCTTCCTGCAATAGGCATTCATCATTTTCTATACATCACTTTTCTTTTAAATCATGATGACAGCAAAATTCTACCTTATGTGGTTAGTTTATCTAACACCCTTTCCCTATAAACGTATCCCTCATACGTATGCACACGAGCACATCCATACTCAATAACAACGGAGAGTACAAACTTACCTCCACTGAGATCATCAACTATTAAGATTATTATTGTGGCAAGAATCTCCCCCTAAATCTCCATAATGAATTGATTTCTCCCAGCTGTCTACTATCCCTCAGTCTTTAAAAACCAAACATATTTTAGTAGTTCCAATGTAAGATAACTACATTCTCTCATCTTAACCTTCCACATGAAATTCCTCTCATCAGAATGGGTCCCACTAACATGCAGTTTCCTGACTATGAAAGCCACGTGTAGTGATAATAACCCATGACAATATTTGAACACAGCGCCCATTCCATATTACATCACGTTAGTCCACAACAACTTGGAAGGGGAAGAGAAGAGCACCGCTTATGACAGAAATTTCAGGAGGAATTCAGGCAGATGTGGTTTCCTGAGTTACATTACAGCCACCACACTGTGGTGTTCACCTGTATTAGCCTGATATTGTGTCATAGGAGGCATTGCATACTGAACAGGGAGAATTAACTCTCATTCTCACATCCTAAATGTGGCCTCATCAGGTGAGAGGTGAAACCAGAGATAGGAAAATTGGCTTAAAATTAATACATTAAAACATTTCCCTGTTCATAAAGTGTTATGACCATATTAAACAGAATATTATTTCCAGAAATGTTAACGGCTCAAAATTATTCGTAGTATCATCATTGCAAGTTGCTCACAACAAGCGTTGAATACTCAGAACAAGTTAGAAATCCCCACACATTCAGTTTACTTTCCAATCATAACTAGACAAGCCTAAGCAATTGGAACAATACCAAAAAAAGTACTTTTTTCCAAGTTTTAAATGCTTACAAATATGCTACTAGTGTTGTTTCGATAAAAATCAAAGCTTGCACAGAGTTATCCCAGAAGGGGCCTGAACACATCAGAAATTAAGTTGTTTAAAAATTTGAAAAAGAGCTTAAAAAAACCCTAAAGTTTTCACATAATTGTCCAGCTCTGCTTGAGACAGTGTGACTTTGTCTACACTACACCCTGACGGTTTGAACACTGTTTCACACCTGTGCAGCTCAATTTGAGGTCAGCAACAGTAGCAGCACTAAAAGTCAGGCCAGTGGCATTTAAACAAAGATACCTAGCCCTGAAGGGAATAAAGCTCAAGAGGCAGTGGCTGTAAGTTGTGCTGGTATCCATACACCTCTGCTACTACTGGTGAAGTTGTGCTAGTGTTAACAACTGGGAGAAGGTTTTTAAAAAGTCTTGCTTACATACAGCAGCCACAGGAAAGAACAGAACCATTTCCTTGGCTTTTTTTTTTTTTTTTTTTTTTTTGCTGTCCAGACTCTGAGGATAAACAGATGTCTCTTGAAACATGTCCTATTGGCAAGAGACAGCAGCCTTAAATTCACTTAGGACAATGACACGTTCCAGCGTAAATATTCATTGTGACTTATGGGGAAATTAACCATGCGGCTCTGATTAGCAATAATAAAGAGACAGCCAGCCAATATCTACAACTTACAATGAATATTAAACATATACCATTCTTTCTTGCCGTTCCTATATTTTAACAGGAAAAAATACATCTTAAAAACTACCAAAAAGGGAGAAAGTAACACTTTGTAGTTATCTTGTGTTCTAGTCAGTTGAGAAAGAAAACACTAAGAGTTTAAATCTTGCTATATCCATAAGATTTACTATATTTATATACAGATGGTAACCTGAGCCATCTGTTAAATCAGAAGAAAAACCCCAAACAAACTATGTTTGGAAGTCTAGATTGTTAGTCTTCCAGTTGTAAGACACATATTCCTGGAGTTATCAAGTTGTTGTTTTTTTTAAATATGTAATAGTCTTCAAAATAATGTGTATGTTCACAATAAATATCAAAATAAAATATCAAAAAATAAGATATTATTACAAGCTGATTAGACAAATAAGGTACTGAAATTATGCTTAACCAACCTGGAAGCCTTCTACAAGATGAGTAGCTCAGTGGATGCAGGAAGAGCAATAGATTTTGTTTCTTGACTTTCTCAAGGTTTCTGACACTGTGCCATAACATCCTCACAGACAAATTGAAGAAGTGATAAATTGACAGTGAGGTAGACTGAAATCTGGCTGAACTGCCAGGCTCAAAGGATTGTGATCGGTGCATGAAGTCCAGCTGGACACCAGTCATTGGTGGTGTAACTCCAGAGACCAATACTGGCACCAGTACTGTCTAACATCTTCATTAATGATCTGGATGACAGGAAAGAAATTACCATCAGCAAGTTTGCAGATGATAAACTGAGAAGAGTGGTTGACACGAGATCATTACACAGCCATTCAGAGGGACCTTGGCAGGCTAAAGAAATTGGTCAATGAGAATTGCATCAAGTTCAACAAAGGGAGATGGAAAGCCCTGCACCCGGGGAGGAACAACCCCATGCACCCTGATGGTCTGGGGGCTGATCTGCTAAGAAGCAGCTTTACAAAAATGGACTCTTAGGTTGTCCAGTTGGCAGACAGCAAGTTGATCATGAACCAGCAATCTGCCCTTGCAGCAAAGAAGGCAGCAGCACCCTGGGCTGCATTAGAGAGACAATTATCAGCAGGTCAAGAGAGATGGTTATTCCCCTGTGCTCAACACTGGTGAGACATCTGGAGTGCTGTGCTCAGTGCTGAACTTCCCGTAGAGAAGGAGGGGGGAGAAAAAAAAAAGACACTGACATACTAGAGCAAGGCCAGCAAAAGGCCACAAAGAAGATTACAGGACTGGAGCACCTGTCATACAAGGAAAGACTAAGAGAGCTAGGACTGTTCAAACCTAGAGAAGAGGCTCAGAGAGATCTTATCCGTATATATAAAGACACGATAGAAGCGAGTAAAGATGACAGAGCCAAACTCTTCACATCCACTGAAAGGACAAGAGACAGCAGGCACAATTGAAATAGAGTATATTCCATTCAACCATTAAAAAGACCTTTTTACTGTAAGGGTGATTAAACACTGGAAAAGGCTGTGTAAAGAGGTTGTGAACTCTTCATCCTTGGGGTTACTTAAAACCTGATGGGACATGATCCTGAGCAAGCTACTCTAGCTGACCATCATTTGAGCAGGGAGATCCTTTACAACCTCAGCTACTTTGGGTTTCCATGAATAATTATCAGTATGTATGTATCATAAGGATGACTGTTCGCACTGTGATAATCCAATACAGGGCCCAGCCATGACTGCAAGATTAACATTAATGTGTTTATATGTTGGGGATTGGGGAGGGGAAACAAGGAAAAAAAAAATAAAAGTCTCTCTCTTCAAGCCACTACTCAGCTTCTCTTAAAAAATTATACATCTAATAAATCAGTCCTCTCCTCTGATAGTCTTACAGGAGCATGAACAGGCAACAAATTATCTTTACTCAGCATCCTTTGGGGTATGAAGACATATACTTTAGTCTCCAGTCTATTAACAATATGGATTCAATTCCAGCACTCCCTGGACATTCAGGTAACTGGAAATTGCATTGCATATTCTAGACAGGTATCCTCCTGCATCAAAAGCGCAGCACATTCTTACCACGTGCCTACCTTTATGTAATGCCTCCTAGAGAAGCACTCATTTTTATATAATAGTAACAAAAATGTATGCTTGTAATATGCATAGTCTCACTTACTCATTTGATGTGTAATCATTAATTCTTTCAGTAGGCAAACAGAAGAATGAAGAGTAGATGAGAATAAAATCTAAGCAGGCCAGAAGCCAGGCTTTGCAAATCAGAGGGGAAATAACAGTGAGAACAGAATTCAGACCTGCTAGGATAGGAGGAAACAGTCAAACAGCTGAAAGAAACCCAACTCATGTGAATTATGCAGAAAGGCCAACTATACACACTACATAAGAATACACTATATAAGCCTGAATCTCCCAAAGTACTGATGTTCTGGGCATCCAACACCAGCCTGCAGAACCATGTAACCTCAAAATCCCATTCTAGAGAGGAAAAAACCAAAAAACTTAACACAAAAACACAACAGGACAAAGGTTGAGCAAGAAGTAGCCAGCTATAGGTGCTGAATGAGAACATGAGATAGGCAAGCTCAGCCCCATGAGAAACGCAGGACTGAGCTGAAGATGGAAAGAAAAGGAATAAAAGGGGAGAGAGTGCTCCAATACCTGAATGACTCTCAGAAGCCAGCTCTGCCCAGCAAGGCAATCGTTAGGTGCAATTTTGACACTCTGCTCAAATCCAGAAACCTTGTTAAAAACATTAGCTTCAACCTACTAAAAATTAATTTAAAATGCAGCCCATGTTTTGGCATCTTGTATTGACACGGTATGCCCTGTCTATCTGTTTTACTCTCATGTGTGCAATAGCAACACCAACCTTTCAACAATACACCAAAATAACAGATGGCACAGGAAAAGAAAGCCAAAAATGCAGCACGGGACCTTACTCTGACTGGCTCGTGGTGTCAGGAGATGGAGCAGTAAAAGCACACTATGAAAAAAAGTTTTGGTTGAGTGAGCTAGGAGACTTGATGATTTAATAGAAAGCTTGTGACTAATCTATTGTTCTTTGAGCCTTTTCTAGGCTACAACTATATCTTCTGTCTCAGATTCCTAAAGATTCTCAAGACACCTTGGCTGCCATTCTCTACTCCCATTACTTCTTAATCTTGATGTGCAACACCCTCCAGAAAACTGCTGAGAATTACACCAATCTCCACAATAGCGTTGCGAGTCCAGAACTGCCAGTGATAAAATATTCCCAACTGCAAAGAACTGACAATCACACGGGCAGAGTCAAAGCTCTGGGTCCTAGTCTTCTTCTGCATAGATGTCTCTGTGGTTTGGCTGGAAGCATTTGCAAGAGAGCATGAATTAAGTGATACAAATGCTTTAAATTAAAATTTTATGGCCCTGCATGCTTTGTTATTTAGCCATTTATGTCATATCTAACAAAAAAGAAAAAAAAATGTCTTGTGCATTTCACAGCCTCTGTCTTTTGGCTCCAGTAGCAAGAGAAGGAATATGTTTCAACTCAGCAGCCCCGGATCAACAACCCACCATTTCTTTGCAGCATTACCTTGATGCTATACCTACTAGAATTGCAGGAAAAATCGCATTGATTTCACATGACACAACATAACGAGTCAGCACTCCAATCACAACATACATATTTCCTAAAGGGCAATGTAGCATTCAAAAGAACGAGTTTAAATTATTTAGAACACAAAGAGGTAGAAAGAATGAAGGCAGTGTTTCTCAGTCTTCTCAGACTGGTGAGCCTGCTTTGTCAAGCAAGCCAAAATGTTAAGATTGCTTTAACTCTAATAGTAAAGCTAAGAGTAAAAATTATAACCGTGAAAACACTCCTACACATGCAAAATTTATCTGTATGTTTCAAGAAGCTGACAGAATATTTGGCCTTTAGAAGTAACGAAGCAAGAGCAAGATTTTCTTTGTACTAAGCTGAAATCAAATTTTCAATGCTTTGAAACATACCACTTCCCTGCTAATAACAGTAAACTGCCAACTGAGAAACGGCATACTTTGATGTAACGTCTCTGAGAATCAAGGGAACTGGGTTCAATTCTCAGTTTAGTCACACATTGCAGCTTTGGCTCTGGGAAAGTCACTTAGCATATCTGCATTTCAATTCTTCACCCTGAAGAGATATTATTTTACTTTGCTGTGTCAAATGGGTGAACATCCATTGGTGACTTTGCTATTTTAAGACCAACACGAGTCATGCATGTATTTAGATACAAGAGGGAAAAGCTTTGACTACGTGGATATAATTTCTCTAGGAAACTAAAAGAGCATGTTTAGATTAGATATTTGGAAGAAATTCTTTACGGTGAGGGTGGTGAGGTACTGGAACAGGTTGCCCAGAGAAGTTGTGGATGCCCCATCCCTGGAAGCATTCAAGGCCAGGTTGGATGAGGCTTTGGGCAACGTGGTCTAATGGAGGGTGTCCCTGCCCATGGCAGGGGCATTGGAACTAGATGATCTTCAAGGTCCCTTCCAACCCAAACCATTCTATGATTCTATGACATTCACACTGGGATTCAGTTTACTCTTAGATTTTGCATTTATTAATTGCCAACATTTATACCACTGAATTCTACTGGCAGAAATTGTCAGAGAAATTTTTTCCTATGTAATTCATTGCAGTTCTTTCAGCACCCAAAAGAGTTCACAAATTGTATACTCCTCTATGCACTAACTCTTTTTGCATTTCTGATCCAGAAGCCAAATACACATTATTAAAGGAAATATGTTTGAGTAGCAAGTAAACAATGAGGAAATGGCAGAGATCTACATGTATAGACTACAAATGAAGTGAGATGGATCCAAATCAAGCTAGTCATTACGATTAATTTTCAGTTTCCCACTCCTTCTGGATGATGGTCACCACTAAGATAATTTATGTCTCTGATGTAACTACAGCTCACCTGCACCCCTATGTTAGCCTCAGAGTGCCTCATTAATCGAACGATACTGATAAATTGGAGGGAGATCTGGTATGAGCTACAGAAATGATTAAGAGACTAGAAGGGATTTATAGGGACAGATTAAAAAAATCCAATACAATAACTTGGTTTACTTAAGATTAAGATGAGGGGAGCAGGGCAGGCAAACATGATTACAATCTACAAATATCTGATAGTTATAAACACCAGGAAGGCAGAAGAATTTAGTTCAGTAAAAGGCAGTGTAACAAGGAGTAATGAGATGAAATTAACAGAGACCATTGAGCACGAGCATCACAGAGAAGCTTCGAGTGAGAACTGGCTGGCTGTGGCAGGTGCAACCATTAGTAACTCACACAACAAGGAGGCTGGGCTCAGAGAAGGCTCCATACCATAGGTGGATATACAGCACTTTCCTCCGTTTGTTTGGGTCTATACCAGGCAAGCTCAAACACTTGACACGGGCACTCACAGCCACTGTTATAACAATGCTACAGTGCCTTAGTTTTTGCCCAGTCACTCCCTACATTATTCTGCTGCTAGCTACCCATGGAGAAGCAAGCCTCATCATGTGAGGTGTTTAGAAATAGATTGGACAAGCATTAGAAACTGTACTGCAGGGGACTGGCCCCAGGGGACAGATTAGATGACCTCATGTGATTTATTTTTTTTTTCTTCTCTCTAATTTATGCAGTCTGATGAATACTCAGCTTTTACTGAAGGTTCATCAAGGGTGCAATGATTGCAATAATCATGATTTGATACAACAGTTTTCTTCCAAATTAGATGGCTAATACAGTCTTTGTCTCATTCCCGCCTTCCTCCCCCTATTTCTAATTAACTCCTCTGCGCAGTGGCTCAGGAATGCATGTAATCCCTCCTGGAAGGGCTTTTTCCTAATCCTCCATGACAGGATTCACAGCATGCTGATATGGATTCTAAAGACAGATGACTCCATGCAACTGGAGAAGCATACAGCAAACTTGCTACGAAAACCTACCACATTCTATCATGTAGTGTCTGTGAGTTGAGGACCATCCTTTTTCGGTGTGGGGTTTTTTTTGTTTGGTTGTTTGGGGGTTTTTTGTTCGGGTTTTTTTGGGGGTTGGGTTTTTTTGTTTACACTAGCATCCAATTGACTTCTGAGTTCACAAAAGAAACAGGTCAGGAACTGTCCAGTTGTCTAGGATTACCAGCAGGCAGTTGGAAAACTTTAAAGGCCCTAGCTACTGTAATGTTTTAGGGGTCATAATCCAAACTGCCATCCTCTACACTAAACACCTGAGTCTCATGAGGAATTCTACTGAATCCAGCCACAGCAATCAGACTTTCAGAAAAACTATAGCAATAGTATGAAAGAACATAGAAACTAACCTGAACTCCAGTATGGTTGCTAAACAGCTAAATTCACTCAAATTTTTCTTGCAATGATTTTAAGAAACAAGAAACTAATTTAAGTTAAAAACAGATATATTCGTGCTATAGAACTACAAAAGCCTGAAAAAGAAAAAAAAAATGAAAATCAGAATGGAAGGAAACTATCTTCAGACTACAAAGGAGTGTCACAGATAAGTGAATCACATGGGGAAAAAATCCAAATAAAACTAAAAGTATTGAAAGTGACCTTGAATAACTTAAGCTAAATCTCTTAGAAGAATACTTAAACTATTCAATAAATAAAGAAATCAGCATAAAGCAGTATACGTACATATATACACACATATAAATATTTGGTCAAGTGTATAAAAGGATCAGGAGTTTTTAACATGTTGTAGATCAGTAAATCTCACTGTCAATTCGTAATGATCTCTTCTTGTTCTACTGAAACATGCCTTCTTTCCCAATTTACAACATGTGATGTAAAAGGTGAAAAGTAGCTAATTGGTTGTGAGAATAATCAATTCTGGGAAAAATTCTAGGAAGATTATACCGAGCAAAACTGTAAAGATAATATATTAGGGAGCAAACCATTCTTTGGATGTGCATGTGTATATATACACACGCATGATGCTTCTAAATACAAATAAATACACTTTACATTCTTCTCATTGATGGTATTTGCTTGCAACCACAAATCCATGCAGTTCTATTGCATAGTATTTTTCAAAAGTGATGTGTGATTTCAAGTGCCCACTCTTTTGGGTTCAGAGTTTTCAGGACATCATTCATACACAGTGAAAAAATCAGGTTTCTTCCTCAAGGCATCTTAGGGTAGGCACTGATTGGCATTATCTATACCATGCCTTTTGTCTCCACCAATGCAGTATCCAGGTAATTAGCTTTTCCATCAGCAAATTGGTCATGTCTATACTGCAAAGCAGCATAGATACTCAATATAGCTTTCAGCTTAGACTGGCTACTGGAGTTACTATAGCCATGCCATCGTAGAGCTTCACAAAGCGTTTATTCTGATTTCCCTGTACCACTTCTGACAAATAGCTTCTGGTGCATGAGCAAGCCCCGATATGCCCTTACTGCACTGCCACATATTCTATATAACTCTAGATGAAAGAAATACCACCCACAGTGGCTGTTCAGATTTTTTTTTTTTAGCCTAAAGAAGTGTCCACAACTGCCAAAAGTATCAGATCCTGATTTAAGAGCTGCTCATTGTTGTTATCAACAAAAGAGCCAGTTTTAAAACAGTATGATAAATTAGATGGAAGAGAGACTCAAAGATGACTGTAAACAATGCAAAAGTCTAAAAAATTTGCATTTTAAATGTTAATTAAAAACAAACCACCCAGGAACCATTTATTACGAAAAACAAATCCAATAAAACAAAAAAGTTCTCAATTAACAAAGATTAGGCGACCAGCATGATAGAGCCCTCTGAACCTCAAGCACTAAACTGAGTATCAAAGCATACTGGTAATAAATTAAGACTGTAAGTGAACAAATAAAAATCCCACCATACAGTAAGTTTCAGGAATCAAAAAAACATTATTATAGGAGATAAAGGAAATCACATAACATTCCTAAAGCAAGTGCTGTTGAAAAACACAAAAGTAAAAAATAAAAGATCATATTTCCCTAGTTTAGGGAAATGGTCCCTAGACTAAATGGTGAGAATCACTATTTCTAGAGGAATATTGTGCTGTACCTAGAATAATAGCAGGTTGGGGTTTGGGGGTTTTTTAGAGGTTGGTTTGGAATTGGGGGTGTTGTCACATTTTTAAGGTATCTATTTAGCAGTTCTCCAACTGTTCACTACCAGCTACCTCAGAACCATTGTGTCACTATTTAAATAATCATGTAAAATTTAATCAGAAGGTTTCAGTATTAAATTATGTCACATTTAGCACTGCTGTCATCCTTATCTGCAACCTGTTAGAAACACCACTCTTAGGAGTTATTATAGCAAAGAGGAGTGTGTAGCAACATGCTTTCAAATTGGCAGGACTTTAAGTGAATGATCTTGGGAAAGTCAGTTGATTTTCCTTTTTCCCCAAGAAAGCATTTGATGAAAAGCAAGACAGCTAACTATTCACACCACACAAAATCAAATTTCCTGACATCAGAGCCAAACATGATGACTGATCTCATTCATCAAAGGATTTGGATTTCATTCACAGTGACTCTCACCATGTTTGAAAGATGATGGCAGCTTCCTAGGAGGTGCTCAAAGGCTTCAGAGTAGAAGGCACGCAGACATAAGAGGCTTCAGGGTGCAGAAGGAAGCTGTGGTATAACCTGGCTGTTTTCAGTTTTGTATAAAAAGGAGGTTTATTTTAGTATAGAATTTCACAATTAAATTAATATCCGGCCATTAGAAGATTTAACAAAGCGATTTTGATCCATTATACAGATACAGAAAATAGAGTCAAGGTAACTATTTAAAAAAATAATACATGCATACAGCTACCAGCGAAAACAACAACTCAACTATACTCTGCTGCCGTCTATTGGAAGAGCAAAATTTCCCCATAAGGTGATGCTGACCTGTACCTTCAGTGGTTCAAAGGAGGGTCTTACAGAATCAGAACCACCAAATTTGATTATAAGTCTCATTTATGAAAAGGATATGGATTTTATTGGCACAACAATATTTCTTACTTTTCCATTTGCCCAGCTGTACACACCTAGTCCATCTAAAGAAACAAAAACTCTAAAAGGAAAAAGTGACTGATATAGGCATGTCTGCTTCACGTATTTTAGCATGAGAAGTAGTGAAACTATTAAAAAAATCTCGTACAGACAACCATGAAGAACGTA
The DNA here is from genome assembly GCF_011004875.1 of Balearica regulorum gibbericeps. Taxonomy (NCBI): domain Eukaryota; kingdom Metazoa; phylum Chordata; class Aves; order Gruiformes; family Gruidae; genus Balearica; species Balearica regulorum. The sequence continues at coordinate 24,692,539 of NC_046190.1, read as the reverse complement.
GCAAAACAAATGAATTCCACTAAATGTCCCAAAATAACTTAAATATTACAGATAAAGATGACAACAGCACTAAGACAGACACATCCTGCTCAGATAGTCAAAAACCCTCAGATTCAATAAGAGTTCATCACAAGAAGCCAGCAAAGAGATAAACAAACCATAAAGCATATACACACCAGAGAGGTGTTTAAGTGATAGAACTAGAGGGAGAAAGGGAAAGGAAGGATGCAATAGTTCAATAAATAAAAGTGTGTGAACTATTGGGATTTTTTAAATGTTTCATTTCTTCTTTATTCTTATTTCAGTGGCCCAGATGGGTCACTTACACAACTGAGAGTAGAATGCATCACATAGAACTAGGGAATAGCAACTATATCCTGTACAGCAAGTAAAATTCTTTTTTAAAAATAAAACACACACCTAAATCCCCACCCCACTCAAAACCTCGCTCTTACAGGATGAGAGGTCAGAGAGAAATTAAACTGTCAGACAATTTAACACCGCAAGTTAAGATTATCCTAATCAATTTAATACCTGGGACTAAAGAGGGCAAAAGAAAGCAGCCATTAAATTCTTCTTCCAAAGGACTGTGACAACATGAACATCTGATTTAAAAGTCAGATAAAGATAATAGCCATCTCATGGACAGGGAAAGAAATCCAGTGACTCCAGAGTTACTCTGGATTTGCAGTAGTGAAGCTTAGATTAGAATCCACCCTTCAGTATATTGGCTGTTCAGACATAAATCTACCTGAACAGAAAAATATTTATCTTCAGGAAACCGTGGAGCAAGTCCTTAGAACCATGGGTGTATTTTTAAAGCTTTATGCAGGATATGAGCAACATTGCTTCCTTTAATGATTTGCCATGTCAGTCTGCTCTGCAAAGTTACTGTAAAAACGCCATTGTGAGGTTCCACATTTCATGTCTTTCAATAACTTTAGATCAAATGTAACAAATTTACAAAGACAAGAAAAATATTTTTTCTCCCAGCACTAGCTCTGAAAACTCACCCCAAACTGAGTTTGTTTCCCCCTGCTCCAGCTCCTCTCCTCCTCATTACTAATGAGGGCTTCACAGAGCAAGCCAGGTCTCTCCAGTAAAACTCCAGTACATTCCCATTGTCCCCTCTCAGTTTACACAGGTGAAAGAGATCCGCAACAGGAACACACTAAGCTGTTCAATGGAGGCGCATGAAGAACCCAGTCTAGCTACCACCTCTCCCCTCACCCCATTAACTTGTATTCCAAAATACTTCAATGTACGTCACTGATAAACAATTGCTTTACTCACCAGTTGGAGTAGAAAACCAGACTAACTTTCCAAAGTGTTTTTTTGGTAAATTTTGGTGACGCAACCCAAGTAGAGAAGAACTTTTTAGTGAATTTGCAGATGAGAGAACTTGGAGAGGAAGGTATTTTTTGCTGCTAGAAAATCATATATTCCTACATGAACCCAGACAAAGTAAAATTTCTGCACCTATCTTCATTTATTTCTGTGGTACATGAGCAGTCCTGAAATAAAATTTTCTTGAGCATTACAATTTATAACACACAAACACAGAGAACATCTCCCAGGAAGTCTGGGGAGAAAAGAGCCTCCCTTAATTCCAAATAAAAGGTCACCCTGTGATGATGCTGTTGAGGACAGTACATTATGAATGTAAGTTACAACACAAGTTATAAGTCAAATTTATGAATCAGAATATGAGCTGCAGAGTGTAAAAAAATCTGGAAGTGATTGCTTAGTTTGACAGTTCTACTGTATCTTAAAACATGTAGAACTCCCTGGGTTCCTGTAGAGGAAAGCTCTTAAAAGGTTTAAAAAGTAGTGTCAGAGACAACACTATTTGTCCAAATTTATTTTCTTTTTAACTTATTTAGCCATTCAGGTTTAACATCTCAAAAAATAACTCATTACTCCTGCAAAGTACTGTCAATATGATAAATGAGAGCAGAAAGATGAGAGCATGGAAAACTAGTATGAAAGTACATAGCTTATATAAACACAGGCTTTATCAGTAGTGAGAAATAATTTTCATGAATCAAAAGTTAGTTAAAACTTTTCCTGCCAGCCCTGTGACTTTATAATCCTCCTCAGTATGGTAATTTCTTTATAAGACGAGACAGAGGGCCTTGTCTCATAGCTCTGTCTGCTTAGATCCATCTTCTAGCTTCTCAGTAGTGTGAGATTACAGCTAACTTTGATGAGGGAATGAAATACGTTGAAATATAAGAAAGACCTTCAGTCAAATAGGTCTTCAGTCACATGATATAAACATGAACAGTTGAGCAATGAAGCATACAATATAGTTAGTGCCAATGTGACTGACACAGCATCAGAGAGAGTTTGAAATGTCAACGAGAAACTTTAAATAAGAAAGGAAAAGGTGCCTCTAGTTTATGAGCATAAATATTTCTCAGCAAACATTGTTGTTTCTCATCCAAAATATTCTGAAATGAGATACAGCAATCAAACACTAAGCACAGATTCCCCGGACTAATTATCCCGGACAACCTGACATCCAACCAGACTATGAATTTCACTGAAACAGGGTCTGATACGGAATTTAACAATAAAACTAGTTGTTCTTCCACAGAAGCTAACATAGGTCCTACAAAAGTATCTAAGGTAGTATTTAAGATGTGCAGACAGTTGTGTGTCATTACACTAGATAGTTTAGTAAGATGTTCATTAATAACGGGTTGTCATTCATTTTATTAAGGCAAGAAGCCAATATTGCTCAATGTTCCTGGGAGGCTGATGTTTTTCTTTCATTAAACAATGCATGCTGGTGCAAAGCTGTAAAATAGATGGTGACTGACCTAACGCTACAGGACAAGGTAAGGCAAACAAACTTTGGTATTCTTGCCAAGCATAAATATTTTTATTCTTGGGGTTGACTTTGTACAGAATGCTGGTCCTATAATAAATTCAACTTCAGGACATTACTATTTGAATGAAACCCAAATCTACTGTTTGCATTGGAAGATTCTAATGAGACCAGTCATCTAAATGGATAGGATTCAGAACTGAGACCCAGAGAAAACATTACTTTTGGTTAAGAGCCATGTCGTCATTGGGAGTTCCAACCAAATCAACCAAAAACTAGTTGAAAGAAAGATGTCTTACACTATCCAGTGAACTGAAAAGTATCAAAATAATCAGCCACACCATAAGGACTGGAACATTGACAGTGGTTTCTGTGATCTAGAGTAACATCCATCAGCTCACATGGAGGCAAGCAAAAAGTTCTGGTGTCACTGGCGTGATTTTTGCAACAGCTACTAAAAAACCCCTCATATAGAGAACCAAATATTCACCTAGTGAATGGTCTGTTTGACTTCAGTGGAAACCGGGCCCAAGTAAAGACTGCAGGAAGAAACACATGATGTTACAGTGTAGGGAATGAACAGAGAAAACAAAGGAAAATTTCAAAGAACATTGGCAGAGGGTTTCCAAAGGGTAAGAGGGAACTGGAAGTTGGATGTGCAAGTCCCCTTTACTGACTTTGAAATGTTATCCCTTAGGCAAACAATGACCTAGATAGGGCTCCAAACATGACACATTAATACTGGAGAAATTCAGGAGCTCACGATCCACACTAGATGGAAAAGTAACTTTTATCTGACCACTTTTGTGAAGGGTAGCTAAACTGTGACAAAGTAGTCAAGATCTTTTTTGTGTGACAAAGAATGGATGTTTTCCAAGGTGCCAAATTCCTGAGTAATTCTGTTCATCAGAAAATATTTTGAGAAACCACTAGCAGAACCTGGTACTATTTTTATATTACGTCCCCCCTCACACACCTTTTACATGTACTTGGAGTTGTAAACTTTAACATTGCTCTCCTGAGACCCGTAAAAACTGGCAAGAATTTCTCAAACATGAAAAGAGTGGAGAGTAGGGAATAGGCAGTGCAAAAGATTCCTTGCCTGTTTTGCTCATCTGGTCTTTTAAGTTCTCAGTGTCATTTAACTGATTGTTTCTGAGCTGAGTAAAGCAGAACCCACTCTCAAATAAGTGGAAGCAATCTGCAATATTAATTGTTGGAGCCAGACACACCGTTGCAGATCTCACAGTTGCATCAATTCCTAACAGTAACTATCCTTTATTAAAATTCTGCGCTGTTTACAGTTTACGAAGTAATGTGAACTTTGAAAGTTCAATTACAGAAAGCATCTGAAATTAAAGTTTCTTAGAATAATTCAGAACAGCTTTATTAATTCACTACATAAAGAAATGGTTTTTAATCAAGAACAAAATAATCTTAAGTTCCCACTAGTAGGGCCTTTTTTACATGAGCATAAAGAAACCCTTAAACTTGCGCACAGGGAACAAAGTACAAAGGAGACTTCAACCCACAGACAAGCTTGCTTGAAGACACTACCTGGCAGACTTCAGCCTTGTGCTGTAATTTTGTGACTTGTTGTTTCTTGTCTTTCAAGCAGGGGAACCTCTGCTTCTTGCACTGTCATCATTCGAATGCTGCCTAAACAAATCTGTAAAATGTGAAACACCTCTATCCTCATTGATTATAGCCTGAGGAGAACTATTTCACTGTCGTAGTGAAAAATACAACATGACCCAGAGAATATTTAAGTTAGAAATTTGATTCTGGGTACAAAGCAATTCTCTTCTAAATCAGTAATTTAAATCAAATTCCTTATGTTACTGATGAAGACTCATCATCACCTAGTGGCTTTTCAGTGCTTTTCTTGAAATGCATTCATAGTCTTGAACACAAGATTCAGCAATTCACAATTAGACTCAGTTAAAAGAAGATTTCAACTAGAGGAGAAAAATTTTCAGATGGCAAATATAATTTTGTCAACATCACAACCTTCTGAAATATAAATTTTAATGAATTTAAATGGAATATTTAACTTCTTGGTTTAGGCTGTCAGACTGTATTTCATTCTGACTTTTAATTTTGTATTGCATTTTATTACAATATTGGCATATATAATTTTATGTGATCTTGGAATGTTCCAAGACAAAAGCATTCTGACATCTCTAAAATGAAGTATTGCTGACTTTTCATGTCATGTTTAATTTCAGACCAAATGAGGGGAAAAAAAAAATTTAAAAACGTCACAGCTACCTTCAGGGACAGTAAATTTATTTCTCAGGTAGATACATCCACAAAGAAGAGTTTGACTACATTAGCTTGCTAGTTCCTGATACACAGGCATCCACAGAAGAAACATACCACTATCTCTGTGCCCCAGCAGCAAAATCCAGAATCAGGGATGTGGAAATGAGAGTACATTCTACTTCTTTCCAGTGATGGTTTGAAGTATTAGGGTCATTTTGGATCTGTTCTGTGACTGGAGAGAATTTTGCTCTTAAGCACCTCTCCTCAACAGCAAAAGGTGTTTTAAGAGCATAATGGAAGAAATGGCCTTGCAGGAAGAACATGTTGGGAGCCAATACTTTCAAAGCAGCACATTGCAATTTTGTTAGCTGAGGAAGTTAAGACCTTTTCTATGCTTTTGTTGAAACCAGTACCCAGTGTGTGTCTTCCAGCCTTCAGTGAAGGCAGTCTTTGATGTGATAACACAACTGTTCCATTAGGGCTCACAAATGCATTTCCAAAATACATTTGAACAAGGTACAGTGGTACATGTGGTGACTACCATTTGTCAAGCAATTAGAAATTAGGGAGCACCAAAAAAAAAAAGCCACAAAAACCCCCACAACTTCAAACTCACTGTTATTTCATAGCCTTATGAAGCCAAGACTCCTCAGAAAGGAAATACTCAGGTTACACACCCTTGTGAGCAGGCTGATAAATGACTGTTCCAGATAACTGAACTCCTCAATATTACTGGCATGTTCAATTTCAAAGTCAAGAGAAAATGAGCTTTTTCCAAAACTGTTATTGAGAGGCTCCTGCCTGAAAATGTATATTCAGACATTGTTGCAGACTACTCTCACAGAAAGGAAACAACGTTGTCCAGTTGCCAGCTAAAGTGTATTTTATGAAAATAGAAATTCAATTTCAATGCTGTCAACTACAGTATATTGATGGCATTGATGATACTTCCCTTGATCCACAAGTCTGTGAATCACCTTCCTGGGGACACAGTGGCATAGGCTGTGCGAGACAGTAGGAGTGTCACTGTCTACTGAAGGAACCTCCTTAGATTCATGATCAGTCAGAAAGCCAACCAAGCTGTCTTAAGGATAAACAAATCATTTCTCCAAAGTCCCACACCATACATCTTTGTGCAGATGCTGCCCTTGATTAATACACACCTTCATTTAGCAGCCACGGCTTTGCAAGCAAGCTTTTAACAGCTGTTGACCTAATAAAGTGGCCACCTTTTTGAAACAGGGCTCTTTACAAAGAGGAGGATGCAAAGGATAAAAGTCACCTACAGTAATGAGTCAAAGAGAAGCAATAGAAAAATTACAGGCAACTGAAACAGCTTTCTTAACCCAAAGTACATTATTTTTTATTTGCAAGTTCCTGTGTTAAACTCAGCAAATTGCTGCTGCTTCTCCTTAAGCTCATGTGTCATATTGATGAATGAACCACATTGCCCTCAATTCTGTCATGCACAGAGGAAATATTTTCCCCAACCCACTTCGCACTGTGCTGCTACTTAAACTCTTAGACAAGAGGCACATTAGGCATCAATGCAATTACCTTAAGCCAACAACTCTGAAGTGCAGTCATCAGCCTTTTTTTATTATTATTTGGCTAATTAAAAAATCCAACCTGTTGCCATTCCATGAACTAGCAGGTCATTGAAGGCAAGTGCAAGTTTCTTTAAGACCGCGAGGAGTTAGAGGAAGCTATTCCACTTGGTGGCAGCAGTGGTCTAAAATAAAATGTTCCATGTTTCAAAACATCAAGTCACACCTTCAAACTCATCGTATAGAAAGAGGTCTTCCTTTCCTTGATAACCTCCCATACTTTGGTTTACCTTTTAAACATTAGTAAATTTTATATCTCTCTGCTTTGTTATCTGAGATTTTGAATTTCATTACAGAATTGGAAACAACTTCCGAGGAAAATAAGTCAAAGCAGCTTCCTTTTCATTGAGGTTGGCATAGAAAAGAAAAATATACTAAACAGTAGTCTGAGAGTCAAATTACTTTGGTATCCAGTATATCCACTGCATTGCTCCATCAAACCTTTACAAGGGGAAGAATATGGAAAAAATGTCACCTTCTCACAGTGTTCAGTGGATTAGTGTTCTGGTAAGAAAGGGACATTGACACTGGGCTGTATCATCAAACAGCTTTTGGTGTCAGCTCCTGAATGAGCAATGTTCCAGACCAAATTCTTGTCCCTAGAGCAAATCCCAGGTATAAAAACCTATGCCCAGGGATTCCGCCCCATCAACAGGAAAACTATACTGCCAAATTCCATCAGACTAATGAAATCACTCCATGATAGCTATCACAATTCTCCATAGCACTCTATGTTCCCTCCAGGACACGCATCACTTTTAACAGTAATTTACACAGCTGCAGTCTAGTGCAGCACCTTGATTCTCTCCTCGCTCAAAAACCCAATAAATAATTCCATGCACACAGCCTGTGCACAAGTAATTTGCCTTTCTCATTGTGGTTCCCTCTTTGCTTGACCAGAGATTTTTTTGAAATTAAGTTTCTACGCTGAAAACAGCATACAGAAACTAAATATTCTCCCCGCTTCTTTTAAATGTATCTCTTGTAGGTGAGCTGGCTGTAGGAATTTGCTGCCCTAAGCAAACTAGGAAATTAGTAGCATTCCCAACTCAGCTGCTTGCGCACTACAGAGTCACTGAGTGTTTCTCTGCTCCAGGCAGCCACCTGCTCCAAATGCATGCCAGTGCCATCTGCCCCTCGGATGAGAAAATACATGGCCCTTGCAAGAACCTCTAGTGACTTACACCAGAGAGCTATTACCTATGGTCTCCCAGTCATGAGACATGATGAGGAAGATGCAACAACTTACTACAGCAAGGAATTATTGGTATTTAGCTACTAGACAAGAAATCCCCTAAAAACTACTCTCTGGTCTTACACAACTTGATTACTTCAAGTGACTTAAGTAAGGATTTCCTACACAGACTTGAAGCATGAGACACAGGAGGGGGACAGCTGGAGGAAAGGCGCTTAAACCCAGTGAGAGTTAGCTCAGGCAATTGCACACTCTTATAATTGCGGCCCTTGCACATTATCTTCCCTTGGGCACCTTTGCACCTGCTCTTTGTCAAACTTGCTCTTTGCATTTTAACTTTAGTTAAGTCACCTTGATCCTCTGAAACATTTTATTAACAAATAATACAAGTCAGCTACCTTGAATTGAAACAGAGCTCTTTGCTCCTGAAAGTATAAGCACCTACAGCCTGAGCTGAAGAGCAAGGCTGCTGGCACCTTTGTGGATAAACACAGAGGAGAAGCCATAACAATCTAAGTGCCAGAGGGTGTGTGCCAGTGAACACAGTGAGATGCTACATACATGTGCAAGTGGTAAAACCATTGATGAAGGTGCAGTGGTTTTCTATGCAGATGTGAAGACCTTTGGACCAACACACAATCCTCATCATGTCCTCCTGGAATTGCTGTGACAGCTGCTGCACAATTAACAAGACACATCACAGCAGAACTTTTCCCTAGTTTGTAACGCAAAACATTCCTATTCTCAGTTACATCCCTGCGTTTAATTTGCCTGCAGAAGGGGTTTTTTTGAGTTTGTTTGTTTAGAATGTGCAAATCTGGTAAAAGCTTCGGTTGTATTGATTACTTTTTGGGTCGGGGTGGGGAAGAAGAAATCTTTTAAAATTTTAGTAAGTAGTTTAAAGCTCATTTTCCCTTTTCCTTTCATAGTGGTTCATTTGAAAAAGAAAAATCCATTTGTTACCCCCCAATTTATCATCAAAACGAGCCTGACATTAATTGCATTCTGTTATTACAAGCGGAGGTCATATGTGCTTTTCTTAATAGAGTTTGCTGCTCTTATTTTTATAGATATTCCACGTGGGCTAAATAACATTAAGAAAGCTAAGGTCAAAGCCCAGTCATTTCAAAGGAATAAAGGGAAAGATTTACAAGACGTCTGGTGATAACAGTTTATAAGGGGAAGCAAGGCTTTACTTCTGAGATTACACCAATTGAAGCCTAAGTTGGGGAAGAAATCCCAAAGGAAGACACACTTCACTTGGTAAATCAATACTACTCAGAGATGCAACTGATTTGATCCTGAATTTTAAATGGGTGATAACATCTCACACTCGAGGAAGCTTCCCTACAAACACTAAGTTTTGATTTCCATAAAGCACTTTTGGGATTTCCATGCAGACCCCCACCTCCAAGCTTTGCAACAAAAGTCAAATGTCCTGTTTAGGGGTTGCCACTTCTGGGTCACCCCAGCTGTTTGTCACCAATCCATACCTGCCTTCACAGATATGTTCTCTTCAGGTATGCTAGCATAATTGCTTATGAAATTGTTTCCTAAACAACTTCAAACACAACACAACAAAAATATTTGCCTAGGTTGAACATTTTTGTGTAAGCTGGCTGATTTTAACCACATTAAATTACATGAGCAGTTATGCAAGTTGACCAGAGGGAGGGATCCCCACGGCAAGTAGCCAGGGACAAAAGATGGCCATAGGTCAGTAACCTGTCAACCTAGTATAGTAAACCCATAAGAGGGCTGACCAAAGCCTGAACTTGTTGTACCAACATCTAGTTCTACTGCCATAAAGCAAACAAACTTTTTTTAAATACTTCTTGGCATTATTAAAAATGTTTTCATGCTTTTAGTGCTTGTTGCATCCTACCCAGAGTTTTGTTCGCACAAGCTATTGACTGTTTGCCTGCCCATACAGTGCAAGTATTGGCTTGAATTAAGCCAAGCACTTAGCACATCACCTAACTTCAGATCCTGAGTGAAGTCAGTGAGACCTAATCTCTGGTTTCACCTTACAAAGAGATTTTGTGCTGTTTTGTTTCTGTAAAGACAGAGCAGCCCACTCATCCAGCTCACAGCACTAGCCTCTCAAGCAGCTGGGCTAGCTAAGGAGTGGCTCCACCTCATTTTTTGTAGCAGCAGCCCTAGTTTAAGAAACTTGCCCTCAACATCTGCTCCACATTTGCATCACATTAGCAGGACTGCTCAGTCCCTTCAGCAGCCTTGAAGAAGAGCTGATCCAGTCCAACCACCATCCCTGCCCTGGGGTCAGGGTGTGTGTTTCTCAGCTGGATCTATCAACCCAGCTCAAGTGTCCATACTGCTGAACACAAAACTACTGCTGAGGTGGCACTGAACCATGGCTGCAAACAGAATAAGTGACACGGGGTGGAAAATGCAATCAGCATTGCCACTAAACTTTGTTTTGTGTAAACACAACCTGGACATACACAGAGGCCTTTTATGAGGTACTTATGAGTCATTGTGTCTACCCATATATATTTTCTTGGTCAACATGCACATTTGGATAAAAGTCAGCTCTACAAGTGCAAAAACTTGTTTGTAAAAAGCATTTCTTCTGACCATTCCCCTGGCTATCTGCACCTCAGAAGTAAATTTATGCAATCCTACACCCACCTTGGGCTGCAAGATCACTACGAAAGATACACCAAGCTCTCAGAGTGAAACAGTCATCAAGCGGTGATAAGTTTCAGTGACTGCTAAATCTGAGCTTAATTTAAATTTGCACACAAACCTGGAGATGGTATTGTAACCGATGTGTTTAACTTTTTAACCATGGTGATGGGATCAAGATGAGATTATTAGCAGTAATAAGGAATGAGAAAAACATTTTAGGAATGAGAACCTGAGAGGTTGGTATGTACCATGGAACTGATAAACTACATGGTTGGTACATGAGCCAAATAATATTTCATTTTCTGTCAAAATCATGTCCTTTGAGTGAACTTTGTTCATTATAATCTCATTATAATACCAAAACACACCTCCATGCTAAAAACTACCCACCTCCAAGGTACGACCACCCCTCACTGGGCATGCTCTCTGAATTTCTTTAAGTATATAGCTTTAAAAGCAAAGCGAGAAAGTTTTACACCAATCATAATGAAGTAACTATGTAACTATGTGATGTAATTGTGACCATGTGTGTATTGAGAATATAAATATGTGCGTGTTCGTAGGCTAGGTATGCACGTTAGGTGGAACTATCCCCCGTGCATCCAGCGCTGCAATAAAGAATGCCTGCCTTTTAACACTACATTGGTGTTACGAGGTTTATTCCCGGATTTCGGTGACAGTATGGTCTGTCTGGCTACTATTTGCTTTCTTTGCTACCCAGCATTTCATACTGACCGCCAAATCCCCCTCCCTGTGGGAGGTTGGATGGGTTAAGCAGGGCCCCAGCCAGCCATACTGAGACAGCACTCAGCCTCTCGCCTCTGTGTGCTCCACCCTGTGAGCTCCAGTACTGCCTGTAAATGCATTAGCAATACCCTCTTCTACAGGTTACGTGGCAGGACAGATGCTAGGTGTCAGAATGATAAACGGCTTGAGTTTGGCAGTCCTGGGATACAGGGAGAGCAAGCTAGGCACGACGGCAGCATGCAGCAAGCTATGCAGCCCAGAAAGAAACTTATCTATAAAAAGGAAGTTCCAAAATTTGCACTAATTCTTATTAAAATGTTAAAAAAATGAAACATCTGAACCACAGAAGTACAGTTGCTCAAAAGTCTGCACAATAAGGTACAATTCTCAATTTGTTGAAATGCTGTCTGTGGCTATATACGTTGGTTGGGTGGAATTTAGTGTTTTTGAAAAAGCATTCCATTATACTTTACCTTATTAAGGCGCTCTCTAATCAGACCTTTACTGCTTAGCAAATTTAGGGTCCTCCTGCAGTTTCACCACAGTTCTGTACTAAAAGATGTCATATCATCTTTATCATCTTCTCATAAGTGACACTATAGACATGGGAGAAGAAAAACAAGAACAAACCAAAACCAAAGCCAGTCCTGGTCTGTGCGTCACAGAGAAAGAAAGACAAAAGGTGTTCTTATATGCTAGCTTTTTCATTTTGTCGTGTTCCTCCTGTTTGTTTTTAAAGTATAATCGGTTGGTCTCTCTTCTCACTCTCATATCCAGCAACTCCTCTTTAGTTCCAGGGGAGAATTCTGCTGGGAATCCTGCTGAGAGTTCACTATGAGCAAGGCTAAAAGCTGCTGATACTACTCCTTCTCAATGACTGCAAAGTCTGGCTTCAACAGGGTCTGTACATCAAACCTGCATCATCTACCTTAATTACCATACATTTTGATCAGTCTCCATCTATTGCTGTACCCCCTGTAATAATATTTCCTTTGCCATTGAATCTGAAACTGTTTCTTGTGCATCTTCAGTAACTTTGTAATTAGTATTCCAGCACAGCATCATTCCCTGTATAAACTACGTTGTTCCACTGGCTTCATACAGATGCTAAAGATATGGTGGGCAACCCCTTTTTCATCCTCTCAGTGATCTATTCAACTATTATGAATATAATGCATTGCCTAGATCCTTTCCTTTCAGTGCTCATTCCAGCCCTGTCCCCAAATATCTATTTAAAGACTATGATCTATTACTTTGCATAGCTTCAAGTTAGTGCTGAAACCGTACATGACCAACTGAAAATATCTGTAGCCTGTAGGTTTGCCTCAGGCTAAACCATCTCCTGTACTAGTAGTCAAAGCAAGTGCCTTCTGATTTATTAAAGATGTGTTGCATTCACATATCTCCAGCAGCTGCTGTGGCTAGCTGCATAAAAGATAACCTACAGTCAACCAGTTTGGATGAGGTTCAAATAAGACTTTTAACTCCCATCTCAAAAAAACAGGTTAGATATAAACCTGAGTTTAGATTTTTTTGATTCGACTATCTGGAATTATTCAGAAGTATCAGCTAGAAATCTGGACCTTGATAAAGCAGGGATTCTAAAATAATACAAACAGCCCAAAGTTCACAGATCTTTGGGACAGAGATCTCACTCCAATCCTGTATCTAAAACCAGAGGATAATCAGAACAAATACAGTAAGGTCGTGATAAAAACTTAGCCTTTAGGCCAGTATTCTTAATTTGGATTTAAAAATTACTGGGGATATGGCAAGGTCCTTTCCACAACTATAGGCATTATTATATTCAGCATGTAAGAAGACATTGTGCTGTATTTCAGTTACCCAAGTATTACTGTTCAGCACACCAATACTCCTCAACAGAACTGTTACAATATAGAAACAACACACCAGATTTGTAAGCAAACAGCTGGAACATTTGTAAGTGTCATTCAGGAGGAGACACCACTAACCGTACACCTTTACCACAGCATCATCCTATGGATTTCAGGAAAGCTACCCACAGGCTGAAAGGTAGACAGACACAGGACCAAACCTGAGAAGGCGTCTTGGTCCTCTTTCTGGAGGTGGTGTGCTAGAAACCAGCATTGACTGAAGATTTAGCTAGTTTTTTCCCCACTTGGTCATATTCAAATTCACTGGCTTCTAGCTTACACAGAGACAGTACTCTAATATCTGCCCCCTGCTATGGCTGGAAAGTAGAAATATATTTAACTTCTTCCTCAGAGTTTATTCCTACCTCCATTTCTGCTACAGTGCTGCTCATGCAAAGTCTTTGGGAACAGGTAGAGATTTTCCTTCCTTGCCATGAGGCTACTCTTTCGGACTATGCCTTCTGACAATGAAGCCTTAAATTGATTTTAGAACCTTCTCCAAAACCCCATCAACTTTATAAAGTATGCAAGGGCAGGAGCCAGCCAGTCCTAAATTGAATAGGTTTGAAGAGGCAATCACTACATTAACAGCCTGTACTGTCTCAGGCAAAAGCATTGGAAATGACCTCAGGATGCTCCCAGAATGGAGCATTTATACCTACACGCCTTCTTGTCAGTCTTGTTTTTGCGTAAAATTGTTCTTAAAAAAACAACAAAACCCTCCATTGGTAGAATTTCTACAGTCTTCCTGGGTAATCCATTTCAGCATTCAGCTATCCTCAGCTGGGAAGTTCTCTCTGTGCCTCAGCTAATTTTTAAGAGAATACCATTATTTTGATTTACCTGATGAGGAAGCCTGGTAACATGATTCTGGAAAAACCCTCAAACTTAACATTTCAGCTCAACATTTCCAAAATAAGTAGTTTCTGAAAATGTTCAAGTGCACATTTTATAGAACAGACACCCAGAGATTCTATGGGAGCCAGGCCTGCTTGCAGGAGCCAAGGATCTGATCCTTAGCTCTAGGAAAAAAAAAATTAATAAAAAATCTTGGTGTTAATTCAAGCGTAGTTTGTCATGAATAAGATAGAGACCAATGATACCCCTGCAAGAAAAACAAAAAGCAAAAGATAAAGCTTGAGGGAAAAATATCTGATTAATTGCAAAACAGAAAATATTTATCTTCTGATAGTTCTGCAATAGTAACTTTTCCCCTATTGTCCAGGATGACTAATATACTACAGATACTATATTTTATCTGATGGATACAGACTAAGTATAGTGAGAGCTACTCATTACAGTATTATTGAAGAAGTGCATGCTGATAAGCCTTGTTCTGAAGCTCAGGGAAATCAGAAACCAGCTTGCTCATAAAAAAGCAGTTTTTAAATAATTGCATACAGAAATCCTATGCATAAACTAGGTTTTGCTAAGTTGAAATTTTACCAACATATTTGCTGACACAATCTGGTTTTATGTCATGCAAGTCAGAGTCAGAATTAGAACAATGATTTTGATATGTCAAGAAGCTACAGTTGTATTATATAATTTTCTTTAGCTGTGTCTAAAATTTTTTGATCTCAAGGACAGCATTCAGAAGTGGGTTTCTGCAGTTCATGTATCTTCTTCACTCTATGTAATTTCCTTTCAAAAGAGCAGTTTTATGGCCAAGATCCTAAGCTAGAACCTGAATTCCTTTCTCAGTTCTGCAGTAGAATTCCTGGGGGGCCTTTGCCAGTCATTTAAACTTTTTTAATCTGGGGTCTCAATTACTTCTGTATCTGTCAACTCAGTTTGTCTCTGAAGAGCAGCAATAGTACTTACCACATCTTGCTTTTGCTTGCCTCACCAGATGGCAAACTTTGTGAGCAAGGACTGATTCTTAACATACATCAGTATGGCACCTGGCACGCTGAGGCCCTGGGTAGGCAACTAAAATAAGCAAAACATCACAACCTCCTTCCCCCAACCAAAACCAAAAAACTGCCAAACATTACTTGATTATGTTATGATTTTTTTTTTCAGACCCATTTTTTCCCTCTAATGTCTTCCAGGATCATTTTATGTGAAAGGCAGCAGTAAATCCTACAGCTTCACGCATCAAGTGCCAAACTCCAGTCCATCTCCCTGCAGAATTTGCAAACCAGGTTGTTGTGTGGATCCAGCAGAGGAAATCCCACTCAGAACAGAGTCGATATCCATGTTCCAGAAGAATCAAGTCAGAAATAGCTTTTCCGCTGAAGCAAGCTCAGGACCATTGATTTTGAGGTATTTAATAAGATGACCCATCTAGGTCTTGTGCACAAAAGCAGAACATGTTTTCTAACTCCAATACAGCAGATATGACAACCCAAAAGGTTTTTACCCAGAATATGATCAAGGCATGCCAGAGGTGGAAGATCATCTACTTAATTCATACCCTTCCCTCACTACTGGCCACCATGGCAGAACTGTACCTTATACTTGGTTGGCAAAAGTTACTTGAATCCATACAAACAGCCTAGGATGCACAAGAGATTAGACAAGATTACTTAAATGCCACTTCTAGCCTTACTCCCCAGCTTAGATCACAAAAGAAATAGGCTAACAATATTTAGCCTAATATCAGCTTCCGGCTACTGAAAGACAAGCAGAATTTTCTATGGAAAATCCTCATCATCATGAAAAATATGACATGGAAAATCCTCACCATCATGCAGCAGTGGAGTTACCATAGCTCTAGCTTGTCGCAGACTGATCCTGACAAAGCAGCTTGATTGGAGGGCTCAGGCATACCTGAGATATCCCACTATGTACCAATTCTAACCAACAGTTTCTGAAGACAACAGTTTTAACAACACTTTCTGCTCTACTCAGATCTTCCTAAGAGCATCTACACTTATCTTGAATTGTTATTGTTCCTTGGATCAGCACAGTCTTTCAGGAGAAAGAGCCCTTGCCTTTCAGCACTATGATTACATCATCTGACTACAAAAAGGCTTTAAAAAAAAGTATATAAAAGTGTGGCCTCTTTTTCAAGCGAGACACTGGACTCCTTTCACCAAATTCATAAACATCCAATTACTTGAATTCTGCATACCACAACTCTAATTTCCATATTGATCTGGCAAGTGTAGAGCCATAGATAAGGAGGCTGTCTAGCGTCTCCTGAAGACAACTCCCTAATTTTCATTCAAATAATAGCATTCAAACAAATACTGCACTATATCCACACTGGAAATCAAAGGGAACATCCATTTCCAACACATATTCCATTGTTATGACATGAAATTCTTATTTAGCAAAAGCATGCCCTGCTAAATGCACAAACAAACAAAAACCTCTTTCCAAAGATCCCACCAAGGCAAGATAGGAATCGGAGACAAAAGCCTTAGACAGGCACACAAATTCTAAGAATAAGCTAAAATACCTGTTAAATTTTACAATCTAATATTGCAAAGATTCATAAAAATATATAAAAAGTTACCATGTAATTTTACCAAGATAGTTTTCTGCTAAATTCTGCTTTTTCCTTATATAAGACTGTCTGCAGGGGTTTTTCTTTTTTTTTTTTTTTTTTTTACTTTTATCAGAAATTAATATGGCTCATCAGACCAGCTTTAGTGTGATAGTTCTGTGCTAAGATAATACCCCATGTATAATAATTTACATTAAATCTTTTTGCTAAACACATATTGTTCCCATCAGTGAACAAACAGCCTATCCAAATGTCCAGATAATTTGTTTTAACAACATGTTACTGTTCTTGGGTAATGCAACAAAGCAGGCAATCACAGATGAGCGAGCAATATGCCAATAAAATTGAAAGAAATAAATTAGTATCATGGTAACACATGTGTCTTCACAATTAATAAATTCCACTCCATCAGTCTGTGGTTTAATTATGCATTATGTATAGGGCTACCATGAATCATTCATGTATTCTGTTAACTAAATGGCTAGATACAAAGCTTACAATGAGAATATTTACATGAAAACATAAGTGTTCATGAAGAGTAGGACACGAAATGATCCTAAATTAATTTTTAGTTCCTAGGGGTTGTTTTGGGGGAGGGAGGGGTTGTTTGGTTGGGGTTGGTTTTTTGGGTTGTTTGGGTTTTTTTTAAAGTTGCTGTATTTGGAGTTTCTTGGGTGTTTTTTCAGGGGGAGGTTGTTTTTTTAATAAAAAGGATGAACATTTTGGCCAGACAAAATAGCTTTCTATACACTTCAGCTGTAATGAAGTGAGTTTTTACTGCAATAGTCCACAGTTAAGAGTACTAAGCAATTCTGTAACATGGTCCTGCTCAGGAAATCTAGCTCTGTCCATTGTCTGCCAACAGAGCTCTAAATGAGGTTGCTCAAAGTAAGAGCTGTCCCTCTGGTCTCCTCATTCTCCTCACACTCCATTGCTCTGTTCTGCCAAGAACTATCTCCATCAGGACTTCCCATCTCCTGACAGACTGACAGGGCTACAGATTAAGACATAATGCTTCCTACAGAGGAGAAAGGCAAAACACCAAGTAGTAAGGCAGGACTTAGAAGACTTGTATCTATTGCAGTGTAAAAGAATAATACTCAGTCATTCCCTGCTTGGAGGAATTATTTGCTCCCTTACTCTCAGACCTAATGCAGGGGAGACTTATCCTTTCACAGCATCTGCTTTAAAAATCAAAATACTCTTAGTGTCAAGTGATGAACTTTGAGTTATAGATGCAGCTTGACAAACACTGCAACAGGGAGGCATAACCATTTAGGGTTTGCTACCTGCCACTAAGACAAAAAAGTATCTGTAATCACAGCAAAATTCAACAGGATCAGACATTATGAGAGACAAAAATAGGAGCAGGGGGTCTCCTTCCATACATCCCTTACGGCAGATGTTGACCTAGTCCTCTTAAGCTAAAACTTCAGAACAAGTATATGAAGACCTAAGACAGTCTTGTTCCAGAAGCTTTGACAGAATAACCTTTAAAGTCCTTTATGTTAAGCTCAGCACTAAAATCCCCTGAGTGACCACTACTTCTGTTTTTAAGTCAGAACTAAGGAGAATTTGGCTGCAGCTAAATTTGGATTTGTTGTCCTCTATTTGTCCAGAAATATTAAAAACGTTACCAAATGCATCCTGCCCTGAGTTGCAAAGTAGAAATATATGCTCTGCTCTGACTCTTCACTCAGTTTTATTTGAAGCATCCTGTTTTAAAAGAACATGCCAGATCTTTGTACAGTAGATTGCATGTGACATAAGAAGTGTCCAGCATGTCCTAATACAGAACTCTGCTGTCTTTAAGGCTGCAGTACTGCTTGCAAGGTAAACACTTTCCCACAAGGGAAATTGCGTGGGGATTCCTCCAACTGAAGAGAGTTCTTGGGTAACCATCCTCCATTGCCAACCACAACATATCAGCAGCAGATACTGCTGTGGCCACTTTGCAAAGCTTTCTGCATAAGACAAACTAACCACATCAAAAGGGCATACATGCTTGCACGTAGAGTATAGACTCTGGCTCATTGCTAGTTTAAAGCGGGGGGGGGGGGGGGGAACTGGATGGACAGACACCTACATGCATTTTTGTTTTGTTTTTTAAGAGTTGCAGAGCTAGTCATAGATGACAGTAATGATGTCAACTATGTAACTGCTGCAAAGAGCCTGAAGGATCAGAAGCAATTTTATACTCACAGAAAGAAGCAATTACTTTGAGATGGAATGAAGAATGTAGCTGTTATCAACAGGATACGTATTTGAGGTTTTAGGGATTATCTAGTGCCTGGTTCTAGGAAACCCTACTGTTAAATCCAGTTTGAGCTCTTCAGCATTCGACAAATGCAGGCAGCACCTTTCCTTCGACAGCCTGGTCCTTGAAGGAACAAAGCCTGAGCTCACCACCAGAAGGTTCCTACTGATACCTCTGGAAACACACAAGCCATCAGAACCAATACAGGACTGAGAATCAAAAGAACTTTGAGAGGTCTGGACATGATTAAAAAAAGCAGCCTACATGCTACAGGGACACAATAACTAGAAGAGGGGAAAGTGCTGGAGTGATAGCAATTGCAGGGTTCAATTTGTATCAGCAGTGCTGAGAGTGCCCGAGTTAAGAACTTGTTTAGCTGACAAGGAAATCCAAAGGTAAGGTAAGTTAAGTTCATAGGCACTTAAGGTTTTGTTCTCACCAATCTACTTCTCTCTGCTTGTAGCAGAAAATCCTGATGGAGCAAAAGAAATAGAATGAACCACCCCTTGCAAGGTCAACCAGCTTTCTTTGCGTTACCATAGTCATCATGGATGTTAATTTACCCTTCAGCTCCATGTACCATACTCATTCTTGGATAAAGGGGAGGGTGGGGGAGGAACAGTAAATTTAAGAACATTTTAGGCCTACGCCCTCCTCCTCCTCCTAATTTTGCTCTTGCTCTTCATCACCACTTCTGTTTAGCAAATTTTTTCAGGTTGTATTAATAGTGTTGCAATTATCATTTATGATTACTCCCTACCCACAGTGGAAAGCTGCAGTAAGAGTTTCTTGCTGGAGGGGATGTTGTACTTCGTACAGTGTAAAAATTTTGTAATGCATGCTGACATGCAATACAAGTGTCAGGGGAGGGAATAAAAAAATGAGATATCTGGACTCCTTTGGGCAACAGGGTAAGGTATAGATGGACAGACCAACTGATGCAGGTTTTCTACTTCATCTGGACCCAGGAAGCTTCATGTGTTTTTTTAACATTGCCATTCTGCAGCCCATACACAAGAGGATCAGATTTTCATCCCCCATTTTGAGGTGTTGACATGTTTAGCTTTAGTTATGGTGAGTAGAGAATGAGACAAAAACTTTTCAGAGGAGGTACAGTCTCAGCATTCCGTAGGTTCAAGCATGAGGAAAATGGCAACACCTGGGTCACAGGGAAGCTGAAAAGCCAGTGAGAGTGTCAAAGAAAAAGTGCACACAAGGCAGAGCTCTTACCATGCACCTAAAAAATTTCTCCCTCATTACTGAGAGAGAATAAATGTAGTTTGTGCCCAGCAGCTACAGGAACTTTGGAGAATTGTCTTAAAAGGAAGATATAACAGACATATTCCACAGAAAATGGTTTATGTGACCTACCACAGGGAATAAAAGTTGCCTGCAGTGTGCTCATGCTATGTACTAGATCATTGTGCAATTTCAACCTTATCCAAATATTTAAATAAAATGTTTTAATACATAGATATTTCTAAACAGCTTTGGACAATTTCCCTTCTGCGCACTGAAGGACAGGAAATTTTTTTCTAGACCAGTTAAAAGACTCAGTAGATAAATCCTAGGGAAAATGTCTGTAGTTGTACCAGTTCAGAAGCATGGGATCTCCAGCTTCCTGGGATGCCTTGAAGCATAAGAGCAACGTGTCTGAGCTTATTAAAGAAGTGAAAATGGAGGAAGAGGCTTGACAGTTTTCTGGCTGGACCTAGCCTATGTGTATTATGCCAAGTCTGTTCCAGAAAATCACTTTAGTAAAAGGCTGCTTTGTGTTTCTGAACTAGTTTGGTTTCATGAAATATTAAAGACCAGCCGTCAAAAGGGAACATGTCAGTACAAACATTCCTCTCCCATACAGAAACATCCCACAGTTAAGTGACATTATATTAATGTCACATCCTTACCCTATTCCTTTCCCATGACTGCCTGCTGCCTGGTCCTTTGGAGAAATCACAGCCTGGTTTTGAGGGCCCGTTTTTTCCTGGACCTTGGTGTAACACAGAAGAGATGTGGGTGCAGAGTAGGCCAAGTTTTCCAGCAAGAGCAAATTGTTCCAGCTGATGATAGCTATGAAATCTGAGACACTCCAGTAGTCCTGAAACACGTTGGGGGGCCAAGCAATACACTGGCAGATGAAATTTAATTTGCATGAATATAAAAAGTAACGTACACTGGCAAAACAATCTTAACTTCTCATGTACACTGATGAGTTGCAAATATGGAGACCTCTTAGAGGAATAAAGGCAGAGGAATCAACCTGAAAAATCACAGTAAAGTTGCCTGCCCTCTTCCCACCCAGAAGAGTTACTAAAGCAGACAACTTCACTCTTTCTTGGCTCTGTTTGGCAAAGCTTAGAAACTATCAACAAACAGATAGAAGACTTCTAAATCAAACTGTCATCTGAAATACATAGCTTAATCTTCCCTCTGGAAACACAGGAAAGAAACCAAGGCAATTGAAAGCAGATCTGTGAAGATGAGTGGAATCAAGAAGAAACTGCACAGGAACTAGAACAGTTATTTTTGGTCTGTTATAGAGCAGTCTGTGCTCTCTGCCATCACACAAGGGCACACACAGGGGCTCAAACAATATCCTTTACTTCCAGTGCATTTTTCATGAAAAACACACACACAGATTGTTGGCACAAGCACTGCTCCCTTTTAGCACCACAGCCATTCTTGTTACTGTAGACAGGGCTAAAGAGTAAGGAGACAATTCTCCTCACGCTTGCTGAGGTAGCAGGCAGCAAAACATTTCTTGAACATTCACTTAAAAAACCGCCACACTCAACTAGCTATAACTTAGTTTTTCCCAAACCAGAGCACAAGCAGAAGCTTGGAAAAGGATACAGATGATACATTAGAGGTATACCATACCATGAAGCAGGGGAACAAAAAAGTTTCAAGTAGCAGAGCCTATGTGGGAGGGTCAGGAAGCAAAAGATCATGGGGAGCGCTGGTCAAGGGACAGTCAGAAGGCACGTTTGCTACTCAAACTGTCCACACAGCAGGACCACACTTTGCCTCTCGATCTCCCTGCTTCCCATTTCCCTGTACATGTTCTCTCCTCTCAGGTTAAAAACTGTTACTGTGCGTTTGTAGAGCATCTTGTACAAGGGAGCCTAATCACCCACAAACTTTGTCCAGCAATTGCTGAAGAGAAGTATCAAGTACCTCACTCAGCCAAGTATTTAACACTTCCACAAGTGTTATATCCATGACAGATACTTGGTGGGAATAGGAAGAAGGGCCAACTTCCCTTCTTCGTAAGCAGCTACAGCCTGGAAAGTTTTGAGTTACTCAGCTTAGACAGAAGAGTTTTGCAGAGGATAACTTAGGGCAGGAAAGGTTCGCTAATGAGGCTAATGACAGATAATGAAACAATGGTTACACTGATGTGTTCTTTTGAATTAGAGCAAAATACAAGACTAGAAGCAAATTTCAGAGACGTAAATCAATTTGGCATTACAGACTTCCAGTGTATTAAGAAACTAAAATCTATTAAAAATAATTCAAATAAGGTACACAGGAAATTTGTCATTTAAAAAGGACAGTTTCCACAAAGCAGCATTCATACCAACCACATTATCACACACATGAAGCAGAAGCCAGCATCTTCCTCTCTAGATTAGAGGTCACCAACACCCACTACATCTAGAAGTGGCTGTCAGTTTTATAATTAGTCTGTGCTGACAGATCCATTAATTGGAGCAGATCACAGTGCTCAGGCAATGTAGGTCACAATGCTTTAACAATACCAATACAAAGCAGTCAATGTTTCAAATGACCTCATGCCACAGCCATTTCTTTTGGAAAAAAAGGCCTCCACAAAATGAAATCCTTGCACCTTTCTCCCTTTCCTTTCATTGCAGTCTCCTATCATAAGGAAAGATCAAGCTGAGGGCAGATGTGGGAAAGAGTCATTTGCTATGCTGGTAAATGTTAGAGGCAAACGCTGTACTGTCAGTTGCAATTTGATCTTACAAACTGTTTCATTGGAAATTTTATGTATAGCAATAAGATTTCCCCACTGCACCAAAAATAAATCTGTCCATCCAATTACCAGCAAATTATCAACTGTTAACTTCATTAGTGAACAGTAATTTTTTCCTATCCCACAGGGAGAAAGAAAGCTAGAAAAAAGTTCTACCTCTGCCTGATTTCAGTGCAGTTACAGGGCAGTTGTTTTCAATTCATGACAGATAATGTGCCCAGAGAGAGTTCCCTGGTCACCGTATCGGAGTGGTTTTGGAAGTAACACACAATCATGGAAACCTGTGACGGCAAAACAAGCTCTGCAAGGAGTAACCTCACTCCAGTCATATATACATACAGCTTCTCTTACAGCTGCTCTGATGTAGGTTCCTTATGTCACCCTGCAGAGACATTTCTGCATCAGACATAGCTGGCCTGAGAACACAACTTCCGTGGAATGCAAGGAGAGGATCTGACTCCAAACATACACTTGGACTGCTCTCAGCAGCTCAAAAAGTGGAGAGGTTAGTTGGAGCAAGCTTGTAGCTTGAATTCCAAGTGTTTTACCTTCAAGGACTTTATGAACAACTAATCCCTATCCGTTCCTTGGGGAAAGCAGTTATTACTATAGACTAAGCAGAGAGATTGAAACCAACCTTTGCACAAGTTTCCTTGCATGCCTGTTAAAAGGGGATATTTTGTCATACACAAGAAGCCTTTTTGGTCCTACAAAACACAGAGGCACCAGCCTGCATATTCTTGATTGCCACCTACTGGCATTCTACATATTAGAGCAAGGCTTACAAATGTGCACATAATAGAAGCTAAACAGCTTCAGGAAATCTTTGCTTAAGTGCCCAGGGTAAGTAATTTTCTAAGTCCTAGCTTCTCTTAGGTGCTATGCAACAAAGAACAACGAAAAAAGAAAAAAAACACAACAGAAAAACCCAGCCTCGCAAAGTCACTACTTGATGACTAATCTAAAAAGATTATAAAATAAGAAACTTGGCTTTAGAAAGGCTATACAGATGCTCCTATGTAGTTTTTTTCCTTATTAATGATTACCTCATTAACAAAAAGCCCAGCTTGCTCTACTGCATTAGAAATTTGAAACTATCAGGCTTTAATCTGACTTGGAGCTCACTTAACAATCCGCAACACAGAGATAAACAGCCCCTAAGACTTCCTGTAGCGCTTTTCACCAGTAGATCAGAATACCAGGACAAATCTCCTCCTGCACTGGGAATGCTCATTGAGAAGGGTTTGTATACTGATATTTCTCTTTGGATCTTAAAGGAAACCAGAATCCTGAACCCCATTCACCAGACACAGAACTGGACACGAGAACTGGGAACAGTTTACCCCAGACTACCTGGCAAACCAGAGAATTACCACAACAGAATACGGGTCTTCTCTAATCACTCAACCACAGGACATGTCCCAAACCAGAATCCAAGCTATCTTCCCAGCAGAATGACTTTGCCAGCGATGGAGCCAGCCTCATAAGACCCCTAGAAGTAACTGTCCTTTGTTAGAACACAACCTTGCAAGACTATCACTACAATCCGCTTTAAGAAGTTAATAGTGGCTATTCAGAGTCCAAACCTGATTGCTCACTGTCCTGCACATTCCATCTATTCAGACAACTGGTCCCTTCTTTCATTCCAGTGCAGCAGTGCTGAACATCAACAAGGCAATAGATAAAGCTGCTCAAGACATAAGGAACAAAGTAAGGTTCTCCAGGTTTTGCAGACCATTAAAACCATGCTTTCTGAAGAGGTCTTTTAGGCAATGCTGGATGGACAAATAAGAGCGTATTAAAACCATACCAGGTTCATAGTTTTGCTATGAAACCATGAGAAAATAGAAAATATATTCAGATCAGAAGTCACTGAAAACAAAAAACTCAAAGTCAAGAGAGCGCAGATACACAAGATGAAAACTAATGATTGTTTTCTCTTTTAATGAATCAATTTTCACACAGAAGAAAAAGAAATCACCCTCTATATTGAGCCATTCATCAAAAAAACTTCAACATGGCCTACGAACTAAAGTCCCAATTAGTAGGTTCCTGCTAAAATTACTCTACTGTTCAGCCTCAGTGCTCAAATTCAGGTACTGCTACTTATGCACCTCAATACAAACTAAGGACTTAAATAGCAGTATATGATATTCATTGGCTCCGTACCCTTGCAGAAGCCACCAGGATTTGCAAATTTGAAACCTATATCGCACATGAATTCATTTCAAAATCAAGCATGTTACTTTGTGGAAGAGAACAACGTACTCGGATATTTCATGTAACCATAAGTGTCCAGTTCTCTCAGTAGAATTTTGAATTGACATAGGTTTTAGTACATATGCCAGTTTTTTTCATGTTTAGCATACTTTAGGGTTTCTTTGCCTTTTTTTCAAGCAATTATTTGCTGGTAACAAGTAGTGATACCTGGTAGAATTCCTAGGAAAGATTTTTTTTTTTTTTAATTTGTTTATTTTTAGTGAGATAAGTAAATCAAGAATCAATACTTCAAAGACATTTTTCACACTTGAAATCTACAAATTCTCTTCAGCAAAAGCCCTGACATATCAGACAAGTTTCCTGAACACTGCATCAAGACAAAAACACCACACCATTAGACATACACCCTTACAAGCTACCTCATTCAAACTCATAAACCAACATTTCATTCTGCCAAAGCGAGAAACTGAAAATATTCTCTCTGTATTTGTCTCCAAACCTCTGCTTTCTACCTGAAAGATTAATTTTTTATTTGAGGGTTAACAACAAAGAACAACAGTTCCATGGCAGCACAGTACTCTTCTTAAGTTGTGATCAAACTACACTTTGAATGACAACAGCCTGCAACAGAAAGGTACTTAAAAGCAATAGGCTGCATAACAAAATTGTAGTAGCTACCCCGGCTATGTGCTGCTTACTGATGACACATTGCCTACCAGAGAAAACACAGATCAGCACCTTTATCAAGTCACTGGGCTGAAAGCAAGCTTATCATAGTGTCTTGGTTTCAGCTGGGATAGAGTTAATTTTCTTCCCAGTAGCAGGAATAGTGCTGTATTTTGGATTCCAGGTGAGAATAATGTTGATAACACACTGATGTTTTGGTTGTTGCCAGGCAATGTTCACACCAAGTCAAGGACTTTTCAGCTTCTCACACTGCCCCAACAGCGAGGAGGCTGTGGGTGCACAAGAAGCTGGGAGGGGACACGGCCAGGACAGCTGACCCAAACTGGCCAAAGGGATATTCCATACCATATGACATCATGCTTCATATATAACTTGGGGGAAGCCGTCCAGGGGCTGCGACCATTGCTCAGGAACTAGCTGGGTATTGGTCGTCTGCAGGTGGAAAGCAATTGTGCTGTGCATCACTTGTTTTGTATATTCTTCTAATGATTATTATTCTTTTTCTTTTCTGTCACATTAAACTGTCTTTATCTCAACCCACAAGTTTTACCTTTCCCCCCCCCCCCCCCCCCCCCAACTTTTTCCCCCAATTGTCTCTCCCATTCCAATGGCAGGGAGTGCAGTGAGTGAACAGATGTCTGTGTGGTTAAACACAGACAGATGTCTGTCGGGTTAAACCACAACACATAGATAGAATTAAGACATGAACATTACATTCAGATCCAGACTTCCCAAAGGTTGAGAGCAATTTCATCCAGGCTTTGCAATCAATTCACTTCTACTTTGAAGAAAGAAAATAAATCATTACTTATTTTCTCCACTTTTTTTTTTGTTTTCCTGCCAACTTCTCTGTAATCTCACAAGACTCACTGCATTACATAACTGTCCAAGCCTTTCTTCCTTGTCAGTCTTTCCCCAGCAAATCAGATAAACTGATAGATCAAACTTCAAAGGTCAGATTTATCTTTGGTACTCAATATTACCCAACTTATTTTCAAAGACTGAAGGTTGAAGCATATGCTTACACACATTCTATATCAAAAACTAAACTACAGTTGTTGTCGGGAAGACAAGTTCCATTAAATGCTCTCCCAGTAAAACTGAGGGACAGACTTAAATGTTACACTTGCTCCACACAACACTACTTTAAATACAGTTAAACAACAATGCAGGGAGTTTAGTCTCTGTATTGAGCTGTACACATTCAATCTAAAATCAGGACTTAGTCAAGCAAGAACAAAATTCAGTCATTTATTCAACTATTCTGGAGGGAGAAGCATGGGAGCCTCCTGTGAGCCACAGGAGACAGTATTTACATACAACTGTCTTAACCGCAACATTTTTTAAGTTTTGCTAATGGAGAAAACCATGAAGCCAGACACAGTCAAGGATTCAAAACTGACTCACTGTTGTCTGATTAACTTCCCAATAAAGAGCTTGAGAGACAACAGAATATAACCACATTAATTGGATATTATGCAAGCAACTAAATGACACTGTAGTGCAGAATTAACAATAGATTCCCCACCTACCTCCTTATTTCATGTTCAGTCAGGGGGTCCCCATGTTACAGAAACAGCAAAAGACGGAATTAAACAGAGCACAAGGAATGTACTCCCAGATAACAGTGGGGAAACCAACATGAAGAAATTAAAAGGCCTCAATTTCTTTCAGCTGCTAAGGGATATGTGTCACTCCAGACTGGAGGCATACAGCTTTCATCAAGAGAAAAGTCATAAAGCCAGAGTTAGAAGTTAAATGTGTTAGGATCCAATCATCTTGTGACCACACTGACTTCAGTATGGTCATATCAGAGGTATCAGAAGTAGGTATGGCCCCGTTTAACACCTGGCTATTTCAGAATAAGGCTTCATGAAAACCAAGCAATGAGATTCAGCTCCAGTTGTGCAAGCTCTGGTTGTATTCCTCCAGTACTACTGTTCACTACTCTATGACTACTCATAAAAGTCTTCTCCTCCACAAATACTTCCCTTTGTCTAGGCTACCACTCAGTTATTTCAGAAACACAGATCCTATCTAGCATCTGATAAAAAAAATCACAATGAAGATGCAAACAGCTGGAAAAGTGTTGTACACAACTGCATTTTACTGTGCACCCACAGTATCCATTGGTCTAATGCCACCTACCCTGTTACCTGACCACAGTGCAAAGTGCTGCTAGAGGAGTGAGGGATTTCACAAGGGGTCCAGGCTCCAGAAAGCTCTGAGATACCTGAATATATGTACTTTACACAAACACTCTCAATCAGCCTGGCCTCCAGGCAGCTCTAGAAGTACCCAGACCCTAAATGTGTTCATTAGCCAATTACAGGAAGATCTGTGAGCTGAGAAGTGGAGAGGACAAGTTTCTCAAGTTCTTCTGCTGTGCTATACATACAGGTCTTCAGAAAAAGCCAAGAAAACCTTCCCTGCCACAAAGTCCTTAAATGTATTAAACAAAAGGATAGGGGAAACAAGTAATACTATTCAGGTCACATTCCTGAGTACAGGAAATTGAGATGCAAAAGTTAAGTTCATGGTCACACCAGAATCCTTTGGCAACTTATCAGGTCTCCCAAGTCCTAGAGCAGTTCTTCTCTTCTGAGAGATAAAGTCAATCAAGGAACTGAACCTCACTAAGCTCCAAACTATGCAAGTACTACCATAATCAGAACAATAAAATCTGAACTCAAAGACAAACAGTTTCCTCCCTCTGCATTACTATTAAACCAAGCAGGAAAGACTTGCGTGCACACATCTATCTGTATATGTTGCGCACACTCAAGTAGGATGTGGATTCTTTTCTAGTGACTGCTTGTAGGGGTTTTTTTTCTGGAGAGGAGGAAATATTAAAAAAAAAAAAAAGGGTCAAAGTTCCAGAAGGAAGACTCTCATGCTGTCAGATGCTAGTCTGGAGAAGCAGAGGAGCCTCTGACAGGCCACCTTCTTAATCTAAATGATTCCACATGGCAACTGACAGTCCTTTCAATGAAGCAGCACCCGAGTACTTAATAACAGAGAATTAACCATCTGACAACATGCAAGGTACTTGCTCAGGCATTAGTAAGGAAACAGAGTGACATCTTACATGAAAAGCTACTTGAATGTCATTTAAACTTGTCAAATTGCAGAAAATAGAGCTGCAAATTGATAAAATCAAGGTTATTCATTATGTGAACTAATGTCTAATTTTCTTAAATTGCATCCATTTTACACAAGTTAAAACAAGAGAGATTCTCTGCCGGAAATATTAATGCATGGGAACAATCCTGGACAGGGCAAACTACCCAGCACTGCCAAGAACTGCTGTAATGCCTGCAGAAATCCTACAGCTAGAAGACACCAAACCAATCACCCTCTCCCCTACCTCCTATAAAACACAGATCATACCATTCCCTAATGAAGCATTCCCTGCTTCATCTAGAGCACACTGTCAAGACAGGGTGAAATTGCCAGCGAAGAAGAATCCATGACAACCCTTAGTAAAACACTCCAGTATTTAATTACCCTCATTCTTTTCAAAAACAGGTCTCTTCTAGCCTAAATTTGTCCAGCTGCAGCTTCCAGCCAGCAGCAATCACAATACACTTGTCAGCTAGATGGAAGAACATTTCTGGTCCTTATATAGGTACTTATAGACTGGTCAAGCCACCTTTAAACCCCTGCTCAATAAGCTAAAACAGATTGTGCACTCAAAGCATGTCACTAAAGGACATGTATTGTAGACCTTTTAATCATTCTGACAGATTGCCTCTGATCCTCATCTAATTTATCAGCATCCTTCTAGCACTGTTAAAACAAGACCCAGGCATACAATCACAAAAGCAATTGCACCAGTGACAAAAGCATTACTGCCTGACTCTCATTTAAGAATCCCTTGTGTTCACATCCAAAGACCTCACTAATCCTTGCAGTAACTCGGGGAATGATTATTCTGCAGGTGCCCCAAGTCCCTCTCAGAGTCTTCTCCTTCCCTAAAGGGTCTCCCACTCTGCAAGCATGACTCCTTTAGCTCCTAGATGCCAAATCTAACTTTCAGGCCTATTAGAAGGCTCCACATTTGCTTGCTTACGTTCCTCTGTATAGTACTACTGGCTTGGAAACCTGGTATCACAGAACACCATCTATATTGACATAACGCTAGAGGGAGCATATCTACAGACTTTAATCACTAATGATCTGGGATTTTCTTCCAAATTCTCCTATTTAAAAAAATATTAAGCAACATAGAACTATGAACCAAATGCTGCAGGACCTTACTAGAAACACACCTGCTCAGCAATGATTCCTTGTTAATCATCACATTTAGACCTGTCATAGCTAGCCAGTTGGTAGTGTCATTAGTTTGTGCCATGCTAATTCTGTACCACTTTTTTCCAAAATGTCCTGTGATAGAAAGTCAACTGCTTTAAAGATGTCAACAGTATTTTCTTTAGTCAACTAAATTTATCAAAAAAAAAAAAAATCAAGTTAGTTTGACAGGATCTATTTTCCATAAACACATCTTGACTGACGTTAATTATATTACTATTTTTAACTCTTTGCTCCTCAAACCCCTTTATCAGCCATTTCATTATTTTTCCCCAGGATCAACATCAAGTTGACAGGGCCATAATTACAGAGTTTGCCTTGTTTACCCTTTTTATACATTGGCACAACATTAGGTTTCTTCTGGCTTCTGGAACCTCCCCACAGATCCAGGAATGAACATCAGTGACCCAGAGAGACAGACATGCCATAATTTTAAAAACTGCTCATGGATGCACAGGGCAAGTTGATTCCAGCACCTACTTACCTGGCACAGGATGTACATCAAGCATCTCACTAAAGCACAACTAAGCCAAGAGCAAACACTGAGAAGGGACAAGTAAAAATGCTAGATGGTAGGTGCCTCAATCCAGCATACTTTCAAGGACTTTAATTATTACAACAGCATTTCAAGACTCTATTGAGAGGGAAACCCTCTGCAGCTGCCCCCTGACCTGTCCATCCAACAGAAGCAGGGAGAGGACCCCTGAATGCTGCTCTGAGTGGTTTGATCAGAGACTGAAACTCAGAGCAAACGTAAGAACTGAGCACAAGTGAGCACATTTGGGAGGGTGGTAACAACAACTCATTACCATGAGAGGAGACACCTGTTTGCTCAAGCCTTCCAGGCATGGACCCTAATTGAAATCAATGCTGAACTCTCAAAGTATGGAGATAGGGAAGCTTAGAGATATCAGCAAACTATAACTCTTAATGAAAAAAAGATTAGACAAGTGGAAACCAGGCTAAGAAGAGGCTAGAGGGCCTAGATGGAAGTGATAGTTGATGTAAGAGATGGGGACATGTCAAACAGTAACAGAGGCATTGCAGAAAGGCAATAAGGCAGCAGAGGAGAAAGAAGCAGTTAACATGAAAAAGATGGAGGAGAAGGAAGAAATTAAATTGACAGTACCACTACAAAGCCAGATGTAGTTGCATGAAATCATGTTTCAACAATCCCCTCTCAGCCTGCTTCAGTCAGGTTTCACAGCCTTTGCTGAGTGCTGTCAAGCTCCATACCACTGAACAGAGGGGAACAAATACTACAGGTAGTGAGAAAACAAAATGGGGAGCTTTCAGGACTGAAACCTGGATCTCCATACCACTCACTGCAGTCATGCAACTGTAGCTGCTCTGCTCTCTGGGGCTATAATACAGCTGTGGTGACATTGGACAGAGCCAGGACATTTGGCTCTGACAAAAGTGGTAGATGACAAAAGTCTTGTTGGCAGAGATGTTGCAGATCAAGTTTGTTATTTGCCCCCTGAGACAAGCAGCATGGCATTGTGTTGTTCTGAAGAGGGGAAGTCACAAAAGGCAAAAACCTAAGAAACTGTGCAATTTCAAAGAACCACTCTCACCCTTAAAAGCAACCTTGGGCTTCAAGGGCATAGAAGATATATTGGAGATGGGGGCTGTGCGTTTCCAATCTTACCCCACTACATTGCCTAAATTAATTTTGGTAGGAAGAGGAGAAAGGGAAGAATGAGATTTCTGACTCAGAAAAAGAGCAGGTTTCTGAGCAATGAGGTAGTATGGTAAAGAACACAACAGAGGTGTATTTTGAAAGTACAAAGATAACTGTACCTAATGCCAGTAACCTGACAGCACAAGGACTTCAAGCGCAAGAGTGACAACACTGACAAGAGAACACTAGTTGTGCCTCACTTTCACGGTAACAGATCTGGGCCAAAAAAAAAAATCATCCATTTGCTAGGTTTAGTAAACCTTTATTGCACTATGTTCAAAGCATATTTCTCTGTACATAAAAGAACATCAAACCCATTGCAGAGCTGGCCAAATTGTCTGGCAACTCAGAAAAGATGGCATAGCTGACAGCAACCAAGTTAAAACATTGGGACTAAATCAAACTGACAATGTCCCTTTAAGGGAACAAGCATAACCAAACAGGTCTATTTTTAAACCGCTTTTGCAGAAGGCCGTTGCCATTTCTGACACTGTTACCAGCAGCCAAGACAGCATCTGCAGCAGCAGTTTCATGGAGTTAGTATAGCGGGACGGTGCTCCTCTTCCTCCCTTCCCAGCCTTGTCTCAGGAAGAGCAGTGAAAAGATTTTAATGAATTTTTTTCCCAAAAATCCTCAAAGCAAAGCAACCAGCATATGGCGCATTCATCAAATGGAACAATAGCCATAGCTGCGCACGCTCAGCACTCTGATCTTACATGCAGTGTTGCTATTGTTAGTCAGGCCACTTGTGGCTCCAGAATATCAAAGAGGGAGAGATACAGCAACTCATCAGTATCCGTAGGAAATAGGTATGATGAAATCTACAGCCAGAGTCACAAGATAGCAAACTTCTACTCCAGGACAAATTGGTCTCCAGAGGATGTTTCCACCTCTCCTCCACCCAAACAAAATTCATTCCTTTTTCAGAAAGTCTGTTAAGTGTTGGAAAAAAAAATATATTTTTTCATTATCATGTGAAGAAAAACACTGTTCCTTGCAGAAAGATTTAAAAGTCATCACAATTTTTGTATTTCCTTAAACAGAATTTTCTTAGGACTTCTGTGGTCATTCCTACACAATACGATGAAAGACAAGTCTGAAGAGGAGACTGATTTAAAAATACTTAAGCCCATATTAGACTTCAAGAACAAAAACTACAAATCATATAGTAGGAATTATTTTTCACATCCCACTTCTACCAATTCACTAAAGCAACAACTGTGGTGAATTAATTGATGTGATTCATTCAGAAGTAAAATCCAAGAGATGCTCCATGCATCAGGAAGGCTGCAGTTTTAGATTAGTAAGCTCATGTTGACACTGCTCTTAAAACAGGACTTGCTGATTTGCAGTCTATATTCTCACAAAACAGGGAAACAGCTGCTAATTAACAGTAGTGCTTCTGAGAGCCGAGTAGTTGCACCCAATATTGGCAACATTTTAGGTTTTCACACTAGGGAATACAGCATTAACTCAGGTCAAGCTCTCTCTGTAATTCTTAAGATTTCCTTCACATTGCAGAACACAATTTAATAGAGACGTAACCCCCTCTACAGCTTCCTCTTCTCACATTAACAAACCTCTAACATCCCTGTGGCACCTTGAGCAATTGCTTGCACAGCAAAGCACTAGCAGAAAGGCATTTAAACTGTTTCGGCTGTCTTTCATGCATCTTTCAACACTGTGTGATCAGCAAACACTCTATAGACTACAGCAATCCGCAAACTGTAACTTCATTATCTACGGCAAAACTGGATGTTTGCACGGATTGTAGCAGCGTACCACAGGCTTCATAAAGCATCCTCTTCTAACCTTAAAAAGCGTAATTTCCAGAGCAGAAAGTGCTCCCTTCTTCATTAGCATCAAGATGTCACTAATGGTGCCACTAGACATCAAGCAGCATCCTTTTGAGAATCTGGCATATTCTTCACTCTCCCAGCTTTCAGATGAGTACAGCGTTCAGCTGAATAGCTTTTTCAACAAATGACATGTCACAGCCTTGACACAAAAATACTTGCACCTTGTCAATCATTCACTCACCATCAAGTTCAAATGCTCATCTTCCCAGAGATGAATTTGATCTGCACTGCAGTTAAGAATGTTAAATATGGACTCTCAGAAGAGAAGATGAGTGCAAGTAAAAGTACAAAGCAGATGTGGCAAATCAGAGAAAATACCATGCCATTTGTACAGTAAATAGGCAACACAACTTCTGTAGCATGTGGAAATTCAGGCACACAGAACAACAAAAGCTGAGTGTTAGATGACAAGGATGGAAATGTAAGCTGATATGGATGGTCTCCAATTTTAAATTGGTGACCTAAACATCCCAGCCCAAAGGTTAGCTACTGTTTTATCTATCAAGGTTGTTATACTGCAACCATCACTATAATATAACACAGCCAGTCAGGTCCTTTATTGCCAGAGAGAAATCCATGTGTCATTTCCAACACCCCAGTTATTTCTTTGATAGATGTGTAAAACAAAGCACTATTGTGCACAGCAAGTTGCCTGTACTAGCCAAGGCATCATTCTTCACTCCACTCAAATGAATTCGATCTGAACTGAAGCTATGGTAAAAATTAAACATAGTCACTTCAGAATTATTGAGGCAAAATAATAGTAATTACTAACTTTTGTACTTAACCTCTCCAGGTCTGTGTCACAAAAGTAACTCAAAGTTCTTAAAGATGCCTGCAAGGCTAGAGCAGAAGCCAACTAAAGGCCTAGTCTAGGATTTCTGAAAGGTCCAAATGAATTGAATTCAAAAGAGCTGGATGCTTAATACCTGCAGTTCACTTCAGAAATAACAATCTAAGATGCCTGGAATGACAAAGAAAGTGGTCTCTACAGAATCCACATGCTAGCAGAATTAATAATAATGCAAGATACAAGCTATAAAAAGGTCTTATTTAGTATTACACTCTTACTGCTTTTCAGAGTCACTTTAGAGAGTCATCTTGGCCTTATTCTGCCCTCTTCCCCCACCTCTCCCCCAGAGGTGGATCCACTGAATGGTATGGTAATTCACAATTACATTTTTAATAGAGAACTACATTTAATTGAGAAACCCCTTTTCCGGCATAGCACTACTTTGACATCATGTTTTTAACCAACCTGTTTCCAGACTTTTCGCAGTCCTCCCAAATCTCCCAGAGAAGCCACTTTAACCATCTGTGCATGCTATCTTCCATGGAGACCCTGCTGGGCCACCTCACATGGCTGGAACACAATTGAGTTTTTGCCAGTTATGTCTCACTTTACAGTTAAGGATTTATATACATTATTCCTCTCATTTAACGTTCTGTTCACTTCCTTTTATCTTGGTGCCAACCGTCTTAGACTATGAAAGATTACACAAAAACTGGTCAGTGTATATCATCTAAACTGATATACAACAGTTCTGAGGTTATTGATTCTTGTAGATTTTAATATCCCATTGAACTGTCTAATCTGATTAACTCAATTTAATTCAAGGCCACTCATTCATTATTTTGAGCTCTTAACTTCTACATGCTAGGTTAGCTGGGTTTCTGTCTCTTCAGGTTTTTTTTTTTCCCAACCCTCTTTTAGGGATCAGGTAACTCTATACTGTATATGCAGTCAAAGACCTCAGGGAATCAACTCAGGAGCAGCAATCTTCAATAAAGCCGAGTTTCTCCATTAAAGCAGGCTCCACATTATGACCCTTTGAATGAAGGTGCTGCAGCTTCAATGAGAACAGCTCCACTTCAGGACATTCCCAGGGTTCTAGGCAAAGGATAACCAGCACACTAGGACACAAAGGCTTGCTTAAATGACACATTGGGAGATTGTCTCCATGTTCAGCGACAGGAGATACAGATGAAGAAGCTGGCTCTTGTGCCCCTCTCTTTTTGGATTTTGATGCTTTTCCAAGCTACTTTCAGAAGCCCGGAGGCACTGTGCATGCTCTTCTCACAGCCGTCTGTATGTGCAGGGCTTCTTCCCACTTTACTGTGCCAGTGCAATACAACCATATTTCCCGTTCTAAGCCATTTTATCTAAGGAGGTCTCTTGGAAATGAACACTGGCATGCAGGAGAGAAGGAATGTAATAGCAAGTCCTGAAGCTCTTAAAGCAATGTATTTTTCTCCTGGTTCTAATTGATTTTATTATATCTCAGATTTTCATCACATTACCTCAAATGGCAGGAACTACCCCACCACTTGCTTTCATAGCATTGCCATTACTGCAAAGCAGCATCTCTTTTAATGGTGCCAGGGATAGTGGCTCCAGACAGAAAAAAGGGATTATGGTAGGGTGCCCATTTTCCCACTGCTACCTCATTTCATCAGCCATTTATCAACACATTCTTCATTTGGAGAAATAAAATCAATGGTAGGTGGAGCTCTTTCAGTGCATTTAACTTCCCTGGCATGATACAGGTAGTAACACAGCTGAGATCAAGCACTTTCATCTTTCCTCCAGAGCCAGCTTGGCTGCAGACTAGCTGCTTCTCAATTAGAGATTGCAATATTTCTGGCAAGGGTTAAACATGCTTTCTACAGCTGGGATTTGCCTGGCTGTTGCTTTCTTAAAGAATATTCACTTTCCTCTTACTAGTTCATTCACCTTTTACTCAAGGTCCATAAGGAGAGAAAGGTCTGGCTCAAGTTACATATGAGCAAGACGTAAATCTATGGAAAGTTTAAGCAGCTAAGGAGACCAAGATACTAGAACACAGATGCTGTGTTACAGCTTATAAACCCTGTTACGCACTGCAATAAGCATTTCTGTTAGTTTCATACAAGAGAAGGGTTAGCATTGTGAACAAAGCCTGAGAAAGATTCAGAAAAACCTCCTGGCTTGTTGCCAAGTCATTTCTGCTCCCTGAACATCTTTACTCCAAGTTAAGATAGCAACAACTGCCCAATGAAAATTGCCTTGCACAAGGAATTTTACCAAGTTTAATTTCTTGGGACACATGTGAGGACAATAGAAAAGTACCATCATTCCAGTGCTTCACATGGAGAAAGAGGTACTGTAATAGCTTGTTCTACTACCAGAAATCTTTATCCTCTCTGGGCTTTATATTTAATATGTAAGCTAAATACAAATTAGCTATCCTATCTCTAGGAGGATTAGAGATCCTAGAATCAAAATGTTTGTGTGGCACAAAAAAAACCCCGAGATCTCCATTACGACTTGCAAAACTCACCAAGAACGGCAGATACAGAATCAAAGCCTGAAGAGAAGTCACACCAGCACAAACCTTTTTTTTTTTTTTTTGACAGGACAGTGTTTTAGAATGTAAACTAAGGAAGCACAATTAGATGTTCCTACCTTTGCCATAAATTCCCCATGATATCTTTAAGGGCACTTATTAAATCACGTGATGTAATATCATAGTAGAATACTTCAGATCTTTACCTTTCTCCCCTCTACATCCCCTGCAAGGTCCTCAGGATGACAGTATGCCACTTTTAGTTCATTTAAGCTTCTATACATTTCTGTCAAAGTGTTAGTAGTTGCTTCAGTTGGTCAGTCTTTGCAATTTCTCAACACTTCACAAGTAATGATTCAAAAGTAACTAGGGTGCCTAGTTTTCAAGTTTAAAGCCAAATTATTTGTAGTTTCACTCCTCATAGAAAGACCAGAAACATTTGGCTGACAGGTAACATACTGATTTACATATACTTATATACATATATAAGTGTTTAAAACACTACATACTGGATACTTTTTTCCCTGTACTCAGGCGAGCTTCTCATCCAGTAACATACACATTGTGTTTTGCACTTTATGAATTCCTGGTATGCATGTAACTCAATAAATCAGCACTTATAAATCAGCCACAGACTCTGTGTTGCATCCATCTTCCCACTCTCTGCCCTGAAATGCTTTGTCAGCAAAGGCTCGAGCTATTGGCTCTGCAGGTGCACGTAGATCAATATTAAACACATGGTAGTTTAGCCTGCAATGACTAATATTAGCTCTGCTTCAGCAGTCATTCTGAGAGTGCAGTTACCTAGGTGAGATTTCCAAAGCACTCAACACTGACCAAAATCAGCAGTATAACTCTTTTTGAGACCCAGCATACAGGTCCTCCCTTAAGCACTGAGTATACTGGCTATGGACCACAACGTTCCTCAAAGTTTAGTAAGTAGGACCACATTAAAAGAGATGCCAGATGGTTCACAAGCTGTTGTGTTATGGCTAACAGCTCTTTCACCTGCTGAAACCCAAAAACCTTGGCTGTCTTGAGAACAGGCACATCTTGCCACATCCATACCATCTAAGACTTATCTGTCAGCTTCATTTCTAATCTTTCCCACCAAAAACAATCGTGTCCTTGTTTTCAGCTAGGATAGAGTTAATTTTCACAAAAAGC
Source organism: Balearica regulorum gibbericeps (assembly GCF_011004875.1). Classification (NCBI taxonomy): domain Eukaryota; kingdom Metazoa; phylum Chordata; class Aves; order Gruiformes; family Gruidae; genus Balearica; species Balearica regulorum. The sequence continues at coordinate 24,654,380 of NC_046190.1, read as the reverse complement.
TGGGAGGGGACACAGCCAGGACAGCTGACCCAAACTAGCCAAAGGGGTATTCGATACCACGTGGCATCATGCTCAGTATGTAAGTGGGGGAACTGGCTGGGGAGTCGTCACTGCTCAGGGACAGGCTGGGTATCAGGTTTTGGGCAGTGAGCAAATTGCATTGTGTATCACCCACTTTGTATACTGTTTTATTAGTATTGTTGTTGTTATTTTCTTCTTCTTTTGTTGTCCTAGTAAACTGTTCTTATCTCAAACCATGTGTTTTACCTTTGAAAGCTGTTGAAAAGCAAAGAGCTAGGATATGATAGAAAAGGTGGGTTATTAGTCAGCTTGGAAGGGATGTGGAAGAACATCACCAAGGAGGCAGCAGTGTTTCAGCCACAGGTGTCACAGCTTAGTACAGAGTCCCAGAGTAGACATGGGAAGGCAGCAAATTGATCCAGGGGTGCTACACAGAGATCATAACTGATGCTTCAGATCAAGGAAGCTGACAGCATACACACACAAAAAACCCCACCAAAAAAAAAAAAAAAAAGAGGGAAAAGGAACTGACAAAAGTAGTGTCATTGTACATTACCTGCCCAGCCTGGCTGTGTGGGCAAGCAGTAAAAATCATTCACACTGCAAAGTTAGAACCTCTGTCAAAGAAGACAGTATGCCTATCATGGAGCATCATGACATACCACAGACAAAGCCCTCACAGCTTTGAGCTGACAGACAAACTAAACACAAGAACTATTTCCTTCACTGCTGGAGTACAGTCTCCTCTGGAGCAAAATGCTGAAGAGATTTAATAGCAAAAATTTGACTCCACACTGCAGCTAGTCCAAAGGAAACTGCAAAGATAGGTGAACTTAAGGAAACAGTCTATAGCTGGAAAATAGCCAGGTACTGGAGATAACCCTGGCTGCACACAGTGATGAGAAGTAATACCACTTGTTAATAGCTACATCTGACTTAAGTCCTTGCCTTCGAAACTTACTGTGAGCCACAGTGCAGTATCAAGGCACCTGGAACATCACCAGTTTAAAAAAAAAAAAAAAACCACAACACAAAAACACCAAAACCAAATCGCCTACTAAATCATCACCCCATCTTCTGCTGCAGAACCCAAGGTTTCTGCATCCAAGTGCTCAGCCAAGCATCCTCAAGATCTCATCAGTCACAACCTGAGTGCAGCTTTCAGAGGGGAGTTAAGGGAAGCTCCAGACTGCCATGACAGGAGACAAGACTGTTTTATGCAGTCAGTAGGTGCTGTGAATACTCTGTCAGACTGGATCCTTGCTCTGTACCAAGGGCACCTTTTCACAGTCCCCACCAATATGAAATATGCAGGCTATTACATTTACATACTGCCTTCACGTTCCAGCTGCTTTAGGAACAAGACAATAGTCCGCAGAGAATGCCTCTTTGCTCTTGTTCTTTTGCATACCCTTGAGCTCCACTGCTTTCAGCCAAATGCCAAAGGAACCAGGCTTTCATCCTCCATGGCAGCACTCTACCCCACAGGGAAACACATCAAAGCTGTCAGTCCCACACATACATCACCATTTACTGAGAAATCGCCCTGTCCTCTCACCCATCCACCCCTCAACAGATGAGCAACTTCACCATGTGCATGTCAGCCTTCAGTATGAAATGGAAAAGCCTGCAGCCAAAGCAACAGTGCCACAGCTGATTTAGCCATTGGTAAAAAAGGAAGTGAGGAAAAGAGGAGGAGAAGACTGAAACTCCATAGTGTCTACTGTTACTTGTATTACAGAAGGCCTCAATCAGCACTGTTACTGTACCTATACACACTAAGACTCTGACTCAGGGTAAAGTTCCAATGCAGGAGTCAGGCAAGAGAATTAGTATTTCTGTTTCTACAACCCATTAATTCAGTGACCACATGACATGACTAAGGTCACAAAAGGAAGACCAGGATTTATATCTCCTTCTCTGACACTGATCAGAACCAGACCAGGGAATAAGGGGCCATTTGAGTGAAAGAGCTCCAGCAGCCCAAAAAGAGCTTTTAAGAAGGCAATCCAATGGGCAAGCCTTGAAACTGCAGTTGTCAAAACAGTAATTCAAACTTCCCCGCTAATGCTCCTAAGCTGCTCCCAGGCCCTGAACTGGCTCCATTATCTGTACAGAACGGTGTAGCATAAGAGAAGACGTCAACACTGGACCCACAGCACACATCTGGACCAGGCAATCCAGCAGCTGATGTCCCTCTCCTGAATTTCACTTCTCCTAAGCTTTCAGCAGAGAGTTCTACACAAGATCTCAAGCCCCAAGTTGTAGTGGGGTTTTGGTGGGGGTTTGTTTGTTTTCCTCCTGATGAAGCTTAATTTCCATCATCATGGATGATCCAAGGTGGGGACAAAGGAAGAACTAAGGGGAGCTATAAGCCTTTTGGCTGCTCCATTAGCAGCAACTATGTATTCCTACATTCCGAGACACTGCTGAAGCCACGTAACCTCACAGCCCTCTCTGCTTTGAAGGATGCATTTGCCCTTCCCTCCAACCATATCTATGTTCATACTACTATGGTAACTAATGGCTCCAACCAAAGGAGGATTCCATGATGCCAAATGCAGTAGACATGCATGATAAGAAACAGCTCCTTCCCCCAATAGTGGTCCTGATTTAAAACAGAGTGCAACAAGGGGGATGAACCAAATACAGAGGATAAGGTAAAAGGATGGAAAAGCTATTACATGAAGAGATGTTTCATTGACTGTATCTACCTCCCTCCTGTTTTTCACAGCTGCCTATAACCAACACACCATAAAGACTGAAACCATGAATTGGGGTTTGAAGCTTTTTTTGTTCAGAAGAGGGCAGAAATATAGCATTGAGTTATCATAATCCAGGGAAGTTCAGCTGTTCCAATGCACTTTCAAGCAAGCAATTACAAGTGATAGGGTGATTCTGTAGAGAAGTGTTAGGGGAGGCAGGTATTTAAATGCTGCTCTGAATTTTACAACAGGTGAAGGTACTTATCTACCCTGACCTGGCCTTGCTTTTTATGACTGGCTTATTCCATTCTCAGATGCTTAAAGAGGACAAGAGAGAGAAAGAGAAAGTGTGGGAGTATCCCTCCTCTTATTCCTGCCTGCAGCAAAGACAATGTTTAATTTATAGCATGTCCACTACACACACCCCTCCACAGCTTGTATCACTCAGAATCCACACCAGAAGGACATGACATTTCCTCCAAATTGCAATATGCCTATTCATTTTCAGATACCAGTGCTGCTGCTTAGGATGACTACTGCACACCAGGAAATTACTAGAAAAAAAAACCACCCACAAAAAACACCCATGTGCCAAGAGAACAGGAGACGCATGTGCCAAGCTCTTTTCCAAGAAGATTACACTAGAAAACTGGGCAGTGATCTGAAAGGATAACTTCAGATGAATAGACTCATATGCAGCCCATGCACTTAACCTGTATGCCAACAAGCAATATAGCACAGCTCTGCTATTCATCCCATCTGATTGTAGAAGAGCAGGAGCTGGAAGCTTTGTGCTGCCAAAATGCCAGCCACTAGCCAAAAGGTACATTTGGTTGCTTGTCAGCGCAGCAGATGTGAAATGGGCATCCTTTCCCTTCTCTGACCTCCTCAAGGACAGCAAAAGCAGCTCCAGAGAAGGAAATAACAGAGGTCAGCAAAGTAACCGATTTTCTGAAAGTTCTGGGGGTTTTGGCACTATTCCCACATCATGATTTTTCACCAGAAATTTGTCAAGAAAACACAATCCCCTTAATATTCATCTCTTACATAAGAAAATCCAGGGAGCTGAGGACATTCAGATTAAACAAAAAGAGACAGTTATCAATAACAGCAAGGACAGTTGGTGCTGACAGGATTAAGAGGAGGGCTGACCAGCATGTAGGAACATCAAACACGTAGTACTGAGACACCACAGAACTGTGAGCCTATATGAAATCTTTCAAATTCCTTTTATAAATACCCTGCTTACTCACTACCTGTTGAAGCACTAAAATGTGTAATGGGGTAGCCAAACGTGGAGGCATGTTCTTTAAATTCAATGGTGTTTTAAATACTGGGGTGGGAAGCTGTTCCACCTGGCCATGCAGCATGGAGGAAAAGTATTGTGACCATAAATACTGAAGGAGACTACAGGAAGGAAGGAGTTTCACTTCACGCCTCTACGTGAATCAGTGCTGGGGAGAAATAGAGTGCAAACTGGCATGGAGAAATCTGTATGTAACAATTCTACCCTTAAATGAGATTCCTCTTAATAAAGACACAACATAAAATTGATCTTGCTGCTTAACACAACAGTAAAATATCTGCCCAATCCTACCGTATTATAAAATGGTAAAAAGAGGGAGTTAATTGCAGCAGCTATCAGACAGATTCCATGCAAAACAGAGACAGCAAGCATGTGAGCAGATGCACAGATAAGAGGATTCACAGAGTTCCCATCCTGCAAGAGGAAAAGACACTTGCATCTTGGTATGCTCACCACCTTCTAGAAACACCATCAAGAACTGCCAAGCCAAAGATATTCATTTCGGGCCTTAACAAATTATAAAATTTGTTATTTGTTATAATATATTACATCTGCTTGCTTCCTGCATTACATATAATTTTAAGCAAGCTAAGTAATTATTTTAAAAGCTTATCACTGGTAGATTTATTTAATCAGCTATTGTAATTTCAAATCAGGAATCACATTTAAAGCTGCTGGAACACTGAAGTTATTAAAAGTTGGGCTTATTTACAGAGCTGTCCTTAATGGCATATTTAATAAAATTATGTAAATTGTATGCTATTAATAAGCTCATTAAAACAGTTAACCCAAGCAGATTTCTAACTTAATACAGTAATCCATATCCTTCTTGGAGAACACCTCTTCTTCCCCATTCACAGTGATTTACAGGGACCAGCTTCCTATTCTTAAAGTCAGACTCTAAGAGGGATGTTCAAAAAGGTTAATAGGAACAACCAGTGTTTTAACTTGCTCTATCTAATCAGAATAATAACTGTAACATCGTGTTCCATTTAGTCACAACTCCCTTCTTAAAAACAGAAAACCAAACCCAGGGGAAAGTTATTTTGTTATCCTGGTACATACAGATGACTTTGTTTATTCCTGAAGTGAATTAACAATAGCCTTGCTATATTCCATTTCCCTTTCCAGCCTAGGGAAGATGCAAGGTGATAATGTGTTGTAGTTGCACACACACACACACACACGTACACACCCACACTCATGCAAAGGTAGCAAGAGCTAAAAGATGAGGTTTTACACTGATCTCAAAGACATGTCTTTTTCCCATAACAGCCAAAGATTCATAGCTTTCCATCTCTTCTGCCAGTAGTTCCTCTACCTGTTGTTCCTATACAGATGCAGGAGAACTCAACAAACATCCCAATTCCTGAAACTCAGTCTCTTATAATGATACTTCAGTAACTATTGCCTATCCTTTCTCCAAGCTTTCAAAATTCGTGAATGCTCCAGTCATTCACTCCATGCAATATGAGACTTTTACAACCGTGACACCTACATCTGATCTAGTAATACTAGTAATACAGAGTCAGAGAGAAACAGGCATTTATAGAACACAATTCACTCAGCTTCAGAGGTTTTTGGACATCTACCTTGATATGAGCTGTGCCCCTAGAAATACCTGTTTCTCTCCACTGATCACAAACAGAAATCTGTCTAGACATGCTGCTCAGATGCAGGTGCCCAAAGACATTAAGTTGAATCCCCTTAAATTCAGGATTGCAGAGCACTTCTTCAGAGACAAATGGTAGTTGGAGCAAAGTTACAACATTAATAATTTGTTAGCTAGTACCAGAAGTACACCTGCAAATAACATTGAGAAGTCCCACACTAATTTCCGAACTCAATTTACTTGGCACAGTTGCAGTCTTTGGGCTCAGCTTAGAGCCAAAGACAAAGACATCCCTTTGCTGTCCTGCACACGCAAATTTTCTTGCATTTTCTGTAAACAAGTCAAGCCTCCAGACCTCATTTTCAGTCCTTCCTCTGACTGAGTTTGATCTGAGGATCATACACAGTTCACTGTTTCAGTATCTGTTCTCATAGTGCAGGCTTGAAAAACCAATAGCCTTTTCTTTGCATGAGAGAGTCTCCCATGACTGATTCATTTTGGGTCATTCTGTTTCAGGTCCATGATTTTTCCCCCACCCACTGTGTTACATTAGTATAGACAAAAAGGGAACCAAGCTCTGTAGTCTAAATGGCTTTCACAGTCTCAGAAGGGAGGGGGGTGATGGGGAAACGAGGGAGGGAGAAGCAACCTCTACAGCCAACAGACCATATGCAGACAGTCATAACCAACTAATGATGAAAGTTAATATTTTGCTTATACAAACACCTAGGAGGAACCAAACAATACTGATGCTGTGCACTGACTTAACAGACAGTTAAATTCCTTTATAATGGCAGAAAGTAGTAAGAGGAAGCAAGATTTTTCACTTCAGTCTTCCTACCATTACCATTTGTATTGCTTAGGTTCTGGTTTGTGCTGGGGATACTGACAATACTTCATGCAGAGAAACTACTGTCCCTTAGAAAAGGTCCTCAAAGAATCACTTTGCTAACTCGTGGGTTCAAGGCTCTAAAATGCATTGCCCTGAGGAAAACAAGTGAAGGATGATTTGCTGCAGTACTACCAAACACCGGAAAGGAGCAGCTATGCTCAAGTTTGATGTTCGTTATAGAACAATACATGCCATCATCCTGCAACACCAGCAAGCGGTAATCTTTGCCAGGGACTCAGAAACATCCAACACGCACCAAGTCAAATGTTTTCTGTATTAATGTCTAACAGAAGCTCTTGGCATCCTCAAAGTGGAGCCAAAGCTCCCAAGGCTCCAAAGAATCCCCAGGTACTCCTGGATTCCCACACTCCATCAGAAACCGCATGGTGACAAGAGTGGTCCTCCAACACCTGCACACCTTGTAGCTTTCTCCTTCACCTTATATGCATGGCCTCAGAAGAAAAGATAAAGCTTCTTTCAAAGTATCTAGACTGCTCCTCTTTCTCTTTACTTCATCTGTCCATTAAGACCATACCAGTTGTCAACCTTTGGGCTTTAAGACAGGAAATAGGTCTGATCCAACAGACTAGAACCAGGCTTTCAAGTAAGGTGAATATTTGGAGCTGCAAGTTTATTTTAGCACCAGAAGACCTACTACCACTTCTAAGGACATGCCAATACAGAAACCCATGGAAAAGGTATAGAATTGGGAAGGAGTGGTCAGCCCCATGTTTTCTAGGATTGTTATGGGACATACAACACTCAGTCCATTATGCTGCTTGCCCTTCTTAAGTCCAAGATGACCGCACAATGAACACCAAGTCCACATTTCATGCCTTATTTTAGGTATACAACAACTCTGCGGGTGCATAAACATCAAGAAACTAAACAGTCCATGAAAGACACTGCAGCTAGGCTGGAAGAGTTACTGAACCCCATTTGGTCAGAGAAACTGTCTCTGCCTTGGAACCAGACAAACAGCTTTGATTTTCCAAAAGGCATTTCATCAGGAAGGTGTATGGCACACAGTAATTACCTACGTTCTCAAAAGCAGTGAGACAGACGACCAGCTGCATACCTATCCTCCTCCTGGCCTAGCTCCCAAGCACTCTGGCATTTTCCACTGTTGCTGACATGAATTAGAAGACAAAGGCAAACTGCATTAAGGTTTCTGCCAGTTGGGTGGCACTTCAGGCTTTAGGGACCACAGCCTAGGATTCAGTTACAACAGTTACTGTTTACAACATGCTACAAATACCCTGTTAGGAAACATAACAGCTCTCTAACTGCAGAGCTGCTCTGTACTGTGAAATATGTCAGCAGGGCTTTGCCAGGGTGCAGCAATGTTAAGTATTCTGCATGTCCTTGAAATCCAAATGTTCATGCCACCAAGTCCAACTAGCCTCTCACATACGCTCCCTGGATGAGAAATTTAAGGTGATCAGATTAATTTCTAACTTTCTATATTTTTTAAGTTTCACATCAAAATACCATGCTCGCTGTTCTGCATCATTACCTTCTGTCTTATAACACAGGACATGTGAAAACCCAGATGCAAACAAGGGCAGCTTCTCTTCAGTGATATGATGAGACCAAAACTTCAGTTTACCTTCCCCAAGCTACCTGTTACCTCTGAAGCCTCATTCAGAAAAACACTTGCTTCTTTTTGAGGGAAGAACACTTACAACAGCAAGCAGCTGCTGACTCAATTGCCCCATTACAGCTACTCCCAGTTTCACAAGAGACTGTACCATTTCAAGTATTCCTTTGCCTAGCAGAGTCTTCACTGGCATCATGCAGATACAGTGTAATTTATTTCAGATAAAGGACATCAAAAAAGAACAAAAGTAAAGCTCCCAGGAAAGAGCACAGCATAATTGTGTTTCCTCTCTGTGGCAAAATGCAGTAACTTCAAGAACAAAATGGTGCCAGAAACAATCTTTAAAAACACAAAGGTATAGAGCAGGAGAGGGGGAAGAAAAAAAAAAAAAAAAGAAAAAAAGACTAAAAGACTAGTAGTTCTACAGCTGTACCTGTTACCCATACAGATACAAAGAATAAGGGGCTACCTGCAAAAGAGAAGTACAAGAGGGAATGTAAGGTGCAAAGGACCATGGGAAATGTGAGGTGCAAAGGAAAGATTGCAAAGTAAATTTCTCCCAGACATTTCTTCAAAGAGCATGGCAAATTCAGGAACAGATTCCATAGCGATTGCGCAACGTAGCCTGAAAGAGCCAACTGTTGTTCAGGGATATTTATGATGCTTTATACTGGGAGGCTATTATCCCTTGGAATGGACTAGAGAAGAATCATTTTGCTACTTCACAGGTCCAAGGCTCTAAAAATCTGTGTTACACTTAGGAGAGTAAAAGTGAAGTATGCAGAAGTGATCAAAGGAGAACAGGCTGGTTTTATAGCCTGCAGGGGAAACAACTGATCATATATTCTTCCTATGACAAACAACTGAGAAAGTAATTGAGAGCCTAGCAGAAACCAATGTTGTTACCTCAGCATTATTGATTTTAGGCAGACATCTTAATCTAACACATGACAAAACTTTGGTCATTGCAGTAAGATATAGCTTTCAAGGAAAAATGATATTTATAAAGGTAGTTTATGGTTCAGTTAGAGATTCTTATGAAGTCAAGCTCAGGCTATAAAGAAATAGAAAGAAAGAGACTTCTTAAAAACAAAATAGATAGAAAGGTTGATTAAAAAGTGAAAATATGATTCAAGTATACTAAAGCAGAAGGATCTTCCGATCTTCAAAAAACAGTAAAAACATAACTTTAAAATACTATGCTAAGAGATCCTTATTCTTATTAAAGAGATGATTGGCACTGAAAAATTCAAAGTTCATTTGTTAAGGGTTCTTTAAAAAAATTCTTACCAAGTTTAACAGAAATGTTCCAATTGTTTATAATAAAAAGAACTGAGATTATTTAAAATATAGATATATAACAAAATGAAGCCAGAACACAATAAGAAGTCTATATAGCCTTTTGTTAACATTCAAACTCAAAGAAAAACAACAGTAAAAAAAATAAAAACCATTAATACTAAACAGCAAAATTATATAAAATCATAACAATCATCTTAAGAATATACATAGAGAGAAAAAAGTGGCAATTACTAAGAGTACATCTTCAATTAAAAAAAAATAAGTGGGGAAATAGAGGGAGCATTGCACACCATTAAAAAGTTCTTTCCTACCTTCCCTCTGTTTCCTCCTACAAGCAATTTACCCTTTGCAATGTCAGACACTACTCTCTGCATCTCCTACTCTCTGTTTCCTGGGGACATCTGAGCCCCCCACCCTGCACCTTTTCAGCCTGAGGGGGGTAATGCACCACACATGGAATTTCAGGTGATGATGCTAATTGGGCTCTCTCTCCAGCAGATGTATTTTACCTGCTAAATCCAGCACCGCCTTCTTCACAACTGCATCATATTAGCAAACCACAGTTGACTAATGTAGACAGTCCTTTCTCTATTCTTCCCAACTGATGAACAGTCTACTAGGAATTCTTGATTTTAAGTCCCAAAATGAATAGCCTGGCATAGTTTTCACATGCTTGTGACAAATTCTTACTCGTGAAATGGCAATCTGACCTAGAGCTCTCTAGGAACCAGATCTAGTGAGATGATCATTCAACGTTCTTTAATATGCTTGGGGAAGACTATCTAAGAACACTCCAGTCCTGCACCTCTCCTGCTATCATGCTGCTGTTGTTGCTTTTTGTGCGCTGGAAACTCTAGGACAAATGCCGTTAAGGGAAGGGGAAAACCACTGGATTTCCAAAACTAGCCTTCATTTTTTGTATCCATTCATGCAGCTGGTATGAACCAAATCCAGTCTGCTAGCCTTTGACAGATTTTTTCAGATGTCAAAAAAAAAAAAAAAAAAAAGAGGCAAAAGATAATAGTATGGGAGAACCTGGTTAATGAGGTGTCACGACTACGGTTGATTTGTTCACTGCTTCTTTCATTTTATTATATGTATCAGAGTGATAAGGAGCAAAATTTCTCACATTTTGTTTATGCACTACACAGTTTAAGGGTTAAGTGGAACAGCAGCTTGAGACTTACAGCAGGCTTTGTAAGTAAAGGAGAATGCTCCACTGAAGTTGTGCCTGTTTCCGTGAGATGGGGACCATTTGCAGGAGCAAATTAATACCGAGCTTTACCCCTCACTAGCAAGTACCCATTGCACCACTGTCCGTGCAGTTGTTCCAACTGTGAGGCTGGGCCACAACCTGGAAGGAGATCATTTGTAACAGTCTGTCACCTGTTTTGAGAAATTCAACATGCCCCCAAACCACATCCTTCAATGACAAACTCTCTTTGTCAGGAGAAATGCTTCTGTCATTGGATCTGTCAAGCTGAGCCACTAAATGAGCTATTTCACCGGGTCTCACCCAGTCAAGCTCAATTTGAGTTTTACAGTCCTTGATACTTGTGGGATATTTTCATAGAAGCCATTAACTTACTTTGCACTGGGAATTATGCTGCTTGGCAGGGGCTATCTCTCCTCGCGATACCTGCATGTCCAAAGTTGAACCTAGTCTTGTAATGAGATGGCAAAAAGTAGTCATATATATTCAAAATGTTGGCCTGTAAGCCGGTAAGGCCTGAAAATATTTACCAATATGTCAAAATGCTTCTAGCTGAAAACCGTTTCTAAACCATTCGCTGTTTGCAAGTTTAATGGCTTAAGGCTTATGGGCTCATGAATCACCAGCTTTCTTAGCAGCAGCATTTGAAATGTTGATACCTTAGCCTTGAAATAGATGTGAAGGTACCACAGCCTTTACAAGCTGTTATCGAAAGACATACTTTAAAAGCTCCCACAGAAGACTGAATGCAATAGAAGTAGCTGAGCAGGATGAAAGTAACTGAACCAACTTAGTTAAAGTCATTGTTCATGTCTGCGTTCCATTTTAGTGATTACCCTCCAGTTGGACAATGAATCATATTAAAGGAAGCTTTGATACGTACAGTTTGTCTGATAAGAAATCCAGATTACTTTAGAAGCAATGATGAGTATTTGGGAAACTATTAGTCTTATTTCAAATTACTGAATTCAACTATCAGAAGAAAATTTTGGAGAGCAATTCCATTTATCACAGATAAGAATCTTTTTTTTTTTTTTACAATTCCAAGATTTTCAGTTGAGAAGACATATGAACATTCATGGCCAAAAAATTGCTACAACAGATACATGTGGAATGAGTATCTCTAAGGTCAAGGAGGTTACGCCAGTAAATGGCAAACATTGCATTACAGAACCACAAAATGAAATGTTAAGTGTACACTATACTAGAGAGATAACAGGGATGGAACAAATAAATACAATAGCAAAACCAATCAGAAGGAAAAAAAATCTCAATTGTGAATAAAAAAATAATAATAATTCCATATATAGTCCTCTAAAATATACCACCGTCAATTGATTTATCCAGGTCTTGCAAGGGGATATACACTGTGGAGTGTAAAATTATAAAATATATACATGTTTTGTCTACAAGACCTAAGATAAACAGATGAATAAACATATAAGCATGGTAAATAAGTTGTTTCAGTTTTAACCAAAAAGATTATTAAAATAAATAAATAAATAAATACATACAATATATAATGCTTACGGGTTTGTTTATTTATGAATAGCTTAAAAGGTACAGGAATTCATGGCTTCCTGGTTTTTTCCGAGTAACTGGCCCCATCTATACATGCATTCATCCACGACGTTGATGTGGCAACTTACAGATCTGCCTTTTCACTCCTATCGCCTTGCAGCCATATTAAAATCCCAATCTGTTTCAAACACTTCTCTGAGGATGGCTAAGATCAGGTCAGCCTCAGCTCTCCAACCTTTCTCCTCCATCAATATGGATGAAAAATTACCATTTTGCCTATCACTCAATTCATAACTCTTCATTTTTAATTCTAATTTCTCTCCAGGCCCTCACATTCAACCATACAAAAATAATCAGAAAGATTTTGACGTATTTCCAAGATTATTTCTGTATGTTCATCTTCACAGCTGAAAACTTTTGTCTAACCTCTCATCACCTTGATTACTGCAACTTCTTTCCCCAGCTCTAACCTCATTCAAGTCTCATCCATTCAGAATACAATCTAAATCAGTATTTTCAGCAATTAGTCTGACCATGTGAATGAATGAATGCATTCTTCTTTGGTTCCTCCTTGTATTTGGGCTTTTACTTATTCATTTACTCACTCATATTTGAGGTAAACTTCTTATAAACAGCTCCAAATCTCATTTTCCTTCCCCCTGAATTCTCCTTAAAACTAATCTGCTCTGATTTCTCCTGAGAAACTCGACAGTTAGGCTACTGGCAAACACACCAATCAATAGAAACCTATTGCAGAATAGAATTCATATTGTAAGCTTTTGGGGGCAAAGACCACTGTCTCCTCTTCTTTCAGCTGTACATACGCTCCAAACACATTTCTACTTTACTCACTGAGCTAAATGTGTGTAGTATTTACACTTGCTTCTCAACATTTTATGCAAATGCTGCTGTGTTTTAGAGGACCGTGTGAATGCTATCCTCATTATAAGCAGAGAACAATGTGTGGGTAACCAAGGTTTGAACTAGGCACCACATAAATTACGCTTGAAGCCACACCAGCAACATTGCAGCCCAAATGAAGCAGACACAATATGCAACTCCACTGAATTCTTTCCAATGTCATAGGCCAATATAGCTTCAGCAAATGCATAGGAATTATTTCCAGTGAGTTCTGGTGTTCAAACATGCCTATACACAGTTCTTTCAGGGTATCTGTGGTGTACAGTGATTTTCCACCACAGAGTGAATGACTGTCTTTTCAAGAGAGTCATCTATACCTACCCTGGTCTAATAAAAACATTCTAGGTGCCACTAGAGTTTAGTACACATGTTGTCAATAGGTCTAGTAAAACCACGTCAGCAGCAACTATGGTTTAGAGCATATGCTGCAGGTAGGCTTTCAATTACAGTGTGAGCAACCCTTGGCTGTCCACACTGGACAGTGGCTGAGCCACCCACAGATTTTACTTCCTTATAGTGCAGCACTAAGACAATCAAGGTGGTTATATATTACTCTTTACTACCACCTCGGAGCAGACCATAGAACATCACCAACATCCTGGAAGGCATAGCCTGATAGAACACATGGCTGAGCTCGGGTGGCTGACATGTGGAAGAGTGAAGAGGGGAAGAAAAACAAGAATAAAAACAACGAAGAAAAAACTTAAAGTATGGCAATATGGAAGGGAACAGCTTATTAAATTCACAGCAAGTCATTTAGCATTTTACATTGGTGCCTCAGTTACTAGGCACCACTGGTCTATCTAAAAATAGCTGCAAATGAAAGGCAGAAACCCAGAATTGAGATGACAGCCTTATCAGTAGGCTAATGCTTTGCTAGTTCCATTTCTGCAATAAGTCTTCACAGCTAGATGGCACCAAGGTGGATGCTGTGCAACATTCCCTCATACAAAAACACTCCTGGAAGGAAGGTTTCAGTAGAACAGACTATTGCAGATATCAATTGCCCAGTGACTGTGAAGCCGTGGATAGATTATCAACATGAATAAAGTGAGGATTCACACACCCTGAGGTCAACCACTGACTAGCCAGTCTGAATCCTCTCTGCGCTACTCCTTATGTTTCACAAACGCGATCATGTTCTGGCTCCAGTTTGAAGATGCTGCCAAACCCCTCCTACTCTTTCAGGAATGCAGTTCCACAGAGAAGGCACTTTCAGCTACAGCAAATATGCCTACTGACTACAGCACTGGGACCAGTCCTGATCTCCTGCGAAATCTGTGCAACTGGATTGACCTTACAGATACAGGGAGCAGTGGGGTTTGTGTCCAAGCCCACTTCACACACAGTTTTTATCTCTTGGTAGCCTTCACCTTACTCAGCACAAGCAGTAGGCAGAAATCTACCAAAATGTTTAAATGCTCAAGTAACCACAGCACACCGCAAGCATGTGTCTGATTAATCAGGTTAATCAAAGTTTCCTGTTCAGTAATATATCACAGAGCTATGTAAAATGAAAACTGCAATGTCTCAAGGAAAAGCAACTGGCTCCTTTCTGTTTAGTTGGAAGACTTTAACTCTTTTGCCACTCTAAGAAAGTGGTTTATCTTGACTTAGATACTTCTAAATCAACTTTCTTATCTAAAGGAAACAATACATTGTCCAATACACTGACATAGTAAAACATCTTCTGACACTGGCACCACAGGTAAGATATTACTGCATAAGAATTTTGTGGGGAGGAGAGTTTCAGACACATATTTAAGTATGTTAGCAATTATGTTCACCACTTCTCTTGGAGATTTCAGAAACTTGAAGTTTCCAGAGAGCTTCAAGTGAGGCAGCTCATCAAGAGTTGAGGGGCCAACATGACATTTGAAGCTTACAAAGTCAGAGTGTTTCATAGAATCACAGAATGGTTTGGGTCAGAAGGGACCTTAAAGACCATCTAGTTCTAACTGCCCTGCCACGGGCACCTTCCACTAGACCACATTGCCCAAAGCCCCATCCAGCCTGGCCTTGAACACTTCCAGGGATGGGGCATCCACAACCTCTCTGGACAACCTGTTCCAGTGCCTCACCACCCTCATGGTAAAGAATTTCTTCCAAATATCTAATATAAATCTAGTCTCTTTCAGTTTAAAGCCATTACCCCTTGTCCTATCACTACATGTCCTTGTAAAAAGTTTCATAAAAAGCATATTCCACACTCTCACTACTGCTGCAGTTGTAGAGGATAATCACTAGATGGAGCTGCACAGTCACAAATCTGATTTATGGCCAGAGTTTGTTGTCTCCTACAGTTCTGTTTGGCCTAAAACTGACACATTGTAGTGCTTCCTTATAAGTCATCTTCTGAAAGATGGGATGAAATGCTTTCATTTACAAAAACAAAATATACACAGAGAAAGTGATGAGATATTGACAAAAAAAACCACACACAAAAACAAACAAGAAACCAACAACACTCACAGCTTTCAAAATCAAATAAATTTTAAAAGTGAACTGGAGGATAATTTACCTGCTAAGACAGATCAGATGTCTTGCTTTGTTCTGCATGTCAGAAACCACAGCAGACTCCTTAGTGCTTGACAAGATTAGCTACTGCAAAAGCAATGCAAGAGCTCTGAGTTCAAGTCTTTATAAATAAGGTCTAGCACATGCTAAAACCGCGGTCATAGGCAAACCCATTTCCCATAAATGCCCTAGTGATATACTTGATCCTGCACTTACGATGTACTTACAAAAGAATCTTTTGTGCTAACTGCATTGGCACTAGACAGTTTTGCTAGCATAGGAACATAGTTGAAAAATTATCATCCTAATTTACCAGCACACAATTCATCTGGCTTTCTAGAGATTAACTATATTCCAAAAGGGAATTCGTACCTGCTTTCATCCTATATCTGTTGAGGCCAAGTTGCAACCCACTCCATGCCTGAGTATCCCTGGTTTGTGCGCAACATTTCTAATTTTATCTCCTGTAGAGTGACAAACAATAGATCTTCACATCTTGCTTAGGTTTTGCAAAATCCAGATATTGCCTGATATTCACAAAATGAAAACCAAATCCCCATCCCATCTACAAAAGGCACTGCAGGGTCCTTTCGGCATGTATCTATGTAACAAAACAAAAGCACAGAAAAGTTTTTTTAGCCTGATTTCTAAGAAAAGAAGATGGCACAGTCACTGTTGGTTTATATATCAATTCCCTCAGCAACAGAACCAGCCAGAGAGGAGATCCCTAAACAACCAGGCTGTCAAATGACAAGGGCACTGTTGCACCTCGCCTGGAAGGTGCTGCAGAAAGGGGGCTGAAACAGCGGCAGAGGAAAACAGGCCCCATTCTCCCTCTCATGGAGGATCTTCCTTGATCCCTTTCACCCAGAAACTCACAGTTCTTTTGGTCACAGGACTGAAGTCCCACAATCTTACATGCTTTTTGATAAGGAATCTGCTCGCACCTCAGCTGCAAAAAACACCTGTGCTAGGGGAAGGAGAGAGCACGTTTCCTGGGCTAGTTGGAGGATCAAGCCTCTCACCGGGACATTTCTGTGAAAAGCTTCTCCATCAGAGTCCATTGCCAGCTCATGCAACACTTGGGTTTTAAAAAGATGACTGCAGCGAAGGCATACTGGAACCAGCCTCTGAGGAGGTGGCGGCATAAACCCCAGGTGCTGCTTTTGTCACCTTATGCATGGCTACGGAGTACGTCGCTCGAGGGATGCCCCCCGCCCGCCCGCCCAGCATCGACCACCTCGGGGCGCGGGTAGCGTCAAAGCCACCAAAAGCAACCAGAGCGCCGGCCCCCAGAGGACACCGCGCACCGCCCTCCCGGGAGGAGGAGGCGGACCGGGGCCGCCCCGCCCCGCCGTCCCACCCCGCGCCCGCGTGTGACCGGCCCGGGCCGCGCCGCTCTCACCCGCCGCGCCGCTCCCCTCCCCTTCCCTCCCGGCCCCGAAATGCCCCTTTTCAACGTGCCCAAAGAAGTGGCCGTCGGGACGGCGATGCTGGGGGTCGCCTTTGCCACGGGGATGCTCGCAGGTAAGCGGCCCCCCTTCCCGCCCTCCTCCGCACGTTCTCACGGAGATGGGGACTGTACCCTCCCTTGTCCCCACCGGGGAGGGCACGGGGACCGCAGCAGTTTCGCCCTGAGGCCAGGCAGGACCCCCGGGTTGCGGGCGGCCGTCAGGGGGGTATCCCTCTCGGCGCTCCCCCGAGCGGGGCTGCCATGCGGGCCGGGATTTCGCTGAGCAGCGGCGGTAAATACACTGATGCTCTTAGAGCCCAAGCCGCTCCCTGTAATCCACCTACTGCAGCGTGGGGCCGGGGAGCCGGCGGGGTCGGGGCCAAGGTCCCAGCAAAGGCGAGGGCGCACGGTCCCAGCCCGGCCCCTGCCTGCGTTTATTTGGGCAGCCAGAAAGCGCCGTGGTGGTGTCCTGGTCACAGCTTTCTCTTCTGATAAGTTTCACTTCCATTCCCCGGGGAGAGGAAGTGCGAGCCCACGGTCAGGCTGGGGAAGGAGGCTGGCGGTGTGTTTGTAACGCAGCTGCTTGCTTGCTTACTTACCCTTTGATGTCAGGCAAGTTGCTGAAGTAATCTACACCTCAGTGTAATCATCTGTAAAATAGAGCCATTAAGAGAAAATAAATAAAAACCCTAAAATAAAAGTGTTCTTTAATAGCAAACAACTATCAGATGTGAATCTGAATTTTTTTTGTTATTTCTTTAAAATATTTGCCCCATTTGGTAAAAGAATCATTGAGCATCAAAGCTGAGATCAGTTCTGTATTTAAGTAGACAAACAATAGTCCTTAAACTTCAGCTTTCAGCAGCACCTACTTTTTTTGCACACTGATTTCATGCCAAACAAGCCATTGAGCAATGCCAGATTTCCCCTGGCTAGAAGGCAGGAGACTGTCATTAGGAGAACACGGGGCTTCAGAAGATGCATCAGCTGACAGCCCTTAATACCAGCAACCTCTATCCATCTGCAAAACAAGGTCCCCAGATGAAGAAAACAGTGTGCCTCATTCATGCTTCTCTCCTTACACTTGCACTTTGAGTTCTGGTGTGGTTACTTGTCCTGTAAGAATATGACAGCTTGTAACCTTCACATAGGCCACTGTCCAACACTTTCAGCCTTTGCAAACTTGGGGCTGGACATCTTACAGGTTAAAGAGAAGAGGGGAGGGAAATTATAGTCCAATGAGCTGTCCAGCTACATTGCATATTCCTTTATCACTGGATTTTTTGAGAGCAAAGAACTCTTTAAACTTTAGTAATACTTAAATACTTGCTTTATTTAAGCAGGCAATAACTGACAAAGATAGAAGTTCTTATTATTCCTTTTTTTTTTTTTTTTTTTTTTTTGTAGGTAAAAGATACCCTTCTTTAGGTTTTGGGACATCCAAATCATCCAAGAGTATTATTGGGAAAAGCGGTCCTCTCTGGCAATACATACTGGATCACTCTTTGCGGGAACACCCAATTCTAAAGAAGCTGCGACTGGTCAGTATTTTATCCCTCAAAACGGATTTTCTGTTCAGTGTTCCACTAGGCCCTTTTGGTATTGCCCACGCCTCGTCCTGAACTGATGGACTCTGATATTCCTTCTTCCATCTTATTTGCACACTCCTGGATTTATAGGCAGTAGTACACAAAATTACCAGATCATTCAGGAAGGACAACAGGCAGCCTCAATTGTATAGCTGTCTTTTCCTTATAGAGATACTTAATAGCCCAGCCCCTTAAGGTTTGTTTGCTAATTTTATAATCCATAACCTTGAGAAGGAGACCAAAATCCTACTTACTGCTGAAGACCATTATTCGATGTACATGGAAAGACAGCTTACATTTTTTTCCTTTCCCTACTCGTGCTTTCTGGGATTTCCAGTCCTTAGAGACCACTCTGTATACATATTTGTACTTGTTGATGATATCTGGTCCAGAAGAAATCCTGGTCAAATCCACTTCCCTTGGATACACAAGAGAAGCAATGCAAAGTTGTCCAATCCTAAAACATACACATAAGAAATTTTTTTAAACTGGTAGTACCTAGACTTCAATGTTCATGGCTACCCAAATGAGTATTTAATAATACTGACGTGTTTTAGAAATATCTTCTTATCCATGGCTCCCAAGGCCATGTGTTTGGGCTGCACTTGATTTTAATTTGATCAGATAACTTCTGTTTGTTTTAGTTGGCATATAAGGAAACTGTAGCTCAGAGAGGTGATGTCCTCCAGCAGGCTCCAGTGTCAGAGCTCAGAACACACCTCCTGACTCACGTTTGAGTCATTTCAAGTGCAACAAACTACTCCTATATAAAAGCAATTAAATGTTGAGTACTGGAGCTGGTTGGTTGGAACGAGCCCTAGAGGAGGAAAGGAAATGGGAGGACTGTCCGCTGAATGGCCCCCCGTACAGCCCTGCTTCCCCTGCTGCCCCCTCCTCAGTGCCAGGGGCCCTCCCACCCCGGCACGGGCACAGCTTCTCCAGCTCTGTGCTGCGTAGCCAGAGCAATGCAGTCTGACCTTTGGCAACAGACTTTAACCTAGCAGTTCATAACAACATCCTACATGTCTTGGATGAATAATGGCATAAGTACAAAGGTTATAATTAAAAAAAAAAGTGCATCTGTTTATGTAAATATAGAGAAATAAAGGGCTTTGACAGTCAAGGTTCCTCTGTGGTTCTTCAGCAGTTACAATT
Organism: Balearica regulorum gibbericeps; assembly: GCF_011004875.1. NCBI lineage: Eukaryota > Metazoa > Chordata > Aves > Gruiformes > Gruidae > Balearica > Balearica regulorum. The sequence goes on along the minus strand of NC_046190.1, from coordinate 24,634,573 downwards.
ATTGCTAGTTTGCCACAGCCATGGTAACTTCAGGGCATATTACCTGCTTTGAATGATTAGCCACTGCTTATGACACACACCCCAGCCTCCTTAGTTACTGTTAAATTCAAACCAATTTCTTGCTCATATATGGAGCGCAAAGCCATCTAAAATGAGAAAGGTAGGAGTATCTGTTTTTCCTGGGTTTTCTCTGGGTTTTTTCCCCCAAGGATTTTGTTTTGAAAGTTTTGGGGTTTGTTTGTTGTGATGTGTTATTTTTTTTCCCCTTTCTAGCTCACTGCTGATCATCCCTGGGGTAAAATGATGGTGTCCTGTGACCAGGCTCAGCTTATGGCAAATTTGGTCAAACTCATTAAAGCCAAGAAAGTTATTGAAATAGGTAAGAGTGACACCTTGTCCTCTCCATAGTAGAATAAAGCTCCTGGCTGTGCTTCTCCAAATACAGCCATGTTTACATAAGATAATATATCTAAACATAGTAAGGCACTGCATCCCTGTCTCAGCAAACAGGCACGCAAACTAGAGTGTGAAAAGTAGCATCTGATTTGCACGCACTTACCACTTCGTCTATCTGTGCATTCTGGCATCAGTGTGGATGTCTCATCAACTCAGAGGCAATCTGAAAAAATAAGATCAACAGATCACTTGGGTGTCCAATGTCAGGCAGTAACTGCAGGGCAGGGTGTATTCTTTCCTTCCTGTGTCAGTTTCTTGCCCAAATGAAATGTTTTGCTCCAGAGGACCTGCATCCAATCCACTTTCCTTCATGTACCTATGTTAGCAGGATGTCCCAAAGCCAGACTGATGCTGAGCAGTTCAATATGGGCTCCCACCATCTTCATTCTTAGCCTGGCTGTTATGATGCCCTTGTTACTATGTATTTTGCTGCTGGTCTAGTCCCTTTAGCTTGGGATTTAGCTCCACTTGTAAATAAGGATGTTTCTCAGAGACACAGGATGAGACTCTGCCCTGTGTGTCCAGGAGACTTTTGGAAAAAGACAACATTAAGTTTTGCTAAAAGACGGACTTAAAAAAGGGGGGGGGGGGGGGGGGGGGGAGTAAAAATTCCTCCCAACCCACCATTACATTGAAATGGAGGGGAAAAGCTTTTGTGTCCATTACCAAATTGCCATTCTTGATTCCTTTGGGGTTTTTATTCCTGAAGGGAGCCCTGTAGTTCACTATTTATCTTTTATTTTTCCCCCACAATATGGTAAGTGTTAATGACTCTTATGATTTTCCTAGGTGTTTTCACAGGTTATAATACCTTGAATATGGCACTTGTCCTGCCAGATAATGGCAGAGTTATTGCCTGTGATATAAATGAGGACTATGTCAAAATTGGAAAGCCACTGTGGAAAGAGGTAAGTAGCATCTCTTCTGTTATATGTTTGGGACAGGTGCATTTGCATGTCAAGGGATTTTGGTATCTTAGACTTGCACCTTCATACAGAAGTATTCCTATCATTAAAGGAGGCTGAGGCAGTTCAATTTGGAAAGATAAGTAAGTGCTGTCTGGAACCTAGAAATAATAGGAAAAATATCTGAACACCAGTCACTCCCTGAGTGCAACCTACTAACAGGTTATTTCTTGACCACTTTCATCAATTCTTTGTTCTTTTTCATTCTAGGCAGGAGTAGAGCATAAAATTGACCTGCGGATTAAGCCAGCAATTCAAACACTTGGTAAGTAACCTAAAATACTTCTTTTCTATTCCCTAGAAATAGAAGATGGATATAATGCTGATCTAAGACCAAATATGTTTGTGGATGTGATCCCTTTGCTAACAGTGAGACAGCTTCTCTTAGATTTGGGGGGAAAAAAAAAAATCCAAAAACTTCACAGCTTCGTGAGTTCAGAGTTTTCCTGCGTGCTAGTAGAGGAAAATGCTTGTCCTGTGTGGTGGGCTGTACTGGTCACTCACTTGTTCTGTTCATCGCCTTGTTTAATCTATGAAGTACTATTGTCAGCTGCTTCTGGGAAAGCTGATTAGAACAGATTAATTAGACAAAGCCCAATTTCTTTTATCCTTTGTCCATTCTAAGCAAGTATTTCTTTGTTATACACAGGAAGAGTTTTCTGAAAGGGCTGAAGTGCAGGAAAAATACAGAAGCCAATATAAAACTTAGGGTATAACTGTTGAATTGTGTCCAGAGCAGTTCAAATTTAGGATGTATCAAAAGCATGCAAAGCCATTAGAAAGGCAATTACTTTTCTCATTCAGGAAAAGACAAGATGTGGGGCAGAGGGGATATTAATAAATATTCTGAAAATGCAAGAAATTTGCTAGGAATGGAGAGGGCAGAAGATTTCCAGCGAAGGTGTTTGGTGGATCCACAGATCCATCCATCACCTTGTGTTACTTCGAAATTCATCCGTCCTTTCTAAAGAGGCAAATATTAGCAGTCTGCTGGGATGCACTGTCCTTGAAGTCTGATGGACAGCTTTGTCTAGGCAATGCTTTCGACAAAAAAAAAAAAAAATCCGCTGTTGACAGAGGATAAGGGCAGGTGAGAGGGGTGGCCAAGAACCTTAGGAAGATAGCAGTCAGCCCCTCTGCAACTGGCAGTTTGGAGTTCTCGGTCAAGAGGTCCATTCAGGAGAACTCAAATCTGAATTCCACTTGCCTTGGCCCAGAGAGGGAATACTTACAGCAATCTTTTGCTATGATCAAGATCTCTGGCAGGATTTGTTCATGACCTGTATCATGGCATTTAATCATCAATGAGAGATAAGCATTTAGGAACTGTTCATAAATGTGAGAAAAATCCTGATCCATTTAAGAAAACAGTTCTTCACAGTCAGCTCAAAAAATTGCTGAAGGTGTAGAGTTTGTCCAGTTTCAAACTGCTTGACTTGTTTTTACTGCACCTTTCAGCAGCCCCAGCCGTATCCTGCAGGTTTAGAACTACTCCATGAACTCCCAAGTAGGCAGAACTCAGTAACTGAGTGTTTTATGGCATACATCACGCCTAGATTGGTTTCTGTGGGATAAGCTTTTCTAGTAATTAGCTGTAGAGGAATAGGCTGCCTGGTCGAGGCACCAAAAACATTATTTAATGAGAACTTTGACACAAATGGATGACTTCCTCCTACACAGCATTAACCAGGGTGTAACAGCTCACTCTGTTGCTCATCTAGATGAACTGTTGGCCAGTGGAGAAGCGGAAACCTTTGACTTTGCTTTCATTGATGCGGATAAAGAAAGCTGCAATGAGTACTATGAAAAATGTTTGCGCCTCATAAAGAAAGGAGGAATAATAGCTATTGATAATGTAAGTACTGCAGTTGTGGTAGTAGCACAGGGAGCTACTGCTTTTGCCTCTGGGGGTGGGGAATCACAGTGGGATTATGGTAATGTGATTTCTGACTTGCAACTCAGTTGCCAAATTGCAACATGTTTGTTCTATGTTATACAAAGGAGGCTTTTAAAATCCAACATAAATTCCTAAAGTAAGCTGTATGGAACACTAATATAAGGAAGGAGTAAAACCCCACAGAAGTAATAACTAATGTGTTAAGTTAGTACATAAACAGCCTGTGATAACAGAAATTTGTCATTCATCACAGAGAACGCTCTGTATTATTCTGACTCGTCTTGCAGTGCATTTTCTACTGTGTACAGTATTTACGCAAGATCAAAAGATAGCACTTGTAATCAGTAACTACTAATAAGTTATCAATTAATGACTTTTACTAGAAACAAAGTACAATGTTAAATTTAAGGCACCTTTAGGTTTATGGTGGCAGTTGAATTGGGGCTTTTAAAAATAGCTATGTTTAATCACATCTCTTTTTATTTTGGCTTCCAATTTGCAACAGAAGCACAGTTAGCCAATTCTGTGGACTTCCAATCCCACTTGCTTATGAGAGCTCCATGTCAGAGACCACTAGAAATCTGAAATACAATAAATAATGTTTCTAGAAAACATGCAGAACCTTTTCCAAAACTTCCTTTGTGGTCCAACAAACATATTGGAAAAAATGAGGTGCATAACATTTCTTTTTTCAATAGGTCCTTTGGAGTGGAAGGGTGCTAAAACCAAGAAAGGATGACTTGGCAACCCAGAGCATCCACCACCTCAATGAGAAGCTTCTCAGAGATGCGCGAGTCAATATCAGCATGCTTCCAATGGGGGATGGAGTCACATTAGCATTCAAGTTGTAACTGGAGAAAGCCCAGCAGATGGGATACAACAAGCAGCATTAAATCATCAGGAAAAACGCAGGTGGAGCAGTATTAAAAATGGTTATTTAACCTATATTTCCACTGGATAGCATAGCCTGGGAAAGTAGACTTTAGGAGCAGCTGGATCCTAAGGGCAGCTAAGTTGAGAAAAGAGACTTATTTTGAGATGTACTATGGTTTCTTATTTTAATTGTAATAAAGCAAGTAAACTTATGTGAAGTTATCCTTGTAAGCCAGTGGTTGAAAAAGATCTCCCTCTGTCGAATGACTGAGTTCCAAGTGAGTCGATACAACAAAGTTATTTTCTGTCCTAAAAGAGGCTACTGAGTATCAGAATAATTAGTCCTACTGTCAAAAGGAAAGAAGTGAAGTTTACAAATGTAAAAAGCCATAATAGAAAAGTGGATTTTTAATGAAATGTACATCACATCAAGGAGGTTGCTAGCCTTCTGAAACTAATGATATTGAAAGTCACTGGTAATCTTTGACGGGTACTACATAAGAAGCCTCAAATATACACCATCTGAAAAAAAAAAAAAAAGGAAAAACAGCTGTCTTTAAAAGTGTGTCAAAGGACAAACAGGATTTCCAACACAGAGCACTCCCTAAAACCTTTGCGTGCAAGGACTGGGTTCCTTTAACCTAGGTAACAGTGCAGATGATAGATTTTTCTGAAGTCAGAATGAGGAAGAGCAAATGGGCAAGAAGAAAACCAAAACAATTCTTCCTCCTTTCTCTCTCTCTCTGACTTGCACACCAAAGCAGCAGCTTGCTGGGTGCTTGTTTCCTACAAAGTTGCAAGCGCAGAGAATTGGTAGCAAGTCTACAGAAGGAAAATTATGATTGCATGAGGATGCAGCTGTTAACTGGCTATTCAAATAATTACCGCAAGCAGAGATTCCCTTCCCTAGTCAGCATGTAGCAAAATCATGCTTCTTCCATGCCCTAGTAAAGCATTTTACCTACAGTATTCTTAACTCCTAGTTAACTTCATTTGCTGTTGTCATCCATTACTCTTGTTTCATCTTGATGCATCCTATAAAATTTTTGATAAAGAAACAGTAGTTGAAAAAGCTCATCCTACCTGGGACCAACAAAAGAGACTTAAGCAGGCAGGAGGCATATTCTGTTCAAGTTAGAGAACAAGAATCCAGCTAATGACTTCTTTCCATGGTGATTTACAAATAGCAGTAACTAATTTTTAGGGCTTTCTATTTCAGCCTGAAATTTGTGTTAGAGAGAAAATCTAGTTAAACAGGAAACTAGCATTTTAGAGACAAAAGCTCCACTGGCTACTGTTTTGGGGGACTAATACACTGGAAGGGTATGAGATAGATATATATATAGGAAAAAGGTCACTTAGATTCATTGGCCTCCTGTAGGGAAGCTGTATCAAAGGTAAGAGAATCCTTCTTCCATTTGCTTAAATAATACACTTGAATGACTCAAGGTACTGAGGGACAAAGATTTCAAGTCTCAAAATTGTTAGAACTGACTACTCAGCTCGTATTTTTGAAATTTCAACTGGGTGGCTAGGTGTCTGATAAGGGGCAGACCTTCAGGCCACAGGTCTTGCCTGTCTCAGATACTTGCGGTAGCGGACTGCAGTGGGAGAGTGAAGAAAGCAAGCATTGCCTGATGGTTTCAGAGTAGGGCTATGAGTGAGGAGATCTCAATTCTATTTTAATCACTTCCACTTAAAACCCTGATTCAGCAGAGCATGTAAGGTTGTACTTAAGTACTTTGCTGAATTGAGGAAAGGCTGCTGTAAAGTAAAATCCATGCCTGGGAGAAGGCCAGGACAAGGTGCATATGGCCCTTAAATGAGATTTTAAATAGGGTAAAGCTTGCCCAATTTCTTTTTCTGGGTACAGTTTTACCCTCAGAGCTTCAAACCTCTGTACGCATCAATTTTCTTATATGTGTAAAAGAAATAACACCTTACCAAAGTCTTAATGACTATAATAGCTCTCAATGGAGTGGCTAAAGAAATATACAAGATAATTATACATTTGCATGCAAATCTTCTGGCCATGTTCTACATTACAATTTTACTTAAGTAGATGACAAAAAATTGCAAAGGTCACAAACACAAAATGGGACACTTTAACAGCTGGGGCATCCTCTCAAATATTCCTGCTTTCAGAGGCTGTAGGCTGATAATCACAAGCAAGCTACGAGAAGTTAAGAATACATACCCTGGCCTAAAAGTACCTCCCAGTGACACGCAGAAGTCACTGGAAGATTGATCACAGACTCTGTAACTGTTTTGCTGCTAATTTCCAAGTTGCAAGAATCCTGTTAGTAAAGCCGAGCCAGAAATGGGCAAGCACTGTGATTATTTTTGCAAGACAATGTCAAATAGCAGTTTAGCAGCATGCAAAACCAGATACAAAGAATCACAGTTCATGAATTCAAAAACTCCTGTTCCTTGTATGGTGGGAACTAGCAAAGTCCCCGTCACCTATGCTAGAGGAAGACCTATCCAATGCCTGATGCTGAAGCCATGTGCAGCAGGCTATCATTTTGCCTCTGCTCTGGACTCTGTTCTATTTTAAATATGCAGAGCATAGTGTGAGCATTTAATCAAAACTGTCTCCATCCTGATCACGTAATTACCATTAGAAAGAATAGCAATGTGTCCCTAAACTATAGATTGATGAGCCATCTGTAAGCTGAAACAAAGAGCAGAAGGAAGCTTAATTGAATCAAATATTTAGAATACATCACACTCTATCTTGCAGTTACTCAGAGGCTGGCCTTCTCTTCAGGCTTCTGTCCTGCACGTCTGGAATTCATCACAGCTAACTGCATTTAATCCTTCAACCTTACTATAAAGTGACTGCTGATAATATATAATTATGGTTTAATTCAAGTGGTGAATCAGCTTTGGGGAATTTGTGGGGACAATGGGAATTTAGGCTTTCATTAGGTGGTGAGAGTGGACCATATGATAATGCAGTGCAAGCCTTTGTCTCTCTCTAATGGCAAGATCATGTATGGGAGCTTATGGGTCTGCTCACCCCTCCAAGTGACACACCTGCCTGAGCTACTGCTCACACTGTACAGGGTCAGGATTTTCCACCCCTAAAGAGGAGCTTTAGGGGAGCTTTGGGGGTACAGCTGTTGCCCAAACCCTACCACCAAGCCATTCACGCAATACCAGCATCTGTTCTACTTGCAAGGGTTGACCCCAGAGAGGCCAACATAGATGGCAAATGTAGAGTTGGGACTTGTGCAGAACTAAAGGGGGCTGAAGGATAGCGCATTAAAAAAAAAAAAATTCCCCCAAGTGCAATAACTCCCAGAAGCCACCATGAGAATGAAAGCATGTAATCCTAGCCGCTGGTTGGGTATTTCAGTCCCTGCTCCAAAGATGTCACATTCAAAACAGCGTGGTGTGATATTTGGATGGGTGACAGGGAAAGGAACAGAAGACTGTTTCAGAGCAGACTTTGCATCTCTATTAGCTAATTAAATAAGCAAACAACACTCACTCAGCAGTGCTGCCATGCTCCCCCTTTGTGCTGGCCCTCTCCAGAGGAAAGATGGTAAGAGCATGGAGTTATCTACAGTGTGGAAAACACTCAGGACTCAGACTGGGTGATCAGAAATCTAAAGAGGGCTGCCCTCCAAAAAGAAGCAACTCACTGTCCAAAGGGAGACATAGGGATTCCTGAATGCCCAAGGCTCACTTCTGCATTTTCAATGCTGCAGCTTTTGATCGCACTGGAACATGCAGGGGACGAAGCAGGGAGCATCATTGGTCTCTCACATTGCTGCAGGCCTAAAAGAAAACTGGGCTGTGGGTGCAGCATAACTTGGAGGCATTTGTTTGAAATTCTGGCACTGCCATTCCTCCTTTTAACAAATTCATGAAGTGTTTTAAACCTGTTTGAATTTAGCCACGTTACCCATGGACAGTGCTTTCCATGAATTGCTGCTCATGGAAGACAATGACCAACCTTTTTGTGATAAAGCCCTTAGGATACAGGGAAAGGAACGAGAATATAAACCTCATCTAAACTGCCTCCCTTTGAAGCCTGAGCAGCTCCCCATATCCCCCAGAACCTGGGAGCTCAGACCTGAGGCACACGCCATGTCTCAGGCACTGCGATCTTGATGATACTCAGGTGGCAATAGGAGCAAGTGCCATAACTTGCAGCTGGCTCCTTTTTAATGACATAGTAACACAGTTATCTGCATCCCTGCTTGTGTTCTCTTTGTCCCTTGAAGAAATCCCTCCTAAATGGCCACAAATGGGGTAAATAAGCTAAGAGGTCAGTGCTGTTTTAAGAGACTGTTCTCCCTACTAGTAGAGATGAATACAGCTTGGTTTTATCTAACCCATCTACTGAAACTGCACAGACCTTCTCCATCTCTGGCACCACCCTTGCACTGCCACAAGGAATGTGACCATGCTGAATGGCTCCATCCGTTCTTCCAAACAACGGGTACACCAGTACATTTGGATAACCTATGAGCTCCCCACGCACAAGAGATCTGGACCCATCTCTGGGTGGTTTGCAGCACGTTTAATCTTACTGCTCATTTCATTTTCACAAGAGTGGCAACACTATCATGCCCTTCCCTGAATGAAAATGTGGAAAGCTGTAAATAAAATGAGAAGGGTCTTTAGGGGAGGGATTTCTGATGAGATCCCGAACAAGAAGTACTGAGCAGGGAACACAAAGCCGATTCTTCCCTCTTTGCACACCAAAGAGCTGCAGATGAACATTTCCTGCCACAGTGAGGACTGAAGTTTCTTCAGAGAAACTTAAAGTAACAAGATTTTTTTGTTTCCTCACCCATCACTTGCTCTCCTCTCTGGTCTGCCAAGCCCTGCCCCAGGGCAGTGGCATTTCACTGCTGCTGCGTGTTGTGCCCAGTGATTTGCACTGGGCTGAAAAGCTCTGCGCAAGTATAAAGCATTACCTCTGCATAATTCTAATCACACACAAATTGGTCTCATGCATTTGCAGCTACTCGTGGTTTCTAAGTCACCTGTTTTATAATAATAATTTTAAAAGCAATGTTTTGAAAAAGGAAATGAACAAACATAAAACCTGTAAAAGAGGGAAATTAATGTGGGATTTCAGACAAGTTATTTATCTTCCTTTTTGGCTCAGTGCAATACTGTAGGGATAAGCACATAACTAGCTGCTTTAATATTTATTCCTATTATAGGAAAAGTAAACATTGCTGATAAGTCACTGCTTTCCAGGATTAGATTTCATATTTTAGAGACTGCTTTAAATTAATGCAGAAGCAAACATTATCTTTTCTTCTTATTCATATATTTCCCTAATGAGTTCCAAGCAAATTGTGCCTACTTATATTTTATGATTTTAAATAATTAAAACATTTTATGGAGGCAACTAAAATTCTCCCCAGAGTTAGCAGAAAGATTATTGATTGAACAGATCTCAAGCTACAAGGAAAAAAATTATTATTTAGTTTAAAGGCTCATAATTTTATTCCTATTCACCTACTGAAAAAGCAAGAGACTGCATGCATTTTTACAGCAACCTTTTGAGTTATGCTGGGGTAGGGACTTGGGTTATGTTAGTGATCTGAAAGTAGTAACTTTTTGACATCATGAAATTAGATTTGCAGAAGACAGTTAATGAGAGAGTGTTATTACTGCTGTCACAAGTAAATGCAATGTCTAACTACTCCATACATACCTGACAACACAGTGTTCATTACCCAGGATAAAGCCTGGCTGTATGTTCACAACATCAAGAATTTGAATCAAATTCATAAATGCAAAAGATCAACAGAAGTCATCTGCTCTCAGGGAAGGACTGGTTGGTAGGACACCCGGGCTCTACGTGTCTTGTCACATGTCACAGCCACAGGAGTCCATAGGGTTATGGCCCAGATGTTACTGGCCTGTAGCACAACCCCCAGCAACAGAAAGGGGGGTTCTACCTGCATGAGAAGAAAAAACAAACCAACCAACCAAATCACAACAACAAAAAAGAAACACCACCAGGAGAAACATGTATTTTAAAACAGGTACAAAGAAACCTGTAGAAGGGAAATGGATGCTTGCAAGTCTAAATGAAAATAAAAACAGTAACAGCTGGAGATAAAATTTAGGCTTATCTGTAAGGAACCTCATGCTTGTCCATGATGTCACTTGTATTGTTTAACATGTGTTTTGTTAGGAAGCAAACATTAGGAGTTTACATTTAAAAGTAAGCAAAACATGGAGATCCTTGGACTAGCTTTAAAAAAAAAAAAGAAAGAAAGAAAAAAAGAAAAAAAGAAAAAAGGAGAAATTACAAAACTTAGGTGAATATATGTAAAGATCCAAAATGTTGACTTCTAGGCATTATGGTTTACCCTGCAGGTCCTAACCTTTTCCCTGTAACAGCTAAATTGACACAGGCTGTGATTCACAACACTCAATGCTTACTTCATTCCTTTATAAGGTATATATTTTTGCATTTGCCTACTGCAAGTCAACATTGCTGATGTCTGCTACAGGTCAAAACACAGAAGGCAGGAGGAGCAGTAACAGCTGCAATCAGCAGAAGCAGAAAGTCTCATCAGATGGCTATGGACACTGCGAGGGCTACGCAGGGACAGGGAGGGAGCAGCGAGACCTCCACGCTGGTCTGTGTAGAGGGACCCACATCTGCCTCTGACTCTGGCAAGGGCCAGCTCCACGGGCAGAGGTGAGAAAGGGTCCCTCAGGTACCTTCACCCACGGGCAGAGGTGAGAAAGGGTCCCTCAGGTACCTTCACCCACAGCTTCCACCCAGCTACTGATGTGTCCTCAGCCTCCTGGACACATCAGCAGGGTATTGGTGTGCCATTTCCACAATGTCACCTTCGATGTCCTCTAGCCATCTAAATGTCAGCTGCTATAAAATGGTCTCCCAAGACACTTAATCCATCTCTTCAATGTAATTAGTGGGGTCATTCCAAAGCACAAAGCCACAGTTAATTGTGCAACTACTGTGCCGTCATGTATTATATCAAAGAGATTAATACAACCTGAAAGAAATTCCATGGCCTTCCTTAGTTTCTTTTGAACAGCAGTGCTAGATTATATTCCAGTGAGTGTCAGAGACATCACCAGTGCAGAGGAGCATTAACTCACTATCAAAGTGCAATTACAAAACGATACGCACTAGGTCAAACTCCTGACAAAATAGTTCCTGTACAAAAAGCTGCAGTTTCTCCACGGATGCGTAGAGCTAGCTTCTACATCACCTCTCGGTCTTCCCATGCCTGTTGTGGATTTTAGGCACAGTCATTTCCTGGGAACTATTCCCACCAACAGGCAGCTTTCCCTCTCCTCAGGCCGAGAGGACCATCAAGATGGAGCCAGTAAGGTGTCCTGCTGAGGGCCTGGGCCACAGTACCAAAGCCAAGCACCCTTGGCCCCCATCAAGGATTGCTGTGTGGGATCAGACCTATCCTCACAATTCGAGACTGATCCAAGTTACCACTGAAGACTAACTTGAAAGAGGCAAAAGCACGGACACATTTAATCAACACCTAGAGACGTGGGGCCCCAAAATTCCTCCTGGTGTTACAGACGGGGTCCCAGGTGCCACGGAGCCAGTCATGCATCCCGTCTCTCACGCAGCTTTGGTTACTTTGATGGGTGCTGCCAAGTTTTCCTTTCTTGATTTTCAACATAGTCACTCACATACCAGATATTGAATGATGCCCTTTAGCTCAAGCTTAACTTCAAGCATATGTCTAAACTTCCAGACATGGACTATGGTAAACTCTTAATGAAAACTTCAGACCTGCAGCAAAGGTCTACCTGTTGACCTAGAAAGCATTTATGGTCACCTCCACAAACTGCATTAAAGGCACATAATTAAGGCTGCAAAGCTAAGCACTCAGAAGGTTACAAAAGACTAATTAAATTTTCACGACCAATCTTAATTTTGACCATCTCTATTACACATAGACATTATAATATAGATTTTAGTTTTATGATCAAGCATTTCTGCATTTGACCTCTTATGTGCTCTTTCCTGACCTTATTAGGTCTTATTTTACTTCTTTTGCCTCCAGGCTAATAAACTGAGAACCTATAAACAGGAAAATAGCTGGCTTTAGGCAGCCTGTGCCAGTAGAGGATTCCTAGGTCTCAGAAGGGCCAAGCAGCCTTGTGCCATGGTCACATTTCTCCAGCAGAGAGGTGGAGGAAATTAGGGAATCACCAGCAGAAGCTATAACCGCCTTTTCTATGTTTAATTATTTTTTCTTTCCACTTTGTGTTTATCTTACTTCATCTACATAAAAGAAAATTGGACTGTAACAACACCACCAAATCATTTCAGCTAACTCCCTGGACTTTTCCTCCAACAGATCAAAGACTATCAAGTAGAAGGGAAAAAAAAACAGAGGAGAGGTAAGAATGGGTTTTCCTGTGCACAGGAAAGTATTAAAATTAAAGTCTTCTTTTCCTGGAAAGTATACATTTTGAAGGCTTCTCTGCTTCCCTTCCCTTCTCTCCCTTGCTGCTAACCAGGCTGAGGTCTTTGTGCCTGAAACCCTGCCCCTCAGGTACCCATTTGCTGCTGGGCCGGCAGCTCGGCTCCTGCACCCAAGGCAGACACATACCCACTTGCAAGGAGTCACTGTCCCTGGAGGTGTTCAAAAAGTGTGTAGACATGGCACTTCAGGACATGGTCTAGTGGACACGGTGATGTTGGGTTGACGGTTGGACTTGATGATCCGAGAGGTCTTTTCCAACCTTAAAGATTCTATGATTCTATAAACACCAACACAGCCACACTGCATTGCAGCCAGCATGTAGGGGCCAGGTGGGGCCAGCCCCACCAAATTAAGTACATCTTACAGTGACACACCATATTTTTAATTCAGGAAATCCCCAACAGAAATACGAGAGCAGTCTCATTTCAGGAAGATGAAACTGGATTAGTCTAACACAAAAGCCTTACAAGGCCATGGGCTCCTGCTTCCTGCAGAGCACTGCTCTGTGCGCTCGGTAGTGAGTGATGCTTTGCCAAGCACAGGGGAAACAAGAGCAACCACCTTACTCCCTGGTACACCTCTCAGGATGGGGGTGTGCTGTGAGTTAGGAGGAGCTGTGCCTCTGGGAGACGCTGCTACAAATGACTGCAGTGAGACTGCATAGTACACCTCTCTGCTACAGCTTCCCACAAAAGAAAAGGAAATAGTAGGAAATGGTACTTTGAGCCAGACTGTTTAGCCCATGAAAGGGTAAAATTTTGAAGCAGAAGGTGGATTAGTTTGGTTGTGCCAGCTTGGCGGGAGACCTACCGTGACTCCAACATTTATGCATGGTCATGAATTCACCTTATGAAAGTTAAACCAGGTGAGCTTCAGGCTATATGAATGGGCTGTAAACAATTTCAACAGCATGCTGATGTACCCTAAATGTGGAGAGGACTGTTGTTACAAAGCGTTAGGTCTCACCTGAAAGCCTACCAGTCTTGCACCAGGACTGAACGCTGTACCAGATTTCCCAAGGAACTTCAAAAAAGTAAAACAAAAATTTTCTTCAAACACAGTGGAAGCAGATCAGCCTTCTGTTACAGAGGCTGCAATACAAGCCTGCAGCCACGCTAAATTATAGTACTCTAAAGAACATTTGTGAATTGCAGTTTAGTTAAAAACATTTCCTAAAAGATTGATTCCTGAAACACCAGAGATGCCCATTCACACTCACCTGGTGCCATCTCTGCCAGTGAAGACTCCACAGCTGGCAGTGTGGAGGGTCACCACCTCTGCTTGCCACATCCATGGGGATGTCCATCAGAGCTAGTCCTGTACAGCCCAACCAATGAACCTCCCAGGTATGATGGCGAGCAGCCCACATCCAAACACTACTGCACCCTCCTCTGCTATGGGCAGGCTTTTGTGTGAGCTAAAGGACACGTGTGGAGCATCACCAGCAACAAGGGAAGGCAGAAGCACTCCCTGCCCTGCTCCCCAAAACACACGCTGCCGATTAGAAAGGTGAAAATGATACCAGGTGACTCTCACAATCAGTTGTAACCCACCCAACCCACTCAATAAGATAGCAAAGAAAAAATTCACTATAACTGTAAATTGGGCCTGGGCCCTGCACCAAGCAGTGCACCCCCTCCTCCCACCACCCCCAGCAGCGGAGGGGCTCAACATACCTGGCAAAGAGGTGTTTGCGCATGCTCTGTTTGGGCAGGGAAACAAGGCCCCAAAGACCAACAAGGGTGCCCAAAGAGAGGAGCAGGACAAGGTGAGGTACCCCCCAGGAGCAGACAGTGGGGAGCCCCGGGGCAGCAGCGCTGGCTGCACAGTTCACTGCCCGGCCCCATGGACACACTGGTCTTCTGGTTTAGTCCAGGAAAAACAAATTTTGTACGTTCCTGAACAAAAGTTGTCTTCGTTCCCCATCCTCAACAAAAACATCCAAAAAAACCAGCTTTTTAACAGCCTCTCTGTGTGAAAGGGATGGTGGTGCAGTCACTCCTCACAGCAGTGCTGACCACCCTGCAACTGCTTCTGGTGGGAGGCCGCTGCCTTGCGGCACCAGGGACTCAAGCAAGCAAAATGGTACGGCATCCCCCTGAGACAGACCCTGAGCAGACTTGCTAGATTCTCCCCATGCTCTAATTGCTTGATACCAACTTAAATTAATTGCAAAGATAGAGGAAAAGTTTGTGAGCTACCTACATTGTGGCAGTGCAAGGTCCCGGAGCTGCTGCAGCAGCAGCACACCCACACTGCTGGCATGGCACGTGGTCACCACAGGGTCAGTCCAGCCCTGCCACAGCACCTGGCACCACCAGACAGGGGACGATCACGTCAAGCAACATTTTGAATCCTTCCCTCTTGCCTTCTGGTATTTGGCAGCTGGCGTGCCCTGTCCTCCTGTCAGCAAGCAGCTCTCAAAGCCGAGAGTGGCCGGAACAACAGTTTGGAAATCAGGGGATCTCAAGCCATTTGGAGGTTTCTAGAAAGATATTGTCAAGAGCAGAGCAGCAGTCGAGAAGATAACCTGCTTGGTTAATTAATTTTGTTTAGATAGGAGCAGGGATGCACGCAGGAACCAGCTGCTCCTTCAGAAGTCAGCGCGCGCTGCCGGGTTCTCTCAGACGCGGGGCTGGAGGACATCCCCGTGCCAGCGCGCGCAGGGTTTTCCTCTTTTGATTCCCTTTGCTCGGCTCAGGCTCAGGCTCAGGCTCAGGCTCAGGCTCACCGCAATACTGGTTCCTCTCAGCCGGCGGGCTGGGGACACGCACCCGACAAACTCCCCGGCGGTGCCGCTCCCCTGGGAGGGCTCAGAGGACACCAGCGACCACCAGATGGCGCCGTTGGTCCGCGGCCGGGCGGCGCGCGGAGCGGCAGCCGCCGGTCCGGCCCGTCTGCAGGGACGAGCACACCCCTGCCGGCTCCTGCCGCGGCGATGACCGGAATGGGCCACTAGAAATAGTAAATTACAATAATCCTCTTTCAGCAGCTGCAGCTGTCATATCTCTGCAGAAATAGTGCCCCTCCCCACACCCCCTTACCCACGCAACATCCGAGCCCTAAACACAGCGCAGCAAAACTTCCGATTTCTTAAGAGAAGTTGTGCGCTTAATAAAAATTCCGTTAAGGTGTGTTTTTAATAATGCCACCGTGGATCAATAAAATAGCCAAGGACAAGGCTCGTTAGTTCCTTGTGAGCTACTCCCTCCACTCTCCCACCTGTGCGAGGCTGCAGACAGAGCACTTCAACTGTGACTCATGCTAGCACACCCAAACTGACTGCATAGTAAGATTAGTGATTTCTGTAATAGCCATTTAATGTTCCAATGTTCACTGGAGAACAGGAAAAGTAAACAAAAAAAGGTACTGAGTTGCTAACAATGCAAAATCATTAAACAGTCATTACTTTAGCATGAGGATCTTCCCCAAGGGATCCAGGGCAAAGAACATTCCATGAAAACACACACAAACCCTTGAAAGAGCTCCAGTGTGCATCGCTGTTAACCACCAGTAATTGTACTGCAAGTATTTCCAAGGCATCGGTTTCAGCAGAAAATTCTCATTTAAAAAACACACGCTGTAGTAAAGGTCAAGTGTTTGGACCTGAAACAAAGTCTGACTACTTGCCATCTGTAAAGGTCTGTCCGAGCTTTTCCCAACACGATTAAATACGAGCGTAGACAGGAACCAAATCTCAGTGTGTAACACCCTACATTTTATTTTAATTGCATATTACTTTTCAGAAATTGCTGTGGAAAAAAAAGCCTTTTTATGTAAGCATCAGTATCAAACTTGCAACTAAGCAGATGATGCTGCACGTTAGGGTGGCAAAAATGAATTCAGTTGTTCATTGCTTTCCATTTGGCCCAGCAGTATGCAGAAAGACAGACACAATGAGCAACTAAAAGGCAGGCCCAGGAACAATCATGGGAAGGGAAACATCACTAAAATACAATGCATACTGCAATAATTTATATAATCTATATTTTTATTCCTATTCCAGATCAGGAACAAAAAATATTCCATGGCAAAGGAAGGTTGACAAACATGATAAAGCCACTTACAACAAACGTAGCCCTTTCATGCCACGCAACAACCCAGCCAGCTTTTTATTTGGGTTTTCCTTTCTGCCCATTCCCAGGAAGCATTTGTACCTGCCATTAAGACACTGCTGCCACAGGTGTGACCCAGTATTTGTCATCATTAGTGGCTTACCTTCCATAGAATTGCTTCTGTCTTTGCCAACTGGTATGATAAGGAAACAAGGACCTTTGACATAAGCAGTGCTGAGTCATCCGTGTGTGAGCCGTCTTCTGTTTGCTCGGTTCTACTTCCTATAGAAGTCCAGTCACCATAGATTTAAATGCATCTCTGTACCCGGTAGATGACCGATTGCAGTACTAAGCCAAACACCAGACAGGACATTAGAGGGCAGTAAGCACGCTCTATTACTACCTGGCTTTATCCAAGCAATAGCCAAGGGAAAAGTAAAAACCTGAGCCCCAATGCTTGGAGGTGAAAGGTTTCCATGCCCACTCCCAAACAGTTCCAAACAAATTTCCTGGTTTTGAATGGCTGCCATGTGCAAGTGGCAGATTTGAGAACATACCCCCACCAAGCTGAACCACGTGAAGAGTGCAAGGTTAATCGAAACAACCCGGAGAATTTCTACGGCACAGTGAGAACATAAGTGTTCAAGTCACTTGGACAGTAACTTGCAAAACCCAGGGCGTCATAATCTCATGTGAAAGCATTTTTAGTTATGAAAGTGTGATTAGGTCTCCCTGCAATATGCAGACAACTCTACTCCAGCCGTACCAGGTGGGAATGCAACGCTACAGTTCACACAAACAAGATGCACAGCCATGCTCAGGTCACTGGTTATCTCGAGAGGTTTTACTTTATTCAGAATGACACCTGAAGAAAGGCTGGCTAGCACTGAAAGTTATCATTAAGGCTTTTTACATGTTCTGACAAAATGGAGCTATTTAAACTACCAATATCCCTTAGCACAAAACTCCAATTACACCACCAGTTTCTGTAGCACACTTGAAAAGAAAGTTTGAAAGCCATTTTTATAAGCCTCACTTGAGAGATGTCAAGAGATAGACAGTGAACTTCCTTTTTTATGCTCAAAGTAGTGATTTATGAGAGAATGTTTTAGGAAAACTCCTATTTTCGCACTTGTATTAACTACTGCAGAGCCTTTTTATTTCTCCAGTTGCCTATCAGCATTAAAACAAATTACTTAAGGTTTAAAGGCTAAGGACTAGTAAAGTGATGCACAAGAAAACAAAGTAAAATGAATAGGTTCAAGCTTTCCATTACTGATTTGTATGAAGAATTGAAGAGAAACTCTAAAATATCCACTTTTATTTCACTTGTTCTTTTTGTGACCTGAGGAAAGACACCTAGAATTGAGCAGGTAGTGAAGAAAAGGGTTACAGTAGTTGTTTATAAAAAACAACAAACCACCACCAAAAAAAAAGAAGTGTCAGACCACTACGGCCCTATCAAAGATTCAAAAAAAACTGAGACACATCACTGTTGCAGCCATGCTAGTTTAAGGATGCAAACAAGGCATCGTTCATATGCAAAAGAGTTCTTCATTTGCCCAGGTGCTACAGCTGGACAACGCATACAGGTGCACAGCATTCCTTCCCCCCCCACCCCCGAAGAAGCCTGGACACCCTTTGCGAGGCACCAGAGATGGTTATACTAAAAAGAAAATCCACACTAAAATTCAGAAGTCTCTACCTTTACGTGGTCTAACACATAAAAGCACTTCAGACTAAAAACATAATTTACAAATGTTAACATGCAATAAGAGCGACAAATTGCACCTTACATGCTTCTTCCATCACCAGGTGCTGGGAGTGCTCCTCAGAAGAGGGCATTTCGTGACAATAGCAGTAAAGGTACTCCAAAGCACAAATACTGCCAAATCTTCTGTCATGTAACAAAACTAGTCGATAGACTGGCAAGCCTACTTAAGAGCCTGAGCTGGAAGCTTAAGCTCTGCTCTACCTTCTGTGAAGAAGGTGGCTCAGCTATTCCACAGCTAAAGCCTAAACACAAGCAGTTTACAACACGAGTACTTAACTCAAGAATTTGAGTATGAGGGCAACAATGCAGGATGGAACAAGACCTCGAGCATATCACTTTTATGAGGGTTAAGTCTAATCCAGCATGAACTGCACACAGCTCACAAACCAGATATAAAAGCTTCCTGATCTTAAGCTAGCCACCTGCCCTGTAAAGGAAACTGTTACGAACTACAGACTGCAAGACTAAGTGTCAAGATACCCTTCTCAACTATGAGACTGTAAGAAGTAGGCTCCAGGCACTCCCCTGAACTCAGTAAATCCTCATTCGTAAATGTAAGCGCTGTAACTACATGTATTTAATATATTCCACATTAAAAGCAGTCACAACTAGTTATGTTTGACCTTAAAGGATGTTACATTCACAGACCAAATATCCCTCATACTTCTAATCTCTCAATTCTACCCTGGAAAAACATGAGGTTTTTCCATTATTCTGCATGTTTCTGGACTTCAAATGGATATCTCCTAAGATTTATTAGTCAAAGGGAAAGCAAAACTGGATGCATTTTCTTCCATCTCCATTTAAAATTAAGCCTTTATTTCAGTCATTTTAAGCAGAAACCTCTCACAGCAGTTGGGATAAGCAGGCTGTTACACCATTACACTGTTACATTCAGTTGCAGAGATACGTCTCACTTCATACAAATATAAGCAAAAGGTGTGTTTGTGGTGAGGTTTTTCACCCCTTGGGCAAAAGCATCAAGGAGCAGTTCTTAAATGTCTCCGTGTGCCAAGTGCATCATTCTGCACTCTTTGCATCAGGAGGCCACCTAGTAATGCAGTAAATCTTGCCCATGAAACACAGGGGGAATTAAACCGTTGTGTCATGACAAACCTTACCTGACAGTAAGGTACATTCAACTTGCTTGAGGAATCCAACTGTTCAGTGAAAACCATCTATATTCAGTGATGTCATGGGTGGGGGTCCTTAACTGCACAAAGGTATAGAGCGCTACTTCTTGGATTATTTTAAGTTAAAACTTAACTGAGCACTACCCTCATATCTTAACTCTTAAAATATCTGAGGCACAAATATGTGTGTGTACTTGTTTTATTCACAATTTGTCTTGGGATACCAAATGTATTTCTACTTCAGGTGATTTAACAAAATTGTTGACCTCATTTCAAAACATCCACTGATCCATTTTTCATTCAATGGCAATATCGAATGTCAAAAAGGAACGTAAAAACAAACATGCACACAATTGTACAGTTTTCATAAATGTCTATTTCATTATTTGTGGGTAGCGCATTAAACAGTTAAATACATTTAAATAATGTTTAAGTGACTGCACTAATGCAGAATTTTAACTAGATGGGTAACCAATTTAACTAGAAACCAGCTAACAAGTAACTGTCTAATACTTCAAATACAGCTCTTGTGCTAGGTCATCCTTCTTGGGAAAAAAAGCCTGCTGGTCACATTGGAAATACATTTTAAGGCCAAATTCTTCTGATATCCCTTCTCTGCAGCAGTTTCTTCACCTTTTTAAGCCTCCAATTCCAGGCCAAGACCAAGTTTATGGCCACCAGCATTGATGCTCTTTCCATCTATCAGGGCAGACAGCGTAAGCTTCACACCTGTAAGATTTTTAAACAGCATGTTTACAACATACAATCAGAGTAGCTTTCATGCAACTCAACCTCCATCATTACAAGTCCCAGTTGTAGCGCACTATTACTTTCCTCTAAAGATTTCTACAGAAGAATCCATTTAATCATGAAATCTCCTGAAAGCAAGTCATGTGACTCAAGCTGGATGCTTTTTATAAATACTGTGTTATAAAACGGCTATACAAAGTCACCAACTGGCAAGTACACTAGAGCTCTCCTTTTCTACGTTAAGTTGTGCAAACAAGGAAAAAATTATGCATAGAAAGAAAGACAGACACTTGTATCAAGGAAGGTATGGAATGAAACTACAATTTTTATTGGTTTTCAAATAAGGAACTAACCAATGGTAATATAGCATTAATAGGCATTTTCATATTTAAGCAGAACAAGTTAAGTTCTGCAAGTTTTTTTACTAAATATTAAGAGCAGGAAGTGTGTTCTTTTGACAATTAATCACTATTTCAAGACCCGCTATCAACTGATATGACTGGAGAAAGCAATGCTAAAAAAAGACTGCTTTGCACAGCCTAAAGCTAAGCTATCAAACACCATACCATTCACTCCTACACAAACCAATGAGGAACATGATGCAGAAATACCATTAGATACAAAAAAATTTGTCTTGTTTAGATAAAGGTTTGATGTGCAACATAAGCTACTGTAAAACATCTACCTTCAAGACAAAACTATTCTGAAGAAGGGAAATACTTGCACATAAATACACAGATCTCAAAGATTTTATTTGTAATGCATAAAAGACATATACGTGATGTAATTAATGTGATAATCCTTACCTGGCCTCAGTGTCTGGGTGTAACCCACTCCAACTAGACTAGAATTGTTCACTTTTGCCTGAAAAAAAAAAGACAAAAGCAATTGAAGTGCTGTAACTGATAATCACATGCAATACGTGCAAAATTATTTATCTCACTTCATACCACTTCCTCTATAGGATGATTCCAACAATCCAGGTTCAATTCTAACTTTATAACATACAGAAAACTTTTCTGCATATTGCCTTGTTAACCAATGTCACCAGAGTTCTTATCACAAGAACATGACAGAGCTTCCCAAAAACTGAGTTTAAAAAAATTGTGTAAATTTACAAAACTAGACATGAAGGGGTTTTTTTTCTTTTTTTTTTAATAAATACATTAAATACTCTAGATTAGTACAACATTTGACAGTCAGATTCTAAGAGAGACTTTGCTGTATACAACATTACAGAATTTAAATACTGCTGGTTTAATTATAACTGCCTGGATTGTCAGAGTAATTCCTACAAGACTCCCTGACCTATTACCTTTTTTTGTACTAATAACACACAGATTCGCAGAAACGGAAAATACACTTAGCATAACCCTGTTGGTTAGAGCCATACTTACAGAGATAGAAGCAGTGGAATCCAACTTGTATTTAGCCGCAATGCCAAAGCGAGTGCTGTTGCTACCTGCTGTCCAAGCCAGGTTTACAGCAGTTTCAAGGTTGTCGCTCACTTTCTGGTAAATTGACCCTCCAAATTCTGAACCATCATTGCTGCGCAAATTAAGAAAAAAGTTAGTTTCCTATATTGACATAATCTCAGTATTATTTTTAAAAACTGTCACAATGTTTAACATTAGTAAACTGAAATGGCATTCTTACAGACCAGACTATAAAGTATTTCATAGCTTCCTCCCATACCCCTCAACTTCCATAAACCTAGACAGACACAATCCGAATCCTCCCCCTCCAAAAGGGGAAATTCTGCCTCAAAAATCAATTATTTCCTAACTAAATGCACTAGAACAACACCAATCTTTATTAACTTAGATCGAAAACACCATGTTATTCAGTAGGGTTTGATCAG
This sequence comes from Balearica regulorum gibbericeps, assembly GCF_011004875.1. Taxonomy (NCBI): domain Eukaryota; kingdom Metazoa; phylum Chordata; class Aves; order Gruiformes; family Gruidae; genus Balearica; species Balearica regulorum. The sequence continues at coordinate 24,612,338 of NC_046190.1, read as the reverse complement.
CTTAGATCTTAAATGTTCTTCAGAGCAAAGTCAGCAAGCCTGAAGAAAGTTCAGAAATGAGATAGATGTCTTACTCAAGTTATGCTTTAAGTGTTTCATGCATTCTTCCTCCCAGACAGGCAAGAAGATGAACCTACTCAAAAAAGTCCAAAAGCAAAGCTCTAATATTGCTCCAGAAACTATTACTGGCCTACTTAAACAGTGCAACACTAATTACTACCTCTAACAAATCTACTGCCCTTAAATTAGTCAAATACAATTCAATGTAATGGGAAAGCCGGAAAAAGCATTACAATCAACTCTGCATAACTGAACTACTGCACTTCCAATTTGGATGTACTTCAGTATTTGGGAAACTGTAGCATACATTAATCTTTAAGTGCTAACAAGCCATGGGTATTTACTGTTTTGAAAGAGAAAGCTACAAAGTAACAGTTATTATTTATTTAGAGTTTCCTACTGAAAAATGCACTCCACTTAAGGGCCTATCCAAGCACCTCTTGGTATTTCAAGCATTTGTATTCTGACTAGAAGGCAAGGTGGAGAAAGCCTGCTTCTGTAAATCTGGACACAATTTTCAGTACTTACACGTTAGTGTGCAGTTGGAAGTCTCCAGTCTTGTAACCCACAGAGAAGTTATTTCTTGTCAATTTTGATTTGGCACTATCAAATGTCATCTGATAACCAGCAAGCCAGCCTTCATAACCAAAGACAGCTGAACCATGGATTGCAGGTCCAGCAAAATCAAAGTCAACATCACAACCTAGGTTTAGGCATTCACGTTTATAAGCTGACTTAATTTTACCACTTTTCTTTCTGAAACAGAGAAACAGTTATCTTAAGACAAGGCTTGATCTGCCTCAATGAACTGCCAAATTCGAGCCATGTGACTATACACAATGTCTCTAAATGCCATGCACATGCATCCTCTAGACTGGGCCAAAGCACAGCTAGCCCATCAAGAAAGCACAGGGGTACCACACACAGGCATTTTCTGATTAACGTAGAGGCACTTTCATGCCTCCTGCATCTTCCAAGTATTTCTACCCTAGAAAATAAGCAAAATGGGCTGTTGTGAAATGTCCAATACTAACCCCGTAGAATAAGATGTGATGCTAAAGAGCAGAAACCTTTAGCATTGGGATTTGCTAATTTGGAGCAATAGCAAACCATACAAACATTCCTGTCAACAGAGCAGACCAGACGAACATTTACTGACTGAGTGTTGTTACTGCCCTAAATAAGGTAAAAAGGTTAACAATCCTTACCCCGTATTTGGTGAGAAAGTTGTATCAAATGTCAACTTCAAGCCTTTGGCAATCTAATTGAAAGGGGAGAAGATAAGATAAAGCTACAAATTCAGTTCTGCTAGTTAGGCAAAACAAATAAACACTCTCCTAATCTATTACCTGATCTTCAATTGCAATTTCTGTTCCCAGAGTGTTATCTGTGTTCCATTTCTCTGTGAAAGTCAGCCCATACTCAGCCCACTTGTATTTGGTCTCCAAGCTCCCATTCACTTTTCCAGTGTCTGTGTTCGATGAACCAGATGTTGTGAATTCCTAAAAAAAACCAGTGTCCACGTTATACAGAAGATGCATGTGATCCTGAAAGCATTACACAGTGCAAAAAGAGAAAAGATTTTTCTTCAGCAAACATTAAGATCTTGTTATTCTATGCAACAAGTTTAACAACATTAGACAACTTGCCGGTGGGAGAAGGGGGAACAACACAGACAAGAAGAACTAGATGATTCATGCCAACATGGAGGCCTCCCCCCACTCCCCATCTCAACTGCAGGTTTGGGCCACTATTACAAAGTGTCCAGGTTTGCAACATAACTCAGAAGCAAGACAATAGTTACCAGAAGTACTCTCCTCAAAAGCTGAAACAGGTTCTTGAAATATAAGGTTAAGTTTGAGGCTCCTAACAAGCAAATTAAAAATCAAACTAAGAGCGAAGAACACTGTAAGGCACATAATGCAACTCCAGTGAAATTTTTTAAGGATCACATACGTATTTTCATTATTCCAGTCAACCACCTCCAAAAATAAGTTACATACACGCGTTTTCACTGACATCTATACAATTCGGATTCCTCTGACACTCTGGTTTAATGACACGCAGGAGGAACATAAATGTTTGATTTGTGAGCTAAGGCAACAGTCTTGATTTTATGCTTCTGGTAGAGTCTTCCCTGGAATTAATCACAGAATGGTTTGGGTTGGAGGGGACCTTAAAGATCATCTAGTTCCAACCCCTCTGCCATGGGCAGGGACACCTTCCACTAGACCAATTCTAGACTAGATTCTTGAAAGTATTTAAGAGTTAGCAATATCACTCACATGTCCTTATTAAACTAAATAGTCCCTGATGTCTCTCGCTATTTGGACTCTCATAAAGAACAGAATGAATAATTTCTGTGTACCACTATTCAGAAACTAAAGGCAATACCTAGCAGAAGTGAAAGTCTGGTTTGCAGATATACATTAAGGAGCTCTCTCCACTGAAATACTATTACCCTTGTGGTTTAAAAAGTTTATTATTTCAACTTTTTAAAACATAAATCAAAATTTTAATCTCTTTCTCCATGCACAGTATTATTTTCAAATCGACTCCTCACACTCACCTCCCCCAGAAGGAAATACAGATTTGAAATCAAGTCCTTAAGTATCTGTATTCTCACAGCCCAAGACCGAGCACACATCACAAACGCACATGAGACCGCTCTTTAATAGTGGCTGATCAAATTTAACCATGGCCAAGACATTTACTTGAATTATGTTAGTGAATCACTAAACCATCCACACAGTTGCATAATTTTAGTAAGGTCTATTTCTTGGCAAGCAACAGGAACTACACAACTTCAAGTCCAAATACCTTCAGCTTTAACTTTGTGCTTTGTGCTATTCCTACTGCACAGGCTGTATGTGACTGCAACCATTGTGGTAGTAGCTTCAGGAGCAGCAAATTATTACATTATCTCTTATCTCTGCTTTAAAATATCTACAGTACATACATGCCAGCACTTTCTCCTCCTGGGAAGGATGGCTTATAACCGATATGGGATTCATATGAGGGCTTGGATTTTTCAGAGTTTTACCAGTATTCCTGGCAGTCCTCGAAAGAAACAAGGTAAAATAAGAACAACTACATCTATAATAGGGCTCTTGCAAACTGTGCTTCAGTTGGGATACAGACTTCTAGTAAAAACACAGCATATAGCCCACACACCTTGTTTCTAACAGCCATTTACACTGTTAAAGCTTCCAGTTATGGAAAAAAAAAAATCTACCTCTATATCTTGCAAAGTTTGCTCTAGAAATAGATAAAAATTACAGGCAGCACTGCTTGCATAGAATATTACTGCAAAACTTCAATACCTTTAAAGAGGAGCCAAAGATTCGATGCACTAAATCACTGCCAACTACTTCACACAACCATTAAGATGCCAGAAATTTCCACCAAATAAAAATAGTAACACAAAGTATTTCAGAAATAAATTCTCTGTACTATGATTGATATATTAAAATACTTCAAAAATGTGTCAGCTATTTGTTCACCTTCACACAGAAGACAACTAATAAACCTTTTTATTCTACAAGTATTACTAAACAGTGTGATACCTCTGTTACATCCAAAATAAAGTCGGATCTTTAGGGGCTTCTGAAATTATTTCACACCAGAAGTTTATCATTCATATAACCTATAAACTACTTAAAAGCATCTGGAAGGTGTCCTTTCTAATTAAACATCAGAACATATTCAGAAAAAAAATAAAACAAATAAGAGATATTTAAACTCACCACTCCGCTTGCAGATTTTGTTTTCACATCCAGTTTCACCAACCCAAAACCTTAAGAAACAGAAGTCAAGGTTACACCAGTAGACTTTAACTAAGACCATACACATTTTCCAAGACGCTAGTTTTCCAAACAGTCTCAGCAATGTGCCACATATATACATATATAAAAACAACCATAGACTAAATTTTAGAGGCCACAGTAAGTAGAGGAGGCCACTCTAGAACAAGCCAGGAATTCTGCTCTATCATCACCATACAGGAAGTGGTGAGTAGCCTCTCAGTTGAGCACTGTGTATTTAACTACCAAACCATGACTTTCAATTTAACGACAGACAAAATGCATTTTCTTTTCTGTCCCTGGGATGGCATTGGCCTTGTAGTCAATTATTCCAATGCATAAAATTCATGTCTCAGTACCAAGAAGAAATATCTCAAAGTAAAAAAAAACCCAAACAAAAAACTGTAAAAGTGAAGTCACTGCGAAATACACAGTCATTGGAACTGTAATATAAGTAGGCTTTATGGGAATGTCAACTCACATTGCTACCCTTCGAACTGAGTAACAGCCTTGGTGAAAAAGCCCTCACGTGCATTCCCAAAGACCAGAAAGAAAAAGCACTGTAACAAAGCAGAATTTAACCACGCGGTATTGAAGCATTTTTAAGTGTTGAAGGATTCTTTATCCCAATAGCTATTCCTCTTTCTATTCCAAAAAAGGTTATAATGTTACAGCAGTATATATCCCTTTCTATATCAACAAATGTGGCACAGACAGATTGGTAAACAAAATGTACTCCTAAGTTAAATTACACTTGATGCTTACATTCTTGCATACTTGTACACCTCTGACATTTGTGTGGCTAAAGCACTAAGATTTAACAGACTTCACATCAAAGCAGCCCACAAAAAACCTCCAATGATCTGTTACTTGACAGTAATGACATAAAAACAACACACCTTCCCCCTCCCCAGAAACACAGGCACCTGAGCATTCAATTTTGCATACAGGCTTAAAAAGGCAATTCATTGCTGCACCACAAACACCAGGTTTCATAAAAGGTACTAATCTTACCATATCCTTTATTGAAGATATCTCTGGCAGATTTGCCCAGGTCTACATATGACGGAGGAATCGCCATTGGAGCTGAAAGGTAATGGGCTAATTAACAGTGAACCTTTTACCACTGCACGCACATAAAAAAATGCTACCACTCTAAAGATACTCTAAGGCAGATTCATATATGAAGGCAGTTAATAGACAGTTGGCTCAATTACAGTATTCTGTGAAACACCTACAGATTTTCAGTGATGGTCACTGTGAACACTGAATGTTTTCTTGGTTTAGGTAATCTGCTTGTAGACACAAGGCATTTATTTCAAGTACATTTCTCCATACATCTTTAATTACCAGAAATAAATAGCTCACATTTCCAGAGTTGGCAGTTATCACCAAAAAACAGGAAATTGGAATTTGAAAAACTATAATGCAGACAGTTATTTCCTGAAGTTCCGCAAAGTCAAACTTGACAGATGCTTAAGAAAATTACCTGAAAGGTTTTACTTTAAAATTATAAAAAGAGTGCATATGTTTTGCAACAGCATTTGCCCCACATTTTAAATGGTAGACATACGATTTAAAAAGGAACATCTAATACCATTAACTGGCAATCAATCTAATGAAGTTTTTCCCCTGTAGTGCACAAGAGTTTTGGGGGAATTGTCTTGTTAGCTTAAAACAAATGGCAGGAGTGCTGGTCAGTGAGAAGAGCTCTCTTTGAAAAGTCCTTTTCCCAGGCAGAGCCTCTGGCAATCTCACTGTTAAAGAACCTGTCATTCAAGACCAGCTATGACCCAGCCCCACGGGTAGATACCAGCCTAAGGTCTCACACAGGCCGGTATGGTTCTCTCCCTGTGAAGATACACTCTATCTATAACTGCCTTCGGTGACTGTTTTCCCATGATTTCAATAGCAAAAGGCCACTGTTACAGAGGCACTGTATTTTAAAGTAAAACAGAGCATATTTCAAAGAGTTAATAATTCTCATGCTGTGAAGGGGGGGGGGGGGGGGGGGGGGGGGAGGGAGCAAACAATGAAACTAACTAGATAGGCACCATAAAAAGGCCAAACACAAGCAAAGAAAAGTCTTCTCTTATCTTTTCAAACTGATTGGTCACATTTGTTTTTACAGAGAAAGTCAGATTAACATAACTGACTGTTAACCTGGCTCCTGTGTGGGGGTTTTTAAGTAAATGGCAAAATATCTTCAAGACCTCAAAAATAACAAGGGCAGTACTCTCATATGTTAACTTTCAACTGAAAGCAGAAAAGATTACTTTCATTTTTATATAATACTTTTAACCCATATTTAAATTTTCAACACCTGGCTATAGAATTGCTTATCTTACGCAGATCTTTGCAAGATCTTAAGTGTATTCAGTAACACAGGATCAAGCCAAGCCTTTTTTTTTTTTCCTTCCCCTCTCAAAAAAGTTTCTTTCCATCTTTTCATGGCCTTATCTACATAAAGGGAAAACTTTCCTAGGACACCTGATTCAGATAATTTCCTTTAGGGCACCATTCCACTAAACAGACTGGATTTTTTTATGCGGATGCTATTCTGAAACAACTGATTACACTTGCCGTATGTAGCCTAATTGTATGAACTGCTACTATTTAAATAAATTTTTAAAAAACACACCTATTTTAGCAAGCAATAGTAAGGCACAAGACTGTTTCTTATCTTTCTATGATTTTTAATGCAATTTTCCAGAGTACCTTACTCCATCTCCTTAAACCTTAAGAGGATAATTTCAATCTCCTCTAAGCAAAAATATTTACATTCACAGTTTAAGTAAAAAAAAAAAGCCACAACAACAAACAAACAACTAAAACTAAAATAAAAATGGGGAAAAAACCCCAACTTATTTAGTAAGGAGTTTTAAACTCTACAACCAGGTAGCAAGACATCCATCGCTTGCTCAAGAATATAAAACAAGTCTGGTTTTCCATAGACTTAATATAAACAATCTCTTAAAAAACAAAGAAAAAAGGACATGAAATGAACACTTGAAGCTTAAAAAGGCTTAGTCCACATTCAAGTCCATAATAAACAACGTAAGTCTTGAGAAAATTCTATAGCAGAACAGATACTAATCCTGGTGATAAGACATTAAGTGGTTCCTATTATTTATTCAATAAAAAGAACCAGTTGTTAGACCAAATTACAAGAAAGTGTAGGAACTGCTCTTTCCCCCATAAATTTCTGCTGTACAGCAACTGTACAATTCGTTAGCAGTTTAAAATAATTTAGAGAAGGTTTAGCTATGTATTTTTCCTCTAATGACTAGGTCTCACTTCTAACTAGCATCTTCAGAATAATTAGTCCTGGTTTTAAAGTTTTACACTAGCCTTTAGCACAGACATGCTTTTACAGTGTAAATAAATGAGCTTTTCGCTTTTGTTTTAAAAGTTTCCAATCTGACTAGGCAACCATTACAGACAAGAGATTTATGCTAAGCAGTAATGTCCTGAGAAGTTAACAAACTAGTATCTGTGTCTAAATTCAAAGGTAAAAGGATGTTGCCATTTTATCTGGCCTAGTTAAGCATCCTTCCCATTGCAATGAAACCAACCAGTATTTGTCAGACATTCCTTCCTACAAATGCGAGTTTTGTGATAAAAAGTTAAAACAGAGTACAACTGTCATGCTGCTGTTCTAAACCTATACTAACAAGGATGGATGAGGACAAAAGTGGAAACCAAGAGTTAATTTTGGGTATGCTAAACACCTGGTAAGCCAGTGCCATCATCAGAATGCTCATTAAATTAAGGCCAAAAAAAAAATTATTCCTGTGTCTTCCAAAGTTGCCAAGTTAGTTAGGTTTGCAAATTCTTGTAATCAGAAGTAATTTTTTTCAACTCTACTTTGAAGTGTCTTTCACTTTAAAACTATGAATTAGAAGTGTCTAAAATAGAAGTACCATTTAATAACAAGAAGCTTGTTATAAAAGCAACTATCAGATAATCTCATTCCTCATTCAAAAAACACAGAATCTACTTGAATCAAGAGGGAGCCTCCACCCTGATCTTTGTTTCATGCCACCTTAAAAAAAAAGTTTAATTAATCTGTTACTCAAGAGCCACAAACACGCTTTCTTCTTCTGTAAAAAGAAAAGAAATAATCCCAAGAACAGAGAAATGCATAAATGTTATCAGAATTATTACATCACAGTTTTTCTTTGAGGTAATATTTCAAAACTCTCACACCCTATAATTAAAGGAATGCCAAGGACTTCTATAAAGATCTCTAACAATTTTAAGATCTCAGGATACTGAAGGTCAGTTTGGAGACTAGATCAGACTATAATTTAAAAAAAACCCCTAAGTACTTCTACAGTTTAGAAAAAAAAATGGCAATACCTACACTGACACTCTATTCCAGTAGTATAAATAGCAACAGAGAAAGTGATAGAAAAAAATAATTTTGTTAAAATACATTGGAAACACCACTGACCTTTGGACTTACGCAGCTACTAGAGCTTTGAAAAATAAAAAAATCGAAACACCTCAACACCCTTGCTTCAGCTCTCTCCCTACTTACATCTCGGAGGTGGCCACGCTAGTCTAGCAGCCATAACTAGGCCAATTTAGAGACTCTACGGAGAAGGGAAAGAAAATTAAACATCTGAGAACGAACTACGTGTTCAGAAACCGAAAGCAGGGGTAAGGCAGAGCTTCCCAGAAGAGAAGGACACCGAAAGGGAAAACGGGGATGCGAAGAGCCAGGCCGGGGCGCACGGGGAGGCGGCACACCCTTCCTGCCAGGGCAGGGCCCGGGCCGCGGCGCCCAGCGCCAGGACCTTCCCCGCGCCCAGGCCCGCCGCCAGGGCGAGCAGCGCCCGCTGCTGCTGCAAGGTGAACTCCTCCACGCGGCCATCTTGGGCATCCCGGCCTGACCCCCTCCCTCCCGCCGCGCCCTCCCCGCCGCCCCTTATGTAACCCGGCCCGGGCCCGCACGCCGAGGAGGGCGCGGCGCCTGCGGAGGCCACGGGGGAGGAGGCGGGGGGCAACACGTGCGGAGAAACCCCCCCCCCCCCCTCTCTCTCTCTCTCTCTCTCTCTCTCTCTCACACACACACACACACCCCCACACTCACTGCCGGCCGCCCCGCCCGCCCCCGCCGTTAGCCTTGGCGCTGGGGAAGGCGCCCCTCGGCCCCACCGCCCCCGACCCCGCGCGGCCGCCAGCCCCGCTCGCCACCCCTCCGCCCGCTCGCACACGGGCGAACCCCGCCCGCCTCCCCTGCTCCCGCGGGGCCCTTCGCGGCCCAGGCCGGCACCTGGCTAGCGCGGGAGAGCGGCGAGGCCGGGCGGAGCGAGGCCGGGGGCGCGGGCGGGTCTCGCCGTGAGCAGGCCGCGCTGCTGCAGCCACTGGCACTGGAGGGCGAAGTGAAGGAGACACCGATCCGCCCGCCCGCCCGCCGCCGCCGCACAGGACCCCAACCAGCCGGGGCCGCCCCGCCCGCCGCCTGTCCCGCCCGCCCCACCGCGCCGCCACCCGGCCGGCGAGAGGCGCCGCCTCCCGGTGCCAAGAGCCGGGGAAAGGCGAGAGACGTCGCGCGCCCGAGTGAGGAGCCGGGCGGATGCGCCGTGGGCCGGCAGGCGCTCGGAGGGGCAGCCCCGGCGGCGGAGAGGGGCCCTGCGGGCGGGCGGGGCCGCCCGGCGGGGGAGGGCGGTAACGGCCGCGCCAGGCGCCAGGGGAGCGGGAGAACGAAGCTTCCTGAGGCGCAGCGGGGGGAGCGGCTGTTTGGGCTGCGGTGGCCTTCGGGTGCCGTCCTTCTGAGGGAGCGGAGCTGGGGAGAGACAAAAAGGGCCGGGGGAGTCCAGCGGGGCGGAGGATGCCGCAGGTGCTGGCTGCTCAGCGGGCCTGCGGCAGCCACACCCAAGGAGCATCGCTCCTTAGGAGAGTTTAAGTAAATAGACGCGCTCCCCGGCGTGGGGACGGGAGGCTGAGTGCGGCTCTCGGCGGTTCGTACAGGAGGGTCCGTGCACGGGGACACGGCCCTTCCCAAGAAACTGCTCGCCTTCCTTTCGGGGCCCGCCTGCCTCCAGTCTTGGAGCACGGACTTGTGAAGTCCTTCACCTAGGAACAACCAGGGAGACCAGCTCTGCAGCCGGCCCAGGTGGCTCCGGTGGTGGTTGCCCAGAGAGCGTGTGTCAGAGGCTGTCCTTGTGCCCCCAAGGCCCCTTCCCCACAACGGCCAGCCCTCGCGGGGCACTGGGGTGCTGGATGGCACGCTGCCCACCATCCCTCCGCAGGGATGCTCGCCTTCGCTCTCCCGCTTCCCGCAACTCTTTGAAACTCATTACACCTAACACATTACACCTAACACACGTGCTCCTGTTGCTACCCCAAAACCCACAGACACGCAGCAACACCCAGTAACACGGCTGTCCCATAGCTGGTGTGACAGCTCCTACTCTGTCCAGGGAGGTTTGCTGCCTCTTCCAGACACGTGCTGCAGTCTCTCCCATTGCCTCGGCTCCATTTTGATCCTCGGGTCCCCTCCCACCAGAAGACCCCCACACTCACCCTGCAACAGCAGACAATGTATCTCAGGTCAAGAGAAGCAATAACCCTCAGAAAGCTGCCTTGGATAGTGCTGTCCTGATCATAAATAAGATCTCTTGGAAGAACCAGATGACTGTTCTGCAGCAGGCACTGCACAACTGGAGCAGGAATTACTGAGTCACCAATGCAGAGCATTGCTAGGCCAAGGAACTGCAGGATAGGCGTTTCTGGAATTCATAGTTCTCCCCTGCTTACTTGGATTATGACACAATCAAAATTCCTCAAAAAATAAAAATTATTTACAAATACAAATTGTATTGGCATAGTATGAAAAGTATATATTATCATCCAACACTACCAATTGACCAGAACACATGGTACAACACTAATTTTCCATGTTATTAAAAAGAGAACAGATTAGCAGCAATGCCAGTCAGCACCTGCTACTTATAGCAAAACATAAGCAACTGTTGGTTTTTTGTTTGGTTGGTTTTTGTCCAATACTTTCCCATCAGAATACCCAGCAGGTTAGTACATTTCATTTAGATATTTTTAAATAGGACAGCTTTGCATTCCATGGAAGGATATGTATTGATGAATTAGGAAGGAAAACCATATACTGAGAGAATAAATTGCAGTAGGAAAACTGGTGTATCTTATTGTGCATGGGAACGTACATTAGAAATAAATAGAGGCCTGATTAAGTAAAAATAGATTGTGGCATAAGTTGTTCATTACTTAGAGACATGCATTTATTATTCATACCTATAGTATAAATCCATTCTGAATAAAAGTTCAGTTACTTCCATGAGACATCAGCTTTTTGCTTTTTTTTTTTTTTTTAAAGGTTAATATTTTAGTCATGGTTCAGCTTTATTTTTATCAACCCAGGAACGTAGTTACTGCCCCACCCTGAGCAAAAAAAAGCAATGAATCACTTGCTTTGTGAGACAAAGCAGAGACATAATCCGAGACAGACAACAGCACACAAACTCCTCTGCATTAACGGTCCAGGCTTCTGTAGCAACAGCCTCCACCAACCAGCGTTTTTCACCCTCGCTCCCCTCATTCTTCACTCGTATAACCACACCTTGTTTCTCAAACAGATAAGTTTATGTCCACTTCTAACACAAGCCTCAAGTCATTGTCTGCTCTCCCTTTCAGATGCAGACCTTCAAGTTGAAGGTTCAGTGCAGAAAAAAACCTTAGTGAAAGTCTAGCAATGAACAACTAAGTAAATTAGGACTCCTCATTTTGAAACAAGTTGACCTAAGGGGATATAGCAGAGATTATGAAAATATGACCAGCAAGGAAAGGGTGGAAAATAGTTGAAGCTAGCAGGAAACAAGTTCAGAACAAGCAAAGCAAAGGGGTTTTTTTTCCACCAAAGGAGTGCCATTCAGTGGAATTACCTGCCACAAGGAGTTAAATGTTTATATGGATTCCAGGGGAAACTAGACAGGTTAGTGAAAGAGGTATCGTTTAGGCTTACTCTGTTCTTACACAATTTTTTGGGGGCACACGTTTTACCTAAATCATTGCTTAATTCATCATCTCAGAGGCAAAAACATTAGGCTAGCTACACCTCTTGTTCAATACCACACAACTGCCATTATGGAAACCAGGCGTCTGAAAAGCCCTAAGAGGGTAACCGGACAAGGCCCATACTGCTAGGATCCTTTAGACCGACAGTCTTCATGTCTTTTAAATTTTTTTCCCAAGCAGTTTTGAGTAGCCTTCTCTCAGTTTAGTTTAAACAATTAAGAAGAAGTTTAACTTAAACCAGATTCTAAGATACACTTAAAAAAACAGGTCCACACAGAAGCCAACACATTTGAATCATCTGGTAGAGACACATATGCAGATAATCCCTTAGCTCAGAGAAACACCAACAAATATTAGCCTGGGATTTTAGAGCTGAGAAGGCAAACAGAAAACAAATTTGAGAAAACCAACAAGGGAACAAACTTGTTTGCAGGCCCTGCAAAGGCTAACGGAGACACAGGCACCTTACAGCTACACAGCTAACAAGAGCTGATTGCCCTTAGCTCTGCAGCCAAAGCAAGCTAAAAATCCAGTCCTTCTTGTTATGGCCTGTGGAGACACTCTTCTAGTACATGTTCAATGCTAAAGCACTCTATTCACAAATAAACAGTAAGAGAGATATGGCAATGGTTCCATTAAAGAACAAGGAGAAACTGAAATGAAAACCAACCCATGCAGAAAAGCCTGTACTTATTCCTTCTTCTTGATTTATCTTTGGTTAATCCTAAATTCTTTTCCTTTATTTTTCTTTCTTTTTCAGTTTCCGTTGCCTCAGGATTTTTATTTTTTTTTATCTTCAGTAGCTCAAGGAATAAGCAAAGCTAACTACTACCTGATAGATCTACAAACCATCAGGTTTCCTGACACTCTGAAATAAGTAAATTAATAGGCTTCATTCCTTGGAGGAGATCTCTCCTGGAAAGGGAGGGGCAATCAAGTAATCAAATGCTGGTTTGTCAGAAAAATGCAACCATTGATGCAAAACTCACTGAGAAGCTCAAAGAGATATGCCCAGTGTTCCTAAATCGCTTACGTGAAGCAATAGGTTTGATTGGTGCAACAATTCTCACCTGGAGTAAATATGAGAACAACTACTCATTTCTGCTGTATTGTTGACATTTCTGGTCATGGTGCAGACTGTAGCAGTTACTGTGTCAGATAGATGCCTGGCACTTAGTTTTAGAGGTTACAAATTTTTGAATTATCTCAAGTTTTTCATAAGAAGTTCAATGAGGATTACATGCCTCAGAAAACACAGTGCATTTTACACCAAAGAAATGACATCGCAGAGCAACAAGCCCCCGAGACTTTTCTCACCTAGCTGAAAACAATTTGGTTGCCTCCATGAAACTGATTGCTTCTCTCCATGAAAAGCTTGACCCGGTGAGGGACACAGGTGCACAAGATGCTGAGTGGTGGTTTTATGGCCTTGTCTCTCACTGAAGCCACTCCACAGTTAAGTCTAAATTCTGTAAATAATACCATAAAGGTAGGGGGAGCAAAGCAAAGCTGAGCCATGGAGGAGGAGGAACAACACCCCGAGCGCTGTGCCCAAGCCATTGCAAGTTATGTACTGTGTTCAGAAGTGCTAACAGGGGGCTTGGGGAGGGGGCTTGGGCGACTGTTTGCTTCCCAAGAAAGACCTGCCCTGAGAAAAAAAAAAAAAGTGCTTCTCTGGCAGCACAACGTTTTACATTACTTATAGGGTGTCCTTATGATGCTGAGTTTCTGATGATGGTCTTTACTGTAAACTGCTCTGGATTCACAGCTTCAAATCTGAAAGCATCTGTACAGTAACAGCACGTGTTGGGCATTTCATTTTTGAGGGACTAAGTTTTCTTCTTCAACAAATAAACAATGTAAAAATCTTAATAATATTTGCTGTCATTCTAACCTGCACTTCAATCAATTTCTCCCTGAAAGTAAGTCTTTCCTGAGGTCACCTCTCTTTCTAGGGTGCCTGTTTGTAGCAGGCTTTACAAACCTAGCAAGTGATTTGCAACAGTCAAGCTGCAGGGATTTCAGGCTGCTGTAACCTGAGATCCTGCCCCAAATGGCCTCAGACTTCGAGGAAGCTGCAGCCAGGAGAGGCTGGCTGAGGTTGGACACAGGTGCGTGCCTTGGCTCCCGGAGGCCGTCCCCGCTGCGTAGGTAAGGGAGGTTGACTCAGGGCAGGGCCACACTGCGGGACACGAGTTTTTAAACAAGTGGAAACCAGCAGATTCTGGAAGCAGACGTGTTAGGGGTAGGGTGATGGTGCTGAGCGACAGGATGAGGCTGAGCTGGTCAGCAGGACCCCACGCTGTGCTGCAGCGGTCGCTTTTTTGGTTCTGGGTGCACCATTCAGCTGTGTTGGGTGGATGCGATGCCAGTGACCCCTTAGCGAGCTCGGGACCAGCCATCGCCCACCCTTAAAGAGCGTGGTGTAGCCTCAGCTTTACCCTATAGGCACATAGGAATAAAGTGACTGCTCCGTTCTTCAACCCCAGCTGTCAAGACACTTTGCTGAGCAATTAATTTCCTAGCTGCTGCCTTTCAGGAGCACAGGCAGTGGAGGGCAGGCTTTCCCGGCCAGTTGAGCATGGCCAGGTCTGGTTGTAGGAGGGAAACTGAGCTATAGATGCTGAGGTAGAGCCCAGAGCTTCACAGAAGGAGAGGTGGGGAAAAAAAGGGGTGTGTGGGGGTGTGGGGTGTGTGTGCTGTGTTTCTACCACGGTTTGTAAAAGCACACGGACATCCTGTATTACACCAAGTGCTCAACAATAGCTTGCACACCACCCGGCAGCACATCCCATGGGGAAACAGACAACGTTGATGGAGTTGACCTAAAACCGATTGATATGTGAACAGCTAGAGTTTCACCAGAGCAATCTGGCACAGCTGGTTATCTGGGAGGAGAAACTTACCTTGATAAGACAAACCTGTTATAAAACCTACAAGTGATTTATCTACAGATCTATTTGGACAGCTCTCATGCTGACAAATAAAAAGTAGTGAACTAATTACCTTTTCCACCTGCATGATTTCCTTGGAAAACTGTGGACCAACACCCTCATGTGGCATGGACACGTGTGAAGTGAGCAACCTGTGCCAACCTGTGTGAATTCTTCAGTTCTTCAAGGGTTTGCATTTTCATCTGAATAGAAGATATTAGAACACACACAAAAAACACCCATGGAGTAATCTACTCTATGGCAGCTTTTCCTCTTTCACAGAAATTTGACTATGTGTATGTACAATCATGTTCTAGTTAGTTGCCAGGTGCTCAGTGCAGGTCTCAGTGCAGCAGAGCTGACGATAATGATTGTTATAATTAGGTTTGCCTAACTACCCCAGAAAAACGTATTTTAGTAATACGTTATTTCATTTACTCCTTTTTATTTACTCAGAGTGGAGGTTCTAGTCCAGAAATTTGTGTCAGCCCGAATGTTTTGTCAAAAGTTTTGATTGAAATGTTCAGTGCTTTATAAGGGAAAAATGCTGTTTACCCAACTGAAATAGTCCTTATTATTGAAATACTTTAATTGAGAAGGCTCTGTGCTTTTCATGTTGAAACAGGTATTTTAGACATCACATGGAAAGACTGCCCTTTTGCTGTCTAGTAAAACTCACCCATTCAATCTATAAACTTCAGAAGGATCTCTCATGGTACGACCTGGCAATTGATTTCTCCAAAGGGTTTATTGATGGAGCATGCTTAATCTCTGCACTTAATGTAATTGGTCTAAGCCATCTCCCAGGAGCAACTGTGCATACTTCATCCCACAGCTGAAGAAGTGGGACGAGATTTCTTATATGATTTTAACTCTGTATTGTAAATCTGACTGTGATTCAGAGCAGAACGGAAAGTCCCCACAGGCAAACATTCGCGAGCGTAAGAACCCCAAATGCCTCCTGTGCTGAGGAGTGAAGTACAGAAAAGGATATAGAAACCAAAGGCAAGACAGAAGCACGAGTAAGTACTAACAAAGGGGGATAATGAACTCTGACAGGAACAAGGGCGAAGGTGTCTCTTGACAAGAATGAAGAAATTGGGGCTTTACTGCAGGTTTACCTGCACCAATTAATTTCACTTCTCTAAGACTCTTTGCCCTTCTGCAAAAAGGCAGTAATGATATTGACCTCTTTTGTAGAGCCCAGCACAAAGAGAATGCCGAAAAAAAATTGTCCTGCTTTCCAACCATTACATAACTACATTTTTTTTTTAATGTCACATTCAAAAACTTGCACACCCAGGTATAAAACTAACAGAGCATGTAATACAAAGACAGATAAGATATTGCTTAAAAATCTACACAGACAAAAATCCTCCACATTCAAAGGTGACAAGATAGATACAATAAATGTGGCCTATCACAGTCTATTTGTACACAACCAAACCACCAGAAGAAATCATGCCCCGTTCTAAATAAAACTAAACTTCTTAGCTGTCCCCTTTTCTTTCTGGTTGGAAAGAAGATGTGTCTAGGGACATACCTGTTTTTTACCCTGAGAACACAATCACCACATTCTTCAAATTCCAGCATTCAAAAAATTTTTCCTACACTATAGTTTGGAGAAACGTTTGTCTGGTACTGCTGCATACTTTTTAAAGATATATCTCCAGTGTTTATAACACAAATACTGAGAAATTTCTAGAATAATGAAGTGTTAAGATAAATTTTAGATCATCCAAGAGTTCAAGCATAGCAGAGGATTTAAGAGGCTGCTTTATTAGAGACACAAAGAGCTCCATCTCTCTGAGCTGGGAATAGAGAGAAACTGTGGTGTTCCTGGGGGGGTAAGCTAATGTGGATAACCTGGATGTTCATAAGCAAACACCACATGAAGACTGATCTTTGGATCCTGTCACTGTCCCTCCTCATTTTCACTGCAGATACCATTATAGTAAAATAATACCTAAATCAAGAGTAACATCCTAAAGGTTTTTACCAACAGAGGACCTCATCTTTTACACCTGATGCTTTGATTTAAATATGCACATGACTACTTTAGGCTAAATATTCACAAACATAAAGTGAAAATTGATGTTTACTTAGCATGTGGTTCATTTAGGCTTTGCCAAGCACCCAAGAAAAGCAATTTTATTGTATAAGTGGCTATGATCAAAGAGCATAAAGCTTAGTACATTGTAAGATTAAAAAAGGGCAAATTTTGCAAATTTGTATTTTCATGGAGGAACAGGAAGAAATAATTTTATATGGGTGTCTGTATATAAATGTGTTTTCAAAACTAGCCTAGACAGTATGCATTGACCTAGGGAAAATACCGAAACCTATTCTTACGACAACAGTGTTACTGCCTGTGTGGCCTGGAAGGCTAAATGGGCATTAACTGTTTCAGAAAGTTATCTTGCATTAGCCAGATCACATGTAACATAAAACTAAGTATGAAGTCACTGGTAAAAAATGACTGGCTTTCAGATACATTGTGATGTGGAGACTTGAAAAACCTGTGTTGGGGAAAACGGACAGCATGTATTTGCAGATGGGCTCACTGGTGCAGGTTGTGGAAAAATTCAACGTCACTCACTCCATCAGCATCAGTTATGACCGGAACCCAAGATAAATCTTTAGAACAAAGACCTACAAGTAATGACCCACAAAATACATATTTCTTAAAAATAACGTTACTGAGGACTGGCATCCAAACAGACCTCTGTCACTTGGTGGGTATTCACAGCAGGACACAGGCCAACAATTCAATTAACCCAGCAACAGAGTAAGGAAATTATAAACATTAAGAGGCTGGCTAGGACATAGACGAAATAGCACGTGGTTCATTGATCACAAGGAGTGATCGCAAGGAAGGAGTCCTTTCAGGAAAAGACATGATCCTTTGCTCCATTTTTGTCACATAGAGAAAAGTTCTCTAGAGGGATGTTTTCAGACCCAGGAGGGAAGTCTCCACACTTCCACATAACTCACATAATTCAAGCAGAAAATATAACCTTAAGAAATAGAATATAACATAGAACTACAATTTAATTCAATGTATTTTAATACACATTTCAACTCCATGTTTCCAGCTGCATTTTGATTAAAACTTAGGTACACCCTACATATTTTAAATGTATGCATGTAGTAAAAAAATTTATCTTGAAAGAAGTTCAATATTTTTACTGACGTAGCTGCCCACAATTTAGAAAATTATTGGAACATATTTTAAACCATACTGGTTGTCTACAAGTGTATTATAAAGGTGAATATCAACAGCTTAGTAATGCTTCCAAGGTGACACTAAGGTTGGAGCATCACAATCCTCCATTATAGCCAGGGTTCTCCTTCACAGAGGACTGAAAGGAAAACACACGTTTTTGTCTGAGAAGACCCACGAAATTGAGAAGTAGAATGTTTCTAATGCTTCAGTTTCTAGATATGTGACTTGGTGCATTTCAGAAATTTACAAAACCAGAAGCTTTGCTTTCTGTTGTGTATTTGCACTAAATCTGGCTTCTCGTGTGTCTTTTGTTTTCAGTCCCATATGCCAAACTGCTTTAAGTTACCTCACCCCAGGTATCCCTGTGGAAAAGATTTAAAAAAAAAAAAAAAAAAAATCTCTTATTTTCCTTCAAGCTTTCCATTCTTCCTGAAGGCAGTCTTGGAGATTCAACGAAGCCAGAATAATTATAGTTCTAAGTCAGGCTTGAACTGTGGTGCTTTCTTTATCAGTACAGCCTCTCTCTATTTCCACTGGGAATAGGGATAAAATTGAAAGCTTTTTATGAATGAAATAGAAAGCTACTAATTAGAATAACCTAGATATACACCTACAGATGGGATATATTCATTCCTTCAGAGTTTAAAAAAAATAAATCATGCTGTACAAAGGTTGCAAATAATAGCAGTAATAGAGATTTAGCTATGCAGGAAATCTCATGGTTGGTGTTTGCAATTCTACATTTTCAGTATTATCAAATCAGTGGGTACCTAAAAGTCATCCTTCAGTACGTTAGGTTCATCCACCGAGATTAGATATTCATAGGAGAAAGCTGTAATGAGATCAGGAGATATTAATATAAAATTTATTATACACTAGACTAAGAAAAGAAGTTACAGAATGACAAAGATTGTAAGATGCTTGTACCTGGAGATGTCCTTCTGTTTGGACACAGGAAATTGGTCTAGCAACATACCTAACGTGCAGCCTAACATGCCTCAGCTTGATGACATCATCATCCAGGGTTATGCCATCACTGAAAAACTCAGCAGCAGTAAATGGAAACATCTACACTTTGAAAATGTGAATTCCATCCAACAAGAAGTTCATGGGTTTTTTCAGACTCTTTTAAGCCAGGAAGGGCAGAATAATCTACCCTTTGAAAATCAAACCCTGTGAAATGGAAGCTTTTTAATAGTATCTCAGGTTGGGAAAAAGTAGTAACAAAACCCCAAACAAAAAATCCCCAAATAAAGATGACTCTTCCATTAGTAGAGCTGCAGTTTCAGGCCGGATACCCACCAACAGTGTCCAGGACAACTGATTCAGTGATGCAATGGACTTCTGAACTTCGTGCCATTAACATTTGTTCAGTACTACAGCATCAGATTAACTGCACTAAGTGCCAAATCCAGTACGGGTCATATTGTGTACAACTTCACCCCATCCTGGGGGATCTCAGCTGAGTTGTGGTCATTCCCATGATGGATACGTTTTGTCTCCAGGCTTTCATGCTTCCAGCAGCATTTTCAATATACTCGGCAGCTTTCTTCTGACACAGGCTGCAGTTTGTGTGAAGTGATGCTGTGGATGCTTTCTGATGCGTCTGCCTCCCTGCATTTTCTCCGCAGGATACAACATACCAACCAACATACAGCCTTGCCTTCTCCATGCTTTTACAACTGGCACTGCCAGCAGCTTCTTAAGGGTTTTGTAGACTGCTAGATGTGTGGAACCAAAACCAATTGTGTGCATGTTGGGTTTTTTTTTTTGTTGTTTTTTGGGGGTTGTTGGTGGGTTTTTTTGTAGTTTTGCTCAGCTGTTCATTACAGGCACAAACAAGCATTTTTAGTAGCAGAGTGTTTATTTTCTTTGACTGCAGTCCTGATTTCTTACTGCTCAGAGAATTTATATATAGGAGACTACGATTTGAAGATACTTTAGCTGTTTTAAATAAGCTCTCTGAGAAGCCAGATGCAGTATAGTAAGTTTGTCTGAGTAAACCCATTGCAGTCTTTGGCATGGCTGGGACTACTTATGTGCTTTCATTTTCCAGGAGGATAAGTTTCAAAAGTGCTTTGAAATCTTCCAAGCAGGATACAGATTTTCACGTGGCAAAAGACAGTTATCAGTAATCTTAATGCACAAGCATACTTCTTTTGGCAGGACCCTGGCACTCCAGCTGTTACTCTGATCTACTGGACAGTTGCTTTCCATTAATTACTTCAGGCAGAAGAAAAGGCTTCCAAAAATCACCTCTGGTCTATACTCAAGCAGCAAAAAGGATGTTGCAGCATATAAGGCTTGTGCCAGAAGGGATCTTCAGCCTAACAGAGAGAATGATCCCAAGTTTTTTTTGCCATAAGATTTTCCACAGGTCCATCGTGGAAGACTCAACAATCTTGTCAGCCACACATCTTAGGTTTCTATATCTAAATAGGGTGTTAGTCTGCGGTTACCCTGCCTGTGTTCATAGCTAGCTGACAAGTTAGTTCATGCCTAGCAGACATCTGGCAAGACAGTATCACAGGGATGATGATTAGAAGACAGATAATGTGGCACAAGCTTTTTAAGTCTTCTGTGGTTGAGGGGAAAAAAGAAGTAAAGGCAATCAAGGAAATACGGATGTGAATCCATGTCAATTTCAGTCCTTTCTTCCCTGCATTTGGGAACATTAATGTACAGAAATCCTTAGAAAAAACTAAATTCCCCTTAATGACCTGAAGAGGAGAATACTTTTCAAGAACACAACATGTCACTCAAGATTGAGATTAAATGTTTAAGAAAGCCAGTGTAGTCAATTAAGGAACCCAAACTACCTTTATTCTGCCTCTGATAAACGCCCTTAGAAACACGGAGGAGCTTATTTATCTGTCTTATTAAGCTCCCGCATTTCCTACCAAGGAATGTAAGAAAGCCTCCTTCCTAAGCCAGCATCTTTCTTATCTCAGGATAAGAATTCTCACACCTCTTCCACTGTTAGATTGGAGTTTGGGATACCAGGGATCCACATCCCAAACACCTACTGCCTCAGGATCCAACTGGGTTTAAATTCCCATGTTACACATCTGAAGAGGGAGCACTTGTCCCCAGTCTCAAGAGCCGAAACAAAGAAGGATATTGAAAAATATATATGCATTTAGTCTTATGTGGGGGATTTCTTCAGATCGAGTCAAAGAGCTGAGCCAGTTTCCTTAGGGTTCCTTCGTCTTTGTGCAACTCTAGGTGTAAACTCTTCCTACATCTATGTGGTAGCATTTATTAGTATTGGATTAGTTGGCATTGGACTTTGAACGCCCAGATGGGATATGAATATGTACACCGGGTAGCCAAAGGTAAGCTCAGGCTACTATCTTCTCACGGAAAATGTGCTGGTAGGGAAGATCCTGTGACTTCCTTTTGCACTGCGGTGATCTGGGCTATTCTGTCATTCCTTGCCAGTTCCCCCATGCCATAGGAAAAGTGGAGGGGGGATTTGAGCTAATAAATAGTATGTGGAAAATCAAGGGCAATTTAACAGCCATCAGATGATATAGTCTACATCCCCACTGAAAAGTCAAAGTGAAAACGACACAAGTTGTGAACCATCCATCAACCACGCCAGCTAGTGCAGGTTTAAGCTTAACTCAGATGCATTTTGACATGGTAGAGATAATGCCCAGGTAGCAGCCTGGCTTTGGATTTAGCTACTGGTGTAACTCTGTCTCATGGGCAACTGTTCCTGGAGTAAAACAAGTTAATTCTGGCATATAAACGCCAGTCCACTCCCTGTCAGCGTGCACACCACGTGTGGGAGCGGTGCTGCCGTAACTCGGTTCCGCCATCACACCAGCCCTGCTTTGATAGTCCCAGCCTGGAGTAGCACAGAGACAGCACCCACATGCTCTTTCGCCTGGCCAGCAGCAGACACCAGCCTTCTGCGAAAGCTCCGGTGTTCAATTACTGCAGCCCACAGCTTGGAGAAACAGCCCGATTCAGAGAAACCCAGAACAACTAAAGAGAAGACCACCTTTGTGAAAGGAGTCATCTCAGGAACCGCCAGAGGCCTTCAGCAAGGCCTGTTTAGCAGAGCCTGTTGCAAACCACTCTCCCTCTTCCTCTGTTGTCTCCTCTTGCTTATTTAATGCAGCCTGCAGTAGAGCAAACTTTTCTAGGTATTTCCAGTCTCATGATTGATGGCTTGTGATCATCACATGAGTGGCTATTACCTCCCTTGGCATTAGCCAAGGGACTATTTTTAGTAGGCAGGGCAGAAACGGAGGCAGAGCCCTCAACCCTCTGCTACTCACAGATCGAGTCACTTTTTGGCACACTCATGAAAGCATTTGGCTAACAAACTGTTTGCTTTCCTCTTCAGCAGCACCGGTATCAGCAAGCAATCCCCCTGTAAGACAGTGGAGTACTGTCTTTCCTTAGGGTGGGGAGCAGAGCACACCTTGCAGTCATCCATCAGGGCACTGTTAACTGAGGGGACATCCCCAGGCTTGTGTCAGGATCTTGCAAGAGAAGGCAGAACCTGCCAAGATAAACTGAAAGCTACTGGGAAGCAAAATAAGGGCTGCAAGAATCTAGGTCTCATTTGGGCATCAAGTACAATTTAGTTTGGCCTGAGCCAGATCTGGTGCAAAATAACATTTGCCGTTTTACAGAAGCTGGAGCTAGTGCTTCATGTTTTTATTGCCTTTTCTCCCCATAACTTTGGCTGTTGTTTCTAGGTCAAACTGCCGCTTCACACAAACAATTCCAGCATGCCTCCAAAGGCCACTTGGAGCCATAAACCTGCTCCTCAGGCAGGACCCGCTCCTCTCTCCGCTTCCCGCCAAAACACGCAGCACAGCTTGTGCTTACCTTGGAGCACAGGAGGACAGGGAGAACAGCACTCACCTTATTTCTGGCAGAAGCAAGCACAAAATAGTTTTTGTGATGTGTAACAGTTTTTATGCATGTGTAAATAATAGCCGGGTTATTGTTCTGCACATATTCAGTATTACAAGCGTCCCCCAATATTAAAAAAAAAAACAACCGAGGAATCTTTTAAAAAGTGCCATTGGGATACAGAAGTCTTAACTTCTTAGCTTTGCCAAGAAAAACCCACAAAACCTTAACATCATGAAATAATTTGAATCCAACAACTTAAGCTCTGAGGGGCCCTTTGTGATGAGACTTGTAACAAAGCCACGACAGCCAGCAAAACTGCGAGTTTATCAGCCCCTTTCATACACCAGAGAGATTCCCTAGCGGGCAGTCACCTCGAGAACATTTTTCGGTAACCCCCCCGAGCTTCGTTCTCCACTCTCCTTCACAGCACTTGTGAAATGAATTGTTTTTCCCTACATTTACTAAAGACCTTTCTTCAGTGCTACAGTAAGAACAGCAAACTTGTGGGCTGCTGCTGCCTCCTCTTCCTCTCTGCCCCATTCTTTTTAGGGCTACTGCCTCCAGTTATAGTATTTGAGAATCTACCAGTGATCAAGAGACACAGATTCAGTTTTGAGGACTTCATCTAGCAGAGTGAAGGGGAAAACAGTTAATTGCTTTTTATATTTAAATGGAATGATGCTTATTTGAACATATGCATTCCTTATCTCCTTTCAAACTGATCTTGCTTGCTGTGGTATGCTAGAGATTAGGGCTTGCAAAGAACCTTTTGAGAAACTAATGACACTGTTAGGAAAAAACTGTTACCGAATTGGCTGTCAATATTTTGCACAAGTCAAATGACTACTATGAACAGTCCAGTGAGTACCTATTCTAGTATCAGCTTCATTACAGTTTCAAAAGCAACAGTAATTATTTTAGTATCTGGCAGCTGATCAGCAATCCAGAGAGAATCAGTAATTTCACCAGAATTTGTCGTAGACCAGCACCAAAATCAAAAGCAAACCATTCATAGACAGCAGCAGACTTAAGACCATAGCTGTAACCTTTAATTACTACATCCCCCAGAACAGTTATTTCTCCAGAAATAGTTTGAAGTACATGCACATATTTGTAACAGATTCACATAATACAGTTGGCACATACTTTGTCAGCATTACTAATTTCCACACTGGAGGAAGAGCTCATAACACCATTCTTATTCTCACACCTATGCTTTAAGAAATCAATTTCAGTTAGTTCGAAGTTAGTTGTCAAAATAGGCCCATTTTTTGCGAACTTTGACAGCTCTATGAAAGGTCAAGATCAACAATCCCATATCCATTTTGAATGATGGACAGTAAATGAGACTGGCAGCTGCACTTTTAATAGATAAGAATAAACTACTTCCTTGCAGTCAACAAGTTCACTGAAGAAAGAGATAGGATGCAATGGTATAATTAAAGAGTTCGCAGATACTAAAGGTATTTTAATCAGAAGAGTAGTTTCTGTTCTGTATCTCATTTCCATATGAGAGTTTTGAAAATAAATCTGAACAAAATGATCTGAGAAGGACAATCTGAAGCTGATTCTCCTTAAATTCTATCAAATAAGAGTGAGGGCTAGTGAGGGCTGTTTCACCCCCATTTTAACAACAGACTTAAGCCCATCTGCATAGATTCTGTTTTATTTCTTCTCATCACAGACAGCAGCAACTACTTCTCTTTCTAGCTCTGGTTGTAGGAGTACCACGGAGAAGAGCAAGTTATTGTTGAGGGGAAAGATTTTTTTTTTTTTTTATTCAAAGTTCACATCTCTAAGCAATATTGTAACATGTTTTGGGAAGCAGGCAGTTATTTTCCCTGGAAGTTTTCCCAATCTGTATTTACAACGGACAAAGCACATACTTGTGTAAAGTTGCTTACAACAGAAACTACTGTTTCTCAGAATATTAGACCAAAGGCCACAGTAAGTACTCTGCAACTGGTACACTGAACATTATTGCTTTTGCTTCCCCTTCTTCCTTGTTAATTTTTTTTTTTTGAAAGGTGCATTGCCACATCTATTTTCCTTTTTGAATCCTGTCTTTAACAACTGATTTTAAAAAAATCATACTGAGGAAAGGCTTCATATTCAGGATTCATTCTCTAAATTACATTGATCAAGATTTTATAATTCAGAGGGAGGTAAGTTACAAACTTTCTAATGGTTCAGTACATTAAGTTTACCTGTCTCACACTAACTGGAGGATATTTTACCTGGATTAAGGTCACAAAATACATTTCAAAAATGCCATTTACAAATATGAACATACAACTCCAAGGCACACAGCATAACTGGTATACTAAGTTTCTCCATAGGAATGAGTGTACATCCTTTCACGTACCAGATGACTGAAAGCCGTGACTGATAGTAAGAGACCTAACATACAAACCCCTTAGAAGAGTATGTAAGTTTTCAGAAGTTAACTGTCCTTCTTCGCAGTTTTTCCAACAGTTTTTATAGACTGATTTACTGTAATGATACTCACCACCATACCTAGAGACACTAGTTACTTCAGCTGAAGGGAGTCTTTGAAAGCTCTCGTCATACTTAACTGAGATCTTACAATATGGAATAATTTTAACTTTTTAATGACAAAAAATATTTAAATTATTTGCCAAAACAATTTACAACTGGCAAAAACATTAGGCATGCTGATATATGCGTTCTGCAGCATGCATTTTCACACCAGTAACACAGAGCTTTGGGGAAAAATAACTCTAAAACCTAGATTACTCAGGTATACTTTTATGGTCACAACACTAACAGAGATAATGAGCCATCGTTTTACATATAAAGTACATCAAACATTCGTCATCTTTCAAATATTTTATTTTAGTACTTTTAAATATGTTTTAATACAACAAAGATATAAAACAATATATTAATTCAATCTGAGTTTAGAATCAAAACAATATTTACTTATTTACAATACTCACTTTAAACTTCACTGGCATACCTTCTAGCCATAAGGTAATACTATTTTCTCTGTAGGAACAAATTGAAGTAACAGTTCAGTGTGAAAACTCATGTTTCTACATGCCTATTACATTAAGTACCATGTACAATGCAGTTTGTGGTTTCTCACATTTGACATATTTCTCTTATTTGACAAAACTGAATTGAAAGAGCAAAACTAAGTTACAGTTAGTCTTTCTAACTATGCAGTCACTGGGCTAACACGTCAGGTTACTGTGCTCCACAGTTATCATCTTAAGTTCTTACACACCTATTACAAACTGGCTTTAAAAATGTGCATGTCACTGAATTACATACATAACACTCACTGCAAATTTCTTAAGACAGAAGTGGTAAGTATGCAGGAAACTGCTATATGGAAAGTTCAGCATTCACAATACTATAGTGTTTTAAAGGTTGTGAGGGGGGTTGGGGTGTTTTTCTTCATATAATGAAGAAGACATCAGTAGGTTCACTCCAAAGGACTTTTTTTCCCCCCCCAGAAATACTGTTTCTATTAGAATAGTGACAATGTCAAAGCTACATCAGCAATAGTAATCTGTATGAACCACCAGTGGCCTACCAATTAACCCTTGATTGATAAAGTCTACGTGCACAACATAATTCAGAGGGTAAGCTGACTCACTGCTAGGACTTCTGCCAAATATACTTCCATCTTCACAAGACTATGATGGTTTTTGTAGTTACAGGTCAAGTTTTTACAGAAGTATCCTAGATTATTAAAAAAAAAACCCAGAAACCTCAACATAATCTGTAGATTACTACAAATTCTCCCTAACTCTTCAGTAGAAAGTACATGGACAGGATGAAAAACTATCATAGTCATTACAGGTTACTTTTGTTATATTCCAGGTCCACAAAACCTACTTCCCCCCCCCCCCCCCCCCCCCCCCCCCCCCCCGCCCCTTGCTATTTCTTCAAATGCATATTTAATGATTAAAACTCAGCTCCCCAGTAGTCTTGGTGTTTGCAAACCTAGTGGACTCTTGTACATCAAAAAACTAGCTAAATTGTAATGAACAAGTATAGCTCTGAAGTATGCAAGCACTGCATAAAAAACCCCAAGGAGATTGCAAAAGAGACTTGTACTGATGTCAGAGTTCAACACCTCCCTCTTTCCCTTCGATACTCTTTTTGGCACTACGAGACACAGCCATACACAGAGGAAGATTATAGGAACCTGTGCTTTTATCCTTGTTGAAGGGTTTCCATACTTCTAAATAACCTTATTTAACATGCTTGCATCAAAAAATAACTGTTTTTTTCCAAATCATTTAACTGACTCTTGCTTCTAATAGCAGTTACCTATCAAGGTTTTATTTTTATGTTTTGGGGGGTTTTTTTACAGACCTGTTCTCTCAGAATCCAGTTAAGTAGTAATTTATTTGAAATTCTACTGGAATGTTTTCTTAGTAGATGTGAGGGGGGCAGGAATATCAGGGAAAACTAAAAAAGAAAGTGACATTACCTATTCCCATTAATGAAGCAGCATACCACACACACAGCACGCACTTGGCCTTATCCAAGAAAATACTCAAACTTCAATGGCAGCCCTCACTGAAGTCAGGGTATTTAGTGATTTCCTTAAAATTAAGCTTATCATTTGTTTCATCACAAGCAGTATACTTACAGGACCCAATTCTTGCTAGTCTTGGACATTTAAATACTTCAGGTCTATGCACATTTCTGTACCAACACTTGTGTGTTACCTTGTTTGCAACAGGACATGAAGATAGTTAACATATATGGAAGTTTTCTATATCACTATTCTCGAACATTTGGAGGAACCTTGCTTGAAGATCCTTCCATAAGGTTTTGTCAGTGTAATCAGAATTTGCTAAAACCCACATCTATGAAAGTCTAATTTCTGTATGCAGGTGTAATGTCATAAACCCACTAGCTTAAGGGATCTTCCAGAAAGGAAAAACTAAAGGCAAAAAGTCTAGGAAAGGTATTCCAAGAAACTGTGTCATAAGGTGCAAAGAAAAAAAAAAAAAGAAAAAAAGGAAGGGGGATTGACTACATGTCTATCACTTTCAGGTATGTGCATACTTATCTGCAAACTGATAATAAGGAAGAGCTGGAGACTATTGCCAAGTCTCAAATATTACCAGATTTGCTAAGCTACAGAAAAGTGACCCTCCCCTTCTTTTGTATATCCAGAGTTATTCAGCTAAGACTTTTCTACATGCTTAGTTTGTGCACTTTGTAGTACTAATGTAGTTAGACACTTGCACTTGCTGACATAATGCAATAATTCATTACCCTGAATTCAGACTACGCATGCACTCCCACAGACCACACAAGATGACTTTGCACAAAATAATGCAGCAAGTTAAGGGACAGCAAAAAGATTGGTGCATGAACATAAGAGAAGGACAACCCTGAACATATTTAGCATTAAATCCAAGGCCCAACGATGCCCTGCTGCCTTTACTTAAAAAGGGTTGTTAGCAGCAGAGAAGCAGCAAAATGCTTTTAAAACACTGACTTTTTAAAAAGGAGGTACAGAATTTTAAGCCTGTCAGTTACTTGTCACTTGTTTCCATCTAATTAACAATAAAGCTTACATTACCAACTTAACAGATTGACCTGTGCTCTTTTGCATGTGAAATCAGATTTTTCTATGAATTTCAAGCCTTCCTCTTGTGTGTTTATAGACAGACAAAATTAACTTCCAAAATAGAGGACAATTATCCTGACAATGTTTTAACCCACTTCAATGCTCACAAAACCAACCTCTGTATATCACTTATCTTGGACTCAGATATTTAGTATCAAGAGGAACAGCTCAAAAGAACAAGTTTCCTTTAAAAAACACTGATAGGCAATGCTCATTTAAAACATGTATTTACTTAACAGAATTTGAAAAATTAAATTAGAACAAAAGGAGAAGCCTCATGTTTCAAAATATATGAACTTCATTTAAAAAAAAAGTATTGAAATGATAGCTTTACTTTATGTAAACATTATTACACTGGGCTATACTTGAAAATTCTCCTGCATGTCTAAGTTGCAAGATAATTTCTCAGGTTAGATACAGCTATGCCAGTTAGCACCGACATGGTTCTTTTCAGTTTTGCAAGTTTAATTGCCTATCTCTCCATATGTTAGAATACAATCCTGCACATCCTAAGAACAGATGCTTTCCTAGAGTTTAAAAAATAGCATTCATAGCTGTGCATTGCAAAGGCAAATATGAATTAACAAATAGAGCTCTTTGATTATAAAGTCTCAAGAGGAATGTTCAAATTGCCTTTCTGAAATCAGAAAGGTAAGGACGGCAAATGAAAAGTCTAAATCTTTCAGAAAAATTTATCCCCTTTTTTTCTTAAGCGTACGCATACTCCCCTAATTTGGATGGCAAGAGCCATTAGGCTATGGCAGATTGAACAATATAGGATTACACTTGCAATTTTGCTAAAGAATTGGAATGTTACAAATACAAAAGTCTGCAGAATAGTACAAAGTATGTGTGCTCAATACAGTTAGCAGAGATACTCTATAGAAGCACAGCTCCTCTGTGGAATAGGAGCTAAATTAAGTTACAGAAATAATATGCTACAAAGAGCAGCAGATAGTCAAGTTAGTACAATCCAGGTTTATAAAAGGAACACAGTATAGTGAGTAGCAGCCCACAGTATGTTACAAGCCTCCAAATACAAAACTGTCTTGCAAAATTCCAAAGGAATTCTTTTCCATGGACACCTAAGTATGTTGTGACCATTAAGTCAGCTTGTACCAAGCTGGAAATGCCCTGTGTAACTTTCCAAGGCTGACTTACACACCCTTTTGCACATATCACCTATTCTGAAATTACAGTAACCGAACTAAAAGGTCTACACCATTTTTATGATTTGCGCCTTTTACCTATCAGTTTTCATGTAGCATAAATCTAATTTCAAGTCTCTACAGCCAACATTCGTATTGTCCCCTGACAGACCACCGCATAAGAGATCACCAACTGTGTGACCCTTGCTTACGCATTAAGGACTCAGAATGTTGGTCTGGGGTTTTTGGGGGTAATTTGTTGTTTGGTTTGGGGGGGGGGGGGGGGGTGGATTTGTGGGGTTTTTTTAAACAACCAAAACTCAACTGCTTATGGTACTTTTTCTGTGTAGTAAATGAGCAACTTAATTTAAGAACTAATCTCTTTTCCTACTTCTTAGAAGAACACACACTGTGTGTGTTTATATATATAAACAAATATATTGTGTGTATATATATCCAGAGATATTCACCATATTGTTGACACCAGAGTGCTAAAACATACATCAACATGAGCACTATTTCCAATACTCACTATTATTACTTTTCCTGAAAGAGTTACTACATGCATTTTCCCCATCCATTTATGGGACAGTAAGATATATGAAGATAACTGTTCTGTTTTTCCAATGTTAAAGAGCTGCTCCTAAAAAGCATGCACAGGTTTGGGTATAAAGCAATTAGAACCACAAAGAAAAGTTATTTTGTGGCTTTAAACTCGCTAAAGCTAAATTAACTTTACTTTCATTGGATGTAGCATTTACTTAAACTCATTTATTTAAACACAAAAGGGAAAACTTCCAAGTGCTAGAACAACCATATAGACAACTGATAGACTAGACTAAATAAGCTCTCATTAAAAAAACATCATCACTTCATAGCCACAAGGCAGACTTTCATTTTTGGCAACCTGTAGGCAGACCATTTATACTGTTAATTATACTTTAAGACTCGTTATTTAACGGTTAAGAGACCCTTTTAGCAAGGAACTATACTGCTTTCCTCATTATGACACAGTACTCCTCAATCTTTAAGTATACACAGAGTTTGTTTGTTTGAAAATTACATTTATGACCGATTTAAAAGAAAATCTTCATAAAGTTCTAATTTTTTAGTCAGTATATGTAAAAGCTGGCATATCAGATAACGGAGATTATTTGGACCTGTAAAGGGTATATTATATCTAGTACAAGCATATATTTGAGGTTAAAGTAACTTAAACATTGACATAGAACCTTACTAAGGGTAACAGTATTCTGGTTCGTATTCACGGTTTACTGATAGCCTTTACCGGTTCCTGCACTGTTTTCTATTAAAGCGTAAGAAAACAAAACACATCCCTGTGAAGTATGGGAACCTCATTTTATGGCTAAGAATCTAAGAAACAAGACGATGAGGAGATCACGGAGTGAAAAAAAAAAAAAATATTACTTTACATCCTCTCCCAGCTAGCCTTGTCAGATCTTAGTCACAATGCTTCATAAAAATCTGAATTGGCCCACACACTCTTCAGCCAATCAGTCTTTTCAATATACTAGGTTTTGAGAAGGGCCAGCAATACTCATTGGGAACAGTACCATTAACATTGCATTCAAAAAAAGAAAACATCGGAAACCAGATCCTTGCTCTCCTACTCTGTTGATATGCTCTAGTATTAGCCAACGTATGGTAATACAAAAAGAGTCTTGTAGTGATGTAAAAGGCAATGAAGACATCTATAGAATAATGTTCATGTGCAGCCAAAATAAAGAAGATTCCGAAGAGATTCAGGACCCAGGATAAGGTATGCAAGAAGTTCCAGCTCCTTGGTGTATCTAGGAGAAAACAGAAAGTGACCAACCTTGAATGACTCAAACATCTGGGTCATTACGAAATCCAGGCCTAGACATTTCAAGTTTTTATACAGACTTTTTAATCCAAAAACGTGATGAAGTTACTGTCTTCACTTGGAATTTTTGTTTACATCTACAGGTCCAATAAATCCAATGAAAACAACCACAGAAATTATAAATGTCCATCACTTCATGACTTCATTTACAAATACAGCTATTATGCATTTCTGGATCCTAACATGGTTTCGGATCATGCAAAGCAGAATTCTTTGTTCAACCAACTTGTTAATGAAAAACATGCCTTTTCCATGTAAAAAAGGGAAAAGTGTCATAAAGCATACATTATACTGTTATTGCAGTCATTCCATCATAGGTGAACTCAAACAAATTACCTTAGCTTGCTATATGATGTATCAAATTGCACTTTTATTTACAGAAGAGCACTATTGTTTCATATCTTCTCACTCATTGTGAGGTTTGGTTTTTTTGGCTTTGTGGATTATATTAAACATACACCCACCCAGCCTGGTATTTTGCCTGATAGGGGCCACTGGCAGATACCTAGGGAAGTGTACAGGAACAATCAGAAATATCTTCCCTAGTATTCTCCCAGTAGCAAGCCAGAAGCCCTTCTAATTTTCTTGACTCATATGTTCTTTCAAATGTGCCGTATTCCGCCTTCCATTAATCTAGGTGGTGCTCATCCTTTCAGGTCTGCAAGTGAGCTGTCACAAACCTGAGAAAGAGCACTGCAATGTGAATTTATATTTGTTTGTTTTAATGTTACACTCTGAACTTTTTGAGGAGGTCAAGCAGCAGGTATTCTTAATACTTAAGGACATTTAAGTATTTACACTCTCACACCCTTGGTTGACTGCAAGCAGTACATACTCTTAACACTTAAGGACGCTGAAGTATTGACACTTTGCACTTACATTCTGTGACGAAGAAGTTGAGCATGGTCAGGACGACAGTGTGGCCACTGAACATGTAATCTCCACACGTATGTACTCCAGTCAGAGTCATTCCAAAGCCACTCCATATTGCAAATGCCCGCTGGAGTTTTGCCCAAACATTGCCATACAACTAAAAGACAGTGACATTAACCTTTAAGTTCCAACCCCACCGCCTGAACAGTATGCCCGTAAAGTTAGCTATATAGCACTATGTATGTGTACTACCATTTATCATGTTGGGTCTCATTAAAATGCAGGTAGCACATCTTTGGATTTTATTGTGGCAGTGAGTCACATTAGTAACTACAACTACTAATTGTATTCATCATACCTCTGATGAATACTGGAATTTAGAGCAAGTATTTTGTTGCAAGTGATTTACATACAGAGTCTGCCACCTTTTTTTGAATGTATTCAACTTCTCAATGTGTCATTATCAAGCTTCCAATATATTCAGCTCAAACCTCTTCTAACTAAAAGTTAGGATAAAACCATAAAGTCCCATGTTCTATGGAATATGCCTTATTAGCAGGGGTGAAATAATAATAGGGTGTTGGGTGGTTTGTGGTTTTTTTGTTTTGTTTTTCAAAACCATGCATCCAATAAGACAAAGAAGTGATTACTGCACTTTCTGCCTTGCTTCATGAAGTCAGTATCTTAAGCACACGCTTCTCTGATGTATTCTCTCCAGTTTACATCGTGAAATATTCTGAACACCTTTCCCCAAGTAACTACCTCCTCTCCGAAGCGGCAAGTGCTTCTAAGACCCCTAAGGATGCTTGCCTTTATAATGGCAATTAATGGAGAGGTGTGGAGGGAAATAGGAGAGAAATGACACTTCTTACAAACACGCATCTAACACTATCGTCACAACAATCTTAATCATATCTTAAATAAAATAAATCATTTAAAAAAAAAAGGAAACAGGAAAAGTAATTTAAAGCATTTTAAGTTTTTACCTTTCCAGTACACTGCAAGTGCTGGCCTGGCACAGAAAGTGAGGTAACAAACATTGTAACGCAACGTAGTAAGAATACTGTCCCCATGAGGCTGCACAGCCTTCGCAGAAGTATAGATCTGGGAAAAGTGCACAGGAACTGATTGCAAGAATCCTAATATATTGTTTAAATATATTTTGGAAATATTGTTTATGGAAATATGTTTATGGAAAGTTATGATAAAAACATTTCCCAGCACCCCAACTTAATCCCATGAAGTCCCTTCATCACTGCTGCAAGTTTAAAAAAAAAAAAACCCAAACAATTTTTTACTGTGAAAGTAGTAACATAAAGGTATGGTTCCACATGACAGGGTAAGACACGGTAGCAAGTTTACTGTCACCAAAAGGTACTGCTCCACTCATACTAGCTTTGGCACTCATACCTTCTGTTGACAAACTGACAGAAATCAACAAACTGGTAAAAATTTAACTTAAAATACGCACGCGCGCAAAAGGGTTTTCTACCCTTTAGTGACAGCAAGCTGCTAGGCTGGCTCAGTCATCCTGTGGAATGCCATTCTCGTAAGATTTTCTTATATACAAAATTGTTACAGTATGAGAAAATATATTGACAACTCTCCGAAATACTTATATTCTGAAGGAAATTACATATAAATCTGGTAGAAAAGTAAATTCAGATTACTCCTTTGTAAGATTCACAAGTCACCATTCTTGATTAAATCCTCCCTAATCCATTTTAACAGGGACATATTAGAAGCTTACAAGATTCTTATTGAATGAAATGTCTTAAACAATCACCATAAACTCGTTACAGTCCTTTCACTGAATCAAAGTATAGTTAATTTGAATTTTAGATACTGTACCTGTGTTTGTGAAGCAGAAGAACCAACAGCCAAATGTAGCAAAGAATTACGCCACATACTTCAGTCATAGCAAAAGCCCATGGTATCCTAGGGACGCTAAAAAAAGAAGATGAAGCAATAAAGTTAACTTACAATACAAAGGCTTAATTTTTTTTTCTAGTCTCAGTATTGCGAATAAAGGCATATAAAGTCCAAACTACAAAACTAACTTGTGTTAATCTGACAATAGTTTAAACTACAACCAAAAATTATTTTGTTAGACTGAATGATATAGAATTTGAATTATTTCATTATATTATGTCCTTTCTAATAATGTATTTTCAGCAGGTATTTACACAGAATTCAGTAAGTCCAAGAAAATATCTTAATTTACATGTGATTTACTAACAGGATGTGTTCCTCTACCATTGTTTCCCAACAACCTTTTCCATTCTGACACAGACTTGCATCACGTCAATTATGCTACTTATAAGAATGCCATGTCAACACAATTAATGAAATGATGCAAAGCCTAAAACCCTACATACTTGTAATGAATCAAAACTGCACAGAAAAGTGCTAGGAAAAATAAAAACTGTTTTCGAAGATAGATTTCAGTGATAATCACTATCTGCGAACCCTTCAGCTTTGCCTTTCAAAAGATTTAAGACTTTCTTGCAGACATATGGCACCAGTAACAATTTCCGCTCTGCAATTTCACCAAAATACAGACAGACAGATTTCAAGAGAGGTAGTTTTGTGTTCCCTCTGATACAAAGGGGCAGCAAAGGGCTGCTCAAATGCTAGCTTTGCAGTAATCCCCTTGCATTGTTTTGGGAGCTACTGCTTTCTGACTTCCGCCATCCTCCTGCCCACTGAATACCCTGGTAGTGCCCTGGGAACAAAATCCAG
The DNA here is from genome assembly GCF_011004875.1 of Balearica regulorum gibbericeps. Taxonomy (NCBI): domain Eukaryota; kingdom Metazoa; phylum Chordata; class Aves; order Gruiformes; family Gruidae; genus Balearica; species Balearica regulorum. Next base: position 24,577,109 of record NC_046190.1, on the reverse strand, counting down.
TGATGCCATAGCTCCAGTTCTCTCTCCCCTCTTCCACTCTGCTGGACGTGGTCCATCCTTGCTGAGTTATATCTAAATTTATGGGGGATATTGCATACTGACTCAAAAGATCAGAGTCCTACTGACAATGAAAACTGTTAAAACGGAAATTACTGGCAGGAATACAAACACCACAAAGACTGAACTCTTAAAACTGTTTATCTTGTCTTTTAAAACTCTCTAGGCATTAAGTGCAAGTGCACTTCCTCAGAGGGAGCATGTATCCCATGTTAAGTCTGTAGCCAATGACTAGAATTTCATCTTTGCTATTGTGTCTCTCTGAAGTGGAATATTTTCTTTAAAAAAATGAGCAGGTATTGCGTAAGTCACAATAGTGTTTTAGCATACAGATACTCTACAGGTAAAAAAGATGATGGTTTATTCAGTCTACTTCAGAGTTTCCTTAAACCATCTTCAACAAGTTGACAGTGTGGAGACAGCAAAAAATATACTATCAATGCTATGCCCTTTCCATTTCCTTGCTCACTAGCAGACCAAAATACTCCTTCATCAATTTTTTTTCTATATCAAGACATGGTAAGCTTCATAGCAGCATCTGGATTTCAGAAAAAAACATATCACTACTTATCTATGCCAGCTGACCATCACTTTTTTTTACTAGAATGAGAGGATGGACAAATTAATTCCAGTTCTCTGATTAGCTAAAGATACAGAATTAAATATAAACTGGTCAGAACAGCAGCTCAATTTATTTTCCCCTGATAAGACTAAATCTCTGTATCTAACTGATGTGCATTTCAATCTTAGCAGAAGGGTTTACTACACTAATTACTATTTTGCAGAGGCATCTTCAAGAGCATATGAAACTTTAAGAACAAAGAAAAGACGGCCTGTACTTTAACCATCAAGTTACTGGTTTGTTTTAAAAGAAAATTTCTTACCTATCTAGAAATATGTCTGGTAGAGGTGGATATGTTTGCATGTCAGGTACTCGCTCATGTACTATAACCATAACGAATGATGTAAAGCCAAACACTATGAAGACATACACACAACTTAAAACCGTCTTCCAATACTCTGGGTCCAGTCTTCGCGTAGAGTGTTTGTTTTTTCCATTTGCATATTGATACTGATCACCATTCAAGTCAGTAATTGGTCCATCGTAGTCCCGAGGTACTTCACCATTACAAAACCAATCTGTACCCTGTAGTGAACCAACACTTGGGCATGCTGTGCCAATGTGACTATCGCTGTTGTAACCCAGCTCTTCCAGGACATCAATATGTTGCTTCTGTAGTTTGCGTATGGACAACATTAGCCTTTTGATATCCCCCAGGACTTTGATTTCCAAGGGAGGGGATCGTAAATCATACTCAGTAAGTGTCAGCAGGGTAATTCCATCTAGCCTGTGTCTATTGCACAAAACATCCACATATTCACAGAAGCCCTCTTCCTTCAGCCACTTGGCTACGTTCTTGGTGGTCCAACGTCGAATGCAAAGCTGGTTATTGCCTGCCATCATCCTTCGCTGTCCGCCAATAAAATAGACCTGTTATATATTGGAGAAAGAGACGAGACCTGAATGTTTAATGAAGATTACTGAAATGCCAGTGTATTTTGTGAGATTTTAGATGCTTGATTAGCCAAAGGCTTTTTATACAAGAGCCAGCTAAAAACCAGACACATAATTTATTAGCTAAGTAATATAAAAATGCTTTTATAACATTTTTTATTCAAGCAAAACTAAATTATCTCACTTGTTCCTAAATAGAAATTTACAACTACCAAGAAGCAGAATATTGTCCTAGAATATTTTCCTCAGTCTACTTTTATTCTTTTGTTAAAAAAATAAATAAATCCAAGTTTGTTAATTACACTAGGCAACGAAAAACAAAGATTACTCTGTTTAAATACCAGCTTAATCATTAGTCTTCTCCACTGTTTGCAGTTCATAAACCAAGCAAGAAAGTATAGCTGGCAACCCTGTAAAAATGAATTAAAGCTAAAATAATACATTACAGGTCCAACACATTCTGCTGTTTTAAAATATATACTAAAGCTTTGATGGCATGGCACTTCCTCCCCACCCTGTCCAACTAAACCTAAGACCAGGTATCTACAAAAACATCAACCTGAGGCATCTTAGCTCTATGTTGATGATGCAGCCATAGTATTTCTATCTTTGTTTCTCAGTAATTAAGATAGATGCTTATTATATTGCAAATCCGTTAAAACATTCAGCTTTCAAAATAACATTACTACAAATTAAGCATTAGATGTAATTCCAAAGCATCTTTAAAAGTGATGTGGTAACAGATAACAACATAATGCACCAAAACCAGAAAACACGTTTTCCATCCATACAGATTTCTCAATTATTGTTTTCTTGATTCTAGAATATTGCTTGAAGGAAGGCGAGACATTTCAGCAACATTTAAGTCACATGGAGGTGACAAGTCACCAGAACAGCTTAGAACAACCAGAAAAATTAACCACAGAACATTACATGGAATAAATGAAAAAACTTTGAAAGGCTACCAGTGATGCAAGAGTAATAAAAAGCCTATCCAATATTTAAGACCCACAGCAGCACAGAATGGATTTGTGCATAATTTATATGTGGTGGCTTATGTACAGCTACCATCTAAGAACCAACTACAATTTCACAGTTCTTTTCTACCAAAAAAAAAAAAACAAAACAAAAACACCAGTCTAATTAACTAAAATGCTTCAATGGTGCCAACCAAATCTCAGAAAATACAAGATAGTACAATATAGTAGTGCCACATACATCATTCAAGGTTTTCAGAGTGAAAGCAAGGAAACAGTCTATTCAAACTATTATTTACCTTCTGTATATAGTAAATAGGTACTCAAATCCATCATGAATATTCAACACAAAGTTTTATATTGCTTTCAGGGGCACAGGTCTTCCACAAACAGAAGCTCTTTCCTTCTCACTTCTCTTTTTAAAATGGTACTGTACCTATTGCTGGAAGTAACTCTTACCGTAATTATTGGATGCAACTTTCTCTTCCAACTTACATCTAAGAGGACCACATATTATTTTCTTCTATATCAGAGAAGATTCGATTTGCCCAGTGAGATTTCTCAGCAGTGCAAAAGAAATACTTTAGAACAAAAGCGAGCGTACAAAGTTGCCCTTCTAAAGGAATTAAGAGAGTGGTACTTCTGAAGATATTACCTCTGGAGTTGACTGTATATTAACAACATGTACTTAATGCCTAGTTTTAATTTCTCAAAACTCCATATCCAGTCAATATATATATAGGCTTGAATACCTTGATTTAAATAGTTGCCAAAACATCCATAAACCACCACTAGAATCTCTGTATCTACTATACTCTTTCTTCTCCATATAAAAAGGTATTTGCTCATTTCTATGTTATCTTAGTATTTTTGAAAGTCTTGCTCAAAACATCTGGAACAACTCTGTGGCTTACACAGCTATTAACAAAAGAAATTATGGTATTTAATTTGTAATTAACAATCAGTTAATTGGCCTTTTTTGTACTACATCTTTTTTTATCTTACTCCAGTAAGAAAACCAAACTTGAGTTGCTTATCTGCTTATATCCAGCTTTCCTTACTTGGAACTACAGATGAAATAAAGACAAAGTTTGTTAATCACAGTGAGTTTTGTAACACTAAGCATCACAATTTTTTCTAAAAGCAGCAAATTTAGACTCAAATAGACTCAACTTACTGATTTGCCTTCTAACCAAAGCAGGTTCTGAGGGCAAAGGCAGGAAACTCTCCCTAAACTATGAGAATTTTGTTCATTTGTCACAAGTCAAGTAGCCTCACACCAGCCTAGGGTTTCTTCGTCTGGCATTGCAGGAATAAAAATCAACCCTTTACATGACGTGCAATAAAAGGGGCCTTACAACACTGAGTAAGCATACTCAAAGGTCATTACTGAATAGGCTGGACCTGGGAGAAAGTCTACATTAACCTTAAGATGCAGCTGATAGGACCTGCTTCTGTGTTTAAATGCTGTCAAAGACAAGGCATTTAACAAACTGTAAAAGACAAAGAAATCAACAAAAGAAAGCAACACACACATAAAACACAGACCATTCCACACAGCTGGTAACTAATTTCATGTCAACAGCAACAGTTAAGTTCAGTTTTGATGACGAGGCAATTTCTTTAAACTCAGACACTGCCTTCTCCTTCAGACTACTCATTTAATGCCACTTCCATAGTTTAAAGGGTAAAAAGCACTCTCCCTAATAATCTGAGCACCTGGAATACAGTACAGATCTCTGTGCTCAACTGCTCCTGTTCATTTTTGAAGCTTAAGAACAGTCCATAACATTTCCAGGACTACCAGTCTGCAATGCAAGACAGACCAGCGTAGCAGAAGAGACCAAGTCACCTAGATAACTGTACTGGTCTTCTGAGAGAAAACAGCACTGGTAACTACTTTCCCTTCTACATTTCTGGGTTTATTGACGAAACCAAATAATGAATAACATTATTTAATGATGAATAACACGCCTGAGTAACACAGAGCAAGCACAGACTTAAACGTCAGAGGGCAAAATATACTTTTCGCCTGACATCAGCAATGTCTGTAGCTAGCTAGTTGATTACTTTCCTGCTACTGTGACTTTATATTTAGTCAGCTCATCAGCAGTATGTATCACATGTCCTGCTTCCCTTTTTCCTCCCCCAGTCCTTTAATTAACAGCACGAACACAACTGAATATGAACTTCATGTGCATGTATATAAGTATTTATTTTTTTTAAAAAGAAAAGTGTTACTTTTTGAGCCATGAACATTTCTACAATTTGGTTAGGGCATTTTAAAAAATGACATGCCTCCGAGAGGCTGAGTATACCCTTAACACAATATTTTTTCCTAGGTGAATATTTAAATATGGAAAATTAATCCCTCTCAAAATGATTATCCACAATTCTATCATGTTTTCCTCTACTGAATTACTACTAGTCAACCATTAAGTCCATAATTTTCCTAGCATGCAGACTTTGAGTCACTATACTAAGGTAAAAATGTGGAAAGTTGAATATGATTATCACTCCTCTAGCCAAGAAAAAGTAGCATTAATATCACACTAACATTGGGCTGCCATCCTGTTACAGAAACAAAACTCGATTACACCAGAATCATAGCTGAAGGGTTAAATAATATCCTAGTTACGTCCACAGCAGTTAGCAGAACGCTGACTGGATTTGTTTATTCCAGACATGCATGCAAAACACTCCCAGCATCATCTCTGCTTCCCCACCTGCCCACGTGTGCCTGGGAGAGCCTATGGCTCTCCTTGCTGACACGCCTCTTGAGTTTTTCCCAGCCAAGTTCAGGTCTCACCATCCTTGAGAGGAATTTTAGGCAGGACGCTGAAGAACTATCAGATCTTAGATGATTTAACCTACATTTCTCTGTGGAAGGTTTCAAGCTGAAGTCTGAATATAGGCGATTACAACTCAGCCCCTCCTTTGCTGGGTCTGCTGGCCTAGGAGCACATCATCTCACAGCCGGGGTGAAAAGCTTTTCTGTACGAAGGCTGCTGGTTCGCAATGTGGACAAGACCCAGGTTTGAGGCCTTGGCTCCCCAGCATGCAAAAAAATAAAGCCATACTCAAAAACGTGCACTGAGCCAGCCTGCAATAATAAGGCTACTGTCACATACCAACTCAGTAATGCTGTGCTGGAAAAAAACATACAGCACTGCCTTGTTACGTATCAGAAGTCTCAGATACTCTGCTGACTTGCATCAGAAGCTTGTCACTTGCTCTTTCTGAAAACTCTTAATTCTTCATTGCTTAAAACAAACAGCACCAAAGGTTTCATTGCCATATAGTATACACTGACTTAATCCTTACCTTCTAAATGCCACCATATATAGTACAGTGTCTTGTAAACAAAAGGAGAAAAATTAGATTCGCAAAAACAATACTTGTTTTTTCAAGTTTTTTTTTTTTTAATACAATAGCTACCATGCTACATATAAAACAGATCGAACATGGCATGATGCCCACCATGAGACCAAAAAATTTGGATAAGTATTTTCCTGAAGCAAGCATACAATAATTTCAAATGCAGAAATACTCCTATAAAACTTGCATTCAGTTTTACTTAGTGACTTTGCTATCAGAGTTGTTCCATAAACATTTCTAGTAAGTGAAGTTAGCAGCAGTATCTTAACCGTATTCAAAGGTCTTAGTGCTATTTATGAAGGTAAGATAAGAAATCTCACAGAGTAACTAACACTTGTTTAGTTTACTGTATGTCTTAGGTTTTAAACCATCAAGGAAGATGTGCTTTTCAAGAATTATTCACTGAAGTGCTGCATTGTGGAAAATATAGAACTGATACTGTAAAATCAAGAATTAGCTCCACACTCTTAGAAGAGTCTTTCCTCCATGCAAAACCGACAGCAGCAACTACATAAAGTCCTGAAAGCTAAACATATTTGTCTTAAGAATCACTAAGCACAGTTACATATTGCAGCAAGCTGAACAGAAAACATACTGCTCCCTGACTTTTACACCTCATTAAACCAAATGGGTTGTATTATACTCAAGTGAACACTAAGAGCAGCTCAACTCCCAACCTACTAACCACCTAACAAAACATTTTTTTTATCCTACCACCATAATTCAAAGCACACACAAGTGATTTTCAAACAACTGATCAAGTACTCCACCACTTATGTTAGGATGTAATTCAGTATTCCATTAATATTTGTACAAGATCTTGAACATTTCACATGCTAAATGTCAAGTGTCAAGTATTTTTTTTCCTCCAACTTCAAGAAATAGTACATCCATCTCATAACAGAATGCTTGCTGCTTTTTATCCTTTTACAACTTAGCAGTAAGAGAAATCCAGTTTGCTTTTCCCCTTTAATTTCTTTCTTTTCTTCCCACACCCTCATCTTCGGACAGAAATAAGAGAAGACATGAACAAACTCTCCATCCAAATTAATACCAGAACAACATCTGAAGTGAAACTGTCTTTGTTCTTACTCTTCACAATCATTTACAACCTGATCTTTGTGGTCTAGTGAAAAATCTAGGAGCCTCTCTCATTTTAGATGCATTAAACTAAATAAGAAATAAAAAACTTTTAAAAGTTATGTGATTATAAAATAAACATTTATAATGTAATATGGTTTATGGATCTCAACCAGCTTAGCGGGCTGCAACACTGAGCTCTGTACAAATGTCATAGTATAGAGCCTGAAAGATTGCAACTCCTAGGACAACCTCTGTTTTTAATGATATACTACCAAAAAAAAATCCCAACCAGACAGCAAAAAGAAGATCACCTAGAATAGCAAATAAGATAATTTAAAATTCTTGCTCTTTACAAATCTACAGAATGTTTCCTTCGCATCTAAGTAGCACTTTCGCAACAAAGACTTAGGAAACTTCCCAAAGAATTTCCTTTCACTGGGTATAAAAATCACTTCGCCCCAGTCCTGTGAGTTAATTCCACCTTTTTTCTATATCACAGAAAGCAAAAGGAAGAACAAGACCACAGGTGTTTCCTTACCTCTGATATCCAGCAAGAGGCACCCCCCCAACAAACATGAGAGGCATTTAAATACCAGGAAATGTCTTGTTGAGTTCCTGCCACTCCAGAGCACAGCATGACCAGCTGCTCTGTGGCAGTGGCACAGACACCGTGTCCAGCTGCACGAGGGAGCTCTGTGGAGATGGAGCATACTTAGCACAAGTGGAATCTTCCATCATGTTACAAGCAGAACATGTGTTGGGTTTTTATAAGACAAATTTTGCAAGCTGAAGCATCAAATACAAAACTAGGAGATCGCTTCAACTCCAGTTACAAACGAATAAATATGCAAACACTAAAACTACCTCTCATTTGCCTCTCTTGCCTCACAGAACTGAAAAAGCTTACCCTTTTCAAGTATTATGTTTGAAAAATAGCAATCAGCAATCATTAAGCGAATAGTCAGAGAGACCACCTAATGCATTAGCAATGTAGATTCGAGAGACTGAGTGGATAACAGCTCCTGCACAGTTTCAACTTTCTAAACACGCGCCGGCCTTAACTTAAGCTCACACAAAACCTGCCCCACGCCGGCAGCCTTCTCCATGTAATTCTGGAGCCCAAACAGCATGCACGCAGACCAGTAACAGCACTTTGCCGGGCTGCCATACTAACTGTCAAAAGCTACACGCTCCAAAACTTTTTTACTCAAAACTAAAGACTTTGCCCTCAGAAACCCCACCAATTTTCCAGCACTGGCAGAGAAAACAGTCAGATAGCTGAGTATCTGTTTTGATACCTAACCGTAAGACTGACACAGAGCACAGGTACTCGGCATCATTTCCAGCAGCGATTTGTTTCCTGTGCTGGCTGACACAGGAACGAGAAACCACACGATTCCCCTCTCCCGCCAGACCCGCTGGAAGGACAAGGCACAGGAGCAGCAGCACGTCCCGACCCCCCGTCTCCCCGCACAGCACGGATCCCGCCGCCCCTGACACACGCCTTCACACCCTCCCTGCTAACCAGGCCCTTCTCCTCCTGGATCATCCTCGCTGAAGTAGAAAATTTACAAAACTCAGAAGGAAATCGACGCAACCAGGCACAAGAACTACAACACTGCATCCTCTCTGCGGCAGACGAAATAACTTAGGCGAGAAACACGCGTGATTTTTAGTTTCTTAGGAGACTGGTTCCCTCACAAGCTGGCACGGAAGCCCCCGAGGCACGCCGCCGGGAGCCCGCCAGCCTACACGGGACGAGGGTCAGACCTCCAGAGAGGTGCCCGTCAAAGATACGCGCGTTAATTGCGGCGGAGGGGATTTAGCGCAAACAGACAATGCAAGAGGCTTTTCCCCCCTCCCGGGGTGGGCGAAGCCGTTCTCCCCCAGCACAGCCCCCGGAGCGAAGCGGCCCTTTCCCTCCCCGACCCGCCCGCAGCCCGGGGCGCCACACGCCGCCCCCGGCCCCGCCGCGGTAGGGGTAGAGCCCGGGAACCCGGCCGCTCGGCGGCAGGCTCCCAACGCTGGGGCGGCTCTCCGCGCCCCCGGCCGGCAGCGGGGCGGCGCCCTGCGGGCCGGGCACCGGGCACCGCGCTCCGCTGCGGGGGGACGCACGACCCCCCGCGGGCGGGAGGGGACGGGAGGTGAGCGCCCCCCACCCCCAGTCCCGCACCTCGCCCCGCCTCACCTCACCTCACCTGCCACCACGGCAGCAGCGCTAAGTGGCGGTCCCGCAGCTCCCGGCCCCGGGGCGGCGGCAGCGCCTCCTGCGCGCCCTCCCTCTCTCCGGCGGCGGCGGCGGCCACCGCCACCACCCCATCACCCGGCCGGAAGTGGCGGCCGGCAGCGCCTCGCGGGCGGCGGAAGGGGCGGGGACGGAGCGGGGGCAGCTTCCGGCAGGGGCCGCGGCGGCGGGCAGCGCTGGTTTCTCACTGCGGGGCGGCGGGGCTCTGGGGCTCTGGCCTCCCGCTGCCCGTCGGGCTCCGCCGCCCTCGGGGGAACCGCGGCGGGTCGGGGAGCACGGCCGGGGGCGCCGCCTCGGCCTTGCGGCGTCGCAGTGAGGGCTCAGTACCGGCGGCGAGGGGCACCGCCAGGCGGCGGGTCCCCGGGGGCTCACAGCCCGGAGCGTTTGCAGCCTGCGGCTTCGCGGGCCTGCGGGCAGCTTTGCACCCCGGTGCCCCTTCATTAGCCTCCTCACTGGGTGCAGGCCGCGCAACACGCGAACGGCTGGTTGGACTGCCTCGGCCCTGGTTTTGTGGGAAAGCGAGCGTTAAATACATGGAAGCACAGGCACAGCTCCCGTGAGCTCTGTAAGAAGCTCCACATCCAGAGGTGGTTGGTGGCGTATTTTTTAGAGGTCATAAGACAAATGACTGCCTTTTCCGTAATCCCAGCAGGGATCAGCTGAATGGAGGAGCAAAGGTGTCTTGCTTTTCTAACTGAAGAACAGAACATGCTTAAACCAGGATTAGGGTATAAAATTCCCCTCTTGGAAGACACTATAGTACATTTTTTTCCAGTGTGATCTTCCTGTCCGTCATTGGGAAGTACCTTAGTACAGCCTGGACATGAGAAAGGTGGAAGTTTCTAAACACACTAAACAGATTTTTTCATTGATTTTTTACATGAGAAATGAACAAACACTTAGAGTGATGCTGCCATCATTTAAAAACCCACTGATGGCATGAAGATACCCCGTGCTTCATTTAAAGGCATATGTCAGGAAAAAAATCAGAGAAAACTTGGGGGGCCCTCATACCTTCAACTTTCTTATCAAGCAATCATTACAAGACATTTCTCTTTAGATGCACCACTTTTTGCACCTCTACTCTTTTCAAATGTGTGTAGAAACAAACAAATCTGAAAACTGGCAGCTGGCTGACAGCACTGAGTCAGTTGTTCACCCAAGGTGATCCCCAGCACAGGTGACCTGTGAAACTTCAGCAAGGCACCATAACTTCAGGAGCTCCATAACCTATAAATAATACAAACAGAGGGGATAGGAGGAGACAGATGAACTAGAAACAAATGGCTCCAGAAATAAATTTATTCTGTATATCAATGGATGGTGGTAGCAGCCAGCCCTTTGCAGCAGCATAATGCAGTCTAGAGAACAGTCAGAATTTGCTTTGTTGACGATGTAATTACTATGAGGTCCAAGACAAGTGACCGAAGTGGTAGCTTCAGTTGAAGTAAAAGGAAGGTGCCAATGTAGCTCTATTAAGTTAATGACACTAGCCTTTTCAGAGAATTTGGCCTTGTATTCTTTCTTCATAGAGGAAAAAAGGATCTTTTGCAATCCTTACCCATGTGCTGCTACAGTGAAACAAGGAAATTTTGCATTTCAAAATGCTTCACATTTGCATCAAGTTGTCAAGTCATCAAGCAGTCTAATGCAAATGTCCGCAATTGTATAATCTCGATTGTAATTGACTATATACTGGTTAGATAGATCAAATTCTGGATATTCAGAACAGTCTCTGCCATCCCACTTTTATTTTTTACACCAGCTGATGTGTAGTTTTCCAAATGAGTTGCTGAAGTTGGAGGGAATGTTCCACTTTCTTTGCCAGTTTAGTAGGAAACAGTGTAGGAATCAAATGCAATTTCAGCCCTTGCAATGTTTCCCTTCTTTCCTTTTACATGCACTAGATGAAAAACCGACAAGTCTGAATTATTCAGTGAAAAACTGTAGAACACATACATATGAATCTGACCAAAAAAAAAAAAATCAAATGGACCTTGTCTTCCTGTTAATAAAGCTGATTGAAAGGTGAGGGAATTTTGCTTACTCCAGGTCCACATGTTCATATTCAAAATAACTGGCAGTTATCCGACAAGGAAAAAAAGAAAGTTATAGGCAATTCAGTTAAAGACTTTGTGCTTCTCTACTACGTGCATTCTTTCCCTTTTCTGCCATGAATTTTTCGTGACCAGCTGCCAATCACAACTTTTTGCACACTTCCAGGTGCCAAGTTGGCACAATTTACAATACATTGTCACATTTGCTTGGATCTGAAAAACTGGTTTAAGCCAAAATTGTAAAAATAAATAAAAATTGAATTCATAAATTGCTGCAAAAATAACCATAGCAGGCTACAGAACTGTCTCATCACAGAGCAGGTCATGGTGTCAGTGTCTTAAGCACAGTCCTGGAGCTAACTCACCTTTTGGGATCTGATTTTAGCCTTTTCATGGGACACGCCAGGAAAGCGCTGCTTTGTTCAGAGTGCTATGGCTTTGTTCTGTGGGTTTTGGGTTTTTTTTTTCTTTTAACATAAGTGTGCACTAGAGTCCATCAGCTCACCAGATTGCAGGAAGGAAGCAAAAATGAAAGCAGAAGTTTCCTTACCCTGTTTCCCTACACTGTTTATAGCAAGACAGGCAATCCACCTACAAACGACTTCCCAAATTCAGTCTCCAGACTTTAGAAGTCCAGGTTGGAAAATGAGCCATAGTTATATATACACCTGTGAATCCAGGACTGCCTGAAGTTTACAGGCCCCAAGGTATGTTATATCAGCAACAGAGTTCCATGCAGTGAACCCCTGGCCAAGAGCCGCATCCGCAGTAAAAGCGAAGACAGACATACGCAGCCCGGCCACGCGGCATTGGAGATGCTCTGGGGGCTGCCAGGCTGGTTTGCAGCAGTGATTTGGCACCCTCAGCACTGGAGAAAGCCTTGACAGTGGGTTTCTATCTGAAGTTAGAACTGCTAATGACATTTTTTTTTGCTCTGTCTGGTTTCATCACCTAACAAATCTTTTGAAAATGACCAAATTAACTTGCACAGAAAAGTGATAGAGAGCACAATTTAAAACTTGTAACTCTTAAATGGAAGTAGACATGTAATAGCTGCTTAGCCACTGCACTTCAAAGCTGAGAACTATTTCTCCTTGCTAACATTTGATGTTCTTTAAAAGGGTGAATTATCTAAATAATTTGTGCTTTATTTAACAGAAATTTCCAATAAACCTCATTCCTTCACTTTGAGTTATGTCACTTCGTGCCACGTGACATGAAGGCATTGATGTAAGTTTGACAGGCAGTACCAATGCTGACATGTCAGTCTGAGAATTTATGATAAATTACATGCTACAGATATTTTTAAATCTACTGCAGATTGCCAAGAAAAAAAAAAGTCTTTAAGATGTGTAATTATGCTGGGTGCATCTTTAGATTGGAAACAATTTAGTCAATTCACATAGTTATATTGATTCAATGTTCAGGCTGACACTTAATCAAAAATAAAAAGAAAGGAAATTTATATTGAAATTTCCCAACTAGCTCCAGTTACAGTATATAGCAAAGGAAAGTGAGATGTGTTAGTGTAATATTTTTCAGGTTTTTTTAAACACTTTGTCATTAAATAATACTGTTAGCATTTAATACTTTGAAGTAATCTATCTCAAACAGATCTCAAGAAAGAACGGCCCCAGCTGAATAGAGAATGAATTGCTTATAAAAATTCTTTTCCAGCAATGAATGCAACATGGCAAGGGGAACATCTTGCACCAGAAGTGCTAATTGATCTAAATCATGATTTTTTTTTCTTTTTCTGGGTTTTGGGGTGGGGTTTTTTGGTAATCTCATTTTTGTATAGATCAGGTCCTGCCTTATAATTTCTTTGTAATCTCATGTGTGAACTTTAAAACATCTGTTTTGTCTTCAACTTTTTTTACTCTCGTAAGAGAAGAAAAAGGGACTAAGTGCCTAAGAACTACTCAAATTAGTGAAACAATTCTTTTTCAAGGCAGAAAATAAGCTTATGGGGGGGACAGGAAGAAAGAAAAAAAAAAGAGTGAACTCCATGTGCTAATCACACAAAATTGTTCTGTATATTAAAAATACATCAATGTTGTAGAACACTAGAAAATTCTCTTAGTCACTTAGTATTGACCTAAATGTACCAGAATTCAATTAGTTCAATTCTTCTTCAATAGCTAACCATCCCAAAAATCAAATCATGAAAACAGGCTGATGAGTGAAATGAGTAGATCTTTTGTGGTTAGAGATGACTGTATCTGTAGAATCATGTTTGTTTACACTAGCTGAACTTCCATGCTGTACAGTTTTCACTATAAAAACTTTTGTCTTTCAGGATACATGAAAGGAGTTTGATTTTGGTCCAGTTTTCACTAGAGAGATGGAAGAGTGTCACGGACACAGCATCAGCTAGTACTGGTAGCAGTATTTTCAATAGAAGAGCCTCCACGAACATCGTGTTTTCGACTGCTGAACGTTTTCCCGGTAGTGCCGTGTGTGCTACTAGAGCACTCCATGACAGTTTACACTGTTGCCACCTGTTTTGCAGACAAAGCTAAATTCATGCTTTCCATAGTTTTTCTTTTAGCATTTGCATTCAGGCTACTTTTATACAAACTAAAATACAACAATTCTTCTCAAAGTCAGAGAATCACAGCCTTTCCCTGAATGTTAGCACAAGGACAAAGTAAGGCACTGCAGGAGCAAGGAGATGATGGAACAAAGCCTTCAGCTTCACTTCAGGGGAGTTCGCACTTCTGCTGAGAAGGATCTCCAGCTTCCTGGGAGTTTCAGGTCGAGGTACATCTCAACAGAGGACAGCCTGACTGTCCTGGATCAACCCACAGACCTGATAGCTAAATCCTGCGTAAATGCATGTAAGGAGAGGCATATTGTGAGACATCCAGGCCCAGCACCATGGGCAGAACAGCAGGCAAGGGAGACACGGAGTGAGAAGAGATGGTCTTGTTCTCTGTAGCGCGGTTACATCCCGTGGGTTAATGCGTAACAGAGCTGGTCTGAAAGCCAGATTTCTGCCTCCTGTCTGTTTCAAAGACAGCTCATGGCAAAAAAAAAAAAAGTCAGTAATACAACTTTACCATAGCCATGTTTACAGACTATTAAATGTTTAGAAGATGCTAGGTGCAGAAGGCCAGAGTTTTGAAGCGAATGGATGTGTATCATACAAATGTTGGAAGCACGCAGGCCTTGGAGATCATTCTTCTCAAGGTCATGTTTTTCTGCTCAAAAGCTTTCATACTGCAGATGAACTCTGAATTCTTAGTCAGTGTATTTGAGGTAGAGGCCAATAAAAGTTTTACAGTTGAAAAGGGCCAGAATTAAACATGTCACATTTCTGACAGAACTTGATTGGCAACAAAAGGGCTGGGCTTACATTTAAAAAAAAACCCAACAAACTGCTAGTAAAGCCTCAGTTGAGCCTCCACCCAGAAACCTGAGAAAAGTAAACTAAATTAAAGAACTCCACCTGCTCAGTCAGTTAGGTTTCCTCATTCGTGAGCACAAATGAAGCAGCTTAAAAAACACTAGTTTACCAAAGAAAAAACAGAAAAATAAGGTAACATATTAAGGGCATATGCATAGTGCTTGAACTGTACCTTTAACCATTTTTGCAGTTCTCTGCTGGATCTGGCCAGCTGGTTGGCTCACTCCCAGCAGAACCTGGCTGCCTGTCCAACTGCCCTCTGGAAATAAGCACTGCAACATTGTTGCTTCCAATTTCTCTTATTTTACCTTTTAGGGCATACATGGCAATGGGAACTAGCAATCTCTTTGTATACAGGAGGCTCTTAAACAATTTCTCCTCTAAATCCACAGCATTTTAGCAATTTCTGCTTCATGAGAGACTCTAAACAAAGTAACTTTTTTTTTTCCCCTTGCATATAACTTTTTCTCTCTGATGCTGGAAACTGTTACCTTATATTAGGGTAATCCCTCACCCTAAGTACTCCTAGGCATAATTAATTAGTCCAGACTTTAATACCTGGTTTCAAACAGCTCTCCATGATATGCCTCTTGATAAAATAAAGCAAGCCCTCTCTCCATCATAATAAATCAATGCATGTGGAATAAAGGTGGTACAGACCTGACCAAGGGTTCTTCACATTCATCACCCTTTTCCTACAGGGGATAATATCAGCAGCAAGCTTCTCCTCTTGGGTCACCTTCTCTTCTAGACTCCTTTGGTAGAGGAGCCATACTCTGCACATCAGCTGCCAGGCTTACAAAGAGAATCAGCATTTCATGTGTTTTGCCCTGTAGCTCTATCACCATCAGCTTCACGTCACCCTGCCAGGAGCCCTGCAGACCAGACACACAAGCACTGCTGTACTTGAAAGGGCCCACTGACACTACAACCTGACATGACCAATCTCCAACCTGTAACCCTCCAGACCTCCCTATATGAACTAGTGGCTTACAAGTTCCACCTGTCAACCATCACACTCAGGTCCTTTGTTCTCTCTTCAACAGAGGGAGGTATCACACAATGTGTGGCAGGTATATTGTATTAACACACTGGTGAAAGCAGTGACTGCAATAGAAAGGATTAAATGCATAATGTACAGTTAGGCTCAGATAATTTTACTTGGTGAAAAAACCAGTAACTTCAAGAGATACAATTCTCTAGATTATTGGTGATAGGCAAGATGACATCATTGTCCGCTTGGTGTTTAACCTCCTGGTGACCATGTTGGTAGGACCCACTGGTGCATTTCTGACCCTTTCGCAGCTATGTTTTTAAGCACTTCAAAGTAACTGGGAGACAGTTGTTACTGGGAGAGAGTAGCCACCCTTCTTGCACTGGACAGGTTTCTATTTTCTTTTATTGGGCGTTTAATCACTTGAGACGAACGGCTAGATCTCGCTGGCTGCAGCTGCTGCGCCGAGGACATGGCCGAGGGCAGTCACCTCTTGGTGGGCGTCCTGCAGGGAGGGGGCCGCTGCCACACGTGGCGGATGCTCCCGGCGCCGAGGCTGCTGTGCGGCAGAGCAGTGCGGCCCTGGGGACGAGCCCTGGGGAGCAGACTGGAAGCAACAAGGACGCGGTAAGGCCAGGTTCAGTACACGCATCTGTTTCAACTGGCTGTGCCTGTCAGGGCGACGTACAGGCGAGCGGCCAGCCCTGAGGAGGGGTTCGAAGGACACCGCGGTGCAGGGCTGGCACGGCTCCATGGCGGGACCTGCTGCCCGGCACCTGCCTCAGCCCATCTCCCGGCCTCCCCCATGACCGCCCCGGGGGCTGGCAGCACCCCAGCACGCAGCGCCGTGCCTCTGGCCGGAGGGAGCAGGGTCTTTCCCTGGCTCTCGGCATGTCTGAGGCGGGGGTGCTGGGCCCCAGGGGACCCGAAGGCAATGGGGTGTGCACGGGGGACATCCCCTCCCTTAAAGAAATCGAGCAGCTCCTGAACACTGGGCGGCCTTCTTGCAATCACGTTGATGAAGTATGGCCTAATCTCTTCTTAGGAGACCTGTAAGTACGGCACACCTCTGCCATACACACTGTGTGTTAGCATGCCTCATAGGTGCGGCTTTAGACAGCTCATAGTTTTGCTAATTGCTGTCATTTACACTGCAGACAGCACAGTTTCCGAGATAAAATTATGACTAAGCTGGTACTTGCTTACGGATTAGATCTTAGAAGCAATGAATGGGCTGACGCTCCAGCAAATGGCTCGGGAGATGCAATCGCAGAGCTTCTCCTGCTCCGTGAATATCTCTGCAACCATCTCGATTTCTTTGTGTTTGACTTTTCCTTAGAGTAACAGCTCACAACAGATTTGTTTTGTGGAAGATGGGTGTGACCCATGTTTTAAATGCTGCCCACGGCACAGCGTACAGCCATGGAGGCCAGGACTTTTACGGAGCGACCATTGATTACTATGGTATACCAGCCCACGACCTCCCAAGCTTTGATATAAGCCAGTTCTTTTTCTCCGCGGCACAGTTTATCCACAACGCCTTGAACACGCCAGGAGGTACGAAATTATTATTGGTTGCATTATGATGTGAGTTGGCAGCCTCTCATAACAGGTAGGCTCCACCAGCTCAGTGGTGGATAAGTCACCTACATGGTCTCCTGTCACCTACATGGTCACCTGCACGGCGGGTGGCAGGAGGAGGGAGTGCTGGGTACGTGTGTGCAGCTCTAACTAGGTCCCAAAAAGCTGATGTGAGAAAAGGGATGAACAGTGCAGGAGAGACCCAAGAAAAATATCTGGAAGGAAAGGCTGGTTCAAAAAGGGAGAAGCAAAACCATACATTTAAAATGGACACCCTCTTTTGAGACCCTCTTATAGCAACTGTATGTTTAAGAACAAATGAATAAAGAGACACATGTCCAGATTTCTACAGCCACCAGCTGCATGAAGAGGTTCATATATTGCAGATGAGCTTCTTGTGTGAACAGGGCCTGCAGGGCTCTGCCCTCCAGGAGAAAATTTACCTTTACCCAAGGAGATTTATAGTGTGTTGCACAAGAGACTGAGCTTCTTGGCACTGGTGCAATAAAATACTAATTAACCTGTATTACATAAAAGACCATTTCTTAGCATGAGTAAACTGGCATTAATGGAGCTGTCTCAGTCTGTATCACAAGTTCTGCCTTTGAAAGAGAATTACAGTCGCAGCAAATTGCCTTATTATGCAATGGTACTAGGCCAGTCATTTTTCTTGGTGGCTAATGTGTTCGTTCCATCCTTTCAGGCCAGATTTTAGCATTCTTCTCCACCAAAGTAAGCTGCTCTGAAACCAATGAGGCTGATTCTCTTCTTGCTCACAACAGAACAACTTCATTACTTCAACAGGGTTTTCTTTGATTTACCAGTGTTTCTGAGATCAGGTTGGGCTGTCGTGGCACTTCTCATATGAGTGTAACAACTGCAAATTAGCCTTAATTGTTAGCAGTTCATGTGATCTATCAGAAGGGTAAGAAATACATCATGTTTGCTGTATTTCTCTCCATCTGACCAAGTTGGAGAAGGCAGAAGGGGTTTGGCTTCCCTTTAAATTAAACTTCATCCACTATACTGCTTCTCTTCTATGGTTATAATTTTTTTTTTTTTTTTTTTAACCAGCTAAAATTTTGGTACATTGTGCAGTTGGAGTAAGCAGGTCAGCTTCCCTAGTCCTAGCATATCTCATGATAAATCACCACCTCTCGTTGGTTGAAGCCATCAAAACAGTGAAGGAACATCGATGGATTTCACCCAATCGTGGCTTTCTGAAACATCTGCGAAATTTGGATGTTCAGCTACGGCAAAAGAAGGACTGCTGAAAGGGCAAACCTATTTACATTCACTTTTCTGAATTTCAGCCTTCATAGCCATTGCACATATGCTTCCTATGATCAAAGCATGTTGAAAAAAATGAAGAAAATTATACGTCAATGAAAAAAGTCAACAGAACTATAAACGGATTAATTCTGATAGCTCAGTTCCTCCAAGACCAGCACAGGCAACATCACCACTGTAAGCACTGTGTGCTGCCGAGCTGCTGTGCCTACCGTGGGGCTATCAGCTCACTCCACTGGAGTGGCTAAGACGGACCGAGTTTGTTCCTGGTTTGTGGTAATGCCAGAGGCAAGTTCAATAATTGCATCTAGCTGTACAGTGTGTTTGAGTCCCCTTTACTTGGGAGTATAACATAACCAGCTTCCTTGGTTTGGTTGCAGTTCTCATATGCGTGTTCTCAATAAGAAAAGCTTTTTGTGTTTCAGGCCTGGTGATGTGGTGAGGGCAATTTCTTAAGATCCCAGACACTGCTACAGAAACCTTCCTCTTTCACTGGTCTGCTAAATATTGCAGTGCTACGGAAAGCTGTGACAGTCCAAAGACCCACACCAGCAGAATAAACTTCTGTGCAGCTCTCTGCAGTCTCTGGGTCAGCAAACCCACAAACCTTTTCTTGTGTAAATATGTTTTCTGCAAGATAATGTATATTATGTAGTATATTGAGGACATTAAAAAAAATATGTCAGATCTTCAAAGCATTTTGTAAGCTTGAACTCATTAGTTCACTCTCCCTCCAAATTATCCCAAATCAGTTCTGTGTAAGTGGCCTTGAATCATCCCTGGTTTAACATCAGGTAGGAACTTAGTTAGCTTACATCTGTGGCTAGGCTTAATTGATACAGATTAGTTTTAAGCTGTTTTGAGGATGTCGCTTTCCCTACCGCCAGTTAATCGGTACTTAAACCAATGTGATATTTAATACAGCAACAGCATTTGAAATTCATGCTACCACTCTGCCTGAAAATTATCTTGTTACCTTGTGGTGAACCATGAAGTGATAATTGAATCTATTTTTGCCCTTTGCTACTGGCTTGATTTATTGATTAGCTGAACTTACAAACTTTCCCTGCCTGATTAAGTAAATACATTTCTGCTTGCTTGTTTGCATTTGAAGCATCAGTTCTGATAATTTTCCTTTCCGCTGGAAGAGACTTGCAAGGTTATTAGAAGACTTAAATAGTAGTGACTTGTGAGTTGAACCTCTTCCTTCCCAGACCCCCTATCCTCCTTAATTCTTGGAGAGATTATGACATGAATGCTGATTCTGCCTAGCACTTATGGGAATGTAGAAATCCCTCCCTCTTTCAGTGTACACAAGTGCTTTGCAAAATAAGCATATTTAAGATCCTTTCACAGGTCTGTTTGACTGTTCAGATTTTCCTAAATCTGACGAGAGAAAAAGACATTGTAGTGTAAAAAGATCAAATAGAAATCACATTTAAAACCCAACAGTGCTAAGGCAATCTTTATACCTCACAAAGTAGCAGAGTGGTAGAGAAGGAGCTGGGTTTGCTTTGAAGTTCTCCATTAGAGTTAATAGGGATTTACATGAGTTAATATTTCATTATAATTTATACTTCATTCACGTTATGGTAGGTTTTAGTCTGGAAACCTTTTGAAGACATGGCATTGAAAAATCTGAAATTCATGTGAGTGAAATAATGCATCTTAATGGCTTTAGGCTGGGCAAAATTAGACACATGTGAGCAAGATTAATGGAACCTCCCATCAGGATAATGCTCTGCATGCCCCTGAACATCTGTCCCACAAAGCCACAGCTGTGAAAGCTGCTCCTGTTGTAAATTAGTACCTGCTCTCAGCGATACTGCTCATCCTGGGAGAGTATTGTTTCACCAAGGTAGAGAAGAGAAGAGTACAGAGCAAAGCTGAGTCAGTATGGCATCCATACCACCAATGACATGATAGTGATCATGTACTCCAAGACTTACTTACCCCAGTGGAGGGGATGAATGAGTTAGAAACTCTTTTCAAGGGCACTGGCAAATCACAGAAGTGTTTTTAATCTGTGGAGTGTTGCCTATATTTCCTGCCTGCCTGTATTGCTCCCATCCTTATATACAGTTTAACTTTTGCTCCAGGTCTGCTCAGGGAAAAGATTCCAGTCAACATAAGCAAAAGAGGTAGAATTAGTCCTGTAACTTCATGAAACAGAAAAAGCTGTCTGCTGTGATGTGCTAGGAGGAACAGAGACCTTCTCACCTGTCACACTACCCATAGTTCAGGTCATGATGTGACGTGACATTAGTGCTTCATTGTTTTCCACTATCAGCAGGAAAACTTATATTTCAAATATTGGTTTGGCAAGTTAGACTAAGGAACCAAAACAAAAGAAAAATATTGCCTCACCAGCGGCACTTTGTTCAGAAAATGCACATCTGTCAACAGGGTCTACACAGCCCAGGAGACTAAAGGCACTGAATGTTAACTCCTAACTGAGGGAAGGTCCCATTTTGAAAGATATTTAAGTACCTAAAAGGAATCTGGGTACCTGCTGAGCTGGCCAGAGCACCTAGGCTCCTGCAGCAGTGCCTGCATACCCTCCCCAGCGCCCGCAGGAACTGTCAGCCTGATGAGGAGCCGATCACCTTCCATCTCCTCTGAGACAAAGAGGTGCACGGGCTTTCCTGCCCCAGGCTTGCCTCATCATGGGGTCTTTCCTAAATCTATTCGTAATTCCTTTATCACTTTTCAACATTTTTTTAGTGTTTAGCTGAAGAATGCATCTGACAAAGCCCGCAGCAGAGTGCATAGGGTTCAGGAACGAACTCTTCCTGTGGGGGAGGACTATGCCACAAAGAAGAGTTAGACCTCCTCTGAAGATAATCTGAAAAACAATTTTTTGTTCTTTTGAGCCACCTGAGTGGGTCATGATGACTAGTGCCAGCTCAGCAGAGGCTGCAAGTGTGTGACTGTGAGCAGAGAGCGCAGTGAAAAGGACTGTCCCAGCTATGGCAGACTTAAATCTGCATAAAGCAATCACAAAACCACCGTGTCACCCGAAGGGAGCCATGTAAAATTCCAGTGGAAACTTCCCTTAATTTTATTTTCCAGTACAAGAACTGAGGGCATCAGATAAAATCAGCAGAAGCCAGGTGTGAAACAAGAGGAGGGAGTTTAGGTGAGCTGTGTAACAACCTTGCCACAGGATGCTGCAGAGGGTAAAAGCCTGTAAAAGTTCAAGGGGTAACTGGAAAACTTTATGGAACAGAAATCCATTAAGGGTTACAAATACTTAGAAACTCCATCCAGATCTGGAAGATCACGAGCTGCAGTCAGATGGAAGCTGGGGGAGTGTTAGAAAGCAGTATAGTTCATGCTCGTGTGTTCTTATTTTCTGTAGGCATCCACTTGCGGCCACAGGTGCAGGATAGTGGGCTCGATGGACCTTTGGTGAGGCCCAGGACAGCTGCTTTCATGGTCTTTATTTTGAACTGCCCCCCTAAGATGAGCTGTCCCCTCTTTCCTGGTAGCTTATTATTAGAACTGGGTCACACATAGCATTTGGGACTGTTCGTTGCCTTGACCGACATTGCTTTCACGGGGAAAGCTCAGTGCTGGCAGGCACAGCAATATAGCTTACATGGGGAGAGGAGTAGTGGTTTTTTTGCATGAGATTCGCTAATGCAGACTTTTCATTTTTGTGGTTGTTCCCCATTCCATCAGGGATGTAGCGCTGAGCTAATTCGGGGAGGCGTCAAGGCGCGTGCCATATTTAGAGACAGCCACCTGCTTGGGAACATCAAGCGGCAGCAAAGAGCACGCTTCAGCAAAAAAACCTCCCCTGTGGATTCTGCAGCAGCGGCATCCAGCCGGCTCTCCCCTGCCTAAACCTGCCTGTGGCCACCAAAGGGGTCAGTGCCTGAGGGTGGTCAGACCCCGTCAGCCCAGGAACACTCTGAGCCTGGCACTCCCTCTGCCCAGGAACTGCCAGATATTTTGGACAGCTGCAAGCTGGAATTAAATCACGTGGGTGAAGAGTAGCCTAATCTCTACACAGGCGATATAGAAGTGTTATGTGAGGCTGAGCTGTTCTGAAGGGCTGGGGAATATGGTACTTGTTAACATATGCTGTCCAACTACTTTATTTAGATAGCGCTGTTATACTTCATTGCCTTAAAATAGACTTAAGATCAGCATAGAAGAAAGCAAAAGGACTGTCCATTAAAGAAAGAACCTACAGAACAGAACAAAATTTATTAAAAAGAGAATAAGACTCTTTATTGCTTTGCATTGTTTTATAATTATTCAACAAATAAATTTTATAAATGCTGCAAACATTTACCATATAAAGCATAAGACAGACTCGTGATCCTGAGTAGCCTTAAAATTAAACTATGATTGGTTTTTACCTTTTTCAGTTTACTTTTAACTAGAAGGGAAATTTTCACATTAAAAAAGTATTCTAATATTTGCTGTTTGTATAACAACCTGATTTGCAGTTGAAATTTCTGACAAAAAAAATACAGATATTCTGAATGACAGCAGACTTCACTGTTTATTTCTCAAACTTGTGTGGAAATGTCTGGAAAGTACAATTACAATAATTCCTGAATGAGAGAAGCAGGAGGAACTAATGAACCTTTGGCTAATTGCCTATTGATTACAGCTAAAACTAGGCATTCTTTTAGGTATGAAAAAGCAAAGCCTAAAAATGAGCTAGGTGACTTTGGGGAAATGAAGCCAGGGTTTGCAAATGCAGATTACAAATTGCAGCCTGCTTCCTAATCTCACCATGTTTCCCATCAGGAACGTGATGCCCTGCAGATGAGCCCTGTGCCCAGCGGGTAGCTGTCCACTGGTAGGCACTGGTGGGCACCCAGAAACACCCGTGTGCAGGTCTGGCCCTGGGTGAGGAAAGGCAGAAGCCAGCACAGCATGCAGAACTTCACTGATCTGCCTCAGTGACGAGAGTGGGAGACCAACCTTTGCCTTTCCAGTTAAACCTCATAACTATACTTGTAAATTAACCTTTTTATTTTATTAGAACCATTTGGAGAAATAAGGATTTGCAGAAGTGAGCCCAACAGGTAGTAAAAGCAAAGATTTAAGACTATAAAAAAATCACTGAAATTGTATTAACACAGTTGTTTGATTTTAGACATTCTTCTAAGTGCAGTTTTAAGACCTCCTTTTAATGCCTGTGGGTATATATGCTCCAAATTATTCTTGCATGTTTATTTTCAATCACGTTCAGTTTCTTGGGGAAAGCAAAATGAATGGGGGGAAAAAAAAATATATTTAACAACAGTGTGTACATGTAGGAAGGAAAAGATGAACTTTGAGAACATTCAGCTCACAGGAATAAAAATGTAAACAGGTTTGTTTGCTAATGTAACAGCTGATCACTAATATTGAGGTTAAATGCAGAGAGTTACAGACTGCAATCAGTGAAACTGGAAGTTTATCAAGTGCTATAGATGGAATTTTCTTTATTCTGCCAACATCAATAAGACAAATACGATCAACACCTGAGAACAAGGCTTCATGGGATCTTCCTGAGGTGAAAATTGGGAATAGAGAGAGGATTTGCATTTAGGGCCCAACCCAATACTCAGTAAAGTCAATAAACAGAGGATGTTTTTGTTACTGAGTAAATCTGTGCCAGCATCAGAGCTTGTGCCAGAGCTAAAATAACCTGAAGCAGTACCATAAATTGTCACTGCTTTTTCCTGGGGAACCGGTTATGTGCAGTTTCTGAGGAGCTACTTGGAAATTAAAGGTCAATCTAGAATTAAAGCTGTATTTTACAGTAAATATGTCTCCTTATGACTTTATCAGAAATTTGATGGTCAGCCTCTTTAAATGAGTTAAATATCTCTAGTAAAATAAAGTAGGGATGGTTGACTTTACATGACGTCTTTCATACCAGAGGACTTTGAAGTGGTCAACAAACTGATTATTAAACATTTGTCTGGCTATCAGCCATTGCTGATATGCAAGGCCAAGGCCAAGAACCTTTGGGTTGAAAGGTAAAGTATTTTTTAAAGTGCTACATAATAAGCAGCTGGGGGCACAAGATGTAAAATACCCTGCAGAAATCAAACTTCATGCTGATTTTAAGCAGGCAGGTTTATCAAGCGGAGTTTACCCAGATTAACAAGGCTAGTACCACTCCAGCAAAGAAACATCGTACAATTGCAAGATGGTTGCAGGCTATACTAAAACCAGAGCGTGTTCTTCCAACATACATATTTCAAGTCCAATTATAGGAGGGCCTGAGCTACCTCATGAAGCGAATTTTGCAAGGTGTTTGGGCCAGTAATTCCCCATGGCTTTGTAGTCAAACAGAGCCTGTAACACTTCTTAAATTTACAGGAAGTTGTAGGCAGGAAATTTGTCTTTGCAGAAGTGAAATGACTTGGAATTCTGCATTTTCCCCACCTATTTTGACTATATTCAGAAATCACAACCTTCTTTTACTACAGTACTCTTTTTTACACCATGGGTCTCAAAGTGTGGTGGGCACTGTGCTCTGCAAACAGGGATACACAACAAGGCAACAAAATATGTTGGGTTGCTTTCTGTTCTGAGCTTTTGTATGTGACTCTCTGCAGCTCTATAGCCCATAACAAGCAAGACCTGAGGAGCCTTGGTGTCACCCATGCACTGAATGCTGCACATTTTGCATGGGGAAGCAAAGGAGACTGAACTCTCCGTGGCCAGGAAATGCATTGTTATGGAATAATACCTGCAGAGAACTCGGTGAACTTTCACCTTGGCGCACATTTCTGTACTGCCTCTGAGTACATTCACAAGGCCAAATGGTGAGTCCTTCTCCTGGTGGTAAGCCGCTGCTCTTACGCAGCATGTTCATTAAGCGATCACAAATTATTTTAGCAGCATTAACTAAACCTCACTCGACCACTTGGGTAAGCCTAATTATCCACTTACAGACATTGTCTCCATTGGCAGGTGGGAGGACAGCAGGATCCTGAAAGATTAGGAGTAACCGACAAAACTATGTCCAAATCACACATGGTCTGCTGGTAATCATCAGAGTGTATCTTCTGTAGGAAAAAAAAAGAAAAAAAGCAATTATAAAAGGGAATGATAGCCTATTTTAGTGAGAAGGGAGAAAGTTCTGAGTTCTCAGTCAGAAACCACTGATTTTTTAAGTTTTTCTGTATTGATTCATCAGAATACACGAGACAAAAATTGTTACTTTCTGGTTTGAGAAACAGCCAAAAGCTGCAAAGAGCTATCGTAGAGACATGCCAATTGGCCATTTACAAAGCCTAATGCCATGTGTTTTCCTGTCTTTCTGGACTAAGATCTCTACTAACAAAAAGTGGTTCTTGATTTATGAAAGGGATGAATGTAATACCCTGGAGGCTACTTCATCTCAGTTGCTGTAAATTGGATCTCTCAGAGATGAGATGAGATGAGATGCAATGCGAATGAGGCAGAAGTACGAACTTACACAATCTGTGACCATGGTGCTATTCCGTGCAGTCTGAAACAGCACTACAAGTATTCATTTCTATTTTGAAGGGAAAATCTTTGTTCACTGTATTCTTAGAAAAAGCAGATCTGCTTCCCTTGTGCTGGATTACCATATGATCTTCTGCCACTTTCCTCTAGGCAATGCTGTCCAAAGAGTTATACAGTAGTGAGCAATTTCATCAAGCTGCAGGATTTACATCGTCAACTGAGATACAGTATACACCTATGGAAACTCTAAACTCTTATGAAATTTAAAAAAAAAAAAAAAAAGATGATCAAAGTGACACAGAGAAATGTCAGACAGACAATCTGAATATGAGATAAAGATGAAAGGAACATGACCTAAAGCTTTGGCATCAAACCTATCTTTCCTCTCTGTTTAGGGGGTAGAAGGTTTCTGAATTTTGTATGCTCCAGTCACTCCTCAGTGATTTGGTTAAATGGAGGCAGCAAATACTCTAGGATACACTCCTGGTTTGTTGTCCGTTCTGCTCATTAAAACTCAAATCCAAGATAAAATAGGCCCCCGTTTAAAGTTAAAACTCTTAAGGATATCCCTGCACATAAAAAGATGCTAACTTGTTTTGCTGCACTGGGATCAGCAAACGAAAAGAGGGAAAAATGTTGTAGTCCAACACGTACAAGAAGTCACCCAGATGGGGCACAGGATTTTCCCACCCTGGTGACAATAGATGCTCAATGGCTGGGGACTTTCCAGAGGTACCTTCCTCCCGCCATGCACTCTGCCCAGCTCTTAGCTTTGTGGTCCTGAGATTTACAGCACGTAAGTTTTCAGCCATAAATTAACCTTCGTTTCATGCTCAGAATTCCCTAGTGCCACCAAAATTCTTTTTACAGAAACATTGCTGTGTCTCTAGCACTCGTGAGCACCGAGAGTGCCAAGTTCTTTAATTTTATAGGAATATTTCATAAAGGAACTGGTCTTTCAACCCTACTCTGCTTGCTCGGAAGACAGGTTTCCCCCAGTACCGTATCTGCTGTCAATGTCTCACAAAGGAAAGGGATTGCAAAGATGAAACGCTAATCAGACTTTTGAAATGACTACTCAAATTGGCAAGCTAAGCTAGACCACCCTGGAGTAGTTCTCATCTTAGAGCAGGTCCTGGAAAACAAATTGTAGTTTTAGACTGAAGTCCGTGCACAGGTAAAATACCTGGGGAAAGTTGCTGGTGGCAATTCCAGCATCTCAGCAGAACTACGTAGCGTTTGCCCAGAGCTCATTTGCCGCGTGCATGCATTTCCGTACAAGATAATACAGTGCACCATCAGAACACCAACACTGGGGCCAAATTAATCCTTGGGGAAACTCCCACCAAAAACTAGTGGTTCAACCCAGGGCTGAGTTCACCCTTCTATTTCCGAAAAGAGAAGTCTGCCAAGGACGGTATGGCCGAAGAGGCACACAGAGCTGGCAGGTTCTCAAGTGTCAAAATAGAACCAGAATAGCTGGCCGCATACATCCCGTGCTTCGCAGGCAAGACACAGAAAAGAAAAACAATCAAGTTGTCTGGTGGAAAAAGCGGCTTCCCAGGATCGCTGTAGCCACGGTGTAATTGTGATCAATCTGCATTGGCAAGTATCAGCTTTCCATGTGTGTTTCGCCTAACGCAGGCTGCCTGCGGAGAGCAGCTCGGGCAGGCTGATGCATGCTTGTTATCGCTGGCGTAAATATCTCTGCCTTGTGTTATTGTGGCACAAAGCAGCTGGACCATTTGAAAATCATTTAAAAAGCACTATAAAATTAGGGCTCCAGTGCTCTTATTTTATGACTTTCATGAGCAGCCATTGCCTAGAGAGAAATTATCCTCTTTATTTTCAAGGCTAAAGGTTCTTTTAACATTCATCAAAATCAAAGTACACCCTTGATAACACATTGAGCTGTTACTTATCTAGTACAGACTCTTTACCTTCTGCATAATATCGCATTTGAGATCTCAGTTCTTCATATACAACTCATTTCATTGTGTCTGCTGTTGTTTTCACCAAGTGAATTTGCATAGTTTCAGGAGAGGCTGGCTGATGCCCTGAAACATATTCTTTCCCTAATTCCTAATTTTTTTTAAATTTCTAGAACAATAGCCTGGAGTGTTTTCGTTACTGATCCTTCTATAAAAATGGTCAATTACCTCTTCTGGCAATGGATTTGAACAGACCAATTAAGCACTGTAAGCGAAAGATTTTCAAGGGCATAAATAGTACTTAGGTGTGTAACCTGATAGACTCCCATTTCTGCCTTTGAAAAATCTTTCCCCCGTATATATATATTTTTTAAAAAAAGTCTTTGATAACTTTGCTTTTTCTTGTTCTTGCTTTCACAGACAACTTCTTTACCAAACTCAGGAAGACGGTGAGTGAACCAAAGCAGCATGACAAAATGCAAACAGTACAAAGGGAAAGCCATTCTTTTATAAATAAAAAAGGAGTGCAGCTGTATCGACCATACTTAAAGCTCAGATCTGAAGGGCTTAGGAAGAGACACTGCATGGAATTCCCAGCCAAAGAGGTCGCGAGTGGGGAATAGTGAGGTCCTGCACATCCTCTGTCCTGCAGCTCAGGAAAACCACTGTTTTCCTCTGTGCTGTTCAACCTGCCTTAGGTGTCTGAAAGAAACGGTCACCTTATCATCTAGACATCAAACACAGACTGAAGATAAACGTTTAGAAAATCACACCCTTAGCTCTGTTCTCATGATTCCCTCTTTGGCCAGGATTTTGTCCTTATTTCCTTTGGGGATAGGAGGCTGCATTTCTGTGCCAAAAGGTGGCACACTTTCAGGTCTCTGCAAGGGGGGGCTGGTTGGTGCTAACAGATGCCACTCTGAAAGCATGTGCAGCCACGTAGAGGAGCTGTAAAGTCAAGATGCAGTATCCTGCATGGAGGAGACGTGACCGGCCAGAAGGCAGGCTGCGTGTGTGCAAAGAGAGCCTCGCCACCATGCCAGCACCTCTGCTAGCAGAGGGGGTTTGAATTTTTAACCATAGAGGTCTTGCCTGTTGTCACCCAGTTTGTGATTCATCAATAGGATGCTTCAGCTAACAGAAGGATGAGATAAGAGTTATTTGGTAATCACAATTGCTTGTGACCCTAGAAAGGCAGAAAGTGGGACAGCCATGATCAGCAGACCCTAGCACAGTCTGCTATCACCATGGATGAAGAAAGTGGAATAGGCATTTAGTAAATCAGGGTAAGAAAGCACCCTAGCTCTGCAGCATGTTTTTCCATTCCAATAGCCAGGAAGCCAGCAACAGCCTTCCTGTGTCTGACAGTCCCAGAAATAGATAAAAGGGCCCAACTGAGCTGACCTAGCTCTGGGCTCCTGCATTTCAGACCAAATTCTATCTTTTGGGTTAGGACTGATCCACCCAGTCTCAGCCCTTACTTGTGGCAATGGTCAAGAGCAAGAGGCAGGAGAAGAGCTGAGATCAGTGTAGCCCTCTCAAGACCTGACCCAGCACCACAACTGCAATTGCCTCAGCTGTGCAGTAGCTTCTTCCCTTCTGAGCTCACCTGCACACGTGCTTTTCCCTCTCAGGTATATACACCTCGCTCAATAGAACAAACAGAAAACTCTGCAAAATCCTTTCCACCCAGAGCTTTCAAATTCCTGCTTTGCCTTTGTTTTGGGGATAAACTACCTGTGCTGACCTGTTTCTCACTGTTGTCTTCACCAAAGTGATGACAAACTAACATTTGAAGTTAATGCTTCAGTGCTGAAGGGGGAGGATTTTCCTTTCAAGCGTGGAAGGGGAACAGGTGTCTATAGAGTGTTGTTTCCCTCATATACACATACCTACTAAAACCTCAACATGTAAAGGGTATGTGCATGCTCACCTCATGTCCAGAGCAGGATTAAGCATACCTTGGATCTGCTTTGACCTAGATGATCAGTAGGTGGAAGCCTGGCAAAAGGACCTAGGTTGTAGAATGTTCTGGACAAGGCAGATTCAAAGTCATTTTGAATTAAACCTGTTAAACCTGTTCATTCTCAGCAAGGCTTGATCTACTTCTGAATAGCAGGTGGGACACCATAACTCAGTGGAGGGCAGCCAAAGGGCAAAAGATGAAGTTGGTTCCTGTTGCTAACCATGGAACCAAGCTGGGAACAAAGTCATTTTACCCAAGGGAGCAATATAAGGAACAATATAAGGAACAATACCTTAAAAAGCCGGGTACGATCAGAATCTTGAACGGGAAGGTATGAGGGCATTGGGGTCTGTGTTAGCATCTTCTCTTGGAGCAAAGGTGTTCCTGCCCAAGTGATGGGCATCCATATCATCAGTTGTTTTTCCTCATCGTCACAACAGTTGAAAGTTGCTTTAAACATTTTTCTTTTCTTTCTTCACTCCTGATCCCTTGTCATCTCCCTCCTTGCTGCCACTGTGAAATTAATCTTGGTTCATAGTGACAAATGTATTCCCAGCCTGGGGAGCAGATGCTGGGTGTTTGGTGCCTGTGTTATATAGTTCATTATTTAGTAATGGGTATTGTGGACACCTCATTGATAGGAGACATGGAAAAGATGCCAAGGCAGGTTAGACCTGAAGGTCTCGCTAGTCAATCATTCTCTATTAGCCCAGAGCAGAGCCTAGAGGAAGACAAGATAAGAAACGGGACAACTTTAGAGTGATTCTTCCCCTGTGTATCTTCCAGCTTTTGGCCTTCAATAGATTGCCTACTTCCTAGACCTCATGATGCTTTTAATTACTGCAGACCAGACAGAAGGTCTGGTCTTAGTTAAAAAAAAACCTCCCGAATTGCCTCCTCACCACCGACCCCAACAAATACCCTGCCTCCATCAGCTCCAGGGATGTTAGCTCAGGCTGTGCGGGGGGAAGAAGAAAAGGAAGGGTGAAGGGAAGCTGAGCCTGCTGGCGCTGGAGGAGGGCTCCGGGGTGGGCCCGCTGCCGCCGGTTTCCAGCATGACTGCCGTGGCCGTGAGCCTGCGTTCCCTCGTCGGACGAACCGCAAAAGCTACCGATAAGTTCCCTGGGTGCCTCATCCTGCGGGAAGTAAAAGCGGGCCGGCAGCGGGCTGCACCCCGCCTTTCCCACCGGCTGCGGCAGCCGGCGCGGGGAGCGGCGGCACCTGGCGGGGAGCAGCGGCACGGCCGGGACCGGGACCGGGGCCGGGACCGGGACCGGCACCAGGGCTGCGGCCCCACGGCCGGGAGCTGCGCAGTGCTGCCGTTCGCAAACAGCTCTTACCGGTTACTAAGCGCCTGATAATTTTCACTGATGCTCAATAACCTTTGCAAGTTTTCTTCGGCTTGATTTTTAGAAGGATACAAGGGAAGCATCGCCCTCCCTGGGGAGGAGGAATAACGCCTTTGGTTAAGTCAAAGCCCCCAGCTAGTCTTATTGCACTTTCCAAACCAATTTCTGTCCTTGTAGAGGGTTTATTTCCTTTAAGAAAAGTATTTGAATTGAAAGCAGCTGGGGAAAGAGCACGAGCAGCATGGACTCCTCCATTCAAACCCCCTTTCAGAGCTCCCCCAGCTCCTGAGAGAGGCTCAGTCCTGGCTGTGGAAATGTCTCCTC
Source organism: Balearica regulorum gibbericeps (assembly GCF_011004875.1). Lineage (NCBI taxonomy): Eukaryota > Metazoa > Chordata > Aves > Gruiformes > Gruidae > Balearica > Balearica regulorum. The sequence goes on along the minus strand of NC_046190.1, from coordinate 24,545,500 downwards.
TGTGAGACTGAAGGGTCAGTTTTCCCCTGGAGAACATGCAGGAGAGATGCTGTCTGAGGTGTCCACCACCGCTAGCCCACCGCCCGGTCCAGCAACTCAATGCAACAGGGTGTCAGCACTCAGGCGTGTTCTCCCACCCAGCAGCTGCCCCTTGCGCCTCCCTCTTCCTGAAAGCCAGAGGAGGGGTTGTTTGCACTATCCTGCCTTTTTTCCTGGAAAAAAAGGACTGGGAAAGCAAAGAGAAACATATTTGGAAAGAGAGAGAATAAAAGACTAAAAGAATCGCCCTGCTTTTTACTTTGGGTGATTGCATGATGTCCTGGACTGGTTTGTACAAGAGATTTTGCCGGTGGAGCAAAACCAGGCCAAACTGCATTGTGCATTGGAAAAATGAGCACTGTTACAGGCTTTTCTTATACAGAAAACCTGCATGGGAAAGGATACAGTGTAGATAATTTCCATGTACACCCAGGTCAATACCAGTTTAATTCATCCAGTACATTTCACATTTTTCTTCCATCCAACCCGTGCAGTTTATCAGTAACAGCTCCCTTTAAAAGCCAGTCATGAGTATACTTGGTGTTTTTAAATCATTCAAGATTGCTTTCTTCTGCCATCTTCTGGCAATATAAAAAATCACAGCGGTTCAGTAACAGCAGTGTTGCTGTGCTGGTCTAAGGCAAGGGTTGTCAGTACAGGCACTGTGTAATTAGATCACTTGGCATAATTGGAAAAAATATAGCCCTTCTTACTTATTTGAAAGCTTACCTAGTTCTTCCAGCTCTGCCAGTTGATCTAGTAGCAGTGACTCGGTGGTTATCCCAGGGCAAAATGTCTGTTTTGTAGACCTTGCGTTTCTTGAACATCTGTAACAGCAAAGGAGAGTTGCATATCATGTGAGGCTTTATCATTTTATAACAGGACTTCATCGAGTGTACCCTAAATATTTTGAAGAGAGTCCTTTTTGACAGTTTAGCTCGTGGCTTTTCATAGCTCCTTGACAAAAGGCATCTTTGTTTCCTATGAAACCACAGGAAGATCTTGTCCAATAGGCATGTAAAGATTTTCCTTCTACTGCAACAACTATTTCTTTCTGATCTGTCAATGTAAACACCACAAATCAAGCCAAAGCACTTTGCATTATTTGCTTAATTCTAAACCAAAACATTTTCAGTATTTTGTTAAAAATGTATGTAAGATTTAGATAAGATTAAATTATGGTTTCTGGGGGGTTTTTTTCCCCTTTTCCTGCAATCACATGGAGGTTCTTTGTATATGACTGTTTGTGATCCCCACTCTCCTGTCACAATAGCTTTTCTTACATAGTTTTGCTAAAAATATGAAAGTAATGTACAATAATTAAAAAAGGAAATAATCCAAAAGGGGAAAATGCCAATATTTTTCCTTAAAATAAACTCAAAATTCAAAGCCAGTGAGAAAAACTACTCACAAAATTCCAGCCTGCAAAGAGAACATAAATAAAAGCTGTTCAAAGCTTTGTTCATTTTCACTAACACCAGCAAAAATGACTGCTTGGGATGCCAGGCATTGGAGAGAAAGGGTGTTAATGCTATTTATAGCTCATGGATGGATCCCACTGCCATTGTACCTGAGAAGCTCACAGTCCGTAATGTATTCCTGCTCACAGCAACTTTCTCAAGCAGAAGACAGCCTTCCCAGGGCTGTGCTGGAGGCACTGGGGTTTGCTTTGGGAAAATGGACTGTTATATTTGCAGCCTGTTCCCAAACTGTCTATTATAAACTGCCTCCAGCAGGCACAACCTCCAGCAAGGGTGCACCCCTCCCTGCTACCTGTGTTTGCCTCACCCTCTTGGGAGCCATGAGGCTGCTGCTTTGCTGGAGGCTCTTCCTCCCTCCATCACCCTACTGGCTTCGGCATCGATCTACAGTCCACACCAAGCCTCGGCAAGAAACAGCATCAGAAAAAACAACGGCATAAAACCTGACAAGATAAAGGTGAAAAAACCCCTTCAAAAACTTGGTGGCACAGAACAACCCTCGCTCCTGCCCTGCCTGACCAACTGCATGACTCAGGTGGCCTCAACACAGTATTTGGGGAGTAGGGCAGTGCCGCACTGCCGGCTCCTCGCGGAGACAGCGCAGCAGCAGGGCTTAGCAGGGAAACTCTTTCCTGCGAGCCAGAAAATGGCAGGACAAGCTCTCCTAGTGACCCTGGGACTGGACATCTCACAGAGCAGCAAGCGTGTTCCCCCCTGCCCTTGGCCCCTCACCCATCACAGCCCGGAGAGGTGGGCGCACACACCGCTTTACCCGCACTCCTGACTAGGCGGCTCCCTGGCTGCTTGCACTCTGCTGTACCTGGTACCCCAATGCCAGGGAGGAGCAACAGGAAAACCAACCTGGTTTATTTCTTCGACTTCAAGATAAGAAATTAGGAGCAAATATTCCTCAGACGCACAATGAAAAGTTCACAAAAGAAAGTAAACCCCAGCTCTAGGTCTTAGTTTTTCTTCTTAGCTGTTCTCAAACACTTAATTGGTGGTCAATTCCTTTGATACAAACTATCACCGTACTTAATGATGATTTAACTAAAGAAAAATCATTATTTTTAAAGTCAGCAATTAAAAAAATCTAAAGAAAAAATATCCTGCTCAACAAAGCTGAGTGTCCCTTGAAAGCTCCGCGATTTGCCTGAAAAAACTTAAGTGCCAAAATAGATCTTCCACTGTAGAAGTTTGAAGTCTTTTTGCTCTTGATTCCACTGCAAAGAGTTTGTACAGCTTTACCAACCTTAGAAAAAGGTGCCTTTCCCATATGTACGCTTTCAAGCAAGGCAAGGCAAAGAGAGCACACTTCCCTGCTTATGTTAAAAGTGCAGGGAGAGACAGACAGCTCAAAGATACCCCTGCCAAATGACTGAGAAATATCAAAACCCCTTTACTCGTGCTTTCAAATATTCTGAAATCTTGCAAGCTTGACAGCATTGTCAATTTTGTATTGACAGCAGCAGTCAGAGAGAAATCATTTGAGGAGTAAATCAAGGAGAAGGAAAAAAAAAAACCAAACCCCCTTTAATCCACAGTCACACAAATCCATACTGCCTGCAGAAGGGCAAGTGCTTGGAGCTCCTTTTAATAGCAATATATTAACATCCTTGTTTGTCTCTCCTGAAGCTTGCAAGGCATTCCCCCCCCCCCCCCCCCCCCCCCCCCCGCCCTTTCCAGAGTCTGGTCTCTTCAAAATCATTTGTGTCAGAACTGCCCATAACTTACACCTATCACCAGCCTGTGACACTGATGAAATCTCGGTGTGGCGCTGGCTGTGACAGCGCTCACTGGACTGTTATCACTATCAAGGTCACTTTGTTTTTCTTGCTCTCGCTGGAGCTCCTCTGCCCTCAGGGCATGGGCTGCCCATGGAAGCTGTCTAAGCTCCTTGCAAGCCACAGCCTCTCTGCTCCATTACTGGCGTTACATAAGATTAGAGTGAAGTTTCTACTATTAGAAGCAGTTAGCTGCATGGCGACTGTGTCCTCTCCTGATGCGTACAGCACAGTTATGGCTGCTGGCAGCAGGACTTAAAACTACAGCTATTTTAATTCAGGAAGAAGCATGAGCATATTCGAGATGTGTCAAGAAAAATAGTAGTTTGGGGGGGGGTGTTAATTCCTAGCAGTGGTACCCTGGACAGGAACGCCCCAGAAGAGAATTAAAGGTGAAAGCATCACCCTAGGCTTCACGGATATCCACAGCCGAGTCGGAAATTATGGTACGAGCCTGTGGAGGGCAGCGCTGTCTTGCTGGGGATGGTGCATTGAATAGCTCAGAGATGCCAGCTGCTAAGGTAATACTTCTTTTTTTATCTCCTTTGAATCTGAAAGCTGCAGATGTAAAAGCTGTCGTCCTGTCACAGCTATAGCCTGTCACTGCAAGGAGGACTCCCTGTTTTTCCACCCGCCCCCCCCATTCTCCAAGCACCCTTTGCTGCAGCGTTAGCCCTGTGTGTGGGCAGGTGCCTCTTCCACAGCTGCGTGGCTCTTAAACGGGAGGCTTGGGGGAGGCAGGCTGGGGCGCTGGAGGCAGCATGGAGGTTCTCCCCTTGGGTCGACATGGTCTTGGGAAAAAATGTGCAGATCAGTGACACTGTAAAGGAAAGGAAATGCTCTCCAGGAGCACTTCCATGAGCTAGCAATAACATCCCCTTCCCCAAAACCAGCAGGGCACAGCTGAAGCTCTCCCCACTAGCCTGAATCCTGCTGGCAGGGCCATGAGCCTGGCTCAGTAAGCTCTGCCCCTCCTGGGGGCTTGCCTCGCCTTGCCCAAGGACTATGGTGGCTGTGTGACCTGGGACAGGGCTGCTGGAAGGAGCTGTGTGAGACCTCACTGGGGCTCCCCACCTCACCCAGGAGCCCATCTGAGCCAAGACACTCGGGCCTCATCCCCACCCGTGCTACCTCACAGCTCTGCCCATGCCCGGCCACGCACCCCCTTGATTTTCTGCTTCACCTGGGACCTGCCTCACCACCGTGGGCTCTCCTGGCTACCCGAACCATGGGCCGAGGCTGGTTACCCTCACCTGCCCTGCCCGCTGACTGCTCCCACTCCTGAAACAGCCTCACGTGTCCCTGCCATCCCCAGGTGCTCGCAGTGCCGGTGGGGCAGCAGCAGGCTATCCCTGCCCTGCAGCAGCCCCTCCAGCCCCGCGCAGGGATGGGAGGGCTCACGGAGCAAGAAGCCTTTTGCTCTCCAGCCCAGCCCAGGCTCCTCACATGCAGAAGCTGGTACCTTCCAGCTCGGTTTGGAGGAGTCAGAGGGCCCCATCATAAACACGCCAGTCCGGATGCGAATGGAGGTGTCAGGAGGGAGACTGAGCAGTGAAGAGGTGTGAAGATTCAGATTTTCTCCCACCCAGTAAAACACGGCCGCCGGCGTATGGCGAGGGGCATCTGCGAGCTGAGTTGAGCTGAGGGGGCAGCCGTGGAGGAGGCTTGCAGGGCTGCTCCCACTCCTTCCCAATGCTGTGGTGAAAGAGAAGGGGCTGTGTTTTCCAGAGCCCTCGATCTGGCATCTTTCCCGGGTAGTAAATTCTCTTAAAAAACGAACCAAACAGAGCTTTAATTGTACATTCTGCTTTTCTCTTCACTCCAGAATAATGGCAATGGCATTAATACAGTGCTGCATTGAACACATACCCGCACTGAGGCCAAGGGACCGATTCTGCTTTCCATTATTCAGGGGCACTGCCTCTAGTGAGGCAGATCAGGGTTTAAACAGCGAGCAGGAGCAATGAACTTCTACTGTTCCCCGCTGTTCGAGTGTGGGCAAAATAAAAGGCCATAATATATGATGCAGTCAGCCAAGAAAGCAATATTGCTCTGCCATGTGCACGGTCTACACCAAGACGAGTCCAGGATCTCATTTCTAAATTCCCATAGGTGCCTCATTTAAACCATCAGCCATAACCTGCTTCTCATTTTCAATACCACTTGGTATTAGAGCTGCAGTGAACTGCTGGTGAGAGATTCTAATTCCTGCAAACAAGCCCCTGTAGGCTTGCAAGGAAAACAGAGAGTTCCCCTCTCGGTTGCCTGCTAGGTTCCCATCTGGCTGTTTTAACTTTGCTATTGCTTTTAAATGTGCCTGTTTCTGCACACGAGGCTTTCAGCTCTACCTCAAGAGACTCCTGGGTTCTCTTAGCGTCAGATTCTGGCCAAAATGTAGAGACACAGATTGGGTCTTCTTAACAAAAAGGAAGATCAGATTTCACATTACAGTATCTGAAAGATTAATTCCACTTACATGATCATTTCCCTGTGAACCACACTTCTTTCCATCTGGATTTTTCCATCAGGAGGACAAAGAGCCATAGTGTTAAGCACTACCTGAGAGAAAAGAGCAAGGAGTGTAAGATGAGTGCAGAGATGCTTACTGAGAGAAAAGAGAAGAAATAACAGACTAGAGAGCAATTTCAAATGCATTGTGAGGCAATTTTTATTCCCCCCCCCCCCAAGTGAATTATATTCTGATCTCATGCTTTGGTATTTTGAACCATTTAGTATGACAGGTTTTGATTCAGGGAATTTAGGATGTTTGGCTGCAGGAACTTTCTGTATTGTTATTGTTATCTAATGTTTGTGTTATTGTATTAACAACAGGTCCAGCCAAAATCAGTGCCCTGCTGTGCCCAAGGCTATCAATAATTTCATTTAAGACCTTGTTATTGAAAGACACCTGGCCCCATCTGGGCTACTATAGAATCACAGAATGGTTTGGGTTGGAAGGGACCTTAAAGATCATCTAATTCCAACCCCCCTGCTGCAGGCAGGGACACCCTCCACTAGACCACATTGCCCAAAGCCCCATCCAGCCTGGCCTTGAACACTTCCAGGGATGGGGCATCCACAACTTCTCTGGGCAACCTGTTCTAGTGCCTCACCACCCTTACAGTAAAGAATTTCTTCCTAATATCTAACCTTAATCTACCCTCTTTTAGTTTAAACCCATTACCCCTTGTCCTGTCACTACACTCCCTGATAAACAGTCCCTCCCCATCTTTCCTGTAGGCCCCTTCAGGTACTGGAAGGCCACAATTAGATCTCCCTGGAGCCGCCTTTTCTCCAGGCTGAACAACCCCAACCCTCTCAGCCTGTCCTCATAGGAGAGGTGCTCCATCCCTCTGATCAGCTTCATGGCCTCCTCTGGACTTGCTCCAACAGCTCCATGTCTCTCCTGTACTGGGGCCCCCAGAGCTGGATGCAGTACTCCAGGTGGGGTCTCACAAGAGCCGAGTAGAGGGGCTTGGCCTGCTGGTCACGCTTTTGATCATACCATCATAACCGCAAGCAGAGCTGTGCCAGCTAGGAAGGTGCTAGCAAAAGGGATAGAGGAAAGATAACTTGAGGCCCAACAAATGCCCTGTCCCAGACTCCTCTTGGCACTTCAGACAGTCATTTAATCTCTCTACAGCTCAGTTTTGCCTTTTGGAGACAAGGTGAAAC